>NC_133386.1:51823333-53084166 GCF_047511655.1 Castor canadensis | reverse complement strand
TAGATGTAAGTAACAGATTATCCTGTTTGGACATAGTTAAAACGTAGTTAAAACATCACCAAACAATTAGCATGATTGGTGACAGTTGTTTTGCATTCAGTAATAGTATGATCTTTCTTGAGGCCATCAACTTTTTTTTTTGAGTACTGGGGTTTGAACTCAGGTACTCATACTTGCTAAGCAGGTAGCTCTACCACTTGAGTCATGTCCCCAGTCTAGGGCCAGCAACATTTGATCCATTAGACACAGGAAGAAAATTTCCAAATACCTACACATGAATTCAATATGCTACCAGTTGTATTTGGGATGTATAACAATACTTTCCTGTGTACTTTTAATTAAAATGTGGCATTTTGTTTTAGAGTGTTTGAGAAATGTTGCATTGGGAGTTCTGTATGCTGTATGAGGCTTGAGTATTAAAAACCAAGTGATGTTTTACAGGAAAAAACTGGCTATATATTTTAAGGGTATGCTTGAATTATGGGACCCTTCCACTGTCTAAGAAAATTGAAAGTGCCGCTTAATATTAGAAGTGTTGTTAGGTGTGATTTCTTCAGTGATTAAAGAAAACTATATATTACATTCAAAATAAAAGAAGGAAAATATTTTAGTAATTTAAAATGATACTATCTATAATACTTTTGAATCTTACCAAATATCTAGAGGTCTATGCAAACTTCTACACAGAAAACTCTAAATTACTACTGATAAAAAATTTTTTAAATAAATGGTAGACAGCCAAGATGCCCCAGCACTGACGAATGGATTAAGAAAATGTGGTATCTATACACAATGGAATTTTATGCAGCCATGAAGAAGAACGAAATGTTATCATTCGCTGGTAAATGGATGGAATTGGAGAACATCATTCTGAGTGAGGTTAGCCTGGCTCAAAAGACCAAAAATCGTATGTTCTCCCTCATATGTGGACATTAGATCAAGGGCAAACACAACAAGGGGATTGGTCTATGAGCACATGATAAAAGCGAGAGCACACAAGGAAGGGGTGAGGATAGGTAAGACACCTAAAAAACTAGCTAGCATTTGTTGCCCTTAATGCAGAGAAACTAAAGCAGATACCTTAAAGCAACTGAGGCCAATAGGAAAAGGGGACCAGGAACTAGAGAAAAGGTTAGATTAAAAAGAATTAACCTAGAAGGTAACACCCACGCACAGGAAATCAATGTGAGTCAATGCCCTGTATAGCTATCCTTATCTCAACCAGCAAAACCCCTTGTTCCTTCCTATTATTGCTTATACTCTCTCTACAACAAAATTAGAGATAAGGGCAAAATAGTTTCTGCTGGGTATTGAGGGGGGGAGTGGGAGGGGGTGGAGTGGGTGGTAAGGGAGGGGGTGGGGTCAGGGGGGAGAAATAAACCAAGCTTTGTATGCACATATGAATAATAAAAGAAAAATGAAAAAAAAAAAAAAAAAGAAACCCCAAAAAAAAAAAAAAAAAAAAAATAACCCAAATTGGTTCATCTACTCTATTTTTCAATTTTCTCTCTTACTCCCCTTCTTATGGGGTGATTTCAATAAGTTTAAAAATTCTATATTCATTCTTGTATAGAGAATACATCAACCATATTCACCTTCTTAACTTCCTTTTTTTACCCTTCCTCTCTCATATGTGACCTCCCCTTAGCATGACATGTTTTCATAATATTGCTGTATTTGTATCGGGTCTGTATTCCACATATTAAAGAAAATATGCGGCAAAAAATAAATAAATAAATAAATAAATGGTAGAATATATCATGAATATTTATGAATTGTATTCATGATATATCATGAATATTTATGAATTCATGATATATCATGAATATTTATGAATTAGAGGAATCAACATTGTAAAGAGATCCATTCTTCCCATTGATCTACAGACCTGATATAATGCCAATTAAAATCTCCAAAGATTTTCCTATGTAAAACTACAAAGGACCAATAATAGTCAATGTCCATTACAGAGGAAACAAGATGGAAGGCTTTGCTTTACCTGACACAGACTTATTGGAAAGCTACAATAATAAGTCAATGTACCACTGCACAAGGATAGCAAAATAGAATGATGGAGTAGACCACAGAGCTCCCAAACAGACACACATGTATAGACACCTGAACAAACTCTTTAAAAAGACACTGTCTGAATGGCCACTAAACAGTGAGTTAAGGACAGTCTTTTCTTAAATAATGCTGGGACACATGGGGAAAAGTAAAATTTTCTCCATATTTCATATCACAAGAAAGTCAATTTAAAGTGGATTATATATCTAAATGTGAGAGTCAAATGATAAAGGATTTAGAAGTTAATATAAGACAGTAACTTCACAATGCTTCATGAGCAAAAATTTCATAAGTGTGATGCAAAACAGCACTAATAATTAAGGACAGGTTAATAAGCCATCCTCCATTATAATCGGGACCTTCTGTTCATTAAAAAGCAAAATGGCAAACCACAGAGTGACAGAAAATATTCATATTGCTTATAAGCAACAAAAATCTTGGTGTATAGACAGTGTAAGTAACTCCTACTAATATGTAAAAATACAACAAAAATGGGTAGCATACTCAAAAAGTCACTATTTGAATAGCCAGTAAGCATATGAAAAATGCTCAACCTAATTAGCCACTAGGGAAATGTAAATTAAAACTATGCTGAATACTACTGGACTCTCAGTAGTGTCCAGTAAGTGGCTAAAATGAGAAAAACTGACCATAACAAGAGTTGGCAGGAGTGTAGAATAACTGAACTCTCATACCCTACTGGCAGGAATGCAAATAAGAACTAGTTTGGCATTGTCTACACAAGTTGAGCATATATACACTCTTATGTTCCAGAAATTGTCCTCCTAGATGTAGCTCCAAAATACAAATATGTGTATATGTGAGCCAAAAGACACATACAAGAATGTTTATAGCAGTATTATTTATAACACACCAATTTGGAATCAACCCAATTTTTATTACCACTCTGATGTGAATAAATTATTATATAATTAAACCAGGGAATATAGTGAAACAATAAAATAAGCTAGCTGAATGCAATAACATATATATATATATATATATATATATATATATATATATATATATATATATATATATATATCACAATCATAAGTTAAATGAAGGAAACCAGAAACAAAGGCCATAAATTGTTTAAGTCCATAAAGTTCCTTAAAAGCATGCAAAACTAATGGATGGTGTGTGGCTATACTTCTGTGATAAAACCAAAAAAGGATGGAAGTAAGTGTAATAAAATTCAAGGCAGCGGTTGTCTTTGTGGGGATATGTGGGGTGGGTAATGGGAAGAGGTATGGAAAAGGCTGCAGGGGTGCTGGGAATAGTCCGTAATTGGCCTGAGTGGTGGTTCTAAGGCTTTTGTTCTGTGATAATTCATTGAGCTTCACTTTTCTGAATGTCATATTTCATAACAAAAAATTAAAACTAAATAGAAAATGTTCCCCTGGGCTTAAAAGAATTCAATAGTACCTTGAATAACAGAACTCTCATACCCTTTCCAGGAACTCAAAATCTTCCCAAGGCCTGCACACTCTGCCTACATCTCCAGTGTCACTTTGCGCCATACCTCCTTCAACAGGCAATACTCTAGACACATTGACAGTCTTATGGTTTCCAAGCCCTCATCAAATTCTTTGGCTCTGTCTTCAAATTATATCCCAAGTCTGCCTGCTTCTTACCACCTTTACTTCTATCGTTCTGGTCTATGCTAAGAATAATTTTTGCTCATTTACTGAAAGTGGAAGACAAGATCACTAAGAAGAAGAGGTCAAAGAACTGACAGACCAGAGTGTTAGGAGAATCATCTTTGTAATGAAATCACTAAGAGTCAGGGCAGAAGCCAGATGTGCTGGCACACATCTGTACATCCAGCACTCAGGAGGCTGAGGCAGGGATTGCGAATTGGAGACCAGACTGGGTTACATAGCAAAGCCTTGTCTCATAACATAACATAACATAACATAACATAACATAACATAACATAACATAACATAACATAACATACCCAGAAAACAACAATAGCAACAAAATAAACAGTGAATTAGGAGGATGGGAGAGTGAGCTGGGAGAAGGGTCACCCAGAAAACGGGAGATGAGTGGATGACATGCCACTGAAACCTGGGGGCTTCTGGACTGAAAGAGCTAATAGCACCATGTCCAGTGGAACAATTACATAGTTGACAGTGTAAAATTAAGAGAACTGTGTACAAATAAAATCCTATAACTTATAATTGAGGATAGATACACAGATGACAGCTAGTTACCTTTCCTTTGTAGTGTTGTGCAATCAAATTGCTAAGTGTTGTTCTCCCTGAACAGTGAGGTCCAAATATGAATAATTTACATGGTGGTAGTGGCATCGGTGGAAGAAGATAAGGACGTGGATTTAACAAAAATGCTTTTAACGCTTCTTCTGATGACAGACAGTACATCTTACCTAGAAAACTTAAAATGTGCCATAATAATAAACAACTGAAAACATGCATGGAAAACTTTGAAAGTTAAGTTTGGAAAATCTCACTTACCTCACAGCAAAATCTCCTAATCCTGGATAAATATTACCTTCTTTTAAAGCCACAGGGCACATACGTCCCCATTTGCTTCTCTGCCATCTATACCGTGGTGCAATAAGTTTATAAGATGAAAGAGTGCGGAACAGCTCTTCCTGTGAGATATAAATACTGCATTTAAAAATGTGGGTGTACGTTTTGTTGAAATTAGCAGTATTAAATATTTTACTTCTTATGTGATAGTGCTTTACTACTTAAGAAATAATTTGGAATGCAAATTTTGGCTTTTTTCTCAATTACAACATTTTGCACTTGTTTTTAATTTTAGTAAGACTTGTTTTCATTTCTGTAAGAAAACCTTATTTAAATTTTACTGAACATTTTCTATCATCTGGTTCAAAAACCAAATTCTGAAAAATTCTTATTGAAAAGTTTAAAAAATGTGCCAGCTTCTTAGTCAATGTACCTCTCTCTCAATTGGAAGAATAGACACACTTTCTGCAGTCTGGGCCAGAAGAGCCTATGAGGAGGATCCCAGACCCAAGCAAGGTTGAGGATAGGGTGGGGCACAAGAGCACGGGCAGTGATGGTCACTGACAGCCTACCTCAGCCTCTCTCAGAAGGACCTGTGCACCTTCCTTTGACCCAGCGTCTAAATAGTTACTGTGGCACAAGAGGTATTGTCAGTTCTTCTAGCAACTCTATTGTGATTCAGTGTGACCTTGCGCTGAATAGGCTAATTTACCAGACCCAGGATAAAAAAAAAAAAAAATGACAGAGCCCTTGTCCTAAAAATAGTAAGAATTCCAAGGCTGCACCAGCACAAAATCAAGCTAGGGTGGGGCTTCCCATGTGAAGCCACAAAGCCAGCCTGGCCCTCAATCCATCTGCTATGCTGAATGTCACTATTGGTCCCCAGCGCTTTCCAAGTGTGGCCTCATGTAACCCTTACAATAACACTACTGTGGAAGCCACTGTTGACTAAGGGTTACACAAAGTTCACATCTGGTAGACTGTGGAGCTCAAATTCAAATCCAGGTCACTCTGACTAGAAAACCAATGTTGTTCCCTACCCTTACTGTGCTGGACACCAATCTGGCACTGTCCTTCCTCCTGTCACACCCCCACCCCATGTCCCCACCTCCTCCACCATGCCCCTTCTCCTCCAGCTCTCCTACCTCCCACCGGGAGCCAGAGTACTCCTGAAGGTCTGTCCCTCTCTTAGCCTTTAAACCAGCAGGTCTTTTCTCTGGCTGCGTAGAATCTTCCAGGTAGTATTTTTGCTTTTGTGTTTTAATTGTGGTAAAATCTGTATAACCCAGACTTTATCTTCTTAACCATTTTTAAGTGTGTGGCTCAGTAGTATTAAAAGTACATTCACAATGTGGAAACCCCACCAATATCCATTTCTAGTACTTTCCACCATCCCAAACAGAAACTCTACCAACTAAATAATAACTACCCATTCTCCCTTCCCTAACCCCTGGTAATCTCTATCCTACTTTCAATCCCTATGAAATTGCCTACTCTAGGTACCTCATATAAGTGGAACCATAACATTTGTGGGGTTTTTTTTCATGTGTGTGTCTGGCTTTTTTTTACTTAGCATAATATTTCAAGGCTCATTCATATTTCATCATGATTCAGAATTTCATTCCTTTTTAAGGCTGATATTCCATCATAAATATTATCATATTTTATTTATCAGTTTACCCACTGACGGACATTGGAATGTTTCCATCTTCTGACTATTGATAAAATAGCTGCTATAAACATTGGAGCACAACAATCTGTTTGAGTTCCTGATTTTCTTGCTTTCAGTTCTTTGAGGGGAAATACCTAAAAGTAGTGGGATTTGAACTCAGGGCTTCATGCTTGCTAGGCAGACACTCCATTGCTTGAGCCACACCTCTCCCCTGTTAATATGGTAATTCTTTGTTTAACTTTTTGAGGAGCCACTGAACTGTTTTGAACAGTAGCTTCATGGTGTCACCTCCAGCCAGCAATGCAAGAGGAGTCCAGCTTCTCCACATCTTGCCAAGACTTTATTTCCTGTTTGGATAACAGTTACTCTAATAGGCAGAAGGTGGTGTCTCCTTGTACTATTGATTGACATTGCTCTATGAGTGTGGTGCTGAATGACTTTCCATGTTCTTAGTGGCCATTTATGTTTTCTTTGGAGAAATGTCTTTTCAAGTCTCTTGTTCATTTGTGAATTGGGTTCTTGTATTATAGAATTGGAGTTCTTTGACAGATATATGATTCACAAATATTCTCCATGCTGTTCCTCTTCACTCTGTGGATAGGATCCTTTGATGCACAAAAGTTTTCAATTTTTCTTTTGCAGTATTGGGATTTGAACTCAGGGTCTCATGCTTGCTAGACAGGTGCTCTACCTGGGGCCATGGCCCCAGTCCTAAAAGTTTTTAATTTTGATGAAGCCTAAACTATCTATTTTTTTTTCAGTTTAACAAACATTTATTGGCTAATCATGGGAAGGAGTGAGGATGTGGATCGAGGAGAAATGGATTTAAATTTGGAAAGCTTTGCTTCTAACTCTACAAGGGCTGACAGTATATATGAGCCAGAAAAACTAAAAAATCACTGAAACACAGGAATTTGGCCATATGTAAAATGATGCTCCAAAGTAAAATAATCACTCATAACCCTAAGGATTTCACTCACATGACTAACTTCTCTGATACTATCTTCATCCTAATCTATCTGTTTTTTTTGTTGTCTCCTATGCCATTGGTGCCAAATCCTGTTTTGCTTTGTTTTAATTAATGTCAGATCCCTATCCCAGAAATTCTGTTTTAACTGGCCTGAGCATTGGCATATTTAAAAAGCTCCGTAGATGACCCCACAGTGCAGTCGGGGTTAAAGATCACTGCTTTAAGCATTCCCATTATTCTCTAAAAATCACCTGTATTTTTTTTTTTTTTTGCATAGTTTTAGAGTCAGTTTTTTGGTGGCACTGGGGTTTGAACTCAGGGCCTCATACTTGCTGGGCAAGTGCTCTTACAACTTGAGCCGCTCCTCCAGCCCAATCATCTGTCTTTGGGTGAAAAGCATTCATCTAAAATTCTTCAAAACACATATGAGCTTGCAGATCAATCAACTTTAATCAGCCAGGCTGTGTCAAATGTTGAAGTAATGATTCTTAAATTTAAGTGGGTATAAGAATCTATTCTGAATCCTATAAAAATATATTTCTAGGTCCCACCTCCAGACATTCTGGATCAATCAACCTGGAATATGGAGTTAAGGAATTTGTATTAAACTTTCCAGTTGACTCTTTTGGAAGTGCTCTGTGTTGCCAGGGAGAAGCATTGCTTAAGGAATATGAGTGATGACTCCAGAGAATACAGTCACAACTTCTGGCCATTTATGATAAAGTTAAGCACAAAGAAAAACAAACACAGATATTTTTCCTAGCCTCTGAGTTCATCTTTTTTCCTCTTCAGCATCAATTTGTATTACTGAGGCCCAGCATGATTTCAACCACAGTGACCCACTGAGATCTACAGGTTACATGAAATAGGATAACAAAATGACCTCTCCAAATATGATTTTATTTGAATTATGATATCTACTTATGATCCAGTTCTTTTTTTTTTAATTAATGAGACCTGTTGAAACTAGTCTCAAAGTGGGTAGGGAGGATAAGGGAGAATGATGGAAGAGGTAAATTCAACTATGATGTATTGTAAGAACTTTTGTAAATGTCACAATGTACCCCCAGTACATCTTCATCAATTTTTTAAATTGTGTGAATACATAAATAAACCCAAACTTTCCATAGAGCAAACCATTCAACTAAAAGTCCTTGTGGTCTCTTGAGCTCTTGAAGGTTACAATTTGGTCACTAACACATTCTTGGCCCATCAGTACCAAAAACAGTTGTTAGTCCAAACATTTGGTTGAATGATACAAGGAAGGAATGAGTGCTGACAGAGTTGAGTGTGTTTATGTCTTTGCTTTCTTTGGTGCTATAAACATTTTAAAGTGAACTTGGTTTTAAAGACAGTATTCCTCAGGTTAATTACTCTGAGGAATTTACCTTTTTTGGTTTTGTTTTGAAACTTTTGGTTTTCTGTAGTTAGTATTTGGAAGAATATTATGCTAATATTATAGATTCTTTCCAGAGGATACCTTTTATCCAAAGGTATCCTGAAGTTCCTTTTAGACCTTAGAAGATACAAACTAATGTTACAACCCATATTGAGTGGGTAGACTTTCAAATAAATGAACATAACTTACATTTTCCATCACATCACTCATTTCTTCCTCTGCACTCTGAAGTTTGGTCAAAACAGCTGCTCTTTTTAGGTTCAGATATTTCAGTCGTTCTATAACTGTCTAAATGTAAAGAACAAATATCTTAATGCATTGGCATTTGACTATCTCAAACATTCTGAAAAAGTGATGGGCCCATGGTTCAAGTCTATGCTTCCTGTGAGATCCTGGGTAGAATCCCTGATCACTTCTTCCTGGCTTCTGTGGTTTGCTGGCAATCCTTGGTATTTCTTGATTTGTATATGAATCATTCCAATATCTGTCACTATTGTCACATCATCTCCCAGGGGCTCTTAATCTCTTCTCCTAATCCATTTTTTGACTAAGACTCACCCTAATTAACTATAACCTCATCTAAACTCGATTACATAAGCAACAGCCTTATTTCCAAGTAAGATCACTTTCACAAGTATTGAAGTTAGGGCTTTAAAATATCTTTTTGAAGGACACATTTCGACCCATAACACTCTGTTATCTGGTGCTGGACCTCTTTAAGCAAAATGAAGAAAGCTATATGATGTGGAGGTAGACATTGAAGTTGTGCTGCAATTAGTCATAAAATGCCTGGGACTGCCCAAAGCTGGAAGAGGCAAGGATGGGTCCTCCTCTAGAGGATGTGGAGGGAGCACCATCCCATGACACCTTGATTCTGGGTTCTTATCCTCCACACTGATGAGAGAATTTTAAGCTACCTACTTTATTATGGCAACTCTAAAGAAATTGAAACAGTGTGAAAAAAAATCTAGAAAAAATAGGATAGCACAAAGAATTTGAGGTGAGAGATAACAAGATAGACAAAATATGGAGGGTGTATGGTAAATTGTTTGTTCTCAATTCAGCCTTCCCTCGGTTCACTTGTTAATTCCCTAGCTTCATGTAGACTTCCTTTCCATTTTAATGGAAAGGAAGCTCTCCATGTAACTTCCTTTGGTAAATGGAAAGTGGGCAGAAGTGCCAGAGTACCAGTTCCAAACTGGAGCCTGACAGATTTGCAAGTTTTAATCGGGCCTCTTGGAGCTTCTGGCCTCTAGAGAAGTGTGTCCAGGTAGTGAAAAGCAGAACTCCAGGTGCACTTTGAAGAAGTCTGCTATGTGTGCTGATGGGTCAGATGTGGATATGAGAAAAGCAAAGAGAAGAAGAGCAGTGGCAGGATGGGGTTGGCACTGACTGGAAGAGGAAAGCCTGGAGGAGCACATTTGGGGTGGGTGGTGGTAGTAATGGTGGTGGGATGTTATCTTACCTATTTAAGTCTGAGATGAGTATTCAATTGGATATATACCAATTGAGTGGCAGCTGTGTGCACCAGTGTGGAATTCAGGGGAAAGACGTGGGACAGTAATACAAAATTAAGAGGTGACAGTGCTGGGAGGTATTTAAAGCTGCTAGACTGAATGAAGTCTCCTAAGGGGTGAGGGCAGACAGAGAAGAGAGCTCCAATGCTCAGGTTGTCCAGGGAGGATTAACAGAGCTATTGTTGCAGGACTAGAGGAAGCCAAGGGAAGAAGACAGCAGGAAGGACGAGGTGACCAGCTGTGTCAAATGTCACTTCCAGATTACATTAGATGAGCTCTTTGGCCAATGGGAGATCAGTGGTAATCCTGGCACAGCCTGTCCAAAGGGGGAGCTTCCCCTTCATTTGGCCACACCACTACCATTCTTTCATGTCTCCACCAGTTGGAAAGCCAGAAATCTAGGCATTATTTCTGATTTTTCTCTCTTAATTTCTATGCTGCTACTCACCAAGCCCCACTTCTTAATAGATCTCTGATCTGGCCTCTTCTATTTCTACTGTCACTGTCCTGGGTTAGGCCACCATCTTTTATTTAATTGACTGTAAATCTAAAACCAGGCTTACTACTCTTAACTATGCTGGTGCAGTCTGATCAGAAGACTTCCAAATTCTTTGTGACGTACCAGGAAGAATTCATGGCAGAACACACAGTGTAAAGGGAGTTTATTAAATGTTAGGGAAAGGGAAATACAAATGAGAGCATGGTGGGCTCAGGTGGAGTCTGCCAGCAGAGAGAGAGAGAGAGAGAGAGAGAGAGAGAGAGAGAGTGCTTCTCTTGTTAGGTACTTTTAAAACTTATGCTAGGTTGGTGGAGTGTCTCAAGTGGTAAACTGCTCAGCAGCAAACATGAAGCCCTGAGTTCAATCACCAGTACCACCAAAAAATAAAAAAGAATAAAAAATAAATAAAACTTTCCCTAATCTAGGAAGGGAGGAACCAGGTGAAGTCCATCCAATAATCAATGCGTGGGGAAAGGTATGGGCAATTCTGGCCAGGTGCGGATGGTCTGGGCCATCCCTGGGCAACCTGCAGATGGGTCCTGAATTTTCCCTGCTCCTAGCCTGCCTCACTACCACCAATTTGACTCCCCTTCTGTTTCTTCCCAACACTGCAGTCTGGTGATCTTTCTCAAAGAGTAACAGGATCGTTTTCATTCTCTGGCTTCAAACCTTCCCCAGGATGCTGGTCACTTGTGACGAGGCTGAGGTCTAAACTCCTTCGCATGACTCACAGGTCTTTTTGGGAGGGGGCACCCTCTGCTTGATTCTAGAGCCTTGGCACAATTCCATTCCTTTTATCTCATCTGTGTCCTACATTGACTTCCCATAACATGCTCTACTCTTTTCTTGCCTCCAGGGCCTTTGCACAGACCCTTCCCTCAGCACAGAACACCGTCCTACCCCAGCCTCTTTCTCTAGCCTTAAATTTGCTATGCGAGATTTCAGACGGGTGGCCCACCTTACCAGACCACATTCTGCCTTCTGTCAGGAGCTCCTATAAGAACACAAGCCATCATTTAAATCTTGACTTTTTCCAGGATACGGGTACTCCATGAGGGCATTGACTCGTGCCTCCTCCCCATCGGCATCCCTTGAGTTATCGCAATGCTAGGCACTTATTTGATGCTTAAGAAACAGAGGCTGCATTTTTCAATTATCTTTTTATAAAGTACTTTTGAGTTCCAATTTCACCACATCCTTACTAACATTTGTTATTCTTTTCTTGTTTGTTTGTTTAAACTTTGGCTATCCTAGTGGGTGTAAAGTAATATCTCATTCTGGTTTTGATTTGCATTTCCCTAGTGACTGAGGATGATAAACATCTATGCACTTCCTGGTTGCCATTTGCTTTTCATTTTCTTGGGGCACTTTGCTTTTTTTCATAAAGGGATTTTAAATTCAAATTCAGTTTTGTTTTAAAGGTGAGCATGAATAAATAGAATACTGAATTTTAAAGCATCAAGATAAAATTTTCAAAAATTAATGCTATAAAAATGTAACCATATTTCTTTTTATTAAGTACAACGCTGTAAATTTTCCAACTGAGATACTTTTACTGAACCTGGAACTTACTGTGAAGAGTTCCTCTGGTGACTGATTTCCATCCAGTTCAATGAGATACTGGGGATCATGTTCGGCCATTACTTCCTGCAGATAATAGAAAAGAAATCTTATAATCTGGGGTTCCTGGGGAAATGGAATACATTTTTCATTTTAATATACTGTGAGGAATTATTTAAAGCTAACTTATTTGCCTTACACATGCTATAATGCAGGCTATTTTCAGCATTCAAGACATCTTTTGCAAAAGCCCAAACTAACCTTGTTACTGTGAAAAAAAAAAAAAATAGCTTTGGAGGTGCTGGAGATTGAATCTAGGGCCTTGTCCATGCTAAGCAAGTGCTCTGTCACTGAACCATGTCCTCAGCCCCTTATCACAAATTTTATTGTCCTTTAAATTTTTTTCTCTAAAGTCTTAAAGTCCTTCCCAATACAAAAATAACTCAGGGCATCTGTCTATCTGCATATATTTGTAGCTTTGCTATCTGCTTTTGAAACCATAGAAGAGTCTGATTTACTTTCTTCATGTAGATACTAACATCATTTTAAGCATAATTTTAGACAAAATTTTCTTATGGAAAATATACAAAATAGACAAGTAGAAAGACTCAGATCCTTAAGAGGTAGAGATCAGAAGGATCTTGGTTTGAGGTCAGCCCATCTCCATCAATAAGCCCACCATGGTGGTGTATGCCTATGGTCCCTATAGGTAGAAGGATTGAGGTCCAGAGTGACCCTAAATAACCCCTCCCTCCAAAAGCCCCAAAACAAAAGACATGAGACCTTACCTGAAAAATAACCTTAAAAAGGGTGCAAGTAGTAGAGTCCCTGCCTAGTAAGCATGAGGCTTTGAGTTCAAAGCCATTACCCATTACCACAAAAAAAAAAAGTAGGAAGAAAGCATGTCTCGAATCAAGTCATCTGAAGCAACTATTACTACCACTGTTTTCCTCCCGTTATTTTTCATGGAGAAAATTTTGCGTGTTTGAGATCATAGTGTACATATCACTTTGGAACTCACTTAGTTTTTCACTTTACACTAACATTAACTTTCCCTAGACTTTTCAAGAAGACTGTCAATTTCACATTTTACTGCTTTTGTAAAGTTACCTGTAACATATTATAGCACAGTTTATTTAATATTCCTTGCTATTTTTTTAGTTGTTTTCAAGCATTTCTTCATCTCCTTCTCCTCCTTTTTTTCTTATTCTTTTTTTTACTACTGAACTATTGAACTCAGCATCTTGAACTTGCTAGGCAAGCACTCTACCACTTGTGCTAACAATCCAGCCTCATTATTTTCTTAATTTTAAAAACTAGCATTCTTCTTCAATGATTACAGAAGTACCCTATATTAACAGCAACCAGTAAAAGGATGCAGACCAGCACACAGAAACAGGTCATGTTACTCCTCTGCTCCTCCCTAACCAACATGTCTATTTTCTTCCCATTCTCCACATTGACACAGAGATTGCATGCATATAAATGTTCCAGAACACTGAGTGAGCATCTTTTTACTACATGCTGATATACTGAATGCATAAGTAAGATTTTTTTTGAGACAGTCTTGCTACGTAGCCCATACTGGCCTCAAACTCATGATCCTCCTGCCTCTACCTCCTGAGTACTGTGATTATAGGCATGCATCACCATGCCAGGCATTTATACTATGTTCTTAAGGGTGGATTTACTAAATTGACAGGTATGAACACTCCTAAGGAAATGGATACCTGTGCCAGAAGTTAAAGACAAGCAAGAGTGAGGACCTGGCATTGGTTTATCCCTGAAGCAGTGTGCAGGACATAGTAGAAAATGATGCAATGTAGTTTGCTCCCTCTTGCTTTCCTTCCATTTCTTGGAGACACGCTGCTTCCAAGAGAAGTGACATTTTATCCAGGTCAAAGTAGACTGGAATTGTAAGTTCTTACCTTCTATGACTCTCCCTTCCTGTACATACCAGTACCCTGGAATTCCAGGATAAGGCTTCATTTGACTATCCAGCAACTGTCAGCTACTCCGAAAGTCTAGGTTTTTGACTTTGAAATTCTTGCTTTGTTGGTACGAGGGCAAGGCATTCTTTATCTATGTTTTAATACAAAGTCTAGAAGTTTTCCTCTTCTGGGCTTTTTTGTGGATAAGTTACTAAAAGTGGTCATAGTAATTGATATTCATTTGAGGAGTGCTGAAGAGTGCTTCATCACATACCTGCTGGCATTAAGAATTCCTATCATTGTTCATCTTTTTAACTTTGATCATGGAAATGACATTCCATTGTTTAGATGAGTATTTCTTTGTTATCAGTGAGGCTAAACAGTTTTTCTACAGGCATTTTATCCTTTTGACTTTCATGTGAGTTAATTGCTCACATTTTTTGTCTATTTGTTTCATGAGGGTGTGAACTCACAGATTTAAAAATTTCTATGAACTTTTTAGGTATCAAAGCTTTAAATCTTTTATCCTAGTGGGTGAGATTTTTTTTTACTTAGTTGTCTTTTAACTTGAGTGAGGTTTTATCTATTTATTTATTTGTCAGAAGTTTGAATTGAGGCTGCTCTTTTTTCTTTGTGATCTTGTCATTTGTTCAGCTGAACGTCTATTAGGCATGTACCACTTCCAGACTTTGGGCACTGCACTGGAAATGGACAATGCTGCATGAATGGTCTAGTCCCTGTCCCTGGAGAGACAGTTTTCCTCCCATAAATATCATTTTCTAATGCTCTGAATCTGACTTTAATTCTGCTGTATTTCACACTCAGTGTCAGCTACTTAGGGAGTACTCAGGATACTTTTATTGGTAGTCAGGTAATTTACTCTTAAGAAGGTATGTTTAAAGGCTAGTGACAGAAGAGGTAGGAAGGAATACAAGTCAAACTTAAGAAAACAACTAAATTTAGTTCACATTTTGGGGGATAGATGATGATGAAAATGATCCATCTTTTTTTTTTTTCTTTCTCAAAATGTTAGGGATTGAACCCAAAGTGTGCTAGTCAACAGTTATGTCCTCAGCCCATTTTTTTTGTTTGTTTGATTTTAAGACAGGCTCTTGTTGCTACCTTTACCCAGTCTGGCCTTGAACTCACAATCCCCCTGCCTCTACCTATTGAGTAGTTGGGATTGTATGCTGCCATGTCTAGCTGGGTTTTTTTCTTAAATAAAAGCATTTTAAGACAGCACAAAACAAATTCTTTTAGTTTCTCTATCAGAAGAGGCAATTTTAGGACATTTTAAAATTTGTCCTCATAGTTTTACTGCTTACCATAATGTCTGCCTGAATACTCAAGTTTAAAAAATATTTGTTGATTAAATCTCTAAGACAAGTGGTTATATTTGGCAGTCTTCCTTGGAGTTTGAACATATAAAATATGTTTTTCACATAATTGTAATCTCAGTAATCATACATCTAAAATACCAATTATTTTAATTAAAACTTTACTAATGTTCTTATCATGTTTATATGTAATCAACTTTGCATGAAGTAACCATAGAAATGAATCTGGGGATAGCAATTTTTTAGATTATAATTGAACTAAATTAACAATTCCCTTTAAAACAAAAAGTACATATTAAACTTGTAGTTGTTTTGATAAGCCCATAAGTTATGGATTGAAAATGTTTTTACAACACAGCCTGTTAACATGAATATTCCAGCCTCCATCCATAAGTGAGTTCCCTGAGTGACTTTAAAAATGCAGTTCATTTGTCACTTTTCAGCCACAGGGTTGCCCTGTAAGAGTAAAACAATATTGTTGTGGAAAAGAGCCTTTGAGATGAAAGCTTTTTCCCTAACAGCATTCTTCCAAGTTCAAGAGGAGAATCAAACAGTAGGTAAAGAAAAAGACATGAGAGCTATTTAACCAGAGACAAAACACAAATACCCACATTCCATTTTTCATCAGTGTATCTTGTTCTTACTTCTAAAGCATGAAGAATTGTGTCTTTATAAAGTTTGATAATGTCTTGGATATTTTCCAAACAATCCTCAGGCCTTTGAACTAGATGTTGAAAGATTTCAGCTACCATCTGCATTTCCGCCATGAATGCCTAAAGGGAAGCAGAAATTTTTAGCTATTAGCTATCACTGGGCCAGTGGTTATCTAATTTATAAGCCACATCTATCCCTCCTTCTGCTTACGTATCATTTTGTGGTAAGAAGCAAGGGGAAGGGGAAGATTAGAGATTGAAGTTTGTTGTTTTTTTTTTAAAGAGATTAAACTAAGAGTCTTTCTGAGATGAAACAAAGCTTTAATTGAAGTGGATACTTTTTTTTTTTTTTTTTTTGCTGTTCAGTAAGCAGAGAAGAGCAGGGGAAGAATGTTAGCTTTTTGAAGACAAAATAGAGATATTAGAGTTTCTATGAATATCTGAACTTACAGTTCATTTATTCATTCCTTCATTCATGCAGTAAATGCTGAGTGCCTACTGTATTCTAAGCACTGGTCTAGGAGATTGAGATACAATATTGAACAAAATCATTTAACACAATGGATCACAAAGTTCTCGTTGCAGTTAGGAAAGACATATACAATATATCAGGTGGGAATAAATACTAGGAAGAAAAATAAAGCAGAGAGTAATGAGAGAAGGTGTTATTTTATATCAGGTGTCGTGAAAGCGTTCTCTGAAGGGTGACATTTGAGTTGAAACCAGAAGGAAGGAGAGAACTATGCAGGTTTCTAGAGGAAGAACAGTTCAAGGCCGGGGGAACAGCACATGTAAAAGTTATTAGTTCAAGGCCTGGCACATGGTTAAGTGTTTCACACCATATTTAGTATCATAACTAGTCATTCTTTCCAGTTTTTATCAATGCATGAACACACATATTTTACACAATTTGAATTACATCTCATCTGTATAGGCCATTCATAATTGTTTTAAATATCATTTTAATGGTCAAATAACAATTTCCTTGCAAATATGATTATTTAATCATTACTCTATAGGTGGGCAGTAATTTTTTTACACTGATAATATTGCAGTGAACAACTTTGTAGATAAAAACTTTATATTGCTAATATTTCCCCTCAAGTGGTTCCTAAAACAAGAATTTCTGGACCAAAGGTCATGCATTTCAAAGTGGCTCAGGACACACTGTCTTTTCCAACAGATGCTCCCATTCTTCTGTCTCTAGTAGAGGGCATTGCTAGGATGCTCACTGAGTTCACTCATTTAATCATCACACAACTTTGCATTCAGCTACCTGCCAAGTACTGTTACAGGCACTGGAGCAACATGGTTGTACCTCATGAAACTTACATTCACTCAAAGGGGGTAGACAGACCATAAGCAAGTAAAAATGTAATATAATTTCAGACAGCGACAAGTGCTATGAGGAAAGTAAAGAAGGTAAAGGCTTAGACCTGTGCTGTCCAGCCTGGTAGCCACACCTCTCTATTAGCACTGGAAATTTAGTGAGTGCAAATTGGAATGAGCTATATATGTAAAATATACATCTGAGTTTGAAAACCTAGTATGAAAGCAAAATGCATCATTCTTAGAATTTTTATGTTATTACGTGTTTGAATAAAAAATTGGCTATCTTGGAATAAATAAAATATTAAATTACTTTCACTTATTTATTTTTACTTTTTAGAAATGTTTGGATTTTAATCTAAATCTGTCTTTCTATCTATGTCTGTCTGTCTGCCTACCTATCTATTTATATGGCTTCTGTAAAGAATGGAATGGGATGAGGAAGAGAGTGGAAGCCAAGAGAGCATTTACAAAGCTCTTGTGGCAGCCCATGGAGATGTTTTGGATTCTCAGGAACCTGAGGATGAACACGCTTTCATGCAGTTAGTGGCCATTGGTTTGAGTGTGCGGCAGGTTTACCCATCTAACTTCTGAATATGGCTGTGCTACTAGGCAAAAGGTCCCCAGAGGCTGAATCTAGTACAAGGACATAAGTTGATTACCTCCTACAGCATTGGCCTACACTATATTTTAAACATTTTAGAATCATTGCTAGCTACTGTTATTTTAAAATCCTGATTTGGGGCTTCTCTGGAAAAGTAGACTTCTTGATAAACGTGGACTAGCATAGCTGGCCCTGGAGGAGCTGAGAAGCAGCTGTGCTCTGAAGAAGGGTATGTGCTCTCTAGCCATCCAATGAAACTTTGTGTGATAGTGGAAATGCTCTATGTCTGTACTGTTCAGTTAGGAAGACACAGCCATGTGTGACCACTGAGTACTTGAGGTGTGGCTAGTGCTACTGAGAGATAAAATTTTGAATTTTACACAATTTTAATTTAAATAGTCATGTGGGGCTAGTGTCCACTATATTGGATAGCACAGCCCTAGCCTCCCTAGTCCTCACTCTTCCTCATTATATCTTGGCTGACATCAGCAATTGACACAACCCATCTGGCCCCTGGAGCTAAGTGGATCGTGACCCCCTTAAATCAAAGCCATCATAACACGTATATGGTGAGATACAGGGGTCACAACTCATTTAGTTCCAGGGCCTTGACCTTGAGATTAATATCTAACAGTTTTAAGCATGAGATATTTTGCCTGTCTCCTCTAGACTCAATAAAAACATTTAAAAGATATTGTCACTTAATTTAATTATAGCAAAATTTAAAAGTGTAGTATATGGTAATGACCTGTTGGGATATTACCTCTTCTTCTTCTTGCTCTTCTTCCTCTTCTTCCTCTTCAGCTTTTCCTTCTTTTGGGGCATCTTTCTTCTTTTTCCTCCGACTCTCAATGATTTCAGGATCCCACTGATCTCTAGCATATATGTACCCCGTACTATTGTGCTGTCTTTGCCCAGAAATTCTTTGGCACAAATCATAGTCAGGGCACTAAGGAATAACATTATTAAATCACTTAAAACCTTTTGAATATGCTTTTATTTCCCATTCATATATTATGCAATAGATAAACAAACCCTTTGGGGAACAAGGCAAAGGAACAAAGCTTGTCATTCCTTTTCACATAAACAAGTAGACATTCCCTCACTGAATTTCTAGCACAACCCCTTGGGATAGCTACTATCATCTTTGTAAAGAGGAAACTGAGGTTTCTAAATGTGATCTATCAAATTCTTATAGACCATAAAGGAAAGAATAGAAACAAGACCTAGCCTTGACTCAATCAATGTACTACAGTGCTATTTAACATTTATACACTGGAATTGTTAGTCTATTTTTTCCACTTTATTTAATTGGTAAACTTTTTAGGAGTCACTAGGTACTGTAAAGTATGCTAGTTGATGTTTATGTAAATAAGTCATAGTTTCTACCTTCAAGTAAGAGAGACCAGGAGGAAAATGGACCATCATAATATAGTGAGGTGAGTAATATGAGAGAAGAGAGTAACATGAATGCCCATCAGAGAAGCATTTAGCTCTTTTGTGGTAAGTAAGAGGGCAAGATAGAGAGAAAGAGACAGAGAGAGAGAGAGAGAGAGAGAGAGAGAGAGAGAGAGAGAGAGAGAGAGAGAGAGAGAGAAGAGAGAGATGGGAAGAGTGTTTTTAGGGAAAGTTCTGTTGAGAAGATGCCTGACCTGACTCTCAAAGCATGGCTATGATTAAGACTGGTAAAGGGGTAAGGAAGTGTTTCATGTGGATGGAATTGCAGGTGCAAAAAATCACAGAAGTATGAGAAAGTATAACAGTCTTTATGACTGATGTACAAATTAATACTTCCATAACTACTGTAAAATTTTGAAAATATTCCTTGAGTATAAGTACTATCAAAAAGAATGGTTTGCTATATTAGAAAAATCACTAATATCCTTACCTTAATATTGATTATTATATCAGGTTTTAATTTTAAATTTTTAATCAGTTCTACTTGCTGCAAAGCACTCATGGTATCCTGTGTGATTGATGGTATTTCAGTGATAATATAACCTGTAGAGTAAAACAGTTTCAATAATTTGTAATATTATCAAATATGAGAGCATAGATTTATTATTATTATTACTTTATGAAATATCATCTAGTTATCGATGAATATTGAGGATTATTAAATTGTGTTCCAAAATTTTATTTTATTCATTTATTCATATGTGCACACGATATTTGGGCTATTTCTCCCCTCAACCCTCCTACTCTCTCCCCCCACCCCCTCTTGCTTCCAAGCAGAATCTGTTCTGCCCTTATCCCTAATTTTGTTGAAGAGAAGACATAAGCATAATAAGGAAGACAAAGAGTTTGTGTTAGTTGAGTTAAGGGTAGCTATACAGAGAGATTCCTAGCATTGCTTCCATATACAAATGTGTTACAACCCAAGTTGATTCATCTCTAACTGATCTTTACACTGGTTCCTGATCCCCTTCTCGCGTTGACATCTGTCGCTATAAAGTTTCTGTATTAGTTCCTCTGTAGTGAGAACATCAAATATTATCATGTTTTGTGTTTCTTACCTATCCCCATACCTCCCACGTATGCTCTCCCCTTATTATATGCCCCAAGTCCAATCACATTGCTGCATTTGCCCTAGATCTAAAGTCCGTATATGAGGGAGAACATACAATTTTTGGTCTTCTGAGCCTGGCTAACCTCGCTCAAAATGATGTTCTCCAGTTCCATCCATTTACCTGCAAATGATAAGAATTCTACTGCATATAAATACCACATTTTCTTAATCCATTCGTCAGTAGGGGGCATCTTGGCTCTTTCCATAACTTGGCTATTGTGAATAGCTCTGCAATAAACATGGATGTGCAGGTGCTTCTGAAGTAACCTGTATCACAGTCTTTTGGGTATATCCCCAAGAGTGGTATTGCTGGATCAAATGGTAGATCGATGTCCAGCTTTTTAAGTAGCC
Source organism: Castor canadensis (assembly GCF_047511655.1). Classification (NCBI taxonomy): domain Eukaryota; kingdom Metazoa; phylum Chordata; class Mammalia; order Rodentia; family Castoridae; genus Castor; species Castor canadensis. Next base: position 53,063,207 of record NC_133386.1, on the reverse strand, counting down.
TCCAAATTTTTTTTCAGAATGGTTGTACTAGTCTACATTCCCACCAACAGTGTAAGAGGGTTCCTTTTTCCCTGCATCCTCGCCAACACCTGTTGTTGGTGGTGTTGCTGATGATGGCTATTCTAACAGGGGTGAGAATCTTAGTGTGGTTTTAATTTGCATTTCCTTTATTGCTAGAGATGGTGAGCATTTTTTCATGTGTTTTTTGGCCATTTGAATTTCTTCTTTTGAGAATGTTCTGTTCAGTTCAGTTGCCCACTTCCTTATTGATTCATTAGTTTTGGGAGAATTTAGTTTTTTAAGTTCCCTGTATATTCTGGTTATCAGTCCTTTGTCTGATGTATAGCTGGCAAATATTTTCTCCCACTCTGTGGGTGGTCTCTTCAGTTTAGAGAACATTTCCTTTGTTGTGCAGAAGCTTTCCAGTTTTATTAAGTCCCATTTGTCTATACTTTCTCTTAGTTGCTGAGTTGTTGGGGTTCTATTGAGGAAGTCCTTGCCTATACCTATTACTTCCAGAGTATTTCCTACTCTTTCCTGTACCAACTTTAGAGTTTGGGGTCTGATATTAAGGTCCTTGATCCATTTTGAGTTGATACTAGTGAAGGGTGATAAACATGGATCTAGTTTCAGTTTTTTGCAGATGGTTAACCACTTTTCCCAACAACATTTGTTGAAGAGGCTGTCTTTTCTCCATCTTATATTTTTAGTGACTTTGTCAAAAATGAGGTGGGCATAGTTGTGTGGATTCATATCTGGGTCCTCCATTCTGTTCCACTGGTCTTCATGTTGGCTTTTGTGCCAGTACCATGCTGTTTTTATTGTTATTGCTTTGTAATATAGTTTGAAGTTGGGTATTGTGATACCGCCAGCACTGCTGGAGTATTGCCTTGGCTATTTGTGGTCTCTTGTGTTTCCAAGTGAATTTTAGGGTAGCTTTTTCAATTTCTGTGATGAAGGATGTGAAAGGATCATTCATATCCTTTGTTAAGTTTGCTCCTAGATATTTGATTTTTTTTTAGGCTATTGTAAATGGAATTGTTTCCATATATTCCTTCTCAGTTTGTTTGCTGTTGGTGTATAGAAAAGTTAATGATTTTTGTAAGTTGATTTTGTATCCTGCCACTTTGTTGTAGCTGTTTATGGTGTCTAAGAGTTTTTGGGTAGAGTTTTTTGGGTCTTTAAGATATAGGATCATGTCATCTGCAAATAGGGATATTTTAACAGTTTCTTTACCTATTTGTATTCCTTTTGTTCCTTTTTCTTGCTTAATTGTTCTGGCCAGGAATTCCAGTACTATGTTGATAGGAGTGGAGATAGTGGGCATCCTTGTCTCATTCCTGATTTTAGGGGAAATGGTTTCAGTTTTTCACCATTAAGTATGATGTTGGCTGTAGGTCTGTCATATATAGCTTTTATAACGTTGAGGTACTTTCCTTCTATTCCTAGTTTTCTTAGAGCTTTTATCATGAAGTGGTGTTGGATCTTGTCGAAGGCTTTTTCTGCGTCTATTGAGATGATCAAGTGGTTTTTGTCTTTGCTTCTATTAATGTGCTGTATTACATTTATAGAAATGCTTATGTTGAACCACCCCTGCATTCCTGGGATAAAGCTGACTTGGCCATGGTGAATGATCTTTCTGATGTGTTGTTGAATTTGGTTTGCCATTATTTTATTGAGTATTTTTGCATCGATGTTCATTAAGGAGATTGGCCTATAGTTCTCCTTTTTGGAGGTGTCTTTGTCTAGTTTTGGGATGAGTGTAATACTGGCTTCATAAAATGAGTTAGGAAGTTTTCCTTCCTTTTCTATTTCCTGGAACAGTTTAAAGAGGGTTGATATTAGTTCTTCTTTAAAGGTCTGATAGAATTTAGTAAAAAATCCATCAGGTCCTGGACTTTTCTTTTTTGAGAGACTCTTTATTGCTACTTCAATTTCATTTTGTGTTATAGATCTATTCAGGTGATTAATGTCCTCTTGGTTCAATTTTGGATGGTCATAGGTATCGAGAAATCTGTCCATTTCTTCAAGATTTTCAAATTTATTAGAATATAGGTTCTCAAAGGTTTTTTTCTCTCCTCATTTTAGTCAGGTTTGCCAGGGGTCTATCAGTCTTGTTTATTTTTCAAAGAACCAACTTTTTGTTTCATTGATTCTTTGTATTTTTTTTGTTTGTTTCTATTTCATTGATTTCAGCTCTTATTTTTATTATTTCTCTCCTTCTGTTTGTTTTGGGATTTGCTTGTTCTTGTTTTTCTACGAGTTTGAGATGTAGCATTAGGTCATTGATTAGAGATTTTTCTGTCCTTTTAATATATGCACTCATGGCTATAAACTTTCCTCTCAGGACTGCCTTTGCTGTGTCATTGGTTCTGGTAGGTCATGTTTTAATTTTCATTAACTTTCAGGAATCTTTTAATTTCCTCTTTTATTTCATCAATGACCCATTGATCACTGAGCAATGTGTTGTTCAGCTTCCAACTGTTTACATGTTTTTTACTATTGTTTTTGTTGTTGAGTTCTAGTTTTAATGCATTGTGATCAGATAGAATGCATGGGATTATTTCTATTTTCTTATATTTGCTGAGGCTTGCTTTGTGCCCTAAGGTATGACCAGTTTTGGAGAATGTTCCATGTGCTGCTGAGAAGAATGCATATTGTGCAGAATTTGGATGAAATATTCTTTAGACATTGGTTGAGTCCATTTGATCTATGGTGTGATTCAGTTCTAGGATTTCTTTATTGATTTTTCTGTTTGGATGACCGATCTATTGGTGATAGATAAAATTTTGTTTCCAAATTTTAAATTAACAGTTAAGGTTACTGCCTCATGAGGCATAACTATAAGTAATATTTTTGTTTTTTCATTTTCATTAGCATATATTCATTGTACAGGGGGCATTCATTGTGCCAATTCCAAACAGCCTTACATTGTACGTTGGTTAGATTGTCCCCACTATCTCCCCCCGGACCCTCTCCCTGTCCCACTTAAAACAGTTGCGAGAGGTTTCATCATTCTGTTTCCTATGTGTATATGAAGCCCATCAACCATATTCCCTCACCTTCATCTCCTCCATTCATCTTTCTTCCTCCTCTCACTAATACCCCCCACCTGTAACTATTTTATAGTTCTGTGTTTCATTTTTAATTCCAGAGTCAATGTTCAAGGGAGTTTCTCAATGTATCCCAGGTATGAATATATTTAACTTTGTTCAGTTCAACCCCATCTGTTACTCTCCCTTACCCCTTCCCTCCCCCCACCCCCCATTATTCAACTGTTAATATTTTTCTAATAATAAAAAAATTCATTGGGCTGAGAGAGACATCTTTACCATTTCCAAGTCAATTTATTTTAAACAGAGGAGGCATCCAGGGAAGAAAATTCCATGCCAGCAATTCTTTTAGCTCATGTTAGAAAAGTTCATATGATGAATGATACAGTCATATTATAAAAGTTGCATGATATGTTATTTTCTTCTTAGGTTTGTGTATTTCATAGCAAATATATGCAGGTAATGTTTATGTAAGTTGTAGAGAGTAATGAAACATCCATGTACCCACCATGCAGGAGAAGAAACAAAACAAAACAGAAAATGATTTTGGCTTATCACATTTAATGTCTTGTATTCCCACCCAGAAACTTAAAACTTCTCATTGAAATTCACTCTGTTTACCACCATCACACTAATTTCTTAATATATTCCTTTAATTATGTTGCTTTCTTGTTCAATAAATCATTCTTTTACTAGTACAAAGTTTCAGTTTCTTTAATGGGATTTAAAGGTCTTCAACCTATTTTTCTACTATTTTTATATAATTTTTTTTTCTTGGAGGAACAACTAATAAATTATGTCTCAGTCTTGGGTATTTGGGAAAATTTCATAAAAAAGTAAATGAAGTGATCCTGTCACCTCAAGGATGGTAACAGAGTATTGTCAATTATAAAATTCAAGTGAAAATTTAAATTTTGGAAAACTTGTATCCACTGCCATACACTCAATAGCTTCTTGATTCTTAAGGCTTTTCCTAATAAGACTGATGATGATATTAACAAATGTGATTTTATGATATTGTATAATGCCTTGTGTTGACATTTGAAAGATCTATATTACTCAGTGAACAAGTATTTTTCTAAATGGACAATGCATGGTGCCACAAAATCAAGCACAGGAAAGAGACTCACTGCAAGTGTGAGATAGACCAATGAATTTTATTGTAACAGAGTTTGAAAAGTTCAGTTATATTGTTTGATATTCCACAATGCAACTAACCTTAAAATTAAGTGAGTTTTGATATAGGATTAAGAATATCCACAGTTATTCCAAAGTTAATTAAAATACTTCTTCCTTGCCTAGCTATGTATCTATGTGATGATGAGCTTTCTTCGTTTACTTCAATGAAAACAATGTGGTCATAGGAGGAGGTATAATTATATTAATTATGGCATTTAAATTTGTTCTACCCCTGCAGATATAGAGTTTGATCTATCACTCCTATAAACCCAATCTTGGGAACATCTCAGATAAACATTTCTTAGTAAACAACCAGCTATGATGAGCCCACTGTCAACTTCTCCGATCACAGAGATGTGTGATGATGGAAACACAGATGAGGAATTCTCCCACAACTATTGCACAACTCCTTGAGGCCACTACCAAAACCTTGTCCTTCCATTCTGAAGATGGAGAAATGGTGGGCCCCACACCACTCCTTGCTTAGAGGCTCTTCACAGGCAGAGTAGATTCTTTGTAGGTGACTGCCCAGCCTGTATTACTCCAACCAATAGAAAACTGAAAGACTGTCCAGATAACTGCCCAGGGTAAATTAACTAGTCTGAATCCATACTTTTACTTTTTCCCCATTTCTTGGCACAGTGAGAAAGAAGAGGCATTCACTATTTCTCTAAATCTGGAAGCGGCAGGCTACTATTTTTAGATAGAAGAGATGAGAAAGTCAGAGACATCAGGTAATTTTGTGTCCAACCAGCCCTGCACCCATCAGACCTAAGGCCAGTCACACATGGATAGATACACTGATGTTCAGTGATTTGGAAGACCATCCACCATGTGATACACATGGGGCAGGGAGTGCCCAGCCTGAGACTTTCCATCATTCACTGGGAAAAATTAATTTTTCCAGAATCCCAAAGCAGAAACAGAGAGGAACTAGTCAGGATGCCCAGGCATTGACTCTGCCTTTTACTCTTGGATAAGGATGTAGTTAAACTTATTTTGGTTAAAGTCCAACATAACAACACCTGAACAAGGTGACAGAACAGCTGAAAAGCATGAAGAAACAGAAAGGTGACAGAGTAAAGTAGAAAACAGTCCACATCTCCAACTCTGTCTTCCTGGACAGGGAGGAAGGAAGCCGAAGACAAGGTAAGAACATGGCACTGGTGACAGACTAGCAATTCTAGCTACAGGATAGATCCACACTTCTCCCAAGCCTGAAATCCAGTGTAGGGATTTGATGTGACAGTGATTGTACCTCTATCTGAGTGGTGCTGGAGATGAGGACTAGTGCTCTGACCACATGGGCAAAGGTTTGGTTACCAAGTTATAAACCCAGAGGTGAGAAACTGCTCCTCAAATCTATTACCATACAGTTACGCCTGAATATAGAGAATACTTCAATCAAAAGACTATAGGAGATCAAAATTTCCAACCAACTCGACCTCAATTCCCAACACAGAAACACAATACATATAAAAAACAAGGCAACATGATTCCTGCAAAAGTCAACAACTCCACAATAATGAACACTAATGATAATGAAGTGGAAGAAATCTGAAACAAAGAATTCAAAGGAGTGTTTATAACAATGATCAATGAAATGAAAGAGGACATGGATAAATGCTTGAATGAATTCCAAGAGAAGACAAATAAGCAACTGAACAAATAAGGAAGGCAATTCAGGATAAGGAAGAGGAAGAAATTAGTAAAGATACAGAAATTTTGAAAAACATAAAACTGAAATTCTGGAAGTTAGAAGATCAATAAATCAAATTAAAAAATTCAGCTGAAAGCCTCACAAATAGACTGAATCAAGTTGAAGACTGAATATCAGGTCTTAGAAGCAAGGGAAATGAATTAGAACATTCAGATAAAGATAAAGAAAATTATGAAAGTACAAGTAGAACATTCAAGATCCCTGGGACACCATTAAAAGACAAAACCTACAAATCAGCATAAAAAAGAAGAGGAGCAAGCTAAAATTATAGAAAACATTCAATAAAATACTAGTAAAAGGAGGCGGGGCAAGATGGCCTAAGTGTCTACTATTTTGATTCCATGAATGACAAGAATGAAGTAACACAGGAAAGAATATATCCTGAAGAGAGAAAGAAAAGAAGAGCTTCGAGAATCACAAAGGAGGTGGTAGGATATCAAAAAAGCATGGAGAGACCAAGGCAACAGAGAAAAACAGTAGACAATGCCAAGCCTGTCCCTGGATTCCCATGAGAGGGAAGGAAAGATGAAGACCCCAACACATGGTAAGACAGAAGGCCCTGCAGCAGGCTGAGAATTCTAGCTGCAAGATGAGCCCACAGTTCCCAAAAGCCTTAGATCCAGTGCAAAGATTTGTGAGAAAGTGACTATTCTGGTGTGGAAGGTTAGCCTTGTCACTCCACTTATCTCACAGGGCAAGTAAAGTGCAATCTTGAGAGAGGGCCTATTGTTTGAGACTGAGATGCTCTGGGGGGTCTGAATACAAGAAACACACAGGGAATCTTAGGAGTCTGGGTGGGAGTCAGCCATGAGAAGTAGTTGAGGAGAGGGAGAGGGTCTGGCATGGTTCCACACAGAAATTCAAGCTTGGGGAATTTTGGCAGCAGCAAAAGGCACCACCCTCCCTGGCCAGGAGTGAGTCCCGTTGCCTGAGGCATGGGTGGAAACAAAGCACTAAACCTGTGACTGACTTGGTATTCAGCCTCCAGGACCTGCCTCCTGGCTACAGGTGTTGACTGTTAGGTGGGTCAGAGCCCTGAACCCATCTCCTCCTAATCACATGATACCCACAGCTTCCTTCTCCCCTACAGGGAGGTGAATTATTAGGCAGTGCCTAAAAGCACCGAGATCTTCTCCTGGAAACTGCATCCCAGTGTGTTTGCTGACAGCCAGAACTGAGAGCCCAGGGTCCAGACCCTCTGAATTATGAAACTTCCACACCTCCTCTTCCCCACAGGGAGGTGATAGCATCCATAAGCATTGAGACTAGCAGGCAGAGCAACTCGGTCTCTCAGTTCTTCCCCAGCCAGTGCAAATCTCAGTGCTCTGTTTTCTTTCTTCACTCTCTTATGCATTCAAGGTAACCCCAAGGCTTAGATGTTGTTGATCCTGTACACACAAATTGAGGGGCATGTAGAGGAAGTGGGAACCTGTCTAGCCTACAGCCTGTAAAGCTCCCTGTAAACTACAAAACCATGAAGAGAGAAATTTAAGAAGGCACCAGAAGATTAAAAAACAGAACAAGGGGAATTCCAAGATGGCGGCTAGTGTGCCTCCTATAGTGAAATCTTGGAGAGACACTGAGGAGACAAGCCTTGCAGGCAAAAACACCAAGAAGAGGCAAAACTTTGATCCCTCCACACCTCCAGCCGGTGCAGAGAATCTCCACTTCACGTTAAATGGAGAAACCAGGAGGGCCCCAGGGCTGCCAGTCAACTGGGAAGACATGGACAAGGTGAGCTAAGTGGTATGTGGTACTCCCACAGACAACCCTGGGCCAGATCAGCATAGCCCCCTGGACAGACCAACCTCCACCCGGGGAAAAAAAGAGAAACTGAGTAATAAGCAATAAGAACAATAAAGACACGTTGCAAAGAGGGTGGGGTGCACTGAGTGCCAAAGAGGGGGAGAAGGGAATCCTTCCTGGAACTGTAAATAAACAAGCCAGGCCTGGCTGGAGAGGCTCCAGCGGGAGCAGGGGAGCACACCCAGCAACCAGGAGCGGGAAAGCTTGTGAGAGTGGCGGAGGGAGGAAAACTCCACAGGAGAGGGGGGAAGATCCACTTCCCACCTGAGCTGTAAACAAACACACCAGCCAGCAGGAGCAGCAGCACATGCCCAGCACTCAGGAGTGGGAAAGCTTGTAAAAGTGGCGGTGGGAGGAAAACTCCACAGGAGGGGGGGAAGACCCATTTCCCACGTGAGCTGTAAACAAACACGCAGGCCAGAGAAAGCGGGTGCAGTGTCACCTCCCCCAGTGTGCTTGGAAAGGGGAAAGCTTGTAGCAGAGGCTCAGGCACAGGAGAACTCTGAGTAAACAGAGCCTGTGGGGCCAGGTGAGTGCTAAGCTCACTCCTGAGATCTGAATAAATAATGCTTCCAGCAACAGCAGGCTGACAGCAGTGGGCAGGCAAGCCACAGCTGCAGATAGCCATTCACAGACCTGTCTCCAGACTCTTTTTTTTCTCTCTCCCTACATTTGATGAAAAAACAACCGAACTACACCTGCATGCTGAAAAACTTACTGAAACTGTATTGCATTTGAACTTGGGACACTTTTTGGGTTTTTTTTGTTTTGTTTTTGTATTTTTTTTTTTTTGTGCAGTTTTGTTCTACTTAATGTGTCCCCTATGATGAGACAACTACAGAACAACATCTGAGGCACTATCTCCAGGATTGGAGGCTGAGACGGACACCCAAATTATTAAGACTGAAACTTCATTGCATTTGAACTTGGAGGTTTTTTTTTTCCTATTTATCATTTTGTTTTATTTTATTTCATATATTTTTTTTCTTTCATTTATTTATTTTTTATTTTTATTCTTATCTTTATTCTTTTTAGTTTTTATTTTCAATCCTCTCTCTGTCTCTCTAATGCCTTTTCAGCTTATGGTCAATTAGTACACTGTCTCTCCCTGTTTAAATCTTTAAAACTTCTTTTGTTTGTTTCTTTGTTTTGTTTTTTTTCTTTCTACTTGATTATTTGTTTTTCCCTCTTCCTTTAACTTCTTCGCTTTCCATCCCCTCTCACCATTCCATTCTAAATATCACTAGTGCTATTATTATAAGACAGAAAATACTTAATTGCACACAGTACAGGGACAATAACAACACCAAGGGCAATTATGGAAAGACAGAAAAAACAGGGAAACCAGTTTTACCACAGCAAAAAATTAGGACAGGAACCAGAGAGAAATGAAGAAAACAGATACTCAGATCCAGACTCCAACAAAAGGAAGATAAACTATGCCAAAAAACCCAATGAATCCTTCAAGAATAATTTAAAAGAAGACATATTACAGGTACTCAATGAGAATTTTATAGAGATGATACTGGATATGGTCAACCAAAATGTACAGGAGACACTCAAGAAATTCCAAGACAACAAAAATAGAGAATTTTAAAAAGCAAAAGAAGAAATAAAGTAAACCATAGAAGCACAGTATAAACACCAAAGTGAAATAGAGAACACGATGAATAAACAGATAAATGAACTCAGGACAAAAATAGACAACATTAAAGAGGAAACCGCCCAGAATACGGAAAACCTCAGAAAAAAGAATGAAACAGAATTGCAAAATAAAATGGAGGGCCAATTTAGCAGAATAGAACAAACAGAAGACAGAATCTCAGAACATGAAGATGAAATGGTAATTAAAGGAAAAACCAAAGAACTATTAATTAAACAACTCAAGATCTGTGAAAAGAAAATGCAAGAACTCACCGACTCCATCAAAAGACCAAACTTGAGAATCATGGGCATTGAAGAAGGAGAAGAGGTGCAAGCGAAGGGAATGCGTAATATATTCAACAAAATAATAAAAGAAAATTTCCCAAATCTAGAGAAAGATATTCCCATACAGATGCAAGAGACCTCCAGAACACCAAACAGACCAGTTCAAAATAGAACTACCCCACAACATATCATCATTAAAACAACAAGTTCAGAAACTAAGGAAAGAATATTGAAGGCTGTAAGACAGAAAAAACAAGTAACATACAAAGGTAAACCCATCAAAATCACAGCAGACTTCTCAACAGAAACATTAAAAGCAAGAAGAGTGTGGGGTGAGATATTCTGGCCACTGAATGAAAATAACTTCAACCCCAGGTACTCTACCCAGCAAAACTATCAATCAAAATAGATGGAGCAATGAAAGTCTTCCATGACAAACAGAAACTAAAGCAATATGTGACCACAAAGCCACCACTACAAAAGATTCTTCAAGGGATTCTGCACACAGAAAGTGAAACCCAACATAACCAAAAAGGACAGGCAGCACCAAACCACAGGAAAAGAAAAAGCAAGAAAGAAGAGAGTAACCTCAACTTTGAGAGGAATCACCACATACCTATCAGTATTTATACTTAATGTTAATGGACTTAATTCACCCATTAAAAGACACCGTTGACGAAATGGATTAAAAAGGAAGATCCAACAATTTGTTGCTTACAGGAGACCCATCTCACCAACAGAAATAAGCATAGGCTTAGGATGAAAGGCTGGAAGAAGATTTACCAAGCCAATGGCCCCTGAAAACAGGCAGGAGTAGCAATACTTATCTCTGACAAAGTAGACTTCAAACCTACATTGATCAAACAAGATAAAGAAGGACATTCCATACTAATAAAAGGGGAAATAGACCAAAAGGAAATGACAATTATCAACCTATATAACCCAATGTCAATGCACCCAATTTCATCAAACATACCCTGAAAGACCTAAAGCATATACTAACTCCAACACGGTGGTTGTGGGAGAGTTTAACACCCTATTATCATCAATAGGTAGGTCATCCAAACAAAAAATCAATAAAGAAATCCAAGATCTAAAATATACAATAGATCAAATGGAACTACTTGATGTCTACAGAACATTTCATTCAACTTCTACACAATATACATTCTTCTCAGCAGCCCATGGAACCTTCTCCAAAATAGATCATATCCTAGGACACAAAGCAAGACTTAGAAAATTTAAGAAAATAGAAATTATACCATGCATACTATCTAATCACAATGCAGTAAAACTAGAACTCAACAACAAAAGTAAAGACAAAAAACATGCAAACAGCTGGAAACTAAATAACTCATTACTTAATGAACAATGGGTCATTGATGAAACAAAAGAGGAAATTAAAAAGTTCCTGGAAGTCAATAAAAATGAAAACACAACCTACTGGAACCTATGGGACACAGCAAAGGCAGTCCTGAGAGGAAAGTTTACAGCCATGAGTGCATATATTAAAAAGACTAAAAAATCCCAAATCAATGACCTAATGCTACATCTCAAATTCCTAGAAAAACAAGAACAAGCAAATCCCAAAACAAATAGAAGGAGAGAAATAATAAAAATAAGAGCTGAAATCAACAAAATAGGAACCAAAAAAACATACAAAGAATTAATGAAACAAAAAGTTGATTCTTTGAAAAAATAAACAAGATCGACAAACCCCTGGCAAACCTGACTAAAATGAGGAAAGAAAAAACCCAAATTAGTAGAATCAGGAATGCAAAATGGGAGATAACAACAAACACCATGGAAGTCCAGGAAATCATCAGAGACTACTTCGAGAACCTATATTCAAATAAATTTGAAAATCTTAAAGAAATGGACAGATTTCTAGATACATATGATCATCCAAAACTGAACCAAGAGGAAATTAATCACTGAATTGATCTATAACACAAAATGAAATTGAAGCAGCAATAAAGAGTCTCCCCAAAAAGAAAAGTCCAGGACCTGATGGATTCTCTGCTGAATTCTATCAGACCTTACAGCCAGCATTATACTTAACGGAGAAAAACTGACACCATTCCCTCTAAAATCAGGAACGAGACAAGGATGCCCACTATCTCCACTCCTACTCAGCACAGTACTGGAATTCCTAGCCAGAGCAATTAGGCAAGAAGAAGGAATAAAAGGAATACAAATAGGTAAAGAAACTGTCAAAATATCCCTATTTGCAGATGACATGATCCTATACCTTAAAGACCCAAAAAACTCTACTCAGAGCTTCTAGATATCATCAATAGCTACAGCAAGGAAGCAGGATATAAAATCAACATAGAAAAATCATTAGCATTTCTAAACACTAATAATGAACAAACTGAAAAAGAATGTATAAAAACAATTCCATTTACAATACCCTCAAAAAAAATCAAATACCTAGGTGTAAACCTAACAGAAGATGTGAATGACCTCTATAAGGAAAACTATAAACTTCTGAAGAAAGAGATTGAGGAAGACTATAGAAAGTGGAGAGATCTCCCATGCTTATGGATTGGTAGAATCAACATAGTAAAAATGTCTATACTCCCAAAAGTAATCTACAAGTTTAATGCAATTCCCATCAAAATTCCAATGACATTCATTAAAGAGATTGAAAAATCTACTGTGAAATTTATATGGAAACACAAGAGGCCACGAATAACCAAGGCAATACTCAGTGAAAAGAACAATGCTGGAGGTATCATGATACCTGACTTCAAACTATATTACAAAGCGGTAACAATAAAAACAGCATGGTTCTGGCACAAAAACAGACACGAAGACCAGCGGAACAGAATAGAGGACCCAGATATGAAGCCACACAACTATAACCAACTTGTCTTTGACAAAGGAGCTAAAAATATATGATGGAGAAAAAGCAGCCTCTTCCACAAAAACTGCTGGGAAAACTGTTAGCAGTCTGCAAAAAACTGAAACTAGATCTATGTATATCACCCTATACCAAGATTAACTCAAAATGGATCAAGGATCTTAATATCAGACCCCATACTCTAAAGTTGACACAGGAAACAGTAGGAAACACTCTGGAGTTAGTAGGTATAGGTAAGAACTTTTTCAACGGAACCCCAGCAGCGCAGCAACTAAGAGATAGCATAGATAAATGGACCTCAGAAAACTAAAAAGCTTCTGTTCATCAAAAGAAATGGTCTCTAAACTGAAGAGAACACAAATAGAGTGGGAGAAAATATTTGCCAATTATACATCAGACAAAGGACTGATAACCAGAATATATAGGGAACTTAAAAAACTAAATTCTCCTAAAACTAATGAACGAATAAAGAAATGGGCAAGTGAACTAAACAGAACTTTCTTAAAAGAAGAAATTCAAATGGCCAAAAAACACATGAAAAAATGCTCACCATCTCTAGCAATAATGGAAATGCAAATTAAAACCACACTAAGATTCTACCTCACCCCTGTTAGAATAGCCATCATTAGCAACACCATGAACAACAGGTGTTGGTGAGGATGCGGAGAGAAAGGAACCCTCTTACACTGCTGGTGGGACTGTAAACTAGTACAACCACTCTGAAAAAAAATTTGGAGGCTACTTAAAAATCTAAACATTGATCTACCATTTGATCCACCAATACCACTCTTGGGGATATACCCAAAAGACTGTGACACAGGTTACTCCAGAGGCACCTGCACAGCCATGTTTATTGCAGCACTATTCACAATAGCCATGTTATGGAAAGAGCCAAGATGTCTCACTACTGACGAATGGATTAAGAAAATGTGCTACCTATACACAATGGAATTTTTTGTAGCCATGAAGAAGAACGAAATGTTATCATTTGCTGGTAAATGGATGGAATTGGAGAACATCATTCTGAGTGAGGTTAGCCTGGTCCAAAAGACCAAAAAATCATATGTTCTTCCTCATATGCAGACATTAGATCAAGGGCAAACACAACAAGGGGACTGGACTTTGAGCACATGATAAAAGTGAGAACACACAAGGGAGGGGTGAGGATAGGTAAGACACCTAAAAAATTAGCTAGCATTTGTTGCCCTTAATGCAGAGAAACTAAAGCAGATACCTTAAAAGCAACTGAGGCCAATAGGAGAAGGGGACCAGGAAATAGAGAAAAGGTTAGATCAAAAAGAATTATCCGAGAAGATAACACACATGCACAGGAAATTAATGTGAGTCAACTCCCTGTATAGCTCTCCTTATGTCAACTAGCAAAAACCCTTGTTCCTTCCTATTATTGCTTCTACTCTCTCTTCAACAAAATTAGAGATAAGGGCAAAATAGTTTCTGCTGGGTATTGAGGGGGTAGGGGGGAGAGGGAGGGGGCAGAGTGGGTGGTAAGGGAGGGGGTGGTGGCAGGGGGGAGAAATTACCCAAGCATTGTATGCACATATGAATAATAAAACAATAAAAAAAAAGAAAATACCCAACACAAACAAAAAAAAACCAAAACAAAACAAAAACCTCCCATGTACATTGACCCTCATAATAAATACTGTACCAAAAGCAATGTAAAGATTCAATGCAATTCCATCAGAATGCCAATGTCATTCTTCACAAAATTAGAAAAATCTAACCTAAAATTCATATGGAAACATAAAAAACTCTGAATAGCAAAAACAATCCTGAGGAAAAAAGAGTAATACTGGAGGTATGAATGGATAAAGAATGAAATTATGTTATTTGCAGGAAATTGGATGAAACTGGAGATCATTGTTTTGAGTGAGATAAGTCAGGCTTAACAAGCTAAATATTCCATGTTTTTGCTCATATTTGGCATCTTTATCTAAAATATTATTAATAATAATCATGATAATAATGGGACGTGAATGTCAAAGGGGAACTGTCTGGGGGATTAGAAGGAGGGGAAAAGAGAGGGTACTGGGGGGTGAAAAGGTTTGAAATATGTCATACACACACATGCACACACATGAAGATAGTGTAATAAAACCCACCAATACTGTTTGAAAAAGAAGAGAAGAGATGATTGAGTGGCTCAAGTGGTAGAGTGCCTGCCTTGCAAGTGTGAAGCCCTGAGTTCAAGCTCCAGTGCTGCCAATAAAATAAAATAAAAGCATGAAAAAGAACAGAAGAGGGGTTAAGGGAATATAATAGAGGGGAAGAACATGTTCAAAGTACACAGCACATGTCTATGGAATTGTCACAATGAAACCTCCTTGCATGATTAACATAAATTAAAATAATAATAATAATAATAATAATAATAACAATAGCAGAAAACTTCCCAAACCTTGAGAAAAACAAGGCATCCAGGTACAGGAGACTTTAAAAACATCAAATAGTCAAGACCAGAAAAGAATCTCTCCATGTCATCTTATAGCTAAAACATTGAGTATACAGAACAAGGAAAGAATATTGAAAGCTGCAAAAGAGAAGTACCAAGACACCTATAAAGGCAAACCCACCAGAACAACAGCAGACTTCTCAAAAGAAATTGTAAAAGCAATGAGGGCATGGAATGATGTATTTCAAATCCTGAAAGAAATCCTGCCAACTTAGATTACTGTACCAGCAAAGTTATTCTTTATAATTCAAAGCAAACTAAAAAGTTCCATGCAAAACAAAAACTAAGCCAGCCTTGCAGAAGAGTCTTACTATAATCTTCCATACCTAAGAGAAGATAAAAGTTATCATGAAAATATAGGAAAGAATAAATTTCACTAGATGAGTAGATAAGCAAATGAAGAACTGGGGAAGAATCAAACACTTAAAAAAAATCACAAAATGGCAGGAATTACTAGATACCTTTCTGTGGTAACTCTGAATGTTAATAGTCTCAATTTTCCAAACAAAAGACACAGACTGGTGGATTGGATTAAAAAATAAGATCCAACCATTTGTTGCCTATAAGAATTTAACCTCACTGGTAAAGAAACATATAGGATTAAAGTGAAAGGATAAAAAAGATATTCCAAGCAAATGGAGCCCAAAAGCAAGTATAATAGACTTCACAAAGAAAGTTACTTCATACTGATAAAGCAAAAAATCCATTGAGAGGAGATAACAATTGTAAACATATACACACTGAACATTGGTGCACAATTCCATAAAACAAATACTACTGGGCATAAAAGCACAGATAAACCCCAATACAATAATAGTATGTGACTTCAATACCCTACTCTAACCAATAGATAGGTTATTCAGACAAAAAAAGTCAACAAAGAAACTTCAGAATTAGACAACACTATAGATTAAATGGAAGTAACAGATATGTATAGAATATTCTGTCCAACAGCTGAAGAACACACATTCTTTTCAGCTGCCCCCAGAACTTTCTCCAAAATAGATCATATTTTAGGACATAAAGCAAGTCTTAACAAATATAAGAAAATTAAAATAACTTTTCAATTCTATATTTTATCAGACCACATGGAATAACACTAGAAACCAACAGCAAGAGAAACTACAGAAAATATTCAAATACATGGAATCTAACAATACATTTTTGAATGATTAATAGGTCATCAAAGAAATATGGGGAAATTTAAAAAATCCCCAGAATCACATGGGTGACTTTCTCCCAAGCTCATCTTTATTCTTCTTCTCATCTTTTGCAAATGTCTTAGACCTCTCTCTTTGCTTTTTAGTCACGCTGTGCTTCAGTGATCTCTGTCTTGCAAAACCCTTGCTTGCCATCCATTTGAATAAAAGGATACTTTTTGGGTCTGGAGTTAGAAAGCAGACTGGATGAACAATCTGTAGCCTTAAGGCAAGCTAGTGCCATTCCAATTCCCATTCCTGCCTTTAAATAAGGATTAATGCAGAGGAACAAAACCATTGGCAGGATTTAGTGCTAATCCAGGATGAATGGAGAAGCAGTCACCAGAAGGTAGAGATGCTCTAAGAGGAGCCACAGCACATTTTTGATTCTTTCTTTGGATACCACAATGCTAAATAAGATTGAATCATACAAATTTAAGTCTTGTTTTTAAACAAATAGACTCTGGAGGATAAAAGCAAGACTATGTGAGTTACTCATCCGAATACAGACTCTGAGATTCCTGTGCCAAGGCAAAAGAAAGAGGAACACCAGAAACTGTTTTGCTATAGATGAAGGAGAATGAGCATACCAAAGTGAGAGACTTCTGAGGAGTTGAGTTTCTCTAGTATTAGCTTCATGACAACTTCATCTGGTATACTGTGACCTTTGACCAGCATCGATTGCAACTAAGAACAAACACAGGTATCGTCCATTACTGTGTAACCAATATGTGATACAGAGCCTTACTTATAATCATAGTAACTTTGAAATTTAGATTTCTTTACCACAGCTCCTGGTGCAGTTTCAGCAGCAATGTGTTCTTCCAAAACTGATAAACCTAAAAGATGAATTTAAAATATTAGCACAAGTGCTGGAATTAGGATTATCAAAATCAGAAATTCATTCCACGTGTCTTACAATTGACAGCAAAGATGAACATTTGTATATCACTCACTCTAGAATTTATAAGGCATATTTCTGTACATTATGTCATTTAAGCCTAACTAAAGTAGAAGCAGCAAGATGTATTCCACAGAGAATTTGTCCCTGCTATTCCACGAGCTAAAGTGCCCTGGTAGAATTCACTCTCGAGTGTGTGCTCTGTGAGATACGGAAGAGAGTGCGGGGGATGAAATGAGGTAGTGCATGTGGCAGTGGTCTGTAAATTATAACGTGCTGTACACAGCATATAGTAGTAGTATTAGTCTAGATCCTTTTAGAACCAATTATGTCAGAAGCCATTAGTTTTTCACACTAAAAGTATAAAGGCAAAATAAGCATCAAGTAACGTCTAAATGGATAAACAGGTTCAAAAGCGGGGTCCTGAGGCTGAAATTCCAATGACCCATTTACATTTTAGAGGAAATGTGCCATTTCTTGATGAAAAACATCCTGGGTAGGAATGACAGGGGCTTGACCTACAGGAGGACTCGGTAATTGAATTATATCACTAGCTGTTAATAATCTGTGGGATGTTTTGTATTATTTAAGTTTCTCGAAGTGAAATTTTTTTATCAAAAAAGAAGAAAATTTTGGAGTTCTTTATGTGTGTGTAATATGTGACCAAGTTGTTTTCCAAAACAATTGTACCAGATCTCAGTTTTACCAATGGCATATGGAATGTCCATTTCATAACATCCTTGCCAACAATGATTGCAGTAATTTTACAGATTCACTGCCAATTTGATAGGTAAATATGAATCGGTGTTTTTATTTTTCTTGGCAGCACTGGGGTTTGAACTCAGGGCCTTGTGCTTGCTAGGCAGGTGCTGTACTACTTTAGCTAGACCACAGATTTTTTAGTTTTAGATATTTGGGGAATAGTGTCTTGCATTTATACCTGGGCTGGGTTGGACCAAGATCCTCCTATTTGTGCTTCCCACATAGATAGGATGACAAGCACATGCAGCCACACCTAGCTATTGGTGTGGGATCTGGTGAACTTTTTGCCTGCACTGTGATCTTCCTGATCTCTACCTCCCAAGTATCTGGGATTACAGATGTGAGTTACCATGCCTGGCCTTAGATCAATTTTATTTTAATTACTATTTCTTCATTAAAGTTAGTGAAATCAAACACTTTTTTTCTTATAGCATGTATTTTTGTTTCCACTTTTATGAATTTTCTATTCATTTTTTCCTTTAAGGAAATAAATTACTGATTAAAAGAATGAATATAATGTGTATATCTGGGTATATATACATATGTACATAATCAACTTGTCTTACATATTGCAAAGAACGTAAGGAAATTTATAAGTAAACAGTCCAGTTGAAGATAATTCAAGGGAATTAATTCACTGAAGATCATTAAGTTCTGGAAAATTCTCTCAAGAAAAGCTGCAAGAGTTCCTTCCCTTCTTATCTTTCATAACACACTCAAAACACATATAATATCACAAATAGTTCTAAATTATGGAATTAAATCATTGGAGATAGTAAGAATGTAGTCATGACATTTAATAAACCCTTCTAAATACTATGAAAAAAATGAGGACTACCAGATGGGCAAATCTTGATTGGCTTGATGGCTTTATAAAGCTAATATTAACAGGGTTGATACATGGTCAGATCTCTGATAAAGCAAATATGACATAATGATAATTATGGGATCTAGATGTGGGTAGATGGGCATTTGTTGTACAGTTCTTTCCATTTTATGTATACTTGAAAGTTTTCATGATAAAATATTGGGGATAAAGATAAAGTTTACCTTCAACACGAATACATTTCCATGCCTGTGCTATGTGATAGGCTAATGTTGTCTTCCCAACACCCTTGAAAAGAGAAATGTTATTTAAAACCTAACAGAACAGTCATTTCATTGTGAAACAGATATATCAACTTAAACATTCTACTGATGACTACTATTACATAAATGTTTTTCTTATAAAAATGAAGAGTAAACCCTATATACTTATGACTTCATTTTCTCTACTAATTCTTGCCTATGTCATATATCCTAAAGTGATTTAAATAAAATTTTCAAATTAAGAAAATCAGGAATGCTGTACATGAAATAGGGGAGGTATACCATTATATTGCACTACTTCGATTGTCAAATTTTGTAATTCTGATTATAAATCATTGTGATATAGATTGAGGTCCATTGTTTTATTTCCTTCTTTAAGGAAAATGAGTATTTTGACAGACTTCCATTTAGCAATTTTGAAGAGCAAATAAATCCTTAACTGGTATCTTTGGAAAGTATCATCATGTAAAGAAAAAAATAAAAACAAAGGATCACTTCTATAAAGTACAATTCATATCTGGTTGCTGTCAGTGTTGAATTTGAAAACTGTATTATGACCATGAAAAAAACTGAATTATGTTTTTAGAAGTGTAATGAAAATTGTTGGAAACATTTCTGACCCAGGGTTCCTCTAAATTAAGTCAAGGATAGGATCCAACTCAGTGATGTCATAACTTCATATATCCAGAGAGCCTTACAACAAATATCTCAGGAAGTCTTTTTTTTTTTTTTTTTCAGGGATGGAGATTGAATCCAGGCAAACCTAGGCGAGCACTCTACAACTGAGCTACATCCCCAGTCCTGTTTGAGGAAGCCTTTCTTACTGGAAAATCAAATTATTATGGTGCAGTCTTTTTTTTTTTTTTGTGGTATTGGGGCTTGAACTCAGGTCCTACACCTTAAGCCACTCTGCCAGCTTATTTTGTGATGTGTTTTTCCAGATAGGGGCTCACGGAACTATTTGCCTGGGATGGCTTTGAACCAAGATCCTCTTGATCTTTGCCTCCTGAGTAGCTAGGATTACATGCACCACCAGTGCCCACTTGGTGAAGTGTTTTGATAAGTCAATTTCTTCATAATACATAAACAAATATAATCTAGGTAGTCTTTCAATTATAGTATATAAGAAGAAAGTTATGAATTTATAACTAATATATCAGATTTTAAGTGACATAATGAAAGTCTAACAGACACTCAAAAAATTAGTACGCTATGTAGTTTCCCTTCTTATATGGTAACTTATAAGATTGTGATTTTAAAAATAAAAAATTTATACTAAAAATAAGAAGAGTTAACTTACAGGTTTCCCCAATACAACAAAGCAAACAGGTTTGGACAACAAAAAATTTTTTTCAATTTCATCTTCATCAAATATATCTGCTAAAGGAAACTCTTCTGTCTTCTCTTGAGAAGTCATAATTCAAACTACTAAAATAAGAAAAAAGTAAAATTGTTGCA
Source organism: Castor canadensis (assembly GCF_047511655.1). Lineage (NCBI taxonomy): Eukaryota > Metazoa > Chordata > Mammalia > Rodentia > Castoridae > Castor > Castor canadensis. Next base: position 53,042,772 of record NC_133386.1, on the reverse strand, counting down.
ATATACAATTTGGTTAGGAAGAGCTATAATATTCTGTGAATTTACTCACTCCATAAGCCATTCTGTGTCACTAAATACACAGATTTCAGCAGCAATTGTAAATAAGTTAAATTCATCTATCAAACGAACAGAAGGCTGTTAGTTTGAGAGAAAAACAAAATCTAACTATGTGCTGCAGAAGAGAGCTGAAAGTGTTTCCAAAAGATTAAGGAAACAATGTACATATATGCATCCATATACACTTCTGGTGTGTGTATTATATTGAAGATCAAATTAAAGCTACATGTGTTACACCTCCATGTGTGTATAAATTTTACTAGAGAGAGAAAAAGTAACACTGGCTAAATGTATTAGTCATATTTTCATATTTTAGAAAGCCTTGATTGAAGAAAAAATTGCCAGAAGATATGCAGCTTTTTTTTTTTAGGTCTGTACTGGGTTTTGAACTCAGGACCTCACAGTTCCCAGGCAGATGCTCTGCCACTTGAGCCATTCCATCAGCCCTAAGCAATGTAGGTTTTATACTTTCTCACTTTGTAATGCTTCTGTCCATAAGAGCATATCTTCGTTTTAAAATTATTTTTGGAAAATCTTGTGCTATTTTGAGCCATTGAGTAGATTTCTATGCACAGAACTCCAATTTTAAACATATGTCTACCAGAACTAAATTTTTAACTGATGGTGGTTTTGTTGGAGTAATTAAGAAACAAATTAGGTGAATTAAATTTTTTGTATAAAGATCATGTCTTGTTTTCAAGCACTTGTAACTAGCTATATACTTATACTCCTAAAATATTTACATATAATCATAGAATATTTCCATTATATAAATATTAAAAATAACATAGGACTGTATTATGGAGCACAATAAAATAATATTAGAATAATTACAAAAGTACTTGTAAAGCCCCTAATTCTTGAACATTAAAAAGAAAAAAAGTGACAATATGCAGTGAATTATTACTGTACCAAAGAAAAATTTAAGGTGAAATTATATAATGTTAACAAAATAATATTATTTATTAGAACTATTAAATACTGTATTCAATTAAAATTATATAGTGAACAATTTAAACCAATGATTGTTTTAGATCTGCAATAATAATAGCAAAAAATTGCACAAACCTATAAAGAGATATGAATAAATGTAGTAAGAAATGTACACTCAGTATAAAACTTTGTTAATGGATAGTAAAGAAGGTGCAAAGAAAGGAAGAACCATAACATGTGTCTGGATGGGAAGATTCAGTTTTCATAAAGATATCAAGAATTTCCTAATTGACACATAAATAAAGTTTATTAAATTATTGTTAGTATTATTAAATTATTATTAAATCAAATTATTAAAATTAAAATATTAAATTAAATTATTGTTAATTGTTAATTTATTACTGTAAAGTGAATCTGTGGGGGGGTGAGTGTGTGCATGTGTAGAGGGTCATGCATTAAAGTGTCTCATACCTACTAGATATATGTACACCCAAAATTTAATAAAAGAGCATTTCAAACCGGTGCAGAAAGGATGAATAGTTTTTTCTTTTTAAATTTTGTGTGTGTTTGTGTGTAACTGGGATTGAACTCAGGGCCTTGTGCTTGTTAGACAAGCACTCTATACTTGAGCCATGCAGCCAGTACTTTTTCTTTTTATTTGCTTTTCAGACAGGATTTTGTGTTAACTTCGTCCAGGCTGGCTTTGAACCTCGATCTTCCTACCTCTGTCTCTAACTAGCTGAGATTACAGGCATGCCTAGCTTTTGAGATCGGGTCTCAAATTTTTGACTGGGCTGGCCTCAAATTGCCTCTGTCTTCTGAGAATCCAGGATTATAGGTATGTACAACCCTGCCCACCAAGGATGAATTTTTCTTTTTTTTTTTTTGCAGTACTGGGGTTTGGACTCAGGGCCTCATACTTACTAGGCAGAAACTGCCACTTGAGCCATCCAGCAGCCCGAGGATGAATTCTTTAGGCTAATTTTTCATGCATAAAGAATTCTCAAAGAGCAGCAATACAAAAAATTATGATCCCATTAGAAAATAGGAAAAAAAGTCTGAAGACACCTATCACAAAGAAGATACACAGATGAAAAATAAGCACATGAAAAGATGCTAAAAATCATTAGCCATTAGTGAAATGCAAATTGAAACCACAATGAGCTGTCACTACATGCCTCTCAGGACAGCTGCAGTAAGAACTAGTGACAATACCAGATACTGGCAGAGACACTGACAAACGTTAGACATTGATGGTGGGAATATAGAATGGTCCAATCACTCTCCAAAACAGTTCAATAACTTCTTAAAAAGTCAAACATGCTAAGCACCAGTGGCTCATGCTTGTAATCCTAGCTACTCAGGAGGCGGAGATCAGGAGGATCGTGGTTTGAAGCCAGTCCCAGCAAATACTTTGCAAGACCCTATTTCGAATATACCCAACATACACCAAAAAGGGCTGGCAGAGTGGCTCAAGGTATAGGCCCTGAATTCAAGCCCCAGGGCCACATATATATAAAAAAAAAGTCAAACATGTAACTACCATCTGACCCCACAATTGCACCCACTGGCATTTATTCCAGAGAATGCAAAACCATGTTCACACAAAAATTGTAGATGCATAATTATGGTAGCTTTATTCCTAATATCCCCAAACTGGAAACAACCCAGATGTTCTTCAGCAGGTGAAGGGCTAAACAAACTGTGGTGTATTCGCATTCTGGAACATAACAATAACAAAAGAGAATGAACTACTGATAATATGACAGCCTGGATCAAGCTCCAGAGAATTACCCAATAGAAATCTATTTCAGAGATTACATACTGTCTGACTTTACATAAATTCTTGAAGTGACAAAGATACAGAAATGGTAAACAAAGTATATAACGGCAACATGTGGGATACTCCTGGCTGGAAATGTTCTCTGTCTTGACTTCATCAAAGCCAATATCCTACTGTGATATTGTACCATAGTTTTACAAGTTATTTTCATGAAACAAAGTAAGGAAAGAATACACAGACTCTCTCTTTATTATTTCTGACAGCTGTATGTAAATCTGTGGTTATCTCAAAATGGAAAGTTTAGCAAAAAGTATTACCTAGCCAACAAAAATATTTAATGTGCTTAGTGAAATAATACAGAGGTTTGAAAATAAAGCAAGGTTAAAATAAAGACTACAAATGATTGAGCATATTTGAAAAAGTTTCATGTAGATGTATACAAATGAAAAAATATAAAAATGAACCATAAAAATTCAACCAGCATATAAACAGATAAGACAGCTGAAGAGAGAATAGATAAAGTGAAAGTCAGGTGTTGAGATATTAGCCAGAATGAAGTAGAAAGACCCAAATTAGGAAAACATTAAGGAAAGACTAAAGCATGATTATTACCACGAAAAGTTCTGACAGTTCCAAAAGGAGTTTAAAAAAAAATAAAGAGCAAGGCATATTCTAAGAGACAGTGACTAAAAATTTTTTCAGAATTATTGATAAAATATAATCCTCAGATTCAGGAACTTAAACATATCATGAAGCAGGATAAATGAAAAGAAATCCATGTGAAGAAACAAAATGATAACCTGAAGAATACCAAAGATTAATATATCTTCTTTAAAAGCAGACCTAGAAGAAAAGAGAATACAGCAAAGGGAATGACAATTAGATAGATGTCTGACCTTGGAAGCAACATTGAAGGAGAAATATTTTTCAAGATTGCATTCTCAGAACAATGATGTCTCAAGAATAAGGGTAAAATGAAATATTTTCAGACTGGCAAAAACAGAGTCATTGCCAGCAGATACCTCTATAAGGATTTGCCTTAGGCAAAGAGAAAACGATCCCTGCTAGTAGGTCTAAGACATAAGGAAATAAAGCAAGCAAAGATATTGATAAATCTAAGCAAACACTGAGTACATAAAAACAAAAATAAGATAAAACTAGAAAAATGGAAAATGAGAGTATATACATTGGGCAGATGGCATAGGAGGTGAAACATCCTAAAGACCTTGCATTTTGTAGAAAAGTATAAAGATATTGGTTAACCAAAGACTTAAATGTGCATGCTAGCATCTAGGTAATGATAGTAAACAGACATAGGTATTATAATTCTCTAACAGAAAGAGAAAATGGAATAAGCCAACAGGGGAAAAATAATAATCTTAGGTGAGAAAGGAGAGTTAGGGACCCGGTGTAGTTCAGTGGTAGAGCGTGTGCTTAGCATGTGCAATTTGGATGACAGTTTTGAATGACTTCATCAAGGAGCAAGAAGGAGCAATATCAGAATATAAAAGAGTTCTGGGGATGAAGCATGTAATTAGAGTTATGAGTGATTTGGCCAAGACACTTAAGGTGACCTCCAGTGAGTCACACTCTTGCATAATCCCCTTCCCTTGAGCACAAGTGGGATCTGTGACTTGCTTCTCAATATACCAAAGATGTCACCTCCATGATTATGTTAGGTCATATATGACTCCATATTAGCAGGCTAGAGAGAAACTTCTTGTTAGCTTGGAAGAAGTAAGCTGCTGTGTGAGAGGACCACAGAGCAAGGAACAGTGTGTGGTCTCCAGTTGCTGAGAGTAGCCCAAAGGGGTCAGCATAGTAAGGGTACAGGGACCTCAGTGCTACAACTGCAAAGAGATGAATTTTGCCAGGAATGTGAATGGGGTTGGGAGTAGATTCTTCCCTAAATTGAGTCTCCAGTTGAAAGCATAGCTCAGCCAACACTTGATTGCCAAGTTGAGCTATGCCAGGATCCCTGGTTATGGAATCTGTCTGATCTGTCTTAAGGTGCTAAATTTGTGCAATTTGTTATGCGGCACAGAAAACTAATGCAAATAGATATGAAATATCTAGTGTCTCACAAACCATCCACCTCAGAGGAGGCACTGAACACCAAGGTGGCAAGATGATTATTCAGTAGATGCCAGCCAGTCTTTGTCTTTGCTCTCCCCAGTGTTTACACAATGGAGTCCTAATTGGAAAAATTATGGTGTTGGGGATAGAGGTGACGGAGGCTTGCATGGACTCAACAAGGCTCCCCCTGACTAGGCTGATCTAGCTATTACTACTGCTGAGTGTACTATTTGAGCACAGCAGACTGAGAATGAACCCTCAATATGGTATGATCCTTGAGGAGCTAGAACATCTATTCACCCATGAACTGATTACACAGGACCCTTCTACCTTGGCAGGGGCAAGTGACATGTGCTCCTAGTGTGAGTTTGTCTTCCCTAACATCAGCACCACTATGTAAGGGTTTAAAGTATGTCTCACTTATCATGGAATCTCATGCAGTTCTGCTTCGGATCAAAGGACCCCTTTACAATAAAGAAGATATGATAAGAGACATGTGAACATGAGGCCCACTGGCTCTCCCACGTTCCTCACCTAGAAGCTGCAGGTCTGTCACACAGGCTTCTCAAAGGTGCAGTTAAGGCACTAGTTTTGGATTGTGTGGGATGGAAATGGTGTACTTCATGGTGAACCAAGTGTGGAGGTAGGAATGACTTCTCTCACTGTCATTCTGTGATTGGCTTGAGCAAACAGTACTTCCTTTTGCACAACTTTAGGCTCTGCTGGACTGGCTTTGGCTGATAGGAGAGATAGGTCTATCGGCGACTCAGTAAACGTTTCACTAAACCTGAAACTACTCTGGCTAGCTGGTCACTTTTGGCTTGACAAGCTGGTAAGGAGTTACTGCACTCACAAGTGAAGATAGATTTGCTGCCTACATATATCCTGAATTTAGAGAATTCTCTGAGACACATCTTGATGCATTCATATCCAGAGAATGGTAATTGCAGCAACCAGAATCTGTTAAGGACATGGTAATATGGGGCTTTTACCCCTCAGGGATGAAAGCTGGTCACCCTACTGGGCAAACACCTTAGATCAGCAGAAGTTCTAACCAAAGGTAAGGAAAATACAGAAATGGGTGGTGGGGGAGGAAGATGGCTAATGATCAATTACAGTCCTTGGGTTAATTGCAGTAGTGGGTTTTTTGGCTTATACCACTAATCTCTCTTTTCTTTTAGAAATTGGTACTAGTCATTACTTAAGGAATCAGTGAGGGGCTGGTGTGAACTTGCTGTGGGGAAAGAGTGGATCTGAGTGTTTAAAGGGTGGAATATAGCAAATGCTGCTAGTGTTGTGCTCACATGCACTTGACTTATACCTTTTCTCGGTATAGCTAGCCTGACTTCCAAATGCCAGCCTGTGTGACTCTTTCTCTACAGGTTTTCTCCAGCTGCAGACCCTCTCTGTCTGAGCACAGGGCAAACTGGAAGTTCTGAGGCATCAATGCTCTGCCATAGAAGGCTTCAACCAATAATTTATGGATGTTGGTAAATAAATACTCGAGTTCTTTAATATTTGAAAGTCAGACTTCTAGACATTTTAAGAATTACTTCCCTAAACAAAAACATTGTGCAAATATTTAACTCAGATTCCAATATGAAGTGGAACAGAGCTATGTATTTTTTCCCAATTAAAAAATACACGTTAATGTAAATGCCAGACTGGCATGGACTTCTTTCTAGTTTTGAATAAAAGAAGTACCAAACAGTGGAAGAAAATTAATAATCTATAATTAAATATTTTGAAATTTTGTAACTTTCCAATCTTGAATCTACAACATAGCCTCTAATACCACATTTTGTTATGTGTTAATGCTATTAATTTTTTTAAAAGTTTTGTTACAATTTCAGAGGTTGAGAACCCTCTAGTGGTGGATTCTAAGATTTAAGAGGGGTAACCGGGAAATCTTGCCTTTCCTCCTGGGCTAGGTTACCATCACTCCAGTACATCTTAGGCTATTGTAACAGGTGTTCAGTAAGTATTTGTGGAATAAATACATTAGTCGTTGAAAAGAGAGCTGGTTTAAAAAAGTAGATTTACGAAGAGACCTTAAGTTTAGTTTTGCAAGAAAAGTAACCGGTATGGAGTCCCCGTAGGAGGTGGACTACCGTGCCACTGATAGCGAATATATCCGAGCGGTGGACAACCGCCCTCGGGCACCGGGACAAAGGCGCCTTACCTGCCGATAGCGGACCGCGCTCCCAACAGCAGCGGCCTGCAGAGGCTCCGCATCTGTTGCGCGGTTGCCGTGGAAACCGCGGGCGGCGCGCAGGGCCCGTGCGGGGCGGGGCCTCAGAAGGTGCTGCTTCAATTCGCTATGAATTTTTATCCCAAAGATATGCTTTTCTATCTAATTTTGTGTTCATAGCTACAATACACTGCTTTTCACAAGCGTGCAAGGTAATGAGCAGGGAAGGTGCATACATTGTGGATTTATGTTCACACACAGCAAAGGGAAGAAACCCTGTTTAACCCAGAATCGCTAGCCTTCCAAGCCTATCCCACCACATAGCACTATATTAGAATTTACGAAGGTTTAGCTTTAGGCACACAGTGTGTCAAACTCCAAAATCTCTACCTTTAGAGAATTAAAAAATTTTATTAAACCATACAGACACGTTCGATATGGATTTTGCTGACAGCGACACTTAGTGAAAGACCATCGGATTCCAGATTTCCAGGAAAATAAGGGCAGAAGTAAGGCAGTACTTGGGGATGGATCGATCCTGCAACACGGATAAACCGCTTCAAAAGGAGGCGCCCAATCCCAAATACTCTCCCTTTTCCAGAGGGACCACGAAAACGAGAAACTCAATGAATTTGGGGACTTTTCTCCGCCCCTTTTCCTCTGCCCATGTGAAAGATGGCGCTCTTCGCTTCGTCCCTCAGCAGTACGCATGTCTGGGAGCCTCTAAACGCCCTCTCTCTGGTACGTCCTCCAGCTCCGCCCCCTCCGTGTCCGGGCGAGGCGTGGCCGGAGGCGGGGCTCGGGAATCCGGAAACACCTGTGCTGTGGAGGGTTATCTGTGGCTTTAGTGCCAGGCGGTGCTTTTCTCCGCTGGAGCTGGCGTCCAGGGTCTGAAGTGTCTTCTCGCCGGGTCTTCTGGGACCGTGCGACAGCTACCGCAACTCGGGCCGCGGCCTGGTGCCCTAGTGTGGGGCCCCATTTGGCTTGGCCATGCCTACGGCCGCCGCCCCCATCATCAGCTCGGTCCAGAAGCTGGTTCTGTACGAGACCAGAGCTGTGAGTACCCAGCGCGGCGGGCGCGTGGGTGTGGGGTCATAGGGCAGAGGCAGCACCCGCTCTTCTGTCTCCCTACTTCCCCGATCCCCGTAAGCAGCCTGGGAGGAGGCTCTTGGGCTGCGCCTGAGGGTCTTCACCCGGTTTTTGCGTTTGCTTGCACACGCTTTGACTTACAAGCCCTGCTGGAACACATGCAAACAGGTGCTCACGACGTTCTGTACGAGTTAGTGGATTTAATTTTATTTTTGCAGCTAAAGTCTGTTAAAGTTCTTGACTTCACTAGTGACTACAGGCAGGGTATGAAAAAGATTTGACCTAGCACTCGGTAACTTTTCTGTTAGCGTCACAGTGATTCATGTCAATTACGTGCACATTTGTTGCTGGATGTTTTTGGTTCCCTCCCCCCCCTTCTTTTTTTCTTATTTCAAAGAAAAGAAAAAGTTATTTTTGTTTACTAGTTTGGATAACTTTATCTTTCTTTTCACGTGACTCTTTTCAATGCAACATTTAATTTAAAAAAATTAAATTTGTTATTACCTTAAATGGCATGTAAACAGCAGTTTTTTATGATTCGATTACTAGTTCCCCAGTCTATATTCTTTTTTTTTTCTTAATTGCTTTTTGTGGTACCAGGATTTGAACACCAGGCCTCATGTTTGCTAGGCAGGTGCTCTACCACTTGAACCACACCCTCAGCCAGGGAATAGGATTTATACCACATCATACTTTATCATTTCTGTGATGCAGTACTCTTTCATATGATTGATGGTCAGGCATGGTGACACATGTCTGCAATCCCAGCACTTGGGAGGCTGAGGCAGGAGGATCATCAGTTTGAGGTCAGTATGGGCTACGTAACAAGACCTTGTCTCAAAAACAAAAACAAAAACAAAAAAAAAACCAAACAGAATTTCATCTAATGGAATTATATACAGTGTGTATTCTGTTCTGTAGTTCTTTGATGTTTTCCATGTTGTATCAGTAATTTGTTTCTTTTTATTGTTGACTGTGTTCCACAATTTGTTTATCCATTTTTCCTATTGATTTGGACTGTTATAAACCAGCTATGACCATTGTTGAACAAGTATATTTGTGAGCATATGTTCATTTCTGTTGGGTAGATACATATGAATGATATTGTTAAAGTTCATGTGCCTCAACTTTGGAGAACTCCTTGGTAGTTTTTGAAAAGTTAGTGTACCATTTTACACTCTTACCTGATCTCTGCCTCCTGAATAGTTAGGATTACAGGTATGAGCCACTGGCGCCTGGCTTGTAGACATTTCTGTGACTCTTTGAATGTCCTTATGATGAAGTAACTGGCGTTAGCCAGAGAGTGATCCAAGAGAAACAAGGAAGAAGTTGCCTCAGAAATCACACTCCATCATTCCTGCAATATCCTATTTGTTACCCAGGTTAACTCTGCTCAGTATGGGTGGAACTGTACAATGGAAAATGAGAATCCTGGAGGATTCTTAGAGGTTGGTACTACAGGAATTGTGGTTCACTATTTTTTATATCATTTGTAGAGTATCACTCGTTGACAGCTGTCTCATAAGGGTGTCATTGGTATCCTTCTGAAAAATTACTTGACTGAGTAAGTGTAGGTCTATTCTTAAACAATTTTATCCCATCGGTCAATTTGTTTTCTTATGTCATTACCAACTTTTCTTGGTGATTGTATAATAAGTGATCGACTTATAAATAAGTCTTAAAATCAGTCTTATTTTTCCAAGTCATTATGACTATTCTAGAACCTTTATGTTTCCATGTGACTTGCAGTGGGTTTGTCAGTTTCTATTAAAAAACTAATTGGAGTTGTTATTTGCATCTCATTGAATCTGTGGACCAATTTTGGGAGAATTGAAATTGTATCATGTGCAACAAGGAACATGTCTTCCATGCCTTTTCTTCTTCTTTTTTTTTCTTGCCTTATGGCACTGGCTAGGACCTCTAATACAAAGTTCAATAGAAGTGCCCCAGAGTAGACATTTTTGTCTTGTTCTTGATCTTTGGGGGAACGTATTCAGTCTTTCATCATGAAAGTGTGATGCTAACTGTTAGTTTTCACAGACACCTTTTATCAGGTTGAGAAATATTCTTTTCCTACTTTAAAAATCATGAATAAGTATTGAATTTTGTCAGTTTTTTTCTGCATTTGTATATGCCATTTCCTTTACTTGCTTGTAGTCAATTCCACTAATTCCTTTTCAAATGTTAAACAAACCTTGAATTTTGGGAATATACTCTACTTAATCATGCTGTATAATTGGTTTCATATATTCCTAGATTTTGTGGGCTCATTTTTGTTAAGGATTTTTGCGTTTAGATTTAGTATATTGGTCTGTCATTTTCTTTATATAAAATGAACATTATTTCTTTTTTCAATGTTTGTTGGAGTTCACTAGCGAAACATTTAGAATTGCAGTTGCTTTGCAGGATGAATTTTGATAATGAATCAATTTCTATAACAGATATATGGCTAAAAAGATTTTCAGTGAGTCTTGAATTAGTTATGATAAATTTTGTTTTTCAAAAAATTTGTCTTTCATCTCAGTTGTGGAGTGTTTCCTTATTATTGTTTCAATATTTGTAGGATTTGTAAAATTCCCTTTTTTATTCTTGACAGTTTGTGTTTTAAACTCTTTCTCTTTTGCAGTGCTGGGTTAAATGCAGGGTCTTGTGTGTACAGGCCTGCATTCTACCTGAGCTACATACATCTCCAGCCCTTTGATATCTTGTGTTCGTTCTCATTCTTGATCCATCTTCTAGATATTGAATTTTATTAATCATTTGAAGGAGTGGACTTTTGACTTAATTTTCTTTATTATTTCCTGTTTAACCAATTTCTGCTCTTAGGCTTATTATTTTCTTTCTCTTAGGGATTTTGGATTAATCAGTATCTTAGTCCCTTTGGGCTGCTTTAACAAAATGCCATAAACTAGGTGGCTTATAAACAATAAGCATTTATTTTTTATAGTTCTGGAGTCTGGGAAGTCCAATATCAAGGTACCAGTGGGTTGAGTGTCTGATGAGGGCCTGTAGTATCTCATGATTGAAGGGGTGGATAAGCTCCCTCCAGCTTCTTTTGTAAGGGCACTAATCCCATGCAGGAGGACTCAGCTCTTATGACTTAATTTCCTCCAGAAGGCCCCACCTCTTAATACACTACTGCATTGGGGATTAGATTTCATCCTATGAATTTGTTGGGGGACACTTAACATTTAGACCACAGCATTCAGTTATCTTTACCTAACTTTATAGGTAGATCATTGACTTAATTCTTTTCTTTTTTGATACAAAACACTTAAAACTGTAAATGTAAATGAATTTTACATTTCCAACTTACAGGTTTCCTTCCTTAGTATTTGGTATCCTGGGAGTCTTAGCATCACTGTAAGTGGCCATTTCATAAAAACAAATGAATACCCTTTAAAATTGGTAACTGAATACACTTTAAAATTGGTAGCCGAAGAGAGCTAGGGCTGTATGGATCAGCATGTGTGTTTTGTAAGGGTGAAATTTGTTAGGATAATCTTTATTCTTAGTGCTCAGAATTGTTAGTTTCTATGTATGTATTTATTTCCTGCATTGTTCCAAAGTGATTTGAGCCTCTGCTTCCGTCCCCCACCACATAAAAATAGAATAAAATAAGAATCACATCATGAGAAATGCACCTTACTTAATTAGTCTTAATTTGTGTAATTAGGGAACAGAGAGCAGTACAGGGTATAATTGACTGAGGGACTGGAGCAAGGAACCAAAAGATATAAGCTGGTAGGGGGGAGCATAGTAATTATAGTCGGTTTATTTTAGAAGGTGTGGTTGGAGGTGACAAAGTTTCAGTAAAGCCCTGCACTCTAACAGTGCTGTATCATCTGAACTTGGACATCCCTTTAGACTGTGAGACACACTTCCTCTCTCTGGGCTGAATTACCCGTTGTTGGGATTTCTGGACTAAGGGATGTTCTTTTACAATAATAACATTTAGTCTGACAGTTCAAATGAAGTTTGACATGAATTGAAGCTGTCATACAGCCTAAAATTTCTTCCCTTTCAAAAAGGCTGATTTCCTCCATCAGATGAAAAGTGAATGATTAATTAGCCTGTCACTATAAAAGGAGATGATAATGTTAGTAGATACTGAATTTTCTGTTAAATAGATTACCTACTGTATTCCCTTTGAATTTCATGTATCTTATGAATTTTATGTATTTTAGATCTTTATACTACGTTTATACCAAGTCACCACTGTTAAAGCTACATGCGGAAATTTAAGCTTTTCTTGAATAGCTTGGATAGCTTTTTTTTAGTGTCCTCATTCACCCTAAACTCCTGCAAGCCCATATCCCTCAAAATATCTTCAAACACACAAACATTGTTCGAGCAGTGCTGATTCTTAGATACCTGTTTGTATGATGGATGCAATCAGGCTGATGCATGCCTGTTTTATGGAACACTCACCATCCTGGTTGCTGCTGTCTTTCTTCTCTGTGGCATTTTCCTTCTTCACCTTCACTGTTTGAATTTTACCCTTTATTACTCTAGACTTTGCCTAGATGACTTTTCCTTCTTCCTAAATCCCTCCTTCTTACTGTGAATTTATAATAAATTTAGCTCAAATTCCCCCCACATATTTAAGTCCCTGAACACATTCACACACTTAGGTGTTTTACAGATTTCATCTTCTTGAAGCAGTGACTCATCTAGACTGGATATTCCCAAGGCTTGTGGCACATCTGTCATTCTGGCATCTCCCTTCACAATCATCAGGTTTCCTCTTTCTGACAACTTCCCTGTTTTCCTGGACCACATAATTTCCTGTTTCTTGATTTATACCCTCATTTTGGTGGTGCACCTCCCTCAGTTACTTCATGGGAGAGGTTCATGGAAAGTAATTGTTTTTGAGCCCATGCATGTCTAAAAAATGTCCTTATGCCACACTCGAGATTGATTGACAAATTTAGTATTGAATTAAAAATTGCAAAGAATTTTCCCCTAGAAGGCATTTGTCCCTGTCTTTCACCTTCCAGTGTTGCTCCTGAGAATTTTTAGCAGTATTCTGTTCTTGTTCTTTAGCTTAAAGATTTTTTTCCTCTTTAAAAACTTGTGCTATCTTTGTATTTTCTTCTTTCTATCCTCTAATATTCCACAGCTGTCAGGTGCCACAAATTTCCATTTTTGGTATAAATTGGTTTGCTTCTTGACTTCTCCACTGTTATTTTAGGATTCAGCTTTCTTGGGCATACCTTTCAGTTTCAAGTTACTGTTACGATTATGATTATCCTTATGATTTTTTTTTTGGCTGTACTAGGCTTTGAACTCAGGGCCTTACATTTATAGGCAGGTGCTCTACCACTTGAGCAACTTTATCAGCCCTTTATATGTTGGGTATTTTTGAGATAAGGTCTCATTTTCATTTTGCCTAGCCTGGCCTTGAAGCACAATCCTCCTGATCTCTACCTCCTAAGCAGCTAGGATTATAGGTGTGAGCCACCAGTGCCAGCAGCTTCCTTATGATTTTTGCTGTTATCTTCTTCATTCCTCCTTTTGCTGTTAGGGTTTATACCTAATAAACATTAAAAAATTTAAAAAAAGCAAAAACCTTGCTGGGGCTTAGTAAGATGCTTGAGAGGAACAGAGGTGTTTGCTCTTTCATCTTTACTCAGAATCCTGCCCATGTGTTCTTTAACCAGTTCTATTGTGTATTTTATCCCCACCTGAGAAGGCCACCCACAGGCTTCTGTTAGATGCTCTGGACATTTCTTTATTCTCATCTTACTAGACTTCTCAGAGTGTTTGATGTGGATGTGGGCTTCCTCCATCCTTTCCCCCATGTTCACCTCCCTTTGCTTAACCAAGTCCACCCTCTGCAGGGGCTGCCTGTTCACCAGCCATTCCCAAATCCAACTTCTAAATAAGAGTTCTTCAGGCTAGTTGTTTTGGGTCCTCATCTCTGTCTTCACTCTCCTGAGTGGGTGTAACCTAGTACCCTGGCTTGAAATGCAGATATGTGCTGAGAACATCGTTGATACCTGTCCTCTGAGTTTCAGAATCACCACTGATCTTGTGGGTGTGATGTGAACAGAGCTCTTGGTTTGCTCTGAAGCCTGTTTCTTCTCCAGTGGTCCCTCCATTAGTAAGTGGCACCACCATCCCTCTGGTTGCTCAAACAGAAGTAACTAAATTTATTACTTCCTTTTCTGATCCAGCCCATCAGGTCATATCTCCAAAATAAATCTTTCAATTTACCTAAAACCTCAGATCTCTAGCCCACTGGCTGACACATGAGACCTTCACTAGTAAATGGTCAAATGAATGACACCAACGGAAAATCAAGGTAATTAAAAAAAAAGCGTGCTCTTTAAAAATGTCATGAAAGGCAAAGCTGGGGGACTATTCTAGATTAAGAGATACAAAAGAAGTCATGGTAGCCAAATGCAAGGCATGTGTCAATCAAATTCTTTTTTTTTTTTTTTTAATAAATTCTGTTATGGAGGACATTACAGGGATACTTGGAAATTTGAATGTGGATATAGGTAATATTGTATTGACAGTATGACCAGGAGGGAGGTGGTCCTTGTTTTTGGAAATAGAGACTGAGGTTTCTAGAGGTAACATGTTATGATACCTGCATTCATTTCAAGTGGTTCAGAAGAAGAAAGCTCTCATCAGGAGGGAGGGGGAAAAAAGCAAATGCATCAAAATCTTAACATTTGGTGAATCTAGATAAACAATGTGTGAATGTTCATTGTACTGTTGTTTTATCTTATTGTAGGTTTGAAAATTTATGTCAAAATAAAAAATTGGACCAAAAAAAAAAAAAAAGCCATGAAGAATTTAATGAAAAAATATTTCAGGGCAGTTTTTAAGCCTTCAAATTCTGAGATCCATTTTTAAGCATACTATTAAATATAGGGAATCTAAGGCATACACAGGGACAGTGTTTCTGTGCTCAACTGGGAGGGACTGAGATTGAGTAGAAACAGGGCCTTCCTGAAAAAGGTGCCTCTTATTTAAAAAAAAATTGATGTGAAAGTAGATCTCTGTTGGCCACCAGAGGGCAGTGCAGGCAGTAATTCTGCTGACCACTTCAGGCCCACTGAAAGCTGTTTTCTTTCCTTGTGACTGACTCCTCATGAGGTCGCTGTTCTCTGCACAAAACATTTTTTAGGGTTCGTAGACTATTTGTACCATTTTCGAAGAGAAAGAATCTGGATAGTTAGTTACAGGGCTTGATGCTAAACATGAAGCAGTTATACTGCTTTTGTTTCTCTCTCCCACTTAGGTCTGTTTGTATTCTGTGGGTTTTAGCATTTGGCTGCTGTGACTTACTGAGTCTTTGGATGGATCTGACTATGGGAGGTGAAGCCCTACCTTCCTTTTGTATTCTTCAAAAGCTACTAACACATTTGTCCACTAGCATGTCAGGACTTAACATCTGTCTTTTTATTATAAACAGTCAAATCATAATCTTATTGAAGATAATGTTTGGATTTCCTAGATCTATACAAATTCTAAGAACTTCACTGGGATCTTACCACTCTTAAAATTACAATGTGCCTCCTTACTGAGTGGTTGACTTGGAAGAACCATCTTTCTGTGTGCTTATCTAGAAATGATGCATTAGTGTAAATGTTATAGAAAATTGCCCAGCAAATAAAAAATACAAGGAACCAGTATAAAGATCAGTTAGAGATGAATCAACTTGTGTTGAAACACATTTGTACATGAAAGCAATGCTAGGAATCTCTCTGTATAGCTATCCTTAACTCAACTAGCAAAAATGCTTTGTCTTCCTTATTATGCTTATGTCTTCTCTTCAACAAAATTAGGGATAAGGACAGAACAGGTTCTGCCTGGAAGTGGGGGTGGGGGGAGGGAGGGAGGAGGTGGGAGAGGGTTGCAGGGGGGAGAAATGACCCAAACAATGTACGTACATGTGAATAAATGAATAATAAAAAATACACTGTGGAGGTGGCTTTTCTTTCCCCTAACAGTTACTCAATGCCTGTGGGTCCAGATCGCATCAGTAGACTAGGAATTAAAAAACCAGAGAGGATAGTAGAGTTAGTCCTAGGTTCTTAAGGCATGTCAAAGTAGACGAAGGGAAGGCAAACCCCAGACAAACAACCTTTGGAAGTAAGTAGTAAATTGAGATATTTAAAAAAATGTGCTTTGGGCTGAGACGGGCACAGGTGATGAGTGAGGATGTTGCAGGTAGAGGAGGAGCTGTCCCTTGTCTTGTGGCTCAGTACATAAAGTCCCACAGAGGACCTTCTAGGTCAAACTCAGCATCAGCACACCACCAACCTCTCTCTTGTAACTTGCTCTGGCTGCCCCCCAAAAAGTTAAATGCCTTTCCTGTGTTCTCTTTGTATCCAGTTCATATGTCTATTATAGCACAGCTCTCATAGTTGTTAATTTGTGTGTTCATTTCTCCTGAAGACGAAGACCAATGACTAACAGATTGGTGTAGTCTTCCACTCTGGTTCCATTTGGTTCTACACATCTCTTCCTCTCTTCCTCCCTTTGGGGTGCTCTTTTTATCTGTTTTCTTTTTTTGTCTTCAAATACAATGGCATAGACTTGCTGACATCCTTAAAAGTAATGGAGAGAGAAGGAGTGAGCTTCTATCGTGTGCCTTCTTTCTGTTGAATGCTGTACTCACTGTTAGGTGCTATGAGCATTTTCTCAATCTTGTTCTGTTAACAAACACAGCAAGCTGCTTCTCTTCCAGGTCTTTCCCTTGCTATTTTCTCTCCTGGGAGCTGTTTGTCTTCAAATCCTCAAGGAAGTGGCTGTCTTTTCTGCTAAGAAGTTTGAATAGTTTGCAAGTCATTCTTAATTTTATTACATTGATTACCCACATCTTCTTGGTGGGGGGATGGGGCTCAAGGAATGAGCTGAGGCCTCTGTAGATTCCTTGACCTCTTTCTTCTCTCTGTCTTCTTGCCTTTATAGTTACTCCTCAAGTTCACTGAGTCCTGTGCTGGATGTCTCAACTTAGTTTACTATTATTATCGTAATTACTCTATTTTGAGCGCATCGACACTGGTAGTTTCATCTAGACTGTACCTCTCCTAGGATATGAAGGATCGAGTATTCCTCTTAGTCTTTCTTTTATGACTGGGCTAACCTATTATCTGTTAACATCAGGTTTTGCTCTTCATTACCTATAAGTAGATCAAATTTTAGTAATAAATATATAGTCATGGGTTGCTTAACAACAGGGATGCATTCTGAGAAATGCATCATTAGGCAATTTCATCATTGTATAAATGTCATGGCATGTACTTACACAAATTAAGACAGCTAATGACATTATAGGGTGATATAATCTTATGTGATCCCAGTCATATAGAAGGTCCGTCCTTGACCAAAATGTCATATGTGACATATGACTGCATACCTTACAAAAATTTCATCTGTTTCTATAGATTTAGAGTTAAAACAGTGTAATCAGTGTTTGCATTTTGATATACTGTAAAGTCTTAAAATCATATCCATTCTTGAGGGTTTAATTTTAGCCTCGAAACTTCCTTTATTTTCTATATACGTAGCAACTAACATTAACCTTTCCTCCCCTGATTTCTTATGGGCCACATTCAGTTTGGCCACTAATTCTAGGTTAATTTTTATTTGTTATTTTTATTTTATTGTTTACTGTTAATTTCCATTTGTTATCTAATTGCTTGGTGTTTTTATACCTTAATGACCATTGAGATGGTAAAATGCTGGTTGATTGTGGCAGTGTCTTTACTATTTTTGCAGTGTTCAGAAAGTGCCACTTGTTTTGTTTTGAAGCAAAATGCATTCAAATGATTTGTTTTTGTTAGTGGAGATTTACTTGTCTTTTAGAAGTAATTTAAAAATTCACCTAGGGCTTGGGGTATGGTTCCATGGTAGAGCATGGTCAGCATGTGTGAGGCTCTGGGTTTGATTCCCCTGCACCACCAAAAAAAAAAAAAAGTTTCATCTTATTTAGTTTTTCTAAATGGGGTGAAAACATTTTCATTTAAGTATGTGAGTGTCATTTTTTCACATTTTTTTTCATATCATTCTCGGTGTTCATTTAAGACTATTGTGAGTTCAGATACAATACTCTAAGGAAAGAAAGAGTATTAGTTATTGCCTGTAGCTTATGTATTAAAAGCCATCTGGGAAAGTACAACCATTTTAACCTTTTTATAGGACTTTGGGGTTGTTACAGAAATGTGACTGACCAGCGAGAATAAGACTCAAATCCAGGTGCTTGGAGGAAAGGAAGTTTATTATGCTAGTGGGCCAGCACCTGGATATCTCCAAAATGGCACTGGCCCCGCAGCTCAGGGTGGTTGGGGTTTTTATATCTAGAGGAAAGTAGCAGCAAGCAAGCAGGGAGTACAGAAGCAGACATGGCAGTTAGCTTTTCAAGGTTATGATATATCATGTCAGCACAGCTGTGGACCAAGGCTGTCTGCACATTTAGTGAGATAGCTGGGTGCAGGGGCCCCAGCTAAGGGGAATGGCTTTACTCATCTTTGATTCTTTCCCCAGCTTTGATCTTTCTCGGGGTTGCTTATCATTCCCTCCTCTTATCCATCATAATCCCTTACGACTGTTTTGGGGAAGTCATCTAGAGGCAATCTTTGGTACGGTCTTGCTAACTGTAATTTAACAGCGTCCATCCAGTTGCGAATGAACCTGGTGAGGAGGTTTATCACACAAGGCCCTAGGAGCAGTAGTAAGAGAAGCACAGTAAGTGGGTCTGCCAGGGGGGCTACCCATGGGGCCCATTTCCTCCACCCCATATTCCAGAATGTTTCCTGGTTTCCTGCCTTGATTCTTTCTAGCAACTGGCGAGCATTTTCTCTCATTATCCCAGACTGGTTTGCATAGAAGCAACATTCTTCCCCTAGAAATGCACAAATTCCCCCTTTTTCCGCAGTAATGAGGTCTAGGCCCCAGTGGTTTTACAAGACCACAGCTGTTAGTGAGTCTAACTGATTTTGCAGGGTGACAATGCTCTGTTGTACTAATCCTAAATCCTCATGGATTTGTTCAGATAGCTGGCTGTGCTGGACTTGTTGGAGACCAATGGCAGTAGCCCCTGTAGCCATTGCTCCTGCCAGGGCGACTCCCAGAAGTCCTGGGAGGAGGATGGGGTCCCGCCAGAAGTGGATCCAACCTTCAGTCTGCTGGTTCAGGTACTGAGCAACTTCAGTCCAGGACTAGGAATACTAAGGCACAGTTCTCCCCTGGATAACAGGTATGGATCCTGCTCTGGCAGGCAAAGTAAGTTCCTTTGGGTGCCTTGGCTCCTTTTACCAAATTAGTGCAGCTTTTTCCTTTGCCAAAGCATTTAATGTCTCCAGTTATTTGGAAAGCTGGGCCTGTGAGGCAGGTATTGTCATGCTGAGTAGAGTTGCTCAGGCCTAGCTTATGTATTTCTGATACGTTAGTCATGCCTACCCCAGCATATGACACTTGGCTGGCCCTCAGACAAATCCAACAGCCTTACCTAGTTCAGGATCTGCTATCTATATTAGTGGATGGCTGCTGTTTGCTAGGGCCATCATCTTAATGAGAGGGGTGTCAGGGTGTAACAGGGGCCAATTAGTCCCAACCAAGGAGGGAGGGAGGATCTGCCCCTGCGCCCAGCGGTCCAGAGAGTTGGCTTTACTGACTGGGAGAGAGTGACTTGCTGCTTTAATCTCAAGTCTAAGGGTCTTTAAGACTGCTCAACTTGCCTAATTACGTTTGAGGAACCATCCCAGTTCAAAGACCCTACCTCCCCACTGTTGGGGGGGTTCATCTATTGTTAACTGGAAAAGGTCTCCTTTTCCTTTGCCTTGTTCTCTGGCAAAGGAATACTGTCACCCTGGCCTTTGCTGG
This sequence comes from Castor canadensis, assembly GCF_047511655.1. Lineage (NCBI taxonomy): Eukaryota > Metazoa > Chordata > Mammalia > Rodentia > Castoridae > Castor > Castor canadensis. The sequence goes on along the minus strand of NC_133386.1, from coordinate 53,022,799 downwards.
GGGTCCCCCCCAAGTCCCCTAGGAGGCAAAATCAACACATGAGCGTATTGTAAAAAGGAACATGAGGGCCCCCACAGTCATTCCAGGTGTGTGGTATTAGGCCATACACATTGGACAAGTGATCTTTGAATTGGCCAGAGCAGACCAGGGTGGTGGGCCTTAGGTGAGCTATTTATTGTTCTGACTTCTGAGTCTAGGCATTACCTAAAGGAGACAACACAAAGGCCTGACAAAGCACAAATGGTGCGGTTAATTAATGTTTTTCCCTCTTGTCCTTCCGAGAGTCTGACCTCCCATATTAGCTTATGGAAGATCCCAGTAGGCCTGGAGGCCTCACTTGTGAGTCAGTTATTATGATCACAGTTGTCAGTAGGATCAGTAGGTCTGTCTGAAGCCTCATCGGAGCTTCCTCAGGTCAAGGTCAGTCTCAATGACTGGTCTGGGTTGGCTCAAGATCTCCACCCCTGGCCTGGATCCTCTGCTGGCTTAGTGTGTGTGTGATGGATCCACGGTTTTAGTCCTGTAACCTTAATTGCTGAAGGAGTGGTTAGAATGACTTGGTAAGGTCCCTCCCATGGGGGGGTCTAGACTCCCTCTACCTGGGGTTTTGACCCAAACCCAGTCCCCCGGGCTCCACGGGTGTAGAGGCTTGAGGGTCATGGAGGCCAGCTCTGGATTCACTAGGTGTCGGGCAGTCCCTCTAGAGGCATGTACTGAGCCTCTTAGGAGCTTGTGGAGGCCGATCTGTCCAAACTCTCGAAGGTCTCCAGCCTGCCCAGGTATTAGTGGTGGCAACTGTCCATATGGGACTTCAGAAGAGGAGAGGCTGCATTTTCTGGGCGTGCATCTGATCTTGAACAGGACCAAGGACAATACATCTGGCCAGGACAGCCCTGTTTCTTGACATTGTTTTGCCAATGCTGTTTTAATACTTCATCCTCTCCACTCAGCCTGATGACTGGAGGTGATACCAGGTATGCAAGTCCCAGGTCAGGCCAACTGCACGAGATATTCCTTTGATCACCTGACTGACAAAAGCAGGCCCATTGTCTGACCCGATGCTGCTAGGTACCCTGACCAGGGAATGATTTTCTTGGCTAGTGCTCTTGACACCTCTTCAGCTTTTTCTGGGCAGGTAGGATATGCTTCTACCCAGCCTGTAAAAGTGCAGACCACCACCAGAAGGTACCGATGTTTTGGTTGGCTGGATCTCAGTGAAGTCCATCTCTAAGTGTTAGAATGGGTAGACCCCCTTCTTCTGGAGGAGTAGCAGGAGCTTGGGCCCCTGTCCTGGGTTGTGTTGGGTATAGCACAAGCAAGCCTTGCTGGCTAACTGAGTTAGAGTTGCCAATTGAGGAATGACCAGATATTTTTGTAATAGTCCCTGTAGGGAGGTTTTGCACAAATGGATGATGTCGTGTGCCAGCCTTACCAGACCTGTGGCTGCCTTTTCTGGTATTAGGATCATACCTTCTGAGTTTTCTTTAGCCCCTGTTTTATGAGCTGTACTCTGGCTGGTCCGGGAGGACAGGGAGGGCAAAGCATACTTTGGCTGAAGTAGCATCTTTTTGGACTTCTTCTAAGAGGGCCGCTTTTATTGCTGGCCTGTCCACCAGTCCATTTCCCTGGCTGATCTTGTCTGGCCAGTTGGTATGGGCCAGACAGTGGATGACTGCAATGGCTTGGGGCTTCCAGACTGCCTCTAACAGTTGTAAGATTTGTTGGCTGTTTTTGATTTCTTTCCCTCCAGATGTCAGTAGGCCTCTCTCTTTGTAAATGGCCCAGTGGATATGTAAAGTAGCAAAGGCATAATGCAAGTCAGTGTAGATATTGGCTCTCCTCCTGTCTGCTATGGTGAGGGCCCGGGTAAGGGAGTATAATTCTGCCTGTTGAGCTGACCAGTGGTCTGGCAGCCATCCATGTTCCACTACTTGTGTGATGGTGGTCACTGCATACCCAGTATGGTATCCTCCTTCTTGTAGGCTCTGACTTCCATCAGTGAAGAACTACAGGTCAGCATTAGGAATAGCGGTGTCTGTTGGGTCAGGCTGGGAAGAGAAGACCTCATTTAAAACCTCCTCACAGGAGTGGAGGTGCTCCTCCTCCTCTTCTGGTAAATATATGGCCGGATTGAGAGTCCTCACTGATTCAACTCATATTCAGGGGTTTTTACCCAATAAAGCCTTATATCTGGCCACTTGTTCCCCAGTATCCATCGACTGGTGGTGCCATTGAGCAGAGAAGTTACTTGGTGAGGGACCCAGAGTGTGATGTGTTGTCCCAGAGTCAGTTTATCTGCTTCTTGCATTAAGAGGGCTGTTGCTGCCAATGCCCGGAGGCATGGGGGCCAGCCTGAGGCCACAGGGTCTAATTTCCTGGACAGGTAGGCTACCAGTTGGTTCCATGGCCCCAGTGGTTGGATCAGGATACCTAATTCTATGCCTCCTTTCTCATGGACATAGAGGTGGAAGGGGCGAGTGACGGCCGGAAGAGCTAGGGCTGGTGCTTCACCCAGTTGTCTTAAGTTTTTGGAATGCATCCTCTTGTTCAGGGCCCCAGCATAACGGTCCTGTGGGGGTCCCCCTTCAGTGCCATGTAGAGTGGCCCAGCAGTAGCCGAGAATCCAGGGATCTGTAGGCAGCAGGAGCCCGCAGCACTCAGAAACTCTCTCAGTTGCGTCTGGGACTCTGGGCGCCGGTACTGGAGGATTACCTCTTTTCTAATGGTTCCTAGCCTCCTTTTACCTCAGCTCAAGTGATACCCCAAGTATGTGACCTCCTCTTGGCCGATCTGTGCTTTCTTTAGTGAGACCTTGTATCCTGCTTCCTGTAAGAGTTGGAGTAGCTCCTCTCTTCTGGCTCTGCATGCCTCCAGAGTGGGGACCGCCACAATATGTCGTCTACATACGGAGGGTGGTGCAGTCTTTTGGTCGGCAGTTCTCTAGGTCCCGGAGCCAAGGCCTCCCCAAAGAGAGTGGGGGAGTTTTTGAAGCCCTGTGGGAGCCTAGTCCAGGTCAATTGTCCTTTTGCTCCTGTGTCAGGGTCCTCCCATTCGAATGCAAACAGTGACTGGCTGGCCTCTGGCAGCTGCAGACAGAAGAAGGCATCTTTAAGATCCAGACATGTGAACACCTTGGCAGTGGGTGGAATCAAACTCAGCAGAGTGTACAGACTGGGGACAACTGGATGAATGGTCTCTGTTGCCTCGTTCACCCTGCACAAGTCTTGAACTGGTCGATAATCATTGGACCCTGGCTTCTTGACAGGAGCTAGGGGGTGTTCCATGCTGATTGTACTTCTTTCAGGATTCCCTGGTCTCACAGGCATTGGATGTGTGGTGCAATTCCCTTCCTGGGGTCTAGAGGTATTGGATATTGCCTTTGGTGCACCGGGTTGGCTCCTGGTTTGATGGTGACCAATATTGGAGGGTGCCCCATTGCTAGCCCAAGTCATGCATCTTGGTCCCAAACACCTGGGCATTGCTCCATGAGATGAGCCGGGAATGGTTGAGGTCCAACGGGTTTGTTGTCCCTCGGGGTGTGTATGCGCCACTCTTCTTCAAGACTAACTTCCAAGGTTAGCACTGTCAAGGTGCTCCTGTCAGGCAGTCCCAGGTCCCTAGATACTGTGGTGCCCAGTTTAGAAAGTAAGTCTCTTCCCAGAAGGGGACCTGGGGCCTCTGGCACGTACAGAAATTGGTGTCCACCAACTGTGCATTCTTGGGGTTTGCAGAACCAGTACTTCTTAGTGTTTCCAGTGTCCCCTATAATGGTGATTGAGTCCTTAGTGAGCCGACCAGTTGGAGTGGTCATGGTGGAAATGGCTGTCCCAGTGTCCAGAATGAAGTCTATTTGGCGGCCCTCAACGTCAATCTTGACCATGGACTCCTGAGGGCCAATCAAAAGGGAGCCCGGTTGGCCTCAGTCTAACTCATTTCCCCAGGCTCTAGGTTGTAGGCTTTCTTGGATTTGGTGGCAGCCACTGTTACTTTTTTCTTTTCCTTTTTCTCCTTGTTAGGACATTCATTTTTCCAATGTCCCTCCTTGCAGTATGCATATTGGTTTTTCCCAAGAGGGTTTTTCCATCCTTTCCTGTAGGGTCCCCTCTCCGGCCTTCAGTCTTTTTGCCTCCCTCCTTGAGGCCTATTGCCAGAATCTTTGGCTTTTTCTCCAAATATTTTTCCTTTTCCCTTTTGGCCATTTCTTCTCAGTTTGCTACCACCTTGGCTGCTATGCTAATGAGTTGGTCAGTGTTGGCACCTGTAAAGTCCTCCATCGTTTGTAGCTTTCAGCGAACATTGGGGCAGACTGTTGGATGAAGGCAGTGTTAATCACGGATTGGTTCTCGGGTGCCTCGGGGTCAAACGGGGCATACCAACGATAAGCACCACATAACTGGTCATAGAACTGGCTAGGTAGCTCATCAGGCTTCTGTGTGACTTCACTGATCTTGGTAAGGTTGGTTGCCCCTCTTGCCCCTTGGTGGGCTCCCTCCAGGATAGCTTGTCTCATGTGCTGGATGATTGGAGCCCATCTGGAGTGTTGGGGTCCCAGTCTGGTCTGGTGTCTGGGATTCTCTTATCTGCCCACTGCTGTGATTTGTAGTCTGTGGTAGAGCTTGTGTGATTAGCCAGGCTCTGGCTGCCTGGTATACTTGTCTGCGCTCATCAGAAGTGAAGAAGGTGGACATGAGTTGATGACAGTCATCCCAGTTGGGCTGGTTGCTGTGCATGATGTTGGTTAGGAGCTCTATCACAGCTTGTGGCTCCTCTGAGTATGCTGGGGTATGCTGTCGCCAGTTCAGGAGGTTGGTGGTGGTGAATGGCTGGCTGATACACGTATTGCATAGATCCAGCCTCGTATGACCCATCTGCCTGGGGTAATGGCGGCCTGGGAGCCTGACGGGGGCATAGAGCTGCAGCTGGGGCCCCTCCATCCTTACTTGTCAGCCTCCCAGAATTTGGTGACCTTCCCCAATGGTTCATCTCTCCCTTTGGGGCCATTGGAGGTAAAGAGGGGTATAATGAGGGAATTGCTAGGTGACATGGGTGGGGGTCTGGGACTGATGTTTCCTCCTTTTCATTGGAGTCTGCTGCATTGGACTGAGATCTTGTGGAGGCCGGAGTGGCTGAGGGCACTGGAAGAACAATGGTGGTGGATCTGATGATTCAGATTCTGAGGTGTGGTAGACTTCAAATTTCTTTTCTTTTACTTTGCTGTTAACCAAAACGGCTGTGTACCTCTGGGGGGCATGAAAATGGAGGCAGTGAGGCAGGTGGGCGGCCAGGATGAACCAGGAGTCCATGTAAGGAAACTGGTCTGGATGGCCTGGGTCCCTAAGGACTGTGTCTCTGATGTGAGTGATGATAGCCAAATCTAGAGTGCCCTCTGCTGGTCATCCTGTGTTAAAGGCGGGCCATTCCAATTTGCAGAGTCTCTGCAGCTTAGCTGGTTTCATTTTAACCCCATAGTCACCAAAACAACCTTCCCTAAAGTTAGCAAGCATAGTCTGGAGCACCGTCGGGCACTTTGACCCAGAGGAGCCCATTTTATATGTGCCTGATAATTGCTGATGTTGCAAGACAGACAAAGGAGCGGGGATGTCTCATGGTGAGGCCACAAAGATGCTGTCCTGCTCTCCTGGTCGCAACCCCAAACAATGAGGTCAGATGTGACTTAGCTATAGTGGGATCAGCCCGACAAGATGACTTACATCAGGTGCTAGCCCAATCCCACCGTAGACCATATGTCAATCACCATGAAATTGCAGGAGGAGCCCACTCGGACTCTGTACCCTTCAGGGCACCATAAGGGTGCCCAGCTGTGGAGTCACAGATTCGAGCTTGAAATGCAAGTGAGTCAAGCCACATAGTCAGTCACACACCATTCACTCAGTTTAAAATAATCAGTCCCTATTTATTTCTCCTAAAATCCTGGCTAGCCTTAAACTCAGTTGACCAGAATCACATCGGTCCCAGAGGAAGGGGACCCATCACCCTGGAATCACATCAGGGTTCAGCTGGTCCCCTGCAGAGGATCAGTCCACGCTGGCTCCTTACACTGACTACCCTGGGGTTCCTACCTGATCCAGATGTCTGGTGCAGGTCTCCATTTTGCTCCACCAGTCTGAGGGCCTGGTCCTTGGCACCGCAGCCTCTTTCACTCATCTGGAAGGAGACCCCAGACTCACATCGGGAGTGTGCACTTCCCAGTTCCAGCAACCTCTGCAGGCTACAGGGCCAGGGAGTGGGGACCCACTGCCCAATGGGGCGTGGTGGTCTCTGTCTCGCTGGGGCCTCCAAAATGTTGCAGAAATGTGACTGACCTGCGAGAATAAGACTCAAACCCAGGTGACTGGAGGAAAGGAAGTTTATTACGCCAGTGGGCCAGCACCTGGATATCTCCAAAATGGCACCATCGCCGAGCTCAGGGTATCTACAGGAAAGTAGCAGCAAGCAAGCAGGGAGTGTAGAAGCAGACTTGGCAGTTAGCTTTTCAAGGTTACAATATATCATGTCAGCACAGCTGTGGACAAGGCTGTCTGCAGTTTTAGCGAGATAGCTGGATGCAGGGGCCCCGGCACTGGGAAGGGCTTTACTCATCTTTGATCCTTTCCCCAGCTTTGATCTTTCTCCAGTTTCCTTACCAGGGTGGATTTTTATAGTTGATATATCAAAGTCATTTTCATATTTCTGTAGAAAAAATTTTAAGATTTACTTGACAAACTATCAATATTTTAAGAGCTGTAATTGTCTAAGCTTTCTAATTGTATGCTAAGCTTTCTGATTCTTACCAGAGCTGCTTTTTCCTGGCAAAGCTTAAACATTAGTCTCCAATCAGTTAGGTTAATCTCTAATTTTATAATATAATTAAATTCATCTGACCTGGTTACTGGGTGTATTTCAGACATCAGACTGATACTTTTCATGAAGCCACTAAGAATGTTTCAATTTTTAACTCTGACCTTTTGGAAAGTTGACTCATAAAAGCAAGGCTGCTACAGACTGTGGAGTGGAGCAGTTAGGAGCTGTAGGCCAAAGGGTACATTTTCATTCATAAGATGAAAAACTCTGAAAATCTGATGTATATCTTTGTGACTATATTTCATTGTACTTTATTGGTTACTTGAAAATTAAGTACTCTCTTGCTGAGAGTAGATTTTCAGTGTCTTCAACACGTAAGGTAGCCATTATGTGTGGTGATGGAATCATTTTACAGTGTATGGATAAATCAATGCAATTTTTGTCAATTTTGCCTAAATAAAGCTAGGAAATTATTGATTAAAAACTGACCTTTTGGAATCAGTCTTTCTTTAATCTGCTAGTTATACTTTTCTTGTATTGTTTCTTTCCTGAAACAGTAACAAAGATTCTTTAAGAAGTACCCTGACTTATTAATGTGTTTTCAAAATGTAAAATGGCTATAAGAGGTATATAGGGCAAAATGCCTTAAAAAAAACTAATGACATTTCTCTTTATTTATAGAGGTACTTTCTTGTTGGGAGCAACCATGCAGAAACAAAATACCGGGTCTTGAAAATTGATAGAACAGAACCAAAAGATTTGGTCGTAATTGATGACAGGGTAAGTATCTTCTAAGCCTGATTACAAACAGAAATGTTCGTATGTGGTGTTTAAAGGATATGAAAAATCCTTGCAGCTTTTAGTGACGTATTATTTTTTTTTATCATACACCTAAAAGTTAGCTTTTTCTTTTTTTTTTTTTTTTTTTTTTGGTTGACTAGAATTTGAATCCTTAATCTATTTTCTAGAAATTACTGATGCCAAGAAGCATGCCAGAATTATACTTTGTCTTTCAACTTGATTGTTTTGGAAAACACACTCTTCAAATAATATAATGAATATATTTTCTTAAAGAGCTGACAGTTTAAGGATTCAGTGTAACTTAATATTGCATCTTCCAAATAGAGTGTTTATTACTGTGCTTTTCATATGAAGCTACTTGAAGTCCAGAAAGACTTCTATGTTAAAGACTTTATTATGCCACTAAAAATCACCTCTAATACCTCTTCAGATGACTTGCTGTACTCTAAAGAAATGGGAAGTGATTCCTACCCAGACATTTTATTATCCAGAGTCAGGACTACAATTAGAACTAAGTTAAGTGGCACAGAAACATGAAACTGTTGGTCAAAGTGAAATACAGCATAGCAGTGTTGAGTAGTTAATTTTAGCTTTTTCAAATGAAAGAACTTGGCTTGCCCTTTGTTCTGAGGCTTCTATTTCTGAATCCATGTAGATTCCTGGTTTCTCAAGTATATACGTAGCTATAGTTTGTAATCCTTTGCAAAACTATTTTCTGTGTTATAATAATTTTGGATAAATTCTTTATTATTTTTTTGCAGTACTCCTGAAAGACCGTCCCCCACATTGCTTGGTTGCTTTTATTAATATAATATAATGGTTCTTGACCTTACATGGGAGTGGGCATGATTGATCAGGGAGGCCTTTGAGAAGCTAACAACTGTGGGCCTTCTCAAAAAAATGCACAAATATCCAAATAATGCTACAAATTATTTTAAAGGATTCACAGACTTATGGAAATAGGTCTGTAGATCACTTCAATCTCTGAATTCCTGTTTCCTAACATAAGGTTTCAACATAATTTTTTAGTATAGCAATGTAATCCAATAACCAACCTCATTGCTAATGTTAAAGAACTTGTTGGCTTTTTGAAATGATAGCTTAGTCATACATTATATAGTTTATGAAATAGTTAATGATTCTTATAAGCAATTTTTAATTTTCAGGGGTAAACAAAAATAATCTAAAGCATAAACATGACCTTACTCTTAATTGCTATGCTTAATTGTAGCACGTGTATACTCAACAAGAAGTGAGGGAACTTCTGGGCCGCTTGGATCTAGGAAATAGAACAAAGATGGGACAGAAAGGATCCTCTGGGTTATTTCGAGCTGTCTCAGCTTTTGGTGTTGTAGGTAAGACGGATGCCTCTCTCTGACTACTTTTTTGTTTGTTTGTTTACATAGTCTACTTAATGAGAGCTTATAAGGCTATATGGCTTTATAGTCTTACTCATCGTCTTTGGCTTTGATTGTTCAAAACTTAACTATCCATCAATCAGATATCAAGTAGCATTTATAAAACATCAGATTATGTGCTCAGCACTGTTCAGTTTTATACAGGATAGGGACAAATATAGAAATGTTTTTGGGCCTTTGAGAAGTCTGTTGTCTGGCTTGTTGTGGAATGAAAAGGTAAAACTTAGCTTGGACTGTAAATATCTGCCCTGTCATTCTACAGCAAGAATGACCAATACAGTAAAGCTAGCTTCAATATGAACAGACTGCAGCAATAGAGCGTTAGGACTCTCTTCTTTGCATGCCCACTACTTTCTTACTCACCAAGAGACTGTCTTTAGAATCACAGACCATCAGAAACGTTGCTGTTTGAAGTTGTGGGAGGAAGATAGGGCATCTCACTCTTAGCTGAATGATGTGAGTCACGACGACACAGAAGCAGCTTCAGTTTACAACTCAGGTGCAGAACTTCAAATAAGGTGTTCTGAACACAGTACTCCTTAGCTATGCTAACTTCATTGTTTACAAGGCAACAAGACTTCAGGTTTGCTTCGTAGTTCAGACATGATGTTGATTTCTTTAAGTACAGTCTACTTTGGGTTGACCCTCATCCTTTAAATTTATCAAAGCTCTGTTTCCCTTTCCTTTTCTTTAGTGAAATGCTTCCCAGTTTTTCAGTGTGGTAGGTTGATAAACTTGTTTTTACTGTACTATTGACTTGTTCCTGATTGGGGTAGAACAGAGACAAAATTCAATGCATACAAAGCAATTCCAAGATTATAATTAAGAGCAAACTGTAGAATAAAAGTTTAATTTTGTTAGAGATTACATAAGTGGTAGATAACTTGGACCTTGAACAGTCAGAAAAGATTTCCTGAGTAGATGAGAGTCAAACTGGACCCTGACAGTGGAATAAGATATGGATAGATACAGGGAAAGAAGGAGGAGACTCCAGGAGAGGTGACAGCAGAGACACAGGCATGAAGATGCCCACAGAAGCTGGAATGTTGGGTAAGGTGAGGCTAGATTATTCAGGGACTTGGAAATGTGGAAACCAATTCAGAAAACAATTATATCTCAGGGTTTCTGCTGCCAGAACGTTATTTTGAGAAAAATTATCTGTTTCTTAATCCTATTGGACTATATGTAATATTGGCCAAGTAGTTTGTACAAATGTTAACATTTAATGTGGACTTGTCTATTCTATATAGTTTCTAGTTCTTGGGTTTTCTGACTAGCACTTTCTATTTTGACTTACTATTATATTATTATTATTATTTTATTATTTTACAGTACTGGGGATTGAACCCAGTGTTTTGTGCTTATATACTCTGCCACTTGAACTCTGTCCCCAGTATAATTGATTTGTTGCAATCAATTATATCCTTCTGTGTTTGGAGTTGTTTTTCCCAGTGTGCTCTCATAGCTTCTGTATAACTCTTTTAAGTCCCTTTTGGGTCTTAGGTGGTTGCCAGGGGAGGAAAGAGTGATATGGCATGACTGGCTTCTTTTCCTGGCCTCTTTGATACTCCTGCTAAGTCTTGAAAAGTCTTTCAAGGTTACATGTTGATTGGATAAGTGTTTATGGGCTTGGTATGTCCGCATATGTCATGTGAGTTCATGTGTTTAAACTATAAATTCTATATATGTCAAATTCCACTTGAAAGTCCTCCTTATATTGTAAATTTAAGAAAAAAACTTGGAAAGAGTGTGTCTGAGTACTTTTGACAGGCTTTAACTTAAACAATAGTTACTTAATAGTTTAACTTTATTTCTTTAAATGCTGATACTGTATTACAACTTTTTAATGGAAATTTCCTAAGGCATACGTAATATTGATGCTTATTAGTCAGGGTATATTATTCCACATTTGAAACTTCCTTGATAATTAAGTGCAACAAAGTAAAGATTAGTTATTGAACTGTGTTAAAAATAGCTGCCCTTTCCTCTTCCAGAGTTGTTTTGGGCTGTTTGCCTTTACATTAAATGGCCCCTAGACTACTAGACTGTTTGTTTTTATGGTACTTTGGTCATTTTTCATTGATCTTGATATGTTTGGTTTTAGTAATATTCTCCACTTAATTTTTAATCGATTAATAACAAGTTTACAAAAATAGAAGCCTTATTTGAATGTATTTGATAACCAAGTTAATAACCAGGTATTTATTTTACACATGAGTATTAGCTAATAAACTCTGGGTGAGGACTGACGGTGTCTCCCCTGTTTCTCCTATAGGTGACATTCTTAAAGGTGAAACTTTTTAGCAATTTCTCTTGTAGTTAGATGCCTCTTTGGTTTGAAACTGTTATTGGGTGTTGAAGTCATTGTAAGACTTCCCTACAAGTAACCAGACATAGTAATATGCTAAATAGTTATTTACTATTATCGTTACTACTATTTTTGATGGTGTGGGGATTTGAGCTCAGGACCCTGTGCCTGGTGCTCTACCAATTGAGCTACACTCCCAGCCCTTTTTGCTTTAGATATTTTTCTAATAGAGTCTTGCATTTATGCCCAGACTGGCCTGGTCTGTCTGTGATCCTCCTATTTATGCTTCCCACATAGCTGGGATGACAGGCGTGTGCCACCTTTCCCAGACTTTTTGTTGTTGTTGATTGAGATAGGATCTCATGTGCTTTTTCCCCAGTCTGGCCTCAAACTGTGATCTTCCTGATCTCTGCCTCCCTGGTAGGTAGGATCATAGGTGTGAGCCAGTGTACCTGGCCTGCAGTTGTTTTTATAGAGTCGTAATTTATGTATTCTAGTCTAATTATGTAAATAAAGTTTAGAATCAGTGAAGAGTAAACAGAGTTAATAAAAGTCTCTGTTTTTTTAGTACTATCTTGAAATAATGAGGGACACTAAAATTTTAAGATACTAAATACTTATCTTTGAAAAAATGTGTTATCTAGTTGTCAAAACAATACATGTGTTCATACAAACGAGAATGGTTATCTTCTATTCTAAAGCTAAAATATTTTCTCTACTAATTTGCAGTGTGCTCAATTTGTGGATATTTTGTTAGAATGTTTTGAACTGTTACATTAACTTATTACACAGTGATGCGTCTAGAGCAGAGCTCCTCAAGTCTTTGTGGTAAAGCACCAGTTTTCCTTAATGTCTCAGACCAGTACATGATACCATGGTACACAGAATGCAGATTGTATGCATGTGACTCAAACTCAAGTTCAGTAACACCCAAACCAGTCTATGTGAGGGAAAATTCATTGATCATGCCATAGGCAGTCTTCTTTGCCTTAGAGAGAGAGAAATCTCTTTTGCCTGAGGATCACCATCTTGCCTTCTAGAAACTATGCAGTGAAATTGGTTTGGAGTCAGAAGTACATAGAAGAAGATGAAAAAACTTGTTTAATATATTTGAATGATGGCTAGGTAATTCTTGGTAGATGCCTGTGCCAAACTAAAGCCTTTAATCGTTGCTTTATTTGACAGCAATCTTTTTAAGAGAGAGATTTCCAACTGATAGTAAAAAGGAAGAAGAAAATAATCTCACTTATATTAAAAGCATTTGTTTTGGAAAAGTAGTATATTGACTTTCCTTCATACAAATTATGAAGGGAAATGTATAATGATATAAAAAGGCTGGAGCTAAAAAACATAAAATTAAAATTCAATTGAAATGCAGTTTGAAAGAAGTTGTTACAGATAACTTACTATGTAAAAAATAAATATATAGCAAGAATAAAAGGAAAATGAATTTATTTCAGAAGTATTTATTACTTAAAGCTAATTAGAGTCTCTTTTTTGAGTTTTTTAATGCTCTTTCCAAGAGCACAAAAGTTACTTTTATAAGTTTTATCTTTCTAAAAGAATCATTACTTCCCAGCTTGCTAATGAAGTTGTCATCAGCTGTTTTTCTTTGTTTCCCATTGCTGTGTCCTTTGGCTTTAGTAAGGGAGGTTTGGACTAGGCTATAAGGGAGAGGAAGAAGACGAAATGAACATTTAAAAAAACACTATGTGCTTTATTTGATCTTTATAATATAAGTTTAAAAATAGTTTTAATGGCACATTTTTCTCAGTAGTGTGGTTTATGAGATGATAGAGGCATCTTTCCGTTATAGATTTCAACTCATTTATGTTAGTATATCCAGTTAGTAGCTTTTTTTTTTGTCAGTTGAGGATTGACATAGATATTTGTTTCAATTCTAGAGCAAAAATTCATAGTGCGAGGATCATAACTTAGACTTTATAGAATATAAGAGGAGGAGTAGGGAGAATGTGTGCAAGTTAGTTTTAAGAGATAGGAGATTCTTGGTTTACAGTTTTTTTTCTTTCAGTACTTTGAATATGTCATCTCCATGCCTCCTGAACTCCATCACTTCTGGTGAGAAGTCTAACTGTCTTATCTGACTTGCCCTATAAATGAGCTGAGCCAGGATTCTTGGCTTATCATGCCTTGGTTAGAGCTTCTGCCCTTATAATTGGGCACTGGGTGGAAGAAGGAGCCGAGACTTCAGCCATTCTTATCTGAAATAGGGCTTCTGCAACACAGAACTGGAGGGGATGAGAAATGTGGCTGGCCTACCCTTCCTGAGCAGGAACTGTCATTCTAGACAGGACCTGGGCAGAGAGAAAAGAGCCCTGTTTTCTTGGCCAGACCTGCTTGGAGTAGATAGCCTGTCACAGGGAACTGGGAGCAGGTATGGAAGTAGGCCATGATTTAAATGCCATAGACCTACTTCCTTCCTTCCTGCCTTCCTCCCTCCCTCCCTCCTTCCCTCCCTTCCACCCTTCCTCCCTCCTTCCCTTCCTTCCTTCTTTCCTCACTCCCTCCCTCCCTTCCTTCCGACTTATGGTAACTACTGTGTGTCTGAAAACTTAATGATACAAAACATTAATGTATATGTATCTTTCATTAATCACCAATATAGAACATATGCACTTTAATGATTTGACATAAAATATAACTTTATTTTAGAATTTTCTAATGCAGGCTGGGCATCCTTGATCCAAAAATGCTCCCAAATCTGAAACTTTTTGAGTGCCAAAAGATAACCGAGTGGAAAATTCCACACTACAAACTTTTGTTTTATGTACATCTTTTTGGTAGTATTGGCAGGCACTCTGCCGTTTAAACTGCTCTGCCAGCCCTAAAATTTTAAAAATAGTATATAAAATTACTTTCAAACTATGTGTATAAGGTGTAAATGAAACATAAATGAATTTCATGTTTAGACTGTGTCCTATCCCCAAGATATCACATTGTGTGTGTGCAAATATCCCAAAATCTGAAAAAACCTGAAATGTAAAAGTTTTCTGGTTCCAAGCATTTTGGATAAGGGATGCTCAACCTGTATTAATAAGAAGCTGAATTGTGAGAAATGATATTTGTGGAAGCTTGTATGAAGGATGTGTAATTTACTGAACATGCACACACACAGTTTCTTAACTCCTTTACTTTTCTGGGAATGGCCACCACTGCCCCATATAAGTCACCTCATCACTGTATAAAATGGTTTTCAATGCAATGTGACCCTGTTCCTCGGTTATAGTTGATAGCTTTAGGGCTGGGCACCCTACTCAAGTTTGGTCGATCCAAGTCTTTTTCTCGGAATTCTGGAATTGAACTTGATAAGAAAGTCAGGTTCTTTCTAGTGAAGCTGTTAGTTGGAATGCTTAGGACTGTTAGCATCTGTGTTTCCCACAGTGTGGTTCAGAGGATTCTTGGTCTATAAAAGAAATATGAATGGGAATGAAGTAGAAGTTCAGAGATACTTCTTGATGAGGTGTTTTTTGACGCTTATTCACATTTTTCCCCATGTGTGTCCTGGGTCACTTCAGTATCTTCAATATAAATTCCTTTTTTAGTTTAAGCTGTCTTAAGTTGAGTTTTGCTACTAGTTATCAAGAGTCTATAAAATTTGTTTTTTTGAGGAACATTTCCCAAAATATGTTCCTTAAAACATTTATCCATTGGTAATTATTTTTTTAAAGGAGAGGAAGAAGGTTCCATGATTAAACAAATTTAGAAAGGCATCTCATCAATATTTACAGAGCATATGACCACAGTACTGGAAAGTTGTGAGAATTTATGTGGGCTTTTTTGTTTGTTTGTTTGTTTTAAGTTTCTTTAGCCTAGTAGTTCTCTAATTTATTTTCTTACAGCCATTCTTCTCCCCCTAGAATCTGTTAACTAGCATTTCATGAAGAACACATGAGAGGAAATGTTCCCTTAGAAATTTAAATCTTTAAATGAAACTAGACCACCATCCAGCTGTGTGCCTTGTTTGCATTCTTTTAGTTTGCAGAAAATGACATGGAATTGTGCTTTGGCAGGTGAAACTACCCAAAGAAATGTGTCCTTTATGTTGCTGGAGAATTCTCTTAAGGCGGTTGCTTCCTTTATCACATATCTTTTTATGAGGCCTTACTCTAGAATCATCTCTCAGTTCTCAGAACAGGATAGCTTCTCTAAGTAACTGTTTATTTAAAATCGCTCAGCCACTGGATATGTTGTAATTGGATGAGTACCTTTCTTTGCATTATCCATTAGAAAATGCAGAGGCAAATGTGTATAGTACATAGATCCTATGATGTATTCTTGGCTTTATCTTACTATTTTTATTATTGTTTCTTTTTGCTATGTTTTCTTTTTCTTTCTGTTTTTTTTTGGGGGGGGACACTGGGGTTTGAACTCAGGGCCTCACACTTGCTAGGCAGGTGCTCTACCACTTGAGTCACTCAGCCAGCGTCTTTGCTATAATTTCTTCCTTCACTTTTATCAAGCTTGTGTGTTAGGATATGTATCTGTGTGTATAAGTAAACTTGTGGTTAAAAAAAAGCATATAACATAAAATGTACCATCTTAATAATTTTTAAGTTTAACAGTAACTCTATGCACCATACTGTTCAGTTACTCTCTTGAAGTTTTCATCTATGCAAAATTGAAAGTCCATACCCATTAAACAATCCCCGTTAATCTTGTATTTGTTTTTACTTAAGGCATCTGAATCCTAACTTAAAATAAGACTAAAAAGAATTAAGAATTAAATAAAATTGTTTAGAGTAATATTTTTGGTGATGTAAATGACAGTACAGACAATGTCATTAGAACACTTCAAAGATAACCATAAATTTGTTTGGCTAAGAAGTTATAAAGCATGAAATGTGCCAAGACTTTGGCCTCTAGAATTTGTTTTTTGGCAGCACTGGGGATTGAACCTAATACCACTTGAGTTACACCCCACTCCTAGCCTTTTAAATTTGTATCTAAAATATTACTATGTTATAAAGCACTGTATTCTTTTCTGTTGCACAGGTTTTGTCAGGTTTTTAGAAGGCTATTATATTGTGCTAATAACTAAGCGGAGGAAGATGGCAGATATTGGCGGTCATGCTATATATAAGATTGAGGACACAAATATGATCTATATCCCCAATGATTCTGTACGGATTACTCATCCTGATGAAGCTAGGTATGTACTAGTGGTACCTACTTATTTTTTTAATGTGATATGCCAATTAGAAAGCAAAATAGAACCAAAGGATTGTAAATATTTTATAAAAAGTTCAAATGTTGGCTCAGAATTCTACAACTTTTGTTCAAGGCTATAAAAGATCCATTATAACAGTTTGTTTAGACAATGATCAACCATAGCTATTAGAACCATTAGGTGTAAGGAATGAATATTCACAGTCTCAACATACTCAATTTTATGAGTCTTCTTGTTATTTGCAAACAGGAAAAAGAATTTTTATAATTAAAAAAATGGCAGGCATTCTTAAACAAATGATGAAATTTAGCATCACCTCTTATGGTGAAGCAGTGGGAAGAACACAGATTGCCTTAGTAGTTTGTTTTGCTGAAAATATTAAACTTGAATCCCAGTATAAGGAAATAATTTTAAAAATCCATATTATGGGAATTTTACAAGACAGCTAGCCTAGACTCTTCACAAATGTCAAAGTCATCAAAGAATTAAAAAACAAATTTTTAATTACAGATTTTAGAACAGACATAACAGATGTAACACATGAACTTCAGTTAGATCCTTGGTTAAAATGTGCATGTACATACCCATTTACACATAGCTGTTAAAGGTGTAATAATGGTACAGGTGAGTATTCTTTATTTGAAATGCTTGAGGTGTTTTGGATTTTAAAAATTTGCATACATATACTGAGGTATGTTGAGAATGGGACCCAAATCTGAACACAGAATTCAGTTATGTTTCATTTACATTTTATACACATGGTCTGAAGGTAATTTTATACAGTGTTTTTATGCACCTGTGTTTTGACTGTGATATGTTATATGAGGTCAAGTGTGGAATTTTCCATTTGTGGTCTTCTATCAGTGCTCAGAATCTTTTAGATTTTGGAGCATTTCAAATTTCAGATTTTCACATTAGAGATTCAATCCAATGGTTTAGAAAAATAAAATGTACTGTGTATTTAGAGAGAGAATATGTGTGTGTTTAAGAAGAGGACTCTTAATGAGTTCAAAAGAAGGACATATGGTATCCATTGTATTGTTCCCCGCCCCCAGATTTTCTGTAGATTTGTGACCTTTCAAAAGTTTTGGGGGGAATTATTAGGGCCTTGAGAATGTGGGGGAAAAGCTTTAACACATTGATAGACTTAAAGTTATAAAGTTTCATTTGACTTAATATTTTGAAGGTTAAAATGAAACAAAGTTAGGCATGTTTACTGTAAGTAATAGTTTAGATTTTAATTTTGTTCTTTAATTTTAGATATTGTTTTGATATGTGAATCAAAATTTAAGATGATGTAGCACTTTTGCCTGAGTGTTTGTTAGAATGGTTTTCTGGAGTCTTGGGACGTTGACTTTGATGATGATTTGGAAATGGTGTTGTTATAAATAATTTCTTTCAGGTGAGGAAAAGTACAGTACACTAGATAGAGTAGATCTTTGTTTTGTACTAACTGAAAAAATTATATCACATATAGCATAATGCAGGCATAGTATAATAATTAAAAGTGAATCAAATAGACTAGCATGAATGCAAGGGAGGAAAAAAGTTGAAGAGGTTTATATTATTTATAAGCCCTATCTTTATGATACTTTAGCTAAGAAAGTAAAACAAATTATGTTGTTTTGTATAGCAATTTAACTATCTTTAGAGTGACATTGCTATTATACTGTACTACGTAGTAAGTGGACATTATCGAGAATGAGCTACAGTTAACTTATTATATTATTAACTTATTATAGGTAGAATGAAATAATATTACTTGATAGGGAAAACTTTTAACACACTTATAATGCTATATAACCCAATAATGCATTTAAGTAAAAATACTCGGTAAAATATTAGAAAGTAAAATACAATACTTTTAAGTATTTCATATGAAAGGACAAATAGATGTTAACCTATAATGCATTGTTAGGTTGACATCAGAAAACTTGCTAGAACAATTTGCCACTTTAAAATATTGTTGGGAAAAATTATGGCCATCTTAATATTTGCAGAAAATATATTTGGCAAAATTCCATATCCACTTGTGATCAACTTACAGCAAACTAGGAATTTAAGCAACTTTTCTTAGCTTAATAATTAATACTTATTGAAAACTTATATCCAAAATTATTCTTGGAAGTAAAACTTTGAAATATTGCCTTTAAGGTAAGGAACACTGGAGATATCCAATATTCAGCACTGTATTCAAGGCTCTACTCAGTGCAATAAGACTAGAAAGATAAGGCATAAAGCTTAAAAAGAAATAACAATGTCATTATGTAGGCAGCATGATTTTCTACTTAGAAAATCTAAGAGAACCTACATACTCTCAGATATAATGGAAAAGTTCAGCAACATGGCTGAAGAAAGAAACCAGATGTAAGAACCAGTAATGTGTCCACACATGGGTAACAAGCAATGAGGACATTTAATACTGACCCCATTTATAATAGCACCAAAGACCATATGGTACCTTGGGAGTAAGTATGACAAAAGCACACAAAACCTTATGGAGAAAATTTAAATTATTACTAAAAAGATGTTTAAATTCCCTAAGTAATTGGAATGATGTCCCTTTGGTCATGATTAAGAAGACTTAATATCATAAAGGTTAGTTTTCTCCAAAATTAATTCATAAATTGAATGCAACTCTAATTCATATTCCAAGAGGACTTTTAAAAAATGGAATCTGGCAATTCTAATTTTACAAAATTATTGTAAAATTCATAAGAAAAACAAAAGTCTAAGCATAGTCTAGACAATTCTAAAAAAGAAAGGATAAGTCTAACCAGACAATAGGACTTAATTAAGATAATCAGATAGTAATCGATAGTTAAGATTGCTTGGTGTTGGTGGAGGTACTGATATTGATTATCAAATGTTAACAAAGATGTGAGAAATGAATTCATACTATGAGTTACAAACTACGAGTGTAAGCGAGTTATAAACTGTGAGTTGGTTGATATTATTTTAGCCCCTTACGTAGACAATTGGATATATTCTAGTAAAATTGAAAATGCACATTATGTACAACCCAGTGGTTCTGCTTCTTTGCATGTGCCCTAGAGAAACTCTTATACATGCGTACAGGAAAATGGGATATTAGCCACATTGTATTTTACAGTGGAATACTAGAACGAATCTAATAAACTATCATCTAAGGAATGCATAAATAAAATGTGGCATGTGTAATATTATGCACAGCAAATGTTAATTAAAGCAAACAAATGGAACCCTTAACTTTCAACATAGCTGTACTTAAAATAATGAGTGAAAAAAGAGTTGCAGAAAATATACACGTTTGAAACAATCTGGGTAAATATGTTCAGTACACGATATAAACTGCATGTCGTTGAAAGATGTTTATGAGTGGTAAAAGTAAAGGTACCCAGGGACAAAGGATAGCATCAATAACAGAAAAGAAGTTGCCTCTGGAGGGAGAGAACAGGACTGGGATGACTAAAGGGGGAATGTAGCTTTTAAAATTATGTTTTATCTGTAAAAAGTCAAAATGAATCTGAAAAAATATAAATACTTAAGTACTCCTAGGTGACAGGTATATGGATATTTTATTCTATACTTTTCTCAGTTTAAATAGTTTTTCAACGTCAAATTATGATCCACACACATTTTGTTTATTTTTGTCACTGTCCTTTCTCCAACCTCAAGTATTTGTAAAACACAATGTAAAAGCAAAAACCACCTTTACTTCTGTCATGTCCTTGGTCTGTGCCCCACACATGTGGGTATGTGATTGCCTTCTGCTGCCATAATCAGTGATGAGGAAGAGTCAAACTGTAGCTAAGAGTCTCTGAGAGACGCTTCAGGTGAAATCCTATCCCAAGAAAGGCTTGTTCCTCAATTTAATTAGTTTATTTATTAGTACAAAAATATTCATGAGTATGCATTAAACTGTGAAAAATAACAGAACTGTGTGAATATAATATGTTTTGCTTTTTTTTTTTAGGTATCTACGAATATTTCAAAATGTGGACCTATCTAGCAATTTTTACTTTAGGTAGGTTTGACATAGTTTTGCTCCTTTCAAGCAAATGGACTTTTATATTATTTTTCCAAGAGGTAAAAACAAAATCAGAGCACAGTCAGTAGGCAAATATTTCATCTAAAAGCACTAAGATAGAGGTATTTTTGCCTTTAAAAAAATCTGATACTTTAAAATTCAAATGGATATATTAAGGAGTATTTATTTTCACTGTAAAATCACCTTTGTTTCAGGTAGAATCTAATATATTTTAAAGAAATACTCTCATTTTGCAACTTTGAATTATAAAAATGAAATTTGCATTCAGTTTCTAATACAGAGTTGTAACAATGTCATGGTTCAATTTTTGGTTAATAACCTGGCAAAATTAGGTAAAAAGTAAAAAAACAGGAAGAACTATTGAAATACTGATATACTGCTGGTGGAGTTATAATTTAGTTGTTTTCTTAGAGCAGAATGTAAATTTAGCATATATGGAAATAAGTCCTAGGAAAACATATCAAGAGGGAAAATATAACTCCCTATTAGTAAAGAGACATTTGTGAGTATCTATTTGCAGTAGCCCACAAGCAAACCACAATCCATGGACAACCCAAATATTGATACTTGAACAGGCAAGTAAATGATGGTAGCGCCTCGTGACAAAGCCATATATCGTCATCAATGTGGCCAGTATGTAGGCCTGGCTGAAACAATTATTGTGATAGATGGAAGATTCTACCTGTTACACCTGAGGATCTGAGTCATAAGGACTGAAAGAGCACGTACAGCATTTGTAGCTATTGGTGGTATATACTGACAGGGTACTTTGCATTTATTAAATTTTAATTTTAATTGTTAATAGAGTTAATCATTTATTTATGAAATAAAGAAAAACATGCCTGCTATGTGGAGCATATTATGTCTTTATTGATGAAAGACATCAATTTCAATAACTGATAATTTCAATAACTGAAATTATCTTGATAGTCCTAGAGTAAAGAGCTTCTAATGAACTCATTTTTATACCACAAACGTTTACTGAATGTATATTTCCATTCTGTTTGTCTCTTTTCAATCCATATTGCTTAATTTTCTGTTTATAGCATCTGTGAGTTATTACTGAAGATTGGTGGTTCTGTTAGAAAGTCTCCTGTTTCACTTTCTCAGTTTTATCTGGTTCCCCATCCTAAATTCTGTTAAATCTCTCTAAAAGTAAAAACACATAGGTTAAAGTTTTTGTGTCTCATAAGTAGGCTTTTAAGGTTATACTACATTCTGTGACTCAGCTAGAATAAAGTAATTGTTTTAAATAGGAGGAATTGATTGCTAAAAGTCAGAAACTAGCTTCTTAACATGGTTTTTATCCTTTTGAGATTAGATGCTATTAAAATTAATAGAGCCATCAAGCAAATGTGGTAAAACTGAATTTCACAGAAGAAACTGAAATCAATTTCAATTGAATTATATAAATAAATTAAAGAAATACTAAGTAATGTGAATGACTTTCTAGAAAGAATTTTAACCATCTTGAATTATTACTGTATAAGCCTAAAGTATTCAGTTGCCTTCTATGCCAAAAAGTACATGTGGAGATACCTATAAAATTACTATTTTTGTAAAATCAGAATTCTAATGGTTTCTTTTGACCTAAAGGCCAAATTGTATTAGAGACTTACAATTTTTATATGGCTTTTTACTCCCCTAAAACATGTTTCACTGTAATGGCTTACTCCTGTTTCATTATTTAGTTATGATACCATCATTAATAGCTAATAGAATTGTTTTTGCTTATGTATGAAGTAGGGTACAAAATCATGCACTATTTAAGTGGGTATTGTAGTACTATAGAACTCCATTCAGATACATACAAAAGTGTGACCGCTTTGTACAAGGCCATGAGTTTAGATTGATTTCAATCTGAAGCAAAAAATGCATGTGGTTCAAATCAATAATGTAGGCTACTCACATTGTAGTCTATGTACCGAGTCACACAGATGCCTAAGTCATGCAGGACTGTTTCAAATCGCCTTCGTATTTGGCTATGTTTTATAGTGCTTATTGGAATGCATTGCTTCCAAGCGAAGTACCGACTGCTAAGTAATTTAGTTCACAGATTTTAATTCCATATGGAAGCCAAGACCATGAAATATGCGTTGGTTTTGTAATTCTTAAGTTTCACTTCTCATCTCAGTTACAGCTATGATTTATCCCACTCACTTCAGTACAATCTTACTGTCTTGCGAATGCCCCTGGAGATGTTAAAATCAGAACCAACCCAGGCTCGCCAGGAGAGTTTTGACATCTTTGAAGACGAAGGACTAATTACCCAGGGTGGAAGCGGTAGGTGGTTGCAGCATATTTAATGTTGCTAATGTGGCACCCACGCAATGCTATCTCGTTAGATTCTCTCACATTTCTCTCATGTCTCTCCGTCCCTCAGTGCTGTTTATGCTTACATGGGGTTTTGGATACATGAACTTGACCAATTCATTTTTATAGAGAGCATTAATCACCATGTGATTTTATTTGTAGGCCAGCCAGAAAATTGTATACTGACATTTTTAAAATTATTCATGCACTTTTTATGGAACACCTTCAGGTATATACTTTCAGTGGGGTTTAAATAGAGAATTGGTTTTTGAATACTGGAGAATTCACACCATCTTATTTTCTTTCCTTTAAAGAGATAGGCTTCAGTATGGGCTGAGTTTGGGGAAGAGTTACCATGGATTACCTATTGTATGCTAGACATTTACATATAATATTTTAAGTCTCATAAAAACTGTGCAGGGCTGGGTGCCAGTGGCTCATGCCTGCAATTTTAGCCACTCAGGAGGTAGAGATGAGGAGGATTACGATTCAAAGCCAGACATACAGTTCACAAGATCTTATCTGGAAAATACCCAACCACAAAACAGGGCTGGCAGAGGGTGTCAAGTGGTAGAGTACCTGCCTAGCAAGTATGAGGCCCTCTGAGTTCAAACCCTACTGCTGCTACAAAAAAACCAAAACCAAAAACAAAACTTAGCTCAGTAGATATAATGCCAGTTTTGTAGAATTAAAGACTCCATAGGAAACTGAGGTCCAGAGATGAAGATCATATGCCAACAACCAGGAGGACAGAGGGACAGGGGGAGAGGACATCATTGCAGCAGGTCAGAGACTACACTTTCACTGGTTCCCACTTGACTCTCATAGACCCTGCTTCTTGTCAAGTCTACTGTTGTAGCATGGCAGGGTCATGGCACTACTAGTCTAGGGTGTCCCTGGAGATCCTGGACTAAACCAGGCACACAATGCCTTTATGCCCCTTTACCAGTACTTTTGTTGCTGGATTTGCATTGGTCTAGAACTCTAAAGCTAGAGGTGTTGTTAATGTGAATGATGTGGAGGAATCATTTCAAACTTGAAGTTAAGGTACCCTAGCTGAATTGGGCCAACTGGAACCAAAGTAAGTCAATGATGGTTTTGACTCCCTGGCTTCTTGAAACTTAAATGATAGTGATGAAGATATGGATACAGAGGCAGAATCCAGTCTAAATTGGACCCATATGGTCCACTTCTTAAAGAACATTTGAGAAGGAACTGTTTTCTGTTAGTATTTTCCCAAAGGTTCTGGTCTACTCATAACCTGTTCTGTAAGCTGAATGTCATCTCTGGCATTGCCCTTGACTCTGGTTATTTTACTTGCTTATCTTTGAGCTAAGGCCATGCCAGGTGCCCTCTTGCTGACCTCAGATCATCTAGATCACATAAATTTGCATTGGTTCAAGACACCTGACTCCCAAACCACCAGACACAGGTGGAGAGCAAGACAGGGAGTATATCTGAGTATTTGCTTGCATCACTTCTGAGTATCACAGCAATATGATAAAGCCAAAAGTGTTGCTGAATTTGCTGTACATGCCACACAAATCTGAATTTGAATATGTGTTCTGGGATCTAAATTAAGCCTCTGAGGCTACTTAAGTTTTTGCTGCCTCTAGAGAAAGCCTACCCAGATAGATATGAATGACAAGAGTGTAGTAGTTTCCTGTTGTTGCTGTGACAAATTACTACCAAACTTAGTGACTATCACACCACCATTACATCATCCCGACACTCACACTGTTGTTTTCCTCTTTCATTTCTAAAGATCCTGTGATCACTGGGCCCATGTGGATAATCCAGAATAATCTTCTTGGCTCAAGATCATTTGATTAGCAGTCTCTGTTCCGTGTGTAACTATATTATAACACATTCACAGGGTCTGGTGATTAGTATTCTGACATCTTTGCTTCCACTCAGGGGGAAACGGATAGAAAACTACAGGGGAGGGAGTAGTGAAAAAGGAAGTAATACATGTTTCAAAAACATCTCTGCTGTGTATCAGGGACTTCTCATAAACTCTTTAATCTGAACACATTTGCTCAGGTGAGTAGTGGTGTCACTCTTTTACAGTTTAGAAAATGGAAATGCTAAGTAATTTGTGTAAAGTGGCAGAGCTGGAGTGTGTCTGTTAGTCTTCATTCTCTCGTGTCTGCACTGAAAAGATAAAGTTTAGTTTTTATAAATTAAACCAAAGGTTATGCATCATAATATATAAATAATATTCTTAGGAGACTGTGTTTTGGGGGAATACGGTATCAATTGCTGTTCAGAACTGTTCCAGTCTTTTAAGCCATTAGCTTAAATATATAATTATTTCTCATTTTTCACTTCATGTAAGTTTTGTAAAACAAATTGCTGTTTAATTAATTTAACTGTATATGCTGAAATCATGTTGGATGAAATTAATTTCTTCATATGGAAGAAATTGTGGATGTATGAGTAATGCACTTACTATGCATTAGCTAATTTATTTCATCTGTACGGCAACCATATGATATGGGAGCAGATGAGGGAACAGAGGCACGGAAATAGTAGGTAACACTTTTTATGGTGCCTGCCACACTGTTGATAGGAGGCAGAGCCAGGATGTCCTTGACCCAGGCACTCTGACTCCACGCTGTGTTCTCAGTGGCTATTTGCTGCTGGTTCTTGGCTTTATTCATGTATTTATATACCTGTCCTTAATTTCCTTCTCATTTTCTTTTCTGTTGAATTAAAAACTCTCAAGAATCAGAAAATGCATTTCTTCTTTGACTCATACAGAAAACAGCATAATATTCTGAATGTTGATATGAATGATATCCACTGAAAATGACAAGGCTGTTAATCAGGCTTCATATTTTCAAGTTAAAAACAGAAGTGAAAGAACTCGAAAATGAGTTGAATGTCAATTTCCTTACTTTCTGAAACCAACTTTTATTTTTCAGGTGTATTTGGGATCTGTAGTGAGCCGTACATGAAATACGTGTGGAATGGTGAACTTCTGGATATAATTAAAAATACTGTGCATCGTGACTGGCTGTTATATATTATTCATGGGTTCTGTGGACAGTCAAGTATCCTTTTTTGTATAAACTTAAGCTGTATATCGTTAAACTTAGACCATATCAACTTTTAGAAAGCTGCACTCAAATTACAAGGTTATGCATCCCCAACAGGAATACTTACCCATGGTGTCTTGTAGTAGAAATACAAAGAAGTAGGCAGACTATTTGAATAATATCTGTTATGAGCACAGAAAGATTAAAAATACGGAGGAAGAAAATGCTATATGCATAATAAGTGAGATAGGTAATGGGGATCATACTCACTGGGAAAAGAAGCAAATTATCTGGCAGGTGGAGAGGATAGGATAGGCTCATCACAACAACACTTCACCTCGCTCTGAACTAAATGCCAGGCCTTAGCACTGTGCAGAGAGACATCATGGGCTGGGGAAGCACCTTGAGGGAAGATGTGGAGAACAGCTGGCTGTGTTCTCTGGCTTGGGCATATTACTCCTGGGAGGTAGGATGTTGTGGGAGGGATTACTGGAGGTGGAGCCAGACTGCCAGTCACAGATTCCCATGGTGGCAGGCGAAGGACTTTGGGTTTGGCTCTAGAACTTTTGACGTTTTTATTCAGAAGAGTGACGTGCAAAGTTGTATTTCTAGGAAGCTTTAGTTGACAGCCACTTTAAAGTTGGATTAAGTAAAATGAGAGTAGACAAGGTATATGAGTTAGAAAAAGCCTGCAGTAGTAGTTCAGGCATAATGTAATGCAGGCTTAGAGTGGAACTGGGCATAATAGATTAGAAGCAGGTTGAACCTTGGGTTAAGATGATGAGTTCAATTTGATAAAAACTTTCTTTTTCCTTCTACAGGTTCACTTTTCATTTAATTTCTAGCTAACACTGAAGCCTTTCAAGAAAGTGCCATTGTGGTTTGAGGTTTAGGAGGGCAGTTCCTATCACTTTTTTGAGATAATGCAGGGCATTTTGTGCACCCCGTGTGTTTTTAGGTGACATTCTTCCTTATGCCAGGTTTTTAAAGACCTGTAGTAAGAGCTTTAAAGAAGTGGTTGCCTAAGGCCATTAAGTGTCTGAATGTGACTAACCATCTTTATGCCTTGTGCTGGAGCATTTGGGAGCAGTGGGATCGAGGGGCTTGAGGAGGGCTGCCTTGTTTGTGGCAAGTGGGGAGAGGAAAGGCTAGATGCAGACACAGGGATTTTGGAGTGGAGATGAATGAGATTGATGTACTACACTTGAACATCAAGCTCATTACTTTATAATCATTTTCAACTAGTGAGTGATATTATCTGTTTGATCATTCACTGTGTAATGAGATTTGATCCTGAATCAGTTTTCTCTGTTTTCAAAAATAAATTCTACCTGGCAAGAACACAGAGTTTTCACCACCAAAGATAGCAAAGAGAGTATACTATGTGTCTAAAGTCCATTTCTACAATGTAGTTCTAAACTGTTTTGCATTTCTAAGAACTAGCTCAGGGAATGATGTACATTAAGCATAATAAATGTTTGTTTTTTTAAATAGTGAATAGCATCATAGATTATCATTTGAAAGCTCATTAGTTTAAACAATGAATCTAGTCTCCTGGTTATCAAGCATTTAATGAATTCTGGAAGTCTATATAATGATACAAGTAATTGCTCTCTATTGAGCATGTCCTACAGGCTAGGCATTATGAATTTAATACATTCCTTCAGATAATTCTGCCCACCACCTAGCAATAGTTCAGGCTGAGTATTGTTTATCCAAAATGCTTGGGACCAGAAGTGTTTATGATTTTAGATTTTTTTTTTTTTTTGGTTTTTGAAATATTTACATAAACATGAGATAACTTGGAATGTCACCAAGTTTAACCATGAAATTCATTTATGTTTCATATATATCTTAAACACATCTTAATTTTATGCACTATTCTTAGCGTGCCTGCACTTTGATTGTGACCTATCACATGCAGTCAGGTGTGGAATTTTTCAGTTTGGCTCAGGTTGGTGCTCAAAAATTTTAGTATTTTGGAATGTACTGGATTTTAGATTTTCAGATTAGGGATGTTCAAACTGTAGCTGCTTTTTAATTACTGCATTTTATAGTAGATGAGATTGTAGCTCAGAAAGTTAAAGTAATATAAGTAATAAGCTGTATTTTGGTTAAGCAGTTCACAGTAATTCTTTCGGTGTTCAGGTTTTGGACTGATTCCTCAAAAAAGATTTGAACTCAATCCATTCTCTCAGTATTACATATCGTTTCATAATTAAACATGTTGTTCCTGAGAGCTATGTGACTCTAGACTAAAGAAGGATTAATTGTGGTTATTTGCATCTTTACTTGGCCACCAGGGCAGATGGATCTTCCCTGGGCTAGTAACACTACACCTGGTTACCATTTCCTTTGAATTCATAGAAGCCATTCCATAGACAGATTGGCTTTTGCCATCATACCCACACAGTTCTGAAGAACCATTAGATCCAATGCTGTTTCGTTCTTCTGGTGTCTTTAAGCCATTGATCAAGATATATTTAAAAGAATAGTTAAGGTTTAATGATTCTCTTGGTTTTGTGTGAAAGTCATGAATGCTAAACAACTTTAACTTGGTTTCTAAGAACTATTGATCTATGGACGACCAGTGTATGTTACTCTAATAGCTAGAAGATCCAGTAAATTTGCGGGGACTCGTTTTCTCAAGAGAGGTGCAAACTGTGAGGTAAGATGACAAGCAACATCGCTGTTGAGATTTTAACCTTTTGCATCAGTTTTGCTGATGTAGATGAAGCAAAGTAGAATTTCTTAGTTTGGGATATTATCAAGACAATAATTAATTCTCCAGAGTATCTGAAACTTGTGAGAAATATGACTAATAGACAAATGTTCTGGGAAGTTAACTAACTTAGAAAGAGTTATGCAATGGAGTTATGAAATATCTAATGTTTTGGAGGATGAGCCATTTCTGAAATATATGAAACAATGTTTAACATAGAGACAAAAACAGCAAAGCACCCCTACTCAAGGAGTAAGAAGGCAGCCCTCCTCGTTGGAAGTACAGTCATGATGAGAAGGCAAAATAGAGTACGACATGGCGTCACCCTCTTTACTTTTATTCCCCAGACTCATTTTTCTTGTTCACAACTGCACAATAGCAAAACAAAACAAAACAAAAAACCCTTTTGCCTACCATCAGCCATGTCTTCTCCTTGAGCGCTCCATCTCTGCTTGCGGTAGATAACTTGAATCAAGCAGATGTATGATCAAATAGACAGATTGAATGAGGAATTGGGCTTCAACCCTGACTAAAAATAGCAATGTTGTTCTTCAGACTCTCTCAGCACTGAAAGTCATTGCAACTGGTACTTTAAGAAAAATCAGAATTTTGTGGCTGTGTTATTTATTTTTGAATATTCAAAGGGTAGCCAAACAAATATTATTAATGTCGCTAAAATGATCCTTTTTTATATATATATACTTTGATAATAAAGTTACTTCCAAATGTCTCCTTTGTTCCCTGCTCCTTTATTTTCTTCTGGCCATCAGGCATTATTTGAATCTCACTCTTGTTTTTTCATTCCTCTTTAGTCTTTATTTTGGTATTTTGGTCTTTTTCATCTCTGTCATTATTTCATGTAATTGTTTTTATTTTCTCTCCCTTCTGACCATTTATACCAGTCACACTTCTCTCTGTTACATGTGTTATTAGTTGTTTAATTTGATTTTTTTCCTAGTCTGTTCTCTGCTACTTTTAATTGCTTTTTCTTTATTGCATTTTAATGGCTTTACTTTTCTAATGCACACATTGAATATTGACAGCATTTACCTCTTCCCAGAGTAAGAGTTATAATTTCATTGTATACTTGAAATTTTTTTCATTTAAAAAGTTCTAAGAACATAAAATATTTTTAATTGCACCTTTCTTTCTAGGGTGATGTTGCAAATGAAGTGGAGACTGAACAGATACTCTGTGATGCTTCTGTGATGTCTTTTACTGCAGGCAGTTACTCTTCTTACGTGCAAGTGAGAGGATCGGTTCCCTTATACTGGTCCCAGGACATCTCAACTATGATGCCTAAACCACCTATTACGTGTGTGTAGAACAATTATGTTTTTGGTACTGGGGCTTGAATTCAGGGCCTTCACCAGCCCCCACCCCCTTTTTTTGTAATGGGTGTATTCAAGATAGGGTCTCACAAATTATTTTCCTGGGCTGGCTTTGACCCGTGATCCTCCTGATCACTGCCTCCTGAGTCACTAGGATTATAGGCGTGAGCCATCAGCACCCAGCTGGAGCAATCTTTTTAAAAGTAACTCTTCTCTGCTCACATACAGAGATGACCTGCACTCCAGAAACCTAATAAATGATTGAATTTTAATGAGGCTTTAGTCCTGTAAGGTAGATAATTTGGAAGACTAACTTCTGTTATTTTTACGTAATAAATGTATCCTTAATTCTGTCTCTTGGTAAATTCTTTATATTTTACTTCAGAAATTAAGAATCATTCAGATTATTCAATATATGATAGATGAGTGTCCAGCGAGCTGCTTGAGAGGGAAACTACTAGATTGGTTGAATTGCATTTCTTTTATTTCTTTCTTATAATTTTTCATTCAGGTATTTAGTCATCTCTTTTTTTCTTCTTAGTGGACCAGGCAGATCCATTTGCACATGTGGCTGCTCTCCATTTTGATCAGATGCTCCAGAGATTTGGCTCCCCCATCATCATCTTGAATTTAGTGAAGGTATGATATGCTCATCAGACATGCTGGGCAACCTTTTCCTCAGTACCAAGAGGGTTAGAAAGCTATACTTTACCTGTCCCCAGAGGAGAGACTTGAAGATTCTCATGCTATGACACCCTACTGTATCAGAGCTTCTGTTCTTTGACCTCAGATTCCATGTGGCCTCTTCCTTATGTACCTGGAAGAATCAGTAGTAGCTTCAAAGGGGAGAGAGTGGTTCAGTGTATCAGGCTCCTGATTTCCCTGCGTGCGTTACGTACACATGAAATTTCTGCATTAGTTTCAGGACAACTTGGAGAAGGAAGCATGAAGATTAAACTGCCACAGCCTCGCTTTGATTCATACATCTCTCTTGACAGTCTATTGGCCTCACAGTTTCCTGCTTCCCTATCAGAGTACGCTAACTGGTCACCATATCTTCTGTATATGAGTGGGCATACAGGTCAGAGAGAAAGGATGAAGAGCAGGGAGACCACACAGTAAATTTTATCTGTAACTATTGCAGCCAAGTGACTTGAAAAACTCTCAGCCAGCAGCCTAGAAGACCCTGAGAGTATTAAAAACAAAGGTTTTCTTATGTTGTGGTTGTGGTAGTTGCCAACAACATAGCATATTGACAATGAAATGACTGCAGTGGACCGTGAAAGCCTAGCTAAATAAGGAGGGGTATAGAGGAGGAGGCTGCTGGAGAAAGAGCCATCAGTGGGTTGAGGTCCAAGTGAGGTGAGAGATTTAAAGCAAAAGCAATCTGAAAATGAAAGGTTTGGGGACTAGTGGGGTAGCTCAAGTGATAGAGCATTTTGCCTAGCAAGCCTGAAGCTCTGAGTTCAAACCACAGTAGTGCAAAAATAAAAAGAAGAGGTCTGGATAAGAAATGGCAGAGTAGTATATGAAATTATTCTAAGGTGCTGGTTAACAAATATGTAAGTTTAATTTAAAAAAATCAAAGAATCCTGTGTCCACTTAGTCACTAAGCAAGTGTTTTTGAGGGTTTCCTATGTGCCAAGATGATCAGAAACTGTCCCTGCCTTCATGGAGCTACCAGTCTAATGCAGGAGATAGTGAAGTTATGTACAGGTACCATTGCAGGGGAAAAATGGAAGTGAAGTCTTCCCTGAAGATGTGAGGGGTCAGATGAGTCAGCTTAGCCTGAAGGAGGAGGAAGGACTAAGTCAAGAGGAAAGAGAATAGTCTGCAACTTGGAGAAAAGGGGATGCCCTGGTATGTGTATGTGCATGTGTGCTTGCTTCCTCTGACAGCTCTAATTTTTCCTTAAGGTAGGAGGAAAAGTCATCTGCTGAGTGCAGAGGTTTCAGGGTGGTGGAGAAGGTTTAATGGGCTTATATACATGGGGTTTAAGGTGACTGGAAATATTACAGGCAACACTAAGAGCCCATTTCAAGTTGGTGATAATGATTCCTTAAATGAAGCCATTATGCTGTTGCTTGCCTTTTCCCACCAGTGCTTGCCTAGGGAAATAAGCACAGAGACAGATAATTGAGATCATTTAGTTTTGCCACACAGATATGACCTAAAAAGGCAGGATCGAAGGCATTTTAGATACTGACTATATTTTTTTTGCAGTGGACCATGAATGTCCAGCCAGATAAGTAGGAGTGTAAAGGAGAGGGCTGCTGGAGAAAGAACCATCAGTGGATTGAGGTACAAGTGAGAGGTCATTTAAAATAAAAGCCATCTGAAAATAAAAAATATTCTGGATAAGAAATGTTGAAGGCAGGCAGTTACCTGTGATGGTGACATGATGTAAGATGTGAAGGTGGGAATGGGGATTCAGAGTGCAGCAGAAGCTAGAGGCACTAAAAGCCACCCAGGATGGAGGCAGATTGGGCAGAGAGGATGACAGTTTCCAGTAAACTGTGGAGGAGAAAGAGAAAGAGAGCGAGTGATTGAGATTGAAGAAGAGAGACAAGCATGGAGGAACAGGGCTCACAAGTGGCACAAGCAGTGGCTGGAGAAGAGGGAGACAATGAGGCAATTAGCTTCATTTTTTCCTTTGTTGCTCTTTGGCTAAGTAATTATATCTAACCAGTGATTGACTTTGCAAAACAAATCATCCAGATATTAAATACATCATTTGCTAGGTAGCTATTCACACTTATTCCTAAGTTTCATATTTCTCTCTCTCTTCCTGTCACCTAATAGTAATTTAAGGGAGTAGCTGGATAATCTATAAACTTACCTAGTATTAAACAGAAGCTATAATATACATAATTGAAAAATTAAAGTGGGAAAAATTTAATAAAAACATTCATGAGCACTTTTCCACTAAATGTATATATTACTAGTATAGAAATAAATGATTGTGAAAGTAGTTAGTTGCAAAGCATACTGAAATATAAACCTAGAACTAAATTAGTAGATCTTGTTCATGTTATACAGTGTCCTTATAGTATGGTTGAGACACTCAGGTTAAGTGAAGATTTAAATCAATAGTGCTTAAAATAATTCTCTGTTAATTATGCAAATTCAACAAAATACTGTTTATACTTATGATTGTGAACTATTCCTGTTACTGAACCAGACCTGCCTGTTTTGCCTACCCCATTGTTTGCCAATCACTGCAGCAAGTTTTGCCAAGTGATAAAGAATTTATTTATGAGGTGGCCAATCATGTGGAGACAGGTGAGTTAGCTTCAAATCCACCTCCCTCAGTAGATGGGAGAAAGAGCGAGAGAGATTGAGATTGGAGAAGAGAGGGTTTGTGGAATAAAGGAGCAGCGTGCCCTAAGGCATGAGGAAAGGTGACTGGAAGTAAGTGAAAATGGAGTAATCACTGTGCTTGTGTAATCAAACTTGATGGCTTTTCTCAGGACTCATGTTCAGAAAAGGGCACATCAGGGTGCTGTAAGGTTGGAGTTTTGTACCTTCCGATAAAAAAGTGTCATTCATTGGACACTTGTGCATGCCCAAAGAAAGATCAGTGGTTTCATCTGATTTGAGAGAGAATCAAGCAGTCTCCAAGTTCCTGAAAACAGCTTAAGCAGTTTTCGACTTACACATCTACTAACTGCAGAACTAATGGAGTACACTGCTTAGCTATGTGACCTCTAAACTTGGTGACAAAAAGCAAGTAACTAAAACATGTGAAGCTAGCTAGAGAGTTTACTAAGGTTTCCCCTCAGTTTCATTCCTTCCCAGATTTCTCACATGTATATGTATTTTTGAATATATAAAGCCAGTCAGTGGATTTTAAAATTATGCTTACTTATTGTTCCACTGTAATACAAATCCAGACAAATAACTAGAATTTAGACAATTGCAGATTAAGGTGCAGTTTCATGGAATAGAAAAAATTTCTGTTATTTTTGTCATTAGTTATTTTATCCACAGAATAAAAGATGTTTCTTTTTTTTCACTTGGGATTAAAGAGTCAAAGAATGCCAGTGTGCGTAGAATGATACCAGTCATCATCGTATGAAACGACTAAAGTGAAATACTTATCTTGATTTTTTTTCTTTTCATCCTGCGCTGTGAACTTCTCCCTAGTTGTGGAAGTTTGAGGCACTGGTTGAAAGATATTTTGCAGCAATCCATATGCCTTCAGTGCTGCTGCTGGGTAGCAGTAGAAGTCACCTGGATCAAGCATAAACTGCACATCAGAGGTTTTTAACCTGGAGCCACTGGTGGCCATTAGGGGGCCCTTGGAAATAATATGCAAAATGACTTGTACATGCAGAATTTTTATTTGGTTGTTAAAGGGTCTATGACCCTAAGAAGATTAACTGTACTTTCCATTAACACTAACCTACTATAGACAGTACATAAAGCAGATTCATTGCAAATGATCAAAGGTCGATTAGGTAACCTTTTCTTTCCATCTCATAAAATGGCAGATTTGATATAAGAATTTCAATTTTTTTTGTTTCTATAGTTGATTTAAAGTACTTTTAAGAATAATTCCAGATATATAAATTTAATTTTCTCAGATTAAAAAATTAGCAAAGCATATTTTCATACCAAGCTGATTTAACACTGATTCTTGTCTAATCTGCACTTGATTTACTCAGCCATGCCAAGTAAAT
This sequence comes from Castor canadensis, assembly GCF_047511655.1. Lineage (NCBI taxonomy): Eukaryota > Metazoa > Chordata > Mammalia > Rodentia > Castoridae > Castor > Castor canadensis. The sequence continues at coordinate 52,988,164 of NC_133386.1, read as the reverse complement.
GCCCTTGTTGTTTCCACAGTGGTTATTGCATGTCAATTGAAAGGTAATCTCCACAACTGAAAACAGTGCAGAAATACTGTGATGCCAACAATAGGCCTTAACACCTCTGCAGTGTTATTGTTGCAAAATTGTTTTTGTTTCTAGGTGAGGACTTGAGCAGAATAATAATAAAAATAGCTAATTTTTATAGAGTATTTACCATGTGCCAAATACTTTGATAAGAACTTTGTCGCATTTAAATCTCACGTTAATGCCATAAAGGAGATAACTGTTGTTAACCCATGTTATAGATGAAAAATAGAGACAAAGGGAAATTGACAACCTTGCCCTAAGGGTAGTAAGGCAGTACAGAAGTATAGAGCCATAGAGTAAGGCACTATCCACTTTGACTGAGAGGCAGTGTAGATCTAAGGAGATGCTGCAGTCAGGGAGGCAGAAGGTAAGTTTAGTTCCATGAATGCCTCTCAACCTCAGTGTATCCTGCCATAGTATACAAGGCGGAAAGTGCCTGTCTGGACTATGTCTGTTAGATTTTCAAGGATATGAAGGTTACAAAAGCGCCCTCTGCTATGCCAGTTTGGGAATTGTTCATCTGGATCCAGCTGATTTCTTTCTGAACCTCAATTGGCTGGAGCTGGGGGCTCCCTTCTTCTGGTCCTGGGGAGTGAGGGGCTCTTCTACCCAAGTGGGCTACAACACGTATGGGCCAAGGTCTGCATGGGATGAATTGGGCTTCTCTGGCTTGTGGGTAGGTTATCAGGAAGAAATCCTATCTGAGCTCTTTATCTAGACTGGACATGGTGGTGCACACCTATCTTCAGAGGCAGAGGCAGGAAGATTTGGATTTGATGCCAGTGTAGGGCAAAGTTAGCGCAAGACCCTGTAAGGCTGAAAAACAAACTAAAAGCAAAGGGACTTGGGCATGGCTTAAGTGGAAGGAATGCTTGCCTAGCAAGTAAGCGGGGAGCAGAAAAAAAGTCATAATCTGTTGACTATCATTTCAATGAAGAATTTGTTCATTTGCATTTGTATTATTTTTGTTTTAGGATAGGCCTCATTTCAGTATATTTGAGAGGGGTTTTTTGTCTTGCCTCTACTGAAAAGTAAAAATGTTTAAACTTTCTTCCTTAAGGTAATTATAGTGCTGACATATTTAATTTTTAAATTTAAATATTATTTTAAAATTTGGCTTTTTAAAATTAAGGAACGAGAAAAAAGAAAGCATGAAAGAATTTTGAGTGAAGAGCTTGTTGCTGCTGTGACCTACCTCAATCAGTTTTTGCCTCCAGAGCACACTATTGTCTATATCCCCTGGGATATGGCCAAGTACACTAAAAGGTTAGTGACACATCATCTGATTGTGATGGTCTCCTTTCCTTCTAGTAACAAACAGCAGGAGGCTCATCTCTTTGATAATGCTACTCTTTTAATTTCCTTCATGCAACTGCTGAGGGGCTGTCTTGAGTGTTCAAATGAATTGACTTGCCAGGCATGAGGACTCAAGTCTTTAATCCTAGATACTCAGGAGGCAGAGATTGGAAAGCTTGAGGTTTGAGGCAAAAAATTCACAAGACCCCATCTCACCCAATGGCTGGGCACTGTTGTGTCTGCCTGTCATTCCAGCAGTGCTAGGAAGCACAAATAGGAGGTCTGTGGTCTGAGCTAGCCAAAGCATGAAGCAAGATCCCATCTCGAAAATAATCAATGCAAAAAGGGCTGGCGGCCTGGCTTAAGTGGTAGAGCAGCTGCCTAGCAAGCACAAGGCCAAGTTCAACCCCAGTGCTGGTACAAAAATAAATAAATTGCCCATACTCTTTTTGCCTACTATTTATAGCATTTGCAAATTCTGATAAGTGTCCAGCTATTTCAAAAACATCTCTACTCTGTTGTTACTTAAAGGCATTGGTTTCTCTTTTTTCTGTTTCATTCTGTCTCTCTTATTTAAACTGTCTCAGACACGTTTTTAAATGATCTAACTCGGGGATGAACCTGCAGCAACTCTGTTTATAGTAAATCTCCTTAGTGTGATGCTAAAGTCTCATCAGCTGGGTGGTTCAGAATGTTATAACTTCTGATTTATTCCCAGGGCTGTTCTGTTTTGTTCCAGAAAACCTAATCTTCATGCCCTGTGCCAAATGTAGCAGTCAAGGTCCCATACCCTGAGCCTTTGTTCCTATTGCCTGCCCTCTGTGGGAACCTCTCTTTTATCAAAATGCATTTCTTCCAAGGAACTTTCTTTCCTTAAACCTGCATTGTCTTTTTACTTTGTTTACCATGCATCACACAAGCACTAGGTTTATTTTAATGTCATATTTGTTTAATGCTACTGTATTGTTTTGCACTTAAGTCACTTGTGCTTTTTTCTAAATCATTTTATGTAGTTGGATGAATATACTCACACCATACACTCACACGCACACACACTTTCCTAGAGTGTAGAGGTGGTTATGATTGTTAACATATTATTTTATTTTCTAATTTTTTCCTTCTCCTGCCACTAAAGTTACACAGTCGTTTTTTGAATGCATAGTGACTTGACTGATAGCTCTTGAGGAATGAAAGGCTTTGGGAGACGCTCCTGTGAGGATGGCCTATGCCAGGATTGAGGAATGCCAGTGTTTGATATTAAGTTACAAGTCCTTTAGGTCTCTTTTGCATCAAATGTTGTTAGTTATTGAGTACACATTATATTCCTATATTAATTATTATAGTATTCCTAAAGCCAAGAGATTTAAAAATTAAATCTTTGAATATTATTATTACAGACTTTCTTTGCTTTAGATATCAGAGTAAATAATACATTTAAACTTGGGTTCTTCTCACCTTTCTCATTTTTCCTTCTCTTTCCAGCAAGTTATGTAATGTTCTTGATCGACTGAATGTGATTGCAGAAAGTGTGGTGAAGAAAACAGGTTTCTTTGTAAACCGCCCTGATTCTTACTGCAGCATTTTACGACCAGATGAAAAGTATGTATGGTATTACAAAACTTAAAATAAATCATGATTTTTGTTCTTATAGATAAAAATATTCTAAATAGGGCCAGTTTGTACTTCTTGAAAGATGGATGAATTTAGCCCTTTGGAGAGCTAAGCTGCTTGGGTTACTGTGTAGTGAATGTTCACTGTGGGCCTGGGAATTCCTGTGGTGTTATACTTTGAAATGGAAGCCATAGGGTCTTAGCTCTTGCTTTGTGGAAATACACATTACATGAAATTTTTCTGTAAAGTAAAATTTTCTATAGCAGACTCTATTCAGTATTTAATAGGAACAGGGAAATTTTTTCTGCTAGATTAAATGACACTTATGAAAATAGACTTATCATTGTATTATAGTTATCTGCTCATAAATATTTCTTCATTACTAATTTGTGAGCTGCTTCAGATGAAATATCTGTGCCTTATTTATTTTTTAAGGCACCAATATTACATATTTCCTGAATTTTATTTTCGATTAATATAGTTAACTGCAATGGTCAAACAAAAACCAAGTTATTAGTGTGTATGTCTTTGGAAGTAGTCCTTTTGTTCTAGTTTGCATTTGTTATAGTTTGAATTTTAGAGCCTCTGTGGCAGGAATCTTTATGACCACTCCCAAGTTCAGTGATTCACTTGGAGGCCTCGGTGTATTGTGTACTCTGATTGTAACTTATTATGGTGAAAGGATACATGGTGAAATTAGCAAAGGGAAAAGGGGCAGGGATAAAGTCCAGTGAAAACCAGGCACAAGCTTCTGGAGTCTTCTCCCAGTGGAGTCACATAAAACACATTTAATCCCCCAGAAACAAGTGGTGACAGTGTGTGTCAACCAGAGAAGCTTGTTAAAGACTCGGGTACCAAAACTGCGGACTCCCGATAGGGAAGAAGGTATTCATCAAAAGCCATAGTAGTGTAGGCATCGCGAGCCACTCTTACTCGTTCTGGGAATGATGGGAGCCCTTCTAAAATCCAAGTTGCCTGATGCCTGTTGCTCTTTCCTGCCCAGCACTTTCTTTTAAGTAAAATAAACTGTTAATATGATAAACTATCTCACAACAAAACACATTCCCATGAGTTCATTAGTACATGCAGAAAATAAGTAGTCTCTATAAGGAGATGTGCAAAAACGGCCATAGGAATGTAACAAAGTGTTCATGAAGAAAAGCTGGAGGAGGTGTTGAGAGGAAAAGACTAAGGCATGGAAGATTTTATTAGAAAGATTCCTGATGATTATGCATGTCTACAGAGACTGTGCAAGAAATGGGCTTAAACAAAAGCAAGCAAGACTTTGGTTGACCGTGTGTGATACAATGCCAGAATGTGGGAACTGGGACAAATTAAGATGCTCCTTTTCCAGGCTCTCTTTGAAGAGAACATAGTGAGTGGTCTGTCTTTGTTATTTGCATATTCACTTGCCTGAAAGAATGAGAGTACAGAGACTTAGCTCATTGATTGGGTGCCTTCTGCTCTGTTACTTGGATTCTGTGATTCTTAACAAAGAGCTAGTACCAAAAATAAATACTTATTATGCTAATTTTTTTTTATAAAAAGCAAGGGGCTAGAGCTAAGTGGTAGAGCATGTGCTTAGTGTGCTTGAGGCCCTAGGGTCAGTCCTAGCACTGGAAAAAAATGTCCTTAAAGCATTTATTTTTAAACACAGGTGGAATGAGCTAGGAGGGTGTGTGACTCCCACTGGTCGCCTACAGGTATGGGCAATCTTATATTCAATGAATAGAATCTGTCTCCATAGTGCACAATGATTTCTGTAAGTAGCCATGGAGAGCTATACATCTTGTTTAATGCAGAATTATTAATCACTTAAGAATAATTTTTAGAGCCTTATTGCTAGTGTTTAAATCTTACGTGGATATGTGGCTGAAGTAATATGGCCCCTGATTTCTTTTCTGTATGTTGTTATGTTGTTAGAAATAAAAACACAAGTGGGAATGTGAAAATAATCAATTAAGAGAGAAAACAAGTGAGTATACACTGTATTTGTTAACTATGCTTTAAGAATGGTCTGGCTTTAGCCACTGAATATTTGGGTTTATACAATAAAGAAAATATATCAGGAATTTTATGAATTGGTCCATGTGGAAATTGTAGCTATTTGCTTTATCTTGTTAATCTTTCAAAGAAGTAAATTTAGACTAGGTTTGATAATGTAGTTATGGCAATATTAAGTGAGCAGGAAATACAACCTTACATGATTTAAAAAACGTTCTTCATTATTTTAATCTTTAGCTTTACTGAATAATTAATATTTCTTCAGGAGTAACACTTGCCCACAGTTTTTCCTCTACCTCTTTAAGAAAAGGGTTTTCATTTACTGTGGAAGTGGTTTTGGTGACTGAATTATAACTGAAAATCTTAAGGCATTTCTCTTTAGACTGGCATTCTTCGAACCAACTGTGTGGACTGTTTGGATCGCACCAACACGGCACAGTTTATGGTGGGGAAATGTGCTCTGGCTTACCAGCTGTATTCTTTGGGGTTGATTGACAAGCCTAATCTACAGTTTGATACAGATGCAGTTAGGTAAGCCTAATTTCTGCTGTTTGGATGCCAGCAATGAATGACAGAAAGCAACCTGATTAATAATAAGAACTTTTAGCTTCTCAATGATTATGTTGCTAGAAGACAGTATTTGAATTAATTCTGTGACAAATATTTCTATTAAAGATTTGTGTAAAGATTTGCTTGTGTTATGAATATTTTGTAGATAAATCCCAATGGTTTATACAAGCTACTAGTTTCTTTAAAAATCCAGATGGCACTGGATTGTACTGTGCCTTCATACATTTTGAGTTAAAAATATAAGATGTATAAAAGATGGATTCTTCACCGAGGATTACTGTTTCTTTACTGACAAGTGACTATGACATTGCATGCAATACTATTTTTTTGAAAATAAAATGATAGCTGTTCTTGGTCATTTTGAGATTTTCGCAAAGGCTCAGCTGAGGAAGTAACCAGCTTACACGTGCCAGATCCACAGATATCATTGAGCTTGAAGAAACACTATTTTCAAACACAAACATATTTCTAAGAAAGACTATGGTTTATCTGTGTGCTTTGGTCAGAATGTTTGTGTCTCTCAAATTTATCTATTGAAATCCTTACCCCCAAAGTGCTGGTATTAGGAGGTAGGGCATGTGTGAAGCAGTTAGATCTGAGAATGGAATCCTCATTACTAGAATTAATACCCTTTTAAAAGAGACCACAGAGAACTAGCTATCCACATCCTCATGTGAGGACACAATGAGAAAGCACCATCTCTAAACTGGGAGGTGGCCCTCATCAGACACAAAATCTGATAGCTCCTTTGTCTTGGACTTCACAGCCTTCAGAACTGTGAGAAACAAATGTTTGTTGTTTATAAGCTAGGCAGTTTATGATATGTTGTTATACCAGCCTGAATAGAGTAAGGTACTGTCTACAACAAGAGCGAATCTTTTTTTCAAAGGTAATTCAAGAGAGAATAAAATTTGGTCATGGGAGATAAATTGATCTGGCAGGCCATAGAACCTTAGGAGTCTTTTTAATATGATTAGAAACAACTTAGTCTGGCTTTGATGTGCTGTATTTTGGGTGCTCTTACTTTCTTTTTAGTGTTTTCTGTAACCTTTACACTTACTGGAATATCATTATGAAATATTACACATTTACATTTATTTTCAAGATGGTGAGGGGTTTACTTGAAAGGCTCAGAAGAATTCATAAAACAAAAGACTTGTTCTGAGTCTGTGACTAAGTGAATGACTTGTGCAGTAATTTTGGTAAAATTCATTAATGTGTTTTTCTTCTGCTTAGGTTATTTGAGGAACTCTATGAAGATCATGGTGATACCCTGTCCCTTCAGTATGGTGGTTCTCAACTTGTTCATCGAGTAAAGACCTACAGAAAGATAGCACCGTGGACTCAGCACTCAAAAGACATCATGCAGACTCTGTCTAGGTATTACAGCAATGCTTTTTCAGGTAATTCTGAAGTAATAGGTATTTCTAAGACTTACCCTGAATAAACATTTTGAATTTTAAATACAGCACATTTTCATTTTGACACTTGTGGTTGCAGTTTTTATATAATGCAACATGCTTTGGTTCCTTGGCTTCTGTCTCCTTTTTTAGGTCTACTTGTATTGTATGTATAAATTTGTCTGGGGTATTGAATATTTTTTCAAATAGGATTCAAAATCTTGATAAGTACCTAAGAACATAAATATTACTAATACTTTAAAATGTCAGCTAGAAATGGATATGGTAAGAGTAGCATTAAATTATACTTCTTTTATGACTTGTTAATACTCAATGTAATAGGTTGTTATAATGGTATTTTTCTTGTATCCATTCTGGTGCCTTTCCCAATACAATAGATATCACAAACCAAAGTGATTGTGAGAAAAATGTTCATGTGCAAAGGAAGTACTTAATGATCCATTCCATTTTGAACAAATTAAGGATAAAATGTTCAGTGTGGAGAAGATGATTGATAAAGAAGTCCTTTGGAGTGAACTATCGCCTGCATGCCTATTACCCATCCCCACTCACATGATGGAAAGGAAGGGCTTCAGTGGCACTCTGGGTAAGCCTGATGTGCTGTCCTCCACTGGAGGGACCCCACACATTGGCTGTGGGGATGTGGACTGCTGTACAACACATCTGTAGCAGAGGGGTGGCCAAGGAGAGTGCTACCAAGATGAGAACCTCCTGTACTGCTGAAGTTGGTTGGACCACAGGATATTTGAATGTTTATTGGTAACCAGATGTGGACCTCATGGAGGAGACTATCAGCATTGGGTTGGCCTGGATCCTGGCCAATAAGGCCCCTTGAGGGACAGAAAGACCCTAGCAATAAGAACCAGGAGGTGAACACTGGACATCTAAGGAGCTAAGGAAGGAGCTACAAGAACTTCCTGATTAAAAATACTGCATGTGCCCATATCAAAGGAATTGCAAGACAGTCTCCAGTAATGGGAGCCCCAGCGGCATCCAGAAAGCATCCACAAGGGACAGCTTCTGGGCCCAGAATGAATGAAAGTCAACCTTTTATGCCCCTGTTCCTGTTACTTTTCTATGCTGCTCAATAAATTACTATAAACCTTGCAGCTTAAACTAGTGCACCTTATGTCACAGTTTCTATTGATCAGAAATCCAGATACAACTTAGCTGACTTTTCTGCCTAGGATCTCCTAAGGCTTTAGTTATGAAGTCAGTCTGGCTGACAAGCCTTCTTTGGAAAGCTTGGCTCTGAATGGATCCATCTTCTAGCTGGAGTGCTTATTGGCAGAATTCAGTTCCTTGCAGTTCTTTGTGGCTATAGGACTCAATAGCAGCTTGCTTCCTCTCAGGTGGCAAAGGAAAGAGTCTGTAAAATGAGGCTGCTAGCAAGACATTCTTTTGTGAGGTAAGGTCACTGTGGAAATGACATCCCATCATCTTTGCCATATCCCACTGGTCAGAAGCAAATCACAGGTCCCACACATATTCAAGGGAAATGTGTGTCAGTTTCTGAAGGCTGCTGTAACAAAAGAGTATCATCTGATGACTTAATACTACAGAAATTGATTATCACACAGTTCTGGAGGCTAGAAGTCTAAAATCAGTGTCAGTAGGGCAACTCTCCTCAGGAGGATCCTGACTAGCTCTTCGTAGCTTCTGATGGCTACTGGCAATCCTTGTGTTCCTTGACTTTCAACAGTAACACTTGAGTCTCTGCCTTTGTTGTCACGTGGTAGTCTCCCTTCATGTCTGTTTTCAAGGCTTTTTCCTGTGTCCTCTCACTTCTTATGAGGACACCAGCCATACTGAATGAAGGGCCTTCTCAACTACAGTGTGATTGCACCTTAAAGTGACTATATCTACAAAGACCTGTTTCCATATAAAGTCACATTTACAGGTACTGGGGGTTAGAGCTTATCTTTTTGGAGACACAACTTGGCACACAAAAGTTATGGGGAAAGTGAAAGGGTATAATTATAAGTCATGCACTAATAAGTACAGCTTTTTTCTAGGTGTGTGTCACCCAGAAAAAGGTTTAGAAATGCCCTTATGGATAGAGCAACTGCTCTTCTGCTCCTCTCCTATCTTCATTGTCCCTGTAATGGGGATCATTATTGACACTTAAGGACCAAGGCTTTTTTATAGGACTAGAAGAAAAAAAGAATGAGTGTGTAGCTATACCTAATTTAATGAGGAAGGCATAATATTAAAAGGTAATGATTGTCATGAGAAAGCAATATGCATATATACAAAGGTAAGGCAAAAGTATGCACAACTGAAAGATGAGCTATGAAAGGTATTATGAATAATGTGGCTAAAACAGACTTCTTTATTTTAAGAAGCATGGTGTCATTGGAGTGTATGCCTTACTTTAAAATTACAGTGGGTATTATATAATGATAATATGGAACAATTTTATTTAAAGTATTCAAAGTATTTAAGATAACTGCAAAACTTAATCAGTCTCCTCATGTCATGCCTCTGGGGTAGTAAGGAAGATATTGATTAAGAAACTAGAATAATGAAACCAAATATGGTGGTACATGCCTGTAATCCCAGCACTCAGAAGCAAAGGCAGAAGAATTGCAAGTTCGAGGTCAGCCTGGGCTACATAGTGAGTAGAATAATGAAATTAGGTAGTTAGGAATATTACCCTTAGTTACCCTTACCCTTGGTTTGTTTGTTGGCAGTTTAAACTTGGGGCCTTGCGCTTGTTAGGCAGGCTCTTTTACTGCTTGAGCCACTCTGCTGTCTCTTTTCTGTGATTTTCTTTTTCTTTCTTGAGATCGGGTCTCTCAAACTATTTGCCCAGGTGGCTTCAAACTGCGATCCTCCTGATGTCTGCCTCCTGAGTAGCTAGGATTATAGGCATGAGCCCCTTGGTTTGTTAGACAAATAGATGCTATGTGGGCAACTCACTTGATCCTCTTTCAGGCTTCTTTTAAAAACTGTTCTTAAAGCTAGGTACAGTGGTGATGTGTACCTGTAGTTCTAGCTACACAGGAGGCTGAGGCAAGATGATCACTTGAGCTCCTAAGTTTGAGGCTAGCCTGGACAACATAGCACAACCCCATTGTTAAAAAAACTAAAAGCAAGGGAGGAGAGGAACAACAGAGGGTGATGGTGGATAAATATGATTGAAGTACATTGCATACATGTATAAAAATGTCATAATGAAACCCATTTTGTAAAAAGAAAATACATGTGAAATTAATGAGATAATAAATGAATAAACAAACAGGAAAACTGTTCTTGAGGCCTCACACTGTGTCATGCTCTGGAGGCTGTCTCCAGGGAGCATTTTTGGTTTCCAGCATAAATGGTTGCCTAGGCAGGTGGAGGATGCCTTATCAGAAACATGTTGGTACCTGGGCACTCCCCTCAGATGTTAGGAGGAACTTTGAATTCCCTTAAGAACCTTGTTGAGCTGCTTCTAATTTGTTCCATACACTCAAATTTTATAAGTTTGGATTTTCTTGCTGAAGCTTGTTGAATTTAAATCCCATTATAAGAAAAAAAGTTAATAATAGAACTGTATATATATATATGTATATATGTATATATATATATATATACATATATACACCTATGCATACATATATTTATATACATATACCCCACAAGTGTATGTGAGTATAATTTAAATGTAGTGAATGCATGTGTATGCATGCAGGAGAACCATGTATTCCTCAAACAGATTTTTTTTTAAATACAAGAAAATCTCAGTTCTAGAGAAGTGATCACCAAAGAGGGAGCTGAGCTGGTCCCCTAGCATTATGAAGTGCTCTGGGGTACTGCGGTAGTTGCTTTCCCTTTCTGCTCTGTTGAAAGAGGGACATGCACGAGGATGTGCTGAGAAAAATTTAATTTGTCGAGAATATTTATATAGCCTAAGGTCATCCTTCAAAGAGCAGATTTTAACTAAGTTGCATTTGGCTGTAGCAGAAAGAAAACAAATAGAAAAATGTTTTAATAGCATTTTCAATAACATTGATAACTTAGCTTAAAACTCTACTCTCTTAACCTCTCCTACAACCAAAGCAGTTGAACATGACAGTAAAAAAGCTACAAGTTTTTACTCTCAGTTTAGACTGACTGCAGTTCTCCAAAGGACTCAAAAAAGCCTAACAAGCTGAATATGGTGGGGCATGCCTGTAATCCCAGGTATTAGGAGAGGAGGAGCACAAGTTCAAGGCCAACCTGGGAGACCCTATCTTAAAAACAAAATAAAAAAAAAAGCAAAAAGGACAGGAGTTGTGGTACAAGTTGTAGAGTATTTGCTAGCATACATGAGGCCATGGGTTCCCTCAGCATTGCAAAAATAAAACTACTTCACCTTGACAGTCTTACTATGTTTCCCCAGTGTGTTCATTTGCTTACTCTCCAAAATGGCCATTTTATGCCTGTCCTCTCCTCAAACCTACAATCCCCAGTCTCAGCTCCTGACCTTGGCTCGTACCTCACTGAGAAAATAAAGGTCATTGGAAGGAGACTCCTTTTTACCACCAAATGCAAAAGATGTCCCTATCTGCAGTTACCCTGTGTTACAATGTGTGGAGTGTCCCTGCCCAGTTTGATGCTAGGCCCTCTGCTGTGTTTCGAATCTTGCCCACTTGTTTTCTCCTGCAATACACACTCACTGCTGTCTGTGCATCACCACTGTCTCCCTCTTTACTGCATCACTTCTATTAACTTGAAAGCACACCTAAGTGCATTCCATCCAACCTTCCATCTCTCTGATCCCACATCCCCTTCCAGCTACAATTCTAGTTCTCTGCTCTACTGAGCAAAACCTCTTTAAAGAGTTGTACATGCTTGTTTTCTGTATTCTCCACTGGACATCTGCCCTATTATGACACTTATCAAGGTCACCAGCAGTCTCCACATTGCCATGTCCACTTGTTGCTTTTCTTTCTCCATTTTACTCAACCATTAAACAACTTTTATCTTAGCTGACCGTTCGCTCTTTTAAATAACTCTCTTTTATCTCTTTCTGTCTCTGTTGACTTCTCCTGCTCCATTTTTAAACCCTACTCCTTTCTTCTCTTTCTACTTTTCCCATAGGGGTATCTCATCCAGCTTTTAAGCACCATTCATTTGACATTTACATTTGTATCTCTAACTTTGACTTCTCTACAAACCCCAGATTCATCCAAATGCCTATCTAAGCATGTCCTCTTGAATGTTACATTAGATTTCCACAGTAACTGGGTACGGCATTACTCAGCTGTGTTCTCTGCTGAGGATCTCAAAACACTGAAGTCAAATGAAATAAAAACAAAGCTAACCTGTTAGTCCACTTGGGCTCTTAGAGTCTTCCTGACTTACTCAGGTTGCTGGTAGAATTCTATGCGGTTGTGAGACTGATGTCCCATGTTCTTGATGGCAGTTGGCTAGTGTCATTTTTTGTTCATAGGGACTGCTTATATTCATTGACTTGTGGCTTGTTCTGTTTTAAAGCCAGCAATGGTATATTAAATCCATGGCATTCTTCAAATCTCTTTCTTCTATCTTCTTCTGTCTTCAAAGGATTCATATGATTCTAGTGGGCCCACCTAGATAGTCCAGGGTAATATTCCTAACTTGAAATCAGTGATTAGTAGCTTCAGTTATATCTGCAAAGTCCCTTTTGTCATGTAATATAAAATATTCATGGGTATGGTACTAGGGAACAAAGGTCTTGGGGGCCAAATTTCTTCCTACCATTGATCACTAATAAGAATCTTGGAGATGGAGATAGGAACATTGCAGTTTGAGGCCAGCCTGGGCAAAAAGTTAGGGAGATCCTATCTCAAAAATAAGCTGGGCATGGTGATGCATACCTGTGGTTCCAGCTACTTGAGAAGCAGAGGTAGGAGGATCTCAGGTCTCAACCCTGGACAGAAGTGCAAGACCCTATCTTAAAAACAAACAAAGCAGGAAAAGGGCTGGCGGCATGGCTCAAGTGATAGATCACTTGCCCAGAAAGTGTGAAAGGGTGAGGACCTGAGTTCAATCCCTAGTAACACACACACACACACACAATCTCAAACTTACCAAAACTCTTGACTCTTACCTATTTCTGTACTTGTTGAACCTATTTCTCCACTTGTTTACATCTCAGCACCCACTGTTCAATTCAGAAATCTAGGAGTCATCCTAGAATTCTCTATTTTCCTCATCAGTCACCCTCCCCCGCAATCCCATGTGTCAGCAACTCTTAGTGTTTCTACCTCCAAAATACATCCCAAATTCTTCCACTATTTTGATCCCTATTGCTGCCATACTAGTACACACAACCAGTATTTCTTATTTGGATAACTGCAGAAGCTCTGATTCCTCTCTCCTTCTTTCTTCTAGGCTAACTCATAGCAGCCAAGGTGAGTTTTTGAACATTAAGTCAGCCCCATGGCTTCCCTTTCAGCATTTTCCATTGCATTTAAAACCAAATTCCTTATCATGACCTTTAAGGCCTGGTGTGATCTGTGTCTAACACTCTGTTCTTTCCCATTCCCACTGCCCTCCAGCCTCCCTGGCCTTCTTTTTGTTTCTGGAGCTGCTCAGCTTGTTCCTCCTTTAGGCCTTTGCAGTTCTTTGTTGTTCTGCTTGGGTTGAAGGCTATGCCTTCTGAACTCTGTGTGACCACTTCCTTCAGATCCTTACAGTTGACATGTTACTTCTTCTGACCCTTGGCCTCTACCATTTTCCCTGAATGCCCAACCAAAGTGTCTTTCTCTCATGACTCCCATGTCACTATTTTATTTGTTTTCATCGAACTTACATACTCTGAAAGTACCTTGTCTATTATTTGCTTGGATATATTTTAGTTTCCTGCTGTGAATCATAAGCCCCTAAGAGCCGGTCAGTCTTATATCCCCGGTTAGAGACATACTCGGTTCTTGGAATGAGTGAATTATTTTTCAATTATTAAATTAATGTATTAATTATAGAAAGTACAGAATAGCTCACAAATCATATAATCCCTACCTTCCAGAGATAGCAACTTGTTCATATTTAGGGGAACACAATGTGTCTGGTTTTATTATACATGTAATTTATAATCTGTTTTGCCCTTTTCAATAATGTGAATAATCTTTATGGCCTTAAATATTCTCATGCAACATGAATGTTTAGTAACAGTGGTACTCTGTCCTTTAGAAGTGTCATAATTTAGTTATTTGTTATTGTGAGTCTAGGGACCTTCTAAGTAAACATCTCTGCATATCTCTTACCTTTCCCTTTGTAAACTCTAGAAGCATATTTATTAGGTCATAAGGTACAAATATTTTTCAAGGCCTTTATGAATTAGATACTTTTCACAGCCTCAAACTCTGATAAAGAACTTAAGGGAGGAAAGATTCATTTTGTTATGGTTTCAGAGGGTTCAGCCCATAGTCAGTTGTCCCCATGTACTTAGGCAGAACATCATGGCAGCAGGACTTGTGGAGGAGCTTCTTCACCTCATGGCAGACAGGAAGCAGAGATTGGGGAATGCAAGAAAGGGCCAGGGCAAGCTATCGCCCCCCCAGAGACATGCCCCCCGTGACCTCCTTTCAAGTAGGCCTTACCTCCTACTTTGACCACCTCCCAGTAGTGCCATCAATGGGTGAAACCATTCTTGAGATCAGAGCCCTCGTGATCTGTCTCCAAAACACCCTCACAGACATACTCAGAAGTGTGCTACTAATCTGTAGACATCTCTTCACCATTTGAGTTGACAAGCAGTATCAGCCATAGCACTTTATGTATATGTATATGATGATATTGCCTTCATGAAGGATCAATCAGTTAATACTCCCTTCAGCAGAGTGTAGGAGTGCCCATTGTGAAAAGTATTTATCACCGTAGCAGGTAGAAAATGGTGTGTTGTTTTAATTTATACTTGTTTGATAACTAGTGAAGTTGCATTTTTGGTGAACTTATTCAAAGTACACACATCACATCTGTGTGATTATTGTGATAACTCCATAGATATATTATTAATGTATGCTAATAAAATCACTTGTATGAAAGGAAAAAATACTATGGAATTTATGTAGTATTTCCTTCTATTCTGATTCAGAGACTATCCCAAACTTAAATCAGAATAACAAGTGTTTTAGTTACAAAATAAATTTTTAACTAGTTAAAAATTGCTATATTCAGGCTTGATGTATTTAAATATAGTTAATGATAAAAACTATATGGCACTTGAATAGTACATATTCTTTTTAAAACATTTTTTTTTGGTGCTACAGATGGAACCCAGGGTGTAGGGCATGTTTGTAAGTGCTCTCCTACATCTCTAGTCTCTTTTTAAAGCATGATTGAGAATAAAAATAGGTAATCATTTTGCCCTCTTGTTATCAATAACTACAGCAAACCTACCTGTTTTAAGCTTCTGTCTATATCCAAAGTGCTTCCATCTTCCTGGAAAAGGTTGTCTTAATTTGCAGTCAGAAGTAGCTGCTAGAAGATCCTCAGGCTCATTAGAATGGCTTACAGCCCAAGCTGACATCACATATATGTGTAAAGTTTGAAGTTTTCTTTACAGTCCTTTGAAGGAATATCCTGTTTTTTGTTATGTTTCTGACATGTTACATTTTACCATACTTGCTAAAATTTAAAGGAAGCTACCGTTAGGTTTAAAGGATGAAAGAAGCCCTTTGAAAACATGGCTGAAAAATGAGAATCTTTTCTAAGTAGCATTAAGATACTTTGAGACACTACATGAAATGAACTGTTAAGTGCCATTAAACTTGTTCAAGAAGCATAAAGAATTTAATTACTTTAAGAGTAGTATATTTACTTTTGTATTTTGTAGAGAGGTGCAAATCAGGGCAGTAATGTCTGCATCATGTAATACTTAATGTTTTCTCTCAACAAGTAGAAAAAAGCCTCTAATATACTCAGCATATAAGCACTCCCTTTAATATATTACTTTTAGCCTGAAAGATAAGTGCCATTTTAATGGAATGCTTCCTGTCAAAATATTAATAACAGGAATACACATTTGATCTACCATATTTCATTCATTTGCTTTTGCTGAAATGATCAAATAACCCAGTGCTAATTTCAGTTATATGCATTCACTATGGCTGTTGGAAGAAAATTGATTTTATGATAATGTGATCTTGTTCCCAAAGCAGTCATTTCTACTTTGCTTCCTTTTCAGTCCTATATTCATTTTCAGAAAGAGGTTATTATTTATATTGTGAATGTCTGTCACAAACTCGAATATACAAGGCTCTAGACAAGAATGGGAAGAAGGAAATAAGGGGAAAGAATAAAGGGTGCCAGGGAGGAGAAAGTATAGGGTGGGAAGGATGGTTCATGAGACCACTTCAGTGTTATTTATACCAAATATAATCCAGAAAAGGAAGAGGAAAGAGAATATATGTAGAGTCTGTTTTATTAGTCCATAGTACAGTTTGAAAAGACAATTTGGAGTGACTGAATAGTTAGAATGAGGCTGTTATTCATGGGCCTTTGCTGTCTTCATTATCTACCACAAAAGAGAGGAGCCAGGCTCACAGATGGGCCTGTGGGATGCAAAATGTGGTAAACATTGTCTCTGTTAAAGAAAGGAAACATATCTTTTCAAGGATTAAAAGTGGAAAGTATAGCTGACTTGCCCAAGGCTGTACAAAACAGAATCTAGCTGGAAATTGAGGCATTTTATTCATCGCTGACAACTAATTCTGCTTGTCTTTACTTTGCTTTGTGAACATATATTTATTTGAGGTAAACCTGTGGTGAGGATGTTTTCATTTTAAAATGAAATCAATCTCTAAGGTATTGTGGCAATTCTTAAAGATTTTTTAAGAATCTTTCATCATTCAAGAAGTAGTTTATGTTCCCCTATCCCCTATGTTATGAAAGGTATGGCACAAAAAGGACACATTTTGAAGTAGGATTTTAATTCTCATCAGAATTGTGTTGACTCTTTTAGATTGCATGTATGTGTATGGTGTTTGAAATATAAATGCTGCTTTTATTTTCAGAGATCTGTTCTATGAAATCACACTTATGTCAGTATCCTCCTGAGAAGATATTCTGTGAGTTGAAAAGATCAGTAATGGATCTTCTGAAATACATATTTTTGCCTTTTAGATGCTGATAGACAAGATTCCATTAATCTCTTCCTGGGAGTTTTTCATCCTACAGAGGGGAAACCTCATCTCTGGGAACTCCCAACAGATTTTTATTTACATCACAAAAATACCATGAGACTTTTACCAACAAGAAGAAGGTATTTTTTTCTTCCTGCTCTATCATATAAACTCACATTTGATGTTATTTTTTCTTTTTGAGAAATTATCATGAAGGCTAAAGTTTTCAGTTTTACCACATTTGCTGAGTTTAGTATTATTGCTATACCAATAGTTGGCTAGGGAAATTGTGGTTATCAATTCATGTTTTGCATATTTCCCTAAGATGAGTTGAAGCTTCGGAACCTCATGATTGAACACAGTGAAGCTGCAGTAAACAAATCAGCAGAATCAGTTTTGACTGTTTCGTACACTCATGTGGAAATCCTTAAGAAGTTTAAGATTCAAGGAGTCAGTCTTGGAGTTTTTAAGAGAAGCCTCTAAGCAGCATTTACTTTGTAACATTGTACTTACAAAATGTTCTCCAAAGCTTTCCTCCAGGAAACAACCAACTCTGGGTGACACTGTTAAATAGAAACCCAGAGCAGTAATACCAGTGTTAGACAACCACCCTTACCACTCATTTTGACTTTCTAAAATCATTTGCCAGTAAAGTCTATTTGGTTAAAGTTAAATTAGTATTAATATTTTCAGAAGAAATGAACAGTTTACCTGAAGCATTTTAATATTGTGCCATGTAGCGTGGGTGTCAGGGCCCAGGTGGAGTTGAGTTGCAATCTCTGGGGTTATGTGACCTTGGACTAAGTCTTTAGCCAATTTAAGCCTGTTTTCCTGATCTACAAGATGGAAGTGGCTAGACACACTCTCAGAGTCATTGTGAGAACTTGATGAGAAGGTTCTTTGATGTTTTTAACTGAGCATTCATGATGTAATCAATTTTGCCAGTAAGCAAAATTTTTAACATATAGGAGGTTGGAGCTTGTTCTATTCTGCTCAAAGGCCTGTAACAAATATTAAATAGTCCCATTGTGCTCTTTTTCACACAGCATTGCTTGATATAGCCCTTATTTTATACAAAGATGTCTCCTAAATTCTCTAAGGGTCATTGCTAGCCTGTGCTGATTCTGCATACATACCGCAGACAACTGATGAATTAGCAAATATTGACATAGCTATTACTAAGTTGTTTGTTGTTTTAGAAATATTTGAAGTATTAGGGAAGGCTCAGGATTTTTTTTTTTTCTACCTTGGACTAAATAATGCTTGCAATGTGACTCCGTGTGTGTGTGTGTGTGTGTGTGTGTGTGTGTGTGTGTGTGTGTTTGTGTGTTGCTGGGGATGGTAAGTGCCTGCTCTTCCCAGTCAAGGGTGGCCCCTTTATAATCCTATGCTGTGCTTAAGTTATGGGACTGGGCTGTGTTGCAAATAAATGATGATTTGTTGTTTAAAAAAAAAAAGGCTCAGGATTTATGTTTCTCACATTTTCTTCTTATCAGTATAAATACCAGTATTTAGCTTTACTGATGAAACTGACCATAGACAAATGTGGTTGATTTGCTGAAATTTTATATTACCCAGTGTTGAAGCTGTGAAGATACAACATAAGAATAACCAAAGCTCAATTTTCTGCTGCAGAAATTGGCTACATATCACGAGTATGAATTAAACTACTTGCTTACTTTGAGTTACATAACTAAGGCAAGTGCTTTTGGAAATGATGTGTGGGAATAAAAGGAAGCTGGTATTACATCCCCATTTTCTAAAAGCAGGAAACTGAGGTGCAGAGAGAATGCCTGGCTGACATTGTTCAGCAGTCAGATGATTCAGCAAGTGTCAGCCAAGCCTGCACCTGAAAATAAAATCTTATCAAAGTAGGCAATATGGCTCACTCAGCTGATTCAGTCCCCCATGTTTAGCTTTGTTCTCCAGAATATCAGATTGTCTGATGGGATCATCAGTTGATACCACTCATAAACAGTACTTATAAATACCTTAAGATACATGTTTCGTTTTGAACCTTCTAGTGCACCCACCTGTACAAGTTATTTTGATCACTAAGTTAAATCAGTACAATTCTCAAAAGAAATGAACAGTTTGGCCAGTGGTAGTAACAAGACAAGAGCATGGAGTCAGGCTCAGGCAGAGTTCAGTTGGATTTTTTCCAAGTATGTCCCTTGAGGCCTGTTATTTAACCTCTCAAAACCTCATTTTGTCATCTAAAAGAGAGATAACTCTACATATCTCACAAGGTCATTTTGAGACTAAAATGAGAAAAAATACGTGGAAAGTACTTAGCACTGGGTCTGACACATAACACACATAGTCCTGAAGCAGCCAGGCTCTCAAGCACCTGCCTTATTAACTACCTGGGTGACCTTGGTAAAGTCAGTCAGCTGGTTTAATTCTGTATCCACATCAGTAAATAAGGTTTCTCTGAAAATCAAATGAGATCATTTAAGTGCTTAGCACATAGTAAGTCCAATGTGTGTTAATATTGCTATTATCCTTTACGTCTCCATTCACTAGTTCTTCACATTTACTAAAAATCATATAGCTGTCCATAAAATCTGGAAACTTAGGCAATATTTTCTGTTAGAATGTAATATCAATAAACACTTTATTAAGAATATATCATCTGTGTTTTCAAAGTTTTTGGCTATCCTATATTTTATATTGTGTTTACCAATGACTTATTCTGAGATTATGTTTTTATTTAATGTAAGGGAAGGGGGACTAAACCTAAGTCTTCCTAATGTTCAGCTGAACCAGGTCCTCTTGAGGTAACTACTTCTATTACCCCAAATCCCACATTTACTGATCTGCTCCAAACCACTATTAAACAAACCTTTGTTCTAAATTTGGCTAATATGTCATACTCACCTCAGATGCCATTTAAGTGTTTATAATGTCTCAAGCTGCTTTTAGATATTATATTTAATTATTTCATTGACTTAGAGTTGGGAGGGTCTCTGCCCCCACTTGTCATCTGATATGGGAGTTCCCTTTCTTTCCCCCCCAAGAAATCATCTGGCTTATGCTGGACATTGAGTTTGTCAGCTGGGACAGTCTCTGTTGGGGGAGCAGTGATTTTGCACAGTTCTCTTACACAATTCTTCCTCTTGTTGTGCTGAGATCTGCTTCCTTTTAATCTTACCTACTAAGCCCAGTTGAGCCCTCCAAGACCTTCAGAGCATGATTTCCTCAACCACTCAATAGTCTTTTAAATGTTTGAAGATGAGTTCATACATTCTCCAAATGTCTTCTTCACATTAAATAGCCCCTGTTTCTTCAGTTGTTCCTCAGGCTGTGAGTTCAAGTCCTCCCAGCATTTGGAATACTCTCCACCCTCCAGGCAATGACATTGTTCCTTTAAAACTGTGGCGTCTATGTCTGTGGCCAACAATAGTCAGAGTTAGATATGATTCGGGCCAGCTATTATGGAACCACTGAGACCACCACTCCCCTTGTCTTGAATAATGTTTTTGTCATTAAGCATTAGATCACATTAGCTATTTTCAGTATTGTCACAGCCTTTTCTGAGCACTTTCTTAGGGCCCCTAAGTCTTGAGACCATGTCTTGCTGCTGTACCATATCTGTACCATTCTTGTCATGCTCATATTTGACTTGCCTTCTTCCAAGCCACTTAAATATGCATCATACGTGATGACACTTCTAACTTTAGCTTCTTCAGATTTAATCAGCTGGCCATCTTGATCCCAATACAAGTCCTGCATGAAAATGTTGAATAGAACAGGGGAGATGGCAGGACCCTGTGGTATACCACCAGATAACTCCTCCCATCTGACATTGCTTAGTGCTTTTTGGTTAGAATCATTTGAACAGCTATAAGTCCACTTAACTATACTGTTGCTGTACCTACAGTTCACAAATATTGATTGCTTTATTCATGTTCATATATGTTTTTTCAGTGAGTTAGCTAGGGGAATTAAACACAGTCTTTGAAAATTCTTTAATCTTTCTAAGCCATCCAGTGGAACTGACACTCTTAACAACTAGGAACTAAAAAAAAGAGAAAAGAATCTGACTTAGTGTTCTGAACATTAGTCCCAAAGCAGGTTTCTGTCCTGAGTAAATGCTCTTGATAGAGGTCATGGAGGTAACGAAGCTTGCCCTTGTCCTGTCTCACCCTTCCTCCCCAAGGCAAGTATTTCTTATGGGCTTCTTTGCTTCTGAGACTCACTCAGAGGACTTGGACTTTCCAAAAGTATTGCTAAATCGCTTTATATTGATTAGGGAAGTGCAGTTTGGTAATGTATGTTTAAAGTTTGTGGTTTGATCTCAAATCACTAATACAAGATTATCACTTACTTTTTTTCTCTGCATAGTACATTCTGAGTTAAAACACATTGTATATATTATTCACTGCTCCTAATCAGCTAATTGCAAGCAGCATTCTTTTTATTATTTATTTTTGCTGGTACTGGGAATTGAACCCAGGCCTCATGTTTTCTAGGCAAGTACTGTACCACAACCCTAGCCCACAGGCACTATTCTTTAGGGAAATCCACATGTACTAGCTGATACTTTTTCTGCTTTCTTCTTCTGCCCAGATTATTACAGAATCAAAATTACACTAATTCACACACATAGACACACAACCAACCTTCTAACAGTTAGCTCCTGCCTTTTTTCATAGCCCTCACCTGTTCATCTGATTCTTCAATAGGAAAGAAGATGGAATTTATCTGGTGTTGCTTCTATCTTAATATATGTGAATTCATAAAATTCACCAGTCATCTTTCTAGGTCACTCCCAGCACATCAGTGTCTTACCACTTGATTCCACTGTCTTGCTGGGGTTGGCATCACCCTCATTGATGTATGGTTTTTGGAATCTGTTACCCTCTCACTCTTGAGCATCACAACTGCATTTGCCCGTTTCCAGTGCAGTTCCATTCATCACTGTTCCTTAATGATTATTGATCTCAGTTGCACCAGGACACTTGCCTGCTTTTAGAGAGATACTCATGCTTCCGTCTGCCTCTTGGGCCATGTATAGTTTCCTTTTATCTTGTGTTTTTCTTTCAAGCATGAAAGTTGTCATGACTGGTGAGAGTAGAAACAATACTGGACTGAAGTAGCTCTGCTTTCTCTGTCATTTTCAACATGGCACTTCCAACCCATAGATCAGTGTCTGACACAGAGTAGGTGCTTAATAAATGCTGAATAATTGAATGAATTCTCTGCAAGCAGACTACTGACCCTTTCCTTTCATGCTTTGAAATCTTGCTATTTAAAAGGCAGTTTGAGAACCAGTCCTGAATTCAGCATCACCCAGGAGCTTGTCATAAATATGGAATCTCGGGCCCCGACTACTGACTGAGAATCTGCCTTTTAATAAGATCTCCAAGTGACTCTGCTGCACAATGGATTTTGACAAGCACTGCTCTAAAACATAACTTCAGAAGCCTATCCTGCTGTCAGAGCACTGTTCCTGCCCTACTTCATTTGGCTTCCTGGTCCTCTCTTCATCATTCTTACTGTGGATTCCACTTGCCACCTCTGGGAGAGTTACAGTTTAATTTGGAGGCTCCTCCATTTCTTTATAATTGGAATTATTCATGATCATAATTTTAGCATTTTATTTTTATAAGTTTCTCGTATATTAAATTCTCTTTTAGTGTTTTTGGCCATATGCTTAAACTCTTAGAAATCTAGGTTTTTAAATTTTTGATACACTACTTCACATTATTGCACTTCCTAGTTCTCATGAACTTTGACATAGCACTGTCCCCCTAAATATCTATTTCATCAGAATTTGATTTAGAATTAAATCCAGTATTTAGAGAAAAGGTGGCTCAAGGTTCTTTCATGTTCCCTGCTTGTAGTAGATGGTCTTCCAGCAGAAACCCAGAGAGCTCCATTTCCCTATCCTTACCCTGACTGGCCTCTATAATCAAATAGAAAATATTTACAGTTCAAGATGAACAGGGCTATTGCCTAAGGGAGTGTGTTCATTGGGACTATCCAACACATTCCTTAATGATTTTGCTGAACTATTTAATTAGTTTCACACTGAGATGTTAAACATGTAGTAGAGCAGAAAAGTAATCTAACTCTTGGATAGCCAGGTGCAAGGGAATCAAGGTTGCACTGCTCACCTGGCAGCACAGTTCCTGGGAGAAGTGAGCTCCGAGGGTTGGCTTAGTATATCCAAATCATCCTTTAGCTAAAAGTAACATCAGAGCATGTTGACTCTCAGGTATATTCATGGCATTGAAGTCTGTGACAGAGTTAAAACAAGAAAGGGGTTGGGAAAGAAATTCACATATTGAAGACCTACTGTGTCAAAAGCTTGGCAGACATGTTTTTAAGAGAGAGAGAAAGGGAAAAAAACCCCTTTGAAACAGGAGGCAGCATCTTAACCGTAAATCATACAACTCTTTTTATCCAATGAACTGTAGAAACCAGCATTTTAATTTGGTCCATCTTACCCTTTTTTTTTTTAATTTTGCAGCTACACTTACTGGTGGACACCAGAGGTGATAAAGCATTTACCATTGCCTTATGATGAAGGTACGTAACTGGTTCTCTTATAGTTTTCACACTAACATATCTTGGAATTATGCCTAGATGAACCTGAAGCATATTTTATTAGAAAGAAATAAATAGCTACTCATCATTATGCTGCTATTTTAGTAAGCAGGAGATTGTAAAATCCCTTGGCTTCTGAAAGGGCAGGGATTGTGGTATTCTTCTCTTTATCTTTGAAGGCCCATATCTTGTATTGCAGCTTACATTATTAGGCATGTCTCTCAAATATTTAGGTGATATACCAATTCATCATTTTCAGCTAGTACTGATTGTATTTCTATGTATTTAGGGGAAATAGGGAAGAAGTGAGGACCCTTTCACACAGAGAAATTAAACTTTTCCCCATAGCTAAGAAATGAACAGAGATACAAATTTGTGCACATTTTAGTCACATTGAAACTACATTTTAACAATTTGTCAGACAAAAAAATTATATTACAGGAATACCTCAAATGTACTGTACATTATAATGATGTTTCAAAATTTAAATAACTTCCCAAATTTCGATATAGTTCAGTCCTGACTTTGTTACTAGGTGCCCTGACCACAGGCAAAGCAACTCTCCATTGGTAAAAGAGTACCTAGCTAACCTGGAACACTCCAATCAAGGACTCCGTCAACTCATGGTTTGGTATCCCGACTTTGGGTGGGGAAGGTGGTAATAGATTGCAAGGGATTTTTAGTTCTTAATAAATTACTAATTCATTTTGAAAGTATTTGTAACTTAAAACTCTGGGCATATTCCTAAGAAGGTTTGGTTGTTCTGGGTAAAAGGAAAGGATTTTTACTCTCCAGCAGTGACCATTAACAGGACTTGAGTATAAACAAAAATTTAATGAAGTAGCTGCATGTTTTTCAGCTATACTGCAGGGGGTATTTAAGAGTAAAAAAGAATTTAAAGAACTGAGTAATTTGATTTCTAAAATAATTCCCTGCTCCCACCCTGGACCTCCAGGGACCCTCCTGCCACGTTTGAGCTGGTCACATCTTTCAATTGTGTCTTCTGTTTACACATTTCATTTATTTTCCAAATGTGTAAGTGCCAGGGACAGGAGAGTGAACCTTGTTCAGTGCAGTGTGAGCACAGTTGGTATTACATAAATGTCTACTGAATAATTTAAAGGGCTTTTTAATATGTTCTGTTTTATTTTATTTTTTATTCATTTATTCATATGTGCATACATTGTTTGGGTCATTTCTCCATCATGCCCCCCGCCCCTTCCCTCTTCCCCCCACCCGCCTTGCTTCCAGGCAGAACCTGTTCTGCCCTTTTCTCCAATTTTGTTGAAGAGAAGACATAAGCAATAATAAGAAAGACATAGTATTTTTGCTAGTTGAGATAAGGATAGCTATACAGAGAGATTCGTAGCATTGCTTCCATGCACATGTGTGTTACAACCCGAACTGATTCATCTCTACCAGACCTCTTCACTACTTCCTGGTCACCGTCCCATCATGGCCTCTGTCATTTTAAGGTTACTGTAGTAGCTCCTCTGAAGTGGGGACATCAAACACTTTCAAGTTTTGCGTTTCCTACCTATCCCCATTCCTCCCATATGTGCCCTCCCCTTAGTGTGTGACCCAAGTCCAACAACATTGCTGCATTTGCCCTAGATCTAAAGTCCGCATATGAGGAAGAATATACAATTTTTGGTCTCTGAGCCTGGCTGACCTCTCTCAGGATGATGTTCTCCAGTTCCATCCATTTACTTGCCAATGATAAGATTTCATTCTTCTTCATGGCTCCATAAAATTCCATTGTGTATAAATACTGCATTTTCTTAATCCATTCATCAGTAGTGGGGCATCTTGGCTGTTTCCATAACTTGGCTATTGTGAATAGTGCTGCAATAAACATGGGTGTGCAGGTGCCTCTGGAGTAACCTGTGTCGCATTCCTTTGGGTATATCCCCAGGAGTGGTATTGCTGGATCATATGGCAGATCTATGTTTAGTTTTTTAAGAAGCCTCCATATTGTTTTCCAGAGTGGTTGTACTAGTTTGCATTCCTACCAGCAGTGTACGAGGGTTCCTTTTTCCCCATATCCTCACCAACATCTGTTGTTGGTAGTATTTTTGATGATAGCTGTTCTAACAGGGGTGAGGTGGAATCTTATTGTGGTTTTGATTTGCATTCCTTAAAGGTGTTTTTGATTAACAGACAGTATCTCTCTTAGTTAT
The DNA here is from genome assembly GCF_047511655.1 of Castor canadensis. NCBI lineage: Eukaryota > Metazoa > Chordata > Mammalia > Rodentia > Castoridae > Castor > Castor canadensis. Next base: position 52,962,382 of record NC_133386.1, on the reverse strand, counting down.
CTGTGCTGCAAACTTAAAGAAGTTGGTAGTGAAGAAATTTCACAGATATGAAGAAGAGATTGATATCCACAATGAGTTCTTCCGGCCATATGAACTGAGCAGCTTTGATGATACCTTTTGCTTGGCTATGACAAGCTCAGCACGGTATGTTTTGAGTTCTCTGAGCTGTAAGTATTTGAAGACTATAGTTTCTCTGGTTCATGTTTTACTTTACCTGAAATCCATTCTGCAAGGCTGATCACAGGTGGATCTTCATTATGCTTAAATACATACTGTGATGGAAGCCTGCTACTTCAAGAGGTGGCCCTTCTTTTATTAGTAAAGTTAATTTCTCTCCTTTGATAAGTTGAAGTCTCTGCCCCATTATTAGTCCCTATTTGCCATTTGGAATAAACTCAGTATTTTTCATTGAATGTAGAAATTGACAGCTAGCATGACTTAGTGGAAGAAGCATTTCTTTACTACTAGAAAGGCTGGGATGTTCTGCATCAATTGTTGGCCACTGCCTGTGACCTTGACAAAGTTAGCAACCTTATTTGAGCCTTATTTTCCTCTCTCTCTCTCTCTCTCTCTCTCTCTCTCACACACACACACACACACACACACACACACAGACGGGCACGGGTAAATGATTAATAAATGGTAGCTGATATTACTATTTTTATTAGGCTCAGGATAAGACAAGTTCCTCTTCTGTAGGACAGCCGTCTGGATATTTGAGGAAGCCGTATTTTCTTTTCAGTGTAATATTCTTCATTCTTTCCTTTATAACTCACATGAGGCAGTTTCCAGACCTTTTCTCTCCTGATCTGTCATCTTTGGGCATACTTCATTTTCCTGTATCTCTTTTAGAATTTGATGAGACCTTTTATGAAAAATGGTAGGAGCAGAATAAGAAAATCGAGCAAAGCATATCACTTCTTGACTACGTTTTATATTAAAGTCTCAATTTTTGCATTTTACATTTTCTTCAGACACGACATGAGTATGCTTAAACATTGTATTAAATGTAGAAATATATTCTATGATTGTGTTTCCAAGAAATCCACATTTTGCATCACGTCCAGATAGTAAAAGTTTGGATTTTTATATGCTTGATTTTTTTCACTTAAACTTGTTAAAATTTAAGCCATTTTAATAATATTTTTGTCACTTCTAGAATTTTTCACAAAAGAATAAATGATATTATGTATATGGTTGTGATATTATGTGAGTTTATGTGGATATGATTACATTTGTGATAGTTATGTTTTATAGTCACTATAAGCACTGAGTTAGTGAATACTGAGCCATTGTTCCAAAAGAAAATACAGTGTTAGTTTCTGTGAACCTCTGATTAGATTTTTATCAAACTAGTCAATAAATAACCACATTTTATGCATGTTTCTGTTTAAGACACCTTATCTAAACAGATACTGTTGACTTATTGACATTGCACTTACAGCCAACAGCACTATAATTCATGCCTCAGTGATGCTCATCTAATGCATGTATTTAGACCAGAACACACACCACAGATTTTTTGGGTTTTTTTTGTCTTTTTTTATTATATTCATATGTGCATACAATGTTTAGGTCATTTCCCCCCACTTCCCCCGCCACCTCCCTTACTCCCCCAACCCCTCACTACCAGGCAGAAACTGTTTTGCCCTTATCTCTAGTTTTGTTGAAGAGAGAGTATAAGCAATAATAGGAAGGAACAAGGGTTTTTGCTAGTTGAGATAAATAGCTACACAGGCAGTTGACATGCATTGATTTCCTATACATGTGTGTTACCTTCTAAGTTAATTCTTCTCAAACTAACCTTTTCTCTAGTTCCTGGTCCCCTTCTCCTATTGTCCTCAGTTGCTTTAAAGTGTCTGCTTTAGTTTCTCTGAGTTGAGGGCAACAAATGCTGTCTAGTTTTTTAGGTGTCTTACCTATCCTCATACCTCCCTTGTATGCTCTCACTTTATCATGGGATCAAAGTCCAATCCCCTTGTTGTGTTTGCCCTTAATCTAATGTCCACGTATTTGGGTTTTTTCTCTCCTCATTTTAGTCAGGTTTGCCAGGGGTCTATTGATCTTGTTTCTTTTTTCAAAGAACCAAGTTTTTGTTTCATTAATTCTTTCTGTGGTTTTTTTGGTTTCTATTTCATTGATTTCAGCTCTTATTTTTATTATTTCTCTCCTTCTATTTGTTTTGGGACTTGCTTGTTCTTGTTTTCCTAGGTGTTTGAGATGTATCATTAGGTCATTGATTTGAGATCTTTCAGTCTTTTAGTATATGCACTCATGGCTATAAACTTTCCTCTCAGGACTGCCTTTTCTGTGTCCATAGGTTCTGGTAGGTTTTGTTTTCGTTTTCATTGACTTCCAGGAAGTTTTTAATTTCCTCTTTTATTTCACCAATGACCCATTGTTCATTAAGTAATGAATTACTCAGTTTCCAGCTGTTTGCATGTTTTTTGTCTTTACTTTTGTTGTTGAGTTCTAGTTTTATTGCATTGTGATCAGATAGAATGCATGGTATAATTTCTGTTTTCTTATATTTGCTGAGGCTTACTTTGTGCCTTAGGATATGATCTGTTTTGGAGAAGGTTCCATGGGCTGCTGAGAAGAATGTATATTGTGTAGAAGTTGGATGAAATGTTCTGTAGACATCAACTAGGTCCATTTGATTTATGGTATGTTTTAGATCTAGGATTTCTTTATTGATTTTTTGTTTGGATGACCTATGTATTGATGATAATGGGGTGTTAAAGTCTCCCACAACCACCGTGTTGGAGTTAATATATGCTTTTAGGTACCTCAAGGTATGTTTGATGAAATTGGGTGTGTTGACATTGGGTGCATACAGGTTGATAATTGTTATTTCCTTTTGATCTATTTTCCCTTTTATTAGTATGGAATGTCCTTCTTTATCTCATTTGATCAATGTAGGTTTGAAGTCTACTTTGTCAGAGATAAGTATTGCTACTCCTGCCATTGGCTTGGTAAATCTTCCAGCCTTTCGTCTTAAGCCTATGCTTATTTCTGTCAGTGAGATGGGTCTCCTGTAAGCAACAAATTGTTGGATCTTCCTTTTTAATCCAGTTTGTCAAATGGTGCCCTTTGATGGAGGAATTAAGTCCGTTAACATTAAATGTTAGTACTGATAGGTATGTGGTAATTCTGTCATTTAGTTGTCTTAGTTGTTTGAAGGTTTGATTGTATGTACCTAAGTCAATGTTACTCTCTACTTTCTTGCTTTTTCTTTTCTCTCCAAGCACACTGAGGGAGATGGCGCTACACCCACCTTCTCTGGCCAGAGTGTTTATTTACAGTTCACGTGGGAAGTGACCCTTCCCCACTCTCCAGTGAAGCTTTCCTCACGACAGCCACTTTTACAAGCTTTCCTGCTCCTGGTTGCTGGGTGTGTGCCGCCACTCCTGCCTTCTTGGGCGGGCTTGTTTATTTAAAGTTCTGTGAGGGATTGTCCTGCCCCCACCCTTCAGTGCTCATGGCACCCTCCCCTGTTTGCTACGTGTCTTTTTGTTGTTGTTGTTGTTGTTTATTCAGTTTGGGTTTTTTTCTCTTTTTTCCCTGGGTGGGGGTCGTTCTGTCCAGGGGGCTATGCTGATCTGGCCCAGGGTTGTTTGTGGGAGTACCACGTGCCGCTTAGCTCACCTGGTGGTCTACATCTGTCGAGCCGGTAGGAGCTGGCATCTGGCGGCGCGAGAGCCCTCCTGATTTCTCCGTTTAATGTGGAGTGGAGATGCTGTGCGCAGGCTGGGGGTGTGGAGGAGTCGGAGTTTTACCTCTTCTTGGTGGTTTTTCCTGTAAGGTGTATCTCCAGCGTCTCTCCGAGATTTTCCTTTAGGAAGCACGCTTTCTGCTTCCTCCCTCTGGTTGCCATCTTGGAATCTCCCATTACAGATTTTTTGTGCTTAGAAACACTAGATAACCTCACCATGTGTTTGGGGACCATTTTAAATAGCAAAGTCACTAAGAGAAAGCACAAAAAATGTGAAAAAGTAGCACTAAATAGAAGATTAAAAAACACTTGCTTACAGTATGAGAACAAAAAAAAGTGCGCTTTCTTCAACCTCCAGAAGCACTGAGTGACTCAAATTTTTCACTGCTCTCTGCAACCACATGTCTGTGAATGCCTACAAAAGCATGGGTTTGGACTTGGAGTTATAAATCAGTTTCATCAAGCAAGCAAATCCACACACATAATCTTAAAAAATGATGAGGATCAACTCTGTGTATTCAAACAGAAAGAAAAAAATTAAATTGATTGCATTTCTGCACACACTGGGAGCAGTATCACTGCCAGAAGCCATGAGCCTTAGCATAACTCATGAAACTATTGTCTTGTTGACATCTGTTGTGGAATTTGGTCTGGCTTCTGTGGTATCAGTAAAGTGGCCCTTGCATGATGAGGAAGAAGCTTCAGCTTGTCTCAGTAACTGGTGAATTAACATAGTTTCTATGTAAAGTGTTCTAACAGGGTTATAATGAATTAAACTCAGCCCAATGAGGGAGATAGTGATATTTCAGCCCATATTGTGTTTTCATCATTTGGTGATAAGAGCATAAAAACATTGTCCATAAAACTAAGTAGCTTAGTGTTTGGCCATTGGTTTTTAAGAGTTTAATTTTAACTGAGGACTAACTATGACATGTAACCAGATGGTATAATGTCTTAGCCATAGTTCAGATATCAATGCTGTTCCTGTAAACAAGAGCTTACATTGGAAACTCCTGGGTCTCGCAGCTATCGAAAATTCACAGTGAACACTGGTGACATTGAAGTTACCCACTGCTGTTGGCTCGTGGGGTCTATGGCTCTGGTCACCTCCAGCATCCCTGAGCATTTGCCCCAGAACATGGGTAGCTCTGGAGGTACAGGAAGAATATCGTGAGTGTGAATTGAGGTGGAAGCTAATGTCATCTGTATGGACAGTGATTTGTGTATTATGTGGCCTTTTTTTTAATCTGTTTCTAGTGACTTTATGCCCAAGACTGTTGGCATAGATCCAAGTCCATTTACCGTGCGAAAACCAGATGAAACTGGAAAATCAGTATTGGGGTAAGATTTGCATACAGAATGAAAGTTTAAAGATTCATGTAAAACAATGGCACTTGCAATAGTATTTCCATCAAAAAAACTAATAACTTCAAGTCACATAATTTGAGCAGAGTCCATTTATTGCATCTTTACAGGTAGTTCATTTATAATACTGGGATCATTAGAATGTTCAATATTGAAAGTAGAATTTATGGGAATTTCAGCAACATGGTACATTTTATTATTTTAAATTGAAAAATATAACAGATGACATAAAGACAGGTAACAGATACTATGTTTTACATGTGATAAATAACCCAGCATTCTTTGTTTCCCAACATAAAATACTTAGGTAAAAATTTATACTAAGTTTGTTGGCATCTTAAGTAACATAAAAGCAAATGTACTCTTGTAGACAACTTAATATATTTTCTGCATATAACTGTAACACTATTTGTTGGGGGGGATACTGTTATTTTATTATTTCTATTAATATGGAGAAAATATACCATGTTTGTATCTTCGTGTTCAGAGACTAGAGTGAAAAAGTGGTGTCCTGCATAAGAATCTCTTTCCTCTTCATTGACCTGCCTAGTTCCAATGATAAGATTTTTCCCAGAGTCTGACCATAAGCCCTGGCTAGATTGTAGATACAGAATCCAATTTAATTGTATTTGGGAATGTGTATGAGATCTTAATTGGATTCTAGCTACATGTAATTTACACAGTGGAGTATGTACTGGTATTTTTTCAGATACAGCATGTCTGTGGCTTTTAAATAGCTTCATGTTAAGTCCACACCAGATGCTAAGAGGGATTTAAAAGAAGAAAGTCCTCAGGAGTTTAGAGTCCATGGAGTTTCCAGGACAAAGAAGTAAATGACCAGCTGTGATAATGCATTGCACAGAAAGTCTATCAAATTTAATTTTTAGTTTCGGTAGGTCAAAAACTAATTTGGTTCCTATAGTATCCAACCCATGGTCAAATAATATTGTTCTTTTCCTTTCCTAGGATATATCAGAATATTATGGTATTTTAGTTCCTTATAGAGATTTTTTTATGTAAAGTCGAAGTGTTAAGCATTTTATAAAACCCAGTGTATTGCTATAAAGTACTTTCTGAATTAAAAAAAAAACCATGAAATTCTTAGTGCTGTCCAACTTGGCCCTAAACTTTTATAAGTGTGGGCTTTATTTTTCCTATTTTCCTTCCTTATCTGTTCTCAACTATTGGAGGGAATGTTCAACAAATGTTATTTGTGACTAATAACACCCTAAGTGTAAAGTTTACCTTATGTTCTGCAGGTGCTCATTATTTTGGCACCCTATGGTTGATAATTCATACAAGGCAGGAAAACATATATGGATTTAGCTATTGGCTTTTTCTTGAAGCTTTTTATAATCTATAGGTAATTTTACTGGTATCTCAAACATATAGTCCTCTGATTGTACCTAAATTTTGAAAATACCAATTTCAGTTACCAAAGAAAGTCACAGTAACCAAGTGGTGAGAAGATTTTTCCAGAGCTAGAGGAATGGCTTAAATGATAGAGTGCATGCCTAGCAAGTGTGAGGCCCTGAGTTCAAACCCCAGTGCCACAAACACACACACACACACACACACACACACACACAAAGACTTTTCTGCACTCTGCAAGTACATTGTGGTTTGTTTTTTGAATTTATAATGGTACTTAAATACATGTAAGACCAGTGTAAGTATATGAAGAATATTAAACTTTTCTCTTTAGCACAACTTGAACCCAGAAACTACTTTCTTAAAGTCATTTTGTTAGATTTCACTAGGACTTAGGCTTTGGGACTGAGCGAAAGACAATGAGTGTTGAGAATTCATTTTAAAGATGCTTCACTTCCGTATTCATCTTTTTTAAAGGAACAAAAGCAATAGAGAAGAAGCCATTTTGCAACGGAAAACAGCAGCCAGTGCTCCACCACCCCCTAGCGAGGAGGCTGTGTCCAGCAGCTCTGAAGATGACTCTGGGACTGACCGTGAAGATGAGGGCTCTGTCTCTCAGCGATCCACCCCCGTGAAGATGACCGACACAGGAGACAGTGCCAAAGTGACTGAGGTGTGGGGGTAGGAAGCTCGCATGATCCATCCTGAGGCTCTGGAGGAGGATCTTTAAAATTCTGCTCTCAGTTAAAAGGCTGAGAGCATGAAAATGTCATGTTATCTCACTCACAGCATTTTCTATGTGGTGCTTGAATCACTGCATTGGCTGAATGCATTTAGCATAAATTTTGAAAATGGTTTCATTTTGAATTAAAATGGGTGGTTTTGCTCCCCTATTTAACAGTGAACTTCTTACCACTTCAGAATTTTTTCAGAGCAACCTGCACCTGTTTGAGCAGCCCATCCATTGAGGTCCATTAATTCTCACCCTCTGAACCCTGTCAGGGTGCAGGCATTGTGCCTGGCCCACAGAATCTTTGAGAAGCCCTGGTCAGAAATTCACTCTATTCAATCCAATATTACTAATATACTGAAAACAAATGGAATCAAACAACAAAAGAACCAAATCTGGCTTTGAGGAAATTTTACTTTCTAGAAATAGCTAAAAGTCATTTGGAGATAGATAAAGCAAATAAAATGTAGTAATATATGAGTCGAATCCATTAGTCAAAGAGTTGGCAAACTGACTGATCAGCTGGATCAGTCATCTGCCTGTTTTTCTAAATAAAACTTTATTGGAACCAGCCATGCCTACTTGTCTGCATATTATATATGGCTTCTTTTATGTGATACCAGCAGAGATGAGTAGTTGCAACAGAGATGGTGTAACTCAAAGAGCCAAAAATATTTACTCTCTGCCAGCTAGAGCATTATACAAAAGCAAATATAATTATTTATCTGGACTTTCTTTATCCTAAGCTATTTTTAGTGGGAAATGGAAATCAGAGTTTTTTAAAAAGACATTAACTGAGAAGTTTAATGAATAGGTTGAGGAAACATTGTGATTGCTTTTGTGGAAAAATTCCCAAGCTTATTTCCTTTCTCTTTGGAAATTATCAATAGGCTGAATGTCTAAACATTTTGATTCCTTCTTTTTAAAACCCAGAATATGGTCCAACCTATGAAAGAAGTGTATGGAATTAACCTCTCTGATGGCCTCTCAGAAGAAGACTTCTCCATTTATTCAAGGTAACATACTTCCACACTGGGAGGAAGGGGAAATGAAACACATATCTACTTTAAAAATTAAAACAGTGACATAGAAGGAAACGAATTCTACTTTGAACCTGGAAGTAGCATTTAAGATGTCAAAATATGAAACAAAGATTTGTATTTGGAGTTAAAGGGCTTAGTATCTGAGATGCTGCCCCTCAATGATAAAAATTTATGATGCATGTGTATATGTATATATATATATATATATGTTCCTGGACACCATATGCTTAATTTTGTGTGTGTGTGTGTGGTGCTCAAACGTGCACCACTACCTGGCCAAGCAGCATTCAATCATTCAGAACTCAACCATGCCCTCCTCACTCCTGGACATACAAACACACAGTTACTTACTCCTCCCAGCTATCAGAACTCTGTAGCTAAATGTGTAGTAGTTGCAGTGGGCCTTCATAAGCAATATGACCTGGGAGGACAAAGGATCTGGGGTTCATGGCTGATTAATACGACTTTGCTTATTGCAGTGTATGAGTGTATGTCAAGAACTGAAGTGTTGGCTCAGGTTAAACAAAAAGAAAGTGTCTCTTGCTTCAGACACGACTTCTATCTGGAGACTTACTGGCTCAGACTACTGCTGAGGCCCACTTTAATTCTCCCTTCTTAAGGAATGAGTTATAGCCTTGTTCAGACACAACATCCCTGGGAAGCAGTCTAAGAAAAATGACAGTTATGGCAGGGGAGGAAGGAGTCCATCTCAGAATGAGTCTGTGTGTGATATTGGGAAGAACAACACCTCCTCCTCCCATCTGTATATTATCTTGCAGTGTTTTGTTTGTTCTTTAAACGCCTCTGTAGTAGGCTGAAAAGAGACTTATACCCCTTTATAGGCTAAGAGCGGAGAGCCATTCAGTGACTTGTCCAGGAGATATATCCTGGGCTTCCTGGGTAGGATTTTAGATGATATGCTCCTCTTAATTCCCTTGATCCTCTCAGCTGCCTGTGCTGGCTTTACAGGCCTTGAGGAAGGAGAAACACAGAGAGCCTGGTCATTATTTCCCTGTCTGTGAGTAGCCTGTCCTGTGGGCACACTGCCTCTGCTAGGGTTCTTCCTCCCCAGCAGGCCTTCATGGGGTATCTCTCCTCTCCTGTCTTCTCTTGTCTCTTGTCTTCCGTGGGCATTGCTATAGGCAAAGGAAGCCTCTATCACCTTCTGTTAGTCAGCTTTCCATCACTGTAACAAAATACCTGAGATAATCAACTTATATTTTGGCTAATAATTTTGGAGGTTTCAGTCCATGGTCATCTCACCCTGTTGCTTTTGGGCCTGAGGCAAGGTAGCACATCATGGCAGGGTATGAATGGTGGAGCCTAGCTGTTCACCTTATGGCCAGGACACAAAATTTAAAAAAGAAAGAAAGAGACACCAGGTTCCTCCAGTCCCCTTCAAGGGCATGCCCCCAATGACCTAAACCTTCCAGTAGGCCCCACCTCTTAAAGTTTCTACCACCTCCCAGTATCACCACTCTGGAAAGAAGCCTTTAACACTGAAACAAGCCTTTAACACTGCAGATCCAAATGATAGCAGTTTCCGTGGGGTAGCTTTGCCAGGGATGGCCAAGGGATGGTCAGGAACTGCCTAGCACCCACTTTTGTCCCAGAGAGCAAGGGGATAACTTGTATCATTCTGCCTTAACCCAGCAGGAGTCCCTCCCTCCCCAGCTCTGCACCCAGGAAGCTGCTACCCACTGAAGTTTATGCACATACTAACAGTGCCCTGGCCTGGCCTGGGCCACGACAGATAGTCTGGGAAGGGAAGTGATGCACCTGTCTGTTTTTCCTACATTGGGCTTTGACCACCTCCAGACTCCTGAGGAGTTCTCAGTTTTGTGGTTTGCTTCTAATTACTGAGCTCTGCTCTCTTTGTCTTCCCTTGGTTTTTCTAGTGACTTCAGCTTGTTCTCCTGACCAGACCTAGAAGCTATCTGTTACTTCCATAAAGCCTCACACACCTGCCACAATTTTTAAAAACTGTGACAGTGATTGTGCATTTGATTTGGGAAGTTCAAAGGGCTATACAAATAGTTGATATTATGTGAGATTATTTTCCCCCTGATGGATCAAAATCTGTCACTTGCTGAAGATAAAAGTAATCTGCATGAAGGTTTTTCTGTAACACCATAATGACTTCATAATTGATAGCTTTTGCAGCACTTTTCTTGACCTTTAAAAAGGCTTATGAAAAATAAATAGTAAAATTATCCATAGTCATCAAAGGAAAATGTTTTAAATAGTAGAAAAATGGAAAGGAAATCAGCTCTTTAATCCTGTCACCTCCCATGGGCACATAAGAACAAAACTACATACTGCTCCCTGAGGGGATGGTGAATGCATTTTCCCAGGCAGGGCTTCAGACAGGTGTGGTGCTATCCCTTTGGCTCTTGGCTTAAAGCCTGGATCGTGCTGTCCAAGTCCTCTCTGAGGAGGTATGTATGTGACAGTGGTGCTCATCAGCTGGCCCCTCCATCTTGGTTGAAAGTGGCCCTCTTAGAAGTAGTTGTAGTATACTTGGGAGCATGGTGAAGAGGTACAGGCTGGACTGGAGTCTGTGGTCCTAAGGAAACTAGTCCATGTCCTGGGGTCTCGTCAGCGTCCCTGCTTCAGGAGATGGATTCCTCCTCTCCCACCTGGTCCCACACATCATTGTTTCACTGCAAGCACCCCTCCACACCCACCCATGCCACCATTCCATGTATTAGGTAGTATACCCATAGATGTGTGAGGCCCTGTACAGTCATCTGCCTAGCCTCTGGAACATTTCTGTTCACGTTCTGGTTCACATTTAAGTTGCTAGAAATGCAAAAGCTCACATATGATTTCATTTGTATACCCATGGTTATGACATACATATTAAGCAGAAGCTCATCTACTTCATAAGACCACTATAAATTCTGGCAAAGACTGGTGTTACCTGGGGTGCTTTTCTGTGCTTTTCTGAAGTAAGTGCACTATTGTCACTTGAAAGAGCACACCATTTTGTGTGAGCTCCTGAATTAATTACAAGACTTTCCTTCCCTAGCTTACTTTTATCCACTGTAATTTGTAGATTTGTTCAACTGGGACAGAGTCAACATAAACAAGACAGGGGCAGCCAGCAGCTCTGTTCCAGGCACTCAGATGGAGTTATAAAATTGTAAGTACTAGATTAAACCTTTAAAAAGATCTTTGCATTGCGATGTGTTAAGAAAAATGTCCAGTCTTGTCACCAAGTAATTTAGTGTAAGTAAATGCACTGAAGCACCTTCTCCTGGTACCTTATTGGAGGAAAACTGGGTTTCTGGGTGGGGGGTGGTGGTGAGGAAGAGATGGCAGCCTTAACTACTTGAAATATATAAGGGATTAGATAGTGTGGAGGCTTCCTTCCATGAGCTGTGTCTTCCACTGGGTACAGAGGGAAGGATGAAACAACTCTGACCTTAGAGACAGATTCCTCAGTTCAATGAAAGACCCCTGAGGATATGGATGGGTTAGTCTCTTCTAGCTCTTTGTCCTCACTAGTCCTAATAACTAGGACTAGTTAAATGATATAAGTTAAATAGTAGTTTAGTAAATTCTTAAATAAACAGAACTGGGTTCAAATCATGCCACTTTCTGATTTGTTACCTTGAGCAAATAACTAAAGTACGATGTGACTCAGTTTCCTTATCTGCAAAAGGGATCATAATAGTACCTGCTGTGAAGGAGGGTGGTAAGATGTAAATTATGAATCGAGAGTGCCTCGGACGTGTCCAGAATAAGTTTTCAGTAGTTACCATCCTCATCGTCATCACCATTCTGTGCTTATTCAAATAAACCTACCAAAGGGTTGTGTCCAGGAGAAGGTCCCTGTGGCCACCTACTTAGTTGAGTGTCTTCTGTAAACTGCTGACTGTGAGATAGGGTGAGGTGGAACATGCAAAGTGTCTAGATCAGTGTCTGGTACATAGCTGATATGTAGTAAGTGCTCACTTACCTTTTCTGAGACCCACTTTACCAGTTTGGTCAATACATTACTTATGGGAGGGTCCTGACTGCTTAATGTATCTGTGTCCTACATCTGTGTGTTCCAGATTGATATTCAAAGGCTTTTATTATAGCAAATCCAAAGACTGATGTCTCCGAGCAGTGGCTGTGAAGATTTTGACAATGGGATGGATTTGGGAAATACTTAGTAGACAATATGGGTAGAACTTGGGATCCTGACTCCTGGAAAGGGAAGAATAGGGCGTTATCAAGGATGACCTTTAGGTTTTTTTGGTTTGTATAATAGGTTTTGGTTGTTTGATTGATTTATTCATTCATGTATTCATTTAGCAGATAGATATTGAATAAGTCTGTGTTGGGAGCAACACAGATGTACTCAAAGCTGCCATATGCTAAGGTAAGGAGGCCTGCAGCAGGATCTGTTTCACCTTTAAAGCATCATCAAAGTGGAGGTCCCAGGAGGTAGTTGTCTCAACTTACGTGGAACTGAGAAGAGAGCCTGGGCTGGGGAAGTAAATGCTTGTGAGTGATAATTAAAGTCAGTGGTCAAGGATGAAACTACAAAGAAAGAAAGACTAAAGTGCGCCTTATGTACAGAAATCCTGTAGGGCTTTGGGTTCAAGGCTGGGATAGAGAGAGAAAAACCTGCAAGGAAGACTGAGATGCTAATCAGAGAAGTAGAAGGAAAATGAGACAGTGTTTCATCCCAACCTCCAAAAAGTGCTGTTTCTCCCTTCTTTCTCTTTCCTCATCACTACTTTTTCTTTTATTCCTCTATTTTTTGGGAGATATATAAATTCCAATGAATTTAGAAACAATTTCATTGTAGCAATTTAACATATGGAAGCATGGGCTCCCAAATGAGCTGAAATTGATATGGCCAAAACCGAAAGGTATTTAAATACATAAATAAAATAAGAGACTCTGTTAACCAAATTGTATTATACAAATTGACCATCCCATTAAAATAGTATGGTATGGCTTATTAGGAAGTGATGAAATGAAACTTAAATAAAAACATTTCTCGTTTTTTTTAACATCATTTATGCTTCCATCTATAATTAGTCTTACAGTGGTTACTTACATGTTGTTTTTCTTAAAATATTTAGTATTTGCTTTCCTGAGTCCTAGCATAGGTAAAAGCCATGCAGACCTAAAATTTCTTAATCTTTTCTACCTATGTGTTTGCACACATCTGCAGCAGGATAACAAAGGGCTTGGTAGGCGCTGCATTATGTTGTCATGGCAACTGCCAAGAGCATTTTTTGGTTTGTGTGTATGTGTGTGCCCTTTAAATTGGAACTCTGTAACCAGGTTCTTAAAATGTCAATTACTCATTTTTAGATTTCTAAAGCTATGCCCAAAGCAACAGAAATTTGATTTGAATGAGATTCTTGAAGTTCTCTTATATTTTAGGTTCTAGTATATTTTAAAATGGTGAGAAGTTTTCATAATATATCTGTACTGATCATCTCTGGATAGTTCACCATCTTACCAGTTTTTCTTGAAGCTGAGGCATGCCAGTTTTCTTTTTCCAAACAGGAGGTATTTATATCACCAAACATCAAAAATATTGCCAGTAGCTGCCAAGAAGCTTATGGAATAGCAGCTCCTGAACTAGGGGCACAGAAACCTAGACAGGAAGACCCAAGGTCTTGTAAGACATTGCGTGAAAATGAATGTTAAACCCACAGCCAGTCAGTGTGTACTGCCAGCCCAAACACCCTAAGCTGTATTTTGTCTGATTGTTGACCCACCCTGATTCATACCACTCTGATTATGTCTTTCTGCTTCCCTCTCATTTTTTTTACCTTCCTCTGGCTTTCCCTCTTTCTCCTTCATCATCATTTCCAGGATATTTTTAGCTTTTTAAAAATATAATAATATTCCCAATCACAAATTCCCCTCATAAATTCTAGGACAGTGTTTTTTCTTTCAAGTGAAATTCTTGACCCGCTAGTGGGTCATGAAATTAATTTAGTAGATCTGCACACATGAAATGAAATAGAACTGGACTGAATACAATAGAAATTACCAGTGCATGGCACGTGGTATGGGAAATTCTTCCTCATGAAACTTTTGTGTAAGTACAGCATGTGTGTACTGCTTGGTCCTTAAGAGTGCATTTCTTACTGTGGGCAAAAGTCACAGTGTCGATTTATATGAATGCACCTGTTCTGGACCCATATGAATTTTAAAACTTGGCTCCATTCCTGGCATCTAGGCACTTATAATTGTTGTTGAATTGGTGAAAGTATGTATGAATGAATCCAGAGGAGATAATTAGAAAAGGAGGAGAGGAGTCAGGGAGAGACAGAGATTTCTGTGGTAGATCTATAGCAGATAAAATAAGTGTAGGCATTGGAAAATACACTCCTGTTATTTCTAGGGAATTGGGAGCTGGGATAAACATGTGAGAGAAGTAGGTAGCAGGAAGCAACAGTGAAAGTCAAAACAAAAATACCATAACACAAATACATACAAGGCCAAGGGAGAAAAGTGAATGATTCTTCATTTGAGTGCTATATGCCAATAGCACCTGATGTTGTTAAGCGAGACAAATTTATTGAAACAAGACAAATTTGTTAAAGCCTCAGGGAGGGGCTGTCCTGAAGGGTTTAGTATATAAGGAATAATTTATTGTTACTATTATTTTTATTAGATTTACATACAAGAAACAATAAATTTAGTAGTAGGTATGCATGTTACTTTTAAGGTGTCTAAAATGAATGACATTTTTAAAATTCAGTATATTGACTGTTTTATTTTGGTGAGTATCAAGTATGCCATTCATTGGGACTTTCATGGGCTCACACGAGGTCTTAAGTGCTCCCTTTATGTGGGCGCATGGTCTTGAGCCTCTGTCTTATGCACCACCTTTAGACACCTGTAACAAATCCATAAGACTAGGTACTTTATAAAGAAGATGATTATTCAGCTCACAGTTCTGAGGATTCAAGAGCACGGCACAGTATGTGCTCCGTTGTGGTGAGGGGCTCCTGGCAGAGGCATCACAGTGGCAGGAGGAGACAGGGGTCATAGTGAGATAGGAACTGAGAGATTAAAACTCACCAAGAAAAGTATTCATCCCTCTTAAATACTTTCTTACCTCCCACCAGGCCTCATCTCTAAAGGGTTCACCACCTTAATACCTCCACCCAGGGACTGAGCCTGCAGCACATTCAGACCATAGCAAGGCCCATAAGTAATCCCATGAGTCTAACGCAAGAGTAGTCAGGAGGCAAGAGACACGGCCAGGTAGAAACAAGGTTGGGAAGAGATGCTGGGTGGGAGAGCATGACCCTTATTCTCAGAGCTATGTTTTAATCACAGGAGTGATAGGTTATATTCATATTTTAGAAGGATTAGTCTAGAAATCATGTGAATGGCTTTGAATCAGGGAGAAAAATAATACATCTATTGGAAACATTGGGATGAGAAAGCTACTGGAATTGAAATGGAGAAGGGAGTCATTTTTAATTGTAGGATTTGTAAGGCTTGGGTTTCAGGGACATATGAGAAGCCAGGAGTTGTTTATTTGTTTTTGTTTCTGAGCAGGAGTCTCACTCTGTTTGAGGCTGCCCTCAAACTCATGATCCTCCTGCCCCAGCCTCCTGATTGCCAGGATTACAGGCATGAGCCATCACACCCAACTAGAGAACTACTAGTTTTGTAGCTTAGTTGACTAGATATAACAGTGAGTTGCCAGAATAGCCAGTACACAGTAAGTACAAGTCTAGGGGCCAAGGTAATGAGTTTCAGACAATAATAAGACATCCAAAGTGATATGTCTTGGGCTCAAGAAAGTTAAGAATAAAGAGATTCAATAGTTTAAGTTTTTTCTGCGCTTGATTGAAAAAGCAAGTAAGTTAAACTTCCTCACTTTCTCTAAAGGAGTCTGAATTATACATATATCATATTATATATGCTTTTATAATTTTACTAGAGATCCATGTTCACATTAAAGTGAAAAAATATTTCAATTACTGATAGAGATAATTTATTATGGTTTCAAAGTGCATTTTATCCCATAAAACACTTACTTTTTACATGAACAAGCAAGTTAATCCCGGAGAGGAGATTTGGACATTTGCTCTGGCCATGTCAGGGGGATTGCTCACTGTTTCCTTCATCTCTGTACATAAGAACCACATTTATAAGGACTTCCCTTTTTGTAACTTTGTTAGTTTACCAGTCACCATCAGTGACTCACGGGTGGAGGCTTTGGGGAAGATGGAGTGATTATGAGCCTGTGCCATGGGGCCATGGCTTCCTGACAACCACTCCCTTTGTACAGTGAGGCGAGTGACCGGGGATGGTGTGTTTGTAGCCTTGTTTTCTCTGAGCGTCTACTGAAAGTTTTTTCAGTTAAGATACATTTTTGACTGAATTTCAAGAAAATACATTTCAACTTTACGTATAAATATAGCTATACTGTTCTGTATGTGACTCAGCATTTCTTAGAACTTTTACACATGATTTTAAAAAGCACAAATCCCATTAGGTCCTAATTGTTTTAAAAGTTCACCAATACATATTTCATTATTATATAAGTAATTTTCCGTGTTTTTAAATACTACTCACTTTCCTTATAGTCTTATGAAGAAGTTTGAAGAGTAATACCTTGAAAATAAATTACATGTTTTCATAGTTACAGGTTTGCTTATATTTTATAAGCATCCTTCTACCTTCCCTTTCATTTTTATAGGAACAGAAAGTCCTTAGAAAATGGAACCCACTATATGGTAGCTGATTCTAAAAATGAATCCAGAAAGACTGAGTTCTTGAGGGAAGAATTCACGAGTGTTTCTCACCCCAGTCCCTAGCATGACACCTGGCACATAAGAAATAGTAAATAAAATATTAATGTCTAATATTTGGCATTCAATAGTTTTACCTCTTTTAGGAATATTATATAATAATTGAGAGAGAGAGAGAGAGAGAGAAATGCCAGGATTAACAAGTGGGAGCAAAGGGTAAGATCAGTGATAGATATTTGTGAACTTTAATTTTACAATGGTTTAATTTCAGTTTTAGATGTAGTAACTCAGAACTTTTGGCAGGTATCTTTTGGTTTGCTTAATTGATAAAGTATTGCTATCCTCATTTGTTAACTGATATGATGTTAGTAGGACAGGCTACAGTGAACCAAAATTTCCTGATGTTTTGATTCCTTGCTGCTACTAATCGCTGAAGCTCTTAATGAGTGAATTCTCTACTATATTTAATGAGCTCTTGAAATCCCTTGGTCCACATGCTTGGAACAGAACCGTATTTCTGGATTTGCACTGCCTGTTGTGTCCAAATACATGAGAGCTCTAACAAGAAGATTGCTTTGTTTTTACATTTGCCTTACTTTTAGAGTCCTGTGACGTAAAAAAACAAACAAACAAAAAAAACTGGGCTGGTGGAGTGGCTCAAGTGTTAGAGCACCTGCCTAGCAAGTGTAAGGTAACCCAGTACCACCAAAAAACAAAACAAAAAACTATCATGGTTTCATCCCAGTTGGCAGAAGTGGAAATTTGTACTTTCTAAACCCATTTCCATTAGTTTGAGAAACACTTTTTCTGAAATGGTTTATGTTCATCACTAAAGGGTCACAGTTTGTATTCTGTATGTGCAAAGTCAACAAAATACTAATTAAATTGTAATTAAATACTAATTAAATTTATCATGTCTGATAAAATGTAACCTGTCCTTATCCAAAAGGAAAAGGAAATTGAGACTATCTTGACGTTCTTAACCATTTTGTTTTACTTTTCATAATTATGTTAGAAATTCATTACTGAATGTCAAAGTAAATCAATGAGTATTTTTTAGGCATTGTAATTCAGAGTAATGTAATTCCTTCTTTGAAAACAGAACTCTTTTAGACTCCTTTCAGAAGATAAATAGCTAAATTGGTTGCTCCTTTATCATGGGGTTTGAAAATAGAAAAGTAAATCAACTAAATAGTGTGTTCAAATACATTTATTTTTGATAATAGAATAGAGCTAGAAAAAATGTTCTGATAATCTTGGAAGCATCAGGAAATGTTTAGCAGATAGAAAAAGGGCAAAAATGTAATTTTAGGTGTTTTTGGCACTCTAAATAAAATCATATTTGAAGCTTCTCAGACCAATAATTTAGTCTTACACACTCTTTCTGTTCATTGTTATTCCTATTGGCCCAAAGATTTTGCTTTTGCTTGCTT
Organism: Castor canadensis; assembly: GCF_047511655.1. Classification (NCBI taxonomy): domain Eukaryota; kingdom Metazoa; phylum Chordata; class Mammalia; order Rodentia; family Castoridae; genus Castor; species Castor canadensis. Next base: position 52,943,990 of record NC_133386.1, on the reverse strand, counting down.
TAAACAATTTTAACAAAGATATTATTCTGATAATAAAATTATTTAATATACTGTTTATTGAGTTTAAGGTTACTATTTCCTTTTAGCCTTTAGTTTAATTTTGGTTTTATATCTGGAACTTTGGATTTGTTCCAAACAGTCTCATAATAAGAAAATCAATTGGTGTCATCAGAATTCTTCACCTACACATTTCCTCCCAAAGCCTGTTTATAGTGACTTCTAGAGCTACAAAGATACAATTGGACTTGTATGAAAAGGTACAAGATAGTGGTACTCTGAATGTCCCTGTGGATGTGTGTGTGTGCATGTGTCTGTGTGTGTTCAGACCATGAAATTTGAGAACTAGATAGCTAGAGGTCATCAGATTTAATCCTCTGATTTTTATACAAAAAGAACTTCTGGAGAGGGTCAGTAACTCATTCAGAGTTATAGAACTTCTAAGCAAGGGAATTGAGTTTCAAATTCATTTTTTCTAAGACTCAACTTGATATGATCTGCTGAGCCAGGCAGCTAGAATTTACCCAATCTGTATGCCAAACTTGATAGAGCACCCCTCAGAAGCATAGGGAGTAATAAATACCCATGCTAGCAAATGGCTAGCAGCGTGTGGCCAATGGAAGAGAAAAGGACAAATACAAAGCATAAAGGGGCAGTCCTCAAACATAGTCTGCAGGCTACTTGTGTGCAGGTGGGGAGCAAACTCAGAGTCTGCAATGTCAAGGCAGTAGCACTAAACTGTATTGGTGATGGTTGTTTTCTTTAGTGTTATACACAGCAAGAGAACACACACACACACGCACACAAGAGATAGAGACAGACAGACAAGAGGAGAGGAGACAAAGAAAAAAATGCCAGTTATGTCTAAGTAACTCTTTAATGAAACAGTAAAAATTATTAAGTAACCTTTGAATATCTGTTTAGTACTGCTGTGACAAGTGGGAAATACAGTGCCACAAGTACCTCTGTTGTCTGAAGAAGGCTTTGTGTGGTTGCTGAAGGTGAGCGGGACTCGCCACTTCTTTCACAGAATGCCCACTGCAATAATGATGGACAAACTATGCTTCTCCAGGCTTGGGTGTTTGATAGGCACTTTCTCAAAACAAACAAGACAGGCCTGTCACTTTAAGGAAGACAATTGACAGTATTTATTACCAATGAGAGATCTTTTGAGTAAAAAAAAATCAAAATTTTGGAGAACTTGTATCCATTACCATGAGCAATACAGCTTTTTCTAATGAGATTAGAAGCCACCTCAACAAATGCAATTTTTGATATTGGACAATGAAACAAGTTACCATTTGAAAAATCTTCATAACTCAGTAAACCAATATTTTCTAAATGACTGACACATGCTGTTAAAAAATGTACATTAAAAAAAACATTCCAAGTACAAGATAGACCAATGGATTTTAAGATTAGAGTTTGAAAAGTTCACTGAGGGGCTGGAGGCATGGCTCAAGCAGTTAAGTGCCTGCCTAGCAAGTACAGGCCCTGAGTCCAACTCCCAGGACTGCCAAAAAAAAAAAAAGAAAGAAAAGAAAATTTCACTAGTTCATTGACCTTTAAGAAACATGTCAGGTTATGTTGTAGTATCAAAAAAAAATATCCACAATCATCTGAAAAGCCATTAAAATATTTCTCCCTTAAGACTGGGGGCATGGCTCAAGTGGTAGAACACTTGCCTAGCAAGTACAATGCCCTGAGTTCAAATCCCAGTACCACTCAAAAATGAAATTAAATAAAAAATAAAATATTCCTTCTTCCAATTACCTATCTCTATGAGGCCAGGTTTTCCTTACACACTTCAACCAAAACAGCGTGTTGTGACAGATTCTACAGAAGTAGATTTGCAAATACACTTGTCTTCTATCAAGCTAGATGTAGAAAAGACTTACAGATATGGAAAGCATTGCTTTTTTGTTACTTATTTTTGTTCATTTTAGAAAATATGAGTAATTTTTATTAAAATAAATTTGTTGACATTTCTTGTTTTTTATTGTTATTTTGAGTTAAGTATTTTTCAGTTTTCTGTTTTGAATTCTCCTGTGGTAGATTGATGTACACATAACCCATGTAAACAAAGCTTTTTATGGTTAGGGTCCTCAGGAATGTCTTTGGGAGCATTAACAGATCCTGAGACTAGCCAGTTTGAGAACTTGTTGATGAGTATTTGACCATTTATGTTAACATGCAGCACTGAGACAATCAGAGGCATGCACCTCCCTCTCACTCTGGGGCTTGAACTCAGGGGTAGGCATGCGCTCTACCACTTGAGCCATTTCCCTGCTTCTTTTGCTTTTCAGATAGGGTCTAGCACCTTAGCCTAGGATGGCCTTAGACTGCATTCCTCTTATCTCCACATCTCAAGTAACTGTGCTCCACCACACCCAGCTTTTTATTGGTTGAGATGGGGTCTCAACAACTTTTCACCCTGGCTGCCCTCAAACCACAATCCTCCTGGTATCTACCTCCCAAGTAGCAGGCATTATAGAAATGAGCCACCACACCCCAGTTTTTTTGTTGAGCTGGTTGGGGTCTCACCAACTTTTACCCAGGCTGACCTTGAATTTCAATCCTCCTGTCTCCACCTCCTAGGCAGTTGGGATTTTAGGTATGAGCCACCATGCTTGACCTAACCAAGGTCATCGTTATTATATTACAGCCTTACTCAGTATTTGCCAGCAGCATGGTCTCTGTGGCTAGTTGAAGAAAGGCTCATTTATTTTCTACAGTTGCTTATTGTTTAAAGAATTAAGGAAGCACACATCTCTTTGAGTTTCTCTCAAAAATGGTCTGAACCTGTTAGAATGCTTTTGTCTCCACTTACCAGAACACTGAACTCCATTGGTTCAGCCTCACTGAAGGGTTGTAGATAGGGCGGGCTCCAGAGTAGGTGGATTCAGGAGCTTCAGGTAATCATGAGGGAGGTGTTAGGTTCTTTCCAAGACTATTCTGTCCTCTCCTCAGTGAGCCTCATCCTCTGACCTACAGCAGATTGTGGCATTTCCAGGTATCACAGCCAGACACAGGATTGCTCAGCACAGACAGGGAATGCTTCCTCTGTATCTCTTCCTTAGGAACCAGAGAAGTCCCAAGGCCTGTTCTGCAGCCCCTCCCCATGCCCCAGTGGCCAGGGTTTGGTCACCTGAACACCCTAGGCACATTCCTGCTGGACTAGGGCTTTACTGTGATTGCCATAAAATAATTATTTCCAGTACATGGATGTAAAGAAGTCAACTACAACAACTTAGTTATTAAAAACAAAAGTCCTGCTGGGGTTGTGGCTCAAGTGACAGAGCGCCTGTCTAGCAAGTGTGAGATCCTGAGTTCAAACCCCAGTACCACCAAAGAAACAAAGAGCTGAACAGCAATGAACTCAATAAAAGCATATTTAAAAAAAAAATCCTTCATCCTTGTCCAGTTAACTGGAAATTCATTTGTACAAATACCCAATAAGAGAGGCAGCATGAATCTGTTGAAAGATTCTAAGCCTAAGAATCCAGAGACCTGGAATCTGGTCCCACATCTGGCACTGTCTTGCTGAGTTCTTGCCAGCCTAGAGCACAGATCCCTTGTCTGTAAAATGAGGGCTTGAGCATGAGCACTCTGGTGATCTGATTCACTCATGCACACCTTCATTCAGTATTTATCGAGTGCTTGCTCTATGGTGCAAGTCACAGTAGAGGCTACAAATGGGCACTAAAATGTTGTCTGTTTTAACCACAACAGATGTTCATCCTCCTGCACTGCACACACACAGAAAGCCCAAAGGGGAGTAAGATCCAAATTGGTTTTTCCCTCATAAGATAACCATAAATTGTTTAATGACCTCAGCAAAGAGCCCCTGCCACAAAGCTCACTGGCAAGCAGTTGCATCACAAGGTTTTTCTCTCATCTTATTAAAAATGTAAAAATTATTCAGAAATGAGAACATAGGGCCACAAATGTGTTCTGAAAAAGATAAGTCTTTGTCTCAGGAAAGATGCTTGTGGACCTGGCTGGCCGTGATTGTACCCAACGCCTCAGTATCAAAACGAGCAGAAGGCAGGGACACAGGCTGTGATGAGAACAGGAAGGCAACTGTGAGAGATGAGCCCGTGTTCTCTGACGCTCCAAGGACACTTTTAGATTGTTCTTCTCAGATAAGACGCTCAGGAAGGTTTTTTTTTTTCCTTTTCTTTCCCCCTTGGGAAGATTTATTTTTTAAAAACAGGCTGCTGCAATTTTGCAGCCCTTTCTTCTGTGCAGTGTTGGTTAATTTTTCATGTCGTGTGAAGTGTTGAGATAGCCGGGAGTGTTTATCTCAGAGAAGGGAAGTAGAAGTCAGGATCACTGCCTCAAGTCATATTTGAATTGCTGTCTGGTTAAGCACGGCTTTTTACTTGCTTTGGGAACCAGTAAGTGGACCATATAGATGAAGATTTAGGGTCTCTGAAGAAAAAGATCCTTCCAACAATTAGAGCTATCCTTGATGACATCATTAAGAGTCCTGAATTCTTCCATTACTGAGATTACTCATGTAGAGGCTAGATAACTTTCTATAGTAGTGTCCTGGGGGTTTCTTCATTTGGCCTAAGGTTGGGCAAGGTGATTTGGAATAAAAGTAATTTCTAAGTCTGTAAGTGAAGCCACAAGTTATCTAATAGCCGGGATCATTCACACCTTAAAACAGAAAGTAGGTGATTTATTTATACACCAGATATTTATTAAATACCTACTATATGTAGGGCACTGTTCTTGACGTTGGGGACACAGTAAAGAGCAAGACTGACAAGAGTCCTGCAGGGTGAACTGATAAACATATAAATAAGACAATTGCAGATTAGGATAAATGCCAGGGAATACAAGCCAGGGGAATGGAAGAGGGTGATTGGGGCAGATGAAGGTCAGGTGCTGTTTTAGGTTAGGTTTTGAGGAAAGGTCTTTCTGAGGAGTTAACATTTAAGTTGAGATCTAAATGAAAAGGAGTCTGCCATAGATGACTGGGAAGAGCATTTGAAGCAGAGAGAACATGAGCAAAGAGACCATTGATTGACAGGACTGAGAGCAAACACAAGACAGGGAGAGCCACAGAGGAAGGTACAGGTAGATCATAAAGGTTCTCTCACAGAATTTAGCTGTGGTTCTGAACCCATCCAGAGGAAGCTGCTAGAGTTGCATGCTCTGATTTACATCTGTAAAAGCTGGCCACAGATACTTTCTGGAGGGTGAATTGTAGGGGGCAAGGAAGTAAGCAGAGAGGGAACGAGGAGGAACCTCAGGAGAAGCAGGGTTTCAGAGAAGCTGAGAGGAGCAAGGTGTTCCTAAAAGGAAGGAGTGGGAAGCAGTGCTGAGTACAGAAAAATGATTATTGGTTTAGGCAACAGGAAGGTTAGTAATGACCTTGCTGAGCAAATTTCTATGGGTGGCAGCCTTGTAAATCCACCTGGAGTAAATTTAGGAAGAATGGGAAGTGAGTAAGAAGACATGAAGGAGACAGTATTGTTTCAAAAATTGCTGCTGTGAAGGGGTAAAAAGAAGTGGGACTATATTTGGAGGGGAATATGAACCCAGGGGATTGTCTTTAAGTTAGCAGTTGCTATAGCCTATTCTCTGTGTGCTGATGGCTGCTGAGAGGCAGATGCCAAGGACACTGGACAAAGAGTGAGTAATTGCAGAAGAGAAAGCCTCCAAAGGGCACGGAATTAGTTTGCATTTTTATTGAAAGCCAGAATTTCATTATCTTTGGTGTTGATTGATTTGTTGGAATTTTCTTATATTTAATTGAACCATATGAAATTACCAATATTTACCCATTTCTGACCTATGGAAACAGCAGTTTCATAGAATTCTATCTAATAGTTTAACTTAGACAATTTTTTGTTTCTATCATAGGTCTTTAGAATTTATGTACCTCTTTAATTTGAAAATAATCTCAAACTTACCTGAAAATTGCAATTACAGAATCATTTGAGAATAAATTTCTCTTCTCTCTCCCCTCCCTTTAATGAATATTTCTTACAAATAACAATATTCTAAAAAATAACAATATAATCAGTACAATCAGTAAATTAACATCATGTCTATTGCTACCATTTACATCTCAAACTCATTCTAGTTTTTGCCAGTTGTCCCAATAATGTCCTTAATTAGGAGAGGATCAAGTCCAGAATCTCATGTTGAATTTGGTTATTATGGCTCCTTCACTCTGGAATCCTTCCCCATGCTTCTTTGAGTTTCATGATTTTAACACTTTGAAGAATACAAACTCCTTATTTTGTAGAATGACAATTGACTTGGTTTTTCATTATTATATTCAAATTATGAATCAGGTTATGGCATTAGCTACTTGTCATCTAATAGCTAGGATCATTATCAGCTTGAAACAAGAAGTAGGTGATTCATTTATACACCAGATATTTATTAAGTAGCTACTATGTGTCAGGCACTGTTCACGACACTGGGAATATAGTAAAGATCAAGATTGACAAAGTCCTCCAGGGCCCTTCTGTTCTAGGGTAGGCAGACAGGCATTGAATGAGAGAGGCTGATTGGGAAAGATGAGAATGGATGTGGTGAGTAACCTGTTATTCATACCCTTGTGTAATCCCCTCCTACTTTTTGCCAGGGTTAATCTTATGACCAAGAGTGTACCAAAATTAACTTATAAAGACAAAGGTTTATTTTGGAGGTTGGAGACCATGATCCATAATCCTGTGGCTTTGGGCCTGTAGTGAGGTAGCACATCTCAGCAGGAGCACATGGCAGAGCAAACCTGCTTACCTCACAAGCCAAGGAGTAGAAAAGAAAAGAAGGGGCTAGGGTCTCATAATCCTTTTTGAGAGCACACCTCCAAATGACCCAAGAACTACCCACTAGGCCCCACCTCTTCAAAGTTTCACCACTCTCCTAATAATACTGTGGGCTGGGGACCCAAGCCTTTAACACATAGACCACTGGGAGATTTTTAAGATCCAAAGTATAGCGAAGAGCTCACAACAGAAATGATTCAGTTGTACATGTGATCTGTTGTGTCACTTGTCCTGGTAAGACAAGCTTCAGAAGTAGCCCTGTAGATAGGCCCACAAGGAACTAAAGCACCTAGCCAACAGCCAATGAGAAATTGAGGCTTGTAAGCCAAGGGAGTGAGTTTGGATGTGGATTCCCAGCCTTAGTTAAACCTTGAGTGGATGGTATCCATATCCAGCAGGTTGAGAGAGACCTTGAAACAGAACTACCATGCCAAGCCACCTCTGGATCCTGAAACTGTGACGTAGTTATAGTAAAAGTTTGTTGGCTTAATATACATAGTGAATTCAGCAGAACTATCATGGAAGTGCCGGTGAGTTTTTTTCATTGCATCATGTCAGGTGGCACACAATTTCATCTTATCCTATTATTGATGATATTTATTTGGATCCCTTGATTAAAGTGCTCTCTTCTCAGCTTTTCTACTATGAGGTGACTCTCTCCCTTTTTCTTTTATTTAATGAATATTTTATGGGAGGTACTTTGAAACTATGTAAGTATTATTTTTCCATCCAACTTTCTACTTTTTTCATGTATTTATTTTTCTCAATATGAGATCTCGATTTGCTATTTATTTGATGGGATGTAATCTGTTATTATCATTGTTTATTTTAATGCTCAAATCATCCCCAATTTCACAAGAGGCTCTTCAGCCTGCTCCTGTGTCCTTTGGACATGTCCTCATCATTCTTAGAGCACTTCCCTGATTTCTGGGACAAGATGTTTTAGGCTCATCATGTTCTTTGCCTGTCCTAGCCCTGAAATCACTCATTTCTCCAAGAATTCGATTCTTTTTAGTGGAAAATGGTATTAAAGCTAAGATCTGGGCACTTGGTGTACTTATTGCCACTGCAGGGTCTCTTTTTCCAGGCCCACTCAAAAAGCACACGCACATTTACATGTTCAAATATGTGTGTTTATATAAGTATATACATACATGTCTCTTATGCATTATATAAAATATTTAATGTCTATTTATAAATATCAATACGTAAATCACTGACAAATACATATTTATATCTATAAGTTCATACTACTGCTTTTACTTCTATGGTATCCAGGGTTTATTCTGTCCTTTCCTGTTTCCATATTAGTAACTACTTTCTCCAACAGTGAGAAATTTGGTTCTCATTTTCCTTACTGTATTTACTTGATTGATCCCCCCATATGTAACCAATCTCCCATTACCCCTTATTCACCCCTTTCTACCATGTATAGGCCTCCATTAAGGCTCTCACTCCCATTTTGGAGGCACAACCCTCTGAGATGCCATCCTTAGCTTGCTTGAGCTCTGATTCCCATTGTGCCTCATGGGCTCCAGCACTCCCCAGACTGTCATAAGCTGCTTCTCCATGCAGATTTCTGACCATCTAATTTCTTCTATAATCATTGGGTTCTTTATGAATTTCTGATTTTACTGAAATATCCTAGGAAATACAAATCCCAAAGAAAATATAAAGAACATTATAAACAGAGCAACTAAAGTATACCTAGAAAATGATTAGATAGAATATGGGAGGAAAGGAGTGCTCAGTTTTCATTTTGGACTTTTGGTTCTTTATATTTTCTGCACTTATACTTTTATTTATGTTAATGATACTAACAGATTATAAGCCATGCTTTAAAATTTTCTGTATTGAAAACATAATTAACATTAATCTTATTTTTTTTAAGGGATAAGATACAAAATTCAAGGCCCTATTGCTAGAGATTCTGATCCAGTGCACCTGGGCAAAAAATTGAAAATTCACACTTTATGCTGATCAGCCGGGTTGGGACTCTTGGACCTATCTGAATGTCAAGTGGGCAGAGGACCTGGTGCTCCATCATATACTAACAGTCAAAGTCACAGGAGTGTCTTTCTGACAACTCAGGACAATTAGGTGTTGCTCTGAAGGCCCACAACCCTACTGATGCCTTCTTCCAAAAGACAGTTGTCCCTGATTCTTACTGTGCAAAGTGAAGGAAGCCTCTGAAAAGATGCAGGTTGAGTATGCCTCAGAACTGTCAAGGCCATCAAAATCAGTCTGAGAAACTGAAACTGACAAGATGCCTCAGGAGACATGACAATGAAATGTAATGGAGCTTGGATGGGGTCAGATAAAGGGCATTAGGTAAAAATTAAGCATGGACTTTGGCTAATAGTAATGTATCATCATTATTCCATGAGTTGCAACAAATGTATCATATTAATGGAAGATGTTAATAGTACCAGAAATTGGGTGTGGGGCATGTAGGAACTCTATACTGTACCATAACGCCATAAGCCTGAAATGGTTCTGAAGCAAAAATTTATGAGAAGAAAGATACAGATTGTACTGCAGCACTTTGTAAATAACCAGAAAGAGGTGGGGCTATCAGAATGGGCATGAAGGATTTAAGCAGGGTACCGTCACCCACATGTGAGAGACAAGATCCATGGCCATTGCTGCAACTCATTGGTTTGTGTTTCCGGAGTGACAGGCCATGGCTGCTGCTATTCCCAGAAGTGTGAGGACAGAGGATGGTAGCTCCCAAAGGTCACTATGTAAATGCCTCATAGATGACCAGTTGCCCGAGGGAGAGTCTGGCCCTGCGCACACACAGGGAAAAGGATGGCTCTGGGAACAGTAGTTGCATGCTTTGCCCTTTGCAAATAATTGTTAGGTGCTTGATGTGCCACCTGCGCTTTGTTGGCAGAAATGCCCTCTTACCGGTGCTGTACAGTATAACCAGTCCCTGTTGCTTGTGGCTCAAAGTCAAGCACACTCTCATTAAACCGGAGTTAAACGTTCAGGTTAGAGCTTACAAAACAATGCAAACAAAAATCATTTCCCACTCCCCCAGCATTTGTAATAACAAACACAACTGAAACAGGAAAACTGCATTTCTTTTTATTCTAAGGTAGACAATATGTCCTGCAAATGAGAGTGAAGCCATGCAGTTTATAAATTACATACAGAAGTTGATCACTTCATGGTAGCCAGGAAGCAAAGAGAAGAGGCCAGGGACAAGATCTATCCTCCAAAGCTTGCTCCCAGTGACCTACTTCTTCCAAGCAAGGCCCACCTCCTAGTTTCTACCACATCCCAATAATGTCATCAAATTACGAATCTTATGTGTGGATTAATAATTGATTAGATCAGCATCCTTATGATCCAATCACTGACCCAAAGCCCATCAGGTGGCAACCAAGCCGTTAAACATGAACCTTTGGGGGACATTTCAGATTCAAACCAAAGCACCCATAGACAACACTTACCTCAATACTATATTACAAGGCATTCCCACAAATCTCAAAATATAGGTAGGTGATGGAGATAAACACCAACAACCATAGACTTGCATATTATCAGTGTTTGTACATGGGAAGGAAGGCAGGAAAAAAGAATGGGGCAAAAGACCCCAGGATAGCTAACAAGTACTTATGAAGAGTCATAAGCAACTAATCTGAGTGTAACAGCTGGCACTGGGAGAGGTTTTACCCAGTTCAACGCCAGGCAAGTGCCAGCAGATCTAGTTCTGTAAGGGGGTGAACCACTGGAGCCACATAAACTATAAAACCAAACCTCCAAGGCTCCCTTCCTGGACAAGGGATCCATCTGAGGAGAAATTTCTAATAGTGAAATCAAAATTGGCAGGACATTGACAATAATGATGAAGGGAAGTAAAAGTCTAGATGAAAGTGGGGAACACAGAGGAATTCTCAGCAAGCAAGCTGCCACGATTTTGGACACTCCACTAAAACAACTGTTGCAGGAAAATAATGGACCAGCAAGAGCGAGACTCAAACCCAGGTGGTTGGAGGAAAGGAGGATTTATTTACACTAGCAGACCAGTGCCTGGATCTCTCCAAAATGGCACCGGCCCTTTAGCTCAGAGCTGTTGGTTTTTATGCCTCAGAATGCAGAAGCAAGCAAGTGGGAAGGACAAAAGCAGATGTGGTAGTTTGCCTTTTGCTGGGAGGCTGCAACATATCACAGTAGCACATCACATCACACTAGCACATCTATGGCAAAAGGACATCCACTGTTTCTTACACAATGGCCTGAAACAGGGGCCCGGCTGGGGGAGGGAGTTTTTACTTGCCTTCAGATCTTTCCCTGGGTTTCTTTATCATTCCCTCCTTTTACTCTTCATAATCCCTTATGACCATTTTTGGGATGTCATCTAGGGTCAGTCTTTGATATTGTCTCACTAATTTTAATTTAATGCTGTTCATCCAGTCGTGAGTGAACCTGGTGAGGAGGTTTATCACACAAGGCTGTAAGAGTAATAGCATAAGGAGCACAGTAAGTGGGCCTGCCATGGGGGCTACCCATGGAGCACAGCTCTTCCATCGTGTATTCCAAAATGTTTCCTTGTTTCTTTCCCTTGCCTTGATTCTCTCCAGTAATTGGCGTGCATTTTCTCTCACTATCCCTGAATAGAAGCAACATTCTTCCCCTAAAAACATGCAGAGTCCCCCTTTTTCCGCAGTAATAAGGTTTAAGCCGTGACAGTTCTGTAAGATTACAGCTGCCAGTGAGTCCACCTGGTTTTGTAGGGTGACGATGCTCTGTTGTACTAATCCTAATTCTTCATGGATTTGTTCAGACAGCTGGCTGTGCTGGACTTGTTGGAGTGGCAGTAGCCCCCCGTGGCTGTTGCTCCTGCCAGGGTGACTTCCAGAAGTATCGGGAGGATGATGGGGTCTCGTCAGAAGTAGGTCTGGCCGTCAGATTGTTGGTTTAGGTATCGAGCAACTTCAGTCCCAGGAAGTATGTCCAGGTCTGGAACTAAGAAAACTAGGGCACAACCCGCCCCCCACTCCCATAAAAGGTATGGATCCCTCCCTGGCAGGCAAAGTAAGTCCCATTGGGTGCCTTGACTCATTTTACCAGATTGGTACAATTAATTCTGTTACCAAAGCATTCAGTTTCTCCAGTTGTTTGGACAGCTGAGCCTCTGAGACAGGTATTGTCGTTTGGGTTGAGTAGTTCAGGCCCAGCTCATGTATCTCAGATATGTTAGTCAGGCCCATCCCCATCCCGGCATATGACACTTGGCCAGCCCTCAGGCAAATCCAACAGTTTCTGCCTAGTTCAGGGTCTGCTCGTTGTACTAGCTGGTGGCTGCTGTTTGCCAAAGCTATCATTTTAATGAGAGGGTGTAACGGGAGCTGATCAGTCCCATCCAAGGTGGGAGGGAGGATTTGCCCCTGTGTCCAGGGATCCAAGGAATTAACTTTACTAACTGAGAGAGAGAGATGTTAGCTGCTTTAATATCAAGCCTAAGGATCTTGAAGACTGCAGGGTCTCCCCAATGATTTTCGAGGCATCCTCCCAGCCTGAAGACCCTAGTTCCTCATGGTTGTGGTTCATCTATTGTTAATTGGAGGAGGTCTCCCTTTCCTTCCTGCTCCTGGGGATAGCCTCTGGACACTGACACCCTGGCCTTTGGGGGCCCCTGGAGAGGCAAAATCTACACATGACCAGTGTCGTAGAAAGGACCACGAAGGCCCCCCACAGTCATCCCAGTTCCGAGGTACTCGGCCGTGCACATTGGATTTACGATCTTTGGATGGACCAGCACAAGTCAGGGTGGAGGGCCCAGCTGGGGCTATTTGCTGGCCTCTGGGCCTGGGCAGTACCTAAAGGAGACAAGACAAGGGCCTGACAAAGCACAGATGGTATAGTTAATTAATATAGTTCCCTCTTGTTCTTCCAAGAGTTTGACCTCCCACATCAGTTTATGAGAGACCCCAGCTGGATCTGGAGGTTTTGTTTGTGAGTCATTTATTATGATTACAGCTGTTAGTAGAATCAGTAGGTCTGTCTAGGGCCTCATCAGCACTCCCTCGGGTCAAGGTCAAGTCAACAACTGGTCCGGGTTGGCTCCGGATTGCCACTCCTGGCCTGGATCTCCGCTGGCTTGGTGTGCATGTGATGATCCATGGTTTCAGTCCTGCAACCTTAAGGGCTGAAGGAGTGGTTAGAATAACTTGGTAAGGTCCCTCCCGTTGGTGGTCTAAGTTCTCTCTAGTTGGGGTTTTGACCCAAACCCAGTCCCCCAGGCTCCATGGGTGCAAGGGCCCGAGGGTCATGGGGGCTGGCTCCGGGTGTCCTAGGTGCCAGGCAATCTCCCTGGAAGCACGCACCAAGCCTTTTAGGATCTTGTGGAGGCCGATCTGTCCATACTCCCAAAGGTCTCCAGCCTGTCCAGGTATTAGTGGTAGTGGCTGTCCATACAGGACTTCAAAGGGAGAGAGACTGCATTTTCTAGGTGTACACCTAATTTTGAACAGTGTCAAGGGTAATACATCTGGCCACAGTAGCCCTGTCTCTTGACATTGTTTTGCTAGTGCTGCCTTGATAGTCCTGTTCTTCCTTTCCTCTTGGCCTGATGATTAGGTGTGCAAGTCCCAAGTCAGCCCGACTGCACAAGATATTCCTTGGACCACCTGGCTGACAAAAGCAGGCCCGTTGTCTGACCTGATGCTGCTAGGCACCATGAACCGAGGAATAATCTCCCTGGCTAGAGCTCTTGACACTTCTGTGGCCTTTTCCATATGGTGGGATATGCCTCTACCCAGCCCATGAAGGTGCAGACCACCACCAGGAGGTACCGATAAGTTCTACTCGGTTGGATCTCAGTGAAGCCATCTCTAAGTGTTGGAATGGGTAGACCCCCTTCTTCTGGGAGAGCAGCAGGGGCTTGGGTCCCTGTCCTGGGTTGTGTTGGGTGTAGCACAGGCAAAGCCATGCTGGTTGACTGAGTTAAAGTCGCCAATGGGGGAATGACCAGGTATTTTTGTAATAATCTCTGTAGGGAGGTTTTGCCCAAATGGGTGATGTCGTGTGCCAGCCTTACCAGGACTGGAGCTGTCTTTTCTGGTTTTAGGATCCTTCCTTCCAGGGTTATGAACCAGCCTTCTGATTTCTCTTTAGCCCCCGTTTCATGGGCCTGTTCTCTCTCTTGTGGGCTGTACTCTGGTATGTCTAGGAGGACGGGGAAGGCAAAGCATACTTTGGCTAAAGTAGCATCTTTCTTTTGTACTCCTCCTGAGAGGGCTGCTTTTTTTGCTTTCCTGTCCGTAAATCCATTTCCTTGGCTGATCTTGTCTGGCCAGTTGGTGTGGGCCAGACAGTAGATGACTGCAATGGCTCAGGGCTTCCAGACTGCCTCTAACAGTTGTAAGATTTGTTGGCTGTTTTTGATCTCTTTACCTCCACATGTCAATAGGCCTCTCTCCCTCCTCTTCTGGCAAATATGTGTCCAGATTGAGAGTCCTCACTGCTTCGACTCATACCCCAGGGTTCTTGCCCAATAAAGCCTGATATCTGGCCACTCATTCCCCGTTCATCTATCGACTGGCAGTGCCGTTGAGCAGAGAAGTTACTTGGTGGGGGACCCGCAGCGTGATGTGTTGTCCCAGAGTCAGTTTATCTGCTTCCTGTATTCAGAGGAATGCTGCTGCCAGTGCCCGGAGGCATGGGGGCCAACCTGAGGCCACAGGGTCTAATTTCTTGGACAGGTAGGTTACTGGCCAGTTCCATGGCCCCAGTGGCTGGGCCAGGACACCTAACTCTATGCCTCCCTTCTCATGGACGTAGAGGTGGAAAGGGCGAGTGACGTCCAGGAGAGCCAGGGCCAGTGCCTCACCCAGGTGTTGTTTAAATTTTTGGAATGTGTCCTCTTGGTCAGGGCCCCAGTGCAATGGTCCTGTGGGATACCCCTTTAGTGCTGCATAAAGCAGCCCAGCAGTGACCGAGAATCTGGGGATCCATAGGCAGCAGAAGCCTCCGGCACCTGGAAAGTCCCTCAGCCGTCTTTGGGACTCTGGGCGTGGGTACCAGAGGATCACTTCTTTTCTCCCAGTTGCCAGCCTTCTCTTTCCCTGGCTCAGGTGATATGCCAAGTTTATGACCTCCTCCTGACAAATTTGTGCTTTCTTTTGTGAGACCTTGTATCCTGCTTTCTGTAAGAATTGGAGCAGTTCTTCTGTTCCGTTTTTGCAGGCCTCTGGGTGGGGACCTCTAAGAGTATATCATCTACATACCGGAGGACAGTGCAGTCTTTTGGTCAGCAGTTTCCTAGGTCTCTGACTAAGGCCTCCCCAAAGATAGTAGGGGAATTTTTGAAGCCCTGTGGGAGCCTACTCCAGGTTAATTGTCCTTTTGTTCCAGTGTCAGGGTCCTCCCATTCAATTGCGACCAGGGACTGGCTAGCTTCTGCCAGGCACTGACAGAAGAACGCATCCTTAAGGTCCAGACATGTGAACGCCTTGGTGGTGGGAGGAATCAAAGTCAGCAGAGTGTATGGATTGGGGACGACAGGATGAATAGTCTGTGCCTTGCTCCTTGTTCACCCAGCGTAGGTCTTGAACTGGTCGATAATCACTGGACCCTTGCTTTTTGACAGGGAGAAGAGGGGTGTTCCAGCCTGATCCTACTTCCCTCAGGATTCCCTGCGCCCGTAGGCATTGAATGTGTGGCGCGATTCCCCTCCCGGCCTCTAGAGATGTTGAATATTGTCTTTTTTTTATTGTTTTATTATTCATATGTGCATAGAAGGCTTGGGTCATTTCTCCCCCCTGCCCCCACCCCCTCCCTTACCACCCACTCCGCCCCCTCCCTCTCCCCCCCCCTCAATACCCAGCAGAAACTATTTTGCCCTTATCTCTAATTTTGTTGTGGAGAGAGTATCAGCAATAATAGGAAGGAACAACGGTTTTTGCTGGTTGAGATAAGGACAGCTATACAGGGCATTGACTCACATTGATTTCCTGTGCGAGTGTGTTACCTTCTAGGTTAATTCTTTTTTTTTTTTTTTTCATTTTTCTTTTATTATTCATATGTGCATACAAGGCTTGGTTCATTTCTCCCCCCTGCCCCCACCCCCTCCCTTACCACCCACTCCACCCCCTCCCGCTCCCCCCCCTCAATACCCAGCAGAAACTATTTTGCCCTTATCTCTAATTTTGTTGTAGAGAGAGTATAAGCAATAATAGGAAGGAACAAGGAGTTTTGCTGGTTGAGATAAGGATAGCTATACAGGGCATTGACTCACATTGATTTCCTGTGAGTGTGTGTTACCTTCTAGGTTAATTCTTTTTGATCTAACCTTTTCTCTAGTACCTGGTCCCCTTTTCCTATTGGCCTCAGTTGCTTTTAAGGTATCTGCTTTAGTTTCTCTGCGTTAAGGGCAACAAATGCTAGCTAGTTTTTTAGGTGTCTTACCTATCCTCACCCCTCCCTTGTGTGCTCTCGCTTTTATCATGTGCTCATAGTCCAATCCCCTTGTTGTGTTTGCCCTTGATCTAATGTCCACATATGAGAGAGAACATACGATTTTTGGTCTTTTGGGCCAGGCTAACCTCACTCAGAATGATGTTCTCCAATTCCATCCATTTACCAGCAAATGATAACATTTCGTTCTTCTTCATGGCTGCATAAAATTCCATTGTGTATAGATACCACATTTTCTTAATCT
The DNA here is from genome assembly GCF_047511655.1 of Castor canadensis. Taxonomy (NCBI): domain Eukaryota; kingdom Metazoa; phylum Chordata; class Mammalia; order Rodentia; family Castoridae; genus Castor; species Castor canadensis. The sequence goes on along the minus strand of NC_133386.1, from coordinate 52,927,529 downwards.
ATTCGTCAGTGGTGGGGCATCTTGGTTGTTTCCATAACTTGGCTATTCTGAATAGTGCTGCAATAAACATGGGTGTGCAGGTGCCTCTGGAGTAACCTGTGTCACAGTCTTTTGGGTATATCCCCAAGAGTGGTATTGGTGGATCAAATGGTAGATCAATGTTTAGCTTTTTAAGTAGCCTCCAAATTTTTTTCCAGAGTGGTTGTACTAGTTTACATTCCCACCAACAGTGTAAGAGGGTTCCTTTTTCCCTGCATCCTCGCCAACACCTGTTGTTGGTGGTGTTGCTGATGATGGCTATTCTAACAGGGGTGAGGTAGAATCTTAGTGTGGTTTTAATTTGCATTTCCTTTATTGCTAGGGATGGTGAGCATTTTTTCATGTTTTTTTTGGCCATTTGAATTTCTTCTTTTGAGAAAGTTCTGTTTAGTTCACTTGCCCATTTCTTTATTGGTTCATTAGTTTTGGGAGAATTTAATTTTTTAAGTTCCCTATATATTCTGGTTATCAGTCCTTTGTCTGATGTGTAGCTGGCAGATATTTTCTCCCACTCTGCGGGTGTTCTCTTCAGTTTTGAGACCATTTCTTTTGATGAACAGAAGCCTTTTAGTTTTATGAGGTCCCATTTATCTATGCTATCTCTTAGTTGCTGTGCTGCTGGGGTTTCGTTGAGAAAGTTCTTACCTATACCTACTAACTCCAGAGTATTTCCTACTCTTTCCTGTATCAACTTTAGAGGTTGTGGTCTGATATTAAGATCCTTGATCCATTTTGAGTTAATATTGGTATAGGGTGCTATACATGGATCTAGTTTCAGGTTTTTGCAGACTGCTAACCAGTTTTCCCAGCAGTTTTTGTTGAAGAGGCTGCTATTTCTCCATCGTATATTTTTAGCTCCTTTGTCAAAGACAAGTTGGTTATAGTTGTGTGGCTTCATATCTGGGTCCTCTGTTCTGTTCCACTGGTCTTCATGTCTGTTTTTGTGCCAGTACCATGCTGTTTTTATTGTTATTGCTTTGTAATATAGTTTGAAGTCAGGTATTGTGATACCTCCAGCATTGTTCTTTTGACTGAGTATTGCCTTGGCTATTCGTCGCCTCTTGTGTTTCCATTTAAATTTCACGGTAGATTTTTCGATCTCTTTAATGAATGTCATTGGAATTTTGATGGGAATTTCATTAAACATGTAGATTACTTTTGGGAGTATAGACATTTTTACTATGTTGATTCTACCAATCCATGAGCATGGGAGATCTCTCCACTTTCTATAGTCTTCCTCAATCTCTTTCTTCAGAAGTTTATAGTTTTCCTTATAGAGGTCATTCACATCTTTTGTTAGGTTTACACCTAGGTGTTTGATTTTTTTTGAGGCTATTGTAAATGGAATTGTTTTCATATATTCTTTTTCAGTTTGCTCATTATTAGTGTATAGAATGCTAATGATTTTTCTATGTTGATTTTATATCCTGCTACCTTGCTGTAGCTATTGATGATGTCTAGAAGCTTCTGAGTTGAGTTTTTTGGATATTGTCTTTGATGCACCAGGATGGCTCCTGGTTTGACAGTGACCAATACTGGGGGATGTCCTGTGCTAGCCCAATTCACCCATCCTGGTCCCAAACACCCAGGAACCAGTTCATGAGGTGATCTAGGAATGGTTGAGGATGGACGGGTTTATTGTCCCTGGGGTGTGTATGTGCCACTCTTCTTCAAGACTGACCTCCAAGGTTAACACTGGCAGGATGCTAACATCAGGGGGTCCCAGATCCATAGATACTGTGTTGCCTGGTTTAGAAAGTAAGTCTCTTCCCAGAAGGGGGCCTGGAGCCTCTGGCACATACAGAAACTGGTGCCTGACCCGGTGTCTGCTGACCATGCATTCTTGGGGTTTGCAGAACTGGTGCTCCTCTAATGGTGATTGAGTCCTTGGTGAGCCGACCGGTTGGTGTGGTCACGGTGGAAATGGCTGCCCCAGTGTCCAGAACGAAGTCTATGTGGTGGCCTTCAATGTCATGCTTGACCGTGGGCTCCTGAGGGCTGATCAAAAGGGAGCCCAGTCACCCTCAGTCAGACTCGTTTCCCCAGGCTGCGTTTGTCTGTAGGTTGCAGTCTTCCTTGGATTTAACAGCAGCCACTGTCACTCTTTCTTTTTCCTTTTTTTTCTTGTTGGGGAACTCATTTTTCCAAAGTCCCTCTTCCTTACAGCAGGCACACAGATTTTCCCCCAGGGTGTGTATGCTGCGGTGTGTTGCTGCCAGTCCAGGAGGTCGGTGGTAATGAAGGGCTTGTACATGTATTACATGGGTCCAGCCACATATGACCCATCAGCCTGGGGTAATGACGGCCCAGAGCCTGGCGGAGGGGGCATAGCATCGCAGCCAGCGTTCTTGCCTCCTTGCTTGTTAGCTTCCCAGAGTTCAGCGACCTTCCTCAATGACTCATATCTTTCTCTGGGACCATAGAAGATAAAGGAGGGTATAATGAGGGATCCATTGGATGACATGGGTGGGGGTTCAAGTCCGATGCCTCCTCCTTTCTGTTGGGGTCCTCTGAGTCGGACTCAGGTCTCAGGGAGGCTGGGGCATCTGGGCTCACTGGAAGGACATATGGGGGCTGGTCTGGTGGCTCAGGTTCCGAGGTGTGGTGGACCTCAAATTTCTTTTCCTGTACTTTGCCATTAACCAGAACGGCTGTGTGTCTCCTGGGTGCATGAAAATGTAACCAGTCAGGTGGGTGGGCGGCCAGGATGGACCAGGAGTCAATGTGAGGAAAGTGGTCTGGATGACCTGGATCCCCAATGATTATGTCTCTCACATGGGTGATAGTGGCTAGGTCCAGTGTGCCCTCTGTGGGACATCCTACGTTGAAAGTGGGCCATTCTAGTTCACAAAATGTCCGGAGCTTTGCTGGCTTCATCTGGACTCCATAATTACCCAAGAAGCCGTCCCTAAAGTTAGCGAGCATGGTCTGGAGCACTGTCAGGTGCTTTAATCTGATTTATTTCAGATTCTCAGAGGAACCCATTTTATATATGCCTGGTTACTATTGATGCCGCAGGACAGACAAAGGGAAGGGGATGTCTCTCAGCAAGAGACCACACAGATATTCATCCGTCTGTAACCCCAGGCGATGGGGTCAGGTGTGGCTTGGCCATAGTGGGTTCAGCCCAACCGGGTGACTTGGTGATCAAATGCTGGTCCCACCCCACCATAGACTGTATGCCAAATACTGTGAAATCACACCAGAGCTCACTTGGACTCCATAGCCTTTAGGGGACCTTAGAGATCCCCGGCTGTGAAGCCACAAATTCAAGCTTGAAATGCAAGCGAGTCAAGCCACTCAGTCACACACCATTCACTCAGAGTTTAAAATAATCAGTTCCTATTTATTTCCCCTAAAATCATGGCCTGCTCTAATCCCAGTTGACCAGAATCAGATCAGTCAGAGAGGAAAGGGACGGGTCACCCTGGATATTCTTCAGGGTTCAGCTGGTCCCCTATGGAGGATCAGTCCACGCCAGCTCCTTACACTGACTGCTGCGGGGCTTCCTACCTGGTCGGGACATCCAGCACAGATCTCTGTTTGAACTCCACCAGTCCAAGAGCCTGTTCCGAGGCTCTGCAGCCTCCTTCAGTCATCTTGAAGGAGACCCCGGAATCACGTCAGGGGTGTGCACTTCCCAGTTCCAGGGACCCCCACAAGCTGCGGAGCCAGGGAGCAGGGACCCATTACCCAACAGGGCTCAGCAGTCTGATCTCTCCAGGGCCTCCAGAAATGTTGGGGGAAAATAACAGACCAGCAAGAACCCAGGTGGTTGGAGGAAAGGAAGATTTATTTACACTAGCAGACCAGTGCCTGGATCTCTCCAAAATGGCACCAGCCTTCTAGCTCAGGGCTGTTGGGTTTTTATGCTTCAGACTGTGGAAGCAAGCAAGCGGGAAGGACAAAAGCAGACATCGTGGTTAGCCTTTTGCTGGGAGGCTGCAACACATCATACTAGCACATCTATGGTGGAGGACATCCACTGTTTCTTTCAGAATGGCCTGAAACATGGGGCCTGGTTGGGGGAGGGAGTTTTTACTTGTCTTTAGATCTTTCCCCTGGGTTTCTTTATTACAACCAAAGGAGGCATTTTGTGAAGTTAGGGATATTTTCCTGAACTACACCTCCTTCTAAAAGCTCAGGAAAACTAAATTTGCAAAATAAGCAACCAAAAAGAATCATATAAAGTTATCAGAAGAACAGAACACAGAGCAGAACGGCATCCTTACAGACAATACAAGCACACCAGAGACAAGTCAGTAAGAGAGGTCAAAAGTGCAATGTACTGTTTCACAATGAGTGAAAATAAAACTTTAAAATGAAGAAAGGCATAAAGAGTATTTAGGAGAAAGGGTCAAATACTAACAATAGGCAAAGATTATTTAATGTGGATAGTAGGAGTCTTTAAAAGAGCAAAGCAAAGGAATAGAAAAACACTAAAAACAGTAAGGCAAAGAAAACCTTTCTGGAATAAAACAAAAGTACATATTGAAAGAGCACACCACATACCTGAGAATGTTGACCTAGAATGACTAATACTAGAATGCATCCTAAGTTAACTATACTTTAAATAAAAAATTCCTTTAGACATCAAAACATAAAGACTTTTAAAATAAAGAATATTAGATTATCATAAGGTTTTTTGGATGCAGCACTTCAGGCCAGGAGAAAGGAATAGAGTAATATATTTCAGATTCTCAAGAAAAGAAAATGTGGACCAAGGATATTATTTTCAAAGCTTTTCAGTATAAAAGTAGAAGTGGTTTTGTTATCAGTAAGAAAGAACCCAGGGAGTATTGTGTGGAGAATGAGATCCAGACAACTGAAATGACTAGAGACATTTCCATGATTTAGGTGAGTGACACCACCCCCCAAAGCCCATGTGCTAAAGGCTAGGTCCCCACCTGGTGATGCTATTGAGAGATGTTGAAACATACAGAGGTAAGGCCTAGTGCAAGGGCACATTTGTTTGTACCCTTGAAGGAGATATTGGAAGTCTGGCCCCTCCTCTTCATCACTCTCTTTGCTTCCCAGCTGCAATGAAGTGAGCAGCTGCCTCCACCATGCAGTCCTGTCATAATGTACTACCTCTCCCCAGGGAACAGTGAACCAACTAACCATGGACTGAAACCTCCAAACCTGTGAGCCAAAATAACCCTGTCTTTATAAGCAAATGATCTCAAGTATTTTGTAACAGTAACAGAAAACTGACGCAGACATTGACATAAAGTTTAATATGAATAGTAAATTATAGTTGCCTATAGAACTAAAATGAGAGTTAAAAGGAAGGGAGGATAATATATCATGACTACATGTTCAAACAATATGTAATGTAGTAGACCTCTGGAAAAAAAATAGGATGATCTGGAGAAAATTTGCAAAGATAAAGTCTGTTCTGAGAGCTCACATCAATGGGGTGGTATTATTACCAGTGGTGTGAGGCTGTTGTATGTGTAATATGGGATGAAGACAATTAGTAATTTGGCCTATTTTAATTCTGATACCTTCTATGTCCTAGAGATACAGGATTACAAGATTCTCTCTCTCTCTCTCTCTCTCTCTCTCTCTCTCTCTCTGTCTCTCTCTCTCATACACACACGCCTGTGTGCACGCATGCAATGGCCCCCAGTACAATTAGAGTTCCTAGTCCTACATTGTGGTCTTAAAATACCAATGCCCCACTAGTAGGAACCAGAGCTTCTGAGAGGTGTGGTTGATTCCATGTCTGTGCTGGGAAAAATGTACAAAATAAACCTGGAACTTCTTGTTAATCCAGATGTCCCGTCCAGCAGGACACTTCAGCGTGGGTAGCCAACCTAGAAGGGGAAGAATGAAGGGACAAGAGACACGAAGCATGACAGCAAGACAGGAGTTCTGATCAAGCTGCAAAATTTCATTGTTCACACAGGGGTATTTATGTGCTGAGGGAGTGAGGGGTATGACGAGGTGCAGGCTGGTTGGCTGGTTCTGCTGTAGGACTTCTGATAGGGTGCACGTTCGCGCCGGCGGCGAGGTAAACTCCCGGAAGAGAAGCAGGGATGGCGCCATCTTGTGCTGGAGATGGAGAAGTTGGGCGGGTGGTGCGACACTGCAGGCTATTTGCTATTTGCATGAACACAGGACGTTGGGAGAAATGCAAGATGTCCCAGGAAGACAAACAACCGCAAAATGTTCCAGGGCAAGGTCAAGACAGAATGGCTCACAAAGGGAGCCCTGTCTCCGACATTTCCCCCTTATTCTTATACAAACATGACCAGAATATGTCGGCTTATTGAGAGGGGATGACAGAGGCCCAGTTCCTCAGGGTGGAGATCATTTTTGCTTTGTAAGCAAGCGTCCTTGCTAAGTTCTCAAGAGAATCTCCTCGGCATGTTTTTTGAGGAGGCGGATTTTTTAGGAGCATGCCGACCGCCGTGCACCAGGGCATGTCATACAGAGGTCTTGGGTCTGGGGATCCTAGGATCCACCCTCCTGCAGTCTTACCTGCACCCTCGTTTAGAAAAGCCTTTATGATCACTCTCCCTGGGTGCTGCCTCCCCCAAGCGGAGGGGCCCAGCGGAAGAGGGCCCCATGGGCGATGAGTGGTCAAGAATGTTATATAAGAAGAGGGGGTGGCAGAGAGAAAATTTGGAAACCCAGATGGAGCATTTAGCGAGTTTCTATTGAAAGGAAGGTCTCAGGAGCACGGTCTTCCATATCCAGGCGATGATAATGGACCTGTATAGGTTTAGAGGCTAAGGTGTTGATTTGTTCTTTAATAAATTGTATCAGCCTGTTTATAATGCAGGGCCCTATGATCACAATTAAAAGTAGACCCAGCAAGGGGCCTAATAGTGGAAGAAGGTAGGGTAGAATTCCATTAAGCCCAGTCCAGAGGGGGTTTTCAAATAGCTCCCTTCGTCTCTTTTCTAAATCTTCTTGAAGCTGTTTAATTTTGGTGCGTACTATGCCTGATTTATTGGCATAAAAGCAGCATCTTTCCCCTAAGGCCAAGCGGATACCTCCCTGGTTGGCTGTTAGCAGATCTAAGCCTCGCCTGTTCTGAAGGACCACTTCTGCCAGGGAGTCTATTTGGTCCTGTAAATCCTTAATGGTTCCAGATAGAGTTTGTACATCATCTATAAGTTGTTGAGATAGGCGACGGTAAGAGCGTATAGCCGTGCCTAAGCCAGCTGTACCTGTGCCTATAGCTGCTGTTATTCCAAGGCTGGCAAGGAGCGGTAAGGCTTGTATTGCCCGTTTATGTCTTTTAATTAAGGTGTCTAAGCTAGGAATGGGCAGAGGTTCATCTCCTGAGACAACAGTAACATCTGGGAGTAATAAGGCAACAACACAGCCACCAGTCCAATTTGCTGGAAGCCTGGGGAAGGCTGAGTTTCCTCCACACAAAAGAACTGTACCGTTGGGGGGACAAAGAGCTGGGGTGGGTGAGGAATAATTTAGAACTGATGAGCAATTTCCAAAAGAACTAACCCCAACGTCAATATCATGAGAATTATTTTGCATCATGCCTTGAAGGCATACTGTAGGTGCATCCATAGGCTGTACTTTAAAGGGAAGTCCAGATTGGCAGGTATCCTGATTACTTATTGCTCTGAATGGTAACGGGCGGCTGCTTCCTCAAGGGAAGCTTGTTCCTCGGGAGCTAGGGTGTCATCAGGGCTTAAAACTGGATAAAGGTGGGTGGCTTTTTTTGGGTCCTGGGGCGGAATAGGGTCCTTAGATTTTGAGCTAGATTGTGAAGAATCTACATCAATAGTAACTGAAGGACATCGGGAAGGAGGGCGGGAGGCCGTTTGCATAGCATCCTGCCCAAGTTTAACAAGCTTTAAAGTACCATTATCAAAGGGTGCACTTTTGAGAATGTCATTAATTAGATTCCAATAAGAAAAGGTGGTTACTGGGACCTTTTCAGGGCCGAAAGATTCATAATAGTCTTTTAAACAGTCTCCGACCCGGAGCCGTCTTTTACCATCGATGGTTCCTTCAAGAGGAAACCAAGGACATAGGTCTCCTATGTAAGAAAAGAATGACTTTAAGTCCTTTTTCTTAACACGCGCCCCTCGCGTCTTGAGGGCCTCCTTGAGGCCTGACAGAAACAAATCATGTGACGACACTGCTTGTCCCACGGTGGGTCACTCACCGTTCGCCGTCCTCGCTCTCCTCCTGGATCTGTCTCTCGGTTGCGTTTGCCGAGGCGATCGCGAACTCCGCTTGGTGCCAAGTCTTCCCGGAGGACGGTGTTCTCCCCGCAATCAAAGGAATAGCTACAGCCACGTTGGGCACCAGATGTCCCGTCCTGCAGGACACTTCAGCGTGGGTAGCGAACCTAGAAGGGGAAGAACGAAGGGACAAGAGACACGAAGGATGACAGCACAAGACAGGAGTTCTGATCAAGCTGCAAAATTTCATTGTTCACACAGGGGTATTTATGTGCTGAGGGAGTGAGGGGTATGACGAGGTGCAGGCTGGTTGGCTGGTTCTGCTATAGGACTTCTGATAGGGTGCACATTTGCGCCGGCGCCAAGGTAAACTCCCGGAAGAGAAGCAGGGACGGCGCCATCTTGTGCTGGAGATGGAGAAGTTGGGCGGTTGGTGCGACACCACAGGCTATTTGCATGAACACAGGACGTTCGGAGAAATGCAAGATTTCCCAGGAAGAGAAACAACCGCAAAATGTTCCAGGGCAAGGTCAAGACAGAATGGCTCACAAAGGGAGCCTTGTCTCCGACATCCAGATAGCAAAAAAGCTTTCGAAGAATACTAGGGTCCTATTGTTGTGGGAAGAATTTGGACCAGCGAGAACGAGACTCAAACCCAGGTGGTTGGAGAAAAGGAAGATTTATTATGCTATTGGGCCAGCACCTGGATCTCTCCAAAAATGGCACTGGCCCCACAGCCCAAGGCTGCAGGCTTTTTATGCCTCAGATTGAGAAAGCAAACAAGTGGGAAGGACAAAAGTAAATGTGGCAGTTAGCTTCTCCCTAGGAGGTTACAACTTATCACACTACCTCAAGGTTACAGCACACCACACCACACTAATACATGTGTGAAACTGGGCAGACCGGGGAAGGGAGCTTGCCTTCAGATCTTTCCCTGGGTTTCTTTAACATTCCCTCTTACTCTTCATAATCCCTTATGACCATTTTGCGGGGGTGGGGGGGCATCTAGAGGCAGTCTTTGATATTGCCTCACTCATTGTAATCTAATGGCATTCATCCAATTGCGAATGAACCTGGTGAGAAGGTTTATCATGCAAGGCCCTAAGAATAGCATAAAGAGAATAGTAAGTGGGCCCACCAGGGGGGCTGTCCAGGAGGCCCAGCTCTTCCATCCTGTATTCCAAAATGTTTCCTTGTTTCCTTCCCTTGCCTTGATCCTTTCTCGTAATTGGCATGCATTTTGTCTCACTATCCCTGACTGGTTTGCATAGAAGCAACATTCTTCCCCTAAAAACACGCAAATTCCCCCTTTTCTGTAGTAATGAGGTCTAAGCCTCTATGGTTCTGTAAGACTACAGCTGCCAGTGAGTCCAACTGATTCTGTAAGGTGATGATGCTCTGTTGTACTAATCCTAAATCCTCACGGATTTGTTTAGACAGCTGGCTGTGCTGGACTTGTTGGAGGCCAATAGCAGTAGCTCCCGTAGCTGTTGCTCCTGCCAGGGTGACTCCCAGAAGTACCAGGAGGACGATGGGGTCCCGTCAGAAATGGGTCTGGCCATCAGCTTGTTGGGTTAGGTATCAAGCAACTTCAGTCCCGGGAAGTATGTCCAGGTCCAGGACTAAGAAAACTAGGGTGCAAGCCCCCCTCTTCCCCTCCTCCCCCGTAACAGGTGTGAATCCCACCCTGACAGGCAAAGTAAGTCCCATTAGGTGCTTTGGCTGCTTTTTACCAGATTGGTGCAATTCTTTTTGTTACCAAAGTATTTAGTTTCTCCAAAAATTTGAATAACTGGGCCTGTGAGACAGGTATTGTCGTTTTGGGTTGAGTTGTCCAGGCCCAGCTCATGTATCTTGGATATGTTAGTCAGGTCCACCCCGGCATATGACACTTGGCCAGCCCTCAGGCAAATCCAACAGTCTCTGCCTAGTTTGGGGTCTGCTCATTGTACTAGCTGGTGGCTGCTGTTTGCCAAAGCTATCATTTTAATGAGAGGGGGTGTCAGGGTGTAACGGGGGCTGATCAGTCCCATCCAAGGTGGGAGGGAGGATTTGCCCCTGTACCCAGAGGTCCAAGGAATTAACTTTACTAACTGAGAGAGAGAGATAGAGAGAGAGAGAGAGAGATGTTAGCTGCTTTAATCTCAAGCCTAAGGATCTTTAAAACTGCAGGGTCTCCCCAATGATTTTCAAGGCATGCTCCCAGCCCAAAGACCCTAGTTCCCCATCGTTGTGGTTCATTTGTTGTTAATTGGAAAAGGTTTTCCTTTCCTTCCTGCTCCCTGTGCCTTAGACCGCTCATTCACGTTGAAGAGGTTTGAAGATAGCTTCTGGACACTGACACCCTGGCCTTTGGGGGGGCCTTTTCCAAGCCCCCAGAGAGGCAAAATGAACACATGACCAATGTTGTAGAAAGGACCATGAAGGCCCCCCCCACAGTCATCCCAGTTCCATGGTACTCAGCCATACACATTGGATAGGCGATCTATGGATGGGCCAGAGCAAGTCAGGGTGGAGGGCCCCAGTTGGGCCCTTCTGCCAGCTTCCAGGCCTGGGCAATACCTAAAGGAGACAAGACAAGGGCCTGACAAAGCACAGGTGGTACAGTTAATTAATATAGTTCCCTCTTGTTCTTCCAAGAGTTTGACCTCCCACATCAGTTTATGAGAGACCCCAGCTGGATCTGGAGGTTTTGTTTGTGAGTCATTTATTATTATTACAGCTGTTAGTAGAATCAGTAGGTCTGTCTGGGGCTTCATCAGCACTCCCTCGGGTCAAGGTCAGTTTCAATGGCTGGTCCTGGTTGGGCAAATTTTTGAAGCCCTTTGGAAGCATACTCCAGGTTAAATGTCCTTTTGCTTCAGTGTCAGGGTCCTCCCATTCGAATGCGAACAGGGGCTGCTAGCTTTCGCAAGTCACAGGCAGAAGAGGCGTCCTTAAGGTCCAGACATGTGAATGCCTTAGCGGTGGGAGGAATCAAACTTAGCAGAGTATATGGGTTGGGGACGACAGGATGAAGAGTCTCTGTTGCCTCGTTCACCCAGTGCAGGTCTTGGCCTAGTCAGTAATCATTGAACCCTGGCTTTCTGACAGGGACTAAAGGGGTGTTCCAGGTCAATTGCACTTCCCTCAGGATTCCCTAGTCTCATAGGCATTGAGTGTGTGGTGCGATTCCCTTCCAGGCCTCTAGAGGTACTGGATATTGTTTTTGACACACCGGGTTAACTCCTGGTTTGACAGTGACCAGTACTGGGGGATGTCCTGTTGCTAGCCTGATTTGCCCATCCCAAATGCCCAGGAACCACTTCATGAGGTGATCTAGGAATGGCTGAGGATGGATGGGTTTATTGTCCCTGGGGTGTGTATGTGCCGCTCTTCTTCAAGACTGACCTCCAAGGTTAACACTGGCAGGATGCTAACATCAGGGGTCCCAGATCCATAGATCTGGTTTAGAAAGTAAATCTCTTCCCAGAAAGGGGCCTGGAGTTTCTGGCATGTACAGAAACCTGTGCTTGACCTGGTGTCTGCTGACCATGCATTCTTGGGGTTCCAGAATTGGTGCTTCTTGGTGTTTCCAGTGGCCCCTCTAATGGTGATTGAGTCCTTGGTGAGCCGACCAGTTGGTGTGGTCATGGTGGAAATGGCCTCCCAAGTGTCCAGAACGAAGTCTATGTGGTGGCCTTCAATGTCAGTCTTGACCGTGGGCTCCTGAGGGCTGATCAAAAGGGTGCCCAGTCGCTCCCAGTCAGACTCGTTTCCCCAGGCTGCATTTGTCTCTAGTTTGCAGGCTTCCTTGGATTTAACAACAGCCACTGTTATTCTTACTTTTTCCTTTTTTTCTTAGGGCATCATTTTTCCAATGTCCCTCCTCCTTAAAGTAGGTGCACTGGTTTTTTCCCAGAGGATTTCTCCATTCTCTCCTGTTAGGGCTTCCCTTCCGGCCTCCAGTCTTCCCGTCTCCCTCCTTGAGGGCCATAGCCAGGATTTTTGCCTTCTTTTCCAGATATTTTTCTTTCTGTCTTGTGTCTGTCTCCTCTCGGTTCACTACTACCTTGGCCCCTATATAATGAGTTGGTCAATATTGGCACCTGCGAAGCCCTCCATATTTGTAGTTTTCAGCAAACATCAGAGGCGGACTGTTGAACAAAGGCGGTGTTGATCATAGACCAGTTCTCGGAGGCTTCAGGGAGTATACCAATGATAAGCATCACATAGCCAGTCATAGAATTGGCTAGGCAGATCATCAGGCTTCTGTGTGACTTCACTGACCCTGGCAAGGTTGATTGCTCCTTGTGCCCACTGGCTTGTCTCATACTCTGGATGGATTGGAGCCCGGCAGGAGTGTTTATATCCCAGCCCGGTCTGGTGTCCAGGATCCTCTCATCTGCCCTTTGCTCTGTATTTGCAGTCTGTGGTGGAGCTTGGGTAACTAGCCGTGCTCTGGCTGCTTGGTATACTTGCCGGCACTCATCAGAAGTGAAGAGGGTAGACATGAGCTGATGGCCATCATCCCAATAGGATTGGTGGCTGTGTATGATGTTGGTCAAAAGCCTGTGGTTCCTCTGAGTATGCTGGGGTGTGCTACCACCAGTTCAGGAGGTCGGTGGTAGTGAAGGGCTAGTACACTTATTTGCATGGATCCAGCCACATATGACCCATCTGCCTGAGGTAATGGTGGCCCCAGAGTCTGGCGCAGGGGATCTAGCGCCGCAGCCGGGGTTTCTGCCTCCTTGCTCATTAGCCTCCCAGAGTTCAGCGACCTTCCCCAATGGCTCTTATCTTTCCCCGGGGCCACTGAAGGCAAAGTGGGGGTATAATGAGGGAGGGCCATCTAAGGCAAAGGGGGGTATAATGAGGAAGTTGTTGGATGACATGGGCAGGGGTTCGGCTCTGATGCCTCCTCCTTTCCATTGGGGTCCTTTCAGTTGGACTCAAGTCTCGGGGAGGCCGGAGCTGCAAGGCACACCTGAGGAATATGTGGTGGCAGGTCTGGTGGCTCAGGTTCTGAGGTGTGGTGGACTTTAAATTTCTTTTCCTTTACTTTACCGTTAACAAGAACAGTTGTGTCTCCAGGGTGCATGGAAACATAGCCAGTCAGGTGGGCAGGCGGCCAGGATGTACCAGGAGTCAATGTGAGGAAACTGGTCTGAATGACCTGGATCCCCAATGACTGTGTCTCTCACATGGGCGATAGTGGCTAGGTCCAGTGTGCCTTCTGTGGACCATCCTACATTGAAGGTGGGCCATTCTACCTCACATAATGTGCGGAGCTTTGCTGGCTTCATCCGCACTCCATAGTCACCCGAGAAACCGTCCCTAAAGTCAGCAAGCATGGTCTGGAGCACCGTCGGGCACTTTGACCCAGAGGAACCCATTTTATATGTGCCTGGTGATTACCAGTGTCGCAGGACAGACAAAGGGAGGGGGGTGCCTCTCAGTGAGAGGCCACACAGGTGCTCATCTGGCTGCAGCCCCAGGCAGTGGGGTCGGGTGTGGCTTGTCAGCCAATCAGGATGACTTGTCAGTGATGGCAGGTTCAGCCAATCAGGATGACTTACGATTGGACACTAGTCTGATCCCACCGTAAACCATGCCAATCGCTGTGGAATCTCAGATCAAGCCCACTCGGACTCCGTAGCCTTTAGGGGACCTTAGAGGTGCCCAGCCATGAAGCCACAAATTCGAGCTTGAAACACAAGTGAGTCAAGCCACTCAGTCACACACCATTCACTCAAAGTTTAAAACAATCAGTTCCTATTCATTTTCCCCTAAAATCCTGGCCTGCTGTAGTCCCAGTTGACTGGAATCACATCAGTCACAGAGGAAGGGAATGTGCTACCCTGAGTACTCTTCAGGGTTCAGCTGGTCCCCTGAGGAGCATCAGTCCACGCTGGCTCCTTATACTGAATACCCCGGGGCTTCCTACCTGGTCCAGATGTCTGGTACAGGTCTCTGTTTCACTCCACCAGTCTGACGACCCAGTCCTTGGCTCCTCAGCCTTCTTCAGTCGTCTGGAAGGAGACCCCAGAGTCACATCGGGGGCGCGCACTGCCTGGTTCCAGGGACCCCCACAGGCTGCAGAACCTGGGAGCAGGGACCCATTACCCAATGGGGCTTGGCGGTCTGATCTCACTAGGGCCTCCAAAATGTTGCGGGAGGCATGTCAGACCAGCGAGAACAAGACTCAAACCCAGGTGGCTGGAGGAAAGAAAGATTTATTATGCTAGCGGGCCAGCACCTGGATCTCTCCAAAAATGGCACCGGCCCCAAAGCTGAAGGCTGCAGGGGTTTTTATGCCTCAGAATGTGGAAGCAAGCAAGTGGGAAGGACAAAAGCAAACGTGGCAGTTAGTTTCTTGCTAGGAGGTTACAACTTATCACACTATCTCAAGGTTACAGCAGACCACACTAACACATCTGTGAAACCGGGGCCCGGCGGGGGGAGGAAGCACATCTGTGAAACCTGGCCGGGCCAGGGGGAAGGAGCTTACCTTCAGATCTTTCTCTGGGTTTCTTTATCAGTATCAAGAGGACTCTGGAGTGAACTTGAACAGGCTCCTCCTATTGGACAAAGATAGGACAATTTGAACTCCAATAAGAGTAATGATTGCAGTAGAATGAAATTCTTCAAATATGTTTAAAGTCATTAGTTTGTGGTGGTATTATTTTTAAAAAGCAGGTCATTTTAGAAGGATAATAGGGAACCGTTTCATTATCTAAAAAGCCAGCAAATAACAAGGAAGAATCAAGCATACAATTCTTTGAATCATATTAACTATGCCAGTGAGTAACCAGGTAAGAGATGAGATGTCTATAAGTATATGATAAAGAATTAAATAGGGATGAACACTATGCAGAGATATATATTAGGGTAATGGGCTTAGAGAAACAAATGAACACAGAATTTCTGAGGAAAAAAGTAACAGAAAAGACATTCTAGACTAGCACTGTCAGGTAGAATTTTCTATGAAAATAGAAATGTCCCATGTCTGCACTGTCCAGTATGGCGGCCATTGGCCATCTGACACTCAGCATGTGGCTAGTGCTACTGAAGAACTATTTTTAAATTTATTTAATTTTAAGCAATTTAAGTACAAATTTAAACACCCACACGTGGCTAATGACTAACATATCAGAGAAGTGTAGTTTGGGAGGTACATTTGGAATCAAGTATCTACTGGTCCTCAGAGCATGTAGGATAAAATACAATAGTGTCTCGATTTTTTGACAAGAAGAAGCAAATACATTCTTACTGTATCATCTTAGTAGAAGAGATTTAAGAGTAGAGTTCAATGTCTTAGTGCTTTTTGGGAAGATAAAGTAATCTCACGGGAAACTAAAGAGAAGCAATGGACATTGACAAAAGAAAGTTATAATGGCATCCACAAATTGGGGGCTAAAGTCACTGAGCAACATTAAAAGCTAGAAAGGAATAATTTCATGGCAATGTTTATCACAGCCTGTACCACCATCAGTTAGATGATAAGGGCTATTACTTCCTAACAGATATTATAAAACCAATCAATAAATGGGCAAATGAATTGAACAGACAGTTCAAAAGAAGATGCACAAATGGCCAAGAAATACATGAAAAAATGTGCAACACCCTAAGCCATCAGGGAAATGCAAATCAAAACGACATTGAGATTCTATCTCAACAAATGCTGGCAAGGATGTGGGGGGGAAGAGAACCCTGGTACATTGTTGATGGGATTATAAATTAGTCTGGCCACTATGGAAATGGATTCTTAAAAATACAACTAACATATGATCCAGCTTTCATACTCCTGGGTATGTACCTGAAGGAATCTTAAGTCAGAATAGTATAGAACACATGTATACCTGTGTTAATTGAAATATTCAATAGCCAAGTTATGGAATCAACCTAGCTGCCCATCAACAGATGAGTGGATGAAGAAAATGTGGTAGATATACCCAGTGGAGTATTATGCAGTCATAAAAAGAATGAAATCATGTCATTTGCAGGAAAATGGATAGAACTGGAGATCATCATCCTAAGAAAAAATAAGTCAAGACTCAGAAGGTCAAATATCACGTGTTTTCTTTCATATGCAGAATCTAGACTTAAAAAAAAAAGACATGAAAGTAGAAGAGGAACTCTTTGGAAAGAGGAAGGGGATCAATGGGAGTAAGGACAAGAGAGGGTAATAGGGACTTGAGTATGATCAGAGTACGTTATATACATATGTGAAAATGATATAATGAAACCCATTATTTTTATGATTAATAGACAGTAATAAAGAAGAAATTCTAAAACAAGCAGAAAAACAAAAGGTATTTGCTGACGTTTTACTCCACTAGGACCAGTGTGCCTTAGTGGAGCAAAATTACAGTTTTCCTGAACCATAGTTTTCTCCCAGAAAATAGAGGAAAGAATAAGAGTAATGACCTTAAACCATCATCTGCAAATAAGTTAGTTGATCAATGTCTTTGGTGAGTTCCTCTTCAACTATAATATTCTCTTGATTGTGTGACTCATTTATGACCAACAAAGAATCATTTGGTGATGTAGAAATAGCAATCTTATGGAAAAAAGTTGGAGTTTTTGATAATGACAGAAAGGATCACTGGAAAGGGAAATATATTCTATGACCAGAACAGTTACTAAATTTTTTGGAAATGCTGTGTGGATTTTAGCTACATGCCAAAATGACAATTATAGAAAAGGTACACGATTTTTTGGGGAGTGAGTTGGTTTTCTATCTGTGGATGGGGGTGGATGAGCCTTAACTAGGGTTAATTGTAGCTTTGGCAAATGAAGGAAACGCATCTAGGTAGATATCTGATGAGCGCCATTCACCATGGAACGCCTGTTGCTTAACTTTGCTTGTTTGGTGGAAGGAGGCAGGAAAGGAGGTCTGGATTTTAATTTCAAAATCTGTCATCCTGATCTTTATTGCAGATGTAGTGAGATCAGTTCTCAGCCTCTCTTCTGCTCTGTCAGGCCTCAGACAGAAGGAGGCTTTTACCGCTGAGCTCCAACTCCTGAAAGCAGATTAAGGGGTAGAAACAAGGAAATGTTGGGTCTTGGAATTTCTGACAGCCCAATTTACACCCTGTAGCAGGAGGGCAGAGAGGGCTTATCTAAAACCCAGAATTGGCTGATCAGCAAAATGAATAGAGAAGTCTCAGTCAAGGAGGTGATGTCTGTTCAGAGTCATTTCCACGTATGTTTAAACCTTCATGGCTTCCTGCTTCCCTTAGAATAAAAACGCAACTCTGTATGGCTCCTCTCATGCCCTGTGTGTCCTCCCTTCCTCTCTCTCTGACCTTTGCTCTCCACACTTCGGCCATACTGGTGGCCCTTCTGGTTCTCACACAAGTCGATCCCTTGTGTCTTGTAACCTTTGCACATGAAGTGTTCTGATCTTTTAAGGTACACGATTTTAACATGGACTATATCACCTATATAAAATTATGGAAATTATACATATATTGTGTAGTATTTCAGTCACCAACCACAAATGTTCCTGACATCACCAAATTCTGAAAACATTTCAATCTGGCCAGTGAAATATTTTCTTGTCAATTCAACATATGTTTATTGGTTACTCAGTATGTGGAAGTCAGAAAAAAAAACAAAACCTTAACAGAAATTCAACTAAAAAGGAAACTCAAACATTAGTTCTGCATTCAAGTAAAGATCCAGTTATTATCAGAAATGGTCGTATAATCACCAGCCAAGTGAGTAATGCCACACTAAAGAAAGAGCATAAAAGGGCACCAATAAGGATTTTGTTTAAAAACATCTGGCGTGTCTAATGAAT
The DNA here is from genome assembly GCF_047511655.1 of Castor canadensis. NCBI lineage: Eukaryota > Metazoa > Chordata > Mammalia > Rodentia > Castoridae > Castor > Castor canadensis. The sequence goes on along the minus strand of NC_133386.1, from coordinate 52,909,538 downwards.
TCCTGCCTGAAGTGCTTCTCTTCTCTAAGTGGGAACTGCAGTAAAGGCAAAATGTCATCAGTGCTCAGTGTTTAAGGCACTGCACAATGTGTGTTAAGTAGCCCATAAATGAATTAGCAAATATATTATTCTAAATAAGACTGTAACATTCCTTGAGGGGAAATACAGACCTCCTCTTGAAGATGGAACTAGCTTCTGTAGATAAAAAGAAATGAGCCTATAACGTTGTAATTATAATATTTTATCTCTAAAAATACTACTGACATTTGAATGAGGGCAATAAATCTTAGCCCTTTGGGGGCTGTGAACAGAAGCTTCAAAATATATTACCTTTAGTTGTGGCCAGGAGAAGAATGTAGAGCTTTTCTTTAATCATGCAAGTATAACAGGTTTTCTCTATTGTAATGAATAAAAGTGCCTTAGAATTTCCACATCATTTAGTGCTTAAATACTGGGGTTTTTTTTTATCCAAAAACAAATGCCACCTAATCTAAGACTATTCCATGTAGTGTTGGATCATTCCTGGGTTTACCTCCCTCTTTTTCTAGTTAGTATCTTCAGAAACAAAGCAGAGCCCAGCAACTGTTTATTACATTTCTTTCTCACTTCGGAATATTTAAATCAACAGGGAAAATCAGAAGTGTACTCTCATTAGGAAATGCATGGAAAAGCTGATATTGTGGCTCATGTGTTTGTAATTAAGTGTTAAATTGTGCCTTCCCAAGGTAGGAGCTAATAGCATTATATCATTTAAAAAGAAAGTTCATGCTTAAAAATGCTCAATGCTGTATTGCATTGACAACAAATAAGATCTTTTTCAGAATGTTACATTCATTAACCACGCAACCGACAGTGGTTTTCTTAGACCAAAGGCATCAGCAAGTGTCAGGATCACCTGGAAGACTTGTTGGAATACTTTTGCAAGTCCCCACCCACCCCCAAGATGCTGGCTGGGTAGGTTTGGAGTGGAAGCTGAGAATGTGTGAGCTGAGGTGATGTTACTGCTGCTGGTCTTGAGACCATGCTTTGAGAACCAATGCCTGAGACTATGAGGACCTCCTTGTAACTGATTTCATGATGAAGCACAAGTTTCTTTCTGAGTCTCTTTCTTCCTGCTCCTTTTTCTCATTATGCCAACAATATTGGGAATGTCTTGAGCTTCCTTCTAGCCCGTTAGTAGTAAACATTTTACATTACAAGTTTGTTACATAGTGTAGAATTTGTGTCTAGAAGAGTAAAAAAAACCAAGGGGAGAGTTGATGCATTTTCTGACTCCCTGCATAGACTTTTTGGGAAGCTATAGTAAGGTAGTATTGGAACCCTAAGCCCACTTGCCACTTAGTCCAAAGCCTAATATTTGTTATTTCATATTTGCAGTGTTTCTAATCTCTTCCCATTCATTACTGCACATGACAGTGAAACAGCTTCTGAGAAGTAGAATGAGGACTCCTGGTTGAATTAGGATAAGAAAGCCAAGGCCCTGGGTGAAAGTGGCTTGTGTGAGGTCCCATGTGTGTTTGTCCTAGCCATACACCATTGGGAGGTTATTGCACTCTGGTCCTGTTTCCTCCCACTGCCTGTCCAAAAGCGTATTCAGCTGAGGCATCTGGGACTGTAGCTATGAAAGGTAAAATAATACCTTGGTGACTTGTCATTCTCCCATCCTTGACTGAACATAGTGTTAGTTCCCAGGAAGTGTCTTTGAACATCCATTGGATGTCTGGTGTGCTTTCTGCCAAAAACATCTTCTGCACATGGGTTCTGCTCAAAGGTCTGATTTCAAAGAGCAAACAGAGCACATTAGTTTCTTTCACAAATAGACTTTAAGCGGTTCATCTGTGTAATGGAGTGTGTAATCCCTGTGCTACCTGCCGTGGATGTGAAAATTGAGAATGATAATGTATGTAAAGAGCTTTGAAAGGGGCAGGTGCTAGAGAGGGTAGCTAGTGTGTTTCAAGAGTTGCTGCTGTGGATGCTGATTTGATGACATTCTCTCAAAACAATAATGGAGCCTCCTTTTTAAATGGTCTGGTTAAAATGACCCCAAATATTATCAACCATTAAAGAAATCTAGCATCTCACTTTGAATTATGTAAATGACTTTAGAGTTGCTCTATTTTTCTGAGGGAAAATCCAAGAGTTCATAGATTAATTATCTCAACGACTCATCATTATAATGTTTAGCCACAGACCCTAGAGTAAATACTGCTCAGTATTTTGAAGAAACATACAGATTCAGGTATCTTAGAATTCTTTCACCTTGGTCATTATTTTTGTTTTTGAACTTTAAGCAAATCACTTTATCCTTCGGTTTTTGTTTACTAAAATAAGGTGCCTTAATAAGACTACAAGAAATCACTAGAGTGCTTTTTAAAATGAGAGTACATGTATTTCATCAACTATATACCACATTCAAGTTGGAGTATGTTACTCTGAGGTGAAAATAATTGAGCTTGGCTTTCTATTTTTATATGATTTAATGTCGTCTCCAGCTACCCCAGAATTGTGTGTGTTTTCGATAAAGGCAAAGTACAGTGAGCTACCTTGACAGCTTTCTGGGAGAGCAAGAAAAACATACATTGAATTGTGGCACATCCTAAGAAGATAGCGTTCTTTGGTGGTGGGGGGTAGAGGAGGTTCCAGTATAGTTTCTCATGGGTCACCATACCTCCAAGTGTCCAGTGACTTTCTAACATTCCACCTGGCCCTGAGGTCCAGCTGTGCTCAGACTACAGTGCCTCTCCCAGCTAGCCAAACAGCTTAACCTCCAGGATGCCTTTCTGATTCCTCTGATAAGGTGCACATGAGCAAGGCTGAGTCCCCAGCCCAGCAAAATAGATCCTCCAGGTTTCTCCTCTCGGTTATCTTGGGTGCCCTAGTGTGGAGAACCATCTCCTCCTCACAGGGTGGGCCTTTGGCCACGTGGTGGAATGTGGTGGCATTATGACCTCAGCCCCTCACAAAGTCTCAGTGACCTCTTATAGACCTTTCTGGGCACACACGTGAGCATGCACATACTACTGGCATGTGTACAATGTGCATCAAACCCAACTGTTAGCTGACTCATCCCTTGCAGACCTGCCCCCGCCTCAGGGTATAATAAGTAGTGGGTGTTCAGATTGCCATAAGTTGAAGGTGTGTCAGACACCAAGTTGAATTTTGACAAGGTCCTTCTAAGTGTGTTCCTCAGGGGTGGATGGAAATTTCAAACACTATGTAGGCTGTGTGGGTGGGAATGGAGGGATATTTTTGAATAGAGAGATTCTTGGGTCTTTTCAAATCATCCTGGAAAGGAAGGAAGATGCCTATTACAGATCCCCTGGTCCTCATTCAAAAGCCTGAGGCCACATGAATTACAGAACTAAGTGGTACATTCACCTCATACTAACACCCCCTATGAGATCTGATACTGTGTCTAAAACATAACACTTGAAGTGGGAAAAATATTGTTAGTTCAGGTAAGGCTGTAACATCAATGAGTTTCAGTTGGGTCAGGTTTTATGAGCAAAGTAACTTTCAGTTGTTAAAGCTTTTAGGATTTCAGAATTATAGATAAAAATTATGCACCTGTAATTGTTAACAATAATTCATATTTACTGAGTGTTTGTGGTGTGCCAGGCACCATGTTAAGTGAATACTTTTCTGATGTAAACCCATTTACTCCTCTCAGTAAACATGGGAAGCAGGAATTGTTAGTGATAGCAACAATTCCTACTCAGTCTTCCTTTAAAAAAAAAAATTATTGAGTACCCAAAAATCATTGAGTTCTCAGGAGGAAAAGCAAAACATAGGTCCAGCCTCCACCTAAAATTGCGCCCACTTATGTGGAGCCAGATAGACACACAAACATCACCCCACACAGGGCTGGGAACAGAGAGGGGCTGGTCCTGTGTGTGCATCAGGGAAGTGTCACAGGCTGGTCCTCCATTTCCCATGCAGAAGAGAAGCCAGCCCCCAGGAACTACAGGGATTGTTCATTCAAGGTCAGCAGGTCTCAAATGCTTTGAGACTACAGCTCCATGGGGGCCCTCACCCTGTGTTTCTTTAACACAGCCCTCTTCTGTCATCTCTTACAGAACGCCTATTTCGGCTTTCTCCCAAGACAACATCTACGAAGTTCAGCCCCCAAGAGTAGACAGGAAATCCACAGAGATCTTCCAAGCCCACATCCAGGCCAGCCAAGGTACCATGCAGCCCCTAGGAAGAGAGGACACTTTTATGTTCCGAGAGTACATCAGAAACCGCTACCTGTGAACAGAGAGCACTTGAAGCTTTCCCTCTTCTTCATGCCGTGCAAATTATAAACTACAGGTAGTAAAGAAATGACTGAATGTGTTGCTCCTGTTGACTTTGCTTTATTTTAAAAATACTTTGTTTAGAAATGTGTTTAATGTACTATGACAGTATTATATTATGAAATTGCAGGTATTTTTTGAACACCCATTGTATGCCAGGCACTATGGCAAGATCGAGGAATATCATAGTAAGCAGATTGAGCTAAAAATTCCTCTCCTGGGAGGAACAAAGGCAAAGTATTTTTCTTTATAATTACCATTTTTTAAATGTATTCTGTTTTTCTGCTAACTTTGCATTTTGCTAAAAAATTTCATTACCCTGAAAACCCTGGTTTTCAGAAAATAAAAGGGACCAGATATCAACAAAGTGTTCTCCAGTAGTTCAGGAGGTAGATGGTGGTGGTGGCAGCAGTGGCGTTTTTACTACAACACCCTGCTGTTCTTGATTTAAGGCAAGTGCCTTGTCCTCCTAAGAGTTAACCTGATTTTGATGTAACAAGATGATATCTGAACTATCAGTTCTGTCGTTAATTCAAATTCACCTTTAGCTGTCTGAGACTACAAACTGAGAGCAAGGAAGCCATGGCATTTGAACTCTAGAGAGAGGTTAATGACCACAAAGTACATGTGAACAAAGCAAATGCAGATGTGAAAGCACTAAAAGTTAACACGTCATAGAAAATGGAGTGGCTGTCGTTCTTATAACTTACAAGTAGCTATGGACTTGGAGCCATCACTTCAGTATCTCTCAGCCTCCATTTCTAATCTAGTCTGGAGAGGAGAGTTGTGGAGACAAGTAAATAAGGTGTATGTGTAAAGCATGGGGTGTGGTATCTATCACATAATAAATAGCCACTAAATGTTAGCTTAAAAAGATCACTTATGGGCTGGGCGCCGGTGGCTCGTGCCTGAAATCTTAGCTACTCGGGTGGCAGAGATCAGGAGGATCGTGGTCTGAAGCCAGCCCAGGCAAATAGTTCACGAGACCCTATCTCCAAAAAACCCATCACAAAAAAGGGCTGGCAGAGTGGCTGAAGGTGAAGGTCCTGACTTCAAGCCCCAGCGTTGCAAAAAAAACAAATCACTGATGAGTGGCTGGGCATGATAGTATACATCTGTAATCCCATCTATTTGAAAGGCAAAGATTGGGAGGATCATGGTTCAAGGTCAGCCTGAGCAAAAAGGTAGGGAGACCTCATCTCAACAAATAAGCCTATGATTCCAGCTACATGGGAGGCTGTAGGTAGGAGGATCACAGTCTAGACCTGCCTAGGCAAATGTGAAAACTTACCTGGAAATAACTAAAGCAGAAAAGGCCTGTCTAGCAGGGGTGAGGCCCTGAGTTCAAACCCCAGTATTGCAGGGGGATGTGGGGGAGGAATTATTGATTGTGTGTGGTTACCACCACTTGCTACCCTAGGACCTGGGACCTGAGCATCATTTCAGAACAAGGCCAGGTATTTACACTTACCATGCCCTAGTCCCTGAAAAAGGAGACACCTTCCCAGTTCAGCTAGGCATTACAGATTTTAATTCCTTAAATCAAGCAATCTACATGAGTCTTGAAACATAAATTTCATAAACTGAAATCTCAGCAAATAATGACCAGATCCTATGAAACAATACCCAAGAACAGAGCATTCACATTTAAATGACAGGGGGTCCTCCTAGGTGTTTGCTTGTGATGGAGGATAACATGGTTTCTTAAAGCCACTTTGTATAAATTTATTGGAGAGGAAGTCATGTCTCATTTTGTGAAACCTCAAGACCCTTTGGTTGACTTTTCTAGCTTTCACCCTGTCTGATGCTGTTGGGAAGACTGGACACATCTATTGCACAAATGGTTCTGATATGAAAAATCATTCTTTTGTCATGAAGCTAAACTCAGTGTGCTCTGTCCTCAGAATAATTTAACTGTAATGTTAGACTTTGTGGATCCAAATTGAAATGATTCTATGTGAAGTCCATCTTTGTATCAAAGAGTGATTCTTCTCGAAATTCAAATACTAAGTGTGAATAAATGAGTTGCCACTTGAAAATGAGTTTCCAACTTTAGTCAGAATCATCCTCTATCTTATTATATGTTTCACAGCAAAGCTTTTTTCACCCAACTCTGTGAGTTTTCTTCCTAGAATTTGCCAGGTGCTGAGTCAGAAGTGTTTCCTCTTTTTGGAAAATAACGTGTTTGTCAGTTGTCCTCACACGTGCCTTTGGAGTTGGCTGGTGAGAATGAAATTGCTTAGAGTAGCCAGAGGAGGTGAAGTGGTCCTAATGTCCCCAAAACGTGAACACATGTTTTGTTCTTTTAAAATTATTTTAAAGACCCATTCTTTTTCTGTAGTCCCCTTCACCCCCAGCATTTTTCATCTGTCCATTAAGAACCGCTTCTTTGACCTGACCACCAGCAGAACTAACTGATGATGGTTATGGCTAAATGAATCTCTACTGAAGAAAGTGCGATCTCTTTCAAATTGAGGCTTATTACCTCCCTCTGGAAGAAGTGATGGATTACTTTGGAAACTGCATGTGTTTCGATGTGCTGCTGGCATAGGTCCCCCATGGCCACTTTCTTCAGTAGACTCTTGAGTCCCCTTTTTCATTTGAGAAACTGGAGGACCATTTACTAATAAAGAACATTAAGCTGTCACTTAATTCTTGTACCCACACACAAAATATTTTTGTAGGCTCATTTCTTCAGTACATTATATGAGAGGACTCCAAAGTAATTGCTAACCAGTTGGTAAATAAAAATTATAGTCTGAATTGATCTTGAAAAAGATTTTTTCACAAAGAAAATTACAGAACAAAATCACTTGCATTAGTTTATAGAGCAAGAGGAGGGCTGGGAAATAGGATTTGCTAAACTAGACAGCAGCCACGCTGCTAGTGAAAAACAAGATGAACAGCATGGGTGATGGGAGAGAGGGAAAAGAATCACAGACACTGTGGCCACAAGATGAATTGCAGAAATAATTAGCTGCTAAGAAGACATTATTTCCCAAATATCACCGTATTTCTTTTTAAAATGAGAATTGTAACTTAGAAACAAAGTTGTCTTCTCTTCCCTTGTCCTGCTCCCCACCCCCCACTCATTGTACCTTAGAGATGATAGACTGGTGATTAAATTCACCCACCAGGTCCCAAGGTGGCAGAATATCTAAAACAGATGAATTTCAAGAGGTCCTGCCTTAAGTGACATCACAATGACATCTGTAGCTACTGTAGCTGGGTAGATCTCTGGGTGGGTTCCTCTGGGGGAGGGAGTGCATGATTAAATTTGTATATGGGCATCTTTGTCTGGAAGTGTATCAGGAAAGGAAGAAGGCTGTGTGTGCTGGGCAGCTACGGATTCAGCATGTGCCCCCATTGGTTTATGTATCCTCTTCTCTTCTCCACTCCATCCACCATGATCCCTCCCTCTTACTCAGAATATGATTAGGTCAAGGCAGGAAAGTGATGTGCAATTTCATAGAGCCAGGCTCTATGTTAAGGGTGAAGAAGACTTGTTCTCACCTGAGGAGCCTGCAGCATAGAGGGAAAGACAGATGGGAAAGCAACTAACACAAAAGGATTTCTCAAGACCATGGGCTCTGCACAAGCTCCTGGGGCCCCAAGGAGGGGGTGACTCAATGTCTAGGGTAATGAGGGAAGTTTTTACTAAATTTCATTCTAAGTGAATGAGTGGTAGCTTGACACAAAGAAAGCAAGGAAAGCATTCAAAAAACCAATGGAAATAAAAAAGTTGGGGCAAGATGATCCCAGAAGTCAGGCATTTCTAGACATGAGGATGGAGGCAGAAGGAGGAAGATGGAACGATGGGTCAGGTAAGATGGTGAAGGGAAAATGCTCTGGCTCTCAAATGGGCCTCTCAGAACCCAGTTACCGTCTTAAATATAATTGAAGGCCAAAAGAGTTTTTGTTTATACAGGTTCTATCCACCAACATCTACACATTCAGAAATGCAAACTGAAAACTTTAAGTATTTATTAATTTAAAAAGAACAATAATAAATCCTTCAAAGGTTAACAAAAATCGCATAGTTTTATGTAACTCTTCCAAAACAAAACAAAAACACTTTATGAAGATTGACATTGTTTTACTTTTTAAATCTTTTTAACATCTGTCCTAATAGAAGACAGCTGAATTTTTGTATTCTGCAGTCAATCTTTTGGTTTTTTTTAAATTAGAATATATTAATTGTACAAAAGGGTTTCATTGGATCAATCTATTATAGTATGTTGTTTTGGTTGAAGTATATAAAGAAAATCCTTCTTTACATTCATATGAACTGGAAAAAAAGGAGGAAGGAGTATTTGCATAGCCTTTTTAGATAATTGTGGATATTCTTTTTTGCTACACCAAAACTCAGCAAGTGGTAGATTCTAAAAGGTTATTGTGAAATCTGAAACCATATCAATGCACTGTAGCATTAAACTTCATTGGTCTATTATGAACTTAGAATGGATCTTTTACCCGTGCATGATTTTGTAATCCCATGCATTGATCATTGGAAAATATTTGGTTCACTGAGTTGGACAGATCTTTCAAATGTTGACATATCTGTTTATAGCCAACCAGTCTTCTAGAAAAGCTTTTAAGCACTGGGAAGCTGCCAAGTTCATAGTGGTGGATACATATTTTCCAAAATTCTAATGTTTGCCTGAAAGCTCAAATTCTATGATTGGCAACAAATACTGCCAATTTTCCTTGTAATGATAGGCAGGCTCACTTTGTTCATTTTCAAAAGAAAGTCTGCCAAATACCCAAGTCTGAATAACTGTGGTTTGTCTGGCAATTGTTCTCCCAAGTAAAAATAGTCATCCATGAAAAAGTGGGTAGTTCCACACACAACTCAAACAACTGCCACATTCCTGAGGCAACCATTTTCAGAGTGTGCCGCTGAAATGACTTAGGCATACCTCCCATTCATGACACAGAGCATTTTAAAAGACTGTACTCAAGGGGAGAGATTTAATCAGATTAATTCATACCGAGTGTGGTGGCAACATGTACTATCCTACCAGTATAGTTTGGTGACCCCCACCATGTTCCATGCTGAGGCTCCAGCTACCCACTGCTTTGTACCATCAATGTAAATGTCAGCATGGTGAGAGAAGGCAAATGATATCAACCCTATAAAGTAGTTTGGACCTAGCAGACCCCTGAATGGGTCTCAGAAACTCCCATGGGTGTAAGAGACACATTTTGAGAACTGAGAATTGGGACCCATCACGGGTCTGGAAGGCGTGCCTCGGGTTAGTCACGCTGTCCTGTGGGCGTTGGATGCTCATAGCACTGTGAACACTGTTCTGTAGTGGTGTGGCACCCATTGCCTCCCAAGAAGATGGAGCATCTGAGCACTGAGACTGACTCACACTCATCTCCTTCTCCCAAGTCCAGACTCACCTGGCTGTCACTTGGCTCTGAGGACCACTCTGGCAGCACTGTGACTTTAGAGTCTCAGGACCTACAGGAGATGTGACTCATGCTCTTGCCTTTGAGCTAAGCCATTTAGAAATATTTAACTCATTCGTGTGTTAAGACACCTTCCAGGGAAATTGCACCTTCCTTCTACCTCCCCACCCCTCCTTTGCGGCCTGTTGCATGACTATCTACTATCACCACCCACAGGTGCTTGGGATACAGACTTGAAATACATGCCTTATGTTTCTTGAGAAAAGAGATTTATGTGAATATAGAATTTGTTTTTACTTGTCCTGTCAAAAGAACTGACTAGTGCAGAACTTTAATTTCATTGGATTTAATCATTGAAATATAATAAAAATTGAATTGACAATGTAGAAATTTCATTTTTTCTTTTCAGAGAGGTTCTGGCTATGTATCCCATTGCTAACCTTGAACTCCTGATCCTTCTGCATCTGCCCCGGGAGTGCTGGAGGCTGTGCCACAAGCATGCACCACCATGCCCAGCTGAAAATTCTTAAAGATGAATGTTTTCATTCTTACTTATTTATATTTGCTGACTTTAGCAAGGGAAGGTCAAATATAGATCACATTAATGTGCTTTTTTGAAAGTTATTTTTATTAACTGTGGAGAATTGTGATGTAATTCTCTACTTCCAGACAAAATAGCCACAGAGGTTTGGTTTTCTCCAAGAGACATGGATAACAATTTTATTACATTTGGTTCTGTGTCAGTAAAACCCAATGCCTCTGAGAAATACAACTGAGATAAGATTCACATGTTTACAAATCACGTGTGATAAAAAAAAATCCTTTATGAATCTCTCTTCCCTGATTATGGAGTCATCTTTAATTCAGTTCAATAAAACATTTAATTTTGTCTGTATCTTCAGAGAAAGAAATTCACAGGTCAGCTTGTTCACAGCAAACATCTAATAAATGGAAGTATATGACCTTTCTAATCATCGTTTCAGGTCAATTAGGCTTCTGTAAAAATCTATTTTATCTTTTCCTCATGAAATCTTGGGGGGTAGAATTAAATGTCTCTATAAACCTTCCGCCAGTCTTCTGCATTAAAAAAACTACAACTCAGGAAACTCAGATTATTCTCTATATTAAGAACTGCTACATATTTACTTGGGCAAGTTTTTTTTTTTAAGCAAAATCAACTAATTGGAGGTTGTCAGCTATGGGGAGGGGCTGCTCTGGATTGCCTCTTGGGTCAGAACTGGCTTCAAGTGGAAATACCCCACACCCACACTTATGTGGGAGACTTGATTGACCCCAAGGGATTAAAACCAACCCAGGGCTATATGAAAACTCTTTTTCCCTTCAGTAGTGACAGTAATCCTATGCTCTGATATGTGAGTTTTTTGATTTGCCATATTGGCCCAGGAGGGATGGAGTAGTTTCAAAAGATTCCGGTTGGCCTCCCCTGCTCAGAATCTCACCCACATCTAGGCATCCAATGTGAGTGTAGTCAGTTCATCACTACAACAGTACCTCACATAAATCAACTATTAAGAGGAAAGATTGGTTTTGGTTCATAGTTTTGGAGGTTTAAGTCCATGATCAGTTATCCTTACTGCTTGGGGCCTGTGGCAAGGCAGCACATCATGGTGAGGAGCTCATGGTAGAGCAAAAATCACTCACCTCATGAGCAGGAAGCAAAAGAGAATGCAGAGTGAGCCAGGGGCTCAACAATCCCCATCAAGTACACATCCCCAATGACCAGAAGACCTCCCAATAGGCCAGCCTCTTAGAGTTTCCACCACATTCCAAAGGCAGCAGCAAACTGAGGACCAAACCTTAACACATGGGGTTTTTTTTTTTTGAGGGGGGGGCATATTTAAGATCCAAACTATAGCAGCAGAAGTTATTGGAACTGAAGTACCCTTGACCCTTATCCATGTGTTCCACAGCTGCAGATTTAACCAACTAAGGATGGAAAATTTAGGGGAAAAAGAGATTACATCTGAAAAGGAAATTGAGTCTACACTGACATTTATTGACTTTTTCTTACCATTATTCCCTAATACAATAACTATTTACATATCATTTGCATTATACTAGGTATTATAAGTAATCTAGAGATGAAAGTATATGGGAGGATATTCATGGGTTACAGGCAAGTAGTATACTTTTTTTTTTTTTTACATAAAAGATTTGAGTATTTAAAGATTTCAGTGTCTGAAGGGAATCCTGGAACCAATCCCCCTTCCTCCATATCCTGAAGGATAAATACATCAGGTTCGGTCTGAAGAAATGACCACCCCGACCCAGTGGGTCTGTGTGAGTTGGACTATAAACTCCCTGTGTTACCTGGCCTATATGAGCCCTCCCTCTAACAGGGACCATGATGACACTTTATAGCTCCAGGTGTCAGTGCCAGCTCAGATCTGTGGCTACTAATCAATTAAGGTATAGGATTTAGAGTTAGCCCACCTGTGTTCAGTTCTCTGGTCCAGCACTTGGTGAACACAGGACCATGAACAGTGTTTCACCTGTGTCTGCCTCATTTTCTCTTTCTATTAAATGGCCTACAATATGACTATTTGAACAGTATGAATTGCCTTTGGATTATTGTGAGAGTTTAATGAGACATTTCATGAAAAGAGCTTAGAAGAATTCCTGGCCCATAGTAAGCATTTTAAAGCATAGTATTATTGCTTTAAAAAAAAATAACAAAACTGAAGGCCAATTAAGATTTCCCAGCTGAGGAACACTTAGATGAAAGTCTGAGAAGTCTATAAAAGATAGGTATTCTCTCTCTCTCTCTCTCTCTCTCTCTCTCTCTCTCTCTCTCTCTGCCTAATTCTACTCTTGGTTTAGAATAAAAGGATAAAAGTGAATGGGAAGGTGGTGAAAGACTGAGAAGACTGACAGATTTCAAGCAAAATTTTGACCACAGAACTTAACAAGCAAGATGGTTGAGAGGCGGTGTTCAGAGAGGAGGGGTCTTGACTCAGACACATGGCCCTGGGGTATCAGTAAACTAGTGACTGGCAGTACCCTTATATAACAGTGCACCCCACTTCTGGGACATATGTCCTAGGAAAACAGGGCCTACAGTGCTTCTTTCAAGCATAAAATAGGCCCAAACCCCTTTTGGAAGTATAAAATATTGGCTAAGAGACAGGTATAGAGCTACTAAGACTGGGATTTGGAAAAACTTTATGGGCTCAAGAGGGCTACCAAACTGGCTAGGATGGCACCCTGACTTTGTGAAAAGAACATGATTGGGTAGCCTTATCCATCTGTATATAGCTATGTGAAGAATTTTTATCTGACACAATTCCAGGGTGACATATTCTCACTGGGAAACTCATTACAGATAATCTGTGGTCAGGAAAATCACATGTTGGGGCATGGGATTACATCATGGGCAATGATGCCTGGAAGAAGACAGGGAGGGCATCATGGAGAGGGGAACCTCTCATCATGTGAGAGAGGGAGAGATGTCTGAAAAGGATCACTCAGAACTGATTCTGAAGTGGGTTTTGAGCCAGGTGTAGTGGCACATGCCCGTGATCCAGCTACTAGGAGGTGGAGGCAGGAGAACTGAGAGGTCGAGGTCAGCCTGGGCAAAGTGAGGCAGACCCTATCTCAAAAACCAAATACAAACAAAAGGGCTGGGGAGCATGGCTCAAATGGTAGAGCCAGGTATAAGGCCCTGGGTCCAATCCCCAGTACCACAAAAAAGGGGGGATATGAGTAGCTTTTAAGTATGTGTGTGTATTTTCTAAGCACAAATCTATTTAGAGATTATGTGTATGTGTCTGAAAATCAGGTTTTTTAACATGATGCCATGCTGAGACAGGACCTAGAGGCAGTGCGGTTGTATTGAGAGTGCACACCTACGCCCCAAAGGCTGGCACAGAGAGGGGGCTGATTGTGCCAGTGGAGCCAAGGAATAAGGAGTTCACTCTGAGAGCCTAAGGAACACCGAACTCTGGGTGAATGCTGAGATTGGAAGCCTGATAGACCATTGCTGTTCTCAGAGTGATGATCAGACAGGTCTGACCTCACCTCTCCTTAGCTAGACTGCTCACTTTGTGCCATCCATCTGCACCAAGAACCACAGGTGATGGTCCCCCAGAAGCTGGGCTGGGCAGTCCAGACAGAGCAAACCCTAACCACATACAGAGGATGGGGCACAATGTGTTCCAGTCTTCAGGATGTGCCACCCCTCCCAATGCACCCTCTCCATCAGAGGCTGGTCTGCCCTGAAGTTAGGAAGAAGTGAGTGGGCAGGATGAGCCCCTGACCTCGGCAAACACATCAGGATTCCAACTCCTAGGGATGCCACAGGCACACAGTTAAAAGGATCTTCTCTCTTTCACGCCAGAGTGACCCAGTTACAGAGTAACTAAAGGGAGTCACTGGGACCAACAGCACTCCTTACAGTGCGGAACAGAGCTTAGAATCGCATACACCTGTGAGGGAGCTGGAATTCCAGGCCTGGGCAAACTTTGCCTAACGCTGCAGACACTGCTTCATTTCTACCACAAAAAGCCTTTGAGCATGTCCATGAGTTGATCCAGTGCCCAGAAAAACCCATGTGTGAAAATCCTTAGATGGTTTTAAAGTGACCTACTTTAAGCTCTTTGTAGCAACTGAAATCTAAAGGAACCAGAGGCTCTGCCTCCAGCTGGACAAACGTTTGTTGAATACTTTCTGGGTCCCGGGCATGCTGAGCTGCAAACATTGAACTTCCATTTAAAGCCAGGCTCTGCACAGGGAGGAGCAGGGAAACATGGCTGCTCTCATCCTTAGAGGGACTGTGTCTGCCGCATGTGCTCCTGGAGGCCTCAGAAGAGAGAGGAACCCGGGCTTTTCATTGCCTCACTTTGTGACTCCCATTGAATACATGGTAACTGAATGGTTTTTCATGAAACCTGATTATGAGGCAGTTAACTTGTATGTAATACTGTACAGAGGTTGGTTTCAAAGTAACAAGTGCTTATATCTTTGAAAAAAAAACCCTTGCTGAACGTGAACGTGATTTGTGATTGCAGCTCCTGGGGCCAATGATGTCAGCTGTTTATTAGGCACATGTGCTCATGAACTAGCATGCTGACATCCATCACAGGGCAGGTACTTCCTGCAGAGGAATATGCCGTGGGACTTCCCTCCTCCGTCACAGAGCACATTCTCAGAGCACACTTAGGATGGGGCTCTGTGCTCAGCTTCATGTGGTGGGATTGCTGCGCTGACCGTTTGCCTCAGACAAAGCCAAGAAAACTGCAGGAATGTATAGTACTGGGGCCCATATTTAGCTGGTGGAAACACCACTAGTAAGCAGCCCACCCTAGAACTAGACAAACCTGGAGCCCCCTGAGTAAGCTTCAAGCTTAGAAATGAGCCACAAATCTCCCCATTCTAGAAATGAGTACACCTGGGCCTTTCAGAGCCCAAGCCTTCTGCCTGGATTCACTGTACCCCTAGGGCTTTACTTGTTGGTCCCATAAACCCATCCTCTGTGCTTTGACCCTTCCATTCCACCATAACAACCAGCTTTTATGTCATTCTTCCTGAACCAAGAGACTCCGACCCTCCTCCAACGAGGCCCCCCAAAGACTAGGAGAAGGCAGCTGAGTGACTAATAGGAATGCATCCTTCATGCAGGTGCACAATCTGCTCCGCTAGGCGGGTTGGAGAGGTAGGCCAGACTGGGTCTCCCCGATGTGTCTGCCACTGCCAAAAGAAAAACTTAATACATGCAAGTGGGACTGTTATGAGATGAGACCTCAACACCTACTGCTCACTGGTCCCTGCTGGAGATTGAGAACACGTGGGCCAGTGACATGGAATGCCTCTCCCCATGGAGTTCACAGTCAGGCAGGGAAGACAGCAGGAAAAGGGCACATCAGCTCCACCATGGTAAGTGTCCTTAGTTGGGGCTCACTGGAGACACAGAACCAACAGGAGATCAATAGGAGGGGTGTGTGTGTGTGTGTGTGTGTGTGCGCACGCACATGTGCGCGTGCATATGGATTTATTATAATAAGGGGCTGGTTTGCTTGAGTATGTGAGGGTCAAGATCTGCAGGATGACCCAACAAGCCAGAGACCCAGAAGTGTAATGGTTTAGTTACTGCCCAAAGGCCAGCCGCTTGAGACACAGAAAGAGTCAAGGTTTCAGTTCAAGTTCAAAGGCATGAATAAAGCTGATATGCCAATTCAAAGGCTGTTAGGAAGGATTAATCAACTCTCTCTCACAGGAGAGTCAGACTTTTTGTTCTATTCGTGCCTTTCCACTAATTGATGAGGCCGACCCACATTAGGGAGGACAATCGACTTTACTTAGTCCACTGATTAATCTCATCCAGAAATATCCTGACAGACACACCCAGGCTAATGATTGGTCAAATATCTATGGTCCAGTCAAGTGGACACAAAGTTAACCATTATAGTCATAATATGTGGTAAGCACAGGACACCATGGGGGCACACAGGAGGGCACTTAGATGAACAGGACTTTGCTAATGAAGAGGTAATTAACTCCAAAACTACACAAAGCTTGCGTGGACACAATATCCAAGATTGCAGCTGGTGTGTGTGTGTGTGTGTGTGTGTGTGTGTGTGTGCTGAGGATCAAACCCAGGGCCTCAAGCATGCTAGACAAGTGCTCTACCACTAAGTTACAGCCTCAGCCCCTCAGGGATTAACTGGTGTGGAGAACTCATCTGCCACTCATCTGCAGGGCTGAGTTGCTGGACAGAAACCGGGCAGGGCTGGTTGAGCAGGTCCCATCGCAGCGGGTCAGAGGTGAGAAGTCCCTGCAAAGAGAGGACCCTGCACACTTGACTGCAGGAGAACGTGGTCCCAGAAGAGGTGAGAGGCAGCCCAGGTAGCAGCTGTTCTGTGCAAACAGCCAGCGGTGCTGAAGGGGAAGGCAAGAACAGACAATCCCTGCGCTACGTCAGGGTAAGGCTGCATAGCAATGCTTTCATCTTTTGATACCTTCCCACATATAGCCAACATTTTTGGAGAGATAGGATGCTGTGATCACCAAAAAAACGTGAGAATTGCTGAGGGCTCATTTTCTGCTTCCATCATCAACATCAGTAATAGCAAAGCAATCCGCAAGAGCCCATTTCATGCATCTTCCTTGCTCTGAGAGGGAACAAGCTTGCCAAAGAAAGACTTTAGGCAACCTTTTTCTTTTGCCATAAACAACAAAGAATTTCTCTAGCCACTTTTTGAAAAATTGTTTTCATTATGAGAGTTTGACTTTACCACTTCTTTCTGATGATATTAACAAAGTCTGTGGCACGGCAGGCCACAGATTACCCACAAGTACTTCCTTGTAGGAGCCCTGTGCGACCCCAGCGAACGGCCACAACCTTCCTGCAAGCTGGTCCCTCTGGGGAGGTGATTTATTGCCAGCCAGAGTTGCTGATATTTCTACATTTTTCATCCTCGTGTGTGATGTTCAGCAGTTACCTCACAGACCAGAATCCTTTGAAGACTCCACTCTTGGGGACCCAGACACTGAATTTAAAAAAACACCACTCTGCACTAACCCTGGCCCACTGCCCCCACTGTGGATTTCAGCATCAGCTCGCTAGTGTACAAAAGGGGCTGCCAGGGTGACTCTTGGAACACCGAATAACCAGTAAGTGGAATGGACTCTGAGAATCAGCAAGGCAGTTTAGAGCCATCAAGCGCCTTAGGAAATAGCACTTCTCTCTCCAGGTGCTCTTAAAGACGTTACGTAAGCCATTCCCACTATCAAGTCCAAGTTCGTGCTGATTCCCTGTCCTCGAGTTACTCCTGCTCGGCACCAGTCCCGCCTCTTCAGGGCCCCATGCCTGCATCTGGCTGTGCTCGCAGGGAAAACGCAGACCAGACCTCATCTGACTGCCAGGCTTTGTGTATGTTGCACTTGAATTTGAACTCTCACCGCAAGTCTGTGAGATATGTGTTATTTTCCTTGTGATAGAATAATACCCCACCCCATGACCTACTCTTTTATTGCCTTTGCCCCTCACAACCAGGCCATTTAAGGGTCATAGTCATTGGGAAGGAAACAAGAGGAACATTTCTGTGTTCGTTTCCACAAGCCAATGACATGGGAGAAAGAAGAGGACTACTGGTGTATCCAAAACGTTCGAGGATTCAAAAGAAAAAATTCTCTTTTGTATGCCTTTTTTCCAGCAAAGGATAGGGCAATGAGACTAGCTTTTGGAGTGTCCTGGAGATAAAGGTGGTGGCAGATTATATTTTCTAAAGGTGGTCACAACAGTGTGTCCTATATCACATGCTTTGCTATTTTTTTGGTACTGGGTTTGAACCCGGGGCCTCACACTTGCTAGCCAGATGTTACAATCCTATTTCTGCCTCCCGAGTAGCTGGGATTACTGGAGTGAACGACTGTCCCTGGTATCACATGCTCTTACGTGTGAATGTGACACTTCTCCCAAAGAGCTGGGGCTTGCGTGCCCTCCCCTTTGGTCTAGGTAGTCTTGGTGGTATGCCCTGTAAAAAGCCATATACAGCTCTGCTTAGGTGGCTGAGACATTCGCCAGTGAGCCCTGAGCAGCCATGGAGGAGTTTTGGGCAGCCAGCTGCCATCAGTAATCACATGTGAGTGAAGAGGCCTCTAGGGCTGAGGGCGTGGCTCAGGCTGTGAGTAGAGTACTTTCCTGGCATGCATAAACCCCTGGGTCCAATCCCCATTACCACAAAAAAGAAAAAAGAGGAGGCCTCTAAATTGAAGAGCCAGTTCCTAGCTATCAATTTAAGACTATTTGAGGACTCAGCCATTAACTCAGAAAAAGGTAAGGTGTCCTCGTGAGCAATTTGCAGTTTAGTCTATTTTTTGTTACCATAACAAAATACCCAAAGCTGAGCAACTTAATAAAGAAATGAGTTTTATTCAGCTCACAATTTTGGAAGCCAAAAGCTCAAGGTTTGTCCATCTTTTGGTGAGGATTTAAGTGGCTGATGATGTCTTGATGGGATCATGATGTGAGAAGAAGAGATTATATCACCAGGCAAGAATCCAGAGAGCAATTCAGGGGTCAGATTCACTCACTTTCATGAGAACTAACGAGGCTCCCGTGAGAACTACCTTAATCCTTCCAAAAGCACACCCCCAATGACCTAAGGACCTTCCACTAGGCTCTACCTGTTAATATCACCACACTGGGGTCCCCAAGCTTCCAGTACATGAACTCTTGGAGGTCAAACCACTGACCCAAGACTCCAGGAGTACGATAAAATGAGTTATGGTCTGAGTACTATAGTCTGAATGTGTCCCCCTCCCCAAATTCATATGTTGAAACTTAATTGTCAATATGGTAGTAATTAAGATGTGTTTCAGGAAGTGATTGAAGTCTGAGGATGGAGCCCTTATGAATGGGACCTGTCACCATATAGAAGGGCTAGAGGGAACGAGCTGGCCCGCTTTGCCCTTCTCCCACATGTGAAAACACAGTCACAAGGTGACATCTTGGAAAAAGAAAGCAGCTTTCACCAATCCTGAATCTTTTGGCGCCTTGTGGACTTCCAGTCTGCAGAACTTAAGAAATAAATTTCTATTCTTTATAAACTACTCAGTCTGTGGTATTTTATTACACAGCACAAATGAAACAAGACAAGGCACTAACTCCAGTTAACTAGATAGTAAATGTGGTTTCATCCTGTGTGGCCATTGAGACTCTAGCACTCAGTAACAGGGAGGGGCAAGGGCACAAAATGTAGCAGCCCATCTACAAAATAGGAGCACCACCAGGCATGGCAGAGGAGTTGGTTTTTGTAAGGCATCATGAAAAGCAACAAGGAAACAGCACAGTGCATGAAGCAGATGGGTTAACATCAGGCAAGACCCTGTGCAGTGGTCCCTGTGCCAACTGCCATGCCTCCTCACTGAACAGAATCTTTGACAAGCATTATGAATATATGTTTAAACAAACCAAATGCAGTTGATATTCCTTTAGGAAAATCTATTACAGCTAAAATGTCACTGCTTTTCCTAAGTCTTGTAATTAGTCTGTAGCCTCATTCTAACGGAAGATGATGAGTTTTAATTTTTTCCACGAATGATGAACCAACAAATATGGAGTGTGATGACATCAATTCGTATGATCACTGCTGTCTGATTTCTTAAGGGCCTAGGTCACTAGCCACAGAACACAGGTAGATGGCCAGCCCTGGACCTCCCTACAGGAGAGGTGGGGGTATAAAAGATATGAAATTATAGCTGGCAGATGTGGTAGAAGAGAAAGGTTAACAGGGGGAGGGAGAGGGGAGCCAAGCAGGGGTCTTGTGGGGAGTGGTCTGGAGGCATTAGCTGCCACCCATATCCAGCAGCTCAGCTCTGCACCTACTTACAAAAGATGTACTGTGCACAGATACAGCTGGCATGAGTGACCTCCAAGTCTTCACATATTGAAATTCAATCCCCGTTGTGAGCCAGTAAGAGGGTGGAAATGTAAACCAACCACAGTGGCTTCCTACCACTTAAGTCAACCACAGTGGTTAGAAGTGAGACTTTTGGGAAGCGATTAAGATTAGATAAGCTCCTTAGCATGGGGTCCCTATTAGACACACGGACATGCACGCACACTCCCCATCCACTGCCATATGATGGCCTCTGCGACCTTGGGACTCGGCCAGCAAGAAGGCCAACACCAGATGTGTCCCCACCCCGAACTGTGCACCTCCAGACAAACCAGTCTGGATGTTGTGTTGTTGGCAACAGAAAATGAACTAACATGGGTAGGAACCAGATCTGTAGGGCTGGTAAAACTGCCAGGCATCAAGTGTAGTCTGAAACTGCAGCTGTCCTAATGCTGAGTCAGAAAAACACCTTTTCAGTGTGTACTGTCATAGAAATAAAGAAAACTGACTGAACAAGGAACTCAAAGTCCCTAAGTGAGGCCCATCCAGACCCTTCCTCACCTTTTCCCTCCCGCAAGAAGAGAGCAGGTTGCCATCCTTTGAGGACAGGGCTGCATGAAGACTGAAACTTTCCCAGGCAGCCAAATTTGTATCTTAGCCAGTAGGCATGTCTACCCAGACTTCACTGTCTGTGTAGGGAGGGACTGAGTGGGGTTCTCTTCTTCTTGTCCCCTCCTTTGCTCCCACAGAGATCACGGAAGCCAAGCCTTTTTGGTAGTGCTATGTGGTTGGTAGCCTCCATTCATTCAGCTTTCTGGGCTCATGTTTGTTTTATGCATTTATTCATCAATTCATTCGGTCATCAAAGTAACACCTACCCTGTGCCAGGCAGGTGCTAGGAGCTGAGGAGGCAAGCACAAATAAACACCAACTCTTCCTGGCTCTTTGAGAATTAGCCATCTTTCAATATGCAAATGCAAGTACATACTGAGCGTTTGCTATGTGCCAAATGCTATTCTAAATATTTCATATTTAATAACTCAGTGAATTGGCTCAGCAACCCTTTCAACAAATGATATTAGCATCTCCACTTCACTCAAGAGGAACTGAAGCCCAGAGAAGAAAAGTAACTTGTCCTATGTCACATAGCTTTGAAACAGAAGAACCAGGATTCAACAGACATTTTGGCCCTTGACTGGGCGTTCTTAACCACTCTGCCCAAATGTCTCCAGACAAATCCTAGGACAAAGCAGAACTATTTGGGAGACATGAGTAACAGAACATGGCAAAAACTTGAAAAGGACTTTCCTCCTAGGTCCTTTGAAACAGCATAAAGAATGGTGACACACAATAACTTAATGAGTTAACAACAGGTGGCAGAGGCAGCTCCAGTCCCCATGGAGGCCACAGTGGTCACCCCAGGGACCCCTGTCTATTTTTAGATTACAGAGGTACTGGGACATCTGCATGGTGTGACAACTGCACCCTTGGCAGAGGGGGCAGTGACATCTCTGGGGCTTCAGTCACTGTAAGAAGGGCATCAGCAACCCAGGCACCACAGGAGAGCTGTGCCCCCCCTCTTCCCCCATGTGGCTGGGAGGACACAGAGGCCTGGGCAGCCAGGAAGCTGTGAGCATGTGTGAGACCCACCTGGGGAGGAGAGATACCTGAGCGGCTCCTCTGGAGGAAGTGAGGGGGCCTCCAAGTGGAGAGGAGTAAAAAGAGCAAGCGATTTTGTCCTAAACCCAGCGCGACCTCTAGAAGCAGAGTTCATGCCCAGGATTTCCAGTTCCGCCCTGTGGGATTGCTATATTTTCTTCAGAGACATGGCACAGGTGCTTATGTAAAACTAAGCCTCACTCACTCACGGGTAGGACAAAGAGCTTAATGTGAAGGTAGGAAGTGGAACGGAAGCAACCGTGCTTCTTGTCTAGCCCTAATCCCTCAATGGATAAATGGGGAAACTGAGACCCAAAAATGTTGAGCGACTTTCGAATCACCTGGTTAGGGTATCTATATCATATGTTATATGTCATCAGACTACAAACTCTACAAGGGCCGGGTTTTATTATTATTTATTTATTATTATTATTATGTGATGACAAAATCTTGCTATGCAGCCAGACTGGCCTCAAACTTGCAATCCTCCTGCTTCAGCCTCCCAAGTGGGATTACAGTCTTGGGTACCACGTTCAGCTCCTTCTCCTTTTTGTACCTTCCTTAGGACTGATCTGTGCCTGGAATACAACAAGCCCTTGAGGAAAATGCCAAATGAATGCATAGACTGGTGGTGGTTCTAGAAATGCAGTTAGAAAGTGCAGGCCTATCTATGCCCATGGCTGCCTGAACCCCCACATGTACCCAGCAGCCAGGCTGGGAACGGTGACTGCATACAGGCTTTCTCTGACTGGTCCCACAGACACCTCTTACCTCCTAGAAAGTCCTGGTTTAGCAATTCATCCTGCACTTCCAGGAAGATGTTTCGTAAAGGAAAGTGGTTTTAGTCTCTGAGCTTGACTGAATTTGTTGTTCATTTACAGCTTAGAGTTTATTCCCCAATTTCAGGACTCCCTTCAAATCTTTTTTTTCTAAAAATGACCTGGCAACTAAGTGGTTCTCTGTTCTGTTATTGTAATTATGTTTCTGTAACCATTTACAAAAAACAAAACAAAACAAAAAAAACCTTTGTCTCAACTGCAAGTTTTGGCTGTGCTCCCTCTGGGTGAGCCAGATTTAAATAAAATACATGTTTTTCTTCAGTTTAAGTTATTTTTAACTTTTTGTTTAGACAATGGCAACCAGGGCTGGGAGATGCTCATCAGGGCACCATCCTGATCACACAATCCACTAGTCATGCAAATGTCCTCCCAGGGAGCCAAGCCACACCCCATCTGATGGGGGACAGACAGGGCCTTGGCACCCGAGCTGGTCCTGTGCAACACTTCCCTGGCCAGCCACCATCTTCCTTGGCAAAACAAGAGAATGTTTGCTTTCCTGATTCTGGCGGGTGGGTGGTCATGTTAGGGGACACCCATGTCCAGGCCTCCCCTAAGACTCTGAGTCAGTCAGGGCTGCACCAGGCATTTTCCAGAGTTTTCCAGGAGGTTCTCCAGGGCAGCCCAGCTGAGAACTGGAGAGCTAGCCATGTGTGATGTCTGTTGCGGCTGGGTGGGTCCTGAAGTTTCTTCTTACCTGGAGTGTCACTGGCTGTGTGATGTTGATTGGAGCCCAGGACAATCAGTGGGGGAAAAGGCTTAAACCACGCAACTATTAACAAGCTTTCAACCAATTGCTTAAAAAAAAAAAAAAAGTCAGATTCTAGTAGTTTTAAGCTATTACTTTAGAGTGAGTGGCCTTTTCTCTGTGGAAGATGAAAAACAAAAATGGTTCTGTTTTAGGACACGAGCAGCAAGAAATGATAAATAACTATGAAAAGTAGGGTAGAACCTGGGGCCCTGACCTCAGCTCTTTCTTTCCTTACCAGCAATGTGGCTTTTCATGAAATCCTTCCACTTCCTGGTGGCAGCCTCACATCTGGCCTCTGGTTCACTCTGCAAATCAGCTTGTTAGTGGCTGAAGACATGGTAGGCTAAGTTGTGCTGCCCGGAGGCCAGGGAAGAGAGCCTAGGCCTTGAGCTTTGGAGAGTCCAACTCAGGGCCTCTGTGTAGGCCAAGAATTCATAGGGTCAAGGGGTCAGCTCAGAGCCCATGGCCCCTTCCCTTCTAGAACACACACCAGGTCTCCAGGATCCAGTATTATTTATCAGTGTCTCTGGCCCACTTCTGAGTGGGCCTCTCCCCCACACCATCCTCCCACCATGACACCTACACCTGTGCCCCTGAGTCTGAGGAGTGGCCAAGGTGGCCATTTGCAGACATATGGATCTGTAGACTGGGGTGTCCTCCTGGGTGGGAAATAGAGCCAAGGGTGAAACACAGGGCCTTACTGGCTACCATATTCAGGCACAGCACTAAGAGTCTAAATTTGAACCTTTCCCTTTCAAATCAATAGTAAGACAGAACATGTTATTTGATGATTTACTAGCCTGGTTTATACCTTATAAACTGGGTATGGTGGTGCTCACCTATAATCCCATATCTAGAAGGCTCAGGCAAGAAGAGTATAAGCTTGAGGTTAGCCTAGGCTATCAAAAACCAATCAAACAAACAAACAAACAAAAAATCCAAGAGTTATTGTTATGGTACATGGCCTTCCTTTGTTTTCCTGTCCCAGCCTACAAATGTCAGGGGAGCCCGTGAGAAGGCTGGTGGCACAGTACTCAGGGACACACAGCACAGCCTGCTTTTGCAGGCCAAGAAGCTCCCTGCACTGCTCCTGTAGCTTAGGAAGATCCTTTCTATTTACCGCAGCTTTCTCTATCCCCGTCTGATTTTCCACTGCTTTCTTGGAAATGCATGTGCTCTGGTGGTCACGTGGCAGCCTGGAATGAAAGTAGTCACTTTGTGAGCAGCACTCCCCATCGCAGTCTTGAGCAGTCAGGGGAATATGAACAAGCAAATAATTTCTTCTGTACTGGGAAAAAATCTAAAAGCACAGGCTCCCTCGCATAGTTAGTCACTCTTCCTCTGAGTGCCCCTCAGTGCTTATTTCACTGTATTTGCAGGAATTTGTTGTTTCTTTTTCCCTAACTATGTTCAGAGTGTCTCAAGAGCAGGTACTGCACCTTCCCCTTTAGATTTCCAGCTCTGCATATAAATAAGGAGCATTCTGCTGTGGTATAATAAAAAAATACACAGTATATTTAGTCTTTGTCTCTTGTTTACTGGCATAAGTAAGATTCAGGGATTTCCCGAATGATGGAATATCTTTTATCTGCTAATGAGCTGACTGAGGAGAGAGGTGCAGGCTACCAAAAAAAAAAAAAATCCAGTCACGTGGTTAAAGGGCTAGGATTTTCAGTCCTCCCACTCCCATGAAGTTAGGGGAGAAGTTGGAGGTGGAGTTCAGTCTTCGGTGGTCAGTGATTCATGTGAAGGTGATGAGGTTCAAGTTCAACTCTGAAACAGTGAGACTGGGAGCTTCTGGGCTGAAGAATGCACCCAGGTGCCAGGAAGGTGGCACTCCTACTGCTGCCTTCATGCCTTGCCTGGGCATCTCTTCCATTTGGCTGTTTCTGAGTTGTATCCTTTATAATGAACTGGTCATTGTAAGCTTAGTGCTTTCTTGAGTTCTGAGTCATTCTTGCAAGTTATCAGACCTAAAGGGGGTGTCACAAGAATCCACAAGTTTTAGCCAAGTCAGAAGTGTGGGTAACCTAGGGATCCAGGACTTGTGAGGAGTCTGAAGTGGGGCCAGTCTGGTGGGATACAGCCTTTGATACGTAGGGTTTGTACTAACTACAAGCACTGAGTGTCGGAATGGAATTAAAGTGTTCCATGTCAGTGAACTGGTTGGTGTTTAGAACACCATATTTGCTATGGAAAAACAGCACCATCTATACTGTAACATACTGAAGAATGAGGACAAGGAATTGATTTTGACTGGGGATTTCACTACAATTTTGTTAAATATTAAGAGTTCTATGGTAATTTGACACTACTTTTGTTGGCAGTGTCCATGTTCCCTTCTTTGAACATGGGCAGAGGTTTTAACTGCTTTAACCAACACCCTATGATGGAAGTGACACCATTTATTTCTAAAGCAAGGCCATGAAGATCTGTCTGGTTTTCTCTTGGAATTCTCACTGTCCGGACACTTTCTGGAACCCACCTGCCATACCACAGAATACCCTAGCAGGGTATCCTGGGGCCGCATGGAGGTGCTGTGGTCAACTGTCCCAGCAGAGCCTGTTACCAGAACCAGTGATGCTCCAGGGAGGAGATCTCCAGAAAGGGGGAGGCCTCTGCCTGGTCCTTGGTACCAAGTTTGTGATGTTGTCACAAAAAAAAAAAAGAAAAGAAAAAAGAATTTTAGGACTCATGGAGGTAGAAACCAAGAAAGTTTATTAGTAAAGCAAGACAAAGAAAGGATAGAAACATAGTACATGACCCAGACATAGGTATGGGCACATGTGGTTAACATGTGTAATGAGTGCTATAGTATCAGGGGTATTTATGTTGAAAGAGTAGGTTGGGGGGTTGGCTCAAATTTACCCCAGGATGAGTGCTCCCCTAGTTCTGACACCAGGTATGTTTTATCGCTTTTGCTGTTACACTATTATTTAACAATTGGGCCCAGAGACTTCAAAGGATGCTTTCTTAAGACAGGTGTCATCTTTATAAATATTTCTTATGCCCAGAGGAGTTATTTCCCCAGGTGTTCTTTCCTAAGATAGGTGTCTTTAAGATATCCTTGCCTAGTTCCAAGAAAACACTAATTATTTGGGCAAGCAGGCAAGGCCAGAGGGAAAAAACTACTTTTTTTTTTCTTTTTACTAAATGTTGCAGCTTGTAAAAGAAAGCAGTATTTATCTGCTTTTAATCAAGCTATTTGTTAGTACAATGATGCTGGCTGCTGTTTGCCATGCCTCATTTTCCCTGATCTATCCTGCCTCAACCCCAACCATCAAATCACCCCTGCCAGGTGCCAGCTGTGTGAATAAAGACATTTCTAGATGTTTCCAGCCCCAGATGTTTGAGTCCCTCTAGCCATTCAGATTCCCAGCTGAGGCTTAGAGCGCTGGAGCAGACACATGGCATCCTCCAGTACCCTATCCAAATTCCTGGCCCGCTGTACCCACGAGCATAAGCCCAGGTCCTTGTTTTATATGACTGTATTTGGGTACGGCTTTTTTATTTAAGCCAGCAATAGTAACTGGAACATGGCATCTTCAACACTGTATAATGACCAGCTGTTTAAAACTCCTTTTCTTTATTTTGAGTGATTCTATATATTATAGGGCTATTGTATTGCAAATGTATATAAAAATTAGATTGTTAGAATTCTTTGACCTGTTAGTTATTAAAAGAGCAGGGAAATGTTTTCATGTATGGCAATTGTTTTTCTATAAGTATACCTCTTATAAAATCTCAAAGCTGTGTGTGTAGGTACCACTGACTCACCTTCCTTGCTCTGCTGCTTCTGGGTCCTCTGGGGAATGGGGTAGGAAGAGATAGAAGAGGTAGGAAAAGGGAAATTATTTTTATCTGATGTGGTTCTTTCCTGAGTTTCATCTCCTCTGGGTATTAGACAAGGGCCTGCTCAGTTTCTCACGGAGTCTTGGGTAAGCTCTTAGGAGGTCTCTGGGATGTTTTCCTTCAACACAGTGACCTCCAAGGGGAGTTGATCTCTATGCCCACCCTCCCCTCTTAAGTTCAGCCTGCACTGGAGAACTCCACAGGTTCTCACTGCTGGGTCCACCTCCCTGCAGGCACTTGTCCTCTGGGCAGGGTGCCAGCAAAGCGGCACGAGCCTGGCTTCTCTCCATGGCCTCTACTTGGTCACAGGCAACTCATGCATCTCTAACATAGTGAATGAGGGGGTGGGGCAGCAGGTGCCTCCTCTCTTTGCCATGCTGTCTCTAACCAGTTCCTTTCTCTGCTCAGTCAGTACGGAATACAAACCAGCGATTTCACTCTTGAAGGAAATGATAGGGAGGAGATGCTTCTCTTTTCGCAGACACTCACGGACACTCTCAAGCCCTTGGTTCATCTGCACCAGGGACCGGGGAGCATCGTTGTCCCCTGGGTCAGAAGCCCCCCATCCAGTGCTTCCTCTTATTTCCATATCTTGGGTGCACAGAGACTGGGGGTGGAGGTGGAGGTGGGAGTAAGGCTGAAGCAGCAAAGTACTGTGGGATACCATTGGGAGCTCTTCATGGGATTTAGAGATAGGCAGGGCATCTGCTCCTTAGCCCGTTGGCTTTTAGTTCCAATTAGACAGTGGGGCAATTTCCCTATATTCTCCTATAGTGATTGGTTGAATGATTTTAAAATGATCTCTACAAGGGAATTAAATG
Organism: Castor canadensis; assembly: GCF_047511655.1. Lineage (NCBI taxonomy): Eukaryota > Metazoa > Chordata > Mammalia > Rodentia > Castoridae > Castor > Castor canadensis. The sequence continues at coordinate 52,881,551 of NC_133386.1, read as the reverse complement.
TAGTTATTCGAAATCCAAGGACTACTTAATGGAAAAATATTCATAAATATGCATTATTGATATATGTTTAATGATATATTGCTAAACGAAGAACTTAAGAATCAAAACCATATAATTCCATATCTGTGAAATATATAGTATATTCAAGGATGCATAGAAAAAAAATCATTAAGACATCCATCAAGTCATTGTTTTCTCAGAGGGATTGAGTCACAGGTGATTTCTGTTCTGTCCTGTGGTTTTGGGGGGATGTTTCAATTTTTATGATGAGCATGTTGCTTCAATAAGTATAAAAACTTATTTCAAAATAAAAAAAAGTGAATGTGAGTGTGCCACCCACACCTTCCCACACTATTCTACTATTCTTTCTTCATACTAACTTTTTTTTTTTTTTTTTTTTTTTGAGACAGGGTCTTGCTATGTAGCCCAGGCTGGCCTCCAACTCGCAATCCTTCTGCCTTGGCCTCTTGAGTGCTGGAATCACAAACATGCACTCCTGGCTCCCATACTAACTTTTAAGTACCAGTGGAACTATCTTCTTTCAAAGCAATTGCAGGAGCAGAAGTAAAATACTAAATTCTTTGGAGCCCGCAAGTGCAGACATGTGCCAGGCTGTATCGACAGAGACTAGCGGGGCTTACCCACAGCAGCATTGGCAGCAAGGGTTTCAGGTCAAGTCCCTGGAGCAATGATCTGTATCAGGGTTGTACTTGAGATTCACCTGAAATATTTAAAAACACACGACTGATACTTGAGCATTGGAATAATTAAAAATGACAGTGATTTTAACGTGTGGACAAGGTTAGGAAACTTTACCTGAGAAGGGAGCCTTACCTGCCAAGCCAGTTTCCCCATCTTCAAGCCCCTTCTTCAGGTCTCTCCTGGCTTCTCTCCACTGTGAGGGGAGCAAGCAGCAGAAGTGATTTTATCTTAACTAAGGGAGACAGGGAGGCCAAATGTAGCTATAAAGAGTAAAGGGAGAGTTAATTGGAAAGGAAATTCACTTTCAGCATGTTGGGGGCAGGTCACTTCTTGGGAGGGGAGACAGGTTAGACTTTAAAGCTGGAGTATTTGTTAAAGCTTTGGGTTTGTTTGGCCCTTGGGATGATCCCCTGGGCTTGGGTCATTGTCTTGTGATATGAGAGAAATTACCTGTGTAAACTATTTACTATTACCTGTGTAAGCTATGTCCTGCTCCAAATGATACAGAGTTTCTGTTTGAAATTCAAAGGGCTGCTCTATCCAGCTCCTAGGTTTGGGCCATTGTCTTGTTAAGTACACTCTCAGACATAAATTGCTCTTAAGTAAAGAGTAAATTAAATTTTAAGTGAAGAGTTGACCAGATTCTCCTAAAATGTCCAGTTTGATAAGGATGGGGGTGGTCAGGTGGTTGGGTTCAACTAGTTTCAAGGTATAATAGGAGGACCTTAGTCAGACAGAGTCCTATATCACTCCTAGGCTTCAGCCATTCCTTGGCTTAGCTTTTTTTGCTAAACCCCTCCTGTGCAGGGAGCTTTGCTATCCTTTCAATAAAGTTTGTGCTTACTTTATTCTTCACTCCTGATTTGGCAACTTCAGTCATTGACTTCTCCAGGATACAACCTCGGGATCAACAGTACAGTTTTACTACATTAACTGTCTGAACGTATTTGATTACAAATGTTATCTCCATAATATAAATCAAAGGGCAGCAAGATAGAGTTTTGGGCAGTGGACTGGATTGAATAGTATCCCCCAAAAGATTTATGTCTACTGGGAACCTTAGAATGTGTCCCTATTTGGGTATAAAGTCTTTGCAAATGTAATCAAGCTAAAATGAAGTCCTGTTGGATTCAGATTGGCCCTAGAGCCAAAGTCTGGTGTCCTTAGACTGAGAGGGAGAGCTGAGACACACAGCCACACACAGTGGGAAGAAGACCATGTAAAGGTAGAGACAGAAATCAAAAAGAGTGACGTAGCCACAAGCTGGAGGAAAACAAAGTATGTCTCCCTAAAATATTGATGATTGTCAGGTAAAGACAGAAAGCAGGTCTCTCTGTCTTTCCCTTGGTTTGCCTGATGGCAAGACAGAGGTTCCCACAGACAAAATGTCTTCCTGCCCTCCTCTCTTTTACTGCCTAAAGCCAGGGATGCACATCTGCCCTCTGGCCAGAGCTGGAACTAGCAGAAGCCAGAGGAATCTTGTAGCTGACTTGACCCCAGAATTTTCCCGCATCTAAGCCCTAAACCTTCTTGCTCTTTCACTGTGTCATACTAACACTGATAGCTCTTTATCAAAGCACTATCAAGACAGAAACAAGCCACTGGTTTGAGAAACAGTTCCTTTGCAGGGAGAATTCCTTCTCTCCCTCATGATGGACATGGCTCATGTCATTAAAACTGCGTGTTTTTCTCATGTTAATCTGCTTTTGTTAACAGGACTCTACCTCAACTAAGAACCCGTGAGGACTAAGAAAAGAAATCACATTTTTCTTCAGGGCATGGGGACACATGCCTATAATCTCAGCACTAGGGAGGCAGAGGCAGGAAGGAGGATTGAACATTTAAGAACAATCTGAGCTACATAGCAGGTTTGAGGCCATTCAAGGCTATGAGAAATTCTGTCTCAAACAAATAAACAAAACAACAACAACAACAACAACAAAAAGAAACAAAAGAGAAATTATGTTTTTCCTACTAGCCAAGGAATGCCTACCACCATCGGAAACTAGAACAAAGCACGGGATGGATCCTCCCAGAAAGCTTCCAGAAAGACTAGCCCTGCTGACACCTTGATTTGGACCTGTGGCCTCCTGAGCTGTGAGAAAATGAACTAGTTGTTTGAAGCCACCCAAGTGGTGGTGATTTATTATGGTGCCCCTAGGAATCCAGCAGAGGCCATTTCAGAAGTCTTCCCCAGAAGCAGTGGAGCAGTGGGTCACTGGACCCCACCGGTCCATTTCCATAATAGTGAATGCACTCCTCAGCCCAGCCCTTCCTGTCCCTCCCCTTGAGAGTCCAGTTCTCCTTGTGTGCCTGGAGGAAAATGCATCTTAGATGATAAATGTCAATTTTCTTCCAATTACCTGCACACAGGACATATGGGGTTTGCACAGTGGGGAAAAAACCTACTATACATTTTGTTCCCTTACCTTTCCTAGCTCAGCCAGGAGACCTTTCTTATTTGCTTCACTCACCTGGTAACTAATGAGGATTGCCAGCCTTTGAAAAACAATTATTTCTAAGTAAAACAAGCATTTCTCTGAAAGAGTCAGGAAAAGCTGTACGTACTGTAAACAAGGCACTTGGGCACCAGGAGTAGGAGTTTGCTATTTCTGCTTCAATCTCGAAAAGCTCCTCTCATCAGAACCATGTTCAGGGGTGAATTAGTTAGAACTCATGAAGCCTTCACTTGTCATCTGCTTTATTCACTGGCTTTCTATTAGACAGCACCAACTATATAAATTAAGTTCTATTTGATTGAATCAATAATTACTGCATGCCCTGGGTTTGTGACAGGAACTGAGGCTGCGAAAAGACCATGGACCTCAGGATCACCATAGGGGAAGTTGACAAGGAACAGCAAAGCAGAGGTGTAATGCAGAAGTGCATGTGAGGAGGGCGCAAAGAATTCCCTTCCAATCAAACCCAGTGACTCGAACATGAATATCCATCCCTGCACCTGCCTGAGCTGCACTGCAATGAACGTACAGAAATAAAAATAAATATACTAACCCAGAAGAACAGAGAATTGGGGAAGAGACCACAAGGAATGAGAACCATCATGAAATCTGGTAGGATGGAAAAATGGAGGAAGCCAGGTGTGGTGGCACACATCTGTATTCCCAGCACTCTGGAAGCAGAGGCAGGAGGCCTCATGAGTTCATGAGTTCAAGGCCAGCCTGAGCTAAATAGCAAGACCCTATCTAGAAGGAAGGAAGGAGGGAGGGAGGGAGGGAAAGAAGGAAAGAAAGAGAGATAGAGAGAGATAGAGAGAGAGAGAGAGAGAGAGAGAGAGAGAGAGAAAGAAAGAAAGAAAGAAAGAAAGAAAGAAAGAAAGAAAGAAAGAAAGAAAGAAAGAAAGAAAGAAAAAGAAAGAAAGAAAGAAAAAGAAAAAAGAAAGGAAAGTAGAGGAACAGAGAACTCTAATGACCAAGTGCCTGTGGAGTCCATTTGGATCCAAAAAACCAGCCCCACAGAACCCTGAGGTAGCTTGGGAACTTGAGACACCTGGACTATAGGAGGTGGTGGTTGGCATGAGGTGAGAAGCTAGAGGTTTAGCTGAAATTAAGTTTAAGGATAATCCAGATCTTAAGTCACTCATCCATCTGGAGCAGCTAAGGGGCCACCCCTCCCTACCCAAGTAGGAAATTTATTCTTGGAGAGGAGACCCAGAGGAGCTGCAGTCAGAACAGAGTGGACAAAGTGCTATTCTGAGAGTAAATTCCTTGCTCTCTCAGGGTGCTGATATCAAGCTATAGCCATCAAGCAGGAGGTTCTCTCTGGAGAAAATGAACAGTACCAGAGAAAAGACATCCAGATGACAGTTGGATTTTCTGGGGGAAAAGAAAGGAAGGAAGGAAAAGAAGGAGGGAGAAATAGAGGGAGAGAGAAAAGGAAAGAAGGAAGGAAGGGAAAGAAAAGAAAGAAAGAAGGAAGGAAGGAAGAAAGGAAGGAAGAAAGAAAGAAAGAAAAAGAAAAAGAAAGTTCTCTTGGAATTATCCTACAGGTCTCCATCCAAAACCCGCACCCAAGGACCAACCCCTCCCCCAGTGCACACATCAATTCAATTTAATAAGCAGCTCATATGTCCCTAGAAGTTGAGGACATATGAAAAATAGATATCTGTATGCAAAAAGCAAACACAATAGAGACAGAAAACAACAAAACAAAACCCAAATTCTATAGTTAGTATACTTGGGAGAGAAAGCATTCCTAAGCAAAACATTTGCTATTAAATGAAATGTTGGGGGCTGGGAGTGTGACTCAGTGGTAAGCTGGCAAGCACAAGGCCCCGAGTTCAAACCCCAGTACCACCAAAATAAATAAATAAAATAAGGAATGTTGGGACAACAATATAAAACTCTTGAGCATTAAAACTATGGTAACAGGTACAGAAACAAACAAAAAATGAACTGATTGATGATTTAACCATCTGAAAAACAGCACTTAGAGTAGTTTTATAATTCTGTTGGACAACTTATAAAGAATTTGAGACAGTAATATTAAAATTGAGCTTAATAAAAAGGAAAGGCCAATGTCTATGTGAAAACAAAAAGTACAAGAAAGTAAGTGAAACTGTATTATACTGTTTAACTTGGTGCAAACAATTATGTGATCAAAATAACATACACTGAGCATTTACTGAAAATGGCTGTATCACTGAGTTGGAAGGAGGTTGGAAGGAGAAGTGGTAGAAGGACTTAAAGTAATAGTACTAAATTCTTACGAGAAGTCAATAGTTAATGTATGAAATTGGTAAGTCAGGGAATCGTGGTGTAAGCCTTAAAAAGGCACTGAGTGAACTCCAGGACCATAAAAAATAATTCAAAGAGTGGAGGTAGGGAGCAGAGGAGAGCTAAAATTAGTATTTTTATTATAAGCTTTTCAGTACCATTGGGCTTTTAAAAATTATGCAATGCCTAACTTTGATGAAATAATTCTTTTAATGTTTAATACAGAGGAAGACGTGGTGAACTTTATTGGGAATGTACATCCAAGTCTTACTCAAGCTGCCATAACTAAGAACCACACATTGGGAGGCTTAAAGAACACAAATTTACCTCCTCACAGTTCTGGAGGCTGGAAGTCTGGGAACAGAGGTCCCATGTGGTCTGCTTGAGGTGAGGGCTCTTTTCCTGGCTCTTCAGGGAGCTGGAGGTGAGCAAAGGCAGGAGGCCAAGCTAGAGCCTGGGAAGTGATAGAGAGATAGCCTCTTTCCACCATAGTGCCCTGCAGGAGGGATTTTTCTGAAGCACAAACCTGTCCATTCTTGGCCCCTTTCCTTCCTCAGAGGAGGTGGGGAGCTTTGTCTTTGGGGTACTGGGGCTCTGTTGGGGTGATACGTGCTCGTGGAGGTAGCTTGCCCTTCCCAGAGATGTCCCTAGTTTGATGACTGACAAACCCAAACACATTCTCCAGCTTAGCCTCACTCAGCACTAGGTATTTTTACCTTGAGCTGTCACTTCTTTGTTTATTCCAAATTGTTTCCAAAATGAGCAAGGAAGAGGGGTGGCATTTTTGAGCCTCTTCTGAGACTTGGCCACACACCCAGCACTATTGTTCCTTAAGAGACAGGGTCTTTCTATGTAGCCCATGCTGGCCTCAAACTGGCAACCCTTCTGCCTCTGTCTCTCCAGTGCTGGGATTATAGCTGTACACCAGCACGTCCATCCTTCACCTAACACTTACGGGATCCATTGATGATTCTTGCCTGAATCAACTAGTGTACTATGCTGTTGCAAAATGTCAATTTTCTAACCCCCATCAATTCTACATTTTATTAGTTGAATTTCTATTTTAAAGAACTTTCCCCACTTCTTTATTTATTTATTTGGTACAAATATGAATTAATGAATTTTTTCATAGGTTATAATCCATTACTATCCTTATTCACTTTGAGGCTCAAATTGACACAGATTTGACCAGATATTTTATTTATCTTTGCCCCATGATGCTATCATTTTATAACTGCTTTCTAACTTTTAAGAACAAGATATTCTGTTCTTGCCCACCCAGTTTTGGAATGAGACATTTCTCTAAGAAGGCCTGCTTCTTTGATGGGAGATAGTATCTAGAAACCAAGATATGTGCTCATTGGTACTGAAGTGTCATTGCATTTCAGTGGACAATGACACTAATCCCAGTTCCCCGAGGGTTCCTTGCTTTTTCCTAGGACATATTTCTGTCATCTTTCTCTCATAGTGAAAAATCCTGCATTTTCCTTCCAACTCAAAATGTTTACATTTTTCTCATTTCTACAACAACAAAATAATTCCAGAATTGCTATACCTATGCCTCTACCAGCAACAAATCTACTGTCTATCAATACATTTTCTGTTGCTATAAAAAATTACCTGCGTTTAATACTTTGTAAAGAAAAATTTACTTAGCTCACAGCTCTGGATATTTAATAGCATGATGCCAGCATCTGGTGATGGCCTCTGGCTACATCACAACATGGAGGATGGTACCATGGTATGAACAAGTGTGATAGGGAGAGATCACATGGGGAGACGGGAAGCCAGGCAGATTCAGGAGCCCAGCCTGCTCTTTTTATAGCAACTTGCTCTCCTGGGAGCTAGCTTACTCCTCAAGACCAGCAATTATCCCTTCTGTGGGTGATTTTTCCTAACTACCTGCATTAGGCCCTACCTCTTGAAGGTTCCCTGTCTTGAACACTGCCACTTTGAGGTCCAAGTTTCTAGAACATGAAACTTTGGGGACACACTCAGATCATATCCAAAGTCAGAGTTCAAGATTTATTTGTAGATCTTTTGCCTATTTATTTATTTGCAGTACTTGGGATTGAACCCAAGGCTTCTTTCCAGGTTAGCACTCAAACACTTGAGTCACACCCCCCAGACCTTTTGTTTTTAGTGCTGGCCTCAAACTCTCCATCTCTGCCTCTGCCTCCTGAGTGTGGGATTACAGGATGCATCATCATGACTGGTTCTTTTAGCCTTTAGACTGAGGGCTTATAGTTAAAGTACTGCATTCAAAATTAATTGAATTTGTTCTTTAATTTTTTCCTCAGTGTGGTTATTCATTTGAAACACAGTCATTTGTTTCAGTTTAAATTCAATTTTCCTCAACCTCCATAATTATATTTATAAATAAGCAAAACATTTCGAACATTTCCAAAATCAAAACTAGATTACTGTGATACTCAAAGAAGTGTCACTTCCTCTTATATCCCTCCTATCCCTTCCTTCCTCTCCCTTGTGCATAACCGATTTCACTAGCTTCTAATTATCTTCTTAAATTTCTTTCTGTGAAACACATATACAAACACTACAAAAATATGGAGCACTATCTGGCAGAAACTCTATGGACTTGAGAGACCAAAAACCCAGTGACAGAGTTGTGATCCTTCAAGACAAGAGAAAATACACACAGGCAGAAAAATCCAACACAAGGCTTCACATGACAGTGGTTGAATCGAATGAGAGTTTAGGACTGTTTTTTTGTCCTACCCTGGTCACCCAGACATCATCTACTGCTTATGTTCTGAGAATTTAGTTAGCAATGTGAACATAAAAAGTATGCACACTGAATTAAAAACTTCCATCAACTAACTGAGCTACTGGGCATATCATTTACCTATAGATTTCCAAAATCATTTTAATGTAAAGTGCATATAACCACTTATAAAGTGGTTGAGAAGTTGCAAGTGTTTAGCAAAGCGCCTGGCACAATTTATATGTTATTTTTATTTCACTTTCATTAAAATTAAAATTACCTCGGGGCAGCTGATTAATTCCTTCATGTAAGGCTGCCAAATAAAGTAGAAGGTACCCAATTACATTTTAATTTCAGGTAAACAAGAAATACTTTTTTATTATAAGTATATGCAAATTTTAGTATAAGTTTATAGTTTATATAACTATAGAGTTATAGAGACATAGCTAAAATTTTGTTATTTTCTGAAATTCACAAATTATAAAGATTTTGGTTATGAATATTACTTTTCTGTTTTGTTTTCTCCCTTCAGAATTGCACAAAGGGGCACAATCCTGGCTAGTCACTGAGTTATTATACAGAGTAACTAATACTTTAAGCAGTATTGTCTTGCTCATTGGCTGAGACCAGCAGACTCAGAGAAAGGACTAGAATGGTCCTTTCTGTGCTCCCAGAGCAGCAAACTCTCATTTTGCCAATAGCGTCAATCTTCCCACCACTGTCCGTCCAGAGTTGCTAATGAGTGGCAAAAATCACTGCTCTCACCTCTTCTCCCAGCAAGGGCTCGCTTCTGGTAGAAGTGCTAATGAGCCCTGACACTGTCCTCAGCGGGAAGCCACGGAGGAGAAGTAAGAGTCCTGAATTATCCACTCACTGTCACTGAATCTTCTAGAACCAGCTATCAAACTAGAACAACCATCCTCTCTCCAGCTTCTCCTGCTTGGTCAGAAGTCTCCAGAATGTGCTTTTTGAACCAGGGTCTACACAGGTTTTTATGTGTCAATCCTCACACCTTCAACAAGCTCAGACCAGAGAGGGATTCATTGATTTGAATAATTTGACACCTGCCCTCCAGAAAGCAGAGCACTTTCACCAGATAGCCCACCTCCTTGGACTTTGTCTCTCCTCCTACATTCTTCTTCCTGTTTCCCTGTCAGATTAGGTGATGGCTACTTAAGAAATGCTGAGCACATCAGAGATAGAAAGGATGAAGAAAGTGTTTTTAAAAAAAACCCCTAATTTCGACTGGGAAGGTTGGAGAAGCTGCCAGAAGAGGTCACAACTCAAGTTTTGTTATCCCTATGTATATTTTTTGGAATGTATGTCTATTCACTTGAGAAAGGTTGTGACATACTTTACCATAGGGTGAAGGGATGAGGTGGAGGTGGGAACACAATTGTCAAACATCTGCTGCCCCTCCCTCTGATTTGGAATGACAAACTTAGATTCTTCTTCTTATTATTATTTTTGCAGCAGTAGGGTTTGAACTCAGGGCCTTGCACTTACTAATCAGGTGCTCTACCATTTCAGCCATGACCCCAGCACCATAAATTAACTTTTGTATTAAAAAATTAACAAAGAGAAAGAGGGTAAGCAATCTGGAATTTTCCTGCTGGAGAACAGTATTTTACATCCAGCAAACCACTTCTTGTTACAGTGAAGATAAATCATTCCCAGTCTCCTGAGAGGCTAAATCACAAGTGTAGATGGATTTGCCCCTTTCTAGGTGAAAAAAAAAATGAATTTCAAAAGCAAATTGCTATTTCATGATACCCTAAGACCCCAGTTATCTAAGAAGAGAGCATTGGCAAAGGACCCATTTTGAAGGTGCTCCCACCAATGGCATCCTGTGCCCGGAAAATACAGCTTTGGAACTTGCAATAAATTCAGCTATAAACTGAGCAATTTTGTTTCTGAGCTGGACTGCTGGAATCTCATAGTCCAACTTACAATCTTTTCTCTTCTATGAGTTTCATGGAATTCTGCAGGCAGAAAACAACGGTCAGAAAAGTAATATTCATAGCCAAAAATCTTTCTAATTTAGGAAGGAGTGCATGAATATTGTATGATTCTTCCATCAGTGGTGGAAATGCAAAAGCAGAACAGAATGAAACCTGCTCAGATCTGTTGTTCCACAGGGCTCTGGAGAGTCCTCGGTCAAATGATGCCTCTTGGAGTAAAACCTCAACATCAGTTCTGTGAAATAACAGTCAATCTTCTCTTCCAACAGCAACATAGAAAGTCTTTCCAAAGATGTAGGATCAAGAAGATAAATGATGAGGAAAGAAAAGGAAGAGGATCCAAGGATAGAGAGAACATGGCATGTGACAAGGGTTAAGGTGATATAATAGAAGACTTTCCGAGAGCATAGGTTATGAAATGTGGGCTGGACCAACCAAGAGACTCTCCTTTCTTTGGCAGTTAGCTACTTCCTTCTTTCCCTATATTGGTGCGTGTTACTCCTTGCCTTTCAGGATTGAAGGCTCTGAAGGTCCAAAGACTAAGACTCCTCATAACTTTTTGTTTTAATTAAAAAATCATTTTTAGTGGTACTGGAGTTTGAACTCAGGGCCTCACGCTTGCTGGGCAGGTGCTCTACCACTTGAGACACTCCACCAGCCCTAGCTTCTTGTGTTAGTCCCTAAGATGGTCTCCCTTTCTGACTTCCCAACCTGTATCTTCTATTTATTGTCAGTGATTTGCATACGGCCTTGGCTTCCTATACAGGGCAATAAAGAATGCATGGAGATTCCTCGGGGTTCCAGGCAGATCCTCTATAATTGCTTTAATCTCCATCTATGGGGGTGAATTGCCAGCCTGTGGTATATATTCAAATTTATCATTCCTTTTCCAAGTTTTCCCCAAAATACATTTTTGCCCCTTATAACCTGTCTGGCCTGACACCACATGTTGAATGAGTCAGAGCTGTCTCACTTTAATGCAGCGAACACTAAAATTGTGTTATCGATTTCTGATGCACTTTTACTTTTCCTTGTTGTTCGTTTGTAAAAGTTGGCTTAACTATTACTCTAATATGTAATGCTGGCCCTGACCCTGTTTCTTTCTCCATTTGCCTGGTTTACCACCTTTTATTGGAGTCACCTACGTCAAAATATTTTTTTAAGATTTCAAAACATGGATTTTTCCATTCTAAAATAGTTCCAAATGTCTCCTTTGGTCTAGTTGTCTTTGGGTCACAGAGTGCAGCTGTGACAATAAGGTATTTTCCTTCTGGCATACACAGGATAAGAGAAAATTAGTATTGATGGTATACAGGTTTAAGCATTGGAAGACCTAAAAGAAAAATCCTGGGTCTATCACTTACTACCTGCATGATATTTTAAGGAAATCATTCAGCTTCTTTGAGCCTCAGTTTCCTCATTTAGAATATGGATTCTTTGCATTGATCTCATAGGTTTTGTGAGGCTGGAATGAAAGCATGTGACATCTTGCTCGTATTACTGTTATTCTCTGATGCACCTACTCAACTCTCTTTTTAATTGGAAACGCAAGTACCTAAGTGGTGAATGGCCTGTGGTGATCCAGAGCTATGGTGTCTTCCTTGTCACCTAGCTAATATCATTTCATTGCCCAAGATCTGCCTAAAAACCATCTGCTTGGGAAGATACCCTTGAATTCCCTGGGTCAAAATGGGTTTCCCTTCTTTGTTTTCTATTAGTGCCAACCACAGAACTCCTCTCCAGCTGGCTAACATAGACTCCAGAAAACCCAAGGACCATTCAATAGTCAGGAGTTTAGCACATTATATGAAAATGTAAGTCAGGTTGGGTGTGGTAGTACACATCTGTAATCCCGGCACTCAGGAGACTGAGACAGGATTACGAGTTCAAGGCCAGCTTGGACTGCACAGAGAGTCCATTTTAAAAGAAAAAGAAAATGTAGGTTGAGCAGCAGAGGGTAAAAGTGACTCTGTTGTACCATTTACTACATTCACTAACAAAATAATGAAGACCACATTTACAGATATAGATAATAACATTTATACATTCTGCATTAGTAGTAATACACATTGCATGATTCACATCCAATTGTTAAGAGAAAAATCTTTAGGCCCTCCCTTCTTGGCTGTTTCAATGAAAGATTTAAAAGAAGTATTTTCTTCTCTTTTTTTTTTTTGCAGTACTGGGGCTTGAATTCAGGGCCTACACTGTGAGCCACTCTGCCAGCTCTTTTTTGTGATGGGTTTTTTCGAGATAGGGTCTTGCAAACTATTTGCAGGAGTCTTGAACAATGATCCTCCTGATCTCTGCCTTCTGAGTAGCTAGGATTACAGACATGAGTCACTGGCGCCCAGCAGTATTTCATTTTCTTACAGATAGTTTGTCCAATGAAAGGAGCAAACTGTCAGCTTCTCCACCAAATGTTCAAAGCTTTCCGACTTTCTATCTTGATGGTCTTGGCTCTGACCCCCTGTTCCCCCTAACAAACTCCCAGTTTACATTCCCTCAGTTTCCTTACTTTTTCCTACAAGACTGTAGTGAAAATGTCTGTATTTCTACTCTGTGCTCTGGCCTCCACCTCCTTACTTCTAATTGCCTCCAGTGGGAATGATTTATGGATTGATAATGAAAGTCAAATCCCCAAGGGCTATGCTAGAATTTTATGTACGGGGATCTGGGGTTCTGGAAGATTAGAGAAAGTGTCTCGTTAGTGTCTGCTGATCTGTTGAACCGTGAGCTTCTTAAGGGCAAGGGGCCTTTTCTTTAGCACCAAGTAAAAAGCCTGACACAGAGAAGGCTCTTGTTGAGGGGATGCACACTTGCCAATAGGCAACTTTTGCATCCCGGTCTGGCCAATTTCAGTTAGATAGCATGATCTTTTTTGCATGTTCTGTTCCCTATGATAACTTCAGTTACTAAATTACAATGCTATATAAAGGTGATACAGAAGAGCTGGAAAGGAAGAAGGCAAAGGGGCTAGAGGACAGGTTTTACCCAGCTAACAATGTAGGTTAGGAAGAGGACCAGGCTGGCCAGGGAGTCTTTGGAGAGCAGCCCAGGAGAGGGGGAAGATTTGGTGCACTTAGACACAATCATCAGAAATGGCTCCCACTTCCCCTACTGCTGCAGCCCTGAAGCTGGGTCAGCCTGTTTGCTGTCACACGACTGCCTGGGATCCTGGCCTCTGGCAGCTGACCTAACCATGTCGCATGCCTTGGGGGAGCCTGTGTCTAGAGTTGATGGCATTGCTCGTCTCTCCAAACCCCTCTCCAAGGTCCAGGCTCATAGCTTCTTGTGAAAAACCATTAACACAAATGCTCACTCTGAGTTCTGATCACCCTCAGTATAGGTACTCTCTTGGGTCACCTGATGTGAGTACACACACAATTATGACCTCCCTGTCCAGCATGAATGCACTCCAGGGATGGGGGTAGACTGTTTTTATGAGAACTAACAGTACTGAGCTACTTTTTCTTGTGCACAGGAGAAAGGGGGGAAAGCCCAGAGAAGCCAAGGTTTTGTGACAAGTTAGAGAAGCCCATGCCATTCCATCAGTTGAAAGCAAGCTGTGCAAAGGTCAGGTATTGTATGGGGGAAAGAGATCAAGATGGCGGGACTCTTGGCACTGCTGAAATGGGAGAGAAACCACCTTCTTTCTCAACCATAACAAATTTGTGGATATGTTCACAATAGAATTAACCTATTCGTCAAGATGTCCCACAAGTTACAGTTACTCTAAGACCATATCAAAACATCATTACAGTACCCTATAGAGCAATTTCACTATTCTAAACATCTGTGCTCCACCTTTTCGTCCCTCCCTCCCCACTTCCATCCATCACAACTATTGATTTCTTTTTTTAAACATTTTTTTATTATTCACTTATTCACATGTGCGTACATTGTTTGGGTCATTTCTCCCCCCTGCCTCCCCTCCCCAACCCTCTCCCCCCATTCCTCCAATTTCTTAAAACTATCCCCAATAGTTTGTCACTGCTTTCTCCTTCTCTTCCTTCTCCTCCAATGGTTTACATATGTTTTGGGGGTTAGTGGTATTGGGGATTAGAACTTGGGCCCTCATGCTTGCTATGCAGGCTCTTACTAGCCAGGTACTCTACCACTTGAGCCATACTCCCAGCCCTTTTTTGCTTTACTTATTTTTTAAGTAGGGACTCAAGTTTTTGCTCAGGGCTGGCCTCAGACCACAGTCTCTCCACCTATACCTCTTGTGTAATTGGGATCACACACCCGGATTATTCATTGAGGTGGGGTCCTACTAACTTTTTACCCAGGCTGGCCTTGAACCATGATCCCCCTGATCTCTGCCTCCCAAATAAGTAGGATTATAGTAGGTGTAAACCATCACACCTGGCACCTATGGTATATTTTGTAAGAAAAACTTTCCCATATCTATGGCTATGTCTTTTGTCACTTCTTTTGGTGACCACAGCCTATAAGCACTAATGGTACATCACTGGTGTGGGTCATAGCCCACCAGAGAAAGAGAGTGTTCTCCATAATGGGGTACACCTGAATAGGAAGATCCCAGCTAACAAGGTCCTGTATGGTGGATTCATTGCTTGGAATACCTCACGAGAAAGAGCCAGACTTTGGACGTCTGTCTTATCTAGAGAATCTTCTACCACATAACAAGAGCAGCTGTCATCAATGGCCTCTTTTGATCCTCATTTTGTGCTCTGAAGGCCATATGGTAAGGAAGCAGCAAAAGAGGTGGACAGGAAGGAGAAGAAACAGCTATGCTGACTTTCACCCCTGTAGGTTTCTGAGCTTGAGTTAAGCCTACAATCAGAAAGGGAAGGGACTTTAGATGGAATGAAGACTGAGGTTTGATTTTTTTTTAATTAGAATTTTCCTATCTCAAATTATCAGAAAAGTTAAGATTTTTACCTAACATTTCAACCAAGGATGGAGATGAATATTCTAACAATGCAGGTATAGAATGACAGCGGAAGAAAGAAAAAAAAGTTTGTTTATACTAATACAGAATTCATATATTAATTACCTTGGGTTCTTGTAATTAAATGTCTGCTATAATTGAATGTTTATGTCCCCACCAAGATTTGCGTGTTAAATCTTAAATACCAATGTGAGTATTAAGAGGCCTTTAGGAGGCGATTGAGTCCTGAGAGTAGAGTCCTGGTGAATGGACACAGGTCTTTATTAAAGAGGCTTCCCAGCTTTTGGACTCTTGCCCTTCCACCCTCTGCCATGTGAAGACAGAGCAGCAATGTACCATCTTAAAAGTGGAGAGAAACCCCACCAGACACCGGTGTCAGCACCTTGATCCTGAACTGCCAAACCTCCAGAGCTGTAAGAAATAAATTTCTGTTCTTTATACATCACCCAGTCTTGGGTATCTTGTAATAGCAGCACAAACAGACTAAGACTACGTCTAAAATCAAGGTATTGGCAGAGCCATGCTCCCTCTGAAGCCTCTAGGGAAAGGTTCTTCCGGCTTATGTAACCCCATGTGTTCCTTGGCTTATAGCAACATCACCCCAGTCTTTATCTCTGTCTCCACCTGGAGTCTTTCCTCTGTGTCTGCATGTCTCTGTGTCTTCACATGGCATTCTCCCTGCATGTCTGTCTCCTAATTTCCTCTTCTTGTAAGGACATCAATCACAATGATTCAAGTCCAAGCTAATGGTCTCATCTTAATGTGGTTAAATCTGAAGAGACCCTATTCCTAAAGAAAGTCACAGTCACAGGGACGGGGTGTTAGGACTTCAGTATTATCTCTTGAGAGTGGGGATACACTCAACCCATAGCAGTCTACCTTGTCAGTAAACAGACTCCATGTGAGGGTGCTTTGTGGTTTTCTCAGGGATGGGCTCATTGCTTCATTGCTGTTTTTTTGTTTTGTTTTGTTTTGTTTTGGTGGTAATGGGGTTTGAATTCAGGGCCTCATGCTTACGAGGCAGGCACTGTACCACTTGAGCCACTCCACCAGCCCTGTTCTGCATTGGGTATTTTCAAGATAGGGTCTTGTGATCTATTTGCTCAGGCTAGCTTCCAACATGATCTTCCTGATCTCTGCCTCCTGAGTAGCTAGGATTATAGCCATGAGCCACTTGTGCCCGGCTAGGAAAAGTTTTTTTAAACAGCATTCAAAACATTTCAAAAGTAGCATTCCCCAAATGGGAAGCATATTTCTGAGAGAAGAAAATAAAGAATTTTCCTCTCCTCAGTGAATCCTCTGCCATGATTTTACATAATGGGGAGGAGAAATGACAGGAAAAGAGTCATTAAAAGTAAATGTCTGTCCTTTTGTCCTAGAAATTGCAGAAAACAGCTGTCCTGTAAGTGTATTTGCTGACAGTTGAGGAACTGGAACTGGGTTGAGCTTGCCCCTCCCAAACTGTGAAGGCTGGAGAAGACACAGAAGAAAACCATTAAGGGTATGATGTGTGTGCAAAGACCAGCATCAACAACCAGGTGATTTTGTACTTTACCATCAAAACACACCCACCATGGGATGTGGGAGGAGATGAGCACCGAACCCAGACGCTGGAGTGGAAAGGGCATGGAGAAGGAACAGCCTCGCTGAACTTGGAGAACGATTTCTCTTCAGAAAAGTGCAGGATCTTGAAGGTTCCCCACATCCTTCTGCATCCAATTTTCAAATTCAATTGCAATTTGAATTTTGTTTTCTTCCCAGGTCCCACCCATCCATCTCTACAACTATTCATCTACCCATTTAACAAGAGGGATTGGATTTAAAGTCCAATCCCACCTCTATGTAACCCTAGACAAGTAAAACTATCTCTTTATGCCCTGGTTCCCTCATCTATAAAGACAATGGGGATAACTATATGGATCTATTCATCCCTTAGTAAACTTAATAATTATAAACTATTTTATTATTGTATTTTTTTATCATAGATTGTAAGGGTGGGTACAGTTTAAAATAAGACTTAGTTCTCCCTGTTGAAAACAAAGGAAGAGTCTTTTATACTCTCTTCCTTTTGTTTCAGAATCCCTTTCTTTGTCCTTTCTAAATGTATATAAATCTTTATCATGACTAATAAGCTCCTTGCCAGTCTCAGCTGAGGAATGTTTCTTTAAGGGCTAGGAGCCAACTTCTCGAAAGCTTTTTTGGAGGTTCTAGAGGGAGCACAGCTACTCATATACCCTTGACCAAAGAATGGTCCTCCTCTGTTGGAGAAAGGCATCCTCTTGGCCAAGGCACAATGTCTTCAGGAAGAACGCACGTGGAGCAGTGAGAGAAGGAGGGAACACTTACCTAGCCAGCCAGATCAGCTGAATCAACCCTGCCAATCAACAAGCTGACAGGTATCACAGTCAGATCATCCTCACATCCAGGAGCCATCCTTTTGAAATGTGATCATCAAAAAAGATAGTGTAGTTGCCTTCCAGTTCCTGTGGAAGATGGGGAGTGAGTTGAGAGCCTGACCGCAGCTGGCACCTTGCATCCATTTGTAAAACTACAGTAGACCCTTGGTATCCACAGGAGGAGGCTGTCCAGGAAAACCTGCAGATGCTCAGAGTTCAGTGCTGTCCTGCAGATACTTGATTCACTTTTCCCCAACACCACCCAACTTCCTCTAAAAGCATTTCATCTTTCAACAAATTTAAAATGTTTGCTTTACTACTTAAATTAAGCACATTCACTTTTACTTTGCTTTTTGGGCACCATTTACTTTTTGGGAGGCAGATTTTCACAAAATTAAGGGCAGAGAAACACTCAGCAGATCACACAACAATGCAAACACAATGGATGATAATGTAGAACTGACTGAAGTCTTCTCCATATCAACTGAACTGTTTAATGCATAAATGTGAATTTAAAAGTTTTAAAATTTCTTTTTATTTCAAAAAAATTTTGACCATACTTAGTCAAAACCACATGTAATGACAAATAAGGTGGTCTCGCTGTACTAACTATTATTAAGATATGAAGAGTGTGGAGAGCATGTCATTCAGGGTAACCTGGATCCATGTTTCTGGACTATGGTCACTCATACTTAGCTCAGAACAAACTACTTCCCTAAAGCAGAGTTGGTATTTTTTTGCCAACAGAATCATCTTTTATATTTATGTCTTTAAACACTTTATGCATTGCCAAGAGGTCACCACATCTAATCATGGATGCATTGAAATACTATTCAGCCTTAAAAAGTAAGTAAATCCCACTATGTGCAACAACATAGATAAATCTAGAAAACATCACGCTCAGTGAAATAAGCTGGGCACAATAGGTCAAATACTACATGTTCCTGAGGCAGGATTGATAGGATTAGGGGACAGGGAAATTAAATATCAGACTCAGGAGCCAAGATTAAAAAGAAATCACTGCAGTAGCAAAAGTTAAAGTAATCATTTAAATGCTCACCTGCATGCATTCCTTCCATTACACTTCCCTTCCATTTAAAATGTTAAGTGAGTTACAATTTCCTAAGGAAGTGATTTGGTCTCAAAATAGAAGGTAATTCTTTGACCCGAAAGTAATGCTCAAAGTCATGAGAATTAGACACCATATCACAGGAGCCTTTGATTGTCTCCATGTTTGAGTAAACAGTAAACATACCCCAGATCCATTGTCTCCCTGTTTGGGTGATAACATCCAAAGAGGAATTTAGCAAAATGATTGAAGGTTACCAGGTCATCATGTGTCTGGGTAAAAGTTCAAACTGGAATTGTTGTGTGCCAGTTTGAAGTGTTTCTGGCCAGTGTTGAGGCTCCTTGCTTTCACAGGCCAGGGAACTGTCTCGTGAGGCAGCTGAATGCTGAGCCAAAGCCAGTATATAAAGTAAGATTTATTAGAGAGAAAAGAAAGGCTACAGCTAGAGCAGTGCAGCAGAGCCCGGAAGCCAGTAACTCCCTGCTCAGGTAAAGGCTGGGGTTTTTATGGACTTTTTAACTCTGTGTTGGGTGGGTTTTTTTCATTGGCCATGGATTTGCAGCTTTCCTAGATGAACTGGTCTGTTTGCCCCTTATTGGGGGAGGGGAAACAATCTTGATGAGTATTTTGCTCATCAGCCCTGTGGCAGATCTATCAGACCCTGTATCTCCTCTTTAGGATGAGGAATGCAGATTTACAACCCCTTCTCAGGATGCAGGAATCATAGTGCTCTCCAGGGGTGATGGGATACTCACTTATCTGCCTTAAGTCTCCAGACTCAACAGAATGACCCAGCTTAAAGGGTATAAATACTTCTGGGCAGAGAATTGCTTTTTGAAACCCTAGTTCCCACCCTCTACATGTCACAGGATGTCACTCCTTCTCCACCCCACCCCCCTTTTTGGCAGTACTAGGGCCTCACACTTGCAAGGCAGGCACTCTACTACTCGAGCCACTCTACCAGCCCCTCTTTCCCCTTTTATTTC
This sequence comes from Castor canadensis, assembly GCF_047511655.1. NCBI lineage: Eukaryota > Metazoa > Chordata > Mammalia > Rodentia > Castoridae > Castor > Castor canadensis. The sequence goes on along the minus strand of NC_133386.1, from coordinate 52,862,061 downwards.
TCCTCGTTTTACTCTACTAATAAATCTTTGCTTATTAATCTCTTTGTGAGTTCTTCTCATTGTTGAATCCAAGACCCTCAGAACAGCCAAGTCATCAGGAATCTGAGTTTAGGATTCCCATCTATAATCAGAAACCCTTCTTGACCCAACCAAACCCTTTCTCAGTGATAACTGCACTTACATGAGGAATCTAAGAGAGTAGAATGATGGTTACCAGAGGCTGGGAGGAGGGAAAACGAAAAGTTGAGAAAAAAAGAAAGATATGAGGAGTTTTTTCTTCTTGGATAAAGCCAGCATGAGTGGTCTTCTCAATTACTACAACAAAGTTAGGATAAACTCTGTGTAACAAGAAGGCAGACAAGTCCTTCTTCTTGAGGACTGTAAGGAACTGCCAAACAAAGACCACACCATGTGTAGAAAAGAAAGATTTATTGAAGCACAGACTGCTGGGCTGCCCCTCTCAGGTTCAGAGTGCAGCAGCTTGGCTGGAATGGGTAGGGGGCTTTATAGGAGAGGCTACACCATGAGGGAGGGAGGGCGTTCCTCCCAGAGAACAGCCAGGCCACTGGTTTCCATTTATCTGTGATCGCCAGATGGAATGGGTCAACATTCCGTGTGGTTTTGCAAGCAGGGAAACAAGCAGGAGAGTTTTGCAAGCGGTCATAAATCAGGGGGGTCTGGTTTCAGTGCTAGTCTCTGGACCCTCTGCCTGCCCCAAGAATGCCAGGTACCTAACAAAGACTAGAGCTTGTTTATCTAGAGAACATGTGTGCAATGGGTTGTATTTTTTGGCTCTGTAGTGGAGGTGAGAGTCCCTTCTGTTTTCAGGATTGCCTGTGATGCTGTAGGAGATTGGAAAAACCTTTTTCCTCTGCCCTATTATGTTCTACAACTGGGGCCCTGTAAATTAGATTGACAAGACAAATGAACAAGAAAACAAATAGACATTTATTAACACGTGCATGGCATATACACACACGAGAGAGCTCAGTGAGGAGTAACTCAAAGGGTGATTAGAACTTGGACTTGTATAGCATCAGAACAAAAGAACCAGATGTTCACAGAGAAGGGACAAAACGAAGGAAAAGGGTTTTAGACTTTTAGAGCTGGCAAACTGTGGGAGGTAGACATCTGAGAGGGGAAACTAATGGAAGACAAAGGCCGGTAAAGCTGGTTATACAGATTTTCTAGTGCCTGTCTCTGGACTGATAAGGGTCTAGAGTTATCTCTGAGTGATGAAGAATCTCCAGGTAGAGAGGGAAGGGCAGGAAGTTTTCCTGGGCCTTCAGTCAAGGTCATCCTTAAACCACTGTGCTGTGTTTGGGAGCATTGGATTCTGAACCAGGGTTTATCACATTCTAGTTTAGTGCTTTTTCAATATAAAACTGCTTTGTTTCTGGTTGAGAGAAGACGCTGTTTCTTTTCTATCCCCAACACGACTCAATAAAACTTCACTAAGCACCTGCCTGTGCAGGGCACTGTCTTCCTAGTCACTGCAGTTGAGAGCTGGAGGGTCCCCTCAGCCCTTTTCCTGCCAGTCCCCAGAAGGACAGAGTTCTGCTTGCTTGCAGAGTACAGCCTGTGTCCTGAGGAGGCACCTCCCTCTCCTCTATCTACTTTCCCGCATACCTCTCTGTTCCTTTTGCTTCACCTAGAAGATAATTAAAAGATTTCTGCTCAGCAATTCAAGCTAATACTTACTAAATGCTTGCTTGAATTTACCTACATATCTTATTTAATCTTCACCTATGACCCCATAAAGTAGACACTGACTTTCTCACCATTTTACAGGTACGGAAACCAATGAAAATGGATTAAATAATTTACTCATGGTCTCATGATGGTGATGCAGCTTAGATTCAAACCCAGGACCCTGGGTGCCTCAAGTTCTGCCAGGTCAAACAGATGCAAGTCATGATGGAAGAGCAGAAAACAGGGGAGGCTCCTGCAGAAGGTGAACTCCCAAGGTTGTTGTGGCAATATATAGTCAGAGGAGAAACCAAGCGACACTCGGAGGAGTGGAGAACTCAGATTTTAATTTTATGCTAGTGGGCCCAGACATGTACCTGTGTCTGAGCACTGAACAAAGGAGTCACAGGATATTTAAAAGGCAGTGCAGGGCATCAGGTTACAAGGAATGTGCTCTCCCATAAATTAGGGGCTAGTAGTGGATTAGAGACCTAAAGTTTAGATAAGAACAGCAGGGGAGTCCTGCTTTGAAAAGTTTATTTACAAGTGGAGACAAAGGAATCCAGGAATGGGTGTTTATCTCTGCATGGTGCCCTTCACCTGGATCCTGAACTTTTGCCTGGCTCTAATGGGCAATTCCTCATGTTTTACAGCTCTGTCTGAGGTTACAGCTTTTAATTGATAGGTTACCATGTTTTACAACCCTGTTTCAAGGCTGTCTTCCTCTTCAAGGTGACACCCAGGAGACAGGCCAAGGTGGAAGAGGAAGAGGAAGATAGGGGGCATAGATGTTGAGTTAAGTGAGGTACACATGAGCAGAAATGAGGAAATGCCCAAAAGATAACTTCCCCCCTCTTTAGACCTGGAATTGTATAACCCCAGATGGCCATACCTTGGACCAACAATTACCTGCCCTACAGCCTCCTTACCTAGGCCATGTCTCGTATCAAGAACACACGTGTGTCCTGAGGGGTGTAACAACCACTATGTGACCTTCCACTGACTGCACTAAACTGGGAAGGGAAAAAGAATGAAATGTGCAGGTGCCTGCCTTCATCTTCTCAAAAGCCAACGCATGACTTCCCACACAAGGAGGCCACTACACATTTACCAAGTCATTTGGGGAGAGACCATAGGAGTGGCAGAGGCCTCAGTTTCCCACTTCCTAGTAACCCCACCTTGTTATATAATAAAAGTCTAAACCCCAAAGACTGGGAGGTCGTCAGCCCTTATCTGAAATGCCTACCTCATGTATTAACTGTGTGTCTCTCGCTCTCTTTTTTTTTTAGTACTAGGGATTGAACTCAGCATTGTGCATGCTAGGCAAGTGTGCTACTGTGAGGGGAGCAAGTAGCAGAAGTGACTTTACCTTAACCAAGGGAGACAGGGAGGCCAAATGTAGCTATAAAGAGTAAAGGGAGAGTTAATTGGAAAGGAAATTCACTTTCAGCATGTTGGGGGCAGGTCACTTCCTAGGAGGGGAGACAGGTTAGACTTTAAAGCTGGAGTATTTGTTAAAGCTTTGGGTTTGTTTGGTCCTTGGGATGATCCCCTGGGCTTGGGTCATTGTCTTGTGATATGAGAGAAATTACCTGTGTAAACTATTTACTATTACCTGTGTAAGCTATGTCCTGCTCTAACTGATACAGAGTTTCTGTTTGAAATTCAAAGGGCTGCTCCATCCAGCTCCTGGGTTTGGGCCATTGTCTGTTAAGTACACTCTCAGAAGTAAATTACTCTTAAGTAAAGAATGGATTCAACTTTAAGTAAGTAGCTAAGCTCAAGGCCAGGAAGAACTGACCAGACCTTCGTGAAATGTCCAGTTTGATAAGGATGGGGGTGGTTAGGTGGTTGGGTCCAGCGAAAAATCAACCAGATGACCCAATCACAAACATAGTTTCGAGGTAAAGTAGGTAGAGCCCTATATCACTCCTAGACTTTCTATGGCTTAGCTTTTTTTTGTCACTAAGCCCCTCCTGTGCAGGGAGCTTTGCTGTCCTTTCAATAAACTTTGTGCTTGCTTTACTCTTAACTCTTTAACTCTTAAGTTGATGGCCTCTTCAATCATCACCTTCACCAGGACACAAACCCAGATCAATCCAGTATTACTACCACTTGAGCCATGCCATAGCCCTTTTGTTTTTGTTTTGTTTTTGAGATATGATCTCATTACTGCCTTGGCCTCCAACTCTCAATCCTCTTCCTCCTGAGTAGCTGGGATTACAGATGAATACCACCACTCCTAGATCTGGGGCAGCATCTTAATCGTAGATGGTTGCACCTGAATAATGGTGGCACATCCCATCCCCTGGTACCATTTAGCTTTCCTTCTAGCCCAGGTCCCTGGCACCTTTCTCCAGAGAACCATGATTAAGACACTCGCCTTTTTCTCCAACTGGGGGTAGGCGAGTCTACCTGTCTAGGTGTCCACAGGCATTCCGAGCCCACCCACTTAACTCTCTCAGGGTGCTGAGAGATACATATGACACATCAGATTGGTCAGAGATGGAGTCAAGTCACAGGCGCACAGCCAGGAGTCACTCCTGGAATAAGGATGAAGGTCAGGCACTTGGCAAGGACATAATAAAGTACTTTTTCTTGGCTGCTGGCCTAAGAAATGTTGGTTGCAGATCCTGCTGGCCTTAATCCACTCTGGGAACATGTGCCAGGTGTTCTGGGATCTGGAAGACTTCCCATAAGAAAAGCTAGCATTTTAGATGTGACAAAGACTCAGGTACTCATTAGGTAAAAATAGACCATCTTTTCTTTAAAACGGAGTACTTTTTGGAAGCCCTGCTCAATTTCTAGTAAAAGTCAAGGGCATAGATACTCATTATATCCACAATAGGGTTTCAATAAGGACCATGACAGACTGGCCCCGGGCCAAACCCTCACTCACGCAGGTCTCCAAGCATCAACAGCAGAAAACCAGGAGAAATAATAGCAACAAATAGCAATTTGAAATCTAAATGTGGCCACGGAACCCAGCCTCAGTATGCTCCTTTGCCTTGTGATTGAGAAAACTTGTACAGCAAAAGAACTAGCACTTTTAGTTTTAAAAATAAGAAAGTTTTCACAAATTAAAATGTATTCAAATTGAAATCTGCTGAAATTCCTCCACCCTGAGAATAACAAAGTACCCCGACCTGGATCACTCAAACAACAGAAATTTGTTTTCTCGCAGTCTGGAGGCTGGAAGTCCAAGGTGAAGGCTTTGGAAAGGTTGATGGGTTTGGTTTCTCCTGGGGTCTCTTTCCTTGACTTGCAGATGGCCACATCTCACTGTGTCCTTGAATGGTCTTTCCCTGTGCATATATAGTACCTGTGCTTAAATTTCCTTTTCTTTTATCAGTCAGATCGTGACAAATAACAGTGGAGATTCTATTTTGGATGAGGGAGACATTTTAGAAGCAGATATCTGAAGAGGCATGAGAAAAAACAGAATTCTCAGAGAACTAACAACCCTCTCACCAAGATAAGAGAATTCAGCTGAAAGATGTGGGTGGCGGAACCCAACACCAGGACAAGCTGACCAGCCCTTCTCAGAATGTTTTTCAACAAAGATGTGGTAAGGCAAGTGGCTGGGTTTAGTGGGAAGTTGACTAGGCACCAACCAATCACAAATGTAGTAAATTTCAAGATAGAATAGTGGGACCTCAGCCAGGCAAAGCCCTGTATCACTCCTAGACTGCAGCTGTGCAATGGTAGCTTCCCTAAGCCCCTCCCATGAGGAAGCTTTGCCGCCTTTCAATAAACCTTGTGTCTGCTTCACTCGTGACTTCTTGTCTGGAGTCTTCATTCATCCACTTTGTCTGGACATGAACTCAGGATCAGTGATCTAGTATCAAGGCTGGAGTAGGGCCCACCCTAAGTCTTGTTTTAACCTTAGTTACCCCCTTAAAGACTTTATCTCCAGATGTGGGGGCTAGGACTGCAACATATATTTGGTAGTGATGAGGATGCACAATCCAACACACAATGCCCACAAACCTTTATGTGCAAATTTATATTGTCCTAAAATGGGTATCATAACTTGATTACTATTTTGTAACCTGTTTTTAAAAACTTAAATGTGCTATTTCTATGCTAATTAGACACAGAACAGTTTCTGATTGGAGATTGGTGCCTGCAGAGATATACTTGCCTCCCATTCCCATCTAGGACTGAATTAATAATAATCTTCCCCATCTTATTTTTTGAGACAGGGCCTCTCTGTGTAGCCCAGGATGGCCTTGAGCCCATGATCTTCTTGTCTCAGACTTCTGAGTGCTGGAATTATAAGCATGCACTACCACTCCCAGCAGTAATGCCCTCTTATCTGAGGGGGCTACAGATCCCCAGTGGATACCTGAAACAAAGTATAGTACTGATCCATATATATTAAAGAAATTAGCATATAACATTACATAGCATCTTATATAGCATTCATTATATAAGAATAACCAATGATAAAGTACAGTAGTCTTGTGGGAATCTCATACTGAGATACGGAACACTGAAGTAGTTTAGCAGGAAGCAACGTTTTATTGTGCTGGCACAGACTCAGGGGACTCGTGTCCAAAGGCTGAGCCCCAAGAACAAAGGGGTCTCACCTTATATACCCTTGGAAGCAGGTTATAGAATCAAAAAGCAAAGCTCAACCCACATATGGTTGCATATGACTTCATTGGCTATTTCATTCCGTTAGTGTTATGTGACCTTCTTTATATTTCAATTCTTCAAGTTTTATCTCTCTGCTATGCCATCCCTTACCCCTCCTCATTATCAGAACACAACCTGTCTGTTTCTCTTCTGGTCCTCCTCCCTGCTACATCATTCCCCCCCCTTTGACGCTCAGATCCACCTGGGGTCAAAGAACATCATCTTGATCTAGGGGTTTGTATTACCATAGCATCATTACATGTGCAGCCATTTTTCTTTCTACATTGGCCTCCATATAATGGTCTTGATGGATTGCAATGCCAGGGGACCAAGCAGGGTAATATTAAACATGCTTCCAGGACAAGGCCTATCACCCCTATCAGGGTTTTGAATCTGCCCAAGGCAGAGAACCATCCTCCAAAAAGGTCATTGGGAGTCCGTCCTCTCCAAGTGTGGATGGGGACATGGGCAAGCTTTTTCATTCTGTCTGTGATTTTTTTTTTCTATGACTTTTCCTTTAGCATCAATCTGTAAGCAGTAGTTGCTCAGGTTAAACTTTCCACAAACTCCTCCCTCAGAAGCCAGCAAATAGCCTAAGGCCAAGTGGTTCTGATAGATGCCATTGCACATCATAGTGCTTTGTTTTGCCAGAAAATGAAGGGCTCTGGCCATTTCAATAGTTATAATTTCAACAACAACCTGCAGCCAGATAATGTGGTTGGGCACATATATTGGGGTGCGATAGCCCCAGTACCAATCTTCTGCCCAAGTGGATGATTTGCTCAGGAGGCCATTTATTATCTTTCTAATCACCAATTTGTAAGGCACCCCATTTTTGTCTACTTAATCTTTATATATGGGGACTCCCAGTTTTTCACTTTGTCTGAGGGAAAGCACGAAAAAGGATGGTCTGATTGAGCCTAGCATGCAAGAACCAAACCAGCTATTAGGTAGCACCATATACACTTGTTTCCCACAGAGCCAATATAGCCCCCTGGGTGCCTGCCAATCTACATTGGCAGTAAGATTGTTCCAAGCTTTCTGGAGAGTATGGAAGTTAGTCAGTGGGTGAGGGTGAGGTCCGGCGTGGTTTGGGGCTCACCACCATTGAGTCTCTTGGGCGGTATCATTGTAAAGCTTCTGTCCTAAGCAAGTTAAATCTCCTACTGGGGTGGAGAGTTGGCCTTCTGGGCAGGAGATATAGTGATTCCCGATGATGGAAGTCTTCAGGAGCCAGACCCCTTTCCTGTGTTTTGGGAAAGCAGTTTTATTAAAAGGTTCCTGTGGGTCTAGCTCCCTTGCTTCCCAAGGCCAATGGTCTCCCGTGTTGGTCCCCCCACAAACATAACACGAAGTGACATTCAGTGTCTGGGCTATAGATTCGGCCAGCAAGAGGAACAAGTTTTTAGCCTTGGTAAAGATAGAAAATTCACTCCTCATTTCTTCATAAAAGTAGTGAAAAACTTGGTATGAGGAACTCTCATGGGTATGAGTTACTAATTTGAGGTACATCAGAGTCCTGGGGTCAAGGCCCTTTCCATCTATCTTTATGTTAATTATATGTCCTTGTTTCCAATCAGATGGCATAAGTACAGTGAAATTTATAGGGTTACAGGTACCAGGGATACAGTTAGGGACAGCTGTCCCCTTGTGAAGGAGGGCTGCATGTTTTGTCCTTTCCCATGTAGTCCATGAAACACAACTCCCAAAAGGGCAATAATGAGGATCTACATCATCACATGGCCAAGAGTTGTCTCCTCAGCACATATACTTGTCATTGTATATATGTACACATATATGTGTATATATTTATCATTGTATGTATAGGCTCTCTCCCAAGCTAGGCCCCCACAGCCACAGCCTGTACCTCCACATCCACCTTGGTCTATGGCCACACATGCATCAAAGAGCATTGACACTGGTTTATCAGGACTAAACACCAGGGTGTGGCTGACGAGGTTCCCAGAGTTGTGGACGCTCCGGACTCTAACCATCACTTCGGAGGGCAGTAAGTGAGGCTGAAGCAGATATGCTGATTACCTTGGCAGCACACTAAATAGGTGGTATGGTATGCACTAAATAGGTGCATGACCCGATGACAGAGCCTGCACAGGAATAGAAACTATGGAAAAGCAAAGTCCTGGTGACACTTCCTGCCCGAGTAGTATGTATACAGAGGTCACAGGAGGAGGGCCCCAGGGCCATGAAGGGAAACTTCATCAGTACAATAAACAGTAATTATGCATCCTGCCCAAAAGAGGTAGAAGAGAGTTAATAAAAACCTCTCACTATGAGTCCAGTTGGTTGTGGCGGTTTCTTTCAAACCTATGGTAAAGACTAGGGTGAGAACTACAGCAACAGATACAGACAAGGGGTGACAATGCATTACAGTGAAATAACTGGTATAGAAAGCAGTCTGTTGGTCCTGTTTGAGAGTCGACGCCTCAAGCTTCTGCCATGCATAGGCTAGTCAGCTTCTGGAGTGACTAGAGCAGGGCTGCCGCCCCATTGTTTGTGGTCTCCTGTTGTCTCCCCAGAAGCAGAATTCTGTCGAGGAAGTGTGCTGACATTCCAGAGTGATCTTACATGGTGAAGCTGGATCAGGGATGTATTCCCACTCAAGAGAAGCTGGCTTGACTTGGCTGTGATGGATCCAAGGAGCAATCTCTACTACTTTGTGATGGGAGTAGACAAAATAACATCAAAAGGGCCTCTCCAATGAGGCTTTAGTGTTGGACATTCCATTCCTTTACCCAGACAGCATCCCTTGGCCTGTAAGGGTGCATGGGAGTTGTCAGGCTGACAGGGAGTCTCTCCCAGCCCACTCATTGATTTTTGAGAGAGTCAACCTGAGGGCCTGCATCTGCTGTCTCAAGGAGAGGTCACCTATTTCCTTAAGTTTCCCCCTTATGCCTTTAAGGGGAGTGGGTGTCCATAAAGGAGTTCAAAGGGTGAGAGCCTTGTCTGCTTTGTGGGACCAGACCTAATCCTTAGTAATGCTATGGGTAATCATTGATCCCATTGCAGATGGGTCTCTTGACACAGTTTTCTTAACTGTGATTTTAGGGTTCTGTTTATTCGCTCCATCTTTCCTGAACTCTGCAGGTGGCAGACAGTGTGCAACTTCCAGCTATTAACTGTACCACCTCTGCCACAAAGGCTGTCCTGTTATCTGATCCAATAGATACAGGTATTCCAAACCCAGGGATGATTTCCTTCAACAGACATCTGGCCACCTCCCGGGCCTTTTCAGTCCATGTGGGGAAGGCTTCCATTTATTCTGGGTAGGTACAAACAAACACCAACAGATATTTGCATCCTTGAACTTGTGGCATTTCAGTGAAGTTCACAATCAAGTTTTCAAGAGGAGTTCCACCAACACTCTGGGCATCATGGGGCACTCTTGGCCCTTGTCTGGGATTATTTTTTGGCACAAAAAGTACATCTCTCACATACTGTCTTATTTATGCTGGAGAGCTTGGGGACATAAAAATGCTGAGCCAGGCTGGTCTCAAGGGCTGTTTGCCCTGAATGAGTTTCTTCACGGAAATGCTTGACAAATGTATACTCAGGTATAGCAATATGGCCATCAGCAAATGTCCACCATCCGTTTGGGAGAAAATTTCCCTCCTCAGTCTTAAACTGGGCCTGTTCTTGTGGTTCTTGTGTACCATGGGTCCCATTCAGCTAAGGGGCATGGGAACATGGCAGCCATCAGACCACTGGGGTTAGCCCTCTTGTGAGAGCCACTTGTTTGGCCTCTTTGTCAGCTTTCCAGTTTCCCCAGGCAATTGTTGCATCTCCTAGTGCCCACAGTAGTGTATAACTGCCACCCATTTAGGGGCCCACACAGCATCTATCAGTTCAAGGATTTCCTGCTCACACTTGACATTTTTTCCTCCTGAGTTAATGAGTCCCCTCTCTTTATATAAGGCCCCATGGACATGGGTGTTTGTGAAGGTGTATTTAGGGTCAGTATAAATGTTTACTTGTACTCCTACAGTGAGCTGGAGTGCCCATGTGAGGGCAACAAGTTTAGCCTTTTGTGCAGAACTCCCAACTGGCAGCGGATGAGCCTCAATAACTGAGTCCAAAGTCACCACCGCAAAACCGGCAAAATGTGTGCCATCCTGGACAAAACTGCTGCTACCTGTGAAATATTCAACATCTGGATTGCCAATAGGCTGGTTGGTTAGATCTAGCCAGCTTGAGAAAACCTCATCCATAACCTCTAAGCAGTCATGCTCTGGGGGACCCAAGTCAATTGGCAATAGAGTGGCCGAGTTTATAGTCAACAACCTCCAGCTGGATGCACGGATTTTCACATAGCGTACTCTGGTATTTGACCATCTGAGAGTCAGCCAATAATTTCTCTTATACTTCATGAATGTTAGGATGGAGTGAGGGACCAGGACAGTGAGTTCTTGCCCCAGGGTGAGCTTGTCTGCTTCTGCCACCAGGGCAGAGGTAGCTGACAGAGCATGCAGGCATGGAGGCCAGCCTTGGGAAATGGCATCAAATTGTTTTGACAAGTAATCCGCCAGACAGTGCCAAGAGCCCAGTAATTGAGTCAGGACCCCAATATCTGTTCCCTTTCACTCATGGACATCCAAGAAAAAGAGCTTCATCACATCCAGCAGGCCTAGAGCAGGGGCGTTGGTGAGTGCCCTTGTGGTTTCTTTAAAAGCTTTCTCTTCTTCCCTCCCCCATACTAAAGGCTCTTGTTCTTCCTGACTTGTGGCTTCATACAGGGGTTTGGCCAAGAGGGAGTAGTTAGGAATCCAGACTCAACAGAAACCTGCAGCTCCCCAAAACTCTAATTTGCCAGCAGGTCTTAGGGGCTGGAATGGAACATACAGCCTATTTTCTCTCAGGGCCAAGCCTGCATTGCCCCTGGGACAAATGAAAGCTGAGGTATTTGACAGTGTCTTGGCAAATTTGGGCCTTTTTTCTAGAGACCTTGTATCCTTGTATCCTGCCTCCCATAAAAGACAAAGGAGAAGGTGTGTCCCTTCCATACAGTCCTCCCAAGTTAGTCCAGCTAGCAGAAAGTCATCTACATGTTGGAGGAGTGTGCAGTCATGCTGGTTGGTTGAGAAGGCTTTTAGGTTGGATGCTAAGACAGTTCCAAAAATAGTGGGTGAATTTTTGAAGCCCTGTGGTGACCAAGTCCAGGTTAGCTGTCCCTCGTCCCTGGTATTGGGATTTTACCATTGGAAGGCAAAAATGGGCTGGCTCTGTGGGGCCAGGAGGATGCAGAAGAATGTGTCTTTCAATTCTAGGCAGGTAAAAAACTTTGCCTCAGCTGGGACAAGGCCTAAAAGTGCGTATGGATTTGGGACTATGGGGTGCAAAGTGACAGTTGCTGAATTCACTGTCCGGAGATCCTGAACTGGCCTGAAGTCCTCAGTCCCTGGCTTCTGGACTGGTAAAGTGGGGGGGGGGAGCTGTTCCAAGACGACTGACAGGGCTGGAAGATCCCATATTTTAAGAGCCTGTCAAAGTGTTTTTAAATTCCAATCTGGGCCTTGCAAGGAATAAAGTATTATTTCTCGCTTACAGGGGTGACTCCTGGCTTTAGTTCCACCACTACTGGGGGCATTTTTTGAGCCACAGCTGGGGGATTATCTTCAGCCCATATACCTGGAATCTTGAAGGGAAGCTCAGAGATCTCAATAGGCCTCCCCTCGGGGGCATAGAGCCACAATTCCTCTTCTTGTGCAACTGTGAGGATTAGAATATTTGCCTTAGAGCCTCTCAACTTTAAGGCTGCTGTGCCATCTGAATCAAAAGTTATCTGTGCCCTCAGTTTTCATAGCAAGTCCCTACCCATCAGGCCCACAGGACAATCAGGGAGATAGAGGAATTTATGCCTTATTTCATGACTCCCAAGATTGCATTGTCTAGCCATTAGGAAGAGGTGGCAGACTCAGTCCCCTATGGCTCCAATAATAGTTGTATGTTTGTTGAAAAGAGGGTCCACTGGTTGGGTCACAACTGAATATTCAGTACCCGTGTCCACCATGAGATCAATGGGATAGCCCCTTATTTTCATTCAGACCATAGGCTCCTGGGGGCCTAGTCTGTCCTAATCCTCCTCATAGCCTTTCAGACCTGCCAGACCAACAGTGTTTTCCTCCCAGGGGCTGACTCCCCTGCTATTGTGAATAGTGCCGCAATAAACATGGATGTGCAGGTGCCTCTGGAGTAACAGTCTTTTGGGTATATCCCCAAGAGTGGTATTGCTGGATCAAATGGTAGATCGATGTCCAGCTTTTTAAGTAGCCTCCAAATTTTTTTCCAGAGTGGTTGTACTAGTCTACATTCCCACCAACAGTGTAAGAGGGTTCCTTTTTCCCCGCATCCTCGCCAACACCTGTTGTTGGTGGTGTTGCTGATGATGGCTATTCTAACAGGGGTGAGGTGGAATCTTAGTGTGGTTTTAATTTGCATTTCCTTTATTGCTAGAGATGGTGAGCATTTTTTCATGTGTTTTCTGGCCATTTGAATTTCTTCTTTTGAGAAAGTTCTGTTTAGTTCACATGCCCATTTCTTTATTGGTTCATTAGTTTTGGGAGAATTTTTCTTATAGCATGTATTTTTATTTCCACTTTTATGAATTTTCTATTCATTTTTTCCTTTAAGGAAATAAATTACTGATTAAAAGAATGAATATAATGTGTATATCTGGGTATATATACATATGTACGTAATCAACTTGTTGTCTTACATATTGCAAAGAACGTAAGGAAATTTATAAGTAAACAGTCCAGTTGAAGATAATTCAAGGGAATTAATTCACTGAAGATCATTAAGTTCTGGAAAATTCTCTCAAGAAAAGCTGCAAGAGTTCCTTCCCTTCTTATCTTTCATAACACACTCAAAACACATATAATATCACAAATAGTTCTAAATTATGGAATTAAATCATTGGAGATAGTAAGAATGTAGTCATGACATTTAATAAACCCTTCTAAATACTATGAAAAAAATGAGGACTACCAGATGGGCAAATCGTGATTGGCTTGATGGTTTTATAAAGCTAATATTAACAGGGTTGATACATGGTCAGATCTCTGATAAAGCAAATATGACATAATGATAATTATGGGATCTAGATGTGGGTAGATGGGCATTTGTTGTACAGTTCTTTCCATTTTATGTATACTTGAAAGTTTTCATGATAAAATATTGGGGATAAAGATAAAGTTTACCTTCAACACGAATACATTTCCATGCCTGTGCTATGTGATAGGCTAATGTTGTCTTCCCAACACCCTTGAAAAGAGAAATGTTATTTAAAACCTAACAGAACAGTCATTTCATTGTGAAACAGATATATCAACTTAAACATTCTACTGATGACTACTATTACATAAATGTTTTTCTTATAAAAATGAAGAGTACACCCTATATACTTATGACTTCATTTTCTCTACTAATTCTTGCCTATGTCATATATCCTAAAGTGATTTAAATAAAATTTTCAAATTAAGAAAATCAGGAATGCTGTACATGAAATAGGGGAGGTATACCATTATATTGCACTACTTCGATTGTCAAATTTTGTAATTCTGATTATAAATCATTGTGATATAGATTGAGTTTCATTGTTTTATTTCCTTCTTTAAGGAAAATGAGTATTTTGACAGACTTCCATTTAGCAATTTTGAAGAGCAAATAAATCCTTAACTGGTATCTTTGGAAAGTATCATCATGTAAAGAAAAAAATACAAACAAAGGATCACTTCTATAAAGTACAATTCATATCTGGTTGCTGTCAGTGTTGAATTTGAAAACTGTATTATGACCATGAAAAAAACTGAATTATGTTTTTAGAAGGGTAATGAAAATTGTTGGAAACATTTCTGACCCAGGGTTCCTCTAAATTAAGTCAAGGATAGGATCCAACTCAGTGATGTCATAACTTCACATATCCAGAGAGCCTTACAACAAATATCTCAGGAAGTCTTTTTTTTTTTTTTCAGGGATGGAGATTGAATCCAGGCAAACCTAGGCGAGCACTCTACAACTGAGCTACATCCCCAGTCCTGTTTGAGGAAGCCTTTCTTACTGGAAAATCAAATTATTATGGTGCAGTCTTTTCTTTTTTTGTGGTATTGGGGCTTGAACTCAGGTCCTACACCTTAAGCCACTCTGCCAGCTTATTTTGTGATGTTTTTTTCCAGATAGGGGCTCACGGAACTATTTGCCTGGGATGGCTTTGAACCAAGATCCTCTTGATCTTTGCCTCCTGAGTAGCTAGGATTACATGCACCACCAGTGCCCACTTGGTGAAGTGTTTTGATAAGTCAATTTCTTCATAATACATAAACAAATATAATCTAGGTAGTCTTTCAATTATAGTATATAAGAAGAAAGTTATGAATTTATAACTAATATATCAGATTTTAAGTGATAGAATGAAAGTCTAACAGACACTCAAAAAATTAGTATGCTATGTAGTTTCCCTTCTTATATGGTAACTTATAAGATTGTGATTTTAAAAATAAAAAATTTATACTAAAAATAAGAAGAGTTAACTTACAGGTTTCCCCAATACAACAAAGCAAACAGGTTTGGACAACAAAAAATTTTTTTCAATTTCATCTTCATCAAATATATCTGCTAAAGGAAACTCTTCTGTCTTCTCTTGAGAAGTCATAATTCAAACTACTAAAATAAGAAAAAAGTAAAATTGTTGCAATATACAATTTGGTTAGGAAGAGCTATAATATTCTGTGAATTTACTCACTCCATAAGCCATTCTGTGTCACTAAATACACAGATTTCAGCAGCAATTGTAAATAAGTTAAATTCATCTATCAAACGAACAGAAGGCTGTTAGTTTGAGAGAAAAACAAAATCTAACTATGTGCTGCAGAAGAGAGCTGAAAGTGTTTCCAAAAGATTAAGGAAACAATGTACATATATGCATCCATATACACTTCTGGTGTGTGTATTATATTGAAGATCAAATTAAAGCTACATGTGTTACACCTCCATGTGTGTATAAATTTTACTAGAGAGAGAAAAAGTAACACTGGCTAAATGTATTAGTCATATTTTCATATTTTAGAAAGCCTTGATTGAAGAAAAAATTGCCAGAAGATATGCAGCTTTTTTTTTTAGGTCTGTACTGGGTTTTGAACTCAGGACCTCACAGTTCCCAGGCAGATGCTCTGCCACTTGAGCCATTCCATCAGCCCTAAGCAATGTAGGTTTTATACTTTCTCACTTTGTAATGCTTCTGTCCATAAGAGCATATCTTCGTTTTAAAATTATTTTTGGAAAATCTTGTGCTATTTTGAGCCATTGAGTAGATTTCTATGCACAGAACTCCAATTTTAAACATATGTCTACCAGAACTAAATTTTTAACTGATGGTGGTTTTGTTGGAGTAATTAAGAAACAAATTAGGTGAATTAAATTTTTTGTATAAAGATCATGTCTTGTTTTCAAGCACTTGTAACTAGCTATATACTTATACTCCTAAAATATTTACATATAATCATAGAATATTTCCATTATATAAATATTAAAAATAACATAGGACTGTATTATGGAGCACAATAAAATAATATTAGAATAATTACAAAAGTACTTGTAAAGCCCCTAATTCTTGAACATTAAAAAGAAAAAAAGTGACAATATGCAGTGAATTATTACTGTACCAAAGTAAAATTTAAGGTGAAATTATATAATGTTAACAAAATAATATTATTTATTAGAACTATTAAATACTGTATTCAATTAAAATTATATAGTGAACAATTTAAACCAATGATTGTTTTAGATCTGCAATAATAATAGCAAAAAATTGCACAAACCTATAAAAAGATATGAATAAATGTAGTAAGAAATGTACACTCAGTATAAAACTTTGTTAATGGATAGTAAAGAAGGTGCAAAGAAAGGAAGAACCATAATATATGTCTGGATGGGAAGATTCAGTTTTCATAAAGATATCAAGAATTTCCTAATTGACACAGAAATAAAGTTTATTAAATTATTGTTAGTATTATTAAATTATTATTAAATCAAATTACTAAAATTAAAATATTAAATTAAATTATTGTTAATTGTTAATTTATTACTGTAAAGTGAATCTGTGGGTGGGTGAGTGTGTGCATGTGTAGAGGGTCATGCATTAAAGTGTCTCATACCTACTAGATATATGTACACCCAAAATTTAATAAAAGAGCATTTCAAACAGGTGCAGAAAGGATGAATAGTTTTTTCTTTTTAAATTTTGTGTGTGTTTGTGTGTAACTGGGATTGAACTCAGGGCCTTGTGCATGTTAGACAAGCACTCTATACTTGAGCCATGCAGCCAGTACTTTTTCTTTTTATTTGCTTTTCAGACAGGATTTTTTGTTAACTTCGTCCAGGCTGGCTTTGAACCTCGATCTTCCTACCTCTGTCTCTAACTAGCTGAGATTACAGGCATGCCTAGCTTTTGAGATCGGGTCTCAAATTTTTGACTGGGCTGGCCTCAAATTGCCTCTGTCTTCTGAGAATCCAGGATTATAGGTATGTACAACCCTGCCCACCAAGGATGAATTTTTCTTTTTTTTTTTTTTGCAGTACTGGGGTTTGGACTCAGGGCCTCATACTTACTAGGCAGAAACTCTGCCACTTGAGCCATCCAGCAGCCCGAGGATGAATTCTTTAGGCTAATTTTTCATGCATAAAGAATTCTCAAAGAGCAGCAATACAAAAAATTATGATCCCATTAGAAAATAGGAAAAAAAGTCTGAAGACACCTATCACAAAGAAGATACACAGATGAAAAATAAGCACATGAAAAGATGCTAAAAATCATTAGCCATTGGTGAAATGCAAATTGAAACCACAATGAGCTGTCACTACCTGCCTCTCAGGACAGCTGCAGTAAGAACTAGTGACAATACCAGATACTGGCAGAGACACTGACAAACGTTAGACATTGATGGTGGGAATATAGAATGGTCCAATCACTCTCCAAAACAGTTCAATAACTTCTTAAAAAGTCAAACATGCTAAGCACCAGTGGCTCATGCTTGTAATCCTAGCTACTCAGGAGGCGGAGATCAGGAGGATCGTGGTTTGAAGCCAGTCCCAGCAAATACTTTGCAAGACCCTATTTCGAATATACCCAATACACCAAAAAGGGCTGGCAGAGTGGCTCAAGGTATAGGCCCTGAATTCAAGCCCCAGGGCCACATATATATAAAAAAAAAAGTCAAACATGTAACTACCATCTGACCCCACAATTGCACCCACTGGCATTTATTCCAGAGAATGCAAAACCATGTTCACACAAAAATTGTAGATGCATAATTATGGCAGCTTTATTCCTAATATCCCCAAACTGGAAACAACCCAGATGTTCTTCAGCAGGTGAAGGGCTAAACAAACTGTGGTGTATTCGCATTCTGGAACATAACAATAACAAAAGAGAATGAACTACTGATACATATGACAGCCTGGATCAAGCTCCAGAGAATTACCCAATAGAAATCTATTTCAGAGATTACATACTGTCTGACTTTACATAAATTCTTGAAGTGACAAAGATACAGAAATGGTAAACAAAGTATATAACGGCAACATGTGGGATACTCCTGGCTGGAAATGTTCTCTGTCTTGACTTCATCAAAGCCAATATCCTACTGTGATATTGTACCATAGTTTTACAAGTTATTTTCATGAAACAAAGTAAGGAAAGAATACACAGACTCTCTCTTTATTATTTCTGACAGCTGTATGTAACTGTGGTTATCTCAAAATGGAAAGTTTAGCAAAAAGTATTACCTAGCCAACAAAAATATTTAATGTGCTTAGTGAAATAATACAGAGGTTTGAAAATAAAGCAAGGTTAAAATAAAGACTACAAATGATTGAGCATATTTGAAAAAGTTTCATGTAGATGTATACAAATGAAAAAATATAAAAATGAACCATAAAATTTCAACCAGCATATAAACAGATAAGACAGCTGAAGAGAGACTAGATAAAGTGAAAGTCAGGTGTTGAGATATTAGCCAGAATGAAGTAGAAAGACCCAAATTAGGAAAACATTAAGGAAAGACTAAAGCATGATTATTACCACGAAAAGTTCTGACAGTTCCAAAAGGAGTTTAAAAAAAAAATAAAGAGCAAGGCATATTCTAAGAGACAGTGACTAAAAATTTTTTCAGAATTATTGATAAAATATAATCCTCAGATTCAGGAACTTAAACATATCATGAAGCAGGATAAATGAAAAGAAATCCATGTGAAGAAACAAAATGATAACCTGAAGAATACCAAAGATTAATATATCTTCTTTAAAAGCAGACCTAGAAGAAAAGAGAATACAGCAAAGGGAATGACAATTAGATAGATGTCTGACCTTGGAAGCAACATCGAAGGAGAAATATTTTTCAAGATTGCATTCTCAGAACAGTGATGTCTCAAGAATAAGGGTAAAATGAAATATTTTCAGACTGGCAAAAACAGAGTCATTGCCAGCAGATACCTCTATAAGGATTTGCCTTAGGCAAAGAGAAAACGATCCCTGCTAGTAGGTCTAAGACATAAGGAAATAAAGCAAGCAAAGATATTGATAAATCTAAGCAAACACTGAGTACATAAAAACAAAAATAAGATAAAACTAGAAAAATGGAAAATGAGAGTATATACATTGGGCAGATGGCATAGGAGGTGAAACATCCTAAAGACCTTGCATTTTGTAGAAAAGTATAAAGATATTGGTTAACCAAAGACTTAAATGTGCATGCTAGCATCTAGGTAATGATAGTAAACAGACATAGGTATTATAATTCTCTAACAGAAAGAGAAAATGGAATAAGCCAACAGGGGAAAAATAATAATCTTAGGTGAGAAAGGAGAGTTAGGGACCGGGTGTAGTTCAGTGGTAGAGCGTGTGCTTAGCATGTGCAATTTGGACGACAGTTTTGAATGACTTCATCAAGGAGCAAGAAGGAGCAATATCAGAATATAAAAGAGTTCAGGGGATGAAGCATGTAATTAGAGTTATGAGTGATTTGGCCAAGACACTTAAGGTGACCTCCAGTGAGTCACACTCTTGCATAATCCCCTTCCCTTGAGCACAAGTGGGATCTGTGACTTGCTTCTCAATATACCAAAGATGTCACCTCCATGATTATGTTAGGTCATATATGACTCCATATTAGCAGGCTAGAGAGAAACTTCTTGTTAGCTTGGAAGAAGTAAGCTGCTGTGTGAGAGGACCACAGAGCAAGGAACAGTGTGTGGTCTCCAGTTGCTGAGAGTAGCCCAAAGGGGTCAGCATAGTAAGGGTACAGGGACCTCAGTGCTACAACTGCAAAGAGATGAATTTTGCCAGGAATGTGAATGGGGTTGGGAGTAGATTCTTCCCTAAATTGAGTCTCCAGTTGAAAGCATAGCTCAGCCAACACTTGATTGCCAAGTTGAGCTATGCCAGGATCCCTGGTTATGGAATCTGTCTGATCTGTCTTAAGGTGCTAAATTTGTGCAATTTGTTATGCGGCACAGAAAACTAATGCAAATAGATATGAAATATCTAGTGTCTCACAAACCATCCACCTCAGAGGAGGCACTGAACACCAAGGTGGCAAGATGATTATTCAGTAGATGCCAGCCAGTCTTTGTCTTTGCTCTCCCCAGTGTTTACACAATGGAGTCCTAATTGGAAAAATTATGGTGTTGGGGATAGAGGTGACGGAGGCTTGCATGGACTCAACAAGGCTCCCCCTGACTAGGCTGATCTAGCTATTACTACTGCTGAGTGTACTATTTGAGCACAGCAGACTGAGAATGAACCCTCAATATGGTATGATCCTTGAGGAGCTAGAACATCTATTCACCCATGAACTGATTACACAGGGCCCTTCTACCTTGGCAGGGGCAAGTGACATGTGCTCCTAGTGTGAGTTTGTCTTCCCTAACATCAGCACCACTATGTAAGGGTTTAAAGTATGTCTCACTTATCATGGAATCTCATGCAGTTCTGCTTCGGATCAAAGGACCCCTTTACAATAAAGAAGATATGATAAGAGACATGTGAACATGAGGCCCACTGGCTCTCCCACGTTCCTCACCTACAAGCTGCAGGTCTGTCACACAGGCTTCTCAAAGGTGCAGTTAAGGCACTAGTTTTGGATTGTGTGGGATGGAAATGGTGTACTTCATGGTGAACCAAGTGTGGAGGTAGGAATGACTTCTCTCACTGTCATTCTGTGATTGGCTTGAGCAAACAGTACTTCCTTTTGCACAACTTTAGGCTCTGCTGGACTGGCTTTGGTTGATAGGAGAGATAGGTCTATCGGCGACTCAGTAAACCTTTCACTAAACCTGAGACTACTCTGGCTAGCTGGTCACTTTTGGCTTGACAAGCTGGTAAGGAGTTACTGCACTCACAAGTGAAGATAGATTTGCTGCCTACATATATCCTGAATTTAGAGAATTCTCTGAGACACATCTTGATGCATTCATATCCAGAGAATGGTAATTGCAGCAACCAGAATCTGTTAAGGACATGGTAATATGGGGCTTTTACCCCTCAGGGATGAAAGCTGGTCACCCTACTGGGCAAACACCTTAGATCAGCAGAAGTTCTAACCAAAGGTAAGGAAAATACAGAAATGGGTGGTGGGGGAGGAAGATGGCTAATGATCAATTACAGTCCTTGGGTTAATTGCAGTAGTGGGTTTTTTGGCTTATACCACTAATCTCTCTTTTCTTTTAGAAATTGGTACTAGTCATTACTTCAGGAATCAGTGAGGGGCTGGTGTGAACTTGCTGTGGGGAAAGAGTGGATCTGAGTGTTTAAAGGGTGGAATATAGCAAATGCTGCTAGTGTTGTGCTCACATGCACTTGACTTGTACCTTTTCTCGGTATAGCTAGCCTGACTTCCAAATGCCAGCCTGTGTGACTCTTTCTCTACAGGTTTTCTCCAGCTGCAGACCCTCTCTGTCTGAGCACAGGGCAAACTGGAAGTTCTGAGGCATCAATGCTCTGCCATAGAAGGCTTCAACCAATAATTTATGGGTGTTGGTAAATAAATACTCGAGTTCTTTAATATTTGAAAGTCAGACGTCTAGACATTTTAAGAATTACTTCCCTAAACAAAAACATTGTGCAAATATTTAACTCAGATTCCAATATGAAGTGGAACAGAGCTATGTATTTTTTCCCAATTAAAAAATACACGTTAATGTAAATGCCAGACTGGCATGGACTTCTTTCTAGTTTTGAATAAAAGAAGTACCAAACAGTGGAAGAAAATTAATAATCTATAATTAAATATTTTGAAATTTTGTAACTTTCCAATCTTGAATCTACAACATAGCCTCTAATATCACATTTTGTTATGTGTTAATGCTATCAATTTTTTTAAAAGTTTTGTTACAGTTTCAGAGGTTGAGAACCCTCTAGTGGTGGATTCTAAGATTTAAGAGGGGTAACCGGGAAATCTTGCCTTTCCTCCTGGGCTAGGTTACCATCACTCCAGTACATCTTAGGCTATTGTAACAGGTGTTCAGTAAGTATTTGTGGAATAAATACATTAGTCGTTGAAAAGAGAGCTGGTTTAAAAACGTAGATTTACGAAGAGACCTTAAGTTTAGTTTTGCAAGAAAAGTAACCGGTATGGAGTCCCCGTAGGAGGTGGACTACCGTGCCACTGATAGCGAATATATCCGAGCGGTGGACAACCGCCCTCGGGCACCGGGACAAAGGCGCCTTACCTGCCGATAGCGGACCGCGCTCCCAACAGCAGCGGCCTGCAGAGGCTCCGCATCTGTTGCGCGGTTGCCGTGGAAACCGCGGGCGGCGCGCAGGGCCCGTGCGGGGCGGGGCCTCAGAAGGTGCTGCTTCAATTCGCTATGAATTTTTATCCCAAAGATATGCTTTTCTATCTAATTTTGTATTCATAGCTACAATACACTGCTTTTCACAAGCGTGCAAGGTAATGAGCAGGGAAGGTGCATACATTGTGGATTTATGTTCACACACAGCAAAGGGAAGAAACCCTGTTTAACCCAGAATCGCTAGCCTTCCAAGCCTATCCCGCCACATAGCACTATATTAGAATTTACGAAGGTTTAGCTTTAGGCACACAGTGTGTCAAACTCCAAAATCTCTACCTTTAGAGAATTAAAAAATTTTATTAAACCATACAGACACGTTCGATATGGATTTTGCTGACAGCGACACTTAGTGAAAGACCATCGGATTCCAGATTTCCAGGAAAATAAGGGCAGAAGTAAGGCAGTACTTGGGGATGGATCGATCCTACAACACGGATAAACCGCTTCAAAAGGAGGCGCCCAATCCCAAATACTCTCCCTTTTCCAGAGGGACCACGAAAACGAGAAACTCAATGAATTTGGGGACTTTTCTCCGCCCCTTTTCCTCTGCCCATGTGAAAGATGGCGCTCTTCGCTTCGTGCCTCAGCAGTACGCATGTCTGGGAGCCTCTAAACGCCCTCTCTCTGGTACGTCCTCCAGCTCCGCCCCCTCCGTGTCCGGGCGAGGCGTGGCCGGAGGCGGGGCTCGGGAATCCGGAAACACCTGTGCTGTGGAGGGTTATCTGTGGCTTTAGTGCCAGGCGGTGCTTTTCTCCGCTGGAGCTGGCGTCCAGGGTCTGAAGTGTCTTCTCGCCGGGTCTTCTGGGACCGTGCGACAGCTACCGCAACTCGGGCCGCGGCCTGGTGCCCTAGTGTGGGGCCCCATTTGGCTTGGCCATGCCTACGGCCGCCGCCCCCATCATCAGCTCGGTCCAGAAGCTGGTTCTGTACGAGACCAGAGCTGTGAGTACCCAGCGCGGCGGGCGCGTGGGTGTGGGGTCATAGGGCAGAGGCAGCACCCGCTCTTCTGTCTCCCTACTTCCCCGATCCCCGTAAGCAGCCTGGGAGGAGGCTCTTGGGCTGCGCCTGAGGGTCTTCACCCGGTTTTTGCGTTTGCTTGCACACGCTTTGACTTACAAGCCCTGCTGGAACACATGCAAACAGGTGCTCACGACGTTCTGTAGGAGTTAGTGGATTTAATTTTATTTTTGCAGCTAAAGTCTGTTAAAGTTCTTGACTTCACTAGTGACTACAGGCAGGGTATGAAAAAGATTTGACCTAGCACTCGGTAACTTTTCTGTTAGCGTCACAGTGATTCATGTCAATTACGTGCACATTTGTTGCTGGATGTTTTTGGTTCCCTCCCCCCCCTTTTTTTTTCTTATTTCAAAGAAAAGAAAAAGTTATTTTTGTTTACTAGTTTGGATAACTTTATCTTTCTTTTCACGTGACTCTTTTCAATGCAACATTTAATTTAAAAAAATTAAATTTGTTATTACCTTAAATGGCATGTAAACAGCAGTTTTTTATGATTCGATTACTAGTTCCCCAGTCTATATTCTTTTTTTTTTCTTAATTGCTTTTTGTGGTACCAGGATTTGAACACCAGGCCTCATGTTTGCTAGGCAGGTGCTCTACCACTTGAACCACACCCTCAGCCAGGGAATAGGATTTATACCACATCATACTTTATCATTTCTGTGATGCAGTACTCTTTCATATGATTGATGGTCAGGCATGGTGACACATGTCTGCAATCCCAGCACTTGGGAGGCTGAGGCAGGAGGATCATCAGTTTGAGGTCAGTATGGGCTACGTAACAAGACCTTGTCTCAAAAACAAAAACAAAAACAAAAAAAAAACCAAACAGAATTTCATCTAATGGAATTATATACAGTGTGTATTCTGTTCTGTAGTTCTTTGATGTTTTCCATGTTGTATCAGTAATTTGTTTCTTTTTATTGTTGACTGTGTTCCACAATTTGTTTATCCATTTTTCCTATTGATTTGGACTGTTATAAACCAGCTATGACCATTGTTGAACAAGTATATTTGTGAGCATATGTTCATTTCTGTTGTGTAGATACATATGAATGATATTGTTAAAGTTCATGTGCCTCAACTTTGGAGAACTCCTTGGTAGTTTTTGAAAAGTTAGTGTACCATTTTACACTCTTACCTGATCTCTGCCTCCTGAATAGTTAGGATTACAGGTATGAGCCACTGGCGCCTGGCTTGTAGACATTTCTGTGACTCTTTGAATGTCCTTATGATGAAGTAACTGGCATTAGCCAGAGAGTGATCCAAGAGAAACAAGGAAGAAGTTGCTTCAGAAATCACACTCCATCATTCCTGCAATATCCTATTTGTTACCCAGGTTAACTCTGCTCAGTATGGGTGGAACTGTACAATGGAAAATGAGAATCCTGGAGGATTCTTAGAGGTTGGTACTACAGGAATTGTGGTTCACTATTTTTTATATCATTTGTAGAGTATCACTCGTTGACAGCTGTCTCATAAGGGTGTCATTGGTATCCTTCTGAAAAATTACTTGACTGAGTAAGTGTAGGTCTATTCTTAAACAATTTTATCCCATTGGTCAATTTGTTTTCTTATGTCATTACCAACTTTTCTTGGTGATTGTATAATAAGTGATTGACTTATAAATAAGTCTTAAAATCAGTCTTATTTTTCCAAGTCATTATGACTATTCTAGAACCTTTATGTTTCCATGTGACTTGCAGTGGGTTTGTCAGTTTCTATTAAAAAACTAATTGGAGTTGTTATTTGCATCTCATTGAATCTGTGGACCAATTTTGGGAGAATTGAAATTGTATCATGTGCAACAAGGAACATGTCTTCCATGCCTTTTCTTCTTCTTTTTTTTTCTTGCCTTATGGCACTGGCTAGGACTTCTAATACAAAGTTCAATAGAAGTGCCCCAGAGTAGACATTTTTGTCTTGTTCTTGATCTTTGGGGGAACGTATTCAGTCTTTCATCATGAAAGTGTGATGCTAACTGTTAGTTTTCACAGACACCTTTTATCAGGTTGAGAAATATTCTTTTCCTACTTTAAAAATCATGAATAAGTATTGAATTTTGTCAGTTTTTTTCTGCATTTGTATATGCCATTTCCTTTACTTGCTTGTAGTCAATTCCACTAATTCCTTTTCAAATGTTAAACAAACCTTGAATTTTGGGAATATACTCTACTTAATCATGCTGTATAATTGGTTTCATATATTCCTAGATTTTGTGGGCTCATTTTTGTTAAGGATTTTTGCGTTTAGATTTAGTATATTGGTCTGTCATTTTCTTTTAACAGCTTTGTATGATTTTGATATCAGGGTACCTCTAGCCTCATAAAATTAGTTGAAAATTGTTATATAAAATGAACATTATTTCTTTTTTCAATGTTTGTTGGAGTTCACTAGCGAAACATTTAGAATTGCAGTTGCTTTGCAGGATGAATTTTGATAATGAATCAATTTCTATAACAGATATATGGCTAAAAAGATTTTCAGTGAGTCTTGAATTAGTTATGATAAATTTTGTTTTTCAAAAAATTTGTCTTTCATCTCAGTTGTGGAGTGTTTCCTTATTATTTCAATATTTGTAGGATTTGTAAAATTCCCTTTTTTATTCTTGACAGTTTGTGTTTTAAACTCTTTCTCTTTTGCAGTGCTGGGTTAAATGCAGGGTCTTGTGTGTACAGGCCTGCATTCTACCTGAGCTACATACATCTCCAGCCCTTTGATATCTTGTGTTCGTTCTCATTCTTGATCCATCTTCTAGATACTGAATTTTATTACTCATTTGAAGGAGTGGACTTTTGACTTAATTTTCTTTATTATTTCCTGTTTAACCAATTTCTGCTCTTAGGCTTATTATTTTCTTTCTCTTAGGGATTTTGGATTAATCAGTATCTTAGTCCCTTTGGGCTGCTATAACAAAATGCCATAAACTAGGTGGCTTATAAACAATAAGCATTTATTTTTTATAGTTCTGGAGTCTGGGAAGTCCAATATCAAGGTACCAGTGGGTTGAGTGTCTGATGAGGGCCTGTAGTATCTCATGATTGAAGGGGTGGATAAGCTCCCTCCAGCTTCTTTTGTAAGGGCACTAATCCCATGCAGGAGGACTCAGCTCTTATGACTTAATTTCCTCCAGAAGGCCCCACCTCTTAATACACTACTGCATTGGGGATTAGATTTCATCCTATGAATTTGTTGGGGGACACTTAACATTTAGACCACAGCATTCAGTTATCTTTACCTAACTTTATAGGTAGATCATTGACTTAATTCTTTTCTTTTTTGATACAAAACACTTAAAACTGTAAATGTAAATGAATTTTACATTTCCAACTTACAGGTTTCCTTCCTTAGTATTTGGTATCCTGGGAGTCTTAGCATCACTGTAAGTGGCCATTTCATAAAAACAAATGAATACACTTTAAAATTGGTAACTGAATACACTTTAAAATTGGTAGCCGAAGAGAGCTAGGGCTGTATGGATCAGCATGTGTGTTTTGTAAGGGTGAAATTTGTTAGGATAATCTTTATTCTTAGTGCTCAGAATTGTTAGTTTCTATGTATGTATTTATTTCCTGCATTGTTCCAAAGTGATTTGAGCCTCTGCTTCCGTCCCCCACCACATAAAAATGGAATAAAATAAGAATCACATCATGAGAAATGCACCTTACTTAATTAGTCTTAATTTGTGTAATTAGGGAACAGAGAGCAGTACAGGGTATAATTGACTGAGGGACTGGAGCAAGGAACCAAAAGATATAAGCTGGTAGGGGGGAGCATAGTAATTATAGTCGGTTTATTTTAGAAGGTGTGGTTGGAGGTGACAAAGTTTCAGTAAAGCCCTGCACTCTAACAGTGCTGTATCATCTGAACTTGGACATCCCTTTAGACTGTGAGACACACGTCCTCTCTCTGGGCTGAATTACCCGTTGTTGGGATTTCTGGACTAAGGGATGTTCTTTTACAATAATAACATTTAGTCTGAAAGTTCAAATGAAGTTTGACATGAATTGAAGCTGTCATACAGCCTAAAATTTCTTCCCTTTCAAAAAGGCTGATTTCCTCCATCAGATGAAAAGTGAATGATTAATTAGCCTGTCACTATAAAAGGAGATGATAATGTTAGTAGATACTGAATTTTCTGTTAAATAGATTACCTACTGTATTCCCTTTGAATTTCATGTATCTTATGAATTTTATGTATTTTAGATCTTTATACTATGTTTATACCAAGTCACCACTGTTAAAGCTACATGCTGAAATTTAAGCTTTTCTTGAATAGCTTGGATAGCTTTTTTTTAGTGTCCTCATTCACCCTAAACTCCTGCCAAGCCCATATCCCTCAAAATATCTTCAAACACACAAACATTGTTCGAGCAGTGCTGATTCTTAGATACCTGTTTGTATGATGGATGCAATCAGGCTGATGCATGCCTGTTTTATGGAACACTCACCATCCTGGTTGCTGCTGTCTTTCTTCTCTGTGGCATTTTCCTTCTTCACCTTCACTGTTTGAATTTTACCCTTTATTACTCTAGACTTTGCCTAGATGACTTTTCCTTCTTCCTAAATCCCTCCTTCTTACTGTGAATTTATAATAAATTTAGCTCAAATTCCCCCCACATATTTAAGTCCCTGAACACATTCACACACTTAGGTGTTTTACAGATTTCATCTTCTTGAAGCAGTGACTCATCTAGACTGGATATTCCCAAGGCTTGTGGCACATCTGTCATCCTGGCATCTCCCTTCACAATCATCAGGTTTCCTCTTTCTGACAACTTCCCTGTTTTCCTGGACCACATAATTTCCTGTTTCTTGATTTATACCCTCATTTTGGTGGTGCACCTCCCTCAGTTACTTCATGGGAGAGGTTCATGGAAAGTAATTGTTTTTGAGCCCATGCATGTCTAAAAAATGTCTTTATGCCACACTTGAGATTGATTGACAAATTTAGTATTGAATTAAAAATTGCAAAGAATTTTCCCCTAGAAGACATTTGTCCCTGTCTTTCACCTTCCAGTGTTGCTCCTGAGAATTTTTAGCAGTATTCTGTTCTTGTTCTTTAGCTTAAAGATTTTTTTCCTCTTTAAAAACTTGTGCTATCTTTGTATTTTCTTCTTTTTATCCTCTAATATTCCACAGCTGTCAGGTGCCACAAATTTCCATTTTTGGTATAAATTGGTTCGCTTCTTGACTTCTCCACTGTTATTTTAGGATTCAGCTTTCTTGGGCATACCTTTCAGTTTCAAGTTACTGTTACGATTATGATTATCCTTATGATTTTTTTTTTGGCTGTACTAGGCTTTGAACTCAGGGCCTTACATTTATAGGCAGGTGCTCTACCACTTGAGCAACTTTATCAGCCCTTTATATGTTGGGTATTTTTGAGATAGGGTCTCATTTTCATTTTGCCTAGCCTGGCCTTGAAGCACAATCCTCCTGATCTCTACCTCCTAAGCAGCTAGGATTATAGGTGTGAGCCACCAGTGCCAGCAGCTTCCTTATGATTTTTGCTGTTATCTTCTTCATTCTTCCTTTTGCTGTTAGGGTTTATACCTAATAAACATTAAAAAATTAAAAAAAAGCAAAAACCTTGCTGGGGCTTAGTAAGATGCTTGAGAGGAACAGAGGTGTTTGCTCTTTCATCTTTACTCAGAATCCTGCCCGTGTGTTCTTTAACCAGTTCTATTGTGTATTTTATCCCCACCTGAGAAGGCCACCCACAGGCTTCTGTTAGATGCTCTGAACATTTCTTTATTCTCATCTTACTAGACTTCTCAGAGTGTTTGATGTGGATGTGGGCTTCCTCCATCCTTTCCCCCATGTTCACCTCCCTTTGCTTAACCAAGTCCACCCTCTGCAGGGGCTGCCTGTTCACCAGCCATTCCCAAATCCAACTTCTAAATAATAGAGTTCTTCAGGCTAGTTATTTTGGGTCCTCATCTCTGTCTTCACTCTCCTGAGTGGGTGTAACCTAGTCCCCTGGCTTGAAATGCAGATATGTGCTGAGAACATCGTTGATACCTGTCCTCTGAGTTTCAGAATCACCACTGATCTTGTGGGTGTGATGTGAACAGAGCTCTTGGTTTGCTCTGAAGCCTGTTTCTTCTCCAGTGGTCCCTCCATTAGTAAGAGGCACCACCATCCCTCTGGTTGCTCAAACAGAAGTAACTAAATTTATTACTTTCTTTTCTGATCCAGCCCATCAGGTCATATCTCCAAAATAAATCTTTCAATTTACCTAAAACCTCAGATCTCTAGCCCACTGGCTGACACATGAGACCTTCACTAGTAAATGGTCAAATGAATGACACCAATGGAAAACCAAGGTAATTAAAAAAAAAAGTGTGCTCTTTAAAAATGTCATGAAAGGCAAAGCTGGGGGACTATTCTAGATTAAGAGATACAAAAGAAGTCATGGTAGCCAAATGCAAGGCATGTGTCAATCAAATTCTTTTTTTTTTTTTAATAAATTCAGTTATGGAGGACATTACAGGGATACTTGGAAATTTGAATGTGGATTTAGGTAATATTGTATTGACAGTATGACCAGGAGGGAGGTGGTCCTTGTTTTTGGAAATAGAGACTGAGGTTTCTAGAGGTGACATGTTATGATACCTGCATTCATTTCAAGTGGTTCAGAAGAAGAAAGCTCTCATCAGGAGGGAGGGGGAAAAAAACAAATGCATCAAAATCTTAACATTTGGTGAATCTAGATAAACAATGTGTGAATGTTCATTGTACTGTTGTTTTATCTTATTGTAGGTTTGAAAATTTATGTCAAAATAAAAAATTGGAACAAAAAAAAAAAAGCCATGAAGAATTTAATGAAAAAATATTTCAGGGCAGTTTTTAAGCCTTCAAATTCTGAGATCCATTTTCAAGCATACTATTAAATATAGGGAATCTAAGGCATACTCAGGGACAGTGTTTCTGTGCTCAACTGGGAGGGACTGAGATTGAGTAGAAACAGGGCCTTCCTGAAAAAGGAGCCTCTTATTTAAAAAAAAAATTGATGTGAAAGTAGATCTCTGTTGGCCACCAGAGGGCAGTGCAGGCAGTAATTCTGCTGACCACTTCAGGCCCACTGAAAGCTGTTTTCTTTCCTTGTGACTGACTCCTCATGAGGTCGCTGTTCTCTGCACAAAACATTTTTTAGGGTTCATAGACTATTTGTACCATTTTCGAAGAGAAAGAATCTGGATAGTTAGTTACAGGGCTTGATGCTAAACATGAAGCAGTTATACTGCTTTTGTTTCTCTCTCCCACTTAGGTCTGTTTGTATTCTGTGGGTTTTAGCATTTGGCTGCTGTGACTTACTGAGTCTTTGGATGGATCTGACTATGGGAGGTGAAGCCCTACCTTCCTTTTGTATTCTTCAAAAGCTACTAACACATTTGTCCACTAGCATGTCAGGACTTACATCTGTCTTTTTATTATAAACAGTCAAATCATAATCTTATTGAAGATAATGTTTGGATTTCCTAGATCTATACAAATTCTAAGAACTTCACTGGGATCTTACCACTCTTAAAATTACAATGTGCCTCCTTACTGAGTGGTTGACTTGGAAGAACCATCTTTCTGTGTGCTTATCTAGAAATGATGCATTAGTGTAAATGTTATAGAAAATTGCCCAGCAAATAAAAAATACAAGGAACCAGTATAAAGATCAGTTAGAGATGAATCAACTTGTGTTGAAACACATTTGTACATGAAAGCAATGCTAGGAATCTCTCTGTATAGCTATCCTTAACTCAACTAGCAAAAATGCTTTGTCTTCCTTATTATGCTTATGTCTTCTCTTCAACAAAATTAGGGATAAGGACAGAACAGGTTCTGCCTGGAAGTTGGGGGGGAGAGGGAGGGAGGAGGTGGGAGAGGGTTGCAGGGGGGAGAAATGACCCAAACAATGTACGTACATGTGAATAAATGAATAATAAAAAATACACTGTGGAGGTGGCTTTTCTTTCCCCTAACAGTTACTCAATGCCTGTGGGTCCAGATCGCATCAGTAGACTAGGAATTAAAAAACCAGAGAGGATAGTAGAGTTAGTCCTAGGTTCTTAAGGCATGTCAAAGTAGACGAAGGGAAGGCAAACCCCAGACAAACAACCTTTGGAAGTAAGTAGTAAATTGAGATATTTAAAAAAATGTGCTTTGGGCTGAGACGGGCACAGGTGATGAGTGAGGATGTTGCAGGTAGAGGAGGAGCTGTCCCTTGTCTTGTGGCTCAGTACATAAAGTCCCACAGAGGACCTTCTAGGTCAAACTCAGCATCAGCACAGCACCAACCTCTCTCTTGTAACTTGCTCTGGCTGCCCCCCAAAAAGTTAAATGCCTTTCCTGTGTTCTCTTTGTATCCAGTTCATATGTCTATTATAGCACAGCTCTCATAGTTGTTAATTTGTGTGTTCATTTCTCCTGAAGACGAAGACCAATGACTAACAGATTGGTGTAGTCTTCCACTCTGGTTCCATTTGGTTCTACACATCTCTTCCTCTCTTCCTCCCTTTGGGGTGCTCTTTTTATCTGTTTTCTTTTTTTGTCTTCAAATACAATGGCATAGACTTGCTGACATCCTTAAAAGTAATGGAGAGAGAAGGAGTGAGCTTCTATCGTGTGCCTTCTTTCTGTTGAATGCTGTACTCACTGTTAGGTGCTATGAGCATTTTCTCAATCTTGTTCTGTTAACAAACACAGCAAGCTGCTTCTCTTCCAGGTCTTTCCCTTGCTATTTTCTCTCCTGGGAGCTGTTTGTCTTCAAATCCTCAAGGAAGTGGCTGTCTTTTCTGCTAAGAAGTTTGAATAGTTTGCAAGTCATTCTTAATTTTATTACATTGATTACCCACATCTTCTTGGTGGGGGGATGGGGCTCAAGGAATGAGCTGAGGCCTCTGTAGATTCCTTGACCTCTTTCTTCTCTCTGTCTTCTTGCCTTTATAGTTACTCCTCAAGTTCACTGAGTCCTGTGCTGGATGTCTTAACTTAGTTTACTATTATTATCGTAATTACTCTATTTTGAGCGCATCGACACTGGTAGTTTCATCTAGACTGTACCTCTCCTAGGATATGAAGGATCGAGTATTCCTCTTAGTCTTTCTTTTATGACTGGGCTAACCTATTATCTGTTAACATCAGGTTTTGCTCTTCATTACCTATAAGTAGATCAAATTTTAGTAATAAATATATAGTCATGGGTTGCTTAACAACAGGGATGCATTCTGAGAAATGCATCATTAGGCAATTTCATCATTGTATAAATGTCATGGCGTGTACTTACACAAATTAAGACAGCTAATGACATTATAGGGTGATATAATCTTATGTGATCCCAGTCATATAGAAGGTCCGTCCTTGACCAAAATGTCATATGTGACATATGACTGCATACCTTACAAAAATTTCATCTGTTTCTATAGATTTAGAGTTAAAACAGTGTAATCAGTGTTTGCATTTTGATATACTGTAAAGTCTTAAAATCATATCCATTCTTGAGGGTTTAATTTTAGCCTCGAAACTTCCTTTATTTTCTATATACGTAGCAACTAACATTAACCTTTCCTCCCCTGATTTCTTATGGGCCACATTCAGTTTGGCCACTAATTCTAGGTTAATTTTTATTTGTTATTTTTATTTTATTGTTTACTGTTAATTTCCATTTGTTATCTAATTGCTTGGTGTTTTTATACCTTAATGACCATTGAGATGGTAAAATGCTGGTTGATTGTGGCAGTGTCTTTACTATTTTTGCAGTGTTCAGAAAGTGTCACTTTTTTTGTTTGAAGCAAAATGCATTCAAATGATTTGTTTTTGTTAGTGGAGATTTACTTGTCTTTTAGAAGTAATTTAAAAATTCACCTAGGGCTGGGGTATGGTTCCATGGTAGAGCATGGTCAGCATGTGTGAGGCTCTGGGTTTGATTCCCCTGCACCACCAAAAAAAAAAAAGTTTCATCTTATTTAGTTTTTCTAAATGGGGTGAAAACATTTTCATTTAAGTATGTGAGTGTCATTTTTTCACATTTTTTTTCATATCATTCTCGGTGTTCATTTAAGACTATTGTGAGTTCAGATACAATACTCTAAGGAAAGAAAGAATATTAGTTATTGCCTGTAGCTTATGTATTAAAAGCCATCTGGGAAAGTACAACCATTTTAACCTTTTTATAGGACTTTGGGGTTGTTGCAGAAATGTGACTGACCAGCGAGAATAAGACTCAAATCCAGGTGCTTGGAGGAAAGGAAGTTTATTATGCTAGTGGGCCAGCACCTGGATATCTCCAAAATGGCACTGGCCCCGCAGCTCAGGGTGGTTGGGGTTTTTATATCTAGAGGAAAGTAGCAGCAAGCAAGCAGGGAGTACAGAAGCAGACATGGCAGTTAGCTTTTCAAGGTTATGATATATCATGTCAGCACAGCTGTGGACCAAGGCTGTCTGCACATTTAGTGAGATAGCTGGGTGCAGGGGCCCCAGCTAAGGGGAATGGCTTTACTCATCTTTGATTCTTTCCCCAGCTTTGATCTTTCTCGGGGTTGCTTATCATTCCCTCCTCTTATCCATCATAATCCCTTACGACTGTTTTGGGGAAGTCATCTAGAGGCAATCTTTGGTACGGTCTCGCTAACTGTAATTTAACAGCGTCCATCCAGTTGCGAATGAACCTGGTGAGGAGGTTTATCACACAAGGCCCTAGGAGCAGTAGTAAGAGAAGCACAGTAAGTGGGTCTGCCAGGGGGGCTACCCATGGGGCCCATTTCCTCCACCCCATATTCCAGAATGTTTCCTGGTTTCTTGCCTTGATTCTTTCTAGCAACTGGCGAGCATTTTCTCTCATTATCCCAGACTGGTTTGCATAGAAGCAACATTCTTCCCCTAGAAATGCACAAATTCCCCCTTTTTCCGCAGTAATGAGGTCTAGGCCCCGGTGGTTTTGCAAGACCACAGCTGTTAGTGAGTCTAACTGATTTTGCAGGGTGACAATGCTCTGTTGTACTAATCCTAAATCCTCATGGATTTGTTCAGATAGCTGGCTGTGCTGGACTTGTTGGAGACCAATGGCAGTAGCCCCTGTAGCCATTGCTCCTGCCAGGGCGACTCCCAGAAGTCCTGGGAGGAGGATGGGGTCCCGCCAGAAGTGGATCCAACCTTCAGTCTGCTGGTTCAGGTACTGAGCAACTTCAGTCCAGGACTAGGAAAACTAAGGCACAGTTCTCCCCTGGATAACAGGTATGGATCCTGCTCTGGCAGGCACAGTAAGTTCCTTTGGGTGCCTTGGCTCCTTTTACCAAATTAGTGCAGCTTTTTCCTTTGCCAAAGCATTTAATGTCTCCAGTTATTTGGACAGCTGGGCCTGTGAGGCAGGTATTGTCATGCTGAGTAGAGTTGCTCAGGCCTAGCTTATGTATTTCTGATACGTTAGTCATGCCTACCCCAGCATATGACACTTGGCTGGCCCTCAGACAAATCCAACAGCCTTACCTAGTTCAGGATCTGCTATCTATATTAGTGGATGGCTGCTGTTTGCTAGGGCCATCATCTTAATGAGAGGGCTGTCAGGGTGTAACAGGGGCCAATTAGTCCCAACCAAGGAGGGAGGGAGGATCTGCCCCTGCGCCCAGCGGTCCAGAGAGTTGCTTTACTGACTGGGAGAGAGTGACTTGCTGCTTTAATCTCAAGTCTAAGGGTCTTTAAGACTGCTCAGCTTGCCTAATTACGTTTGAGGAACCATCCCAGTTCAAAGACCCTACCTCCCCACTGTTGGGGGGATTCATCTATTGTTAACTGGAAAAGGTCTCCTTTTCCTTTGCCTTGTTCTCTGGCAAAGGAATACTGTCACCCTGGCCTTTGGTGGGGGTCCCCCCCAAGTCCCCTAGGAGGCAAAATCAACACATGAGCGTATTGTAAAAAGGAACATGAGGGCCCCCACAGTCATTCCAGGTGTGTGGTATTAGGCCATACACATTGGACAAGTGATCTTTGAATTGGCCAGAGCAGACCAGGGTGGTGGGCCATAGGTGAGCTATTTATTGTTCTGACTTCTGAGTCTAGGCAGTACCTAAAGGAGATAACACAAAGGCCTGACAAAGCACAAATGGTGCGGTTAATTAATGTTTTTCCCTCTTGTCCTTCCGAGAGTCTGACCTCCCATATTAGCTTATGGAAGATCCCAGTAGGCCTGGAGGCCTCACTTGTGAGTCAGTTATTATGATCACAGTTGTCGGTAGGATCAGTAGGTCTGTCTGAAGCCTCATCGGAGCTTCCTCAGGTCAAGGTCAGTCTCAATGACTGGTCTGGGTTGGCTCAAGATCTCCACCCCTGGCCTGGATCCTCTGCTGGCTTAGTGTGTGTGTGA
Organism: Castor canadensis; assembly: GCF_047511655.1. NCBI lineage: Eukaryota > Metazoa > Chordata > Mammalia > Rodentia > Castoridae > Castor > Castor canadensis. The sequence goes on along the minus strand of NC_133386.1, from coordinate 52,826,498 downwards.
TGGATCCACGGTTTTAGTCCTGTAACCTTAATTGCTGAAGGAGTGGTTAGAATGACTTGGTAAGGTCCCTCCCATGGGGGGGGGGGGTCTAGACTCCCTCTACCTGGGGTTTTGACCCAAACTCAGTCCCCCGGGCTCCACGGGTGTAGAGGCTCGAGGGTCATGGAGGCCAGCTCTGGATTCACTAGGTGTCGGGCAGTCCCTCTAGAGGCATGTACTGAGCCTCTTAGGAGCTTGTGGAGGCCGATCTGTCCAAACTCTCGAAGGTCTCCAGCCTGCCCAGGTATTAGTGGTGGCAACTGTCCATATGGGACTTCAGAAGGGGAGAGGCTGCATTTTCTGGGCGTGCATCTGATCTTGAACAGGACCAAGGACAATACATCTGGCCAGGACAGCCCTGTTTCTTAACATTGTTTTGCCAATGCTGTTTTAATACTTCATCCTCTCCGCTCAGCCTGATGACTGGGGGTGATACCAGGTATGCAAGTCCCAGGTCAGGCCAACTGCACGAGATATTCCTTTGATCACCTGACTGACAAAAGCAGGCCCATTGTCTGACCCGATGCTGCTAGGTACCCTGACCAGGGAATGATTTTCTTGGCTAGTGCTCTTGACACCTCTTCAGCTTTTTCTGGGCAGGTAGGATATGCTTCTACCCAGCCTGTAAAAGTGCAGACCACCACCAGAAGGTACCGATGTTTTGGTTGGCTGGATCTCAGTGAAGTCCATCTCTAAGTGTTAGAATGGGTAGACCCCCTTCTTCTGGAGGAGTAGCAGGAGCTTGGGCCCCTGTCCTGGGTTGTGTTGGGTATAGCACAAGCAAGCCTTGCTGGCTAACTGAGTTAGAGTTGCCAATTGAGGAATGACCAGATATTTTTGTAATAGTCCCTGTAGGGAGGTTTTGCACAAATGGATGATGTCGTGTGCCAGCCTTACCAGACCTGTGGCTGCCTTTTCTGGTATTAGGATCATACCTTCTGAGTTTTCTTTAGCCCCTGTTTTATGGGCCTGTTCATTTTTTTGTGAGCTGTACTCTGGCTGGTCCGGGAGGACAGGGAGGGCAAAGCATACTTTGGCTGAAGTAGCATCTTCTTTTTGGACTTCTTCTAAGAGGGCCGCTTTTATTGCTGGCCTGTCCACCAGTCCATTTCCCTGGCTGATCTTGTCTGGCCAGTTGGTATGGGCCAGACAGTGGATGACTGCAATGGCTCGGGGCTTCCAGACTGCCTCTAACAGTTGTAAGATTTGTTGGCTGTTTTTGATTTCTTTCCCTCCAGATGTCAGTAGGCCTCTCTCTTTGTAAATGGCCCAGTGGATATGTAAAGTAGCAAAGGCATAATGCAAGTCAGTGTAGATATTGGCTCTCCTCCTGTCTGCTATGGTGAGGGCCCGGGTAAGGGAGTATAATTCTGCCTGTTGAGCTGACCAGTGGTCTGGCAGCCATCCATGTTCCACTACTTGTGTGATGGTGGTCACTGCATACCCAGTATGGTATCCTCCTTCTTGTAGGCTCTGACTTCCATCAGTGAAGAACTACAGGTCAGCATTAGGAATAGCGGTGTCTGTTGGGTCAGGCTGGGAAGAGAAGACCTCATTTAAAACCTCCTCACAGGAGTGGAGGGGCTCCTCCTCCTCTTCTGGTAAATATATGGCCGGATTGAGAGTCCTCACTGATTCAACTCATATTCAGGGGTTTTTACCCAATAAAGCCTTATATCTGGCCACTTGTTCCCCAGTATCCATCGACTGGTGGTGCCATTGAGCAGAGAAGTTACTTGGTGAGGGACCCAGAGTGTGATGTGTTGTCCCAGAGTCAGTTTATCTGCTTCTTGCATTAAGAGGGCTGTTGCTGCCAATGCCCGGAGGCATGGGGGCCAGCCTGAGGCCACAGGGTCTAATTTCTTGGACAGGTAGGCTACCAGTTGGTTCCATGGCCCCAGTGGTTGGATCAGGATACCTAATTCTATGCCTCCTTTCTCATGGACATAGAGGTGGAAGGGGTGAGTGACGGCCGGAAGAGCTAGGGCTGGTGCTTCGCCCAGTTGTCTTAAGTTTTTGGAATGCATCCTCTTGTTCAGGGCCCCAGCATAACGGTCCTGTGGGGGTCCCCCTTCAGTGCCATGTAGAGTGGCCCAGCAGTAGCCGAGAATCCAGGGATCTGTAGGCAGCAGGAGCCCGCAGCACTCAGAAACTCTCTCAGTTGCGTCTGGGACTCTGGGCGCGGGTACTGGAGGATTACCTCTTTTCTAATGGTTCCTAGCCTCCTTTTACCTCAGCTCAAGTGATACCCCAAGTATGTGACCTCCTCTTGGCAGATCTGTGCTTTCTTTAGTGAGACCTTGTATCCTGCTTCCTGTAAGAGTTGGAGTAGCTCCTCTCTTCTGGCTCTGCATGCCTCCAGAGTGGGGACCGCCACAATATGTCGTCTACATACGGAGGGTGGTGCAGTCTTTTGGTCGGCAGTTCTCTAGGTCCCGAGCCAAGGCCTCCCCAAAGAGAGTGGGGGAGTTTTTGAAGCCCTGTGGGAGCCTAGTCCAGGTCAATTGTCCTTTTGCTCCTGTGTCAGGGTCCTCCCATTCGAATGCAAACAGTGACTGGCTGGCCTCTGCCAGCTGCAGACAGAAGAAGGCATCTTTAAGATCCATACATGTGAACACCTTGGCAGTGGGTGGAATCAAACTCAGCAGAGTGTACAGACTGGGGACAACTGGATGAATGGTCTCTGTTACTTCGTTCACCCTGCACAAGTCTTGAACTGGTCGATAATCATTGGACCCTGGCTTCTTGACAGGAGCTAGGGGGTGTTCCATGCTGATTGTACTTCTTTCAGGATTCCCTGGTCTCACAGGCATTGGATGTGTGGTGCAATTCCCTTCCTGGGGTCTAGAGGTATTGGATATTGCCTTTGGTGCACCGGGTTGGCTCCTGGTTTGATGGTGACCAATATTGGAGGGTGCCCCATTGCTAGCCCAAGTCATGCATCTTGGTCCCAAACACCTGGGCATTGCTCCATGAGATGAGCCGGGAATGGTTGAGGTCCAACGGGTTTGTTGTCCCTCGGGGTGTGTATGCGCCACTCTTCTTCAAGACTAACTTCCAAGGTTAGCACTGTCAAGGTGCTCCTGTCAGGCAGTCCCAGGTCCCTAGATACTGTGGTGCCCAGTTTAGAAAGTAAGTCTCTTCCCAGAAGGGGACCTGGGGCCTCTGGCACGTACAGAAATTGGTGTCCACCAACTGTGCATTCTTGGGGTTTGCAGAACCAGTACTTCTTAGTGTTTCCAGTGTCCCCTATAATGGTGATTGAGTCCTTAGTGAGCCGACCAGTTGGAGTGGTCATGGTGGAAATGGCTGTCCCAGTGTCCAGAATGAAGTCTATTTGGCGGCCCTCACCGTCAATCTTGACCATGGACTCCTGAGGGCCAATCAAAAGGGAGCCCGGTTGGCCTCAGTCTAACTCATTTCCCCAGGCTCTAGGTTGTAGGCTTCCTTGGATTTGGTGGCAGCCACTGTTACTTTTTTCTTTTCCTTTTTCTCCTTGTTAGGACATTCATTTTTCCAATGTCCCTCCTTGCAGTATGCATATTGGTTTTTCCCAAGAGGGTTTTTCCATCCTTTCCTGTAGGGTCCCCTCTCCGGCCTTCAGTCTTTTTGCCTCCCTCCTTGAGGCCTATTGCCAGAATCTTTGGCTTTTTCTCCAAATATTTTTCCTTTTCCCTTTTGGCCATTTCTTCTCAGTTTGCTACCACCTTGGCTGCTATGCTAATGAGTTGGTCAGTGTTGGCACCTGTAAAGTCCTCCATCGTTTATAGCTTTCAGCGAACATTGGGGCAGACTGTTGGATGAAGGCGGTGTTAATCACGGATTGGTTCTCGGGGGCCTCGGGGTCAAACGGGGTGTACCGACGATAAGCACCACATAACTGGTCATAGAACTGGCTAGGCAGCTCATCAGGCTTCTGTGTGACTTCACTGATCTTGGTAAGGTTGGTTGCCCCTCTTGCCCCTTGGTGGGCTCCCTCCAGGATAGCTTGTCTCATGTGCTGGATGATTGGAGCCCATCTGGGGTGTTGGGGTCCCAGTCTGGTCTGGTGTCTTGGATTCTCTTATCTGCCCACTGCTGTGATTTGCAGTCTGTGGTAGAGCTTGTGTGATTAGCCAGGCTCTGGCTGCCTGGTATACTTGTCTGCGCTCATCAGAAGTGAAGAAGGTGGACATGAGTTGATAACAGTCATCCCAGTTGGGCTGGTTGCTGTGCATGATGTTGGTTAGGAGCTCTATCACAGCTTGTGGCTCCTCTGAGTATGCTGGGGTATGCTGTCGCCAGTTCAGGAGGTCGGTGGTGGTGAATGGCTGGCTGATACACGTATTGCATAGATCCAGCCTCGTATGACCCATCTTCCTGGGGTAATGGCGGCCTGGGAGCCTGACGGGGGCATAGAGCTGCAGCTGGGGCCCCTCCATCCTTACTTGTCAGCCTCCCAGAATTTGGTGACCTTCCCCAATGGTTTATCTCTCCCTTTGGGGCCATTGGAGGTAAAGAGGGGTATAATGAGGGAATTGCTGGGTGACATGGGTGGGGGTCTGGGACTGATGTTTCCTCCTTTTCATTGGAGTCTGCTGCATTGGACTGAGATCTTGTGGAGGCCGGAGTGGCTGAGGGCACTGGAAGAACAATGGTGGTGGATCTGATGATTCAGATTCTGAGGTGTGGTAGACTTCAAATTTCTTTTCTTTTACTTTGCTGTTAACCAAAACGGCTGTGTACCTCTGGGGGGCATGAAAATGGAGGCAGTGAGGCAGGTGGGCGGCCAGGATGAACCAGGAGTCCATGTAAGGAAACTGGTCTGGATGGCCTGGGTCCCTAAGGACTGTGTCTCTGATGTGAGTGATGATAGCCAAGTCTAGAGTGCCCTCTGCTGGTCATCCTGTGTTAAAGGCGGGCCATTCCAATTTGCAGAGTCTCCTCAGCTTAGCTGGTTTCATTTTAACCCCATAGTCACCAAAACAACCTTCCCTAAGGTTAGCAAGCATAGTCTGGAGCACCGTTGGGCACTTTGACCCAGAGGAGCCCATTTTATATGTGCCTGATAATTGCTGATGTTGCAAGACAGACAAAGGAGCGGGGATGTCTCATGGTGAGGCCACAAAGATGCTGTCCTGCTCTCCTGGTCGCAACCCCAAACAATGAGGTCAGATGTGACTTAGCTATAGTGGGATCAGCCCGACAAGATGACTTACATCAGGTGCTAGCCCAATCCCACCGTAGACCATATGTCAATCACCATGAAATTGCAGGAGGAGCCCACTCGGACTCTGTACCCTTCAGGGCACCATAAGGGTGCCCAGCTTTGGAGTCACAGATTCGAGCTTGAAATGCAAGTGAGTCAAGCCACACAGTCAGTCACACACCATTCACTCAGTTTAAAATAATCAGTCCCTATTTATTTCTCCTAAAATCCTGGCTAGCCTTAAACTCAGTTGACCAGAATCACATCGGTCCCAGAGGAAGGGGACCCATCACATCAGGGTTCAGCTGGTCCCCTGCAGAGGATCAGTCCACGCTGGCTCCTTACACTGACTACCCTGGGGTTCCTACCTGATCCAGATGTCTGGTGCAGGTCTCCATTTTGCTCCAGCAGTCTGAGGGCCTGGTCCTTGGCACTGCAGCCTCTTTCACTCATCTGGAAGGAGACCCCAGACTCACATCGGGAGTGTGCACTTCCCAGTTCCAGCAACCTCTGCAGGCTACAGGGCCAGGGAGTGGGGACCCACTGCCCAATGGGGCGTGGTGGTCTCTGTCTCGCTGGGGCCTCCAAAATGTTGCAGAAATGTGACTGACCTGCGAGAATAAGACTCAAACCCAGGTGACTGGAGGAAAGGAAGTTTATTACGCCAGTGGGCCAGCACCTGGATATCTCCAAAATGGCACCATCGCCGAGCTCAGGGTATCTACAGGAAAGTAGCAGCAAGCAAGCAGGGAGTGTAGAAGCAGACTTGGCAGTTAGCTTTTCAAGGTTACAATATATCATGTCAGCACAGCTGTGGACAAGGCTGTCTGCAGTTTTAGCGAGATAGCTGGATGCAGCGGCCCCGGCACGGGGAAGGGCTTTACTCATCTTTGATCCTTTCCCCAGCTTTGATCTTTCTCCAGTTTCCTTACCAGGGTGGATTTTTATAGTTGATATATCAAAGTCATTTTCATATTTCTGTAGAAAAAATTTTAAGATTTACTTGACAAACTATCAATATTTTAAGAGCTGTAATTGTCTAAGCTTTCTAATTGTATGCTAAGCTTTCTGATTCTTACCAGAGCTGCTTTTTCCTGGCAAAGCTTAAACATTAGTCTCCAATCAGTTAGGTTAATCTCTAATTTTATAATATAATTAACTTCATCTGACCTGGTTACTGGGTGTATTTCAGACATCAGACTGATACTTTTCATGAAGCCACTAAGAATGTTTCAATTTTTAACTCTGACCTTTTGGAAAGTTGACTCATAAAAGCAAGGCTGCTACAGACTGTGGAGTGGAGCAGTTAGGAGCTGTAGGCCAAAGGGTACATTTTCATTCATAAGATGAAAAACTCTGAAAATCTGATGTATATCTTTGTGACTATATTTCATTGTACTTTATTGGTTACTTAAAAAGTAAGTACTCTCTTGCTGAGAGTAGATTTTCAGTGTCTTCAACACGTAAGGTAGCCATTATGTGTGGTGATGGAATCATTTTACAGTGTATGGATAAATCAATGCAATTTTTGTCAATTTTGCCTAAATAAAGCTAGGAAATTATTGATTAAAAACTGACCTTTTGGAATCAGTCTTTCTTTAATCTGCTAGTTATACTTTTCTTGTATTGTTTCTTTCCTGAAACAGTAACAAAGATTCTTTAAGAAGTACCCTGACTTATTAATGTGTTTTCAAAATGTAAAATGGCTATAAGAGGTATATAGGGCAAAATGCCTTAAAAAAAACTAATGACATTTCTCTTTATTTATAGAGGTACTTTCTTGTTGGGAGCAACCATGCAGAAACAAAATACCGGGTCTTGAAAATTGATAGAACAGAACCAAAAGATTTGGTCGTAATTGATGACAGGGTAAGTATCTTCTAAGCCTGATTACAAACAGAAATGTTCGTATGTGGTGTTTAAAGGATATGAAAAATCCTTGCAGCTTTTAGTGACGTATTATTTTTTTTTATCATACACCTAAAAGTTAGCTTTTTCTTTCTTTTTTTTTTTTTTGGTTGACTAGAATTTGAATCCTTAATCTATTTTCTAGAAATTACTGATGCCAAGAAGCATGCCAGAATTATACTTTGTCTTTCAACTTGATTGTTTTGGAAAACACACTCTTCAAATAATATAATGAATATATTTTCTTAAAGAGCTGACAGTTTAAGGATTCAGTGTAACTTAATATTGCATCTTCCAAATAGAGTGTTTATTACTGTGCTTTTCATATGAAGCTACTTGAAGTCCAGAAAGACTTCTATGTTAAAGACTTTATTATGCCACTAAAAATCACCTCTAATACCTCTTCAGATGACTTGCTGTACTCTAAAGAAATGGGAAGTGATTCCTACCCAGACATTTTATTATCCAGAGTCAGGACTACAATTAGAACTAAGTTAAGTGGCACAGAAACATGAAACTGTTGGTCAAAGTGAAATACAGCATAGCAGTGTTGAGTAGTTAATTTTAGCTTTTTCAAAAGAAAGAACTTGGCTTGCCCTTTGTTCTGAGGCTTCTATTTCTGAATCCATGTAGATTCCTGGTTTCTCAAGTATATACGTAGCTATAGTTTGTAATCCTTTGCAAAACTATTTTCTGTGTTATAATAATTTTGGATAAATTCTTTATTATTTTTTTGCAGTACTCCTGAAAGACCGTCCCCCACATTGCTTGGTTGCTTTTATTAATATAATATAATGGTTCTTGACCTTACATGGGAGTGGGCATGATTGATCAGGGAGGCCTTTGAGAAGCTAACAACTGTGGGCCTTCTCAAAAAAATGCACAAATATCCAAATAATGCTGCAAATTATTTTAAAGGATTCACAGACTTATGGAAATAGGTCTGTAGATCACTTCAATCTCTGAATTCCTGTTTCCTAACATAAGGTTTCAACCTAATTTTTTAGTATAGCAATGTAATCCAATAACCAACCTCATTGCTAATGTTAAAGAACTTGTTGGCTTTTTGAAATGATAGCTTAGTCATACATTATATAGTTTATGAAATAGTTAATGATTCTTATAAGCAATTTTTAATTTTCAGGGGTAAACAAAAATAATCTAAAGCATAAACATAACCTTACTCTTAATTGCTATGCTTAATTGTAGCACGTGTATACTCAACAAGAAGTGAGGGAACTTCTGGGCCGCTTGGATCTAGGAAATAGAACAAAGATGGGACAGAAAGGATCCTCTGGGTTATTTCGAGCTGTCTCAGCTTTTGGTGTTGTAGGTAAGACGGATGCCTCTCTCTGACTACTTTTTTGTTTGTTTGTTTAATAGACTACTTAATGAGAGCTTATAAGGCTATATGGCTTTATAGTCTTACTCATCGTCTTTGGCTTTGATTGTTGAAAACTTAACTATCCATCAATCAGATATCAAGTAGCATTTATAAAACATCAGATTATGTGCTCAGCACTGTTCAGTTTTATACAGGATAGGGACAAATATAGAAATGTTTTTGGGCCTTTGAGAAGTCTGTTGTCTGGCTTGTTGTGGAATGAAAAGGTAAAACTTAGCTTGGACTGTAAATATCTGCCCGTCATTCTACAGCAAGAATGACCAATACAGTAAAGCTAGCTTCAATATGAACAGACTGCAGCGATAGAGCGTTAGGACTCTCTTCTTTGCATGCCCACTACTTTCTTACTCACCAAGAAACTGTCTTTAGAATCACAGACCATCAGAAACGTTGCTGTTTGAAGTTGTGGGAGGAAGATAGGGCATCTCACTCTTAGCTGAATGATGTGAGTCATGACGACACAGAAGCAGCTTCAGTTTACAACTCAGGTGCAGAACTTCAAATAAGGTGTTCTGAACACAGTACTCCTTAGCTATCCTAACTTCATTGTTTACAAGGCAACAAGACTTCAGGTTTTCTTCGTAGTTCAGACTTGATGTTGGTTTCTTTAAGTACAGTCTACTTTGGGTCGAGCCTCATCCTTTAAATTTATCAAAGCTCTGTTTCCCTTTCCTTTTCTTTAGTGAAATGCTTCCCAGTTTTTCAGTGTGGTAGGTTGATAAACTTGTTTTTACTGTACTATTGACTTGTTCCTGATTGGGGTAGAACAGAGACAAAATTCAATGCATACAAAGCAATTCCAAGATTATAATTAAGAGCAAACTGTAGAATAAAAGTTTAATTTTGTTAGAGATTACATAAGTGGTAGATAACTTGGACCTTGAACAGTCAGAAAAGATTTCCTGAGTAGATGAGAGTCAAACTGGACCCTGACAGTGGAATAAGATATGGATAGATACAGGGCAAAAAGGAGGAGACTCCAGGAGAGGTGACAGCAGAGACACAGGCATGAAGATGCCCACAGAAGCTGGAATGTTGGGTAAGGTGAGGCTAGATTGTTCAGGGACTTGGAAATGTGGAAACCAATTCAGAAAACAATTATATCTCAGGGTTTCTGCTGCCAGAACGTTATTTTGAGAAAAATTATCTGTTTCTTAATCCTATTGGACTATATGTAATATTGGCCAAGTAGTTTGTACAAATGTTAACATTTAATGTGGACTTGTCTATTCTATATAGTTTCTAGTTCTTGGGTTTTCTGACTAGCACTTTCTATTTTGACTTACTATTATGTTATTATTATTATTTTATTATTTTACAGTTCTGGGGATTGAACCCAGTGTTTTGTGCTTATATACTCTGCCACTTGAACTCTGTCCCCAGTATAATTGATTTGTTGCAATCAATTATATCCTTCCATGTTTGGAGTTGTTTTTCCCAGTGTGCTCTCATAGCTTCTGTATAACTCTTTTAAGTCCCTTTTGGGTCTTAGGTGGTTGCCAGGGGAGGAAAGAGTGATATGGCATGACTGGCTTCTTTTCCTGGCCTCTTTGATACTCCTGCTAAGTCTTGAAAAGTCCTTCAAGGTTACATGTTGATTGGATAAGTGTTTATGGGCTTGGTATGTCCGCATATGTCATGTGAGTTCATGTGTTTAAACTATAAATTCTATATATGTCAAATTCCACTTGAAAGTCCTCCTTATATTGTAAATTTAAGAAAAAAACTTGGAAAGAGTGTGTCTGAGTACTTTTGACAGGCTTTAACTTAAACAATAGTTACTTAATAGTTTAACTTTATTTCTTTAAATGCTGATACTGTATTACAACTTTTTAATGGAAATTTCCTAAGGCATATGTAATATTGATGCTTATTAGTCAGGGTATATTATTCCACATTTGAAACTTCCTTGATAATTAAGTGCAACAAAGTAAAGATTAGTTATTGAACTGTGTTAAAAATAGCTGCCCTTTCCTCTTCCAGAGTTGTTTTGGGCTGTTTGCCTTTACATTAAATGGCCCCTAGACTACTAGACTGTTTGTTTTTATGGTACTTTGGTCATTTTTCATTGATCTTGATATGTTTGGTTTTAGTAGTATTCTCCACTTAATTTTTAATCGATTAATAACAAGTTTACAAAAATAGAAGCCTTATTTGAATGTATTTGATAACCAAGTTAATAACCAGGTATTTATTTTACACATGAGTATTATCTAATAAACTCTGGGTGAGGACTGACGGTGTCTCCCCTGTTTCTCCTATAGGTGACATCTTAAAGGTGAAACTTTTTAGCAATTTCTCTTGTAGTTAGATGCCTCTTTGGCTTGAAACTGTTATTGGGTGTTGAAGTCATTGTAAGACTTCCCTACAAGTAACCAGACATAGTAATATGCTAAATAGTTATTTACTATTATTGTTACTACTGTTTTTGATGGTGTGGGGATTTGAGCTCAGGACCCTGTGCCTGGTGCTCTACCAATTGAGCTACACTCCCAGCCCTTTTTGCTTTAGATATTTTTCTAATAGAGTCTTGCATTTATGCCCAGACTGGCCTGGTCTGTCTGTGATCCTCCTATTTATGCTTCCCACATAGCTGGGATGACAGGCGTGTGCCACCTTTCCCAGATTTTTGTTGTTGTTGATTGAGATAGGATCTCATGTGCTTTTTCCCCAGTCTGGCCTCAAACTGTGATCTTCCTGATCTCTGCCTCCCTGGTAGGTAGGATCATAGGTGTGAGCCAGTGTACCTGGCCTGCAGTTGTTTTTATAGAGTTGTAATTTATGTATTCTAGTCTAATTATGTAAATAAAGTTTAGAATCAGTGAAGAGTAAACAGAGTTAAAAGTCTCTGTTTTTTTAGTACTATCTTGAAATAATGAGGGACACTAAAACTTTAAGATACTAAATACTTATCTTTGAAAAAATGTGTTATCTAGTTGTCAAAACAATACATGTGTTCATACAAACGAGAATGGTTATCTTCTATTCTAAAGCTAAAATATTTTCTCTACTAATTTGCAGTGTGCTCAATTTGTGAATATTTTGTTAGAATGTTTTGAACTGTTACATTAACTTATTACACAGTGATGCGTCTAGAGCAGAGCTCCTCAAGTCTTTGTGGTAAAGCACCAGTTTTCCTTAATGTCTCAGACCAGTACATGATACCATGGTACACAGAATGCAGATTGTATGCATGTGACTCAAACTCAAGTTCAGTAACACCCAAACCAGTCTATGTGAGGGAAAATTCATTGATCATGCCATAGGCAGTCTTCTTTGCCTTAGAGAGAGAGAAATCTCTTTTGCCTGAGGATCACCATCTTGCCTTCTAGAAACTATGCAGTGAAATTGGTTTGGAGTCAGAAGTACATAGAAGAAGATGAAAAAACTTGTTTAATATATTTGAATGATGGCTAGGTAATTCTTGGTAGATGCCTGTGCCAAACTAAAGCCTTTAATCGTTGCTTTATTTGACAGCAATCTTTTTAAGAGAGAGATTTCCAACTGATAGTAAAAAGGAAGAAGAAAATAATCTCACTTATATTAAAAGCATTTGTTTTGGAAAAGTAGTATATTGACTTTCCTTCATACAAATTATGAAGGGAAATGTATAATGATATAAAAAGGCTGGAGCTAAAAAACATAAAATTAAAATTCAATTGAAATGCAGTTTGAAAGAAGTTGTTACAGATAACTTACTATGTAAAAAATAAATATATAGCAAGAATAAAAGGAAAATGAATTTATTTCAGAAGTATTTATTACTTAAAGCTAATTAGAGTCTCCTTTTTGAGTTTTTTAATGCTCTTTCCAAGAGCACAAAAGTTACTTTTATAAGTTTTATCTTTCTAAAAGAATCATTACTTCCCAGCTTGCTAATGAAGTTGTCATCAGCTGTTTTTCTTTGTTTCCCATTGCTGTGTCCTTTGGCTTTAGTAAGGGAGGTTTGGACTAGGCTATAAGGGAGAGGAAGAAGACGAAATGAACATTTAAAAAAACACTATGTGCTTTATTTGATCTTTATAATATAAGTTTAAAAATAGTTTTAATGGCACATTTTTCTCAGTAGTGTGGTTTATGAGATGATAGAGGCATCTTTCCGTTATAGATTTCAACTCATTTATGTTAGTATATCCAGTTAGTAGCTTTTTTTTTGTCAGTTGAGGATTGACATAGATATTTGTTTCAATTCTAGAGCAAAAATTCATAGTGCGAGGATCATAACTTAGACTTTATAGAATATAAGAGGAGGAGTAGGGAGAATGTGTGCAAGTTAGTTTTAAGAGATAGGAGATTCTTGGTTTACAGTTTTTTTTCTTTCAGTACTTTGAATATGTCATCTCCATGCCTCCTGAACTCCATCACTTCTGGTGAGAAGTCTAACTGTCTTATCTGACTTGCCCTATAAATGAGCTGAGCCAGGATTCTTGGCTTATCATGCCTTGGTTAGAGCTTCTGCCCTTATAATTGGGCACTGGGTGGAAGAAGGAGCCGAGACTTCAGCCATTCTTATCTGAAATAGGGCTTCTGCAACACAGAACTGGAGGGGATGAGAAGTGTGGCTGGCCTACCCTTCCTGAGCAGGAACTGTCATTCTAGACAGGACCTGGGCAGAGAGAAAAGAGCCCTGTTTTCTTGGCCAGACCTGCTTGGAGTAGATAGCCTATCACAGGGAACTGGGAGCAGGTATGGAAGTAGGCCATGATTTAAATGCCATAGACCTACTTCCTTCCTTCCTGCCTTCCTCCCTCCCTCCCTCCTTCCCTCCCTTCCACCCTTCCTCCCTCCTTCCCTTCCTCCCTTCCTTCCTTCTTTCCTCACTCCCTCCCTCCCTTCCTTCCGACTTATGGTAACTACTGTGTGTCTGAAAACTTAATGATACAAAACATTAATGTATATGTATCTTTCATTAATCACCAATATAGAACATATGCACTTTAATGATTTGACATAAAATATAACTTTATTTTAGAATTTTCTAATGCAGGCTGGGCATCCTTGATCCAAAAATGCTCCCAAATCTGAAACTTTTTGAGTGCCAAAAGATAACCGAGTGGAAAATTCCACACTACAAACTTTTGTTTTATGTACATCTTTTTGGTAGTATTGGCAGGCACTCTGCCGTTTAAACTGCTCTGCCAGCCCAAAATTTAAAAAATATTATATAAAATTACTTTCAAACTATGTGTATAAGGTGTAAATGAAACATAAATGAATTTCATGTTTAGACTGTGTCCTATCCCCAAGATATCACATTGTGTGTGTGCAAATATCCCAAAATCTGAAAAAACCTGAAATGTAAAAGTTTTCTGGTTCCAAGCATTTTGGATAAGGGATGCTCAACCTGTATTAATAAGAAGCTGAATTGTGAGAAATGATATTTGTGGAAGCTTGTATGAAGGATGTGTAATTTACTGAACATGCACACACACAGTTTCTTAACTCCTTTACTTTTCTGGGGATGGCCACCACTGCCCCATATAAGTCACCTCATTACTGTATAAAATGGTTTTCAATGCAATGTGACCCTGTTCCTCGGTTATAGTTGATAGCTTTAGGGCTGGGCACCCTACTCAAGTTTGGTCGATCCAAGTCTTTTTCTCAGAATTCTGGAATTGAACTTGATAAGAAAGTCAGGTTCTTTCTAGTGAAGCTGTTAGTTGGAATGCTTAGGACTGTTAGCATCTGTGTTTCCCACAGTGTGGTTCAGAGGATTCTTGGTCTATAAAAGAAATATGAATGGGAATGAAGTAGAAGTTCAGAGATACTTCTTGATGAGGTGTTTTTTGACGCTTATTCACATTTTTCCCCATGTGTGTCCTGGGTCACTTCAGTATCTTCAATATAAATTCCTTTTTTAGTTTAAGCTGTCTTAAGTTGAGTTTTGCTACTAGTTATCAAGAGTCTATAAAATTTGTTTTTTTGAGGAACATTTCCCAAAATATGTTCCTTAAAACATTTATCCATTGGTAATTATTTTTTTAAAGGAGAGGAAGAAGGTTCCATGATTAAACAAATTTAGGAAGGCATCTCATCAATATTTACAGAGCATATGACCACAGTACTGGAAAGTTATGAGAATTTATGTGGGCTTTTTTGTTTGTTTGTTTGTTTGTTTTAAGTTTCTTTAGCCTAGTAGTTCTCTAATTTATTTTCTTACAGCCATTCTTCTCCCCCTAGAATCTGTTAACTAGCATTTCATGAAGAACACATGAGAGGAAATGTTCCCTTAGAAATTTAAATCTTTAAATGAAACTAGACCACCATCCAGCTGTGTGCCTTGTTTGCATTCTTTTAGTTTGCAGAAAATGACATGGAATTGTGCTTTGGCAGGTGAAACTACCCAAAGAAATGTGTCCTTTATGTTGCTGGAGAATTCTCTTAAGGCGGTTGCTTCCTTTATCACATATCTTTTTATGAGGACTTACTCTAGAATCATCTCTCAGTTCTCAGAACAGGATAGCTTCTCTAAGTAACTGTTTATTTAAAATCGCTCAGCCACTGTATATGTTGTAATTGGATGTGTACCTTTCTTTGCATTATCCATTAGAAAATGCAGAGGCAAATGTGTATAGTACATAGATCCTATGATGTATTCTTGGCTTTATCTTATATTTTTATTATTGTTTCTTTTTGCTATGTTTTCTTTTTCTTTCTGTTTTTTTTTTTGGGGGGGGGGACACTGGGGTTTGAACTCAGGGCCTCACACTTGCTAGGCAGGTGCTCTACCACTTGAGTCACTCAGCCAGCATCTTTGCTATAATTTCTTCCTTCACTTTTATCAAGCTTGTGTGTTAGGATATGTATCTGTGTGTATAAGTAAACTTGTGGTTAAAAAAAAGCATATAACATAAAATGTACCATCTTAATAATTTTTAAGTTTAACAGTAACTCTATGCACCATACTGTTCAGTTACTCTCTTGAAGTTTTCATCTATGCAAAATTGAAAGTCCATACCCATTAAACAATCCCCGTTAATCTTGTATTTGTTTTTACTTAAGGCATCTGAATCCTAACTTAAAATAAGACTAAAAAGAATTAAGAATTAAATAAAATTGTTTAGAGTAATATTTTTGGTGATGTAAATGACAGTACAGACAATGTCATTAGAACACTTCAAAGATAACCATAAATTTGTTTGGCTAAGAAGTTATAAAGCATGAAATGTGCCAAGACTTTGGCCTCTAGAATTTGTTTTTTGGCAGCACTGGGGATTGAACCTAATACCACTTGAGTTACACCCCACTCCTAGCCTTTTAAATTTGTATCTAAAATATTACTATGTTTATAAATCACTGTATTCTTTTCTGTTGCACAGGTTTTGTCAGGTTTTTAGAAGGCTATTATATTGTGCTAATAACTAAGCGGAGGAAGATGGCAGATATTGGTGGTCATGCTATATATAAGATTGAGGACACAAATATGATCTATATCCCCAATGATTCTGTACGGATTACTCATCCTGATGAAGCTAGGTATGTACTAGTGGTACCTACTTATTTTTTTAATGTGATATGCCAATTAGAAAGCAAAATAGAACCAAAGGATTGTAAATATTTTATAAAAAGTTCAAATGTTGGCTCAGAATTCTACAACTTTTGTTCAAGGCTATAAAAGATCCATTATAACAGTTTGTTTAGACAATGATCAACCATAGTTATTAGAACCATTAGGTGTAAGGAATGAATATTCACAGTCTCAACATACTCAATTTTATGAGTCTTCTTGTTATTTGCAAACAGGAAAAAGAATTTTTATAATTAAAAAAATGGCAGGCATTCTTAAAGAAATGATGAAATTTAGCATCACCTCTTATGGTGAAGCAGTGGGAAGAACACAGATTGCCTTAGTAGTTTGTTTTGCTGAAAATATTAAACTTGAATCCCAGTATAAGGAAGTAATTTTAAAAATCCATATTATGGGAATTTTACAAGACAGCTAGCCTAGACTCTTCACAAATGTCAAAGTCATCAAAGAATTAAAAAACAAATTTTTAATTACAGATTTTAGAACAGACATAACAGATGTAACACATGAACTTCAGTTAGATCCTTGGTTAAAATGTGCATGTACATACCCATTTACACATAGCTGTTAAAGGTGTAATAATGGTACAGGTGAGTATTCTTTATTTCAAATGCTTGAGGTGTTTTGGATTTTAAAAATTTGCATACATATACTGAGGTATGTTGAGAATGGGACCCAAATCTGAACACAGAATTCAGTTATGTTTCATTTACATTTTATACACATGGTCTGAAGGTAATTTTATACAGTGTTTTTATGCACCTGTGTTTTGACTGTGATATGTTATATGAGGACAAGTTTGGAATTTTCCATTTGTGGTCTTCTATCAGTGCTCAGAATCTTTTAGATTTTGGAGCATTTCAAATTTCAGATTTTCACATTAGAGATTCAATCCAATGGTTTAGAAAAATAAAATGTACTGTGTATTTAGAGAGAGAATATGTGTGTGTTTAAGAAGAGGACTCTTAATGAGTTCAAAAGAAGGACATATGGTATCCATTGTATTGTTCCCCGCCCCCAGATTTTCTGTAGATTTGTGACCTTTCAAAAGTTTTGGGGGGAATTATTAGGGCCTTGAGAATGTGGAGGAAAAGCTTTAACACATTGATAGACTTAAAGTTATAAAGTTTCATTTGACTTAATATTTTGAAGGTTAAAATGAAACAAAGTTAGGCATGTTTACTGTAAGTAATAGTTTAGATTTTAATTTTGTTCTTTAATTTTAGATATTGTTTTGATTGTGAATCAAAATTTAAGATGATGTAGCACTTTTGCCTGAGTGTTTGTTAGAATGGTTTTTTGGAGTCTTGGGACGTTGACTTTGATGATGATTTGGAAATGGTGTTGTTATAAATAATTTCTTTCAGGTGAGGAAAAGTACAGTACACTAGATAGAGTAGATCTTTGTTTTGTACTAACTGAAAAAATTATATCACATATAGCATAATGCAGGCATAGTATAATAATTAAAAGTGAATCAAATAGACTAGCATGAATGCAAGGGAGGAAAAAAGTTGAAGAGGTTTATATTATTTATAAGCCCTATCTTTATGATACTTTAGCTAAGAAAGTAAAACAAATTATGTTGTTTTGTATAGCAATTTAACTATCTTTAGAGTGACATTGCTATTATACAGTACTACGTAGTAAGTGGACATTATCGAGAATGAGCTACAGTTAACTTATTATATTATTAACTTATTATAGGTAGAATGAAATAATATTACTTGATAGGGAAAACTTTTAACACACTTATAATGCTATATAACCCAATAATGCATTTAAGTAAAAATACTCGGTAAAATATTAGAAAGTAAAATACAATACTTTTAAGTATTTCATATGAAAGGACAAATAGATGTTAACCTATAATGCATTGTTAGGTTGACATCAGAAAACTTGCTAGAACAATTTGCCACTTTAAAATATTGTTGGGAAAAATTATGGCCATCTTAATATTTGCAGAAAATATATTTGGCAAAATTCCATATCCACTTGTGATCAACTTACAGCAAACTAGGAATTTAAGCAACTTTTCTTAGCTTAATAATTAATACTTATTGAAAACTTATATCCAAAATTATTCTTGGAAGTAAAACTTTGAAATATTGCCTTTAAGGTAAGGAACACTGGAGATATCCAATATTCAGCACTGTATTCAAGGCTCTACTCAGTGCAATAAGACTAGAAAGATAAGGCATAAAGCTTAAAAAGAAATAACAATGTCATTATGTAGGCAGCATGATTTTCTACTTAGAAAATCTAAGAGAACCTACATACTCTCAGATATAATGGAAAAGTTCAGCAACATGGCTGAAGAAAGAAACCAGATGTAAGAACCAGTAATGTGTCCACACATGGGTAACAAGCAATGAGGACATTTAATACTGACCCCATTTATAATAGCACCAAAGACCATATGGTACCTTGGGAGTAAGTATGACAAAAGCACACAAAACCTTATGGAGAAAATTTAAATTATTACTAAAAAGATGTTTAAATTCCCTAAGTAATTGGAATGATGTCCCTTTGGTCATGATTAAGAAGACTTAATATCATAAAGGTTAGTTTTCTCCAAAATTAATTCATAACTTGAATGCAACTCTAATTCATATTCCAAGAGGACTTTTAAAAAATGGAATCTGGCAATTCTAATTTTACAGAATTATTGTAAAATTCATAAGAAAAACAAAAGTCTAAGCATAGTCTAGACAATTCTAAAAAAGAAAGGATAAGTCTAACCAGACAATAGGACTTAATTAAGATAATCAGATAGTAATCGATAGTTAAGATTGCTTGGTGTTGGTGGAGGTACTGATATTGATTATCAAATGTTAACAAAGATGTGAGAAATGAATTCATACTATGAGTTACAAACTACGAGTGTAAGCGAGTTATAAACTGTGAGTTGGATGATATTATTTTAGCCCCTTACGTAGACAATTGGATATATTCTAGTAAAATTGAAAATGCACATTATGTACAACCCAGTGGTTCTGCTTCTTTGCATGTGCCCTAGAGAAACTCTTATACATGCGTACAGGAAAATGGGATATTAGCCACATTGTATTTTACAGTGGAATACTAGAACGACTCTAATAAACTATCATCTAAGGAATGCATAAATAAAATGTGGCATGTGTAATATTATGCACAGCAAATGTTAATTAAAGCAAACAAATGGAACCCTTAACTTTCAACATAGCTGTACTTAAAATAATGAGTGAAAAAAGAGTTGCAGAAAATATACACGTTTGAAACAATCTGGGTAAATATGTTCAGTACACGATATAAAGTGCATGTCGTTGAAAGATGTTTATGAGTGGTAAAAGTAAAGGTACCCAGGGACAAAGGATAGCATCAATAACAGAAAAGAAGTTGCCTCTGGAGGGAGAGAACAGGACTGGGATGACTAAAGGGGGAATGTAGCTTTTAAAATTATGTTTTATCTGTAAAAAGTCAAAATGAATCTGAAAAAATATAAATACTTAAGTACTCCTAGGTGACAGGTATATGGATATTTTATTCTATACTTTTCTCAGTTTAAATAGTTTTTCAACGTCAAATTATGATCCACACACATTTTGTTTATTTTTGTCACTGTCCTTTCTCCAACCTCAAGTATTTGTAAAACACAATGTAAAAGCAAAAACCACCTTTACTTCTGTCATGTCCTTGGTCTGTGCCCCACACATGTGGGTATGTGATTGCCTTCTGCTGCCATAATCAGTGATGAGGAAGAGTCAAACTGTAGCTAAGAGTCTCTGAGAGACGCTTCAGGTGAAATCCTATCCCAAGAAAGGCTTGTTCCTCAATTTAATTAGTTTATTTATTAGTACAAAAATATTCATGAGTATGCATTAAACTGTGAAAAATAACAGAACTGTGTGAATATAATATGTTTTGCTTTTTTTTTTTTAGGTATCTACGAATATTTCAAAATGTGGACCTATCTAGCAATTTTTACTTTAGGTAGGTTTGACATAGTTTTGCTCCTTTCAAGCAAATGGACTTTTATATTATTTTCCAAGGGGTAAAAACAAAATCAGAGCACAGTCAGTAGGCAAATATTTCATCTAAAAGCACTAAGATAGAGGTATTTTTGCCTTTAAAAAAATCTGATTACTTTAAAATTCAAATGGATATATTAAGGAGTATTTATTTTCACCGTAAAATCACCTTTGTTTCAGGTAGAATCTAATATATTTTAAAGAAATACTCTCATTTTGCAACTTTGAATTATAAAAATGAAATTTGCATTCAGTTTCTAATACAGAGTTGTAACAATGTCATGGTTCAATTTTTGGTTAATAACCTGGCAAAATTAGGTAAAAAGTAAAAAAACAGGAAGAACTATTGAAATACTGATATACTGCTGGTGGAGTTTTAATTTAGTTGTTTTCTTAGAGCAGAATGTAAATTTAGCATATATGGAAATAAGTCCTAGGAAAACATATCAAGAGGGAAAATATAACTCCCTATTAGTAAAGAGACATTTGTGAGTATCTATTTGCAGTAGCCCACAAGCAAACCACAATCCATGGACAACCCAAATCTTGATACTTGAACAGGCAAGTAAATGATGGTAGCGCCTCGTGATAAAGCCATATATCGTCATCAATGTGGCCAGTATGTAGGCCTGGCTGAAACAGTTATTGTGATAGATGGAAGATTCTACCTGTTACACCTGAGGATCTGAGTCATAAGGACTGAAAGAGCACCTACAGCATTTGTAGCTATTGGTGGTATATACTGACAGGGTACTTTGCATTTATTAAATTTTAATTTTAATTGTTAATAGAGTTAATCATTTATTTATGAAATAAAGAAAAACATGCCTGCTATGTGGAGCATATTATGTCTTTATTGATGAAAGACATCAATTTCAATAACTGATAATTTCAATAACTGAAATTATCTTGATAGTCCTAGAGTAAAGAGCTTCTAATGAACTCATTTTTATACCCACAAACGTTTACTGAATGTATATTTCCATTCTGTTTGTCTCTTTTCAATCCATATTGCTTAATTTTCTGTTTATAGCATCTGTGAGTTATTACTGAAGATTGGTGGTTCTGTTAGAAAGTCTCCTGTTTCACTTTCTCAGTTTTATCTGGTTCCCCATCCTAAATTCTGTTAAATCTCTCTAAAAGTAAAAACACATAGGTTAAAGTTTTTGTGTCTCATAAGTAGGCTTTTAAGGTTATACTACATTCTGTGACTCAGCTAGAATAAAGTAATTGTTTTAAATAGGAGGAATTGATTGCTAAAAGTCAGAAACTAGCTTCTTAACATGGTTTTTATCCTTTTGAGATTAGATGCTATTAAAATTAATAGAGCCATCAAGCAAATGTGGTAAAACTGAATTTCACAGAAGAAACTGAAATCAATTTCAATTGAATTATATAAATAAATTAAAGAAATACTAAGTAATGTGAATGACTTTCTAGAAAGAATTTTAACCACCTTGAATTATTACTGTATAAGCCTAAAGTATTCAGTTGCCTTCTATTCCAAAAAGTACATGTGGAGATACCTATAAAATTACTATTTTTGTAAAATCAGAATTCTAATGGTTTCTTTTGACCTAAAGGCCAAATTGTATTAGAGACTTACAATTTTTATATGGCTTTTTACTCCCCTAAAACATGTTTCACTGTAATGGCTTACTCCTGTTTCATTATTTAGTTATGATACCATCATTAATAGCTAATGTATGAAGTAGGGTACAAAATCATGCACTATTTAAGTGGGTATTGTAGTACTATAGAACTCCATTCAGATACATGCAAAAGTGTGACCGCTTTGTACAAGGCCATGAGTTTAGATTGATTTCAATCTGAAGCAAAAAATGCATGTGGTTCAAATCAATAATGTAGGCTACTCACATTGTAGTCTATGTACCGAGTCACACAGATGCCTAAGTCATGCAGGACTGTTTGAAATCGCCTTCGTATTTGGCTATGTTTTATAGTGCTTATTGGAATGCATTGCTTCCAAGCGAAGTACCGACTGCTAAGTAATTTAGTTCACAGATTTTAATTCCATATGGAAGCCAAGACCATGAAATATGCGTTGGTTTTGTAATTCTTAAGTTTCACTTCTCATCTCAGTTACAGCTATGATTTATCCCACTCACTTCAGTACAATCTTACTGTCTTGCGAATGCCCCTGGAGATGTTAAAATCAGAACCAACCCAGGCTCGCCAGGAGAGTTTTGACATCTTTGAAGACGAAGGACTAATTACCCAGGGTGGAAGCGGTAGGTGGTTGCAGCATATTTAATGTTGCTAATGTGGCACCCACGCAATGCTATCTCGTTAGATTCTCTCACATTTCTCTCATGTCTCTCCGTCCCTCAGTGCTGTTTATGCTTACATGGGGTTTTGGATACATGAACTTGACCAATTCATTTTTATAGAGAGCATTAATCACCATGTGATTTTATTTGTAGGCCAGCCAGAAAATTGTATACTGACATTTTTAAAATTATTCATGCACTTTTTATGGAACACCTTCAGGTATATACTTTCAGTGGGGTTTAAATAGAGAATTGGTTTTTGAATACTGGAGAATTCACACCATCTTATTTTCTTTCCTTTAAAGAGATAGGCTTCAGTATGGGCTGAGTTTGGGGAAGAGTTACCATGGATTACCTATTGTATGCTAGACATTTACATATAATATTTTAAGTCTCATAAAAACTGTGCAGGGCTGGGTGCCAGTGGCTCATGCCTGCAATTTTAGCCACTCAGGAGGTAGAGATGAGGAGGATTACGATTCAAAGCCAGACATACAGTTCACAAGATCTTATCTGGAAAATACCCAACCACAAAACAGGGCTGGCAGAGGGTGTCAAGTGGTAGAGTACCTGCCTAGCAAGTATGAGGCCCTGAGTTCAAACCCTACTGCTGCTACAAAAAAACCAAAACCAAAAACAAAACTTAGCTCAGTAGATATAACGCCAGTTTTGTAGAATTAAAGACTCCATAGGAAACTGAGGTCCAGAGATGAAGATCATATGCCAATAACCAGGAGGACAGAGGGACAGGGGGAGAGGACATCATTGCAGCAGGTCAGAGACTACACTTTCACTGGTTCCCACTTGACTCTCATAGACCCTGCTTCTTGTCAAGTCTACTGTTGTAGCATGGCAGGGTCATGGCACTACTAGTCTAGGGTGTCCCTGGAGATCCTGGACTAAACCAGGCACACAATGCCTTTATGCCCCTTTATCAGTACTTTTGTTGCTGGATTTGCATTGGTCTAGAACTCTAAAGCTAGAGGTGTTGTTAATGTGAATGATGTGGAGGAATCATTTCAAACTTGAAGTTAAGGTACCCTAGCTGAATTGGGCCAACTGGAACCAAAGTAAGTCAATAATGGTTTTGACTCCCTGGCTTCTTGAAACTTAAATGATAGTGATGAAGATATGGATACAGAGGCAGAATCCAGTCTAAATTGGACCCATATGGTCCACTTCTTAAAGAACATTTGAGAAGGAACTGTTTTCTGTTAGTATTTTCCCAAAGGTTCTGGTCTACTCATAACCTGTTCTGTAAGCTGAATGTCATCTCTGGCATTGCCCTTGACTCTGGTTATTTTACTTGCTTATCATTGAGCTAAGGCCATGCCAGGTGCCCTCTTGCTGACATCAGATCATCTAGATCACATAAATTTGCATTGGTTCAAGACACTTGACTCCCAAACCACCAGACACAGGTGGAGAGCAAGACAGGGAGTATATCTGAGTATTTGCTTGCATCACTTCTGAGTATCACAGCAATATGATAAAGCCAAAAGTGATGCTGAATTTGCTGTACATGCCACACAAATCTGAATTTGAATATGTGTTCTGGGATCTAAATTAAGCCTCTGAGGCTACTTAAGTTTTTGCTGCCTCTAGAGAAAGCCTACCCAGATAGATATGAATGACAAGAGTGTAGTAGTTTCCTGTTGTTGCTGTGACAAATTACTACCAAACTTAGTGACTATCACACCACCATTACATCATCCCGACACTCACACTGTTGTTTTCCTCTTTCATTTCTAAAGATCCTGTGATCACTGGGCCCATGTGGATAATCCAGAATAATCTTCTTGGCTCAAGATCATTTGATTAGCAGTCTCTGTTCCGTGTGTAACTATATTATAACACATTCACAGGTTCTGGTGATTAGTATTCTGACATCTTTGCTTCCACTCAGGGGGAAATGGATAGAAAACTACAGGGGAGGGAGTAGTGAAAAAGGAAGTAATACATGTTTCAAAAACATCTCTGCTGTGTATCAGGGACTTCTCATAAACTCTTTAATCTGAACACATTTGCTCAGGTGAGTAGTGGTGTCACTCTTTTACAGTTTAGAAAATGGAAATGCTAAGTAATTTGTGTAAAGTGGCAGAGCTGGAGTGTGTCTGTTAGTCTTCATTCTCTCGTGTCTGCACTGAAAAGATAAAGTTTAGTTTTTATAAATTAAACCAAAGGTTATGCATCATAATATATAAATAATATTCTTAGGAGACTGTGTTTTAGGGGAATACGGTATCAATTGCTGTTCAAAACTGTTCCAGTCTTTTAAGCCATTAGCTTAAATATATAATTATTTCTCATTTTTCACTTCATGTAAGTTTTGTAAAACAAATTGCTGTTTAATTAATTTAACTGTATATGCTGAAATCATGTTGGATGAAATTAATTTCTTCATATGGAAGAAATTGTAGATGAATGAGTAATGCACTTACTGTGCATTAGCTAATTTATTTCATCTGTACAGCAACCATATGGTATGGGAGCAGATGAGGGAACAGAGGCACGGAAATAGTAGGTAACACTTTTTATGGTGCCTGCCACACTGTTGATAGGAGGCAGAGCCAGGATGTCCTTGACCCAGGCACTCTGACTCCACGCTGTGTTCTCAGTGGCTACTTGCTGCTGGTTTTTGGCTTTATTCATGTATTTATATACCTGTCCTTAATTTCCTTCTCATTTTCTTTTCTGTTGAATTAAAAACTCTCAAGAATCAGAAAATGCATTTCTTCTTTGACTCATACAGAAAACAGCATAATATTCTGAATGTTGATATGAATGATATCCACTGAAAATGACAAGGCTGTTAATCAGGCTTCATATTTTCAAGTTAAAAACAGAAGTGAAAGAACTCGAAAATGAGTTGAATGTCAATTTCCTTACTTTCTGAAACCAACTTTTATTTTTCAGGTGTATTTGGGATCTGTAGTGAGCCGTACATGAAATACGTGTGGAATGGTGAACTTCTGGATATAATTAAAAATACTGTGCATCGTGACTGGCTGTTATATATTATTCATGGGTTCTGTGGACAGTCAAGTATCCTTTTTTGTATAAACTTAAGCTGTATATCGTTAAACTTAGACCATATCAACTTTTAGAAAGCTGCACTCAAATTACAAGGTTATGCATCCCCAACAGGAATACTTACCCATGGTGTCTTGTAGTAGAAATACAAAGAAGTAGGCAGACTATTTGAATAATATCTGTTATGAGCACAGAAAGATTAAAAATACGGAGGAAGAAAATGCTATATGCATAATAAGTGAGATAGGTAATGGGGATCATACTCACTGGGAAAAGAAGCAAATTATCTGGCAGGTGGAGAGGATAGGATAGGCTCATCACAACAACACTTCACCTCGCTCTGAACTAAATGCCAGGCCTTAGCACTGTGCAGAGAGACATCATGGGCTGGGGAAGCACCTTGAGGGAAGATGTGGAGAACAGCTGGCTGTGTTCTCTGGCTTGGGCATATTACTCCTGGGAGGTAGGATGTTGTGGGAGGGATTACTGGAGGTGGAGCCAGACTGCCAGTCACAGATTCCCATGGTGGCAGGCGAAGGACTTTGGGTTTGGCTCTAGAACTTTTGACGTTTTTATTCAGAAGAGTGACGTGCAAAGTTGTATTTCTAGGAAGCTTTAGTTGACAGCCACTTTAAAGTTGGATTAAGTAAAATGAGAGTAGACAAGGTATATGAGTTAGAAAAAGCCTGCAGTAGTAGTTCAGGCATAATGTAATGCAGGCTT
This sequence comes from Castor canadensis, assembly GCF_047511655.1. NCBI lineage: Eukaryota > Metazoa > Chordata > Mammalia > Rodentia > Castoridae > Castor > Castor canadensis. The sequence continues at coordinate 52,800,373 of NC_133386.1, read as the reverse complement.
AGAGTGGAACGGGGCATAATAGATTAGAAGCAGGTTGAACCTTGGGTTAAGATGATGAGTTCAATTTGATAAAAACTTTCTTTTTCCTTCTACAGGTTCACTTTTCATTTAATTTCTAGCTAACACTGAAGCCTTTCAAGAAAGTGCCATTGTGGTTTGAGGTTTAGGAGGGCAGTTCCTATCACTTTTTTGAGATAATGCAGGGCATTTTGTGCACCCCGTGTGTTTTTAGGTGACATTCTTCCTTATGCCAGGTTTTTAAAGACCTGTAGTAAGAGCTTTAAAGAAGTGGTTGCCTAAGGCCATTAAGTGTCTGAATGTGACTAACCATCTTTATGCCTTGTGCTGGAGCATTTGGGAGCAGTGGGATCGAGGGGCTTGAGGAGGGCTGCCTTGTTTGTGGCAAGTGGGGAGAGGAAAGGCTAGATGCAGACACAGGGATTTTGGAGTGGAGATGAATGAGATTGATGTACTACACTTGAACATCAGGCTCATTACTTTATAATCATTTTCAACTAGTGAGTGATATTATCTGTTTGATCATTCACTGTGTAATGAGATTTGATCCTGAATCAGTTTTCTCTGTTTTCAGAAATAAATTCTACCTGGGAAGAACACAGAGTTTTCACCACCAAAGATAGCAAAGAGAGTATACTATGTGTCTAAAGTCCATTTCTACAATGTAGTTCTAAACTGTTTTGCATTTCTAAGAACTAGCTCAGGGAATGATGTACATTAAGCATAATAAATGTTTGTTTTTTTAAGTAGTGAATAGCATCATAGATTATCATTTGAAAGCTCATTAGTTTAAACAATGAATCTAGTCTCCTGGTTATCAAGCATTTAATGAATTCTGGAAGTCTATATAATGATACAAGTAATTGCTCTCTATTGAGCATGTCCTACAGGCTAGGCATTATGAATTTAATACATTCCTTCAGATAATTCTGCCCACCACCTAGCAATAGTTCAGGCTGAGTATTGTTTATCCAAAATGCTTGGGACCAGAAGTGTTTCTGATTTTAGATTTTTTTTTTTTGGTTTTTGAAATATTTACATAAACATGAGATAACTTGGAATGTCACCAAGTTTAACCATGAAATTCATTTATGTTTCATATATATCTTAAACACATCTTAATTTTATGCGCTATTCTTAGCGTGCCTGCACTTTGATTGTGACCTATCACATGCAGTCAGGTGTGAAATTTTTCACTTTGGCTCAGCCTGGTGCTCAAAAATTTTAGTATTTTGGAATGTACTGGATTTTAGATTTTCAGATTAGGGATGTTCAAACTGTAGCTGCTTTTTAATTACTGCATTTTATAGTAGATGAGATTGTAGCTCAGAAAGTTAAAGTAATATAACTAATAAGCTGTATTTTGGTTAAGCAGTTCACAGTAATTCTTTCGGTGTTCAGGTTTTGGACTGATTCCTCAAAAAAGATTTGAACTCAATCCATTCTCTCAGTATTACATATCGTTTCATAATTAAACATGTTGTTCCTGAGAGCTATGTGACTCTAGACTAAAGAAGGATTAATTGTGGTTATTTGCATCTTTACTTGGCCACCAGGGCAGATGGATCTTCCCTGGGCTAGTAACACTACACCTGGTTACCATTTCCTTTGAATTCATAGAAGCCATTCCATAGACAGATTGGCTTTTGCCATCATACCCACACAGTTCTGAAGAACCATTAGATCCAATGCTGTTTCATTCTTCTGGTGTCTTTAAGCCATTGATCAAGATATATTTAAAAGAATAGTTAAGGTTTAATGATTCTCTTGGTTTTGTGTGAAAGTCATGAATGCTAAACAACTTTAACTTGGTTTCTAAGAACTATTGATCTATGGACGACCAGTGTATGTTACTCTAATAGCTAGAAGATCCAGTAAATTTGCGGGGACTCGTTTTCTCAAGAGAGGTGCAAACTGTGAGGTAAGATGACAAGCAACATCGCTGTTGAGATTTTAACCTTTTGCATCAGTTTTGCTGATGTAGATGAAGCAAAGTAGAATTTCTTAGTTTGGGATATTATCAAGACAATAATTAATTCTCCAGAGTATCTGAAACTTGTGAGAAATATGACTAATAGACAAATGTTCTGGGAAGTTAACTAACTTAGAAAGAGTTATGCAATGGAGTTATGAAATATCTAATGTTTTGGAGGATGAGCCATTTCTGAAATATATGAAACAATGTTTAACATAGAGACAAAAACAGCAAAGCACCCCTACTCAAGGAGTAAGAAGGCAGCCCTCCTCGTTGGAAGTACAGTCATGATGAGAAGGCAAAATAGAGTACGACATGGCGTCACCCTCTTTACTTTTATTCCCCAGACTCATTTTTCTTGTTCACAACTGCACAATAGCAAAACAAAACAAAACAAAAAACCCTTTTGCCTACCATCAGCCATGTCTTCTCCTTGAGTGCTCCATCTCTGCTTGCGGTAGGTAACTTGAATCAAGCAGATGTATGATCAAATAGACAGATTGAATGAGGAATTGGGCTTCAACCCTGACTAAAAATAGCAATGTTGTTCTTCAGACTCTCTCAGCACTGAAAGTCATTGCAACTGGTACTTTAAGAAAAATCAGAATTTTGTGGCTGTGTTATTTATTTTTGAATATTCAAAGGATAGCCAAGCAAATATTATTAATGTCGTGAAAATGATCCTTTTATATATATATATACTTTGATAATAAAGTTACTTCCAAATGTCTCCTTTGTTCCCTGCTCCTTTATTTTCTTCTGGCCATCAGGCATTATTTGAATCTCACTCTTGTTTTTTCATTCCTCTTTAGTCTTTATTTTGGTATTTTGGTCTTTTTCATCTCTGTCATTATTTCATGTAATTGTTTTTATTTTCTCTCCCTTCTGACCATTTATACCAGTCACACTTCTCTCTGTTACATGTGTTATTAGTTGTTTAATTTGATTTTTTTCCTAGTCTGTTCTCTGCTACTTTTAATTGCTTTTTCTTTATTGCATTTTAATGGCTTTACTTTTCTAATGCACACATTGAATATTGACAGCATTTACCTCTTCCCAGAGTAAGAGTTATAATTTCATTGTATACTTGAAATTTTTTTCATTTAAAAAGTTCTAAGAACATAAAATATTTTTAATTGTACCTTTCTTTCTAGGGTGATGTTGCAAATGAAGTGGAGACTGAACAGATACTCTGTGATGCTTCTGTGATGTCTTTTACTGCGGGCAGTTACTCTTCTTACGTGCAAGTGAGAGGATCGGTTCCCTTATACTGGTCCCAGGACATCTCAACTATGATGCCTAAACCACCTATTACGTGTGTGTAGAACAATTATGTTTTTGGTACTGGGGCTTGAATTCAGGGCCTTCACCAGCCCCCACCCCCTTTTTTTGTAATGGGTGTATTCAAGATAGGGTCTCACAAATTATTTTCCTGGGCTGGCTTTGACCCGTGATCCTCCTGATCACTGCCTCCTGAGTCACTAGGATTATAGGCGTGAGCCATCAGCACCCAGCTGGAGCAATCTTTTTAAAAGTAACTCTTCTCTGCTCACATACAGAGATGACCTGCACTCCAGAAACCTAATAAATGATTGAATTTTAATGAGGCTTTAGTCCTGTAAGGTAGATAATTTGGAAGACTAACTTCTGTTATTTTTACGTAATAAATGTATCCTTAATTCTGTCTCTTGGTAAATTCTTTATATTTTACTTCAGAAATTAAGAATCATTCAGATTATTCAATACATGATAGATGAGTGTCCAGCGAGCTGCTTGAGAGGGAAACTACTAGATTGGTTGAATTGCATTTCTTTTATTTCTTTCTTATAATTTTTCATTCAGGTATTTAGTCATCTCTTTTTTTCTTCTTAGTGGACCAGGCAGATCCATTTGCACATGTGGCTGCTCTCCATTTTGATCAGATGCTCCAGAGATTTGGCTCCCCCATCATCATCTTGAATTTAGTGAAGGTATGATATGCTCATCAGACATGCTGGGCAACCTTTTCCTCAGTACCAAGAGGGTTAGAAAGCTATACTTTACCTGTCCCCAGAGGAGAGACTTGAAGATTCTCATGCTATGACACCCTACTGTATCAGAGCTTCTGTTCTTTGACCTCAGATTCCATGTGGCCTCTTCCTTATGTACCTGGAAGAATCAGTAGTAGCTTCAAAGGGGAGAGAGTGGTTCAGTGTATCAGGCTCCTGATTTCCCTGCGTGCGTTACGTACACATGAAATTTCTGCATTAGTTTCAGGACAACTTGGAGAAGGAAGCATGAAGATTAAACTGCCACAGCCTCGCTTTGATTCATACATCTCTCTTGACAGTCTATTGGCCTCACAGTTTCCTGCTTCCCTATCAGAGTACGCTAACTGGTCACCATATCTTCTGTATATGAGTGGGCATACAGGTCAGAGAGAAAGGATGAAGAGCAGGGAGACCACACAGTAAATTTTATCTGTAACTATTGCAGCCAAGTGACTTGAAAAACTCTCAGCCAGCAGCCTAGAAGACCCTGAGAGTATTAAAAACAAAGGTTTTCTTATGTTGTGGTTGTGGTAGTTGCCAACAACATAGCATATTGACAATGAAATGACTGCAGTGGACCGTGAAAGCCTAGCTAAATAAGGAGGGGTATAGAGGAGGAGGCTGCTGGAGAAAGAGCCATCAGTGGGTTGAGGTCCAAGTGAGGTGAGAGATTTAAAGCAAAAGCAATCTGAAAATGAAAGGTTTGGGGACTAGTGGGGTAGCTCAAGTGATAGAGCATTTTGCCTAGCAAGCCTGAAGCTCTGAGTTCAAACCACAGTAGTGCAAAAATAAAAAGAAGAGGTCTGGATAAGAAATGGCAGAGTAGTATATGAAATTATTCTAAGGTGCTGGTTAACAAATATGTAAGTTTAATTTAAAAAAATCAAAGAATCCTGTGTCCACTTAGTCACTAAGCAAGTGTTTTTGAGGGTTTCCTATGTGCCAAGATGATCAGAAACTGTCCCTGCCTTCATGGAGCTACCAGTCTAATGCAGGAGATAGTGAAGTTATGTACAGGTACCATTGCAGGGGAAAAATGGAAGTGAAGTCTTCCCTGAAGATGTGAGGGGTCAGATGAGTCAGCTTAGCCTGAAGGAGGAGGAAGGACTAAGTCAAGAGGAAAGAGAATAGTCTGCAACTTGGAGAAAAGGGGATGCCCTGGTATGTGTATGTGCATGTGTGCTTGCTTCCTCTGACAGCTCTAATTTTTCCTTAAGGTAGGAGGAAAAGTCATCTGCTGAGTGCAGAGGTTTCAGGGTGGTGGAGAAGGTTTAATGGGCTTATATACATGGGGTTTAAGGTGACTGGAAATATTACAGGCAACACTAAGAGCCCATTTCAAGTTGGTGATAATGATTCCTTAAATGAAGCCATTATGCTGTTGCTTGCCTTTTCCCACCAGGGCTTGCCTAGGGAAATAAGCACAGAGACAGATAATTGAGATCATTTAGTTTTGCCACACAGATATGACCTAAAAAGGCAGGATCGAAGGCATTTTAGATACTGACTATATTTTTTTTGCAGTGGACCATGAATGTCCAGCCAGATAAGTAGGAGTGTAAAGGAGAGGGCTGCTGGAGAAAGAACCATCAGTGGATTGAGGTACAAGTGAGAGGTCATTTAAAATAAAAGCCATCTGAAAATAAAAAATATTCTGGATAAGAAATGTTGAAGGCAGGCAGTTACCTGTGATGGTGACATGATGTAAGATGTGAAGGTGGGAATGGGGATTCAGAGTGCAGCAGAAGCTAGAGGCACTAAAAGCCACCCAGGATGGAGGCAGATTGGGCAGAGAGGATGACAGTTTCCAGTAAACTGTGGAGGAGAAAGAGAAAGAGAGCGAGTGATTGAGATTGAAGAAGAGAGACAAGCATGGAGGAACAGGGCTCACAAGTGGCACAAGCAGTGGCTGGAGAAGAGGGAGACAATGAGGCAATTAGCTTCATTTTTTCCTTTGTTGCTCTTTGGCTAAGTAATTATATCTAACCAGTGATTGACTTTGCAAAACAAATCATCCAGATATTAAATACATCATTTGCTAGGTAGCTATTCACACTTATTCCTAAGTTTCATATTTCTCTCTCTCTTCCTGTCACCTAATAGTAATTTAAGGTAGTAGCTGGATAATCTATAAACTTACCTAGTATTAAACAGAAGCTATAATATACATAATTGAAAAATTAAAGTGGGAAAAATTTAATAAAAACATTCATGAGCACTTTTCCACTAAATGTATATATTACTAGTATAGAAATAAATGATTGTGAAAGTAGTTAGTTGCAAAGCATACTGAAATATAAACCTAGAACTAAATTAGTAGATCTTGTTCATGTTATACAGTGTCCTTATAGTATGGTTGAGACACTCAGGTTAAGTGAAGATTTAAATCAATAGTGCTTAAAATAATTCTCTGTTAATTATGCAAATTCAACAAAATACTCTTTATACTTATGATTGTGAACTATTCCTGTTACTGAACCAGACCTGCCTGTTTTGCCTACCCCATTGTTTGCCAATCACTGCAGCAAGTTTTGCCAAGTGATAAAGAATTTATTTATGAGGTGGCCAATCATGTGGAGACAGGTGAGTTAGCTTCAAATCCACCTCCCTCAGTAGATGGGAGAAAGAGCGAGAGAGATTGGAGAAGAGAGGGTTTGTGGAATAAAGGAGCAGGGTGCCCTAAGGCATGAGGAAAGGTGACTGGAAGTAAGTGAAAATGGAGTAATCACTGTGCTTGTGTAATCAAACTTGATGGCTTTTCTCAGGACTCATGTTCAGAAGAGGGCACATCAGGGTGCTGTAAGGTTGGAGTTTTGTACCTTCCGATAAAAAAGTGTCATTCATTGGACACTTGTGCATGCCCAAAGAAAGATCAGTGGTTTCATCTGATTTGAGAGAGAATCAAGCAGTCTCCAAGTTCCTGAAAACAGCTTAAGCAGTTTTCGACTTACACATCTACTAACTGCAGAACTAATGGAGTACACTGCTTAGCTATGTGACCTCTAAACTTGGTGACCAAAAGCAAGTAACTAAAACATGTGAAGCTAGCTAGAGAGTTTACTAAGGTTTCCCCTCAGTTTCATTCCTTCCCAGATTTCTCACATGTATATGTATTTTTGAATATATAAAGCCAGTCAGTGGATTTTAAAATTATGCTTACTTATTGTTCCACTGTAATACAAATCCAGACAAATAACTAGAATTTAGACAATTGCAGATTAAGGTGCAGTTTCATGGAATAGAAAAAATTTCTGTTATTTTTGTCATTAGTTATTTTATCCACAGAATAAAAGATGTTTCTTTTTTTTCACTTGGGATTAAAGAGTCAAAGAATGCCAGTGTGCGTAGAATGATACCAGTCATCATCGTATGAAACGACTAAAGTGAAATACTTATCTTGATTTTTTTTCTTTTCATCCTGCGCTGTGAACTTCTCCCTAGTTGTGGAAGTTTGAGGCACTGGTTGAAAGATATTTTGCAGCAATCCATATGCCTTCAGTGCTGCTGCTGGGTAGCAGTAGAAGTCACCTGGATCAAGCATAAACTGCACATCAGAGGTTTTTAACCTGGAGCCACTGGTGGCCATTAGGGGGCCCTTGGAAATAATATGCAAAATGACTTGTACATGCAGAATTTTTATTTGGTTGTTAAAGGGTCTATGACCCTAAGAAGATTAACTGTACTTTCCATTAACACTAACCTACTATAGACAGTACATAAAGCAGATTCATTGCAAATGATCAAAGGTCGATTAGGTAACCTTTTCTTTCCATCTCATAAAATGGCAGATTTGATATAAGAATTTCAATTTTTTTTGTTTCTATAGTTGATTTAAAGTACTTTTAAGAATAATTCCAGATATATAAATTTAATTTTCTCAGATTAAAAAATTAGCAAAGCATATTTTCATACCAAGCTGATTTAACACTGATTCTTGTCTAATCTGCACTTGATTTACTCAGCCATGCCAAGTAAATGCCCTTGTTGTTTCCACAGTGGTTATTGCATGTCAATTGAAAGGTAATCTCCACAACTGAAAACAGTGCAGAAATACTGTGATGCCAACAATAGGCCTTAACACCTCTTCAGTGTTATTGTTGCAAAATTGTTTTTGTTTCTAGGTGAGGACTTGAGCAGAATAATAATAAAAATAGCTAATTTTTATAGAGTATTTACCATGTGCCAAATACTTTGATAAGAACTTTGTCGCATTTAAATCTCACGTTAATGCCATAAAGGAGATAACTGTTGTTAACCCATGTTATAGATGAAAAATAGAGACAAAGGGAAATTGACAACCTTGCCCTAAGGGTAGTAAGGCAGTACAGAAGTATAGAGCCATAGAGTAAGGCACTATCCACTTTGACTGAGAGGCAGTGTAGATCTAAGGAGATGCTGCAGTCAGGGAGGCAGAAGGTAAGTTTAGTTCCATGAATGCCTCTCAACCTCAGTGTATCCTGCCATAGTATACAAGGCGGAAAGTGCCTGTCTGGACTATGTCTGTTAGATTTTCAAGGATATGAAGGTTACAAAAGCGCCCTCTGCTATGCCAGTTTGGGAATTGTTCATCTGGATCCAGCTGATTTCTTTCTGAACCTCAATTGGCTGGAGCTGGGGGCTCCCTTCTTCTGGTCCTGGGGAGTGAGGGGCTCTTCTACCCAAGTGGGCTACAACACGTATGGGCCAAGGTCTGCATGGGATGAATTGGGCTTCTCTGGCTTGTGGGGAGGTTATCAGGAAGAAATCCTATCTGAGCTCTTTATCTAGACTGGACATGGTGGTGCACACCTATCTTCAGAGGCAGAGGCAGGAAGATTTGGATTTGATGCCAGTGTAGGGCAAAGTTAGCACAAGACCCTGTAAGGCTGAAAAACAAACTAAAAGCAAAGGGACTTGGGCATGGCTTAAGTGGAAGGAATGCTTGCCTAGCAAGTAAGCGGGGAGCAGAAAAAAAGTCATAATCTGTTGACTATCATTTCAATGAAGAATTTGTTCATTTGCATTTGTATTATTTTTGTTTTAGGATAGGCCTCATTTCAGTATATTTGAGAGGGGTTTTTTGTCTTGCCTCTACTGAAAAGTAAAAATGTTTAAACTTTCTTCCTTAAGGTAATTATAGTGCTGACATATTTAATTTTTAAATTTAAATATTATTTTAAAATTTGGCTTTTTAAAATTAAGGAACGAGAAAAAAGAAAGCATGAAAGAATTTTGAGTGAAGAGCTTGTTGCTGCTGTGACCTACCTCAATCAGTTTTTGCCTCCAGAGCACACTATTGTCTATATCCCCTGGGATATGGCCAAGTACACTAAAAGGTTAGTGACACATCATCTGATTGTGATGGTCTCCTTTCCTTCTAGTAACAAACAGCAGGAGGCTCATCTCTTTGATAATGCTACTCTTTTAATTTCCTTCATGCAACTGCTGAGGGGCTGTCTTGAGTGTTCAAATGAATTGACTTGCCAGGCATGAGGACTCAAGTCTTTAATCCTAGATACTCAGGAGGCAGAGATTGGAAAGCTTGAGGTTTGAGGCAAAAAATTCACAAGACCCCATCTCACCCAATGGCTGGGCACTGTTGTGTCTGCCTGTCATTCCAGCAGTGCTAGGGAGCACAAATAGGAGGTCTGTGGTCTGAGCTAGCCAAAGCATGAAGCAAGATCCCATCTCGAAAATAATGAATGCAAAAAGGGCTGGCGGCCTGGCTTAAGTGGTAGAGCAGCTGCCTAGCAAGCACAAGGCCAAGTTCAACCCCAGTGCTGGTACAAAAATAAATAAATTGCCCATACTCTTTTTGCCTACTATTTATAGCATTTGCAAATTCTGATAAGTGTCCAGCTATTTCAAAAACATCTCTACTCTGTTGTTACTTAAAGGCATTGGTTTCTCTTTTTTCTGTTTCATTCTGTCTCTCTTATTTAAACTGTCTCAGACACGTTTTTAAATGATCTAACTCGGGGATGAACCTGCAGCAACTCTGTTTATAGTAAATCTCCTTAGTGTGATGCTAAAGTCTCATCAGCTGGGTGGTTCAGAATGTTATAACTTCTGATTTATTCCCAGGGCTGTTCTGTTTTGTTCCAGAAAACCTAATCTTCATGCCCTGTGCCAAATGTAGCAGTCAAGGTCCCATACCCTGAGCCTTTGTTCCTATTGCCTGCCCTCTGTGGGAACCTCTCTTTTATCAAAATGCATTTCTTCCAAGGAACTTTCTTTCTTTAAACCTGCATTGTCTTTTTACTTTGTTTACCATGCATCACACAAGCACTAGGTTTATTTTAATGTCATATTTGTTTAATGCTACTGTATTGTTTTGCACTTAAGTCACTTGTGCTTTTTTCTAAATCATTTTATGTAGTTGGATGAATATACTCACACCATACACTCACACGCACACACACTTTCCTAGAGTGTAAAGGTGGTTATGATTGTTACCATATTATTTTATTTTCTAATTTTTTCCTTCTCCTGCCACTAAAGTTACACAGTCGTTTTTTGAATGCACAGTGACTTGACTGATAGCTCTTGAGGAATGAAAGGCTTTGGGAGACGCTCCTGTGAGGATGGCCTGTGCCAGGATTGAGGAATGCCAGTGTTTGATACTAAGTTACAAGTCCTTTAGGTCTCTTTTGCATCAAATGTTGTTAGTTATTGAGTACACATTATATTCCTATATTAATTATTATAGTATTCCTAAAGCCAAGAGATTTAAAAATTAAATCTTTGAATATTATTATTACAGACTTTCTTTGCTTTAGATATCAGAGTAAATAATACATTTAAACTTGGGTTCTTCTCACCTTTCTCATTTTTCCTTCTCTTTCCAGCAAGTTATGTAATGTTCTTGATCGACTGAATGTGATTGCAGAAAGTGTGGTGAAGAAAACAGGTTTTTTTGTAAACCGCCCTGATTCTTACTGCAGCATTTTACGACCAGATGAAAAGTATGTATGGTATTACAAAACTTAAAATAAATCATGATTTTTGTTCTTATAGATAAAAATATTCTAAATAGGACCAGTTTGTACTTCTTGAAAGATGGATGAATTTAGCCCTTTGGAGAGCTAAGCTGCTTGGGTTACTGTGTAGTGAATGTTCACTGTGGGCCTGGGAATTCCTGTGGTGTTATACTTTGAAATGGAAGCCATAGGGTCTTAGCTCTTGCTTTGTGGAAATACACATTACATGAAATTTTTCTGTAAAGTAAAATTTTCTATAGCAGACTCTATTCAGTATTTAATAGGAACAGGGAAATTTTTTCTGCTAGATTAAATGACACTTATGAAAATAGATTTATCATTGTATTATAGTTATCTGCTCATAAATATTTCTTCATCACTAATTTGTGAGCTGCTTCAGATGAAATATCTGTGCCTTATTTATTTTTTAAGGCACCAATATTACATATTTCCTGAATTTTATTTTCGATTAATGTAGTTAACTGCAATGGTCAAACAAAAACCAAGTTATTAGTGTGTATGTCTTTGGAAGTAGTCCTTTTGTTCTAGTTTGCATTTGTTATAGTTTGAATTTTAGAGCCTCTGTGGCAGGAATCTTTATGACCACTCCCAAGTTCAGTGATTCACTTGGAGGCCTGGTGTATTGTGTACTCTGATTGTAACTTATTATGGTGAAAGGATACATGGTGAAATTAGCAAAGGGAAAAGGGGCAGGGATAAAGTCCAGTGAAAACCAGGCACGAGCTTCTGGAGTCTTCTCCCAGTGGAGTCACATAAAACACATTTAATCCCCCAGAAACAAGTGGTGACAGTGTGTGTCAACCAGAGAAGCTTGTTAAAGACTCGGGTACCAAAACTGCGGACTCCCGATAGGGAAGAAGGTATTCATCAAAAGCCATAGTAGTGTAGGCATCGCGAGCCACTCTTACTCGTTCTGGGAATGATGGGAGCCCTTCTAAAATCCAAGTTGCCTGATGCCTGTTGCTCTTTCCTGCCCAGCACTTTCTTTTAAGTAAAATAAACTGTTAATATGATAAACTATCTCACAACAAAACACATTCCCATGAGTTCATTAGTACATGCAGAAAATAAGTAGTCTCTATAAGGAGATGTGCAAAAACGGCCATAGGAATGTAACAAAGTGTTCATGAAGAAAAGCTGGAGGAGGTGTTGAGAGGAAAAGACTAAGGCATGGAAGATTTTATTAGAAAGATTCCTGATGATTATGCATGTCTACAGAGACTGTGCAAGAAATGGGCTTAAACAAAAGCAAGCAAGACTTTGGTTGACCGTGTGTGATACAATGCCAGAATGTGGGAACTGGGACAAATTAAGATGCTCCTTTTCCAGGCTCTCTTTGAAGAGAACATAGTGAGTGGTCTGTCTTTGTTATTTGCATATTCACTTGCCTGAAAGAATGAGAGTACAGAGACTTAGCTCATTGATTGGGTGCCTTCTGCTCTGTTACTTGGATTCTGTGATTCTTAACAAAGAGCTAGTACCAAAAATAAATACTTATTATGCTAATTTTTTTTTATAAAAAGCAAGGGGCTAGAGCTAAGTGGTAGAGCATGTGCTTAGTGTGCTTGAGGCCCTAGGGTCAGTCCTAGCACTGGAAAAAAATGTCCTTAAAGCATTTATTTTTAAACACAGGTGGAATGAGCTAGGAGGGTGTGTGACTCCCACTGGTCGCCTACAGGTATGGGCAATCTTATATTCAATGAATAGAATCTGTCTCCATAGTGCACAATGATTTCTGTAAGTAGCCATGGAGAGCTATACATCTTGTTTAATGCAGAATTATTAATCACTTAAGAATAATTTTTAGAGCCTTATTGCTAGTGTTTAAATCTTACGTGGATATGTGGCTGAAGTAATATGGCCCCTGATTTCTTTTCTGTATGTTGTTATGTTGTTAGAAATAAAAACACAAGTGGGAATGTGAAAATAATCAATTAAGAGAGAAAACAAGTGAGTATACACTGTATTTGTTAACTATGCTTTAAGAATGGTCTGGCTTTAGCCACTGAATATTTGGGCTTATACAATAAAGAAAATATATCAGGAATTTTATGAATTGGTCCATGTGGAAATTGTAGCTATTTGCTTTATCTTGTTAATCTTTCAAAGAAGTAAATTTAGACTAGGTTTGATAATGTAGTTATGGCAATATTAAGTGAGCAGGAAATACAACCTTACATGATTTAAAAAACGTTCTTCATTATTTTAATCTTTAGCTTTACTGAATAATTAATATTTCTTCAGGAGTAACACTTGCCCACAGTTTTTCCTCTACCTCTTTAAGAAAAGGGTTTTCATTTACTGTGGAAGTGGTTTTGGTGACTGAATTATAACTGAAAATCTTAAGGCATTTCTCTTTAGACTGGCATTCTTCGAACCAACTGTGTGGACTGTTTGGATCGCACCAACACGGCACAGTTTATGGTGGGGAAATGTGCTCTGGCTTACCAGCTGTATTCTTTGGGGTTGATTGACAAGCCTAATCTACAGTTTGATACAGATGCAGTTAGGTAAGCCTAATTTCTGCTGTTTGGATGCCAGCAATGAATGACAGAAAGCAACCTGATTAATAATAAGAACTTTTAGCTTCTCAATGATTATGTTGCTAGAAGACAGTATTTGAATTAATTCTGTGACAAATATTTCTATTAAAGATTTGTGTAAAGATTTGCTTGTGTTATGAATATTTTGTAGATAAATCCCAATGGTTTATACAAGCTACTAGTTTCTTTAAAAATCCAGATGGCACTGGATTGTACTGTGCCTTCATACATTTTGAGTTAAAAATATAAGATGTATAAAAGATGGATTCTTCACCGAGGATTACTGTTTCTTTACTGACAAGTGACTATGACATTGCCTGCAATACTATTTTTTTGAAAATAAAATGATAGCTGTTCTTGGTCATTTTGAGATTTTCGCAAAGGCTCAGCTGAGGAAGTAACCAGCTTACACGTGCCAGATCCACAGATATCATTGAGCTTGAAGAAACACTATTTTCAAACACAAACATATTTCTAAGAAAGACTATGGTTTATCTGTGTGCTTTGGTCAGAATGTTTGTGTCTCTCAAATTTATCTATTGAAATCCTTACCCCCAAAGTGCTGGTATTAGGAGGTAGGGCATGTGTGAAGCAGTTAGATCTGAGAATGGAATCCTCATTACTAGAATTAATACCCTTTTAAAAGAGACCACAGAGAACTAGCTATCCACATCCTCATGTGAGGACACAATGAGAAAGCACCATCTCTAAACTGGGAGGTGGCCCTCATCAGACACAAAATCTGATAGCTCCTTTGTCTTGGACTTCACAGCCTTCAGAACTGTGAGAAACAAATGTTTGTTGTTTATAAGCTAGGCAGTTTATGATATGTTGTTATACCAGCCTGAATAGAGTAAGGTACTGTCTACAACAAGAGCGAAGCTTTTTTTCAAAGGTAATTCAAGAGAGAATAAAATTTGGTCATGGGAGATAAATTGATCTGGCAGGCCATAGAACCTTAGGAGTCTTTTTAATATGATTAGAAACAACTTAGTCTGGCTTTGATGTGCTGTATTTTGGGTGCTCTTACTTTCTTTTTAGTGTTTTCTGTAACCTTTACACTTACTGGAATATCATTATGAAATATTACACATTTACATTTATTTTCAAGATGGTGAGGGGTTTACTTGAAAGGCTCAGAAGAATTCATAAAACAAAAGACTTGTTCTGAGTCTGTGACTAAGTGAATGACTTGTGCAGTAATTTTGGTAAAATTCATTAATGTGTTTTTCTTCTGCTTAGGTTATTTGAGTAACTCTATGAAGATCATGGTGATACCCTGTCCCTTCAGTATGGTGGTTCTCAACTTGTTCATCGAGTAAAGACCTACAGAAAGATAGCACCGTGGACTCAGCACTCAAAAGACATCATGCAGACTCTGTCTAGGTATTACAGCAATGCTTTTTCAGGTAATTCTGAAGTAATAGGTATTTCTAAGACTTACCCTGAATAAACATTTTGAATTTTAAATACAGCACATTTTCATTTTGACACTTGTGGTTGCAGTTTTTATATAATGCAACATGCTTTGGTTCCTTGGCTTCTGTCTCCTTTTTTAGGTCTACTTGTATTGTATTTATAAATTTGTCTGGGGTATTGAATATTTTTTCAAATAGGATTCAAAATCTTGATAAGTACCTAAGAACATAAATATTACTAATACTTTAAAATGTCAGCTAGAAATGGATATGGTAAGAGTAGCATTAAATTATACTTCTTTTATGACTTGTTAATACTCAATGTAATAGGTTGTTATAATGGTATTTTTCTTGTATCCATTCTGGTGCCTTTCCCAATACAATAGATATCACAAACCAAAGTGATTGTGAGAAAAATGTTCATGTGCAAAGGAAGTACTTAATGATCCATTCCATTTTGAACAAATTAAGGATAAAATGTTCAGTGTGGAGAAGATGATTGATAAAGAAGTCCTTTGGAGTGAACTATCGCCTGCATGCCTATTACCCATCCCCACTCACATGATGGAAAGGAAGGGCTTCAGTGGCACTCTGGGTAAGCCTGATGTGCTGTCCTCCACTGGAGGGACCCCACACATTGGCTGTGGGGATGTGGACTGCTGTACAACACATCAGTAGCAGAGGGGTGGCCAAGGAGAGTGCTACCAAGATGAGAACCTCCTGTACTGCTGAAGTTGGTTGGGCCACAGGATATTTGAATGTTTATTGGTAACCAGATGTGGACCTCATGGAGGAGACTATCAGCATTGGGTTGGCCTGGATCCTGGCCAATAAGGCCCCTTGAGGGACAGAAAGACCCTAGCAATAAGAACCAGGAGGTGAACACTGGACATCTAAGGAGCTAAGGAAGGAGCTACAAGAACTTCCTGATTAAAAATACTGCATGTGCCCATATCAAAGGAATTGCAAGACAGTCTCCAGTAATGGGAGCCCCAGCGGCATCCAGAAAGCATCCACAAGGGACAGCTTCTGGGCCCAGAATGAATGAAAGTCAACCTTTTATGCCCCTGTTCCTGTTACTTTTCTATGCTGCTCAATAAATTACTATAAACCTTGCAGCTTAAACTAGTGCACCTTATGTCACAGTTTCTATTGATCAGAAATCCAGATACAACTTAGCTGACTTTTCTGCCTAGGATCTCCTAAGGCTTTAGTTATGAAGTCAGTCTGGCTGACAAGCCTTCTTTGGAAAGCTTGGCTCTGAATGGATCCATCTTCTAGCTGGAGTGCTTATTGGCAGAATTCAGTTCCTTGCAGTTCTTTGTGGCTATAGGACTCAATAGCAGCTTGCTTCCTCTCAGGTGGCAAAGGAAAGAGTCTGTAAAATGAGGCTGCTAGCAAGACATTCTTTTGTGAGGTAAGGTCACTGTGGAAGTGACATCCCATCATCTTTGCCATATCCCACTGGTCAGAAGCAAATCACAGGTCCCACACATATTCAAGGGAAATGTGTGTCAGTTTCTGAAGGCTGCTGTAACAAAAGAGTATCATCTGATGACTTAATACTACAGAAATTGATTATCACACAGTTCTGGAGGCTAGAAGTCTAAAATCAGTGTCAGTAGGGCAACTCTCCTCAGGAGGATCCTGACTAGCTCTTCGTAGCTTCTGATGGCTACTGGCAATCCTTGTGTTCCTTGACTTTCAACAGTAACACTTGAGTCTCTGCCTTTGTTGTCACGTGGTAGTCTCCCTTCATGTCTGTTTTCAAGGCTTTCTCCTGTGTCCTCTCACTTCTTATGAGGACACCAGCCATACTGAATGAAGGGCCTTCTCAACTACAGTGTGATTGCACCTTAAAGTGACTATATCTACAAAGACCTGTTTCCATATAAAGTCACATTTACAGGTACTGGGGGTTAGAGCTTATCTTTTTGGAGACACAACTTGGCACACAAAAGTTATGGGGAAAGTGAAAGGGTATAATTATAAGTCATGCACTAATAAGTACAGCTTTTTTCTAGGTGTGTGTCACCCAGAAAAAGGTTTAGAAATGCCCTTATGGATAGAGCAACTGCTCTTCTGCTCCTCTCCTATCTTCATTGTCCCTGTAATGGGGATCATTATTGACACTTAAGGACCAAGGTTTTTTTATAGGACTAGAAGAAAAAAAGAATGAGTGTGTAGCTATACCTAATTTAATGAGGAAGGCATAATATTAAAAGGTAATGATTGTCATGAGAAAGCAATATGCATATATACAAAGGTAAGGCAAAAGTATGCACAACTGAAAGATGAGCTATGAAAGGTATTATGAATAATGTGGCTAAAACAGACTTCTTTATTTTAAGAAGCATGGTGTCATTGGAGTGTATGCCTTACTTTAAAATTACAGTGGGTATTATATAATGATAATATGGAACAATTTTATTTAAAGTATTCAAAGTATTTAAGATAACTGCAAAACTTAATCAGTCTCCTCATGTCATGCCTCTGGGGTAGTAAGGAAGATATTGATTAAGAAACTAGAATAATGAAACCAAATGTGGTGGTACATGCCTGTAATCCCAGCACTCAGAAGCAAAGGCAGAAGAATTGCAAGTTCGAGGTCAGCCTGGGCTACATAGTGAGTAGAATAATGAAATTAGGTAGTTAGGAATATTACCCTTAGTTACCCTTACCCTTGGTTTGTTTGTTGGCAGTTTAAACTTGGGGCCTTGCGCTTGTTAGGCAGGCTCTTTTACTGCTTGAGCCACTCTGCTGTCTCTTTTCTGTGATTTTCTTTTTCTTTCTTGAGATCGGGTCTCTCAAACTATTTGCCCAGGTGGCTTCAAACTGCGATCCTCCTGATGTCTGCCTCCTGAGTAGCTAGGATTATAGGCATGAGCCCCTTGGTTTGTTAGACAAATAGATGCTATGTGGGCAACTCACTTGATCCTCTTTCAGGCTTCTTTTAAAAACTGTTCTTAAAGCTAGGTACAGTGGTGATGTGTACCTGTAGTTCTAGCTACACAGGAGGCTGAGGCAAGATGATCACTTGAGCTCCTAAGTTTGAGGCTAGCCTGGACAACATAGCACAACCCCATTGTTAAAAAAACTAAAAGCAAGGGAGGAGAGGAACAACAGAGGGTGATGGTGGATAAATATGATTGAAGTACATTGCATACATGTATAAAAATGTCATAATGAAACCCATTTTGTAAAAAGAAAATACATGTGAAATTAATGAGATAATAAATGAATAAACAAACAGGAAAACTGTTCTTGAGGCCTCACACTGTGTCATGCTCTGGAGGCTGTCTCCAGGGAGCATTTTTGGTTTCCAGCATAAATGGTTGCCTAGGCAGGTGGAGGATGCCTTATCAGAAACATGTTGGTACCTGGGCACTCCCCTCAGATGTTAGGAGGAACTTTGAATTCCCTTAAGAACCTTGTTGAGCTGCTTCTAATTTGTTCCATACACTCAAATTTTATAAGTTTGGATTTTCTTGCTGAAGCTTGTTGAATTTAAATCCCATTATAAGAAAAAAAGTTAATAATAGAACTGTATATATGTATATATATATATACATATATACACCTATGCATACATATATTTATATACATATACCCCACAAGTGTATGTGAGTATAATTTAAATGTAGTGAATGCATGTGTATGCATGCAGGAGAACCATGTATTCCTCAAACAGATTTTTTTTTAAATACAAGAAAATCTCAGTTCTAGAGAAGTGATCACCAAAGAGGGAGCTGAGCTGGTCCCCTAGCATTATGAAGTGCTCTGGGGTACTGCGGTAGTTGCTTTCCCTTTCTGCTCTGTTGAAAGAGGGACATGCACGAGGATGTGCTGAGAAAAATTTAATTTGTCGAGAATATTTATATAGCCTAAGGTCATCCTTCAAAGAGCAGATTTTAACTAAGTTGCATTTGGCTCTAGCAGAAAGAAAACAAATAGAAAAATGTTTTAATAGCATTTTCAATAACATTGATAACTTAGCTTAAAACTCTACTCTCTTAACCTCTCCTACAACCAAAGCAGTTGAACATGACAGTAAAAAAGCTACAAGTTTTTACTCTCAGTTTAGACTGACTGCAGTTCTCCAAAGGACTCAAAAAAGCCTAACAAGCTGAATATGGTGGGGCATGCCTGTAATCCCAGGTATTAGGAGAGGAGGAGCACAAGTTCAAGGCCAACCTGGGAGACCCTATCTTAAAAACAAAATAAAAAAAAAAGCAAAAAGGACAGGAGTTGTGGTACAAGTGGTAGAGTATTTGCTAGCATACATGAGGCCATGGGTTCCCTCAGCATTGCAAAAATAAAACTACTTCACCTTGACAGTCTTACTATGTTTCCCCAGTGTGTTCATTTGCTTACTCTCCAAAATGGCCATTTTATGCCTGTCCTCTCCTCAAACCTACAATCCCCAATCTCAGCTCCTGACCTTGGCTCGTACCTCACTGAGAAAATAAAGGTCATTGGAAGGAGACTCCTTTTTACCACCAAATGCAAAAGATGTCCCTATCTGCAGTTACCCTGTGTTACAATGTGTGGAGTGTCCCTGCCCAGTTTGATGCTAGGCCCTCTGCTGTGTTTCGAATCTTGCCCACTTGTTTTCTCCTGCAATACACACTCACTGCTGTCTGTGCATCACCACTGTCTCCCTCTTTACTGCATCACTTCTATTAACTTGAAGGCACACCTAAGTGCATTCCATCCAACCTTCCATCTCTCTGATCCCACATCCCCTTCCAGCTACAATTCTAGTTCTCTGCTCTACTGAGCAAAACCTCTTTAAAGAGTTGTTGTACATGCTTGTTTTCTGTATTCTCCACTGGACATCTGCCCTATTATGACACTTATCAAGGTCACCAGCAGTCTCCACATTGCCATGTCCACTTGTTGCTTTTCTTTCTCCATTTTACTCAACCATTAAACAACTTTTATCTTAGCTGACCGTTCGCTCTTTTAAATAACTCTCTTTTATCTCTTTCTGTCTCTGTTGACTTCTCCTGCTCCATTTTTAAACCCTACTCCTTTCTTCTCTTTCTACTTTTCCCATAGGGGTATCTCATCCAGCTTTTAAGCACCATTCATTTGACATTTACATTTGTATCTCTAACTTTGACTTCTCTACAAACCCCAGATTCATCCAAATGCCTATCTAAGCATGTCGTCTTGAATGTTACATTAGATTTCCACAGTAACTGGGTACGGCATTACTCAGCTGTGTTCTCTGCTGAGGATCTCAAAACACTGAAGTCAAATGAAATAAAAACAAAGCTAACCTGTTAGTCCACTTGGGCTCTTAGAGTCTTCCTGACTTACTCAGGTTGCTGGTAGAATTCTATGCGGTTGTGAGACTGATGTCCCATGTTCTTGATGGCAGTTGGCTAGTGTCATTTTTTGTTCATAGGGACTGCTTATATTCATTGACTTGTGGCTTGTTCTGTTTTAAAGCCAGCAATGGTATATTAAATCCATGGCATTCTTCAAATCTCTTTCTTCTATCTTCTTCTGTCTTCAAAGGATTCATATGATTCTAGTGGGCCCACCTAGATAGTCCAGGGTAATATTCCTAACTTGAAATCAGTGATTAGTAGCTTCAGTTATATCTGCAAAGTCCCTTTTGTCATGTAATATAAAATATTCATGGGTATGGTACTAGGGAACAAAGGTCTTGGGGGCCAAATTTCTTCCTACCATTGATCACTAATAAGAATCTTGGAGATGGAGATAGGAACATTGCAGTTTGAGGCCAGCCTGGGCAAAAAGTTAGGGAGATCCTATCTCAAAAATAAGCTGGGCATGGTGATGCATACCTGTGGTTCCAGCTACTTGAGAAGCAGAGGTAGGAGGATCTCAGGTCTCAACCCTGGACAGAAGTGCAAGACCCTATCTTAAAAACAAACAAAGCAGGAAAAGGGCTGGCGGCATGGCTCAAGTGATAGATCACTTGCCCAGAAAGTGTGAAAGGGTGAGGACCTGAGTTCAATCCCTAGTAACACACACACACACACACACACAATCTCAAACTTACCAAAACTCTTGACTCTTACCTATTTCTGTACTTGTTGAACCTATTTCTCCACTTGTTTACATCTCAGCACCCACTGTTCAATTCAGAAATCTAGGAGTCATCCTAGAATTCTCTATTTTCCTCATCAGTCACCCTCCCCTGCAATCCCATGTGTCAGCAACTCTTAGTGTTTCTACCTCCAAAATACATCCCAAATTCTTCCACTATTTTCATCCCTATTGCTGCCATACTAGTACACACAACCAGTATTTCTTATTTGGATAGCTGCAGAAGCTCTGATTCCTCTCTCCTTCTTTCTTCTAGGCTAACTCATAGCAGCCAAGGTGAGTTTTTGAACATTAAGTCAGCCCCATGGCTTCCCTTTCAGCATTTTCCATTGCATTTAAAACCAAATTCCTTATCATGACCTTTAAGGCCTGGTGTGATCTGTGTCTAACACTCTGTTCTTTCCCATTCCCACTGCCCTCCAGCCTCCCTGGCCTTCTTTTTGTTTCTGGAGCTGCTCAGCTTGTTCCTCCTTTAGGCCTTTGCAGTTCTTTGTTGTTCTGCTTGGGTTGAAGGCTATGCCTTCTGAACTCTGTGTGACCACTTCCTTCATATCCTTACAGTTGACATGTTACTTCTTCTGACCCTTGGCCTCTACCATTTTCCCTGAATGCCCAACCAAAGTGTCTTTCTCTCATGACTCCCATGTCACTATTTTATTTGTTTTCATCGAACTTACATACTCTGAAAGTACCTTGTCTATTATTTGCTTGGATATATTTTAGTTTCCTGCTGTGAATCATAAGCCCCTAAGAGCCGGTCAGTCTTATATCCCCGGTTAGAGACATACTCGGTTCTTGGAATGAGTGAATTATTTTTCAATTATTAAATTAATGTATTAATTATAGAAAGTACAGAATAGCTCACAAATCATATAATCCCTACCTTCCAGAGATAGCAACTTGTTCATATTTAGGGGAACACAATGTGTCTGGTTTTATTATACATGTAATTTATAATCTGTTTTGCCCTTTTCAATAATGTGAATAATCTTTATGGCCTTAAATATTCTCATGCAACATGAATGTTTAGTAACAGTGGTACTCTGTCCTTTAGAAGTGTCATAATTTAGTTATTTGTTATTGTGAGTCTAGGGACCTTCTAAGTAAACATCTCTGCATATCTCTTACCTTTCCCTTTGTAAACTCTAGAAGCATATTTATTAGGTCATAAGGTACAAATATTTTTCAAGGCCTTTATGAATTAGATACTTTTCACAGCCTCAAACTCTGATAAAGAACTTAAGGGAGGAAAGATTCATTTTGTTATGGTTTCAGAGGGTTCAGCCCATAGTCAGTTGTCCCCATGTACTTAGGCAGAACATCATGGCAGCAGGACTTGTGGAGGAGCTTCTTCACCTCATGGCAGACAGGAAGCAGAGATTGGGGAATGCAAGAAAGGGCCAGGGCAAGCTATCGCCCCCCAGAGACATGCCCCCCATGACCTCCTTTCAAGTAGGCCTTACCTCCTACTTTGACCACCTCCCAGTAGTGCCATCAATGGGTGAAACCATTCTTGAGATCAGAGCCCTCGTGATCTGTCTCCCAAAACACCCTCACAGACATACTCAGAAGTGTGCTACTAATCTGTAGACATCTCTTCACCATTTGAGTTGACAAGCAGTATCAGCCATAGCACTTTATGTATATGTATATGATGATATTGCCTTCATGAAGGATCAATCAGTTAATACTCCCTTCAGCAGAGTGTAGGAGTGCCCATTGTGAAAAGTATTTATCACCTTAGCAGGTAGAAAATGGTGTGTTGTTTTAATTTATACTTGTTTGATAACTAGTGAAGTTGCATTTTTGGTGAACTTATTCAAAGTACACACATCACATCTGTGTGATTATTGTGATAACTCCATAGATATATTATTAATGTATGCTAATAAAATCACTTATATGAAAGGAAAAAGTACTATGGAATTTATGTAGTATTTCCTTCTATTCTGATTCAGAGACTATCCCAAACTTAAATCAGAATAACAAGTGTTTTAGTTACAAAATAAATTTTTAACTAGTTAAAAATTGCTATATTCAGGCTTGATGTATTTAAATATAGTTAATGATAAAAACTATATGGCACTTGAATAGTACATATTGTTTTTAAAAAATTTTTTTTTGGTGCTACAGATGGAACCCAGGGTGTAGGGCATGCTAGGTAAGTGCTCTCCTACATCTCTAGTCTCTTTTTAAAGCATGATTGAGAATAAAAATAGGTAATCATTTTGCCCTCTTGTTATCAATAACTACAGCAAACCTACCTGTTTTAAGCTTCTGTCTATATCCAAAGTGCTTCCATCTTCCTGGAAAAGGTTGTCTTAATTTGCAGTCAGAAGTAGCTGCTAGAAGATCCTCAGGCTCATTAGAATGGCTTACAGCCCAAGCTGACATCACATATATGTGTAAAGTTTGAAGTTTTCTTTACAGTCCTTTGAAGGAATATCCTGTTTTTTGTTATGTTTCTGACATGTTACATTTTACCATACTTGCTAAAATTTAAAGGAAGCTACCGTTAGGTTTAAAGGATGAAAGAAGCCCTTTGAAAACATGGCTGAAAAATGAGAATCTTTTCTAAGTAGCATTAAGATACTTTGAGACACTACATGAAATGAACTGTTAAGTGCCATTAAACTTGTTCAAGAAGCATAAAGAATTTAATTACTTTAAGAGTAGTATATTTACTTTTGTATTTTGTAGAGAGGTGCAAATCAGGGCAGTAATGTCTGCATCATGTAATACTTAATGTTTTCTCTCAACAAGTAGAAAAAAGCCTCTAATATACTCAGCATATAAGCACTCCCTTTAATATATTACTTTTAGCCTGAAAGATAAGTGCCATTTTAATGGAATGCTTCCGTCAAAATATTAATAACAGGAATACACATTTGATCTACCATATTTCATTCATTTGCTTTTGCTGAAATGATCAAATAACCCAGTGCTAATTTCAGTTATATGCATTCACTATGGCTGTTGGAAGAAAATTGATTTTATGATAATGTGATCTTGTTCCCAAAGCAGTCATTTCTACTTTGCTTCCTTTTCAGTCCTACATTCATTTTCAGAAAGAGGTTATTATTTATATTGTGAATGTCTGTCACAAACTCGAATATACAAGGCTCTAGACAAGAATGGGAAGAAGGAAATAAGGGGAAAGAATAAAGGGTGCCAGGGAGGAGAAAGTATAGGGTGGGAAGGATGGTTCATGAGACCACTTCAGTGTTATTTATACCAAATATAATCCAGAAAAGGAAGAGGAAAGAGAATATATGTAGAGTCTGTTTTATTAGTCCATAGTACAGTTTGAAAAGACAATTTGGAGTGACTGAATAGTTAGAATGAGGCTGTTATTCATGGGCCTTTGCTGTCTTCATTATCTACCACAAAAGAGAGGAGCCAGGCTCACAGATGGGCCTGTGGGATGCAAAATGTGGTAAACATTGTCTCTGTTAAAGAAAGGAAACATATCTTTTCAAGGATTAAAAGTGGAAAGTATAGCTGACTTGCCCAAGGCTGTACAAAACAGAATCTAGCTGGAAATTGAGGCATTTTATTCATTGCTGACAACTAATTCTGCTTGTCTTTACTTTGCTTTGTGAACATATATTTATTTGAGGTAAACCTGTGGTGAGGATGTTTTCATTTTAAAATGAAATCAATCTCTAAGGTATTGTGGCAATTCTTAAAGATTTTTTAAGAATCTTTCATCATTCAAGAAGTAGTTTATGTTCCCCTATCCCCTATGTTATGAAAGGTATGGCACAAAAAGGACACATTTTGAAGTAGGATTTTAATTCTCATCAGAATTGTGTTGACTCTTTTAGATTGCATGTATGTGTATGGTGTTTGAAATATAAATGCTGCTTTTATTTTCAGAGATCTGTTCTATGAAATCACACTTATGTCAGTATCCTCCTGAGAAGATATTCTGTGAGTTGAAAAGTTCAGTAATGGATCTTCTGAAATACATATTTTTGCCTTTTTGATGCTGATAGACAAGATTCCATTAATCTCTTCCTGGGAGTTTTTCATCCTACAGAGGGGAAACCTCATCTCTGGGAACTCCCAACAGATTTTTATTTACATCACAAAAATACCATGAGACTTTTACCAACAAGAAGAAGGTATTTTTTTCTTCCTGCTCTATCATATAAACTCACATTTGATGTTATTTTTTCTTTTTGAGAAATTATCATGAAGGCTAAAGTTTTCAGTTTTACCACATTTGCTGAGTTTAGTATTATTGCTATACCAATAGTTGGCTAGGGAAATTGTGGTTATCAATTCATGTTTTGCATATTTCCCTAAGATGAGTTGAAGCTTCGGAACCTCATGATTGAACACAGTGAAGCTGCAGTAAACAAATCAGCAGAATCAGTTTTGACTGTTTCGTACACTCATGTGGAAATCCTTAAGAAGTTTAAGATTCAAGGAGTCAGTCTTGGAGTTTTTAAGAGAAGCCTCTAAGCAGCATTTACTTTGTAACATTGTACTTACAAAATGTTCTCCAAAGCTTTCCTCCAGGAAACAACCAACTCTGGGTGACACTGTTAAATAGAAACCCAGAGCAGTAATACCAGTGTTAGACAACCACCCTTACCACTCATTTTGACTTTCTAAAATCATTTGCCAGTAAAGTCTATTTGGTTAAAGTTAAATTAGTATTAATATTTTCAGAAGAAATGAACAGTTTACCTGAAGCATTTTAATATTGTGCCATGTAGCGTGGGTGTCAGGGCCCAGGTGGAGTTGAGTTGCAATCTCTGGGGTTATGTGACCTTGGACTAAGTCTTTAGCCAGTTTAAGCCTGCTTTCCTGATCTACAAGATGGAAGTGGCTAGACACACTCTCAGAGTCATTGTGAGAACTTGATGAGAAGGTTCTTTGATGTTTTTAACTGAGCATTCATGATGTAATCAATTTTGCCAGTAAGCAAAATTTTTAACATATAGGAGGTTGGAGCTTGTTCTATTCTGCTCAAAGGCCTGTAACAAATATTAAATAGTCCCATTGTGCTCTTTTTCACACAGCATTGCTTGATATAGCCCTTATTTTATACAAAGATGTCTCCTAAATTCTCTAAGGGTCATTGCTAGCCTGTGCTGATTCTGCATACATACCGCAGACAACTGATGAATTAGCAAATATTGACATAGCTATTACTAAGTTGTTTGTTGTTTTAGAAATATTTGAAGTATTAGGGAAGGCTCAGGATTTTTTTTTTTTCTACCTTGGACTAAATAATGCTTGCAATGTGACTCCGTGTGTGTGTGTGTGTGTGTGTGTGTGTGTGTGTGTGTGTGTTGCTGGGGATGGTAAGTGCCTGCTCTTCCCAGTCAAGGGTGGCCCCTTTATAATCCTATGCTGTGCTTAAGTTATGGGACTGGGCTGTGTTGCAAATAAATGATGATTTGTTGTTTAAAAAAAAAAAAGGCTCAGGATTTATGTTTCTCACATTTTCTTCTTATCAGTATAAATACCAGTATTTAGCTTTACTGATGAAACTGACCATAGACAAATGTGGTTGATTTGCTGAAATTTTATATTACCCAGTGTTGAAGCTGTGAAGATACAACATAAGAATAACCAAAGCTCAATTTTCTGCTGCAGAAATTGGCTACATATCACGAGTATGAATTAAACTACTTGCTTACT
Organism: Castor canadensis; assembly: GCF_047511655.1. Taxonomy (NCBI): domain Eukaryota; kingdom Metazoa; phylum Chordata; class Mammalia; order Rodentia; family Castoridae; genus Castor; species Castor canadensis. Next base: position 52,773,667 of record NC_133386.1, on the reverse strand, counting down.
TTGAGTTACATAACTAAGGCAAGTGCTTTTGGAAATGATGTGTGGGAATAAAAGGAAGCTGGTATTACATCCCCATTTTCTAAAAGCAGGAAACTGAGGTGCAGAGAGAATGCCTGGCTGACATTGTTCAGCAGTCAGATGATTCAGCAAGTGTCAGCCAAGCCTGCACCTGAAAATAAAATCTTATCAAAGTAGGCAATATGGCTCACTCAGCTGATTCAGTCCCCCATGTTTAGCTTTGTTCTCTAGAATATCAGATTGTCTGATGGGATCATCAGTTGATACCACTCATAAACAGTACTTATAAATACCTTAAGATACATGTTTCGTTTTGAACCTTCTAGTGCACCCACCTGTACAAGTTATTTTGATCACTAAGTTAAATCAGTACAATTCTCAAAAGAAATGAACAGTTTGGCCAGTGGTAGTAACAAGACAAGAGCATGGAGTCAGGCTCAGGCAGAGTTCAGTTGGATTTTTTCCAAGTATGTCCCTTGAGGCCTGTTATTTAACCTCTCAAAACCTCATTTTGTCATCTAAAAGAGAGATAACTCTACATATCTCACAAGGTCATTTTGAGACTAAAATGAGAAAAAATACGTGGAAAGTACTTAGCACTGGGTCTGACACATAACACACATAGTCCTGAAGCAGCCAGGCTCTCAAGCACCTGCCTTATTAACTACCTGGGTGACCTTGGTAAAGTCAGTCAGCTGGTTTAATTCTGTATCCACATCAGTAAATAAGGTTTCTCTGAAAATCAAATGAGATCATTTAAGTGCTTAGCACATAGTAAGTCCAATGTGTGTTAATATTGCTATTATCCTTTACGTCTCCATTCACTAGTTCTTCACATTTACTAAAAATCATATAGCTGTCCATAAAATCTGGAAACTTAGGCAATATTTTCTGTTAGAATGTAATATCAATAAACACTTTATTAAGAATATATCATCTGTGTTTTCAAACTTTTTGGCTATCCTATATTTTATATTGTGTTTACCAATGACTTATTCTGAGATTATGTTTTTATTTAATGTAAGGGAAGGGGGACTAAACCTAAGTCTTCCTAATGTTCAGCTGAACCAGGTCCTCTTGAGGTAACTACTTCTATTACCCCAAATCCCACATTTACTGATCTGCTCCAAACCACTATTAAACAAACCTTTGTTCTAAATTTGGCTAATATGTCATACTCACCTCAGATGCCATTTAAGTGTTTATAATGTCTCAAGCTGCTTTTAGATATTATATTTAATTATTTCATTGACTTAGAGTTGGGAGGGTCTCTGCCCCCACTTGTCATCTGATATGGGAGTTCCCTTTCTTTCCCCCCCAAGAAATCATCTGGCTTATGCTGGACATTGAGTTTGTCAGCTGGGACAGTCTCTGTTGGGGGAGCAGTGATTTTGCACAGTTCTCTTACACAATTCTTCCTCTTGTTGTGCTGAGATCTGCTTCCTTTTAATCTTACCTACTAAGCCCAGTTGAGCCCTCCAAGACCTTCAGAGCATGATTTCCTCAACCACTCGATAGTCTTTTAAATGTTTGAAGATGAGTTCATACATTCTCCAAATGTCTTCTTCACATTAAATAGCCCCTGTTTCTTCAGTTGTTCCTCAGGCTGTGAGTTCAAGTCCTCCCAGCATTTGGAATACTCTCCACCCTCCAGGCAATGACATTGTTCCTTTAAAACTGTGGCGTCTATGTCTGTGGCCAACAATAGTCAGAGTTAGATATGATTTGGGCCAGCTATTATGGAACCACTGAGACCACCACTCCCCTTGTCTTGAATAATGTTTTTGTCATTAAGCATTAGATCACATTAGCTATTTTCAGTATTGTCACAGCCTTTTCTGAGCACTTTCTTAGGGCCCCTAAGTCTTGAGACCATGTCTTGCTGCTGTACCATATCTGTACCATTCTTGTCATGCTCATATTTGACTTGCCTTCTTCCAAGCCACTTAAATATGCATCATACGTGATGACACTTCTAACTTTAGCTTCTTCAGATTTAATCAGCTGGCCATCTTGATCCCAATACAAGTCCTGCATGAAAATGTTGAATAGAACAGGGGAGATGGCAGGACCCTGTGGTATACCACCAGATAACTCCTCCCATCTGACATTGCTTAGTGCTTTTTGGTTAGAATCATTTGAACAGCTATAAGTCCACTTAACTATACTGTTGCTGTACCTACAGTTCACAAATATTGATTGCTTTATTTATGTTCATATATGTTTTTTCAGTGAGTTAGCTAGGGGAATTAAACACAGTCTTTGAAAATTCTTTAATCTTTCTAAGCCATCCAGTGGAACTGACACTCTTAACAACTAGGAACTAAAAAAAAGAGAAAAGAATCTGACTTAGTGTTCTGAACATTAGTCCCAAAGCAGGTTTCTGTCCTGAGTAAATGCTCTTGATAGAGGTCATGGAGGTAACGAAGCTTGCCCTTGTCCTGTCTCACCCTTCCTCCCCAAGGCAAGTATTTCTTATGGGCTTCTTTGCTTCTGAGACTCACTCAGAGGACTTGGACTTTCCAAAAGTATTGCTAAATCGCTTTATATTGATTAGGGAAGTGCAGTTTGGTAATGTATGTTTAAAGTTTGTGGTTTGATCTCAAATCACTAATACAAGATTATCACTTACTTTTTTTCTCTGCATAGTACATTCTGAGTTAAAACGCATTGTATATATTATTCACTGCTCCTAATCAGCTAATTGCAAGCAGCATTCTTTTTATTATTTATTTTTGCTGGTACTGGGAATTGAACCCAGGCCTCATGTTTTCTAGGCAAGTACTGTACCACAACCCTAGCCCACAGGCACTATTCTTTAGGGAAATCCACATGTACTAGCTGATACTTTTTCTGCTTTCTTCTTCTGCCCAGATTATTACAGAATCAAAATTACACTAATTCACACACATAGACACACAACCAACCTTCTAACAGTTAGCTCCTGCCTTTTTTCATAGCCCTCACCTGTTCATCTGATTCTTCAATAGGAAAGAAGATGGAATTTATCTGGTGTTGCTTCTATCTTAATATATGTGAATTCATAAAATTCACCAGTCATCTTTCTAGGTCACTCCCAGCACATCAGTGTCTTACCACTTGATTCCACTGTCTTGCTGGGGTTGGCATCACCCTCACTGATGTATGGTTTTTGGAATCTGTTACCCTCTCACTCTTGAGCATCACAACTGCATTTGCCCGTTTCCAGTGCAGTTCCATTCATCACTGTTCCTTAATGATTATTGATCTCAGTTGCACCAGGACACTTGCCTGCTTTTAGAGAGATACTCATGCTTCCTTCTGCCTCTTGGGCCATGTATAGTTTCCTTTTATCTTGTGTTTTTCTTTCAAGCATGAAAGTTGTCATGACTGGTGAGAGTAGAAACAATACTGGACTGAAGTAGCTCTGCTTTCTCTGTCATTTTCAACATGGCACTTCCAACCCGTAGATCAGTGTCTGACACAGAGTAGGTGCTTAATAAATGCTGAATAATTGAATGAATTCTCTGCAAGCAGACTACTGACCCTTTCCTTTCATGCTTTGAGATCTTGCTATTTAAAAGGCAGTTTGAGAACCAGTCCTGAATTCAGCATCACCCAGGAGCTTGTCATAAATATGGAATCTCGGGCCCTGACTACTGACTGAGAATCTGCCTTTTAATAAGATCTCCAAGTGACTCTGCTGCACAATGGATTTTGACAAGCACTGCTCTAAAACATAACTTCAGAAGCCTATCCTGCTGTCAGAGCACTGTTCCTGCCCTACTTCATTTGGCTTCCTGGTGCTCTCTTCATCATTCTTACTGTGGATTCCACTTGCCACCTCTGGGAGAGTTACAGTTTAATTTGGAGGCTCCTCCATTTCTTTATAATTGGAATTATTCATGATCATAATTTTAGCATTTTATTTTTATAAGTTTCTCGTATATTAAATTCTCTTTTAGTGTTTTTGGCCATATGCTTAAACTCTTAGAAATCTAGGTTTTTAAATTTTTGATACACTACTTCACATTATTGCACTTCCTAGTTCTCATGAACTTTGACATAGCACTGTCCCCCTAAATATCTATTTCATCAGAATTTGATTTAGAATTAAATCCAGTATTTAGAGAAAAGGTGGCTCAAGGTTCTTTCATGTTCCCTGCTTGTAGTAGATGGTCTTCCAGCAGAAACCCAGAGAGCTCCATTTCCCTATCCTTACCCTGACTGGCCTCTATAATCAAATAGAAAATATTTACAGTTCAAGATGAACAGGGCTATTGCCTAAGGGAGTGTGTTCATTGGGACTATCCAACACATTCCTTAATGATTTTGCTGAACTATTTAATTAGTTTCACACTGAGATGTTAAATGTGTAGTAGAGCAGAAAAGTAATCTAACTCTTGGATAGCCAGGTGCAAGGGAATCAAGGTTGCACTGCTCACCTGGCAGCACAGTTCCTGGGAGAAGTGAGCTCCGAGGGTTGGCTTAGTATATCCAAATCATCCTTTAGCTAAAAGTAACATCAGAGCATGTTGACTCTCAGGTATATTCATGGCATTGAAGTCTGTGACAGAGTTAAAACAAGAAAGGGGTTGGGAAAGAAATTCGCATATTGAAGACCTACTGTGTCAAAAGCTTGGCAGACATGTTTTTAAGAGAGAGAGAAAGGGAAAAAAACCCCTTTGAAACAGGAGGCAGCATCTTAACCGTAAATCATACAACTCTTTTTATCCAATGAACTGTAGAAACCAGCATTTTAATTTGGTCCATCTTACCCTTTTTTTTTTTAATTTTGCAGCTACACTTACTGGTGGACACCAGAGGTGATAAAGCATTTACCATTGCCTTATGATGAAGGTACGTAACTGGTTCTCTTATAGTTTTCACACTAACATATCTTGGAATTATGCCTAGATGAACCTGAAGCATATTTTATTAGAAAGAAATAAATAGCTACTCATCATTATGCTGCTATTTTAGTAAGCAGGAGATTGTAAAATCCCTTGGATTCTGAAAGGGCAGGGATTGTGGTATTCTTCTCTTTATCTTTGAAGGCCCATATCTTGTATTGCAGCTTACATTATTAGGCATGTCTCTCAAATATTTAGGTGATATACCAATTCATCATTTTCAGCTAGTACTGATTGTATTTCTATGTATTTAGGGGAAATAGGGAAGAAGTGAGGACCCTTTCACACAGAGAAATTAAACTTTTCCCCATAGCTAAGAAATGAACAGAGATACAAATTTGTGCACATTTTAGTCACATTGAAACTACATTTTAACAATTTGTCAGACAAAAAAATTGTATTACAGGAATACCTCAAATGTACTGTACATTATAATGATGTTTCAAAATTTAAATAACTTCCCAAATTTAGATATAGTTCAGTCCTGACTTTGTTACTAGGTGCCCTGACCACAGGCAAAGCAACTCTCCATTGGTAAAAGAGTAGCTAGCTAACCTGGAACACTCCAATCAAGGACTCCGTCAACTCATGGTTTGGTATCCCGACTTTGGGTGGGGAAGGTGGTAATAGATTGCAAGGGATTTTTAGTTCTTAATAAATTACTAATTCATTTTGAAAGTATTTGTAACTTAAAACTCTGGGCATATTCCTAAGAAGGTTTGGTTGTTCTGGGTAAAAGGAAAGGATTTTTACTCTCCAGCAGTGACCATTAACAGGACTTGAGTATAAACAAAAATTTAATGAAGTAGCTGCATGTTTTTCAGCTATACTGCAGGGGGTATTTAAGAGTAAAAAAGAATTTAAAGAACTGAGTAATTTGATTTCTAAAATAATTCCCTGCTCCCACCCTGGACCTCCAGGGACCCTCCTGCCACGTTTGAGCTGGTCACATCTTTAAATTGTGTCTTCTGTTTACACATTTCATTTATTTTCCAAATGTGTAAGTGCCAGGGACAGGAGAGTGAACCTTGTTCAGTGCGGTGTGAGCACAGTTGGTATTACATAAATGTCTACTGAATAATTTAAAGGGCTTTTTAATATGTTCTGTTTTATTTTATTTTTTATTCATTTATTCATATGTGCATACATTGTTTGGGTCATTTCTCCATCATGCCCCCCGCCCCTTCCCTCTTCCCCCCACCCGCCTTGCTTCCAGGCAGAACCTGTTCTGCCCTTTTCTCCAATTTTGTTGAAGAGAAGACATAAGCAATAATAAGAAAGACATAGTATTTTTGCTAGTTGAGATAAGGATAGCTATACAGAGAGATTCGTAGCATTGCTTCCATGCACATGTGTGTTACAACCCGAACTGATTCATCTCTACCAGACCTCTTCACTACTTCCTGGTCACCGTCCCATCATGGCCTCTGTCATTTTAAGGTTACTGTAGTAGCTCCTCTGAAGTGGGGACATCAAACACTTTCAAGTTTTGCGTTTCCTACCTATCCCCATTCCTCCCATATGTGCCCTCCCCTTAGTGTGTGACCCAAGTCCAACAACATTGCTGCATTTGCCCTAGATCTAAAGTCCGCATATGAGGAAGAATATACAATTTTTGGTCTCTGAGCCTGGCTGACCTCTCTCAGGATGATGTTCTCCAGTTCCATCCATTTACTTGCCAATGATAAGATTTCATTCTTCTTCATGGCTCCATAAAATTCCATTGTGTATAAATACTGCATTTTCTTAATCCATTCATCAGTAGTGGGGCATCTTGGCTGTTTCCATAACTTGGCTATTGTGAATAGTGCTGCAATAAACATGGGTGTGCAGGTGCCTCTGGAGTAACCTGTGTCGCATTCCTTTGGGTATATCCCCAGGAGTGGTATTGCTGGATCATATGGCAGATCTATGTTTAGTTTTTTAAGAAGCCTCCATATTGTTTTCCAGAGTGGTTGTACTAGTTTGCATTCCTACCAGCAGTGTACGAGGGTTCCTTTTTCCCCATATCCTCACCAACATCTGTTGTTGGTAGTATTTTTGATGATAGCTGTTCTAACAGGGGTGAGGTGGAATCTTATTGTGGTTTTGATTTGCATTCCTTAAAGGTGTTTTTGATTAACAGACAGTATCTCTCTTAGTTATCTGTGCTGCAAACTTAAAGAAGTTGGTAGTGAAGAAATTTCACAGATATGAAGAAGAGATTGATATCCACAATGAGTTCTTCCGGCCATATGAACTGAGCAGCTTTGATGATACTTTTTGCTTGGCTATGACAAGCTCAGCACGGTATGTTTTGAGTTCTCTGAGCTGTAAGTATTTGAAGACTATAGTTTCTCTGGTTCATGTTTTACTTTACCTGAAATCCATTCTGCAAGGCTGATCACAGGTGGATCTTCATTATGCTTAAATACATACTGTGATGGAAGCCTGCTACTTCAAGAGGTGGCCCTTCTTTTATTAGTAAAGTTAATTTCTCTCCTTTGATAAGTTGAAGTCTCTGCCCCATTATTAGTCCCTATTTGCCATTTGGAATAAACTCAGTATTTTTCATTGAATGTAGAAATTGACAGCTAGCATGACTTAGTAGAAGAAGCATTTCTTTACTACTAGAAAGGCTGGGATGTTCTGCATCAATTGTTGGCCACTGCCTGTGACCTTGACAAAGATAGCAACCTTATTTGAGCCTTATTTTCCTCTCTCTCTCTCTCTCTCTCTCTCTCTCTCTCACACACACACACACACACACACACACACACACACACACACACACACGGGCACGGGTAAATGATTAATAAATGGTAGCTGATATTACTATTTTTATTAGGCTCAGGATAAGACAAGTTCCTCTTCTGTAGGACAGCCGTCTGGATATTTGAGGAAGCCGTATTTTCTTTTCAGTGTAATATTCTTCATTCTTTCCTTTATAACTCACATGAGGCAGTTTCCAGACCTTTTCTCTCCTGATCTGTCATCTTTGGGCATACTTCATTTTCCTGTATCTCTTTTAGAATTTGATGAGACCTTTTATGAAAAATGGTAGGAGCAGAATAAGAAAATCGAGCAAAGCATATCACTTCTTGACTACGTTTTATATTAAAGTCTCAATTTTTGCATTTTACATTTTCTTCAGACACGACATGAGTATGCTTAAACATTGTATTAAATGTAGAAATATATTCTATGATTGTGTTTCCAAGAAATCCACATTTTGCATCACGTCCAGATAGTAAAAGTTTGGATTTTTATATGCTTGATTTTTTTCACTTAAACTTGTTAAAATTTAAGCCATTTTAATAATATTTTTGTCACTTCTAGAATTTTTCACAAAAGAATAAATGATATTATGTATATGGTTGTGATATTATGTATGTGAGTTTATGTGGATATGATTACATTTGTGATAGTTATGTTTTATAGTCACTATAAGCACTGAGTTAGTGAATACTGAGCCATTGTTCCAAAAGAAAATACAGTGTTAGTTTCTGTGAACCTCTGATTAGATTTTTATCAAACTAGTCAATAAATAACCACATTTTATGCATGTTTCTGTTTAAGACACCTTATCTAAACAGATACTGTTGACTTATTGACATTGCACTTACAGCCAACAGCACTATAATTCATGCCTCAGTGATGCTCATCTAATGCATGTATTTAGACCAGAACACACACCACAGATTTTTTGGGGTTTTTTGTCTTTTTTTATTATATTCATATGTGCATACAATGTTTAGGTCATTTCCCCCCACTTCCCCCACCACCTCCCTTACTCCCCCAACCCCTCACTACCAGGCAGAAACTGTTTTGCCCTTATCTCTAGTTTTGTTGAAGAGAGAGTATAAGCAATAATAGGAAGGAACAAGGGTTTTTGCTAGTTGAGATAAATAGCTACACAGGCAGTTGACATGCATTGATTTCCTATACATGTGTGTTACCTTCTAAGTTAATTCTTCTCAAACTAACCTTTTCTCTAGTTCCTGGTCCCCTTCTCCTATTGTCCTCAGTTGCTTTAAAGTGTCTGCTTTAGTTTCTCTGAGTTGAGGGCAACAAATGCTGTCTAGTTTTTTAGGTGTCTTACCTATCCTCATACCTCCCTTGTATGCTCTCACTTTATCATGGGATCAAAGTCCAATCCCCTTGTTGTGTTTGCCCTTAATCTAATGTCCACGTATTTGGGTTTTTTCTCTCCTCATTTTAGTCAGGTTTGCCAGGGGTCTATTGATCTTGTTTCTTTTTTCAAAGAACCAAGTTTTTGTTTCATTAATTCTTTCTGTGGTTTTTTTGGTTTCTATTTCATTGATTTCAGCTCTTATTTTTATTATTTCTCTCCTTCTATTTGTTTTGGGACTTGCTTGTTCTTGTTTTCCTAGGTGTTTGAGATGTATCATTAGGTCATTGATTTGAGATCTTTCAGTCTTTTAGTATATGCACTCATGGCTATAAACTTTCCTCTCAGGACTGCCTTTTCTGTGTTCCATAGGTTCCGGTAGGTTTTGTTTTCGTTTTCATTGACTTCCAGGAAGTTTTTAATTTCCTCTTTTATTTCACCAATGACCCATTGTTCATTAAGTAATGAATTACTCAGTTTCCAGCTGTTTGCATGTTTTTTGTCTTTACTTTTGTTGTTGAGTTCTAGTTTTATTGCATTGTGATCAGATAGAATGCATGGTATAATTTCTATTTTCTTATATTTGCTGAGGCTTACTTTGTGCCTTAGGATATGATCTATTTTGGAGAAGGTTCCATGGGCTGCTGAGAAGAATGTATATTGTGTAGAAGTTGGATGAAATGTTCTGTAGACATCAACTAGGTCCATTTGATTTATGGTATATTTTAGATCTAGGATTTCTTTATTGATTTTTTGTTTGGATGACCTATGTATTGATGATAATGGGGTGTTAAAGTCTCCCACAACCACCGTGTTGGAGTTAATATATGCTTTTAGGTACCTCAAGGTATGTTTGATGAAATTGGGTGTGTTGACATTGGGTGCATACAGGTTGATAATTGTTATTTCCTTTTGATCTATTTTCCCTTTTATTAGTATGGAATGTCCTTCTTTATCTCATTTGATCAATGTAGGTTTGAAGTCTACTTTGTCAGAGATAAGTATTGCTACTCCTGCCATTGGCTTGGTAAATCTTCCAGCCTTTCGTCTTAAGCCTATGCTTATTTCTGTCAGTGAGATGGGTCTCCTGTAAGCAACAAATTGTTGGATCTTCCTTTTTAATCCAGTTCGTCAAATGGTGCCCTTTGATGGAGGAATTAAGTCCGTTAACATTAAATGTTAGTACTGATAGGTATGTGGTAATTCTATCATTTAGTTGTCTTAGTTGTTTGAAGGTTTGATTGTATGTACCTAAGTCAATGTTACTCTCTACTTTCTTGCTTTTTCTTTTCCTGTAGTTTGGTACTGCCTAACCTTTCATGGTTATGTTGGGTTTCACTTTCTGTGTGCAGAATCCCTTGAAGAATCTTTTGTAGTGGTGGCTTTGTGGTCACATATTGTTTTAGTTTCTGCTTATCATGGAAGACTTTTATTGTTCCATCTATTTTGAATGATAGTTTTGCTGGGTAGAGTGTCCTAGGGTTGAAGTTATTTTCATTCAGTGCCCAGAAGACCTCACTCCACGCTCTTCTTGCTTTTTATGTTTCTGTTGAGAAGTCTGCTGTGATTTTGATGGGTTTACCTTTGTATGTTATTTGTTTTTTCTCTGTTCCAGCCTTCAATATTCTTTCTCAAGTCTCTGTACCTGTTGTTTTAATGATGCTATGTCGTGGGGTAGTTCTATTTTGATCTGGTCTTTTTGGTGTTCTGGAGGCCTCTTGCATCTGTATGGGCCTAGATTTCTCTAGATTTGGGAAATTTTCTGTAATTATTTTGTTGAATATATTACGCATTCCCTTTGCTTGCATCTCTTCCCCTTCTTCAATGCCCATTATTCTCAGGTTTGGTCTTTTGATGGAGTCAGTGAGTTTGTGCATTTTCTTTTCACAGGTCTTGAGTTGTTTAACTGATAGTTCTTCGGTTTTTCTTTAATTACCATTTCATCTTCAAGTTCTGAGATTCTGTCTTCTGCTTCTTCTATTCTGCTGGATTGGCCTTCCATTTTGTTTTACAATTCTGTTTCGTTCTTTTTTCTGAGGTTTTCCATATCCTGGGTGGTTTCCTCTTTAATATTGTCTATTTTCGTCCTGAGTTCATGTATCTCTTTATTAATCGTGTTCTTTGTTTCACTTTCATGTTTATACACTGCTTCTATTGTTTCTTTTATTTGTTCTTCTGCTTTCTCATATTCTCTAGTTTTGTTGTCTTGGAATTTTTTGAGTGTCTCCTGTACCTTTTGGTTGACCGTATCCAGTATTATCTCTATAAAATTCTCATTGATTACTTGCAGGATTTCTTCTTTCAGGTTGTTCTTATGGGCTTCATTGGGTTCTTTGGCATAATTTATCTTCATTTTGATGGAGTGTGGATCTGAGTATCTGTTTTCTTCATTTCCCTCTGGTTCCTGTACTAATTTATTGCTGGGGGGAAACTGGTTTCCCTCTTTTTTCCATCTTCCCATCATTGCCCTTGCTATTGTTACTGTCTCTGTACTGTGTGCAATTAAGTATTTTCTAGCTTGTAATAATAACAATGGTGATATGTAGAATGGATGAGTGAGAGGAGTGGGAAAGCAAAAAAGGTAAAGAAAAAGGGAAAAACAAACAAAGAAAAAAAACAACAACAAAAAACCAGTGTCAAAGAAATAAACAGGGAGAGATAGTGTACTAATCAACAGTAAGCTGAGACAGGGAGAGGATTAAAAAAAAAATCCCCCAGTTCAAATGCAATAAAATTTCAGTCTTAATAATTTTGGTGTCAGTCTCTCAGCCTCCAATCCTGGAAATGGTGTCTCAGAAGTAGTTCTGTTGTCTCATCAAAGGGGAAAAAAAAGAAAAGAAACAAAAAAAAAATCAAAACACAACAAAATATCCCAAGTTCAAATGCAGTACCGTTTCAGTAAATCTTTCAGCATGAGGTTGTAGTTCAGTCCTTGTCTCATCAAAGGAAGAGAAAAGGCAAAAAAAAATAGGGTCTGGAGACAGTTCTGTGAATGTCTATCTGAGGCTGCGGCTCATCTGCCCACTACTGTCAGCCAGCTGTTTTTGGAGGCTTTATTGATTGCAGATCTCAGGAGTGAGCTTAACACTCACCTGGCCCCACAGGCTCTGTTTACTTAGAGTTCTCCTGAGCACAACAACCACTGTTACAAGCTTTCCTGTCTCCAAGCACACTGAGGGAGATGGCGCTACACCCACCTTCTCTGGCCAGAGTGTTTATTTACAGTTCACGTGGGAAGTGACCCTTCCCCACTCTCCAGTGGAGCTTTCCTCACGACAGCCACTTTTACAAGCTTTCCTGCTCCTGGTTGCTGGGTGTGTGCCGCCACTCCTGCCTTCTTGGGCCGGCTTGTTTATTTAAAGTTCTGTGAGGGATTGTCCTGCCCCCCCCCTTCAGTGCTCATGGCACCCTCCCCTGTTTGCTACGTGTCTTTTTGTTGTTGTTGTTGTTTATTCAGTTTGGGTTTTTTTCTCTTTTTTCCCTGGGTGGGGGTCGTTCTGTCCAGGGGGCTATGCTGATCTGGCCCAGGGTTGTTTGTGGGAGTACCACGTGCCGCTTAGCTCACCTGGTGGTCTACATCTGTCGAGCCGGTAGGAGCTGGCATCTGGCGGCGCGAGAGCCCTCCTGATTTCTCCGTTTAATGTGGAGTGGAGATGCTGTGCGCAGGCTGGGGGTGTGGAGGAGTCGGAGTTTTACCTCTTCTTGGTGGTTTTTCCTGTAAGGTGTATCTCCAGCGTCTCTCCGAGATTTTCCTTTAGGAAGCACGCTTTCTGCTTCCTCCCTCTGGTTGCCATCTTGGAATCTCCCATTACAGATTTTTTGTGCTTAGAAACACTAGATAACCTCACCATGTGTTTGGGGACCATTTTAAATAGCAAAGTCACTAAGAGAAAGCACAAAAAATGTGAAAAAGTAGCACTAAATAGAAGATTAAAAAACACTTGCTTACAGTATGAGAACAAAAAAAAGTGCGCTTTCTTCAACCTCCAGAAGCACTGAGTGACTCAAATTTTTCACTGCTCTCTGCAACCACATGTCTGTGAATGCCTACAAAAGCATGGGTTTGGACTTGGGGTTATAAATCAATTTCATCAAGCAAGCAAATCCACACACATAATCTTAAAAAATGATGAGGATCAACTCTGTGTATTCAAACAGAAAGAAAAAAATTAAATTGATTGCATTTCTGCACACACTGGGAGCAGTATCACTGCCAGAAGCCATGAGCCTTAGCATAACTCATGAAACTATTGTCTTGTTGACATCTGTTGTGGAATTTGGTCTGGCTTCTGTGGTATCAGTAAAGTGGCCCTTGCATGATGAGGAAGAAGCTTCAGCTTGTCTCAGTAACTGGTGAATTAACATAGTTTCTATGTAAAGTGTTCTAACAGGGTTATAATGAATTAAACTCAGCCCAATGAGGGAGATAGTGATATTTCAGCCCATATTGTGTTTTCATCATTTGGTGATAAGAGCATAAAAACATTGTCCATAAAACTAAGTAGCTTAGTGTTTGGCCATTGGTTTTTAAGAGTTTAATTTTAACTGAGGACTAACTATGACATGTAACCAGATGGTATAATGTCTTAGCCATAGTTCAGATATCAATGCTGTTCCTGTAAACAAGAGCTTACATTGGAAACTCCTGGGTCTCGCAGCTATGGAAAATTCACAGTGAACACTGGTGACATTGAAGTTACCCACTGCTGTTGGCTCGTGGGGTCTATGGCTCTGGTCACCTCCAGCATCCCTGAGCATTTGCCCCAGAACATGGGTAGCTCTGGAGGTACAGGAAGAATATCGTGAGTGTGAATTGAGGTGGAAGCTAATGTCATCTGTATGGACAGTGATTTGTGTATTATGTGGCCTTTTTTTTAATCTGTTTCTAGTGACTTTATGCCCAAGACTGTTGGCATAGATCCAAGTCCATTTACCGTGCGAAAACCAGATGAAACTGGAAAATCAGTATTGGGGTAAGATTTGCATACAGAATGAAAGTTTAAAGATTCATGTAAAACAATGGCACTTACAATAGTATTTCCATCAAAAAAACTAATAACTTCAAGTCACATAATTTGAGCAGAGTCCATTTATTGCATCTTTACAGGTAGTTCATTTATAATACTGGGATCATTAGAATGTTCAATATTGAAAGTAGAATTTATGGGAATTTCAGCAACATGGTACATTTTATTATTTTAAATTGAAAAATATAACAGATGACATAAAGACAGGTAACAGATACTATGTTTTACATGTGATAAATAACCCAGCATTCTTTGTTTCCCAACATAAAATACTTAAGTAAAAATTTATACTAAGTTTGTTGGCATCTTAAGTAAGATAAAAGCAAATGTACTCTTGTAGACAACTTAATATATTTTCTGCATATAACTGTAACACTATTTGTTGGGGGGGATACTGTTATTTTATTATTTCTATTAATATGGAGAAAATATACCATGTTTGTATCTTCATGTTCAGAGACTAGAGTGAAAAAGTGGTGTCCTGCATAAGAATCTCTTTCCTCTTCATTGACCTGCCTAGTTCCAATGATAAGATTTTTCCCAGAGTCTGACCATAAGCCCTGGCTAGATTGTAGATACAGAATCCAATTTAATTGTATTTGGGAATGTGTATGAGATCTTAATTGGATTCTAGCTACATGTAATTTACACAGTGGAGTATGTACTGGTATTTTTTCAGATACAGCATGTCTGTGGCTTTTAAATAGCTTCATGTTAAGTCCACACCAGATGCTAAGAGGGATTTAAAAGAAGAAAGTCCTCAGGAGTTTAGAGTCCATGGAGTTTCCAGGACAAATAAGTAAGTGACCAGCTGTGATAATGCATTGCACAGAAAGTCTATCAAATTTAATTTTTAGTTTCGGTAGGTCAAAAACTAATTTGGTTCCTATAGTATCCAACCCATGGTCAAATAATATTGTTCTTTTCCTTTCCTAGGATATATCAGAATATTATGGTATTTTAGTTCCTTATAGAGATTTTTTTATGTAAAGTCGAAGTGTTAAGCATTTTATAAAACCCAGTGTATTGCTATAAAGTACTTTCTGAATTAAAAAAAACCCATGAAATTCTTAGTGCTGTCCAACTTGGCCCTAAACTTTTATAAGTGTGGGCTTTATTTTTCCTATTTTTCTTCCTTATCTGTTCTCAACTATTGGAGGGAATGTTCAACAAATGTTATTTGTGACTAATAACACCCTAAATGTAAAGTTTACCTTATGTTCTGCAGGTGCTTATTATTTTGGCACCCTATGGTTGATAATTCATACAAGGCAGGGAAACATATATGGATTTAGCTATTGGCTTTTTCTTGAAGCTTTTTATAATCTATAGGTAATTTTACTGGTATCTCAAACATATAGTCCTCTGATTGTACCTAAATTTTGAAAATACCAATTTCAGTTACCAAAGAAAGTCACAGTAACCAAGTGGTGAGAAGATTTTTCCAGAGCTAGAGGAATGGCTTAAATGATAGAGTGCATGCCTAGCAAGTGTGAGGCCCTGAGTTCAAACCCCAGTGCCACAAACACACACACACACACACACACACACACACACACACACACAAAAAGACTTTTCTGCACTCTGCAAGTACATTGTGGTTTGTTTTTTGAATTTATAATGGTACTTAAATACATGTAAGACCAGTGTAAGTATATGAAGAATATTAAACTTTTCTCTTTAGCACAACTTGAACCCAGAAACTACTTTCTTAAAGTCATTTTGTTAGATTTCACTAGGACTTAGGCTTTGGGACTGAGCGAAAGACAATGAGTGTTGAGAATTCATTTTAAAGATGCTTCACTTCCGTATTCATCTTTTTTAAAGGAACAAAAGCAATAGAGAAGAAGCCATTTTGCAACGGAAAACAGCAGCCAGTGCTCCACCACCCCCTAGCGAGGAGGCTGTGTCCAGCAGCTCTGAAGATGACTCTGGGACTGACCGTGAAGATGAGAGCTCTGTCTCTCAGCGATCCACCCCCGTGAAGATGACCGACACAGGAGACGGTGCCAAAGTGACTGAGGTGTGGGGGTAGGAAGCTCGCATGATCCATCCTGAGGCTCTGGAGGAGGATCTTTAAAATTCTGCTCTCAGTTAAAAGGCTGAGAGCATGAAAATGTCATGTTATCTCACTCACAGCATTTTCTGTGTGGTGCTTGAATCACTGCATTGGCTGAATGCATTTAGCATAAATTTTGAAAATGGTTTCATTTTGAATTAAAATGGGTGGTTTTGCTCCCCTATTTAACAGTGAACTTCTTACCACTTCAGAATTTTTTCAGAGCAACCTGCACCTGTTTGAGCAGCCCATCCATTGAGGTCCATTAATTCTCACCCTCTGAACCCTGTCAGGGTGCAGGCATTGTGCCTGGCCCACAGAATCTTTGAGAAGCCCTGGTCAGAAATTCACTCTATTCAATCCAATATTACTAATATACTGAAAACAAATGGAATCAAACAACAAAAGAACCAAATCTGGCTTTGAGGAAATTTTACTTTCTAGAAATAGCTAAAAGTCATTTGGAGATAGATAAAGCAAATAAAATATGGTAATATATGAGTCGAATCCATTAGTCAAAGAGTTGGCAAACTGACTGATCAGCTGGATCAGTCATCTGCCTGTTTTTCTAAATAAAACTTTATTGGAACCAGCCATGCCTACTTGTCTGCATATTATATATGGCTTCTTTTATGTGATACCAGCAGAGATGAGTAGTTGCAACAGAGATGGTGTAACTCAAAGAGCCAAAAATATTTACTCTCTGCCAACTAGAGCATTATACAAAAGCAAATATAATTATTTATCTGGACTTTCTTTATCCTAAGCTATTTTTAGTGGGAAATGGAAATCAGAGTTTTTTAAAAAGACATTAACTGAGAAGTTTAATGAATAGGTTGAGGAAACATTGTGATTGCTTTTGTGGAAAAATTCCCAAGCTTATTTCCTTTCTCTTTGGAAATTATCAATAGGCTGAATGTCTAAACATTTTGATTCCTTCTTTTTAAAACCCAGAATATGGTCCAACCTATGAAAGAAGTGTATGGAATTAACCTCTCTGATGGCCTCTCAGAAGAAGACTTCTCCATTTATTCAAGGTAACATACTTCCACACTGGGAGGAAGGGGAAATGAAACACATATCTACTGTAACTTTAAAAATTAAAACAGTGACATAGAAGGAAACGAATTCTACTTTGAACCTGGAAGTAGCATTTAAGATGTCAAAATATGAAACAAAGATTTGTATTTGGAGTTAAAGGGCTTAGTATCTGAGATGCTGCCCCTCAATGATAAAAATTTATGATGCATGTGTATATGTATATATATATACATATATACATATATATATATATGTTCCTGGACACCATATGCTTAATTTTGTGTGTGTGTGTGTGGTGCTCAAACGTGCACCACTACCTGGCCAAGCAGCATTCAATCATTCAGAACTCAACCATGCCCTCCTCACTCCTGGACATACAAACACACAGTTACTTACTCCTCCCAGCTATCAGAACTCTGTAGCTAAATGTGTAGTAGTTGCAGTGGGCCTTCATAAGCAATATGACCTGGGAGGACAAAGGATCTGGGGTTCATGGCTGATTAATACGACTTTGCTTATTGCAGTGTATGAGTGTATGTCAAGAACTGAAGTGTTGGCTCAGGTTAAACAAAAAGAAAGTGTCTCTTGCTTCAGACACGACTTCTATCTGGAGACTTACTGGCTCAGACTACTGCTGAGGCCCACTTTAATTCTCCCTTCTTAAGGAATGAGTTATAGCCTTGTTCAGACACAACATCCCTGGGAAGCAGTCTAAGAAAAATGACAGTTATGGCAGGGGAGGAAGGAGTCCATCTCAGAATGAGTCTGTGTGTGATATTGGGAAGAACAACACCTCCTCCTCCCATCTGTATATTATCTTGCAGTGTTTTGTTTGTTCTTTAAACGCCTCTGTAGTAGGCTGAAAAGAGACTTATACCCCTTTATAGGCTAAGAGCGGAGAGCCATTCAGTGGCTTGTCCAGGAGATATATCCTGGGCTTCCTGGGTAGGATTTTAGATGATATGCTCCTCTTAATTCCCTTGATCCTCTCAGCTGCCTGTGCTGGCTTTACAGGCCTTGAGGAAGGAGAAACACAGAGAGCCTGGTCATTATTTCCCTCTCTGTGAGTAGCCTGTCCTGTGGGCACACTGCCTCTGCTAGGGTTCTTCCTCCCCAGCAGGCCTTCATGGGGTATCTCTCCTCTCTTGTCTTCTCTTGTCTCTTGTCTTCCGTGGGCATTGCTATAGGCAAAGGAAGCCTCTATCACCTTCTGTTAGTCAGCTTTCCATCACTGTAACAAAATACCTGAGATAATCAACTTATATTTTGGCTAATAATTTTGGAGGTTTCAGTCCATGGTCATCTAACCCTGTTGCTTTTGGGCCTGAGGCAAGGTAGCACATCATGGCAGGGTATGAATGGTGGAGCCTAGCTGTTCACCTTATGGCCAGGACACAGAATTTAAAAAAGAAAGAAAGAGACACCAGGTTCCTCCAGTCCCCTTCAAGGGCATGCCCCCAATGACCTAAACCTTCCAGTAGGCCCCACCTCTTAAAGTTTCTACCACCTCCCAGTATCACCACTCTGGAAAGAAGCCTTTAACACTGAAACAAGCCTTTAACACTACAGATCCAAATGATAGCAGTTTCCATGGGGTTGCTGTGCCAGGGGTGGCCAAGGGATGGTCAGGAACTGCCTAGCACCCACTTTTGTCCCAGAGAGCAAGGGGATAACTTGTATCATTCTGCCTTAACCCAGCAGGAGTCCCTCCCTCCCCAGCTCTGCACCCAGGAAGCTGCTACCCACTGAAGTTTATGCACATACTAACAGTGCCTTGGCCTGGCCTGGGCCACGACAGATAGTCTGGGAAGGGAAGTGATGCACCTGTCTGTTTTTCCTACATTGGGCTTTGACCACCTCCAGACTCCTGAGGAGTTCTCAGTTTTGTGGTTTGCTTCTAATTACTGAGCTCTGCTCTCTTTGTCTTCCCTTGGTTTTTCTAGTGACTTCAGCTTGTTCTCCTGACCAGACCTAGAAGCTATCTGTTACTTCCATAAAGCCTCACACACCTGCCACAATTTTTAAAAACTGTGACAGTGATTGTGCATTTGATTTGGGAAGTTCAAAGGGCTATACAAATAGTTGATATTATGTGAGATTATTTTCCCCCCAGATGGATCAAAATCTGTCACTTGCTGAAGATAAAAGTAATCTGCATGAAGGTTTTTCTGTAACACCATAATGACTTCATAATTGATAGCTTTTGCAGCACTTTTCTTGACCTTTAAAAAGGCTTATGAAAAATAAATAGTAAAATTATCCATAGTCATCAAAGGAAAATGTTTTAAATAGTAGAAAAATGGAAAGGAAATCAGCTCTTTAATCCTGTCACCTCCCATGGGCACATAAGAACAAAACTACATACTGCTCCCTGAGGGGATGGTGAATGCATTTTCCCAGGCAGGGCTTCAGACAGGTCTGGTGCTATCCCTTTGGCTCTTGGCTTAAAGCCTGGATCGTGCTGTCCAAGTCCTCTCTGAGGAGGTATGTATGTGACAGTGGTGCTCATCAGCTGGCCCCTCCATCTTGGTTGAAAGTGGCCCTCTTAGAAGTAGTTGTAGTATACTTGGGAGCATGGTGAAGAGGTACAGGCTGGACTGGAGTCTGTGGTCCTAAGGAAACTAGTCCATGTCCTGGGGTCTCGTCAGCGTCCCTGCTTCAGGAGATGGATTCCTCCTCTCCCACCTGGTCCCACACATCATTGTTTCACTGCAAGCACCCCTCCACACCCACCCATGCCACCATTCCATGTACTAGGTAGTATACCCATAGATGTGTGAGGCCCTGTACAGTCATCTGCCTAGCCTCTGGAACATTTCTGTTCACGTTCTGGTTCACATTTAAGTTGCTAGAAATGCAAAAGCTCACATATGATTTCATTTGTATACCCATGGTTATGACATACATATTAAGCAGAAGCTCATCTACTTCATAAGACCGCTATAAATTCTGGCAAAGACTGGTGTTACCTGGGGTGCTTTTCTGTGCTTTTCTGAAGTAAGTGCACTATTGTCACTTGAAAGAGCACACCATTTTGTGTGAGCTCCTGAATTAATTACAAGACTTTCCTTCCCTAGCTTACTTTTATCCACTGTAATTTGTAGATTTGTTCAACTGGGACAGAGTCAACATAAACAAGACAGGGGCAGCCAGCAGCTCTGTTCCAGGCACTCAGATGGAGTTATAAAATTGTAAGTACTAGATTAAACCTTTAAAAAGATCTTTGCATTGCGATGTGTTAAGAAAAATGTCCAGTCTTGTCACCAAGTAATTTAGTGTAAGTAAATGCACTGAAGCACCTTCTCCTGGTACCTTATTGGAGGAAAACTGGGTTTCTGGGTGGGGGGTGGTGGTGAGGAAGAGATGGCAGCCTTAACTACTTGAAATATATAAGGGATTAGATAGTGTGGAGGCTTCCTTCCATGAGCTGTGTCTTCCACTGGGTACAGAGGGAAGGATGAAACAACTCTGACCTTAGAGACAGATTCCTCAGTTCAATGAAAGACCCCTGAGGATATGGATGGGTTAGTCTCTTCTAGCTCTTTGTCCTCACTAGTCCTAATAACTAGGACTAGTTAAATGATATAAGTTAAATAGTAGTTTAGTAAATTCTTAAATAAACAGAACTGGGTTCAAACCATGCCACTTTCTGATTTGTTACCTTGAGCAAATAACTAAAGTACGATGTGACTCAGTTTCCTTATCTGCAAAAGGGATCATAATAGTACCTGCTGTGAAGGAGGGTGGTAAGATGTAAATTATGAATCGAGAGTGCCTCGGACGTGTCCAGAATAAGTTTTCAGTAGTTACCATCCTCATCGTCATCACCATTCTGTGCTTATTCAAATAAACCTACCAAAGGGTTGTGTCCAGGAGAAGGTCCCTGTGGCCACCTACTTAGTTGAGTGTCTTCTGTAAACTGCTGACTGTGAGATAGGGTGAGGTGGAACATGCAAAGTGTCTAGATCAGTGTCTGGTACATAGCTGATATGTAGTAAGTGCTCACTTACCTTTTCTGAGACCCACTTTACCAGTTTGGTCAATACATTACTTATGGGAGGGTCCTGACTGCTTAATTTGTCTGTGTCCTACATCTGTGTGTTCCAGATTGATATTCAAAGGCTTTTATTATACCAAATCCAAAGACTGATGTCTCCGAGCAGTGGCTGTGAAGATTTTGACAATGGGATGGATTTGGGAAATACTTAGTAGACAATATGGGTAGAACTTGGGATCCTGACTCCTGGAAAGGGAAGAATAGGGCGTTATCAAGGATGACCTTTAGGTTTTTTTGGTTTGTATAATAGGTTTTGGTTGTTTGATTGATTTATTCATTCATGTATTCATTTAGCAGATAGATATTGAATAAGTCTGTGTTGGGAGCAACACAGATGTACTCAAAGCTGCCATATGCTAAGGTAAGGAGGCCTGCAGCAGGATCTGTTTCACCTTTAAAGCATCATCAAAGTGCAGGTCCCAGGAGGTAGTTGTCTCAACTTACGTGGAACTGAGAAGAGAGCCTGGGCTGGGGAAGTAAATGCTTGTGAGTGATAATTAAAGTCAGTGGTCAAGGATGAAACTACAAAGAAAGAAAGACTAAAGTGCGCCTTATGTACAGAAATCCTGTAGGGCTTTGGGTTCAAGGCTGGGATAGAGAGAGAAAAACCTGCAAGGAAGACTGAGATGCTAATCAGAGAAGTAGAAGGAAAATGAGACAATGTTTCATCCCAACCTCCAAAAGTGCTGTTTCTCCCTTCTTTCTCTTTCCTCATCACTACTTTTTCTTTTATTCCTCTATTTTTTGGGAGATATATAAATTCCAATGAATTTAGAAACAATTTCATTGTAGCAATTTAACCTATGGAAGTATGGGCTCCCAAATGAGCTGAAATTGATATGGCCAAAACCGAAAGGTATTTAAATACATAAATAAAATAAGAGACTCTGTTAACCAAATTGTATTATACAAATTGACCATCCCATTAAAATAGTATGGTATGGCTTATTAGGAAGTGATGAAATGAAACTTAAATAAAAACATTTCTCGTTTTTTTTAACATCATTTATGCTTCCATCTATAATTAGTCTTACAGTGGTTACTTACATGTTGTTTTTCTTAAAATATTTAGTATTTGCTTTCCTGAGTCCTAGCATAGGTAAAAGCCATGCAGACCTAAAATTTCTTCATCTTTTCTACCTATGTGTTTGCACACATCTGCAGCAGGATAACAAAGGGCTTGGTAGGCGCTGCATTATGTTGTCATGGCAACTGCCAAGAGCATTTTTTGGTTTGTGTGTATGTGTGTGCCCTTTAAATTGGAACTCTGTAACCAGGCTCTTAAAATGTCAATTACTCATTTTTAGATTTCTAAAGCTATGCCCAAAGCAACAGAAATTTGATTTGAATGAGATTCTTGAAGTTCTCTTATATTTTAGGTTCTAGTATATTTTAAAATGGTGAGAAGTTTTCATAATACATCTGTACTGATCATCTCTGGATAGTTCACCATCTTACCAGTTTTTCTTGAAGCTGAGGCATGCCAGTTTTCTTTTTCCAAACAGGAGGTATTTATATCACCAAACATCAAAAATATTGCCAGTAGCTGCCAAGAAGCTTATGGAATAGCAGCTCCTGAACTAGGGGCACAGAAACCTAGACAGGAAGACCCAAGGTCTTGTAAGACATTGCGTGAAAATGAATGTTAAACCCACAGCCAGTCAGTGTGTACTGCCAGCCCAAACACCCTAAGCTGTATTTTGTCTGATTGTTGACCCACCCTGATTCATACCACTCTGATTATGTCTTTCTGCTTCCCTCTCATTTTTTTTACCTTCCTCTGGCTTTCCCTCTTTCTCCTTCATCATCATTTCCAGGATATTTTTAGCTTTTTAAAAATATAATAATATTCCCAATCACAAATTCCCCTCATAAATTCTAGGACAGTGTTTTTTCTTTCAAGTGAAATTCTTGACCCGCTAGTGGGTCATGAAATTAATTTAGTAGATCTGCACACATGAAATGAAATAGAACTGGACTGAATACAATAGAAATTACCAGTGCATGGCACGTGGTATGGGAAATTCTTCCTCATGAAACTTTTGTGTAAGTACAGCATGTGTGTACTGCTTGGTCCTTAAGAGTGCATTTCTTACTGTGGGCAAAAGTCACAGTGTCGATTTATATGAATGCACCTGTTCTGGACCCATATGAATTTTAAAACTTGGCTCCATTCCTGGCATCTAGGCACTTATAATTGTTGTTGAATTGGTGAAAGTATGTATGAATGAATCCTGAGGAGATAATTAGAAAAGGAGGAGAGGAGTCAGGGAGAGACAGAGATTTCTGTGGTAGATCTATAGCAGATAAAATAAGTGTAGGCATTGGAAAATACACTCCTGTTATTTCTAGGGAATTGGGAGCTGGGATAAACATGTGAGAGAAGTAGGTAGCAGGAAGCAACAGTGAAAGTCAAAACAAAAATACCATAACACAAATACATACAAGGCCAAGGGAGAAAAGTGAATGATTCTTCATTTGAGTGCTATATGCCAATAGCACCAGATGTTGTTAAGCGAGACAAATTTATTGAAACAAGACGAATTTGTTAAAGCCTCAGGGAGGGGCTGTCCTGAAGGGTTTAGTATATAAGGAATAATTTATTGTTACTATTATTTTTATTAGATTTACATATAAGAAACAATAAATTTAGTAGTAGGTATGCATGTTACTTTTAAGGTGTCTAAAATGAATGACATTTTTAAAATTCAGTATATTGACTGTTTTATTTTGGTGAGTATCAAGTATGCCATTCATTGGGACTTTCATGGGCTCACACGAGGTCTTAAGTGCTCCCTTTATGTGGGCGCATGGTCTTGAGCCTCTGTCTTATGCACCACCTTTAGACACCTGTAACAAATCCATAAGACTAGGTACTTTATAAAGAAGATGATTATTCAGCTCACAGTTCTGAGGATTCAAGAGCACGGCACAGTATGTGCTCCGTTGTGGTGAGGGGCTCCTGGCAGAGGCATCACAGTGGCAGGAGGAGACAGGGGTCATGGTGAGATAGGAACTGAGAGATTAAAACTCACCAAGAAAAGTATTCATCCCTCTTAAATACTTTCTTACCTCCCACCAGGCCTCATCTCTAAAGGGTTCACCACCTTAATACCTCCACCCAGGGACTGAGCCTGCAGCACATTCAGACCATAGCAAGGCCCATAAGTAATCCCATGAGTCTAACGCAAGAGTAGTCAGGAGGCAAGAGACACGGCCAGGTAGAAACAAGGTTGGGAAGAGATGCTGGGTGGGAGAGCATGACCCTTATTCTCAGAGCTATGTTTTAATCACAGGAGTGATAGGTTATATTCATATTTTAGAAGGATTAGTCTAGAAATCATGTGAATGGCTTTGAATCAGGGAGAAAAATAATACATCTATTGGAAACATTGGGATGAGAAAGCTACTGGAATTGAAATGGAGAAGGGAGTCATTTTTAATTGTAGGATTTGTAAGGCTTGGGTTTCAGGGACATATGAGAAGCCAGGAGTTGTTTATTTGTTTTTGTTTCTGAGCAGGAGTCTCACTCTGTTTGAGGCTGCCCTCAAACTCATGATCCTCCTGCCCCAGCCTCCTGATTGCCAGGATTACAGGCATGAGCCATCACACCCAACTAGAGAACTACTAGTTTTGTAGCTTAGTTGACTAGATATAACAGTGAGTTGCCAGAATAGCCAGTACACAGTAAGTACAAGTCTAGGGGCCAAGGTAATGAGTTTCAGACAATAATAAGACATCCAAAGTGATATGTCTTGGGCTCAAGAAAGTTAAGAATAAAGAGATTCAATAGTTTAAGTTTTTTCTGCGCTTGATTGAAAAAGCAAGTAAGTTAAACTTCCTCACTTTCTCTAAAGGAGTCTGAATTATACATATATCATATTATATATGCTTTTATAATTTTACTAGAGATCCATGTTCACATTAAAGCAAAAAAATATTTCAATTACCGATAGAGATAATTTATTATGGTTTCAAAGTGCATTTTTATCCCATAAAACACTTACTTTTTACATGAACAAGCAAGTTAATCCCGGAGAGGAGGTTTGGACATTTGCTCTGGCCATGTCAGGGGGATTGCTCACTGTTTCCTTCATCTCTGTACATAAGAACCACATTTATAAGGACTTCCCTTTTTGTAACTTTGTTAGTTTACCAGTCACCATCAGTGACTCACGGGTGGAGGCTTTGGGGAAGATGGAGTGATTATGAGCCTGTGCCATGGGGCCATGGCTTCCTGACAACCACTCCCTTTGTACAGTGAGGCGAGTGACCGGGGATGGTGTGTTTGTAGCCTTGTTTTCTCTGAGCGTCTACTGAAAGTTTTTTCAGTTAAGATACATTTTTGACTGAATTTCAAGAAAATACATTTCAACTTTACGTATAAATATAGCTATACTGTTCTGTATGTGACTCAGCATTTCTTAGAACTTTTACACATGATTTTAAAAAGCACAAATCCCATTAGGTCCTAATTGTTTTTAAAGTTCACCAATACATATTTCATTATTATATAAGTAATTTTCCGTGTTTTTAAATACTACTCACTTTCCTTATAGTCTTAGGAAGAAGTTTGAAGAGTAATACCTTGAAAATAAATTACATGTTTTCATAGTTACAGGTTTGCTTATATTTTATAAGCATCCTTCTACCCTCCCTTTCATTTTTATAGGAACAGAAAGTCCTTAGAAAATGGAACCCACTATATGGTAGCTGATTCTAAAAATGAATCCAGAAAGACTGAGTTCTTTTTTTTTTTTTTTTTTTTTAAAGAATAAATCCTTTATTTATGTACATCATTACTACTTCCATGCTCTTCATTCTTGTGCCTTGTCTGTCTGTCTGAAGGACTTCCTTCACCTTTTCTTGTAGTGCAGGCTACTGGTAGTGTCTTTCAGCTTGTGCAAAGCTGAAGTGTCCGTCTCTTCATATCTGTTATTCTTTCTTCAGCACGTCTAGTTTGCTGTATGAATCAACTCTTTCAACTTCAATTGTGGTTATTTTTCATTCCTCAGCTTTTATTTGGTGCTTTCTTCAATCTGCTTGGTTATTTTTGTAACCATGCTTTTTAATCCTTTTTAAATATTAACATCCTTTATATTACATATAATAACTAACATTTTGAGCCTTTGCAGGCCTGCTTCTGACCATTGTTTCTGCTGTCTCTTGCTGATTTTATGTGATTTTTGACTATGAGCTTATATTGCTTGAAACCTCTCTGAGTTCCCCCAAAGGCAAGAGGAACTTATATACATATTTATGTACACTCCTCACTCCCACTTTTTCTTTTTCAGTACTGGGGTTTGAACTTGCACTTGCTAGGCATGTGCTCAGCCACTTGAGTCACGCCCCCAGCCCTATTTCTATACATTCATGGGTGATGTTTCCTTAGCACAGGCAAACTTCTTTGCAGTTCCAGGGCTGTAATGTTAGGGAAGCAGACAGACTTGTTCACAGATCGCCCTTACACTAGGTCTATCCTTTTGGGCTGTCGACTCCTGAGATCTCCTCCTGGTTCTCCTACCTCAGGCCCAAAGTTTTGTCAGCTGCTCTCCTGTCCCTTCCTCACCCCAGGCTCTGAGAAGCAAAGTTCAGTTTGACACGTGGCAAATCTACAAATGTGAAAAGTGACACTGATGCTCTAATTCCTTTAGGTTTCTCCTTTCATTAAAAATTACTTTTTTTCAATGAAACCCCAGCAGCACAGCAACCAAGAGACAGCACAGACAAATGGGACCCCACAAAACCAAAAAGCCTCTGTTCATCAAAAGAAATGAAGACTGAGTTCTTGAGGGAAGAATTCACGAGTGTTTCTCACCCCAGTCCCTAGCATGACACCTGGCACATAAGAAATAGTAAATAAAATATTAATGTCTAATATTTGGCATTCAATAGTTTTACCTCTTTTAGGAATATTATATAATAATTGAGAGAGAGAGAGAGAAAGAGAGAGAGAGAGAGAGAGAGAGAGAGAGAAATGCCAGGATTAACAAGTGGGAGCAAAGGGTAAGATCAGTGATAGATATTTGTGAACTTTAATTTTACAATGGTTTAATTTCAGTTTTAGATGTAGTAACTCAGAACTTTTGGCAGGTATCTTTTGGTTTGCTTAATTGATAAAGTATTGCTATCCTCATTTGTTAACTGATATGATGTTAGTAGGACAGGCTACAGTGAACCAAAATTTCCTGATGTTTTGATTCCTTGCTGCTACTAATCGCTGAAGCTCTTAATGAGTGAATTCTCTACTATATTTAATGAGCTCTTGAAATCCCTTGGTCCACATGCTTGGAACAGAACCGTATTTCTGGATTTGCACTGCCTGTTGTGTCCAAATACATGAGAGCTCTAACAAGAAGATTGCTTTGTTTTTACATTTGCCTTACTTTTAGAGTCCTGTGACGTAAAAAAACAAACAAACAAAAAAAACTGGGCTGGTGGAGTGGCTCAAGTGTTAGAGCACCTGCCTAGCAAGTGTAAGGTAACCCAGTACCACCAAAAAACAAAACAAAAAACTATCATGGTTTCATCCCAGTTGGCAGAAGTGGAAATTTGTACTTTCTAAACCCATTTCCATTAGTTTGAGAAACACTTTTTCTGAAATGGTTTATGTTCATCACTAAAGGGTCACAGTTTGTATTCTGTATGTGCAAAGTCAACAAAATACTAATTAAATTGTAATTAAATACTAATTAAATTTATCATGTCTGATAAAATGTAACCTGTCCTTATCCAAAAGGAAGAGGAAATTGAGACTATCTTGACTTTCTTAACCATTTTGTTTTACTTTTCATAATTATGTTAGAAATTCATTACTGAATGTCAAAGTAAATCAATGAGTATTTTTTAGGCATTGTAATTCAGAGTAATGTAATTCCTTCTTTGAAAACAGAACTCTTTTAGACTCCTTTCAGAAGATAAATAGCTAAATTGGTTGCTCCTTTATCATGGGGTTTGAAAATAGAAAAGTAAATCAACTAAATAGTGTGTTCAAATACATTTATTTTTGATAATAGAATAGAGCTAGAAAAAATGTTCTGATAATCTTGGAAGCATCAGGAAATGTTTAGCAGATAGAAAAAGGGCAAAAATGTAATTTTAGGTGTTTTTGGCACTCTAAATAAAATCATATTTGAAGCTTCTCAGACCAATAATTTAGTCTTACACACTCTTTCTGTTCATTGTTATTCCTATTGGCCCAAAGATTTTGCTTTTGCTTGCTTTAAACAATTTTAACAAAGATATTATTCTGATAATAAAATTATTTAATATACTGTTTATTGAGTTTAAGGTTACTATTTCCTTTTAGCCTTTAGTTTAATTTTGGTTTTATATCTGGAACTTTGGATTTGTTCCAAACAGTCTCATAATAAGAAAATCAATTGGTGTCATCAGAATTCTTCACCTACACATTTCCTCCCAAAGCCTGTTTATAGTGACTTCTAGAGCTACAAAGATACAATTGGACTTGTATGAAAAGGTACAAGATAGTGGTACTCTGAATGTCCCTGTGGATGTGTGTGTGTGCATGTGTCTGTGTGTGTTCAGACCATGAAATTTGAGAACTAGATAGCTAGAGGTCATCAGATTTAATCCTCTGATTTTTATACAAAAAGAACTTCTGGAGAGGGTCAGTAACTCATTCAGAGTTATAGAACTTCTAAGCAAGGGAATTGAGTTTCAAATTCATTTTTTCTAAGACTCAACTTGATATGATCTGCTGAGCCAGGCAGCTAGAATTTACCCAATCTGTATGCCAAACTTGATAGAGCACCCGTCAGAAGCATAGGGAGTAATAAATACCCATGCTAGCAAATGGCTAGCAGCCTGTGGCCAATGGAAGAGAAAAGGACAAATACAAAGCATAAAGGGGCAGTCCTCAAACATAGTCTGCAGGCTACTTGTGTGTAGGTGGGGAGCAAACTCAGAGTCTGCAATGTCAAGGCAGTAGCACTAAACTGTATTGGTGATGGTTGTTTTCTTTAGTGTTATACACAGCAAGAGAACACACACACACACGCACACAAGAGATAGAGACAGACAGACAAGAGGAGAGGAGACAAAGAAAAAAATGCCAGTTATGTCTAAGTAACTCTTTAATGAAACAGTAAAAATTATTAAGTAACCTTTGAATATCTGTTTAGTACTGCTGTGACAAGTGGGAAATACAGTGCCACAAGTACCTCTGTTATCTGAAGAAGGCTTTGTGTGGTTGCTGAAGGTGAGCGGGACTCACCACTTCTTTCACAGAATGCCCACTGCAATAATGATGGACAAACTATGCTTCTCCAGGCTTGGGTGTTTGATAGGCACTTTCTCAAAACAAACAAGACAGGCCTGTCACTTTAAGGAAGACAATTGACAGTATTTATTACCAATGAGAGATCTTTTGAGTAAAAAAAAATCAAAATTTTGGAGAACTTGTATCCATCACCATGAGCAATACAGCTTTTTCTAATGAGATTAGAAGCCACCTCAACAAATGCAATTTTTGATATTGGACAATGAAACAAGTTACCATTTGAAAAATCTTCGTAACTCAGTAAACCAATATTTTCTAAATGACTGACACATGCTGTTAAAAAATGTACATTAAAAAAAACATTCCAAGTACAAGATAGACCAATGGATTTTAAGATTAGAGTTTGAAAAGTTCACTGAGGGGCTGGAGGCATGGCTCAAGCAGTTAAGTGCCTGCCTAGCAAGTACAGGCCCTGAGTCCAACTCCCAGGACTGCCAAAAAAAAAAAAAAAAAAAGAAAAGTTCACTAGTTCATTGACCTTTAAGAAACATGTCAGGTTATGTTGTAGTATCAAAGAAAAATATCCACAATCATCTGAAAAGCCATTAAAATATTTCTCCCTTAAGACTGGGGGCATGGCTCAAGTGGTAGAACACTTGCCTAGCAAGTACAATGCCCTGAGTTCAAATCCCAGTACCACTCAAAAATGAAATTAAATAAAAAATAAAATATTCCTTCTTCCAATTACCTATCTCTATGAGGCCAGGTTTTCCTTACACACTTCAACCAAAACAGCGTGTTGTGACAGATTCTACAGAAGTAGATTTGCAAATACACTTGTCTTCTATCAAGCTAGATGTAGAAAAGACGTACAGATATGGAAAGCATTGCTTTTTTGTTACTTATTTTTGTTCATTTTAGAAAATATGAGTAATTTTTATTAAAATAAATTTGTTGACATTTCTTGTTTTTTATTGTTATTTTGAGTTAAGTATTTTTCAGTTTTCTGTTTTGAATTCTCCTGTGGTAGATTGATGTACACATAACCCATGTAAACAAAGCTTTTTATGGTTAGGGTCCTCAGGAATGTCTTTGGGAGCATTAACAGATCCTGAGACTAGCCAGTTTGAGAACTTGTTGATGAGTATTTGACCGTTTATGTTAACATGCAGCACTGAGACAATCAGAGGCATGCACCTCCCTCTCACTCTGGGGCTTGAACTCGGGGGTAGGCGTGCGCTCTACCACTTGAGCCATTTCCCTGCTTCTTTTGCTTTGAGTTTGCTTTTCAGATAGGGTCTAGCACCTTAGCCTAGGATGGCCTTAGACTGCATTCCTCTTATCTCCACATCTCAAGTAACTGTGCTCCACCACACCCAGCTTTTTATTGGTTGAGATGGGGTCTCAACAACTTTTTACCCTGGCTGCCCTCAAACCACAATCCTCCTGGTATCTACCTCCCAAGTAGCAGGCATTATAGAAATGAGCCACCACACCCCAGTTTTTTTGTTGAGCTGGTTGGGGTCTCACTAACTTTTACCCAGGCTGACCTTGAATTTCAATCCTCCTGTCTCCACCTCCTAGGCAGTTGGGATTTTAGGTATGAGCCACCATGCTTGACCTAACCAAGGTCATCGTTATTATATTACAGCCTTACTCAGTATTTGCCAGCAGCATGGTCTCTGTGGCTAGTTGAAGAAAGGCTCATTTATTTTCTACAGTTGCTTATTGTTTAAAGAATTAAGGAAGCACACATCTCTTTGAGTTTCTCTCAAAAATGGTCTGAACCTGTTAGAATGCTTTTGTCTCCACTTACCAGAACACTGAACTCCATTGGTTCAGCCTCACTGAAGGGTTGTAGATAGGGCGGGCTCCAGAGTAGGTGGATTCAGGAGCTTCAGGTAATCATGAGGGAGGTGTTAGGTTCTTTCCAAGACTATTCTGTCCTCTCCTCAGTGAGCCTCATCCTCTGACCTACAGCAGATTGTGGCATTTCCAGGTATCACAGCCAGACACAGGATTGCTCAGCACAGACAGGGAATGCTTCCTCTGTATCTCTTCCTTAGGAACCAGAGAAGTCCCAAGGCCTGTTCTGCAGCCCCTCCCCATGCCCCAGTGGCCAGGGTTTGGTCACCTGAACACCCTAGGCACATTCCTGCTGGACTAGGGCTTTACTGTGATTGCCATAAAATAATTATTTCCAGTACATGGATGTAAAGAAGTCAACTACAACAACTTAGTTATTAAAAACAAAAGTCCTGCTGGGGTTGTGGCTCAAGTGACAGAGCGCCTGTCTAGCAAGTGTGAGATCCTGAGTTCAAACCCCAGTACCACCAAAGAAACAAAGAGCTGAACAGCAATGAACTCAATAAAAGCATATTTAAAAAAAAATCCTTCATCCTTGTCCAGTTAACTGGAAATTCATTTGTACAAATACCCAGTAAGAGAGGCAGCATGAATCTGTTGAAAGATTCTAAGCCTAAGAATCCAGAGACCTGGAATCTGGTCCCACATCTGGCACTGTCTTGCTGAGTTCTTGCCAGCCTAGAGCACAGATTCCCTTGTCTGTAAAATGAGGGCTTGAGCATGAGCACTCTGGTGATCTGATTCACTCATGCACACCTTCATTCAGTATTTATCGAGTGCTTGCTCTATGGTGCAAGTCACAGTAGAGGCTACAAATGGGCACTAAAATGTTGTCTGTTTTAACCACAACAGATGTTCATCCTCCTGCACTGCACACACACAGAAAGCCCAAAGGGGAGTAAGATCCAAATTTGTTTGTCCCTCATAAGATAACCATAAATTGTTTAATGACCTCAGCAAAGAGCCCCTGCCACAAAGCTCACTGGCAAGCAGTTGCATCACAAGGTTTTTCTCTCATCTTATTAAAAATGTAAAAATTATTCAGAAATGAGAACATAGGGCCACAAATGTGTTCTGAAAAAGATAAGTCTTTGTCTCAGGAAAGATGCTTGTGGACCTGGCTGGCCGTGATTGTACCCAACGCCTCAGTATCAAAACGAGCAGAAGGCAGGGACACAGGCTGTGATGAGAACAGGAAGGCAACCGTGAGAGATGAGCCTGTGTTCTCTGACGCTCCAAGGACACTTTTAGATTGTTCTTCTCAGATAAGACGCTCAGGAAGGTTTTTTTTTTTCCTTTTCTTTCCCCCTCGGGAAGATTTATTTTTTAAAAACAGGCTGCTGCAATTTTGCAGCCCTTTCTTCTGTGCAGTGTTGGTTAATTTTTCATGTCGTGTGAAGTGTTGAGATAGCCGGGAGTGTTTATCTCAGAGAAGGGAAGTAGGAGTCAGGATCACTGCCTCAAGTCATATTTGAATTGCTGTCTGGTTAAGCACGGCTTTTTACTTGCTTTGGGAACCAGTAAGTGGACCATATAGATGAAGATTTAGGGTCTCTGAAGAAAAAGATCCTTCCAACAATTAGAGCTATCCTTGATGACATCATTAAGAGTCCTGAATTCTTCCATTACTGAGATTACTCATGTAGAGGCTAGATAACTTTCTATAGTAGTGTCCTGGGGGTTTCTTCATTTGGCCTAAGGTTGGGCAAGGTGATTTGGAATAAAAGTAATTTCTAAGTCTGTAAGTGAAGCCACAAGTTATCTAATAGCCGGGATCATTCACACCTTAAAACAGAAAGTAGGTGATTTATTTATACACCAGATATTTATTAAATACCTACTATATGTAGGGCACTGTTCTTGACGTTGGGGACACAGTAAAGAGCAAGACTGACAAGAGTCCTGCAGGGTGAACTGATAAACATATAAATAAGACAATTGCAGATTAGGATAAATGCCAGGGAATACAAGCCAGGGGAATGGAAGAGGGTGATTGGGGCAGATGAAGGTCAGGTGCTGTTTTAGGTTAGGTTTTGAGGAAAGGTCTTTCTGAGGAGTTAACATTTAAGTTGAGATCTAAATGAAAAGGAGTCTGCCATAGATGACTGGGAAGAGCATTTGAAGCAGAGAGAACATGAGCAAGAGACCATTGATTGACAGGACTGAGAGCAAACACAAGACAGGGAGAGCCACAGAGGAAGGTACAGGTAGATCATAAAGGTTCTCTCACAGAATTTAGCTGTGGTTCTGAACCCATCCAGAGGAAGCTGCTAGAGTTGCATGCTCTGATTTACATCTGTAAAAGCTGGCCACAGATACTTTCTGGAGGGTGAATTGTAGGGGGCAAGGAAGTAAGCAGAGAGGGAACGAGGAGGAACCTCAGGAGAAGCAGGGTTTCAGAGAAGCTGAGAGGAGCAAGGTGTTCCTAAAAGGAAGGAGTGGGAAGCAGTGCTGAGTACAGAGAAATGATTATTGGTTTAGGCAACAGGAAGGTTAGTAATGACCTTGCTGAGCAAATTTCTATGGGTGGCAGCCTTGTAAATCCACCTGGAGTAAATTTAGGAAGAATGGGAAGTGAGTAAGAAGACATGAAGGAGACAGTATTGTTTCAAAAATTGCTGCTGTGAAGGGGTAAAAAGAAGTGGGACTATATTTGGAGGGGAATATGAACCCAGGGGATTGTCTTTAAGTTAGCAGTTGCTATAGCCTATTCTCTGTGTGCTGATGGCTGCTGAGAGGCAGATGCCAAGGACACTGGACAAAGAGTGAGTAATTGCAGAAGAGAAAGCCTCCAAAGGGCACGGAATTAGTTTGCATTTTTATTGAAAGCCAGAATTTCATTATCTTTGGTGTTGATTGATTTGTTGGAATTTTCTTATATTTAATTGAACCATATGAAATTACCAATATTTACCCATTTCTGACCTATGGAAACAGCAGTTTCATAGAATTCTATCTAATAGTTTAACTTAGACAATTTTTTGTTTCTATCATAGGTCTTTAGAATTTATGTACCTCTTTAATTTGAAAATAATCTCAAACTTACCTGAAAATTGCAATTACAGAATCATTTGAGAATAAATTTCTCTTCTCTCTCCCCTCCCTTTAATGAATATTTCTTACAAATAACAATATTCTAAAAAGTAACAATATAATCAGTACAATCAGTAAATTAACATCATGTCTATTGCTACCATTTACATCTCAAACTCATTCTAGTTTTTGCCAGTTGTCCCAATAATGTCCTTAATTAGGAGAGGATCAAGTCCAGAATCTCATGTTGAATTTGGTTATTATGGCTCCTTCACTCTGGAATCCTTCCCCATGCTTCTTTGAGTTTCATGATTTTAACACTTTGAAGAATACAAACTCATTATTTTGTAGAATGACAATTGACTTGGTTTTTCATTATTATATTCAAATTATGAATCAGGTTATGGCATTAGCTACTTGTCATCTAATAGCTAGGATCATTATCAGCTTGAAACAAGAAGTAGGTGATTCATTTATACACCAGGTATTTATTAAGTAGCTACTATGTGTCAGGCACTATTCACGACACTGGGAATATAGTAAAGATCAAGATTGACAAAGTCCTCCAGGGCCCTTCTGTTCTAGGGTAGGCAGACAGGCATTGAATGAGAGAGGCTGATTGGGAAAGATGAGAATGGATGTGGTGACTAACCTGTTATTCATACCCTTGTGTAATCCCCTCCTACTTTTTGCCAGGGTTAATCTTATGACCAAGAGTGTACCAAAATTAACTTATAAAGACAAAGGTTTATTTTGGAGGTTGGAGACCATGATCCATAATCCTGTGGCTTTGGGCCTGTAGTGAGGTAGCACATCTCAGCAGGAGCACATGGCAGAGCAAACCTGCTTACCTCACAAGCCAAGGAGTAGAAAAGAAAAGAAGGGGCTAGGGTCTCATAATCCTTTTTGAGAGCACACCTCCAAATGACCCAAGAACTACCCACTAGGCCCCACCTCTTCAAAGTTTCACCACTCTCCTAATAATACTGTGGGCTGGGGACCCAAGCCTTTAACACATAGACCACTGGGAGATTTTTAAGATCCAAAGTATAGCGAAGAGCTCGCAACAGAAATGATTCAGTTGTACATGTGATCTGTTGTGTCACTTGTCCTGGTAAGACAAGCTTCAGAAGTAGCCCTGTAGATAGGCCCACAAGGAACTAAAGCACCTAGCCAACAGCCAATGAGAAATTGAGGCTTGTAAGCCAAGGGAGTGAGTTTGGATGTGGATTCCCAGCCTTAGTTAAACCTTGAGTGGATGGTATCCATATCCAGCAGGTTGAGAGAGACCTTGAAACAGAACTACCATGCCAAGCCACCTCTGGATCCTGAAACTGTGACGTAGTTATAGTAAAATTTGTTGGCTTAATATACATAGTGAATTCAGCAGAACTATCATGGAAGTGCCGGTGAGTTTTTTTCATTGCATCATGTCAGGTGGCACACAATTTCATCTTATCCTATTATTGATGATATTTATTTGGATCCCTTGATTAAAGTGCTCTCTTCTCAGCTTTTCTACTATGAGGTGACTCTCTCCCTTTTTCTTTTATTTAATGAATATTTTATGGGAGGTACTTTGAAACTATGTAAGTATTATTTTTCCATCCAACTTTCTACTTTTTTCATGTATTTATTTTTCTCAATATGAGATCTCGATTTGCTATTTATTTGATGGGATGTAATCTGTTATTATCATTGTTTATTTTAATGCTCAAATCATCCCCAATTTCACAAGAGGCTCTTCAGCCTGCTCCTGTGTCCTTTGGACATGTCCTCATCATTCTTAGAGCACTTCCCTGATTTCTGGGACAAGATGTTTTAGGCTCATCATGTTCTTTGCCTGTCCTAGCCCTGAAATCACTCATTTCTCCAAGAATTCGATTCTTTTTAGTGGAAAATGGTATTAAAGCTAAGATCTGGGCACTTGGTGTACTTATTGCCACTGCAGGGTCTCTTTTTCCAGGCCCACTCAAAAAGCACACGCACATTTACATGTTCAAATATGTGTGTTTATATAAGTATATACATACATGTCTCTTATGCATTATATAAAATATTTAATGTCTATTTATAAATATCAATACGTAAATCACTGACAAATACATATTTATATCTATAAGTTCATACTACTGCTTTTACTTCTGTGGTATCCAGGGTTTATTCTGTCCTTTCCTGTTTCCATATTAGTAACTACTTTCTCCAACAGTGAGAAATTTGGTTCTCATTTTCCTTACTGTATTTACTTGATTGATCCCCCCATATGTAACCAATCTCCCATTACCCCTTATTCACCCCTTTCTACCATGTATAGGCCTCCATTAAGGCTCTCACTCCCATTTTGGAGGCACAACCCTCTGAGATGCCATCCTTAGTTTGCTTGAGCTCTGATTCCCATTGTGCCTCATGGGCTCCAGCACTCCCCAGACTGTCATAAGCTGCTTCTCCATGCAGATTTCTGACCATCTAATTTCTTCTATAATCATTGGGTTCTTTATGAATTTCTGATTTTACTGAAATATCCTAGGAAATACAAATCCCAAAGAAAATATAAAGAACATTATAAACAGAGCAACTAAAGTATACCTAGAAAATGATTAGATAGAATATGGGAGGAAAGGAGTGCTCAGTTTTCATTTTGGACTTTTGGTTCTTTATATTTTCTGCACTTATACTTTTATTTATGTTAATGATACTAACAGATTATAAGCCATGCTTTAAAATTTTCTGTATTGAAAACATAATTAACATTAATCTTATTTTTTTTAAGGGATAAGATACAAAATTCAAGGCCCTATTGCTAGAGATTCTGATCCAGTGCACCTGGGCAAAAAATTGAAAATTCACACTTTATGCTGATCAGCCGGGTTGGGACTCTTGGACCTATCTGAATGTCAAGTGGGCAGAGGACCTGGTGCTCCATCATATACTAACAGTCAAAGTCACAGGAGTGTCTTTCTGACAACTCAGGACAATTAGGTGTTGCTCTGAAGGCCCACAACCCTACTGATGCCTTCTTCCAAAAGACAGTTGTCCCTGATTCTTACTGTGCAAAGTGAAGGAAGCCTCTGAAAAGATGCAGGTTGAGTATGCCTCAGAACTGTCAAGGCCATCAAAATCAGTCTGAGAAACTGAAACTGACAAGATGCCTCAGGAGACATGACAATGAAATGTAATGGAGCTTGGATGGGGTCAGATAAAGGGCATTAGGTAAAAATTAAGCATGGACTTTGGCTAATAGTAATGTATCATCATTATTCCATGAGTTGCAACAAATGTATCATATTAATGGAAGATGTTAATAGTACCAGAAATTGGGTGTGGGGCATGTAGGAACTCTATACTGTACCATAACGCCATAAGCCTGAAATGGTTCTGAAGCAAAAATTTATGAGAAGAAAGATACAGATTGTACTGCAGCACTTTGTAAATAACCAGAAAGAGGTGGGGCTATCAGAATGGGCATGAAGGATTTAAGCAGGGTACCGTCACCCACATGTGAGAGACAAGATCCATGGCCATTGCTGCAACTCATTGGTTTGTGTTTCCGGAGTGACAGGCCATGGCTGCTGCTATTCCCAGAAGTGTGAGGACAGAGGATGGTAGCTCCCAAAGGTCACTATGTAAATGCCTCATAGATGACCAGTTGCCCGAGGGAGAGTCTGGCCCTGCGCACACACAGGGAAAAGGATGGCTCTGGGAACAGCAGTTGCATGCTTTGCCCTTTGCAAATAATTGTTAGGTGCTTGATGTGCCACCTGCGCTTTGTTGGCAGAAATGCCCTCTTACCGGTGCTGTACAGTATAACCAGTCCCTGTTGCTTGTGGCTCAAAGTCAAGCACACTCTCATTAAACCGGAGTTAAACGTTCAGGTTAGAGCTTACAAAACAATGCAAACAAAAATCATTTCCCACTCCCCCAGCATTTGTAATAACAAACACAACTGAAACAGGAAAACTGCATTTCTTTTTATTCTAAGGTAGACAATATGTCCTGCAAATGAGAGTGAAGCCATGCAGTTTATAAATTACATACAGAAGTTGATCACTTCATGGTAGCCAGGAAGCAAAGAGAAGAGGCCAGGGACAAGATCTATCCTCCAAAGCTTGCTCCCAGTGACCTACTTCTTCCAAGCAAGGCCCACCTCCTAGTTTCTACCACATCCCAATAATGTCATCAAATTACGAATCTTATGTGTGGATTAATAATTGATTAGATCAGCATCCTTATGATCCAGTCACTGACCCAAAGCCCATCAGGTGGCAACCAAGCCGTTAAACATGAACCTTTGGGGGACATTTCAGATTCAAACCAAAGCACCCATAGACAACACTTACCTCAATACTATATTACAAGGCATTCCCACAAATCTCAAAATATAGGTAGGTGATGGAGATAAACACCAACAACCATAGACTTGCATATTATCAGTGTTTGTACATGGGAAGGAAGGCAGGAAAAAAGAATGGGGCAAGAGACCCCAGGATAGCTAACAAGTACTTATGAAGAGTCATAAGCAACTAATCTGAGTGTAACAGCTGGCACTGGGAGAGGTTTTACCCAGTTCAACGCCAGGCAAGTGCCAGCAGATCTAGTTCTGTAAGGGGGTGAACCACTGGAGCCACATAAACTATAAAACCAAACCTCCAAGGCTCCCTTCCTGGAAAAGGGATCCATCTGAGGAGAAATTTCTAATAGTGAAATCAAAATTGGCAGGACATTGACAATAATGATGAAGGGAAGTAAAAGTCTAGATGAAAGTGGGGAACACAGAGGAATTCTCAGCAAGCAAGCTGCCACGATTTTGGACACTCCACTAAAACAACTGTTGCGGGAAAATAATGGACCAGCAAGAGCGAGACTCAAACCCAGGTGGTTGGAGGAAAGGAGGATTTATTTACACTAGCAGACCAGTGCCTGGATCTCTCCAAAATGGCACCGGCCCTTTAGCTCAGAGCTGTTGGTTTTTATGCCTCAGAATGCAAAAGCAAGCAAGTGGGAAGGACAAAAGCAGATGTGGTAGTTTGCCTTTTGCTGGGAGGCTGCAACATATCACAGTAGCACATCACATCACACTAGCACATCTATGGCAAAAGGACATCCACTGTTTCTTACACAATGGCCTGAAACAGGGGCCCGGCTGGGGGAGGGAGTTTTTACTTGCCTTCAGATCTTTCCCTGGGTTTCTTTATCATTCCCTCCTTTTACTCTTCATAATCCCTTATGACCATTTTTGGGATGTCATCTAGGGTCAGTCTTTGATATTGTCTCACTAATTTTAATTTAATGCTGTTCATCCAGTCGTGAGTGAACCTGGTGAGGAGGTTTATCACACAAGGCTGTAAGAGTAATAGCATAAGGAGCACAGTAAGTGGGCC
This sequence comes from Castor canadensis, assembly GCF_047511655.1. Taxonomy (NCBI): domain Eukaryota; kingdom Metazoa; phylum Chordata; class Mammalia; order Rodentia; family Castoridae; genus Castor; species Castor canadensis. The sequence goes on along the minus strand of NC_133386.1, from coordinate 52,733,943 downwards.
TGCCATGGGGGCTACCCATGGAGCACAGCTCTTCCATCGTGTATTCCAAAATGTTTCCTTGTTTCTTTCCCTTGCCTTGATTCTCTCCAGTAATTGGCGTGCATTTTCTCTCACTATCCCTGAATAGAAGCAACATTCTTCCCCTAAAAACATGCAGAGTCCCCCTTTTTCCGCAGTAATAAGGTTTAAGCCGTGACAGTTCTGTAAGATTACAGCTGCCAGTGAGTCCACCTGGTTTTGTAGGGTGACGATGCTCTGTTGTACTAATCCTAATTCTTCATGGATTTGTTCAGACAGCTGGCTGTGCTGGACTTGTTGGAGTGGCAGTAGCCCCCCGTGGCTGTTGCTCCTGCCAGGGTGACTTCCAGAAGTATCGGGAGGATGATGGGGTCTCGTCAGAAGTAGGTCTGGCCGTCAGATTGTTGGTTTAGGTATCGAGCAACTTCAGTCCCAGGAAGTATGTCCAGGTCTGGAACTAAGAAAACTAGGGCACAACCCGCCCCCCACTCCCATAAAAGGTATGGATCCCTCCCTGGCAGGCAAAGTAAGTCCCATTGGGTGCCTTGACTCATTTTACCAGATTGGTACAATTAATTCTGTTACCAAAGCATTCAGTTTCTCCAGTTGTTTGGACAGCTGAGCCTCTGAGACAGGTATTGTCGTTTGGGTTGAGTAGTTCAGGCCCAGCTCATGTATCTCAGATATGGTAGTCAGGCCCATCCCCATCCCGGCATATGACACTTGGCCAGCCCTCAGGCAAATCCAACAGTTTCTGCCTAGTTCAGGGTCTGCTCGTTGTACTAGCTGGTGGCTGCTGTTTGCCAAAGCTATCATTTTAATGAGAGGGTGTAACGGGGGCTGATCAGTCCCATCCAAGGTGGGAGGGAGGATTTGCCCCTGTGTCCAGGGATCCAAGGAATTAACTTTACTAACTGAGAGAGAGAGATGTTAGCTGCTTTAATATCAAGCCTAAGGATCTTGAAGACTGCAGGGTCTCCCCAATGATTTTCGAGGCATCCTCCCAGCCTGAAGACCCTAGTTCCTCATGGTTGTGGTTCATCTATTGTTAATTGGAGGAGGTCTCCCTTTCCTTCCTGCTCCTGGGGATAGCCTCTGGACACTGACACCCTGGCCTTTGGGGGCCCCTGGAGAGGCAAAATCTACACATGACCAGTGTCATAGAAAGGACCACGAAGGCCCCCCACAGTCATCCCAGTTCCGAGGTACTCGGCCGTGCACATTGGATTTACGATCTTTGGATGGACCAGCACAAGTCAGGGTGGAGGGCCCAGCTGGGGCTATTTGCTGGCCTCTGGGCCTGGGCAGTACCTAAAGGAGACAAGACAAGGGCCTGACAAAGCACAGATGGTATAGTTAATTAATATAGTTCCCTCTTGTTCTTCCAAGAGTTTGACCTCCCACATCAGTTTATGAGACCCCAGCTGGATCTGGAGGTTTTGTTTGTGAGTCATTTATTATGATTACAGCTGTTAGTAGAATCAGTAGGTCTGTCTAGGGCCTCATCAGCACTCCCTCGGGTCAAGGTCAAGTCAACAACTGGTCCGGGTTGGCTCCGGATTGCCACTCCTGGCCTGGATCTCCGCTGGCTTGGTGTGCATGTGATGATCCATGGTTTCAGTCCTGCAACCTTAAGGGCTGAAGGAGTGGTTAGAATAACTTGGTAAGGTCCCTCCCGTTGGTGGTCTAAGTTCTCTCTAGTTGGGGTTTTGACCCAAACCCAGTCCCCCAGGCTCCATGGGTGCAAGGGCCCGAGGGTCATGGGGGCTGGCTCCGGGTGTCCTAGGTGCCAGGCAATCTCCCTGGAAGCACGCACCAAGCCTTTTAGGATCTTGTGGAGGCCGATCTGTCCATACTCCCAAAGGTCTCCAGCCTGTCCAGGTATTAGTGGTAGTGGCTGTCCATACAGGACTTCAAAGGGAGAGAGACTGCATTTTCCAGGTGTACACCTAATTTTGAACAGTGTCAAGGGTAATACATCTGGCCACAGTAGCCCTGTCTCTTGACATTGTTTTGCTAGTGCTGTCTTGATAGTCCTGTTCTTCCTTTCCTCTTGGCCTGATGATTAGGTGTGCAAGTCCCAAGTCAGCCCGACTGCACAAGATATTCCTTGGACCACCTGGCTGACAAAAGCAGGCCCGTTGTCTGACCTGATGCTGCTAGGCACCATGAACCGAGGAATAATCTCCCTGGCTAGAGCTCTTGACACTTCTGTGGCCTTTTCCATATGGTGGGATATGCCTCTACCCAGCCCATGAAGGTGCAGACCACCACCAGGAGGTACCGATAAGTTCTACTCGGTTGGATCTCAGCGAAGCCATCTCTAAGTGTTGGAATGGGTAGACCCCCTTCTTCTGGGAGAGCAGCAGGGGCTTGGGTCCCTGTCCTGGGTTGTGTTGGGTGTAGCACAGGCAAAGCCATGCTGGTTGACTGAGTTAAAGTCGCCAATGGGGGAATGACCAGGTATTTTTGTAATAGTCTCTGTAGGGAGGTTTTGCCCAAATGGGTGATGTCGTGTGCCAGCCTTACCAGGACTGGAGCTGTCTTTTCTGGTATTAGGATCCTTCCTTCCAGGGTTATGAACCAGCCTTCTGATTTCTCTTTAGCCCCCGTTTCATGGGCCTGTTCTCTCTCTTGTGGGCTGTACTCTGGTATGTCTAGGAGGACGGGGAAGGCAAAGCATACTTTGGCTAAAGTAGCATCTTTCTTTTGTACTCCTCCTGAGAGGGCTGCTTTTTTTGCTTTCCTGTCCGTAAATCCATTTCCTTGGCTGATCTTGTCTGGCCAGTTGGTGTGGGCCAGACAGTAGATGACTGCAATGGCTCAGGGCTTCCAGACTGCCTCTAACAGTTGTAAGATTTGTTGGCTGTTTTTGATCTCTTTACCTCCACATGTCAATAGGCCTCTCTCCCTCCTCTTCTGGCAAATATGTGTCCAGATTGAGAGTCCTCACTGCTTCGACTCATGCCCCAGGGTTCTTGCCCAATAAAGCCTGATATCTGGCCACTCATTCCCCGTTCATCTATCGACTGGCAGTGCCGTTGAGCAGAGAAGTTACTTGGTGGGGGACCCGCAGCGTGATGTGTTGTCCCAGAGTCAGTTTATCTGCTTCCTGTATTCAGAGGAATGCTGCTGCCAGTGCCCGGAGGCATGGGGGCCAACCTGAGGCCACAGGGTCTAATTTCTTGGACAGGTAGGTTACTGGCCAGTTCCATGGCCCCAGTGGCTGGGCCAGGACACCTAACTCTATGCCTCCCTTCTCATGGACGTAGAGGTGGAAAGGGCGAGTGACGTCCAGGAGAGCCAGGGCCAGTGCCTCACCCAGGTGTTGTTTAAATTTTTGGAATGTGTCCTCTTGGTCAGGGCCCCAGTGCAATGGTCCTGTGGGATACCCCTTTAGTGCTGCATAAAGCAGCCCAGCAGTGACCGAGAATCTGGGGATCCATAGGCAGCAGAAGCCTCCGGCACCTGGAAAGTCCCTCAGCCGTCTTTGGGACTCTGGGCGTGGGTACCAGAGGATCACTTCTTTTCTCCCAGTTGCCAGCCTTCTCTTTCCCTGGCTCAGGTGATATGCCAAGTTTATGACCTCCTCCTGACAAATTTGTGCTTTCTTTTGTGAGACCTTGTATCCTGCTTTCTGTAAGAATTGGAGCAGTTCTTCTGTTCCGTTTTTGCAGGCCTCCGGGTGGGGACCTCTAAGAGTATATCATCTACATACCGGAGGACAGTGCAGTCTTTTGGTCAGCAGTTTCCTAGGTCTCTGACTAAGGCCTCCCCAAAGATAGTAGGGGAATTTTTGAAGCCCTGTGGGAGCCTACTCCAGGTTAATTGTCCTTTTGTTCCAGTGTCAGGGTCCTCCCATTCAATTGCGACCAGGGGCTGGCTAGCTTCTGCCAGGCACTGACAGAAGAACGCATCCTTAAGGTCCAGACATGTGAACGCCTTGGTGGTGGGAGGAATCAAAGTCAGCAGAGTGTATGGATTGGGGACGACAGGATGAATAGTCTGTGCCTTGCTCCTTGTTCACCCAGCGTAGGTCTTGAACTGGTCGATAATCACTGGACCCTTGCTTTTTGACAGGGAGAAGAGGTGTGTTCCAGCCTGATCCTACTTCCCTCAGGATTCCCTGCGCCCGTAGGCATTGAATGTGTGGCGCGATTCCCCTCCCGGCCTCTAGAGATGTTGAATATTGTCTTTTTTTTATTGTTTTATTATTCATATGTGCATAGAAGGCTTGGGTCATTTCTCCCCCCTGCCCCCACCCCCTCCCTTACCACCCACTCCGCCCCCTCCCTCTCCCCCCCCCTCAATACCCAGCAGAAACTATTTTGCCCTTATCTCTAATTTTGTTGTGGAGAGAGTATCAGCAATAATAGGAAGGAACAACGGTTTTTGCTGGTTGAGATAAGGACAGCTATACAGGGAGTTGACTCGCATTGATTTCCTGTGCGAGTGTGTTACCTTCTAGGTTAATTCTTTTTTTTTTTTTTTTTCATTTTTCTTTTATTATTCATATGTGCATACAAGGCTTGGTTCATTTCTCCCCCCTGCCCCCACCCCCTCCCTTACCACCCACTCAACCCCCTCCCGCTCCCCCCCCTCAATATCCAGCAGAAACTATTTTGCCCTTATCTCTAATTTTGTTGTAGAGAGAGTATAAGCAATAATAGGAAGGAACAAGGAGTTTTGCTGGTTGAGATAAGGATAGCTATACAGGGCATTGACTCACATTGATTTCCTGTGAGTGTGTGTTACCTTCTAGGTTAATTCTTTTTGATCTAACCTTTTCTCTAGTACCTGGTCCCCTTTTCCTATTGGCCTCAGTTGCTTTTAAGGTATCTGCTTTAGTTTCTCTGCGTTAAGGGCAACAAATGCTAGCTAGTTTTTTAGGTGTCTTACCTATCCTCACCCCTCCCTTGTGTGCTCTCGCTTTTATCATGTGCTCATAGTCCAATCCCCTTGTTGTGTTTGCCCTTGATCTAATGTCCACATATGAGAGAGAACATACGATTTTTGGTCTTTTGGGCCAGGCTAACCTCACTCAGAATGATGTTCTCCAATTCCATCCATTTACCAGCAAATGATAACATTTCGTTCTTCTTCATGGCTGCATAAAATTCCATTCTGTATAGATACCACATTTTCTTAATCTATTCGTCAGTGGTGGGGCATCTTGGTTGTTTCCATAACTTGGCTATTCTGAATAGTGCTGCAATAAACATGGGTGTGCAGGTGCCTCTGGAGTAACCTGTGTCACAGTCTTTTGGGTATATCCCCAAGAGTGGTATTGGTGGATCAAATGGTAGATCAATGTTTAGCTTTTTAAGTAGCCTCCAAATTTTTTTCCAGAGTGGTTGTACTAGTTTACATTCCCACCAACAGTGTAAGAGGGTTCCTTTTTCCCTGCATCCTCGCCAACACCTGTTGTTGGTGGTGTTGCTGATGATGGCTATTCTAACAGGGGTGAGGTAGAATCTTAGTGTGGTTTTAATTTGCATTTCCTTTATTGCTAGGGATGGTGAGCATTTTTTCATGTGTTTTTTGGCCATTTGAATTTCTTCTTTTGAGAAAGTTCTGTTTAGTTCACTTGCCCATTTCTTTATTGGTTCATTAGTTTTGGGAGAATTTAGTTTTTTAAGTTCCCTATATATTCTGGTTATCAGTCCTTTGTCTGATGTGTAGCTGGCAGATATTTTCTCCCACTCTGCGGGTGTTCTCTTCAGTTTTGAGACCATTTCTTTTGATGAACAGAAGCCTTTTAGTTTTATGAGGTCCCATTTATCTATGCTATCTCTTAGTTGCTGTGCTGCTGGGGTTTCGTTGAGAAAGTTCTTACCTATACCTACTAACTCCGGAGTATTTCCTACTCTTTCCTGTATCAACTTTAGAGGTTGTGGTCTGATATTAAGATCCTTGATCCATTTTGAGTTAATATTGGTATAGGGTGCTATACATGGATCTAGTTTCAGTTTTTTGCAGACTGCTAACCAGTTTTCCCAGCAGTTTTTGTTGAAGAGGCTGCTATTTCTCCATCATATATTTTTAGCTCCTTTGTCAAAGACAAGTTGGTTATAGTTGTGTGGCTTCATATCTGGGTCCTCTGTTCTGTTCCACTGGTCTTCATGTCTGTTTTTGTGCCAGTACCATGCTGTTTTATTGTTATTGCTTTGTAATATAGTTTGAAGTCAGGTATTGTGATACCTCCAGCATTGTTCTTTTGACTGAGTATTGCCTTGGCTATTCGTCGCCTCTTGTGTTTCCATTTAAATTTCACGGTAGATTTTTCGATCTCTTTAATGAATGTCATTGGAATTTTGATGGGAATTTCATTAAACATGTAGATTACTTTTGGGAGTATAGACATTTTTACTATGTTGATTCTACCAATCCATGAGCATGGGAGATCTCTCCACTTTCTATAGTCTTCCTCAATCTCTTTCTTCAGAAGTTTATAGTTTTCCTTATAGAGGTCATTCACATCTTTTGTTAGGTTTACACCTAGGTGTTTGATTTTTTTTGAGGCTATTGTAAATGGAATTGTTTTCATATATTCTTTTTCAGTTTGCTCATTATTAGTGTATAGAATGCTAATGATTTTTCTATGTTGATTTTATATCCTGCTACCTTGCTGTAGCTATTGATGATGTCTAGAAGCTTCTGAGTTGAGTTTTTTGGATATTGTCTTTGATGCACCAGGATGGCTCCTGGTTTGACAGTGACCAATACTGGGGGATGTCCTGTGCTAGCCCAATTCACCCATCCTGGTCCCAAACACCCAGGAACCAGTTCATGAGGTGATCTAGGAATGGTTGAGGATGGACGGGTTTATTGTCCCTGGGGTGTGTATGTGCCACTCTTCTTCAAGACTGACCTCCAAGGTTAACACTGGCAGGATGCTAACATCAGGGGGTCCCAGATCCATAGATACTGTGTTGCCTGGTTTAGAAAGTAAGTCTCTTCCCAGAAGAGGGCCTGGAGCCTCTGGCACATACAGAAACTGGTGCCTGACCCGGTGTCTGCTGACCATGCATTCTTGGGGTTTGCAGAACTGGTGCTCCTCTAATGGTGATTGAGTCCTTGGTGAGCCGACCGGTTGGTGTGGTCACGGTGGAAATGGCTGCCCCAGTGTCCAGAACGAAGTCTATGTGGTGGCCTTCAATGTCATGCTTGACCGTGGGCTCCTGAGGGCTGATCAAAAGGGAGCCCAGTCACCCTCAGTCAGACTCGTTTCCCCAGGCTGTGTTTGTCTGTAGGTTGCAGTCTTCCTTGGATTTAACAGCAGGCACTGTCACTCTTTCTTTTTCCTTTTTTTTCTTGTTGGGGAACTCATTTTTCCAAAGTCCCTCTTCCTTACAGCAGGCACACAGATTTTCCCCCAGGGTGTGTATGCTGCGGTGTGTTGCTGCCAGTCCAGGAGGTCGGTGGTAATGAAGGGCTTGTACATGTATTACATGGGTCCAGCCACATATGACCCATCAGCCTGGGGTAATGACAGCCCAGAGCCTGGCGGAGGGGGCATAGCATCGCAGCCAGCGTTCTTGCCTCCTTGCTTGTTAGCTTCCCAGAGTTCAGCGACCTTCCTCAATGACTCATATCTTTCTCTGGGACCATAGAAGATAAAGGAGGGTATAATGAGGGATCCATTGGATGACATGGGTGGGGGTTCAAGTCCGATGCCTCCTCCTTTCTGTTGGGGTCCTCTGAGTCGGACTCAGGTCTCAGGGAGGCTGGGGCATCTGGGCTCACTGGAAGGACATATGGGGGCTGGTCTGGTGGCTCAGGTTCCGAGGTGTGGTGGACCTCAAATTTCTTTTCCTGTACTTTGCCATTAACCAGAACGGCTGTGTGTCTCCTGGGTGCATGAAAATGTAACCAGTCAGGTGGGTGGGCAGCCAGGATGGACCAGGAGTCAATGTGAGGAAAGTGGTCTGGATGACCTGGATCCCCAATGATTATGTCTCTCACATGGGTGATAGTGGCTAGGTCCAGTGTGCCCTCTGTGGGACATCCTACGTTGAAAGTGGGCCATTCTAGTTCACAAAATGTCCGGAGCTTTGCTGGCTTCATCTGGACTCCATAATTACCCAAGAAGCCGTCCCTAAAGTTAGCGAGCATGGTCTGGAGCACTGTCAGGTGCTTTAATCTGATTTATTTCAGATTCTCAGAGGAACCCATTTTATATATGCCTGGTTACTATTGATGCTGCAGGACAGACAAAGGGAAGGGGATGTCTCTCAGCAAGAGACCACACAGATATTCATCTGTCTGTAACCCCAGGCGATGGGGTCAGGTGTGGCTTGGCCATAGTGGGTTCAGCCCAACCGGGTGACTTGGTGATCAAATGCTGGTCCCACCCCACCATAGACTGTATGCCAAATACTGTGAAATCACACCGGAGCTCACTTGGACTCCATAGCCTTTAGGGGACCTTAGAGATCCCCGGCTGTGAAGCCACAAATTCAAGCTTGAAATGCAAGCGAGTCAAGCCACTCAGTCACACACCATTCACTCAGAGTTTAAAATAATCAGTTCCTATTTATTTCCCCTAAAATCATGGCCTGCTCTAATCCCAGTTGACCAGAATCACATCAGTCAGAGAGGAAAGGGACGGGTCACCCTGGATATTCTTCAGGGTTCAGCTGGTCCCCTATGGAGGATCAGTCCACGCCAGCTCCTTACACTGACTGCTGCGGGGCTTCCTACCTGGTCGGGACATCCAGCACAGATCTCTGTTTGAACTCCACCAGTCCAAGAGCCTGTTCCGAGGCTCTGCAGCCTCCTTCAGTCGTCTTGAAGGAGACCCCGGAATCACGTCAGGGGTGTGCACTTCCCAGTTCCAGGGACCCCCACAAGCTGCGGAGCCAGGGAGCAGGGACCCATTACCCAACAGGGCTCAGCAGTCTGATCTCTCCAGGGCCTCCAGAAATGTTGGGGGAAAATAACAGACCAGCAAGAACCCAGGTGGTTGGAGGAAAGGAAGATTTATTTACACTAGCAGACCAGTGCCTGGATCTCTCCAAAATGGCACCAGCCTTCTAGCTCAGGGCTGTTGGGTTTTTATGCTTCAGACTGTGGAAGCAAGCAAGCGGGAAGGACAAAAGCAGACATGGTGGTTAGCCTTTTGCTGGGAGGCTGCAACACATCATACTAGCACATCTATGGTGGAGGACATCCACTGTTTCTTTCAGAATGGCCTGAAACATGGGGCCTGGTTGGGGGAGGGAGTTTTTACTTGTCTTTAGATCTTTCCCCTGGGTTTCTTTATTACAACCAAAGGAGGCATTTTGTGAAGTTAGGGATATTTTCCTGAACTACACCTCCTTCTAAAAGCTCAGGAAAACTAAATTTGCAAAATAAGCAACCAAAAAGAATCATATAAAGTTATCAGAAGAACAACAGAACACAGAGCAGAACGGCATCCTTACAGACAATACAAGCACACCAGAGACAAGTCAGTAAGAGAGGTCAAAAGTGCAATGTACTGTTTCACAATGAGTGAAAATAAAACTTTAAAATGAAGAAAGGCATAAAGAGTATTTAGGAGAAAGGGTCAAATACTAACAATAGGCAAAGATTATTTAATGTGGATAGTAGGAGTCTTTAAAAGAGCAAAGCAAAAGAATAGAAAAACACTAAAAACAGTAAGGCAAAAAAAACCTTTCTGGAATAAAACAAAAGTACATATTGAAAGAGCACACCACATACCTGAGAATGTTGACCTAGAATGACTAATACTAGAATGCATCCTAAGTTAACTATACTTTAAATAAAAAATTCCTTTAGACATCAAAACATAAAGACTTTTAAAATAAAGAATATTAGATTATCATAAGGTTTTTTGGATGCAGCACTTCAGGCCAGGAGAAAGGAATAGAGTAATATATTTCAGATTCTCAAGAAAAGAAAATGTGGACCAAGGATATTATTTTCAAAGCTTTTCAGTATAAAAGTAGAAGTGGTTTTGTTATCAGTAAGAAAGAACCCAGGGAGTATTGTGTGGAGAATGAGATCCAGACAACTGAAATGACTAGAGACATTTCCATGATTTAGGTGAGTGACACCACCCCCCAAAGCCCATGTGCTAAAGGCTAGGTCCCCACCTGGTGATGCTATTGAGAGATGTTGAAACATACAGAGGTAAGGCCTAGTGCAAGGGCACATTTGTTTGTACCCTTGAAGGAGATATTGGAAGTCTGGCCCCTCCTCTTCATCACTCTCTTTGCTTCCCAGCTGCCATGAAGTGAGCAGCTGCCTCCACCATGCAGTCCTGTCATAATGTACTACCTCTCCCCAGGGAACAGTGAACCAACTAACCATGGACTGAAACCTCCAAACCTGTGAGCCAAAATAACCCTGTCTTTATAAGCAAATGATCTCAAGTATTTTGTAACAGTAACAGAAAACTGACGCAGACATTGACATAAAGTTTAATATGAATAGTAAATTATAGTTGCCTATAGAACTAAAATGAGAGTTAAAAGGAAGGGAGGATAATATATCATGACTACATGTTCAAACAATATGTAATGTAGTAGACCTCTGGAAAAAAAATAGGATGATCTGGAGAAAATTTGCAAAGATAAAGTCTGTTCTCAGAGCTCACATCAATGGGGTGGTATTATTACCAGTGGTGTGAGGCTGTTGTATGTGTAATATGGGATGAAGACAATTAGTAATTTGGCCTATTTTAATTCTGTTACCTTCTATGTCCTAGAGATACAGGATTACAAGATTCTCTCTCTCTCTCTCTCTCTCTCTCTCTCTCTCTCTCTCTCTCTCTCTCTGTCTCTCTCTCTCATACACACACGCCTGTGTGCACGCATGCAATGGCCCCCAGTACAATTACAGTTCCTAGTCCTACATTGTGGTCTTAAAATACCAATGCCCCACTAGTAGGAACCAGAGCTTCTGAGAGGTGTGGTTGATTCCATGTCTGTGCTGGGAAAAATGTACAAAATAAACCTGGAACTTCTTGTTAATCCAGATGTCCCGTCCAGCAGGACACTTCAGCGTGGGTAGCGAACCTAGAAGGGGAAGAATGAAGGGACAAGAGACACGAAGGATGACAGCAAGACAGGAGTTCTGATCAAGCTGCAAAATTTCATTGTTCACACAGGGGTATTTATGTGCTGAGGGAGTGAGGGGTATGACGAGGTGCAGGCCGGTTGGCTGGTTCTGCTGTAGGACTTCTGATAGGGTGCATGTTGACGCCAGCGGCAAGGTAAACTCCCGGAAGAGAAGCAGGGACGGCGCCATCTTGTGCTGGAGATGGAGAAGTTGGGCGGGTGGTGCGACACCGCAGGCTATTTGCTATTTGCATGAACACAGGACGTTGGGAGAAATGCAAGATGTCCCAGGAAGACAAACAACCGCAAAATGTTCCAGGGCAAGGTCAAGACAGAATGGCTCACAAAGGGAGCCTTGTCTCCGACATTTCCCCCTTATTCTTATACAAACATGACCAGAATATGTCGGCTTATTGAGAGGGGATGACAGAGGCCCAGTTCCTCAGGGTGGAGATCATTTTTGCTTTGTAAGCAAGCGTCCTTGCTAAGTTCTCAAGAGAATCTCCTCGGCATGTTTTTTGAGGAGGCGGATTTTTTAGGAGCATGCCGACCGCCGTGCACCAGGGCATGTCATACAGAGGTCTTGGGTCTGGGGATCCTAGGATCCACCCTCCTGCAGTCTTACCTGCACCCTCGTTTAGAAAAGCCTTTATGATCACTCTCCCTGGGTGCTGCCTCCCCCAAGCGGAGGGGCCCAGCGGAAGAGGGCCCCATGGGCGATGAGTGGTCAAGAATGTTATATAAGAAGAGGGGGTGGCAGAGAGAAAATTTGGAAACCCAGATGGAGCATTTAGCGAGTTTCTATTGAAAGGAAGGTCTCAGGAGCACGGTCTTCCATATCCAGGCGATGATAATGGACCTGTATAGGTTTAGAGGCTAAGGTGTTGATTTGTTCTTTAATAAATTGTATCAGCCTGTTTATAATGCAGGGCCCTATGATCACAATTAAAAGTAGACCCAGCAAGGGGCCTAATAGTGGAAGAAGGTAGGGTAGAATTCCATTAAGCCCAGTCCAGAGGGGGTTTTCAAATAGCTCCCTTCGTCTCTTTTCTAAATCTTCTTGAAGCTGTTTAATTTTGGTGCGTACTATGCCTGATTTATTGGCATAAAAGCAGCATCTTTCCCCTAAGGCCAAGCGGATACCTCCCTGGTTGGCTGTTAGCAGATCTAAGCCTCGCCTGTTCTGAAGGACCACTTCTGCCAGGGAGTCTATTTGGTCCTGTAAATCCTTAATGGTTCCAGATAGAGTTTGTACATCATCTATAAGTTGTTGAGATAGGCGACGGTAAGAGCGTATAGCCGTGCCTAAGCCAGCTGTACCTGTGCCTATAGCTGCTGTTATTCCAAGGCTGGCAAGGAGCGGTAAGGCTTGTATTGCCCGTTTATGTCTTTTAATTAAGGTGTCTAAGCTAGGAATGGGCAGAGGTTCATCTCCTGAGACAACAGTAACATCTGGGAGTAATAAGGCAACAACACAGCCACCAGTCCAATTTGCTGGAAGCCTGGGGAAGGCTGAGTTTCCTCCACACAAAAGAACTGTACCGTTGGGGGGACAAAGAGCTGGGGTGGGTGAGGAATAATTTAGAACTGATGAGCAATTTCCAAAAGAACTAACCCCAACGTCAATATCATGAGAATTATTTTGCATCATGCCTTGAAGGCATACTGTAGGTGCATCCATAGGCTGTACTTTAAAGGGAAGTCCAGATTGGCAGGTATCCTGATTACTTATTGCTCTGAATGGTAACGGGCGACTGCTTCCTCAAGGGAAGCTTGTTCCTCGGGAGCTAGGGTGTCATCAGGGCTTAAAACTGGATAAAGGTGGGTGGCTTTTTTTGGGTCCTGGGGCGGAATAGGGTCCTTAGATTTTGAGCTAGATTGTGAAGAATCTATATCAATAGTAACTGAAGGACATCGGGAAGGAGGGCGGGAGGCCGTTTGCATAGCATCCTGCCCAAGTTTAACAAGCTTTAAAGTACCATTATCAAAGGGTGCACTTTTGAGAATGTCATTAATTAGATTCCAATAAGAAAAGGTGGTTACTGGGACCTTTTCAGGGCCGAAAGATTCATAATAGTCTTTTAAACAGTCTCCGACCCGGAGCCGTCTTTTACCATTGATGGTTCCTTCAAGAGGAAACCAAGGACATAGGTCTCCTATGTAAGAAAAGAATGACTTTAAGTCCTTTTTCTTAACACGTGCCCCTCGCGTCTTGAGGGCCTCCTTGAGGCCTGACAGAAACAAATCATGTGACGACACTGCTTGTCCCACGGTGGGTCACTCACCGTTCGCCACCCTCACTCTCCTCCTGGATCTGTCTCTCGGTTGCGTTTGCCGAGGCGATCGCGAACTCCGCTTGGCGCCAAGTCTTCCCGGAGGACGGTGTTCTCCCCGCAATCAAAGGAATAGCTACAGCCACGTTGGGCGCCAGATGTCCCGTCCTGCAGGACACTTCAGCGTGGGTAGCGAACCTAGAAGGGGAAGAATGAAGGGACAAGAGACACAAAGGATGACAGCAAGACAGGAGTTCTGATCAAGCTGCAAAATTTCATTGTTCACACAGGGGTATTTATGTGCTGAGGGAGTGAGGGGTATGACGAGGTGCAGGCTGGTTGGCTGGTTCTGCTATAGGACTTCTGATAGGGTGCACGTTCGCGCCGGCGCCAAGGTAAACTCCCGGAAGAGAAGCAGGGACGGTGCCATCTTGTGCTGGAGATGGAGAAGTTGGGCGGTTGGTGCGACACCACAGGCTATTTCCATGAACACAGGACGTTCGGAGAAATGCAAGATTTCCCAGGAAGACAAACAACCGCAAAATGTTCCAGGGCAAGGTCAAGACAGAATGGCTCACAAAGGGAGCCTTGTCTCCGACATCCAGATAGCAAAAAAGCTTTCGAAGAATACTAGGGTCCTATTGTTGTGGGAAGAATTTGGACCAGCGAGAACGAGACTCAAACCCAGGTGGCTGGAGAAAAGGAAGATTTATTATGCTATTGGGCCAGCACCTGGATCTCTCCAAAAATGGCACTGGCCCCACAGCCCAAGGCTGCAGGCTTTTTATGCCTCAGATTGAGAAAGCAAACAAGTGGGAAGGACAAAAGTAAATGTGGCAGTTAGCTTCTCCCTAGGAGGTTACAACTTATCACACTACCTCAAGGTTACAGCACACCACACCACACTAATACATCTGTGAAACTGGGCAGACCGGGGAAGGGAGCTTGCCTTCAGATCTTTCCCTGGGTTTCTTTAACATTCCCTCCTCTTACTCTTCATAATCCCTTATGACCATTTTGCGGGGGTGGGGGGGGGCATCTAGAGGCAGTCTTTGATATTGCCTCACTCATTGTAATCTAATGGCATTCATCCAATTGCGAATGAACCTGGTGAGAAGGTTTATCATGCAAGGCCCTAAGAATAGCATAAAGAGAATAGTAAGTGGGCCCACCAGGGGGGCTGTCCAGGAGGCCCAGCTCTTCCATCCTGTATTCCAAAATGTTTCCTTGTTTCCTTCCCTTGCCTTGATCCTCTCTCGTAATTGGCATGCATTTTGTCTCACTATCCCTGACTGGTTTGCATAGAAGCAACATTCTTCCCCTAAAAACACGCAAATTCCCCCTTTTCTGTAGTAATGAGGTCTAAGCCTCTACGGTTCTGTAAGACTACGGCTGCCAGTGAGTCCAACTGATTCTGTAAGGTGATGATGCTCTGTTGTACTAATCCTAAATCCTCACGGATTTGTTTAGACAGCTGGCTGTGCTGGACTTGTTGGAGGCCAATAGCAGTAGCTCCCGTAGCTGTTGCTCCTGCCAGGGTGACTCCCAGAAGTACCAGGAGGACGATGGGGTCCCGTCAGAAATGGGTCTGGCCATCAGCTTGTTGGGTTAGGTATCAAGCAACTTCAGTCCCGGGAAGTATGTCCAGGTCCAGGACTAAGAAAACTAGGGTGCAAGCCCCCCTCTTCCCCTCCTCCCCCGTAACAGGTGTGAATCCCACCCTGACAGGCAAAGTAAGTCCCATTAGGTGCTTTGGCTGCTTTTTACCAGATTGGTGCAATTCTTTTTGTTACCAAAGTATTTAGTTTCTCCAAAAATTTGAATAACTGGGCCTGTGAGACAGGTATTGTCGTTTTGGGTTGAGTTGTCCAGGCCCAGCTCATGTATCTTGGATATGTTAGTCAGGTCCACCCCGGCATATGACACTTGGCCAGCCCTCAGGCAAATCCAACAGTCTCTGCCTAGTTTGGGGTCTGCTCATTGTACTAGCTGGTGGCTGCTGTTTGCCAAAGCTATCATTTTAATGAGAGGGGGTGTCAGGGTGTAACGGGGGCTGATCAGTCCCATCCAAGGTGGGAGGGAGGATTTGCCCCTGTACCCAGAGGTCCAAGGAATTAACTTTACTAACTGAGAGAGAGAGAGAGAGAGAGAGATGTTAGCTGCTTTAATCTCAAGCCTAAGGATCTTTAAAACTGCAGGGTCTCCCCAATGATTTTCAAGGCATGCTCCCAGCCCAAAGACCCTAGTTCCCCATCGTTGTGGTTCATTTGTTGTTAATTGGAAAAGGTTTTCCTTTCCTTCTTGCTTCCTGTGCCTTAGACCGCTCATTCACGTTGAAGAGGTTTGAAGATAGCTTCTGGACACTGACACCCTGGCCTTTGGGGGTGCCTTTTCCAAGCCCCCAGAGAGGCAAAATGAATACATGACCAATGTTGTAGAAAGGACCATGAAGGCCCCCCCACAGTCATCCCAGTTCCATGGTACTCAGCCATACACATTGGATAGGCGATCTATGGATGGGCCAGAGCAAGTCAGGGTGGAGGGCCCCAGTTGGGCCCTTCTGCCAGCTTCCAGGCCTGGGCAATACCTAAAGGAGACAAGACAAGGGCCTGACAAAGCACAGGTGGTACAGTTAATTAATATAGTTCCCTCTTGTTCTTCCAAGAGTTTGACCTCCCACGTCAGTTTATGAGAGACCCCAGCTGGATCTGGAGGTTTTGTTTGTGAGTCATTTATTATTATTACAGCTGTTAGTAGAATCAGTAGGTCTGTCTGGGGCTTCATCAGCACTCCCTCGGGTCAAGGTCAGTTTCAATGGCTGGTCCTGGTTGGGCAAATTTTTGAAGCCCTTTGGAAGCATACTCCAGGTTAAATGTCCTTTTGCTTCAATGTCAGGGTCCTCCCATTCGAATGCGAACAGGGGCTGCTAGCTTTCGCAAGTCACAGGCAGAAGAGGCGTCCTTAAGGTCCAGACATGTGAATGCCTTAGCGGTGGGAGGAATCAAACTTAGCAGAGTATATGGGTTGGGGACGACAGGATGAAGAGTCTCTGTTGCCTCGTTCACCCAGTGCAGGTCTTGGCCTAGTCAGTAATCATTGAACCCTGGCTTTCTGACAGGGACTAAAGGGGTGTTCCAGGTCAATTGCACTTCCCTCAGGATTCCCTAGTCTCATAGGCATTGAGTGTGTGGTGCGATTCCCTTCCAGGCCTCTAGAGGTACTGGATATTGTTTTTGACACACCGGGTTAACTCCTGGTTTGACAGTGACCAGTACTGGGGGATGTCCTGTTGCTAGCCTGATTTGCCCATCCCAAATGCCCAGGAACCAGTTCATGAGGTGATCTAGGAATGGCTGAGGATGGACGGGTTTATTGTCCCTGGGGTGTGTATGTGCCGCTCTTCTTCAAGACTGACCTCCAAGGTTAACACTGGCAGGATGCTAACATCAGGGGTCCCAGATCCATAGATCTGGTTTAGAAAGTAAATCTCTTCCCAGAAAGGGGCCTGGAGTTTCTGGCATGTACAGAAACCTGTGCTTGACCTGGTGTCTGCTGACCATGCATTCTTGGGGTTCCAGAATTGGTGCTTCTTGGTGTTTCCAGTGGCCCCTCTAATGGTGATTGAGTCCTTGGTGAGCCGACCAGTTGGTGTGGTCATGGTGGAAATGGCCTCCCAAGTGTCCAGAACGAAGTCTATGTGGTGGCCTTCAATGTCAGTCTTGACCGTGGGCTCCTGAGGGCTGATCAAAAGGGTGCCCAGTCGCTCCCAGTCAGACTCGTTTCCCCAGGCTGCATTTGTCTCTAGTTTGCAGGCTTCCTTGGATTTAACAACAGCCACTGTTATTCTTACTTTTTCCTTTTTTTCTTAGGGCATCATTTTTCCAATGTCCCTCCTCCTTAAAGTAGGTGCACTGGTTTTTTCCCAGAGGATTTCTCCATTCTCTCCTGTTAGGGCTTCCCTTCCGGCCTCCAGTCTTCCCGTCTCCCTCCTTGAGGGCCATAGCCAGGATTTTTGCCTTCTTTTCCAGATATTTTTCTTTCTGTCTTGTGTCTGTCTCCTCTCGGTTCACTACTACCTTGGCCCCTATATAATGAGTTGGTCAATATTGGCACCTGCGAAGCCCTCCATATTTGTAGTTTTCAGCAAACATCAGAGGCGGACTGTTGAACAAAGGCGGTGTTGATCATAGACCAGTTCTCGGAGGCTTCAGGGAGTATACCAATGATAAGCATCACATAGCCAGTCATAGAATTGGCTAGGCAGATCATCAGGCTTCTGTGTGACTTCACTGACCCTGGCAAGGTTGATTGCTCCTTGTGCCCCCTGGCTTGTCTCATACTCTGGATGGATTGGAGCCCGGCAGGAGTGTTTATATCCCAGCCCGGTCTGGTGTCCAGGATCCTCTCATCTGCCCTTCGCTCTGTATTTGCAGTCTGTGGTGGAGCTTGGGTAACTAGCCGTGCTCTGGCTGCTTGGTATACTTGCCGGCACTCATCAGAAGTGAAGGGGGTAGACATGAGCTGATGGCCATCATCCCAATAGGATTGGTGGCTGTGTATGATGTTGGTCAAAAGCCTGTGGTTCCTCTGAGTATGCTGGGGTGTGCTACCACCAGTTCAGGAGGTCGGTGGTAGTGAAGGGCTAGTACACTTATTTGCATGGATCCAGCCACATACGACCCATCTGCCTGAGGTAATGGTGGCCCCAGAGTCTGGCGCAGGGGGTCTAGCGCCGCAGCCGGGGTTTCTGCCTCCTTGCTCATTAGCCTCCCAGAGTTCAGCGACCTTCCCCAATGGCTCTTATCTTTCCCCGGGGCCACTGAAGGCAAAGTGGGGGTATAATGAGGGAGGGCCATCTAAGGCAAAGGGGGGTATAATGAGGAAGTTGTTGGATGACATGGGCAGGGGTTCGGCTCTGATGCCTCCTCCTTTCCATTGGGGTCCTTTCAGTTGGACTCAAGTCTCGGGGAGGCCGGAGCTGCAAGGCACACCTGAGGAATATGTGGTGGCAGGTCTGGTGGCTCAGGTTCTGAGGTGTGGTGGACTTTAAATTTCTTTTCCTTTACTTTACCGTTAACAAGAACAGTTGTGTCTCCAGGGTGCATGGAAACATAGCCAGTCAGGTGGGCGGGCGGCCAGGATGTACCAGGAGTCAATGTGAGGAAACTGGTCTGAATGACCTGGATCCCCAATGACTGTGTCTCTCACATGGGCGATAGTGGCTAGGTCCAGTGTGCCTTCTGTGGACCATCCTACATTGAAGGTGGGCCATTCTACCTCACATAATGTGTGGAGCTTTGCTGGCTTCATCCGGACTCCATAGTCACCCGAGAAACCGTCCCTAAAGTCAGCAAGCATGGTCTGGAGCACCGTCGGGCACTTTGACCCAGAGGAACCCATTTTATATGTGCCTGGTGATTACCAGTGTCGCAGGACAGACAAAGGGAGGGGGGTGCCTCTCAGTGAGAGGCCACAAAGGTGCTCATCTGGCTGCAGCCCCAGGCAGTGGGGTCGGGTGTGGCTTGTCCATGGCAGGTTCAGCCAATCAGGATGACTTACGATTGGACACTAGTCTGATCCCACCGTAAACCATGCCAATCGCTGTGGAATCTCAGATCAAGCCCACTCGGACTCCGTAGCCTTTAGGGGACCTTAGAGGTGCCCAGCCATGAAGCCACAAATTCAAGCTTGAAACACAAGTGAGTCAAGCCACTCAGTCACACACCATTCACTCAAAGTTTAAAACAATCAGTTCCTATTCATTTTCCCCTAAAATCCTGGCCTGCTGTAGTCCCAGTTGACTGGAATCACATCAGTCACAGAGGAAGGGAATGTGCTACCCTGAGTACTCTTCAGGGTTCAGCTGGTCCCCTGAGGAGCATCAGTCCACGCTGGCTCCTTATACTGAATACCCCGGGGCTTCCTACCTGGTCCAGATGTCTGGTACAGGTCTCTGTTTCACTCCACCAGTCTGACGACCCAGTCCTTGGCTCCTCAGCCTTCTTCAGTCGTCTGGAAGGAGACCCCAGAGTCACATCGGGGGCGCGCACTGCCTGGTTCCAGGGACCCCCACAGGCTGCAGAACCTGGGAGCAGGGACCCATTACCCAATGGGGCTTGGTGGTCTGATCTCACTAGGGCCTCCAAAATGTTGCGGGAGGCATGTCAGACCAGTGAGAACAAGACTCAAACCCAGGTGGCTGGAGGAAAGAAAGATTAATTATGCTAGCGGGCCAGCACCTGGATCTCTCCAAAAATGGCACCGGCCCCAAAGCTGAAGGCTGCAGGGGTTTTTATGCCTCAGAATGTGGAAGCAAGCAAGTGGGAAGGACAAAAGCAAACGTGGCAGTTAGTTTCTTGCTAGGAGGTTACAACTTATCACACTACCTCAGGGTTACAGCAGACCACACTAACACATCTGTGAAACCGGGGCCCGGCGGGGGGAGGAAGCACATCTGTGAAACCTGGCCGGGCCAGGGGGAAGGAGCTTACCTTCAGATCTTTCTCTGGGTTTCTTTATCAGTATCAAGAGGACTCTGGAGTGAACTTGAACAGGCTCCTCCTATTGGACAAAGATAGGACAATTTGAACTCCAATAAGAGTAATGATTGCAGTAGAATGAAATTCTTCAAATATGTTTAAAGTCATTAGTTTGTGGTGGTATTATTTTTAAAAAGCAGGTCACTTTAGAAGGATAATAGGGAACCGTTTCATTATCTAAAAAGCCAGCAAATAACAAGGAAGAATCAAGCATACAATTCTTTGAATCATATTAACTATGCCAGTGAGTACCCAGGTAAGAGATGAGATGTCTATAAGTATATGATAAAGAATTAAATAGGGATGAACACTATGCAGAGATATATATTAGGGTAATGGGCTTAGAGAAACAAATGAACACAGAATTTCTGAGGAAAAAAGTAACAGAAAAGACATTCTAGACTAGCACTGTCAGGTAGAATTTTCTATGAAAATAGCAATGTCCCATGTCTGCACTGTCCAGTATGGCGGCCATTGGCCATCTGACACTCAGCATGTGGCTAGTGCTACTGAAGAACTATTTTTAAATTTATTTAATTTTAAGCAATTTAAGTACAAATTTAAACACCCACACGTGGCTAATGACTAACATATCAGAGAAGTGTAGTTTGGGAGGTACATTTGGAATCAAGTATCTACTGGTCCTCAGAGCATGTAGGATAAAATACAATAGTGTCTCGATTTTTTGACAAGAAGAAGCAAATACATTCTTACTGTATCATCTTAGTAGAAGAGATTTAAGAGTAGACTTCAATGTCTTAGTGCTTGTTGGGAAGATAAAGTAATCTCACGGGAAACTAAAGAGAAGCAATGGACATTGACAAAAGAAAGTTATAATGGCATCCACAAATTGGGGGCTAAAGTCACTGAGCAACATTAAAAGCTAGAAAGGAATAATTTCATGGCAATGTTTATCACAGCCTGTACCACCATCAGTTAGATGATAAGGGCTATTACTTCCTAACAGATATTATAAAACCAATCAATAAATGGGCAAATGAATTGAACAGACAGTTCAAAAGAAGATGCACAAATGGCCAAGAAATACATGAAAAAATGTGCAACACCCTAAGCCATCAGAGAAATGCAAATCAAAACGACATTGAGATTCTATCTCAACAAATGCTGGCAAGGATGTGGGGGGGAAGAGAACCCTGGTACGTTGTTGATGGGATTATAAATTAGTCTGGCCACTATGGAAATGGATTCTTAAAAATACAACTAACATATGATCCAGCTTTCATACTCCTGGGTATGTACCTGAAGGAATCTTAAGTCAGAATAGTATAGAACACATGTATACCTGTGTTAATTGAAATATTCAATAGCCAAGTTATGGAATCAACCTAGCTGCCCATCAACAGATGAGTGGATGAAGAAAATGTGGTAGATATACCCAGTGGAGTATTATGCAGTCATAAAAAGAATGAAATCATGTCATTTGCAGGAAAATGGATAGAACTGGAGATCATCATCCTAAGAAAAAATAAGTCAAGACTCAGAAGGTCAAATATCACGTGTTTTCTTTCATATGCAGAATCTAGACTTAAAAAAAAAAAGACATGAAAGTAGAAGAGGAACTCTTTGGAAAGAGGAAGGGGATCAATGGGAGTAAGGACAAGAGAGGGTAATAGGGACTTGAGTATGATCAGAGTATGTTATATACATATGTGAAAATGATATAATGAAACCCGTTATTTTTATGATTAATAGACAGTAATAAAGAAGAAATTCTAAAACAAGCAGAAAAACAAAAGGTATTTGCTGACGTTTTACTCCACTAGGACCAGTGTGCCTTAGTGGAGCAAAATTACAGTTTTCCTGAACCATAGTTTTCTCCCAGAAAATAGAGGAAAGAATAAGAGTAATGACCTTAAACCATCATCTGCAAATAAGTTAGTTGATCAATGTCTTTGGTGAGTTCCTCTTCAACTATAATATTCTCTTGATTGTGTGACTCATTTATGATCAACAAAGAATCATTTGGTGATGTAGAAATAGCAATCTTATGGAAAAAAGTTGGAGTTTTTGATAATGACAGAAAGGATCACTGGAAAGGGAAATATATTCTATGACCAGAACAGTTACTAAATTTTTTGGAAATGCTGTGTGGATTTTAGCTACATGCCAAAATGACAATTATAGAAAAGGTACACGATTTTTTTGGGAGTGAGTTGGTTTTCTATCTGTGGATGGGGGTGGATGAGCCTTAACTAGGGTTAATTGTAGCTTTGGCAAATGAAGGAAACGCATCTAGGTAGATATCTGATGAGCGCCATTCACCATGGAACGCCTGTTGCTTAACTTTGCTTGTTTGGTGGAAGGAGGCAGGAAAGGAGGTCTGGATTTTAATTTCAAAATCTGTCATCCTGATCTTTATTGCAGATGTAGTGAGATCAGTTCTCAGCCTCTCTTCTGCTCTGTGAGGCCTCAGACAGAAGGAGGCTTTTACCGCTGAGCTCCAACTCCTGAAAGCAGATTAAGGGGTAGAAACAAGGAAATGTTGGGTCTTGGAATTTCTGACAGCCCAATTTACACCCTGTAGCAGGAGGGCAGAGAGGGCTTATCTAAAACCCAGAATTGGCTGATCAGCAAAATGAATAGAGAAGTCTCAGTCAAGGAGGTGATGTCTGTTCAGAGTCATTTCCACGTATGTTTAAACCTTCATGGCTTCCTGCTTCCCTTAGAATAAAAACGCAACTCTGTATGGCTCCTCTCATGCCCTGTGTGTCCTCCCTTCCTCTCTCTCTGACCTTTGCTCTCCACACTTCGGCCATACTGGTGGCCCTTCTGGTTCTCACACAAGTCGATCCCTTGTGTCTTGTAACCTTTGCACATGAAGTGTTCTGATCTTTTAAGGTACACGATTTTAACATGGACTATATCACCTATATAAAATTATGGAAATTATACATATATTGTGTAGTATTTCAGTCACCAACCACAAATGTTCCTGACATCACCAAATTCTGAAAACATTTCAATCTGGCCAGTGAAATATTTTCTTGTCAATTCAACATATGTTTATTGGTTACTCAGTATGTGGAAGTCAGAAAAAAAAACAAAACCTTAACAGAAATTCAACTAAAAAGGAAACTCAAACATTAGTTCTGCATTCAAGTAAAGATCCAGTTATTATCAGAAATGGTCGTATAATCACCAGCCAAGTGAGTAATGCCACACTAAAGAAAGAGCATAAAAGGGCACCAATAAGGATTTTGTTTAAAAACATCTGGCGTGTCTAATGAATTCCTGCCTGAAGTGCTTCTCTTCTCTAAGTGGGAACTGCAGTAAAGGCAAAATGTCATCAGTGCTCAGTGTTTAAGGCACTGCACAATGTGTGTTAAGTAGCCCATAAATGAATTAGCAAATATATTATTCTAAATAAGACTGTAACATTCCTTGAGGGGAAATACAGACCTCCTCTTGAAGATAGAACTAGCTTCTGTAGATAAAAAGAAATGAGCCTATAACGTTGTAATTATAATATTTTATCTCTAAAAATACTACTGACATTTGAATGAGGGCAATAAATCTTAGCCCTTTGGGGGCTGTGAACAGAAGCTTCAAAATATATTACCTTTAGTTGTGGCCAGGAGAAGAATGTAGAGCTTTTTTTTAATCATGCAAGTATAACAGGTTTTCTCTATTGTAATGAATAAAAGTGCCTTAGAATTTCCACATCATTTAGTGCTTAAATACTGGGGGGTTTTTTTATCCAAAAACAAATGCCACCTAATCTAAGACTATTCCATGTAGTGTTGGATCATTCCTGGGTTTACCTCCCTCTTTTTCTAGTTAGTATCTTCAGAAACAAAGCAGAGCCCAGCAACTGTTTATTACATTTCTTTCTCACTTCGGAATATTTAAATCAACAGGGAAAATCAGAAGTGTACTCTCATTAGGAAATGCATGGAAAAGCTGATATTGTGGCTCATGTGTTTGTAATTAAGTGTTAAATTGTGCCTTCCCAAGGTAGGAGCTAATAGCATTATATCATTTAAAAAGAAAGTTCATGCTTAAAAATGTTCAATGCTGTATTGCATTGACAACAAATAAGATCTTTTTCAGAATGTTACATTCATTAACCACGCAACCGACAGTGGTTTTCTTAGACCAAAGGCATCAGCAAGTGTCAGGATCACCTGGAAGACTTGTTGGAATACTTTTGCAAGTCCCCACCCACCCCCAAGATGCTGGCTGGGTAGGTTTGGAGTGGAAGCTGAGAATGTGTGAGCTGAGGTGATGTTACTGCTGCTGGTCTTGAGACCATGCTTTGAGAACCAATGCCTGAGACTATGAGGACCTCCTTGTAACTGGCTTCATGATGAAGCACAAGTTTCTTTCTGAGTCTCTTTCTTCCTGCTCCTTTTTCTCATTATGCCAACAATATTGGGAATGTCTTGAGCTTCCTTCTAGCCCGTTAGTAGTAAACATTTTACATTACAAGTTTGTTACATAGTGTAGAATTTGTGTCTAGAAGAGTAAAAAAAACCAAGGGGAGAGTTGATGCATTTTCTGACTCCCTGCATAGACTTTTCGGGAAGCTATAGTAAGGTAGTATTGGAACCCTAAGCCCACTTGCCACTTAGTCCAAAGCCTAATATTTGTTATTTCATATTTGCAGTGTTTCTAATGTCTTCCCATTCATTACTGCACATGACAGTGAAACAGCTTCTGAGAAGTAGAATGAGGACTCCTGGTTGAATTAGGATAAGAAAGCCAAGGCCCTGGGTGAAAGTGGCTTGTGTGAGGTCCCATGTGTGTTTGTCCTAGCCATACACCATTGGGAGGTTATTGCACTCTGGTCCTGTTTCCTCCCACTGCCTGTCCAAAAGCGTATTCAGCTGAGGCATCTGGGACTGTAGCTATGAAAGGTAAAATAATACCTTGGTGACTTGTCATTCTCCCATCCTTGACTGAACATAGTGTTAGTTCCCAGGAAGTGTCTTTGAACATCCATTGGATGTCTGGTGTGCTTTCTGCCAAAAACATCTTCATTAATGCACATGGGTTCTGCTCAAAGGTCTGATTTCAAAGAGCAAACAGAGCACATTAGTTTCTTTCACAAATAGACTTTAAGCGGTTCATCTGTGTAATGGAGTGTGTAATCCCTGTGCTACCTGCCGTGGATGTGAAAATTGAGAATGATAATGTATGTAAAGAGCTTTGAAAGGGGCAGGTGCTAGAGAGGGTAGCTAGTGTGTTTCAAGAGTTGCTGCTGTGGATGCTGATTTGATGACATTCTCTCAAAACAATAATGGAGCCTCCTTTTTAAATGGTCTGGTTAAAATGACCCCAAATATTATCAACCATTAAAGAAATCTAGCATCTCACTTTGAATTATGTAAATGACTTTAGAGTTGCTCTATTTTTCTGAGGGAAAATCCAAGAGTTCATAGATTAATTATCTCAACGACTCATCATTATAATGTTTAGCCACAGACCCTAGAGTAAATACTGCTCAGTATTTTGAAGAAACATACAGATTCAGGTATCTTAGAATTCTTTCACCTTGGTCATTATTTTTGTTTTTGAACTTTAAGCAAATCACTTTATCCTTCGGTTTTTGTTTACTAAAATAAGGTGCCTTAATAAGACTACAAGAAATCACTAGAGTGCTTTTTAAAATGAGAGTACATGTATTTCATCAACTATATACCACATTCAAGTTGGAGTATGTTACTCTGAGGTGAAAATAATTGAGCTTGGCTTTCTATTTTTATATGATTTAATGTCGTCTCCAGCTACCCCAGAATTGTGTGTGTTTTCGATAAAGGCAAAGTACAGTGAGCTACCTTGACAGCTTTCTGGGAGAGCAAGAAAAACATACATTGAATTGTGGCACATCCTAAGAAGATAGCGTTCTTTGGTGGTGGGGGGTAGAGGAGGTTCCAGTATAGTTTCTCATGGGTCACCATACCTCCAAGTGTCCAGTGACTTTCTAACATTCCACCTGGCCCTGAGGTCCAGCTGTGCTCAGACTACAGTGCCTCTCCCAGCTAGCCAAACAGCTTAACCTCCAGGATGCCTTTCTGATTCCTCTGATAAGGTGCACATGAGCAAGGCTGAGTCCCCAGCCCAGCAAAATAGATCCTCCAGGTTTCTCCTCTCGGTTATCTTGGGTGCCCTAGTGTGGAGAACCATCTCCTCCTCACAGGGTGGGCCTTTGGCCACGTGGTGGAATGTGGTGGCATTATGACCTCAGCCCCTCACAAAGTCTCAGTGACCTCTTATAGACCTTTCTGGGCACACACGTGAGCATGCACATACTACTGGCATGTGTACAATGTGCATCAAACCCAACTGTTAGCTGACTCATCCCTTGCAGACCTGCCCCCGCCTCAGGGTATAATAAGTAGTGGGTGTTCAGATTGCCATAAGTTGAAGGTGTGTCAGACACCAAGTTGAATTTTGACAAGGTCCTTCTAAGTGTGTTCCTCAGGGGTGGATGGAAATTTCAAACACTATGTAGGCTGTGTGGGTGGGAATGGAGGGATATTTTTGAATAGAGAGATTCTTGGGTCTTTTCAAATCATCCTGGAAAGGAAGGAAGATGCCTATTACAGATCCCCTGGTCCTCATTCAAAAGCCTGAGGCCACATGAATTACAGAACTAAGTGCTACATTCACCTCATACTAACACCCCCTATGAGATCTGATACTGTGTCTAAAACATAACACTTGAAGTGTGAAAAATATTGTTAGTTCAGGTAAGGCTGTAACATCAATGAGTTTCAGTTGGGTCAGGTTTTATGAGCAAAGTAACTTTCAGTTGTTAAAGCTTTTAGGATTTCAGAATTATAGATAAAAATTATGCACCTGTAATTGTTAACAATAATTCATATTTACTGAGTGTTTGTGGTGTGCCAGGCACCATGTTAAGTGAATACTTTTCTGATGTAAACCCATTTACTCCTCTCAGTAAACATGGGAAGCAGGAATTGTTAGTGATAGCAACAATTCCTACTCAGTCTTCCTTTAAAAAAAAAATTATTGAGTACCCAAAAATCATTGAGTTCTCAGGAGGAAAAGCAAAACATAGGTCCAGCCTCCACCTAAAATTGCGCCCACTTATGTGGAGCCAGATAGACACACAAACATCACCCCACACAGGGCTGGGAACAGAGAGGGGCTGGTCCTGTGTGTGCATCAGGGAAGTGTCGCAGGCTGGTCCTCCATTTCCCATGCAGAAGAGAAGCCAGCCCCCAGGAACTACAGGGATTGTTCATTCAAGGTCAGCAGGTCTCAAATGCTTTGAGACTACAGCTCCATGGGGGCCCTCACCCTGTGTTTCTTTAACACAGCCCTCTTCTGTCATCTCTTACAGAACGCCTATTTCGGCTTTCTCCCAAGACAACATCTACGAAGTTCAGCCCCCAAGAGTAGACAGGAAATCCACAGAGATCTTCCAAGCCCACATCCAGGCCAGCCAAGGTACCATGCAGCCCCTAGGAAGAGAGGACACTTTTATGTTCCGAGAGTACATCAGAAACCGCTACCTGTGAACAGAGAGCACTTGAAGCTTTCCCTCTTCTTCATGCCGTGCAAATTATAAACTACAGGTAGTAAAGAAATGACTGAATGTGTTGCTCCTGTTGACTTTGCTTTATTTTAAAAATACTTTGTTTAGAAATGTGTTTAATGTACTATGACAGTATTATATTATGAAATTGCAGGTATTTTTTGAACACCCATTGTATGCCAGGCACTATGGCAAGATCGAGGAATATCATAGTAAGCAGATTGAGCTAAAAATTCCTCTCCTGGGAGGAACAAAGGCAAAGTATTTTTCTTTATAATTACCATTTTTTAAATGTATTCTGTTTTTCTGCTAACTTTGCATTTTGCTAAAAAATTTCATTACCCTGAAAACCCTGGTTTTCAGAAAATAAAAGGGACCAGATATCAACAAAGTGTTCTCCAGTAGTTCAGGAGGTAGATGGTGGTGGTGGCAGCAGTGGCGTTTTTACTACAACACCCTGCTGTTCTTGATTTAAGGCAAGTGCCTTGTCCTCCTAAGAGTTAACCTGATTTTGATGTAACAAGATGATATCTGAACTATCAGTTCTGTCGTTAATTCAAATTCACCTTTAGCTGTCTGAGACTACAAACTGAGAGCAAGGAAGCCATGGCATTTGAACTCTAGAGAGAGGTTAATGACCACAAAGTACATGTGAACAAAGCAAATGCAGATGTGAAAGCACTAAAAGTTAACACGTCATAGAAAATGGAGTGGCTGTCGTTCTTATAACTTACAAGTAGCTATGGACTTGGAGCCATCACTTCAGTATCTCTCAGCCTCCATTTCTAATCTAGTCTGGAGAGGAGAGTTGTGGAGACAAGTAAATAAGGTGTATGTGTAAAGCATGGGGTGTGGTATCTATCACATAATAAATAGCCACTAAATGTTAGCTTAAAAAGATCACTTATGGGCTGGGCGCCGGTGGCTCGTGCCTGAAATCTTAGCTACTCGGGTGGCAGAGATCAGGAGGATCGTGGTCTGAAGCCAGCCCAGGCAAATAGTTCACGAGACCCTATCTCCAAAAAACCCATCACAAAAAAGGGCTGGCAGAGTGGCTGAAGGTGAAGGTCCTGACTTCAAGCCCCAGCGTTGCAAAAAAAACAAATCACTGATGAGTGGCTGGGCATGATAGTATACATCTGTAATCCCATCTATTTGAAAGGCAAAGATTGGGAGGATCATGGTTCAAGGTCAGCCTGAGCAAAAAGGTAGGGAGACCTCATCTCAACAAATAAGCCTATGATTCCAGCTACATGGGAGGCTGTAGGTAGGAGGATCACAGTCTAGACCTGCCTAGGCAAATGTGAAAACTTACCTGGAAATAACTAAAGCAGAAAAGGCCTGTCTAGCAGGGGTGAGGCCCTGAGTTCAAACCCCAGTATTGCAGGGGGATGTGGGGGAGGAATTATTGATTGTGTGTGGTTACCACCACTTGCTACCCTAGGACCTGGGACCTGAGCATCATTTCAGAACAAGGCCAGGTATTTACACTTACCATGCCCTAGTCCCTGAAAAAGGAGACACCTTCCCAGTTCAGCTAGGCATTACAGATTTTAATTCCTTAAATCAAGCAATCTACATGAGTCTTGAAACATAAATTTCATAAACTGAAATCTCAGCAAATAATGACCAGATCCTATGAAACAATACCCAAGAACAGAGCATTCACATTTAAATGACAGGGGGTCCTCCTAGGTGTTTGCTTGTGATGGAGGATAACATGGTTTCTTAAAGCCACTTTGTATAAATTTATTGGAGAGGAAGTCATGTCTCATTTTGTGAAACCTCAAGACCCTTTGGTTGACTTTTCTAGCTTTCACCCTGTCTGATGCTGTTGGGAAGACTGGACACATCTATTGCACAAATGGTTCTGATATGAAAAATCATTCTTTTGTCATGAAGCTAAACTCAGTGTGCTCTGTCCTCAGAATAATTTAACTGTAATGTTAGACTTTGTGGATCCAAATTGAAATGATTCTATGTGAAGTCCATCTTTGTATCAAAGAGTGATTCTTCTCGAAATTCAAATACTAAGTGTGAATAAATGAGTTGCCACTTGAAAATGAGTTTCCAACTTTAGTCAGAATCATCCTCTATCTTATTATATGTTTCACAGCAAAGCTTTTTTCACCCAACTCTGTGAGTTTTCTTCCTAGAATTTGCCAGGTGCTGAGTCAGAAGTGTTTCCTCTTTTTGGAAAATAACGTGTTTGTCAGTTGTCCTCACACGTGCCTTTGGAGTTGGCTGGTGAGAATGAAATTGCTTAGAGTAGCCAGAGGAGGTGAAGTGGTCCTAATGTCCCCAAAACGTGAACACATGTTTTGTTCTTTTAAAATTATTTTAAAGACCCATTCTTTTTCTGTAGTCCCCTTCACCCCCAGCATTTTTCATCTGTCCATTAAGAACCGCTTCTTTGACCTGACCACCAGCAGAACTAACTGATGATGGTTATGGCTAAATGAATCTCTACTGAAGAAAGTGCGATCTCTTTCAAATTGAGGCTTATTACCTCCCTCTGGAAGAAGTGATGGATTACTTTGGAAACTGCATGTGTTTCGATGTGCTGCTGGCATAGGTCCCCCATGGCCACTTTCTTCAGTAGACTCTTGAGTCCCCTTTTTCATTTGAGAAACTGGAGGACCATTTACTAATAAAGAACATTAAGCTGTCACTTAATTCTTGTACCCACACACAAAATATTTTTGTAGGCTCATTTCTTCAGTACATTATATGAGAGGACTCCAAAGTAATTGCTAACCAGTTGGTAAATAAAAATTATAGTCTGAATTGATCTTGAAAAAGATTTTTTCACAAAGAAAATTACAGAACAAAATCACTTGCATTAGTTTATAGAGCAAGAGGAGGGCTGGGAAATAGGATTTGCTAAACTAGACAGCAGCCACGCTGCTAGTGAAAAACAAGATGAACAGCATGGGTGATGGGAGAGAGGGAAAAGAATCACAGACACTGTGGCCACAAGATGAATTGCAGAAATAATTAGCTGCTAAGAAGACATTATTTCCCAAATATCACCGTATTTCTTTTTAAAATGAGAATTGTAACTTAGAAACAAAGTTGTCTTCTCTTCCCTTGTCCTGCTCCCCACCCCCCACTCATTGTACCTTAGAGATGATAGACTGGTGATTAAATTCACCCACCAGGTCCCAAGGTGGCAGAATATCTAAAACAGATGAATTTCAAGAGGTCCTGCCTTAAGTGACATCACAATGACATCTGTAGCTACTGTAGCTGGGTAGATCTCTGGGTGGGTTCCTCTGGGGGAGGGAGTGCATGATTAAATTTGTATATGGGCATCTTTGTCTGGAAGTGTATCAGGAAAGGAAGAAGGCTGTGTGTGCTGGGCAGCTACGGATTCAGCATGTGCCCCCATTGGTTTATCTATCCTCTTCTCTTCTCCACTCCATCCACCATGATCCCTCCCTCTTACTCAGAATATGATTAGGTCAAGGCAGGAAAGTGATGTGCAATTTCATAGAGCCAGGCTCTATGTTAAGGGTGAAGAAGACTTGTTCTCACCTGAGGAGCCTGCAGCATAGAGGGAAAGACAGATGGGAAAGCAACTAACACAAAAGGATTTCTCAAGACCATGGGCTCTGCACAAGCTCCTGGGGCCCCAAGGAGGGGGTGACTCAATGTCTAGGGTAATGAGGGAAGTTTTTACTAAATTTCATTCTAAGTGAATGAGTGGTAGCTTGACACAAAGAAAGCAAGGAAAGCATTCAAAAAACCAATGGAAATAAAAAAGTTGGGGCAAGATGATCCCAGAAGTCAGGCATTTCTAGACATGAGGATGGAGGCAGAAGGAGGAAGATGGAACGATGGGTCAGGTAAGATGGTGAAGGGAAAATGCTCTGGCTCTCAAATGGGCCTCTCAGAACCCAGTTACCGTCTTAAATATAATTGAAGGCCAAAAGAGTTTTTGTTTATACAGGTTCTATCCACCAACATCTACACATTCAGAAATGCAAACTGAAAACTTTAAGTATTTATTAATTTAAAAAGAACAATAATAAATCCTTCAAAGGTTAACAAAAATCGCATAGTTTTATGTAACTCTTCCAAAACAAAACAAAAACACTTTATGAAGATTGACATTGTTTTACTTTTTAAATCTTTTTAACATCTGTCCTAATAGAAGACAGCTGAATTTTTGTATTCTGCAGTCAATCTTTTGGTTTTTTTTAAATTAGAATATATTAATTGTACAAAAGGGTTTCATTGGATCAATCTATTATAGTATGTTGTTTTGGTTGAAGTATATAAAGAAAATCCTTCTTTACATTCATATGAACTGGAAAAAAAGGAGGAAGGAGTATTTGCATAGCCTTTTTAGATAATTGTGGATATTCTTTTTTGCTACACCAAAACTCAGCAAGTGGTAGATTCTAAAAGGTTATTGTGAAATCTGAAACCATATCAATGCACTGTAGCATTAAACTTCATTGGTCTATTATGAACTTAGAATGGATCTTTTACCCGTGCATGATTTTGTAATCCCATGCATTGATCATTGGAAAATATTTGGTTCACTGAGTTGGACAGATCTTTCAAATGTTGACATATCTGTTTATAGCCAACCAGTCTTCTAGAAAAGCTTTTAAGCACTGGGAAGCTGCCAAGTTCATAGTGGTGGATACATATTTTCCAAAATTCTAATGTTTGCCTGAAAGCTCAAATTCTATGATTGGCAACAAATACTGCCAATTTTCCTTGTAATGATAGGCAGGCTCACTTTGTTCATTTTCAAAAGAAAGTCTGCCAAATACCCAAGTCTGAATAACTGTGGTTTGTCTGGCAATTGTTCTCCCAAGTAAAAATAGTCATCCATGAAAAAGTGGGTAGTTCCACACACAACTCAAACAACTGCCACATTCCTGAGGCAACCATTTTCAGAGTGTGCCGCTGAAATGACTTAGGCATACCTCCCATTCATGACACAGAGCATTTTAAAAGACTGTACTCAAGGGGAGAGATTTAATCAGATTAATTCATACCGAGTGTGGTGGCAACATGTACTATCCTACCAGTATAGTTTGGTGACCCCCACCATGTTCCATGCTGAGGCTCCAGCTACCCACTGCTTTGTACCATCAATGTAAATGTCAGCATGGTGAGAGAAGGCAAATGATATCAACCCTATAAAGTAGTTTGGACCTAGCAGACCCCTGAATGGGTCTCAGAAACTCCCATGGGTGTAAGAGACACATTTTGAGAACTGAGAATTGGGACCCATCACGGGTCTGGAAGGCGTGCCTCGGGTTAGTCACGCTGTCCTGTGGGCGTTGGATGCTCATAGCACTGTGAACACTGTTCTGTAGTGGTGTGGCACCCATTGCCTCCCAAGAAGATGGAGCATCTGAGCACTGAGACTGACTCACACTCATCTCCTTCTCCCAAGTCCAGACTCACCTGGCTGTCACTTGGCTCTGAGGACCACTCTGGCAGCACTGTGACTTTAGAGTCTCAGGACCTACAGGAGATGTGACTCATGCTCTTGCCTTTGAGCTAAGCCATTTAGAAATATTTAACTCATTCGTGTGTTAAGACACCTTCCAGGGAAATTGCACCTTCCTTCTACCTCCCCACCCCTCCTTTTCGGCCTGTTGCATGACTATCTACTATCACCACCCACAGGTGCTTGGGATACAGACTTGAAATACATGCCTTATGTTTCTTGAGAAAAGAGATTTATGTGAATATAGAATTTGTTTTTACTTGTCCTGTCAAAAGAACTGACTAGTGCAGAACTTTAATTTCATTGGATTTAATCATTGAAATATAATAAAAATTGAATTGACAATGTAGAAATTTCATTTTTTCTTTTCAGAGAGGTTCTGGCTATGTATCCCATTGCTAACCTTGAACTCCTGATCCTTCTGCATCTGCCCCGGGAGTGCTGGAGGCTGTGCCACAAGCATGCACCACCATGCCCAGCTGAAAATTCTTAAAGATGAATGTTTTCATTCTTACTTATTTATATTTGCTGACTTTAGCAAGGGAAGGTCAAATATAGATCACATTAATGTGCTTTTTTGAAAGTTATTTTTATTAACTGTGGAGAATTGTGATGTAATTCTCTACTTCCAGACAAAATAGCCACAGAGGTTTGGTTTTCTCCAAGAGACATGGATAACAATTTTATTACATTTGGTTCTGTGTCAGTAAAACCCAATGCCTCTGAGAAATACAACTGAGATAAGATTCACATGTTTACAAATCACGTGTGATAAAAAAAAATCCTTTATGAATCTCTCTTCCCTGATTATGGAGTCATCTTTAATTCAGTTCAATAAAACATTTAATTTTGTCTGTATCTTCAGAGAAAGAAATTCACAGGTCAGCTTGTTCACAGCAAACATCTAATAAATGGAAGTATATGACCTTTCTAATCATCGTTTCAGGTCAATTAGGCTTCTGTAAAAATCTATTTTATCTTTTCCTCATGAAATCTTGGGGGGTAGAATTAAATGTCTCTATAAACCTTCCGCCAGTCTTCTGCATTAAAAAAACTACAACTCAGGAAACTCAGATTATTCTCTATATTAAGAACTGCTACATATTTACTTGGGCAAGTTTTTTTTTTTAAGCAAAATCAACTAATTGGAGGTTGTCAGCTATGGGGAGGGGCTGCTCTGGATTGCCTCTTGGGTCAGAACTGGCTTCAAGTGGAAATACCCCACACCCACACTTATGTGGGAGACTTGATTGACCCCAAGGGATTAAAACCAACCCAGGGCTATATGAAAACTCTTTTTCCCTTCAGTAGTGACAGTAATCCTATGCTCTGATATGTGAGTTTTTTGATTTGCCATATTGGCCCAGGAGGGATGGAGTAGTTTCAAAAGATTCCGGTTGGCCTCCCCTGCTCAGAATCTCACCCACATCTAGGCATCCAATGTGAGTGTAGTCAGTTCATCACTACAACAGTACCTCACATAAATCAACTATTAAGAGGAAAGATTGGTTTTGGTTCATAGTTTTGGAGGTTTAAGTCCATGATCAGTTATCCTTACTGCTTGGGGCCTGTGGCAAGGCAGCACATCATGGTGAGGAGCTCATGGTAGAGCAAAAATCACTCACCTCATGAGCAGGAAGCAAAAGAGAATGCAGAGTGAGCCAGGGGCTCAACAATCCCCATCAAGTACACATCCCCAATGACCAGAAGACCTCCCAATAGGCCAGCCTCTTAGAGTTTCCACCACATTCCAAAGGCAGCAGCAAACTGAGGACCAAACCTTAACACATGGGGTTTTTTTTTTTTGAGGGGGGGGCATATTTAAGATCCAAACTATAGCAGCAGAAGTTATTGGAACTGAAGTACCCTTGACCCTTATCCATGTGTTCCACAGCTGCAGATTTAACCAACTAAGGATGGAAAATTTAGGGGAAAAAGAGATTACATCTGAAAAGGAAATTGAGTCTACACTGACATTTATTGACTTTTTCTTACCATTATTCCCTAATACAATAACTATTTACATATCATTTGCATTATACTAGGTATTATAAGTAATCTAGAGATGAAAGTATATGGGAGGATATTCATGGGTTACAGGCAAGTAGTATACTTTTTTTTTTTTTTACATAAAAGATTTGAGTATTTAAAGATTTCAGTGTCTGAAGGGAATCCTGGAACCAATCCCCCTTCCTCCATATCCTGAAGGATAAATACATCAGGTTCGGTCTGAAGAAATGACCACCCCGACCCAGTGGGTCTGTGTGAGTTGGACTATAAACTCCCTGTGTTACCTGGCCTATATGAGCCCTCCCTCTAACAGGGACCATGATGACACTTTATACCTCCAGGTGTCAGTGCCAGCTCAGATCTGTGGCTACTAATCAATTAAGGTATAGGATTTAGAGTTAGCCCACCTGTGTTCAGTTCTCTGGTCCAGCACTTGGTGAACACAGGACCATGAACAGTGTTTCACCTGTGTCTGCCTCATTTTCTCTTTCTATTAAATGGCCTACAATATGACTATTTGAACAGTATGAATTGCCTTTGGATTATTGTGAGAGTTTAATGAGACATTTCATGAAAAGAGCTTAGAAGAATTCCTGGCCCATAGTAAGCATTTTAAAGCATAGTATTATTGCTTTAAAAAAAAATAACAAAACTGAAGGCCAATTAAGATTTCCCAGCTGAGGAACACTTAGATGAAAGTCTGAGAAGTCTATAAAAGATAGGTATTCTCTCTCTCTCTCTCTCTCTCTCTCTCTCTCTCTCTCTCTCTCTCTCTGCCTAATTCTACTCTTGGTTTAGAATAAAAGGATAAAAGTGAATGGGAAGGTGGTGAAAGACTGAGAAGACTGACAGATTTCAAGCAAAATTTTGACCACAGAACTTAACAAGCAAGATGGTTGAGAGGCGGTGTTCAGAGAGGAGGGGTCTTGACTCAGACACATGGCCCTGGGGTATCAGTAAACTAGTGACTGGCAGTACCCTTATATAACAGTGCACCCCACTTCTGGGACATATGTCCTAGGAAAACAGGGCCTACAGTGCTTCTTTCAAGCATAAAATAGGCCCAAACCCCTTTTGGAAGTATAAAATATTGGCTAAGAGACCCGTATAGAGCTACTAAGACTGGGATTTGGAAAAACTTTATGGGCTCAAGAGGGCTACCAAACTGGCTAGGATGGCACCCTGACTTTGTGAAAAGAACATGATTGGGTAGCCTTATCCATCTGTATATAGCTATGTGAAGAATTTTTATCTGACACAATTCCAGGGTGACATATTCTCACTGGGAAACTCATTACAGATAATCTGTGGTCAGGAAAATCACATGTTGGGGCATGGGATTACATCATGGGCAATGATGCCTGGAAGAAGACAGGGAGGGCATCATGGAGAGGGGAACCTCTCATCATGTGAGAGAGGGAGAGATGTCTGAAAAGGATCACTCAGAACTGATTCTGAAGTGGGTTTTGAGCCAGGTGTAGTGGCACATGCCCGTGATCCAGCTACTAGGAGGTGGAGGCAGGAGAACTGAGAGGTCGAGGTCAGCCTGGGCAAAGTGAGGCAGACCCTATCTCAAAAACCAAATACAAACAAAAGGGCTGGGGAGCATGGCTCAAATGGTAGAGCCAGGTATAAGGCCCTGGGTCCAATCCCCAGTACCACAAAAAAGGGGGGATATGAGTAGCTTTTAAGTATGTGTGTGTATTTTCTAAGCACAAATCTATTTAGAGATTATGTGTATGTGTCTGAAAATCAGGTTTTTTAACATGATGCCATGCTGAGACAGGACCTAGAGGCAGTGCGGTTGTATTGAGAGTGCACACCTACGCCCCAAAGGCTGGCACAGAGAGGGGGCTGATTGTGCCAGTGGAGCCAAGGAATAAGGAGTTCACTCTGAGAGCCTAAGGAACACCGAACTCTGGGTGAATGCTGAGATTGGAAGCCTGATAGACCATTGCTGATCTCAGAGTGATGATCAGACAGGTCTGACCTCACCTCTCCTTAGCTAGACTGCTCACTTTGTGCCATCCATCTGCACCAAGAACCACAGGTGATGGTCCCCCAGAAGCTGGGCTGGGCAGTCCAGACAGAGCAAACCCTAACCACATACAGAGGATGGGGCACAATGTGTTCCAGTCTTCAGGATGTGCCACCCCTCCCAATGCACCCTCTCCATCAGAGGCTGGTCTGCCCTGAAGTTAGGAAGAAGTGAGTGGGCAGGATGAGCCCCTGACCTCGGCAAACACATCAGGATTCCAACTCCTAGGGATGCCACAGGCACACAGTTAAAAGGATCTTCTCTCTTTCACGCCAGAGTGACCCAGTTACAGAGTAACTAAAGGGAGTCACTGGGACCAACAGCACTCCTTACAGTGCGGAACAGAGCTTAGAATCGCATACACCTGTGAGGGAGCTGGAATTCCAGGCCTGGGCAAACTTTGCCTAACGCTGCAGACACTGCTTCATTTCTACCACAAAAAGTCTTTGAGCATGTCCATGAGTTGATCCAGTGCCCAGAAAAACCCATGTGTGAAAATCCTTAGATGGTTTTAAAGTGACCTACTTTAAGCTCTTTGTAGCAACTGAAATCTAAAGGAACCAGAGGCTCTGCCTCCAGCTGGACAAACGTTTGTTGAATACTTTCTGGGTCCCGGGCATGCTGAGCTGCAAACATTGAACTTCCATTTAAAGCCAGGCTCTGCACAGGGAGGAGCAGGGAAACATGGCTGCTCTCATCCTTAGAGGGACTGTGTCTGCCGCATGTGCTCCTGGAGGCCTCAGAAGAGAGAGGAACCCGGGCTTTTCATTGCCTCACTTTGTGACTCCCATTGAATACATGGTAACTGAATGGTTTTTCATGAAACCTGATTATGAGGCAGTTAACTTGTATGTAATACTGTACAGAGGTTGGTTTCAAAGTAACAAGTGCTTATATCTTTGAAAAAAAAACCCTTGCTGAACGTGAACGTGATTTGTGATTGCAGCTCCTGGGGCCAATGATGTCAGCTGTTTATTAGGCACATGTGCTCATGAACTAGCATGCTGACATCCATCACAGGGCAGGTACTTCCTGCAGAGGAATATGCCGTGGGACTTCCCTCCTCCGTCACAGAGCACATTCTCAGAGCACACTTAGGATGGGGCTCTGTGCTCAGCTTCATGTGGTGGGATTGCTGCGCTGACCGTTTGCCTCAGACAAAGCCAAGAAAACTGCAGGAATGTATAGTACTGGGGCCCATATTTAGCTGGTGGAAACACCACTAGTAAGCAGCCCACCCTAGAACTAGACAAACCTGGAGCCCCCTGAGTAAGCTTCAAGCTTAGAAATGAGCCACAAATCTCCCCATTCTAGAAATGAGTACACCTGGGCCTTTCAGAGCCCAAGCCTTCTGCCTGGATTCACTGTACCCCTAGGGCTTTACTTGTTGGTCCCATAAACCCATCCTCTGTGCTTTGACCCTTCCATTCCACCATAACAACCAGCTTTTATGTCATTCTTCCTGAACCAAGAGACTCCGACCCTCCTCCAACGAGGCCCCCCAAAGACTAGGAGAAGGCAGCTGAGTGACTAATAGGAATGCATCCTTCATGCAGGTGCACAATCTGCTCCGCTAGGCGGGTTGGAGAGGTAGGCCAGACTGGGTCTCCCCGATGTGTCTGCCACTGCCAAAAGAAAAACTTAATACATGAAGTGGGACTGTTATGAGATGAGACCTCAACACCTACTGCTCACTGGTCCCTGCTGGAGATTGAGAACACGTGGGCCAGTGACATGGAATGCCTCTCCCCATGGAGTTCACAGTCAGGCAGGGAAGACAGCAGGAAAAGGGCACATCAGCTCCACCATGGTAAGTGTCCTTAGTTGGGGCTCACTGGAGACACAGAACCAACAGGAGATCAATAGGAGGTGTGTGTGTGTGTGTGTGTGTGTGTGTGCACGCGCACATGTGCGCATGCATATGGATTTATTATAATAAGGGACTGGTTTGCTTGAGTATGTGAGGGTCAAGATCTGCAGGATGACCCAACAAGCCAGAGACCCAGAAATGTGATGGTTTAGTTACTGCCCAAAGGCCAGCCGCTTGAGACACAGAAAGAGTCAAGGTTTCAGTTCAAGTTCAAAGGCATGAATAAAGCTGATATGCCAATTCAAAGGCTGTTAGGAAGGATTAATCAACTCTCTCTCACAGGAGAGTCAGACTTTTTGTTCTATTCGTGCCTTTCCACTAATTGATGAGGCCGACCCACATTAGGGAGGACAATCGACTTTACTTAGTCCACTGATTAATCTCATCCAGAAATATCCTGACAGACACACCCAGGCTAATGATTGGTCAAATATCTATGGTCCAGTCAAGTGGACACAAAGTTAACCATTATAGTCATAATATGTGGTAAGCACAGGACACCATGGGGGCACACAGGAGGGCACTTAGATGAACAGGACTTTGCTAATGAAGAGGTAATTAACTCCAAAACTACACAAAGCTTGCGTGGACACAATATCCAAGATTGCAGCTGGTGTGTGTGTGTGTGTGTGTGTGTGTGTGTGTGCTGAGGATCAAACCCAGGGCCTCAAGCATGCTAGACAAGTGCTCTACCACTAAGTTACAGCCTCAGCCCCTCAGGGATTAACTGGTGTGGAGAACTCATCTGCCACTCATCTGCAGGGCTGAGTTGCTGGACAGAAACCGGGCAGGGCTGGTTGAGCAGGTCCCATCGCAGCGGGTCAGAGGTGAGAAGTCCCTGCAAAGAGAGGACCCTGCACACTTGACTGCAGGAGAACGTGGTCCCAGAAGAGGTGAGAGGCAGCCCAGGTAGCAGCTGTTCTGTGCAAACAGCCAGCGGTGCTGAAGGGGAAGGCAAGAACAGACAATCCCTGCGCTACGTCAGGGTAAGGCTGCATAGCAATGCTTTCATCTTTTGATACCTTCCCACATATAGCCAACATTTTTGGAGAGATAGGATGCTGTGATCACCAAAAAAACGTGAGAATTGCTGAGGGCTCATTTTCTGCTTCCATCATCAACATCAGTAATAGCAAAGCAATCCGCAAGAGCCCATTTCATGCATCTTCCTTGCTCTGAGAGGGAACAAGCTTGCCAAAGAAAGACTTTAGGCAACCTTTTTCTTTTGCCATAAACAACAAAGAATTTCTCTAGCCACTTTTTGAAAAATTGTTTTCATTATGAGAGTTTGACTTTACCACTTCTTTCTGATGATATTAACAAAGTCTGTGGCACGGCAGGCCACAGATTACCCACAAGTACTTCCTTGTAGGAGCCCTGTGCGACCCCAGCGAACGGCCACAACCTTCCTGCAAGCTGGTCCCTCTGGGGAGGTGATTTATTGCCAGCCAGAGTTGCTGATATTTCTACATTTTTCATCCTCGTGTGTGATGTTCAGCAGTTACCTCACAGACCAGAATCCTTTGAAGACTCCACTCTTGGGGACCCAGACACTGAATTTAAAAAAACACCACTCTGCACTAACCCTGGCCCACTGCCCCCACTGTGGATTTCAGCATCAGCTCGCTAGTGTACAAAAGGGGCTGCCAGGGTGACTCTTGGAACACCGAATAACCAGTAAGTGGAATGGACTCTGAGAATCAGCAAGGCAGTTTAGAGCCATCAAGCGCCTTAGGAAATAGCACTTCTCTCTCCAGGTGCTCTTAAAGACGTTACGTAAGCCATTCCCACTATCAAGTCCAAGTTCGTGCTGATTCCCTGTCCTCGAGTTACTCCTGCTCGGCACCAGTCCCGCCTCTTCAGGGCCCCATGCCTGCATCTGGCTGTGCTCGCAGGGAAAACGCAGACCAGACCTCATCTGACTGCCAGGCTTTGTGTATGTTGCACTTGAATTTGAACTCTCACCGCAAGTCTGTGAGATATGTGTTATTTTCCTTGTGATAGAATAACACCCCACCCCATGACCTACTCTTTTATTGCCTTTGCCCCTCACAACCAGGCCATTTAAGGGTCATAGTCATTGGGAAGGAAACAAGAGGAACATTTCTGTGTTCGTTTCCACAAGCCAATGACATGGGAGAAAGAAGAGGACTACTGGTGTATCCAAAACGTTCGAGGATTCAAAAGAAAAAATTCTCTTTTGTATGCCTTTTTTCCAGCAAAGGATAGGGCAATGAGACTAGCTTTTGGAGTGTCCTGGAGATAAAGGTGGTGGCAGATTATATTTTCTAAAGGTGGTCACAACAGTGTGTCCTATATCACATGCTTTGCTATTTTTTTGGTACTGGGTTTGAACTCAGGGCCTCACACTTGCTAGCCAGATGTTACAATCCTATTTCTGCCTCCCGAGTAGCTGGGATTACTGGAGTGAA
The DNA here is from genome assembly GCF_047511655.1 of Castor canadensis. Classification (NCBI taxonomy): domain Eukaryota; kingdom Metazoa; phylum Chordata; class Mammalia; order Rodentia; family Castoridae; genus Castor; species Castor canadensis. The sequence goes on along the minus strand of NC_133386.1, from coordinate 52,692,696 downwards.
CGACTGTCCCTGGTATCACATGCTCTTACGTGTGAATGTGACACTTCTCCCAAAGAGCTGGGGCTTGCGTCCCCTCCCCTTTGGTCTAGGTAGTCTTGGTGGTATGCCCTGTAAAAAGCCATATACAGCTCTGCTTAGGTGGCTGAGACATTCACCAGTGAGCCCTGAGCAGCCATGGAGGAGTTTTGGGCAGCCAGCTGCCATCAGTAATCACACGTGAGTGAAGAGGCCTCTAGGGCTGAGGGCGTGGCTCAAGCTGTGAGTAGAGTACTTTCCTGGCATGCATAAACCCCTGGGTCCAATCCCCATTACCACAAAAAAGAAAAAAGAGGAGGCCTCTAAATTGAAGAGCCAGTTCCTAGCTATCAATTTAAGACTATTTGAGGACTCAGCCATTAACTCAGAAAAAGGTAAGGTGTCCTCGTGAGCAATTTGCAGTTTAGTCTATTTTTTGTTACCATAACAAAATACCCAAAGCTGAGCAACTTAATAAAGAAATGAGTTTTATTCAGCTCACAATTTTGGAAGCCAAAAGCTCAAGGTTTGTCCATCTTTTGGTGAGGATTTAAGTGGCTGATGATGTCTTGATGGGATCATGATGTGAGAAGAAGAGATTATATCACCAGGCAAGAATCCAGAGAGCAATTCAGGGGTCAGATTCACTCACTTTCATGAGAACTAACGAGGCTCCCATGAGAACTACCTTAATCCTTCCAAAAGCACACCCCCAATGACCTAAGGACCTTCCACTAGGCTCTACCTGTTAATATCACCACACTGGGGTCCCCAAGCTTCCAGTACATGAACTCTTGGAGGTCAAACCACATCCAAAACCATATCACTGACCCAAGACTCCAGGAGTATGATAAAATGAGTTATGGTCTGAGTACTATAGTCTGAATGTGTCCCCCTCCCCAAATTCATATGTTGAAACTTAATTGTCAATATGGAGTCTGAGGCTCATCCTCATCCAGTCTGAGGATGGAGCCCTTATGAATGGGACCTGTCACCATATAGAAGGGCTAGAGGGAACGAGCTGGCCCGCTTTGCCCTTCTCCCACATGTGAAAACACAGTCACAAGGTGACATCTTGGAAAAAGAAAGCAGCTTTCACCAATCCTGAATCTTTTGGTGCCTTGTGGACTTCCAGTCTACAGAACTTAAGAAATAAATTTCTATTCTTTATAAACTACTCAGTCTGTGGTATTTTATTACACAGCACAAATGAAACAAGACAAGGCACTAACTCCAGTTAACTAGATAGTAAATGTGGTTTCATCCTGTGTGGCCATTGAGACTCTAGCACTCAGTAACAGGGAGGGGCAAGGGCACAAAATGTAGCAGCCCATCTACAAAATAGGAGCACCACCAGGCATGGCAGAGGAGTTGGTTTTTGTAAGGCATCATGAAAAGCAACAAGGAAACAGCACAGTGCATGAAGCAGATGGGTTAACATCAGGCAAGACCCTGTGCAGTGGTCCCTGTGCCAACTGCCATGCCTCCTCACTGAACAGAATCTTTGACAAGCATTATGAATATATGTTTAAACAAACCAAATGCAGTTGATATTCCTTTAGGAAAATCTATTACAGCTAAAATGTCACTGCTTTTCCTAAGTCTTGTAATTAGTCTGTAGCCTCATTCTAACGGAAGATGATGAGTTTTAATTTTTTCCACGAATGATGAACCAACAAATGTGGAGTGTGATGACATCAATTCGTATGATTACTGCTGTCTGATTTCTTAAGGGCCTAGGTCACTAGCCACAGAACACAGGTAGAGGGCCAACCCTGGACCTCCCTACAGGAGAGGTGGGGGTATAAAAGATATGAAATTATAGCTGGCAGATGTGGTAGAAGAGAAAGGTTAACAGGGGGAGGGAGAGGGGAGCCAAGCAGGGGTCTTGTGGGGAGTGGTCTGGAGGCATTAGCTGCCACCCATATCCAGCAGCTCAGCTCTGCACCTACTTACAAAAGATGTACTGTGCACAGATACAGCTGGCATGAGTGACCTCCAAGTCTTCACATATTGAAATTCAATCCCCGTTGTGAGCCAGTAAGAGGGTGGAAATGTAAACCAACCACAGTGGCTTCCTACCACTTAGTCAACCACAGTGGTTAGAAGTGAGACTTTTGGGAAGTGATTAAGATTAGATAAGCTCCTTAGCATGGGGTCCCTATTAGACACACGGACATGCACGCACACTCCCCATCCACTGCCATATGATGGCCTCTGCGACCTTGGGACTCGGCCAGCAAGAAGGCCAACACCAGATGTGTCCCCACCCCCAACTGTGCACCTCCAGACAAACCAGTCTGGATGTTGTGTTGTTGGCAACAGAAAATGAACTAACATGGGTAGGAACCAGATCTGTAGGGCTGGTAAAACTGCCAGGCATCAAGTGGAGTCTGAAACTGCAGCTGTCCTAATGCTGAGTCAGAAAAACACCTTTTCAGTGTGTACTGTCATAGAAATAAAGAAAACTGACTGAACAAGGAACTCAAAGTCCCTAAGTGAGGCCCATCCAGACCCTTCCTCACCTTTTCCCTCCCCCAAGAAAAGAGCAGGTTGCCATCCTTTGAGGACAGGGCTGCATGAAGACTGAAACTTTCCCAGGCAGCCAAATTTGTATCTTAGCCAGTAGGCATGTCTACCCAGACTTCACTGTCTGTGTAGGGAGGGACTGAGTGGGGTTCTCTTCTTCTTGTCCCCTCCTTTGCTCCCACAGAGATCACGGAAGCCAAGCCTTTTTGGTAGTGCTATGTGGTTGGTAGCCTCCATTCATTCAGCTTTCTGGGCTCATGTTTGTTTTATGCATTTATTCATCAATTCATTCGGTCATCAAAGTAACACCTACCCTGTGCCAGGCAGGTGCTAGGAGCTGAGGAGGCAAGCACAAATAAACACCAACTCTTCCTGGCTCTTTGAGAATTAGCCATCTTTCAATATGCAAATGCAAGTACATACTGAGCGTTTGCTATGTGCCAAATGCTATTCTAAATATTTCATATTTAATAACTCAGTGAATTGGCTCAGCAACCCTTTCAACAAATGATATTAGCATCCCCACTTCACTCAAGAGGAACTGAAGCCCAGAGAAGAAAAGTAACTTGTCCAATGTCACATAGCTTTGAAACAGAAGAACCAGGATTCAACAGACATTTTGGCCCTTGACTGGGCGTTCTTAACCACTCTGCCCAAATGTCTCCAGACAAATCCTAGGACAAAGCAGAACTATTTGGGAGACATGAGTAACAGAACATGGCAAAAACTTGAAAAGGACTTTCCTCCTAGGTCCTTTGAAACAGCATAAAGAATGGTGACACACAATAACTTAATGAGTTAACAACAGGTGGCAGAGGCAGCTCCAGTCCCCATGGAGGCCACAGTGGTCACCCCAGGGACCCCTGTCTATTTTTAGATTACAGAGGTACTGGGACATCTGCATGGTGTGACAACTGCACCCTTGGCAGAGGGGGCAGTGACATCTCTGGGGCTTCAGTCACTGTAAGAAGAGCATCAGCAACCCAGGCACCACAGGAGAGCTGTGCCCCCCCTCTTCCCCCATGTGGCTGGGAGGACACAGAGGCCTGGGCAGCCAGGAAGCTGTGAGCATGTGTGAGACCCACCTGGGGAGGAGAGATACCTGAGCGGCTCCTCTGGAGGAAGTGAGGGGGCCTCCAAGTGGAGAGGAGTAAAAAGAGCAAGCGATTTTGTCCTAAACCCAGCGCGACCTCTAGAAGCAGAGTTCATGCCCAGGATTTCCAGTTCCGCCCTGTGGGATTGCTATATTTTCTTCAGAGACATGGCACAGGTGCTTATGTAAAACTAAGCCTCACTCACTCACGGGTAGGACAAAGAGCTTAATGTGAAGGTAGGAAGTGGAACGGAAGCAACCGTGCTTCTTGTCTAGCCCTAATCCCTCAATGGATAAATGGGGAAACTGAGACCCAAAAATGTTGAGCGACTTTCGAATCACCTGGTTAGGGTATCTATATCATATGTTATATGTCATCAGACTACAAGCTCTACAAGGGCCGGGTTTTATTATTATTTATTTTAATTATTATGTGATGACAAAATCTTGCTATGCAGCCAGACTGGCCTCAAACTTGCAATCCTCCTGCTTCAGCCTCCCAAGTGGGATTACAGTCTTGGGTACCACGTTCAGCTCCTTATCCTTTTTGTACCTTCCTTAGGACTGATCTGTGCCTGGAATACAACAAGCCCTTGAGGAAAATGCCAAATGAATGCATAGACTGGTGGTTGTTCTAGAAATGCAGTTAGAAAGTGCAGGCCTATCTATGCCCATGGCTGCCTGAACCCCCACATGTACCCAGCAGCCAGGCTGGGAACGGTGACTGCATACAGGCTTTCTCTGACTGGTCCCACAGACACCTCTTACCTCCTAGAAAGTCCTGGTTTAGCAATTCATCCTGCACTTCCAGGAAGATGTTTCGTAAAGGAAAGTGGTTTTAGTCTCTGAGCTTGACTGAATTTGTTGTTCATTTACAGCTTAGAGTTTATTCCCCAATTTCAGGACTCCCTTCAAATCTTTTTTTTCTAAAAATGACCTGGCAACTAAGTGGTTCTCTGTTCTGTTATTGTAATTATGTTTCTGTGACCATTTAAAAAAAACAAAACAAAACAAAAAAAACCTTTGTCTCAACTGCAAGTTTTGGCTGTGCTCCCTCTGGGTGAGCCAGATTTAAATAAAATACATGTTTTTCTTCAGTTTAAGTTATTTTTAACTTTTTGTTTAGACAATGGCAACCAGGGCTGGGAGATGCTCATCAGGGCACCATCCTGATCACACAATCCACTAGTCATGCAAATGTCCTCCCAGGGAGCCAAGCCACACCCCATCTGATGGGGGACAGACAGGGCCTTGGCACCCGAGCTGGTCCTGTGCAACACTTCCCTGGCCAGCCACCATCTTCCTTGGCAAAACAAGAGAATGTTTGCTTTCCTGATTCTGGCGGGTGGGTGGTCATGTTAGGGGACACCCATGCCCAGGCCTCCCCTAAGACTCTGAGTCAGTCAGGGCTGCACCAGGCATTTTCCAGAGTTTTCCAGGAGGTTCTCCAGGGCAGCCCAGCTGAGAACTGGAGAGCTAGCCATGTGTGATGTCTGTTGCGGCTGGGTGGGTCCTGAAGTTTCTTCTTACCTGGAGTGTCACTGGCTGTGTGATGTTGATTGGAGCCCAGGACAATCAGTGGGGGAAAAGGCTTAAACCACGCAACTATTAACAAGCTTTCAACCAATTGCTTAAAAAAAAAAAAAAAAGTCAGATTCTAGTAGTTTTAAGCTATTACTTTAGAGTGAGTGGCCTTTTCTCTGTGGAAGATGAAAAACAAAAATGGTTCTGTTTTAGGACACGAGCAGCAAGAAATGATAAATAACTATGAAAAGTAGGGTAGAACCTGGGGCCCTGACCTCAGCTCTTTCTTTCCTTACCAGCAATGTGGCTTTCCATGAAATCCTTCCACTTCCCGGTGGCAGCCTCACATCTGGCCTCTGGTTCACTCTGCAAATCAGCTTGTTAGTGGCTGAAGACATGGTAGGCTAAGTTGTGCTGCCCGGAGGCCAGGGAAGAGAGCCTAGGCCTTGAGCTTTGGAGAGTCCAACTCAGGGCCTCTGTGTAGGCCAAGAATTCATAGGGTCAAGGGGTCAGCTCAGAGCCCATGGCCCCTTCCCTTCTAGAACACACACCAGGTCTCCAGGATCCAGTATTATTTATCAGTGTCTCTGGCCCACTTCTGAGTGGGCCTCTCCCCCACACCATCCTCCCACCATGACACCTACACCTGTGCCCCTGAGTCTGAGGAGTGGCCAAGGTGGCCATTTGCAGACATATGGATCTGTAGACTGGGGTGTCCTCCTGGGTGGGAAATAGAGCCAAGGGTGAAACACAGGGCCTTACTGGCTACCATATTCAGGCACAGCACTAAGAGTCTAAATTTGAACCTTTCCCTTTCAAATCAATAGTAAGACAGAACATGTTATTTGATGATTTACTAGCCTGGTTTATACCTTATAAACTGGGTATGGTGGTGCTCACCTATAATCCCATATCTAGAAGGCTCAGGCAAGAAGAGTATAAGCTTGAGGTTAGCCTAGGCTATCAAAAACCAATCAAACAAACAAACAAACAAAAAATCCAAGAGTTATTGTTATGGTACATGGCCTTCCTTTGTTTTCCTGTCCCAGCCTACAAATGTCAGGGGAGCCCGTGAGAAGGCTGGTGGCACAGTACTCAGGGACACACAGCACAGCCTGCTTTTGCAGGCCAAGAAGCTCCCTGCACTGCTCCTGTAGTTTAGGAAGATCCTTTCTATTTACCGCAGCTTTCTCTATCCCCGTCTGATTTTCCACTGCTTTCTTGGAAATGCATGTGCTCTGGTGGTCACGTGGCAGCCTGGAATGAAAGTAGTCACTTTGTGAGCAGCACTCCCCATCGCAGTCTTGAGCAGTCAGGGGAATATGAACAAGCAAATAATTTCTTCTGTACTGGGAAAAAATCTGAAAGCACAGGCTCCCTCGCATAGTCACTCTTCCTCTGAGTGCCCCTCAGTGCTTATTTCACTGTATTTGCAGGAATTTGTTGTTTCTTTTTCCCTAACTACGTTCAGAGTGTCTCAAGAGCAGGTACTGCACCTTCCCCTTTAGATTTCCAGCTCTGCATATAAATAAGGAGCATTCTGCTGTGGTATAATAAAAAAATACACAGTATATTTAGTCTTTGTCTCTTGTTTACTGGCATAAGTAAGATTCAGGGATTTCCCGAATGATGGAATATCTTTTATCTGCTAATGAGCTGACTGAGGAGAGAGGTGCAGGCTACCAAAAAAAAAAAAAAAAAATCCAGTCACGTGGTTAAAGGGCTAGGATTTTCAGTCCTCCCACTCCTATGAAGTTAGGGGAGAAGTTGGAGGTGGAGTTCAGTCTTCGGTGGTCAGTGATTCATGTGAAGGTGATGAGGTTCAAGTTCAACTCTGAAACAGTGAGACTGGGAGCTTCTGGGCTGAAGAATGCACCCAGGTGCCAGGAAGGTGGCACTCCTACTGCTGCCTTCATGCCTTGCCTGGGCATCTCTTCCATTTGGCTGTTTCTGAGTTGTATCCTTTATAATGAACTGGTCATTGTAAGCTTAGTGCTTTCTTGAGTTCTGAGTCATTCTTGCAAGTTATCAGACCTAAAGGGGGTGTCACAAGAATCCACAAGTTTTAGCCAAGTCAGAAGTGTGGGTAACCTAGGGATCCAGGACTTGTGAGGAGTCTGAAGTGGGGCCAGTCTGGTGGGATACAGCCTTTGATACGTAGGGTTTGTACTAACTACAAGCACTGAGTGTCGGAATGGAATTAAAGTGTTCCATGTCAGTGAACTGGTTGGTGTTTAGAACACCATATTTGCTGTGGAAAAACAGCACCATCTATACTGTAACATACTGAAGAATGAGGACAAGGAATTGATTTTGACTGGGGATTTCACTACAATTTTGTTAAATATTAAGAGTTCTATGGTAATTTGACACTACTTTTGTTGGCAGTGTCCATGTTCCCTTCTTTGAACATGGGCAGAGGTTTTAACTGCTTTAACCAACACCCTATGATGGAAGTGACACCATTTATTTCTAAAGCAAGGTCATGAAGATCTGTCTGGTTTTCTCTTGGAATTCTCACTGTCCGGACACTTTCTGGAACCCACCTGCCATACCACAGAATACCCTAGCAGGGTATCCTGGGGCCGCATGGAGGTGCTGTGGTCAACTGTCCCAGCAGAGCCTGTTACCAGAACCAGTGATGCTCCAGGGAGGAGATCTCCAGAAAGGAGGAGGCCTCTGCCTGGTCCTTGGTACCAAGTTTGTGATGTTGTCACAAAAAAAAAAAGAAAAAAGAATTTTAGGACTCATAGAGGTAGAAACCAAGAAAGTTTATTAGTAAAGCAAGACAAAGAAAGGATAGAAACATAGTACATGACCCAGACATAGGTATGGGCACATGTGGTTAACATGTGTAATGAGTGCTATAGTATCAGGGGTATTTATGTTGAAAGAGTAGGTTGGGGGGTTGGCTCAAATTTACCCCAGGATGAGTGCTCCCCTAGTTCTGACACCAGGTATGTTTTATCGCTTTTGCTGTTACACTATTATTTAACAATTGGGCCCAGAGACTTCAAAGGATGCTTTCTTAAGACAGGTGTCATCTTTATAAATATTTCTTATGCCCAGAGGAGTTATTTCCCCAGGTGTTCTTTCCTAAGATAGGTGTCTTTAAGATATCCTTGCCTAGTTCCAAGAAAACACCAATTATTTGGGCAAGCAGGCAAGGCCAGAGGGAAAAAACTACTTTTTTTTTCTTTTTACTAAATGTTGCAGCTTGTAAAAGAAAGCAGTGTTTATCTGCTTTTAATCAAGCTATTTGTTAGTACAATGATGCTGGCTGCTGTTTGCCATGCCTCATTTTCCCTGATCTATCCTGCCTCAACCCCAACCATCAAATCACCCCTGCCAGGTGCCAGCTGTGTGAATAAAGACATTTCTAGATGTTTCCAGCCCCAGATGTTTGAGTCCCTCTAGCCATTCAGATTCCCAGCTGAGGCTTAGAGCGCTGGAGCAGACACATGGCATCCTCCAGTACCCTATCCAAATTCCTGGCCCGCTGTACCCACGAGCATAAGCCCAGGTCCTTGTTTTATACGATTGTATTTGGGTACGGCTTTTTTATTTAAGCCAGCAATAGTAACTGGAACATGGCATCTTCAACACTGTATAATGACCAGCTGTTTAAAACTCCTTTTCTTTATTTTGAGTGATTCTATATATTATAGGGCTATTGTATTGCAAATGTATATAAAAATTAGATTGTTAGAATTCTTTGACCTGTTAGTTATTAAAAGAGCAGGGAAATGTTTTCATGTATGGCAATTATTTTTCTATAAGTATACCTCTTATAAAATCTCAAAGCTGTGTGTGTAGGTACCACTGACTCACCTTCCTTGCTCTGCTGCTTCTGGGTCCTCTGGGGAATGGGGTAGGAAGAGATAGAAGAGGTAGGAAAAGGGAAATTATTTTTATCTGATGTGGTTCTTTCCTGAGTTTCATCTCCTCTGGGTATTAGACAAGGGCCTGCTCAGTTTCTCACGGAGTCTTGGGTAAGCTCTTAGGAGGTCTCTGGGATGTTTTCCTTCAACACAGTAGCCTCCAAGGGGAGTTGATCTCTATGCCCACCCTCCCCTCTTAAGTTCAGCCTGCACTGGAGAACTCCACAGGTTCTCACTGCTGGGTCCACCTCCCTGCAGGCACTTGTCCTCTGGGCAGGGTGCCAGCAAAGCGGCACGAGCCTGGCTTCTCTCCATGGCCTCTACTTGGTCACAGGCAACTCATGCATCTCTAACATAGTGAATGAGGGGGGTGGGGCAGCAGGTGCCTCCTCTCTTTGCCATGCTGTCTCTAACCAGTTCCTTTCTCTGCTCAGTCAGTACGGAATACAAACCAGCGATTTCACTCTTGAAGGAAATGATAGGGAGGAGGTGCTTCTCTTTTCGCAGACACTCACGGACACTCTCAGGCCCTTGGTTCATCTGCACCAGGGACCGGGGAACATCGTTGTCCCCTGGGTCAGAAGCCCCCCATCCAGTGCTTCCTCTTATTTCCATATCTTGGGTGCACAGAGACTGGGGGTGGAGGTGGAGGTGGGAGTAAGGCTGAAGCAGCAAAGTACTGTGGGATACCATTGGGAGCTCTTCATGGGATTTAGAGATAGGCAGGGCATCTGCTCCTTAGCCCGTTGGCTTTTAGTTCCAATTAGACAGTGGGGCAATTTCCCTATATTCTCCTATAGTGATTGGTTGAATGATTTTAAAATGATCTCTACAAGGGAATTAAATGTAGTTATTCGAAATCCAAGGACTACTTAATGGAAAAATATTTATAAATATGCATTATTGATATATGTTTAATGATATATTGCTAAACGAAGAACTTAAGAATCAAAACCATATAATTCCATATCTGTGAAATATATAGTATATTCAAGGATGCATAGAAAAAAAATCATTAAGACATCCATCAAGTCATTGTTTTCTCAGAGGGATTGAGTCACAGGTGATTTCTGTTCTGTCCTGTGGTTTTGGGGGATGTTTCAATTTTTATGATGAGCATGTTGCTTCAATAAGTATAAAAACTTATTTCAAAATAAAAAAAGTGAATGTGAGTGTGCCACCCACACCTTCCCACACTATTCTACTATTCTTTCTTCATACTAACTTTTTTTTTTTTTTTTTGAGACAGGGTCTTGCTATGTAGCCCAGGCTGGCCTCCAACTCGCAATCCTTCTGCCTTGGCCTCTTGAGTGCTGGAATCACAAACATGCACTCCTGGCTCCCATACTAACTTTTAAGTACCAGTGGAACTATCTTCTTTCAAAGCAATTGCAGGAGCAGAAGTAAAATACTAAATTCTTTGGAGCCCGCAAGTGCAGACATGTGCCAGGCTGTATCGACAGAGACTAGCGGGGCTTACCCACAGCAGCATTGGCAGCAAGGGTTTCAGGCCAAGTCCCTGGAGCAATGATCTGTATCAGGGTTGTACTTGAGATTCACCTGAAATATTTAAAAACACACGACTGATACTTGAGCATTGGAATAATTAAAAATGACAGTGATTTTAACGTGTGGACAAGGTTAGGAAACTTTACCTGAGAAGGGAGCCTTACCTGCCAAGCCAGTTTCCCCATCTTCAAGCCCCTTCTTCAGGTCTCTCCTGGCTTCTCTCCACTGTGAGGGGAGCAAGCAGCAGAAGTGATTTTATCTTAACTAAGGGAGACAGGGAGGCCAAATGTAGCTATAAAGAGTAAAGGGAGAGTTAATTGGAAAGGAAATTCACTTTCAGCAGGTTGGGGGCAGGTCACTTCTTGGGAGGGGAGACAGGTTAGACTTTAAAGCTGGAGTATTTGTTAAAGCTTTGGGTTTGTTTGGCCCTTGGGATGATCCCCTGGGCTTGGGTCATTGTCTTGTGATATGAGAGAAATTACCTGTGTAAACTATTTACTATTACCTGTGTAAGCTATGTCCTGCTCTAACTGATACAGAGTTTCTGTTTGAAATTCAAAGGGCTGCTCCATCCAGCTCCTGGGTTTGGGCCATTGTCTTGTTAAGTACACTCTCAGACATAAATTGCTCTTAAGTAAAGAGTAAATTAAATTTTAAGTGAAGAGTTGACCAGATTCTCCTAAAATGTCCAGTTTGATAAGGATGGGGGTGGTCAGGTGGTTGGGTTCAACTAGTTTCAAGGTATAATAGGAGGACCTTAGTCAGACAGAGTCCTATATCACTCCTAGGCTTCAGCCATTCCTTGGCTTAGCTTTTTTTGCTAAACCCCTCCTGTGCAGGGAGCTTTGCTATCCTTTCAATAAAGTTTGTGCTTACTTTATTCTTCACTCCTGATTTGGCAACTTCAGTCATTGACTTCTCCAGGATACAACCTCGGGATCAACAGTACAGTTTTACTACATTAACTGTCTGAACGTATTTGATTACAAATGTTATCTCCATAATATAAATCAAAGGGCAGCAAGATAGAGTTTTGGGCAGTGGACTGGATTGAATAGTATCCCCCAAAAGATTTATGTCTACTGGGAACCTTAGAATGTGTCCCTATTTGGGTATAAGGTCTTTGCAAATGTAATCAAGCTAAAATGAAGTCCTGTTGGATTCAGATTGGCCCTAGAGCCAAAGTCTGGTATCCTTAGACTGAGAGGGAGAGCTGAGACACACAGCCACACACAGTGGGAAGAAGACCATGTAAAGGTAGAGACAGAAATCAAAAAGAGTGACGTAGCCACAAGCTGGAGGAAAACAAAGTATGTCTCCCTAAAATATTGATGATTGTCAGGTAAAGACAGAAAGCAGGTCTCTCTGTCTTTCCCTTGGTTTGCCTGATGGCAAGACAGAGGTTCCCACAGACAAAATGTCTTCCCGCCCTCCTCTCTTTTACTGCCTAAAGCCAGGGATGCACATCTGCCCTCTGGCCAGAGCTGGAACTAGCAGAAGCCAGAGGAATCTTGTAGCTGACTTGACCCCAGAATTTTCCCGCATCTAAGCCCTAAACCTTCTTGCTCTTTCACTGTGTCATATTAACACTGATAGCTCTTTATCAAAGCACTATCAAGACAGAAACAAGCCACTGGTTTGAGAAACAGTTCCTTTGCAGGGAGAATTCCTTCTCTCCCTCATGATGGACATGGCTCATGTCATTAAAACTGCGTGTTTTTCTCATGTTAATCTGCTTTTGTTAACAGGACTCTACCTCAACTAAGAACCCGTGAGGACTAAGAAAAGAAATCATATTTTTCTTCAGGGCATGGGGACACATGCCTATAATCTCAGCACTAGGGAGGCAGAGGCAGGAAGGAGGATTGAACATTTAAGAACAATCTGAGCTACATAGCAGGTTTGAGGCCATTCAAGGCTATGAGAAATTCTGTCTCAAACAAATAAACAACAACAACAACAACAAAAAGAAACAAAAGAGAAATTATGTTTTTCCTACTAGCCAAGGAATGCCTACCACCATCGGAAACTAGAACAAAGCACGGGATGGATCCTCCCAGAAAGCTTCCAGAAAGACTAGCCCTGCTGACACCTTGATTTGGACCTGTGGCCTCCTGAGCTGTGAGAAAATGAACTAGTTGTTTGAAGCCACCCAATTGGTGGTGATTTATTATGGTGCCCCTAGGAATCCAGCAGAGGCCATTTCAGAAGTCTTCCCCAGAAGCAGTGGAGCAGTGGGTCACTGGACCCCACCGGTCCATTTCCATAATAGTGAATGCACTCCTCAGCACAGCCCTTCCTGTCCCTCCCCTTGAGAGTCCAGTTCTCCTTGTGTGCCTGGAGGAAAATGCATCTTAGATGATAAATGTCAATTTTCTTCCAATTACCTGCACACAGGACATATGGGGTTTGCACAGTGGGGAAAAAACCTACTATACATTTTGTTCCCTTGCCTTTCCTAGCTCAGCCAGGAGACCTTTCTTATTTGCTTCACTCACCTGGTAACTAATGCGAATTGCCAGCCTTTGAAAAACAATTATTTCTAAGTAAAACAAGCATTTCTCTGAAAGAGTCAGGAAAAGCTGTACGTACTGTAAACAAGGCACTTGGGCACCAGGAGTAGGAGTTTGCTATTTCTGCTTCAATCTCGAAAAGCTCCTCTCATCAGAACCATGTTCAGGGGTGAATTAGTTAGAACTCATGAAGCCTTCACTTGTCATCTGCTTTATTCACTGGCTTTCTATTAGACAGCACCAACTATATAAATTAAGTTCTATTTGATTGAATCAATAATTACTGCATGCCCTGGGTTTGTGACAGGAACTGAGGCTGCGAAAAGACCATGGACCTCAGGATCACCATAGGGGAAGTTGACAAGGAACAGCAAAGCGGAGGTGTAATGCAGAAGTGCATGTGAGGAGGGCGCAAAGAATTCCCTTCCAATCAAACCCAGTGACTCGAACATGAATATCCATCCCTGCACCTGCCTGAGCTGCACTGCAATGAACGTACAGAAATAAAAATAAATATACTAACCCAGAAGAACAGAGAATTGGGGAAGAGACCACAAGGAATGAGAACCATCATGAAATCTGGTAGGATGGAAAAATGGAGGAAGCCAGGTGTGGTGGCACACATCTGTATTCCCAGCACTCTGGAAGCAGAGGCAGGAGGCCTCATGAGTTCATGAGTTCAAGGCCAGCCTGAGTTAAATAGCAAGACCCTATCTAGAAGGAAGGAAGGAGGGAGGGAGGGAGGGAAGGAGAGGGAGGGAAAGAAAGAAAGAGAGAGAGAGAGAGAGAGAGAGAGAGAGAGAGAGAGAGAGAGAGAGAGAGAGAAAGAAAGAAAGAAAGAAAGAAAGAAAGAAAAAGAAGAAAGAAAGAAAAGTAGAGGAACAGAGAACTCTAATGACCAAGTGCCTGTGGAGTCCATTTGGATCCAAAAAACCAGCCCCACAGAACCCTGAGGTAGCTTGGGAACTTAAGACACCTGGACTATAGGAGGTGGGGTTGGCATGAGGCGAGAAGCTAGAGGTTTAGCTGAAATTAAGTTTAAGGATAATCCAGATCTTAAGTCACTCATCCATCTGGAGCAGCTAAGGGGCCACCCCTCCCTACCCAAGTAGGAAATTTATTCTTGGAGAGGAGACCCAGAGGAGCTGCAGTCAGAACAGAGTGGACAAAGTGCTATTCTGAGAGTAAATTCCTTGCTCTCTCAGGGTGCTGATATCAAGCTATAGCCATCAAGCAGGAGGTTCTCTCTGGAGAAAATGAACAGTACCAGAGAAAAGACATCCAGATGACAGTTGGATTTTCTGGGGGAAAAGAAAGGAAGGAAGGAAAAGAAGGAGGGAGAAATAGAGGGAGAGAGAAAAGGAAAGAAGGAAGGAAGGGAAAGAAAAGAAAGAAAGAAGGAAGGAAGGAAGAAAGAAAGAAAGAAAAAGAAAAAGAAAGTTCTCTTGGAATCATCTTACAGGTCTCCATCCAAAACCCGCACCCAAGGACCAACCCCTCCCCCAGTGCACACATCAATTCAATTTAATAAGCAGCTCATATGTCCCTAGAAGTTGAGGACATATGAAAAATAGATATCTGTATGCAAAAAGCAAACACAATAGAGACAGAAAACAACAAAACAAAACCCAAATTCTATAGTTAGTATACTTGGAGGAGAAAGCGTTCCTAAGCAAAACATTTGCTATTAAAAGAAATGTTGGGGGCTGGGAGTGTGACTCAGTGGTAAGCTGGGAAGCACAAGGCCCTGAGTTCAAACCCCAGTACCACCAAAATAAATAAATAAAATAAGGAATGTTGGGACAACAATATAAAACTCTTGAACATTAAAACTATGGTAACAGGTACAGAAACAAACAAAAAATGAACTGATTGATGATTTAACCATCTGAAAAACAGCACTTAGAGTAGTTTTATAATTCTGTTGGACAACTTATAAAGAATTTGAGACAGTAATATTAAAATTGAGCTTAATAAAAAGGAAAGGCCAATGTCTATGTGAAAACAAAAAGTACAAGAAAGTAAGTGAAACTGTATTATACTGTTTAACTTGGTGCAAACAATTATGTGATCAAAATAACATACACTGAGCATTTACTGAAAATGGCTGTATCACTGAGTTGGAAGGAGGTTGGAAGGAGAAGTGGTAGAAGGACTTAAAGTAATAGTACTAAATTCTTACGAGAAGTCAATAGTTAATGTATGAAATTGGAAAGTCAGGGAATCGTGGTGTAAGCCTTAAAAAGGCACTGAGTGAACTCCAGGACCATAAAAAATAATTCAAAGAGTGGAGGTAGGGAGCAGAGGAGAGCTAAAATTAGTATTTTTATTATAAGCTTTTCAGTACCATTGGGCTTTTGAAAATTATGCAATGCCTAACTTTGATGAACTAATTCTTTTAATGTTTAATACAGAGGAAGACGTGGTGAACTTTATTGGGAATGTACATCCAGGTCTTACTCAAGCTGCCATAACTAAGAACCACACATTGGGAGGCTTAAAGAACACAAATTTACCTCCTCACAGTTCTGGAGGCTGGAAGTCTGGGAACAGAGGTCCCATGTGGTCTGCTTGAGGTGAGGGCTCTTTTCCTGGCTCTTCAGGGAGCTGGAGGTGAGCAAAGGCAGGAGGCCAAGCTAGAGCCTGGGAAGTGATAGAGAGATAGCCTCTTTCCACCATAGTGCCCTGCAGGAGGGATTTTTCTGAAGCACAAACCTGTCCATTCTTGGCCCCTTTCCTTCCTCAGAGGAGGTGGGGAGTTTTGTCTTTGGGGTACTGGGGCTCTGTTGGGGTGATACGTGCTCGTGGAGGTAGCTTGCCCTTCCCAGAGATGTCCCTAGTTTGATGACTGACAAACCCAAACACATTCTCCAGCTTAGCCTCACTCAGCACTAGGTATTTTTACCTTGAGCTCTCACTTCTTTGTTTATTCCAAATTGTTTCCAAAATGAGCAAGGAAGAGGGGTGGCATTTTTGAGCCTCTTCTGAGACTTGGCCACACACCCAGCACTATTGTTCCTTAAGAGACAGGGTCTTTCTATGTAGCCCATGCTGGCCTCAAACTGGCAACCCTTCTGCCTCTGTCTCTCCAGTGCTGGGATTATAGCTGTACACCAGCACGTCCATCCTTCACCTAACACTTACGGGATCCATTGATGATTCTTGCCTGAATAAACTAGTGTACTATGCTGTTGCAAAATGTCAATTTTCTAACCCCCATCAATTCTACATTTTATTAGTTGAATTTCTATTTTAAAGAACTTTTCCCACTTCTTTATTTATTTATTTGGTACAAATATGAATTAATGAATTTTTTCATAGGTTATAATCCATTACTATCCTTATTCACTTTGATGCTCAAATTGACACAGATTTGACCAGATATTTTATTTATCTTTGCCCCATGATGCTATCATTTTATAACTGCTTTCTAACTTTTAAGAACAAGATATTCTGTTCTTGCCCACCCAGTTTTGGAATGAGACATTTCTCTAAGAAGGCCTGGTTCTTTGATGGGAGATAGTATCTAGAAACCAAGATATGTGCTCGTTGGTACTGAAGTGTCATTGCATTTCAGTGGACAATGACACTAATCCCAGTTCCCCGAGGGTTCTTTGCTTTTTCCTAGGACATATTTCTGTCATCTTTCTCTCATAGTGAAAAATCCTGCATTTTCCTTCCAACTCAAAATGTTTACATTTTTCTCATTTCTACAACAACAAAATAATTCCAGAATTGCTATACCTATGCCTCTACCAACAACAAATCTACTGTCTATCAATACATTTTCTGTTGCTATAAAAAATTACCTGAGTTTAATACTTTGTAAAGAAAAATTTACTTAGCTCACAGCTCTGGATATTTAATAGCATGATGCCAGCATCTGGTGATGGCCTCTGGCTACATCACAACATGGAGGATGGTACCATGGTATGAACAAGTGTGATAGGGAGAGATCACATGGGGAGACGGGAAGCCAGGCAGATTCAGGAGCCCAGCCTGCTCTTTTTATAGCAACTTGCTCTCCTGGGAGCTAGCTTACTCCTCAAGACCAGCAATTATCCCTTCTGTGGGTGATTTTTCCTAACTACCTGCATTAGGCCCTACCTCTTGAAGGTTCCCTGTCTTGAACACTGCCACTTTGAGGTCCAAGTTTCTAGAACATGAAACTTTGGGGACACACTCAGATCATATCCAAAGTCAGAGTTCAAGATTTATTTGTAGATCTTTTGCCTATTTATTTATTTGCAGTACTTGGGATTGAACCCAAGGCTTCTTTCCAGGTTAGCACTCAAACACTTGAGTCACACCCCCCAGACCTTTTGTTTTTAGTGCTGGCCTCAAACTCTCCATCTCTGCCTCTGCCTCCTGAGTGTGGGATTACAGGATGCATCATCATGACTGGTTCTTTTAGCCTTTAGACTGAGGGCTTATAGTTAAAGTACTGCATTCAAAATTAATTGAATTTGTTCTTTAATTTTTTCCTCAGTGTGGTTATTCATTTGAAACACAGTCATTTGTTTCAGTTTAAATTCAATTTTCCTCAACCTCCATAATTATATTTATAAATAAGCAAAACATTTCGAACATTTCCAAAATCAAAACTAGATTACTGTGATACTCAAAGAAGTGTCACTTCCTCTTATATCCCTCCTATCCCTTCCTTCCTCTCCCTTGTGCATAACCGATTTCACTAGCTTCTAATTATCTTCTTAAATTTCTTTCTGTGAAACACATATACAAACACTACAAAAATACGGAGCAGTATCTGGCAGAAACTCTATGGACTCGAGAGACCAAAAACCCAGTGACAGAGTTGTGATCCTTAAAGACAAGAGAAAATACACACAGGCAGAAAAATCCAACACAAGGCTTCACATGACAGTGGTTGAATCGAATGAGAGTTTAGGACTTTTTTTGTCCTACCCTGGTCACCCAGACATCATCTACTGCTTATGTTCTGAGAATTTAGTTAGCAATGTGAACATAAAAAGTATGCACACTGAATTAAAAACTTCCATCAACTAACTGAGCTACTGGGCATATCATTTACCTATAGATTTCCAAAATCATTTTAATGTAAAGTGCATATAACCACTTATAAAGTGGTTGAGAAGTTGCAAGTGTTTAGCAAAGCGCCTGGCACAATTTATATGTTATTTTTATTTCACTTTCATTAAAATTAAAATTACCTCGGGGCAGCTGATTAATTCCTTCATATAAGGCTGCCAAATAAAGTAGAAGTTACCCAATTACATTTTAATTTCAGGTAAACAAGAAATACTTTTTTATTATAAGTATATGCAAATTTTAGTATAAGTTTATAGTTTATATAACTATAGAGTTATAGAGACATAGCTAAAATTTTGTTATTTTCTGAAATTCACAAATTATAAAGATTTTGGTTATGAATATTACTTTTCTGTTTTGTTTTCTCCCTTCAGAATTGCACAAAGGGGCACAATCCTGGCTAGTCACTGAGTTATTATACAGAGTAACTAATACTTTAAGCAGTATTGTCTTGCTCATTGGCTGAGACCAGCAGACTCAGAGAAAGGACTAGAATGGTCCTTTCTGTGCTCCCAGAGCAGCAAACTCTCATTTTGCCAATAGCGTCAATCTTCCCACCACTGTCCGTCCAGAGTTGCTAATGAGTGGCAAAAATCGACTGCTCTCACCTCTTCTCCCAGCAAGGGCTCGCTTCTGGTAGAAGTGCTAATGAGCCCTGACACTGTCCTCAGCGGGAAGCCACGGAGGAGAAGTAAGAGTCCTGAATTATCCACTCACTGTCACTGAATCTTCTAGAACCAGCTATCAAACTAGAACAACCATCCTCTCTCCAGCTTCTCCTGCTTGGTCAGAAGTCTCCAGAATCTGCTTTTTGAACCAGGGTCTACACAGGTTTCTTATGTGTCAATCCTCACACCTTCAACAAGCTCAGACCAGAGAGGGATTCATTGATTTGAATAATTTGACACCTGCCCTCCAGAAAGCAGAGCACTTTCACCAGATAGCCCACCTCCTTGGACTTTGTCTCTCCTCCTACATTCTTCTTCCTGTTTCCCTGTCAGATTAGGTGATGGCTACTTAAGAAATGCTGAGCACATCAGAGATAGAAAGGATGAAGAAAGTGTTTTTAAAAAAAACCCCTAATTTCGACTGGGAAGGTTGGAGAAGCTGCCAGAAGAGGTCACAACTCAAGTTTTGTTATCCCTATGTATATTTTTTGGAATGTATGTCTATTCACTTGAGAAAGGTTGTGACATACTTTACCATAGGGTGAAGGGATGAGGTGGAGGTGGGAACACAATTGTCAAACATCTGCTTCCCCTCCCTCTGATTTGGAATGACAAACTTAGATTCTTCTTCTTATTATTATTTTTGCAGCAGTAGGGTTTGAACTCAGGGCCTTGCACTTACTAATCAGGTGCTCTACCATTTCAGCCATGACCCCAGCACCATAAATTAACTTTTGTATTAAAAAATTAACAAAGAAAAAGAGGGTAAGCAATCTGGAATTTTCCTGCTGGAGAACAGTATTTTACATCCAGCAAAGCACTTCTTGTTACAATGAAGATAAATCATTCCCAGTCTCCTGAGAGGCTAAATCACAAGTGTGGATGGATTTGCCCCTTTCTAGGTGAAAAAAAAAAAGAATTTCAAAAGCAAATTGCTATTTCATGATACCCTAAGACCCCAGTTATCTAAGAAGAGAGCATTGGCAAAGGACCCATTTTGAAGGTGCTCCCACCAATGGCATCCTGTGCCCGGAAAATACAGCTTTGGAACTTGCAATAAATTCAGCTATAAACTGAGCAATTTTGTTTCTGAGCTGGACTGCTGGAATCTCATAGTCCAACTTACAATCTTTTCTCTTCTATGAGTTTCATGAAATTCTGCAGGCAGAAAACAACAGTCAGAAAAGTAATATTCATAGCCAAAAATCTTTCTAATTTAGGAAGGAGTGCATGAATATTGTATGATTCTTCCATCAGTGGTGGAAATGCAAAAGCAGAATAGAATGAAACCTGCTCAGATCTGTTGTTCCACAGGGCTCTGGAGAGTCCTCGGTCAAATGATGCCTCTTGGAGTAAAACCTCAACATCAGTTCTGTGAAATAACAGTCAATCTTCTCTTCCAACAGCAACATAGAAAGTCTTTCCAAAGATGTAAGATCAAGAAGATAAATGATGAGGAAAGAAAAGGAAGAGGATCCAAGGATAGAGAGAACATGGCATGTGACAAGGGTTAAGGTGATATAATAGAAGACTTTCCGAGAGCATAGGTTATGAAATGTGGGCTGGACCAACCAAGAGACTCTCCTTTCTTTGGCAGTTAGCTACTTCCTTCTTTCCCTATATTGGTGCGTGTTACTCCTTGCCTTTAAGGATTGAAGGCTCTGAAGGTCCAAAGACTAAGACTCCTCATAACTTTTTGTTTTAATTAAAAAATCATTTTTAGTGGTACTGGAGTTTGAACTCAGGGCCTCACGCTTGCTGGGCAGGTGCTCTACCACTTGAGACACTCCACCAGCCCTAGCTTCTTGTGTTAGTCCCTAAGATGGTCTCCCTTTCTGACTTCCCAACCTGTATCTTCTATTTATTGTCAGTGATTTGCATACGGCCTTGGCTTCCTATACAGGGCAATAAAGAATGCATAGAGATTCCTCGGGGTTCCAGGCAGATCCTCTATAATTGCTTTAATCTCCATCTATGGGGGTGAATTGCCAGCCTGTGGTATATATTCAAATTTATCATTCCTTTTCCAACTTTTCCCCAAAATACATTTTTGCCCCTTATAACCTGTCTGGCCTGACACCACATGTTGAATGAGTCAGAGCTGTCTCACTTTAATGCAGCGAACACTAAAATTGTGTTATCGATTTCTGATGCACTTTTACTTTTCCTTGTTGTTCGTTTGTAAAAGTTGGCTTAACTATTACTCTAATATGTAATGCTGGCCCTGACCCTGTTTCTTTCTCCATTTGCCTGGTTTACCACCTTTTATTGGAGTCACCTACGTCAAAATATTTTTTTAAGATTTCAAAACATGGATTTTTCCATTCCAAAATAGTTCCAAATGTCTCCTTTGGTCTAGTTGTCTTTGGGTCACAGAGTGCAGCTGTGACAATAAGGTATTTTCCTTCTGGCATACACAGGATAAGAGAAAATTAGTATTGATGGTATACAGGTTTAAGCATTGGAAGACCTAAAAGAAAATTCCTGGGTCTATCACTTACTACCTGCATGATATTTTAAGGAAATCATTCAGCTTCTTTGAGCCTCAGTTTCCTCATTTAGAATATGGATTCTTTGCATTGATCTCATAGGTTTTGTGAGGCTGGAATGAAAGCATGTGACATCTTGCTCGTATTACTGTTATTCTCTGATGCACCTACTCAACTCTCTTTTTAATTGGAAACGCAAGTACCTAAGAGGTGAATGGCCTGTGGTGATCCAGAGCTATGGTGTCTTCCTTGTCACCTAGCTAATATCATTTCATTGCCCAAGATCTGCCTAAAAACCATCTGCTTGGGAAGATACCCTTGAATTCCCTGGGTGAAAATGGGTTTCCCTTCTTTGTTTTCTATTAGTGCCAACCACAGAACTCCTCTCCAGCTGGCTAACATAGACTCCAGAAAACCCAAGGACCGTTCAATAGTCAGGAGTTTAGCACATTATATGAAAATGTAAGTCAGGTTGGGTGTGGTAGTACACATCTGTAATCCCGGCACTCAGGAGACTGAGACAGGATTACGAGTTCAAGGCCAGCTTGGACTGCACAGAGAGCCCATTTTAAAAGAAAAAGAAAATGTAGGTTGAGCAGCAGAGGGTAAAAGTGACTCTGTTGTACCATTTACTACATTCACTAACAAAATAATGAAGACCACATTTACAGATATAGATAATAACATTTATACATTCTGCATTAGTAGTAATACACATTGCATGATTAACATCCAATTGTTAAGAGAAAAATCTATAGGCCCTCCCTTCTTGGCTGTTTCAATGAAAGATTTAAAAGAAGTATTTTCTTCTCTTTTTTTTTTTTTGCAGTACTGGGGCTTGAATTCAGGGCCTACACTGTGAGCCACTCTGCCAGCTCTTTTTTGTGATGGGTTTTTTCGAGATAGGGTCTTGCAAACTATTTGCAGGAGTCTTGAACAATGATCCTCCTGATCTCTGCCTTCTGAGTAGCTAGGATTACAGACATGAGTCACTGGCGCCCAGCAGTATTTCATTTTCTTACAGATAGTTTGTCCAATGAAAGGAGCCAACTGTCAGCTTCTCCACCAAATGTTCAAAGCTTTCTGACTTTCTATCTTGATGGTCTTGGCTCTGACACCCTGTTCCCCCTAACAAACTCCCAGTTTACATTCCCTCAGTTTCCTTACTTTTTCCTACAAGACTGTAGTGAAAATGTCTGTATTTCTACTCTGTGCTCTGGCCTCCACCTCCTTACTTCTAATTGCCTCCAGTGGGAATGATTTATGGATTGATAATGAAAGTCAAATCCCCAAGGGCTATGCTAGAATTTTATGTACGGGGATCTGGGGTTCTGGAAGATTAGAGAAAGTGTCTCGTTAGTGTCTGCTGATCTGTTGAACCGTGAGCTTCTTAAGGGCAAGGGGCCTTTTCTTTAGCACCAAGTAAAAAGCCTGACACAGAGAAGGCCCTTGTTGAGGGGATGCACACTTGCCAATAGGCAACTTTTGCATCCCGGTCTGGCCAATTTCAGTTAGATAGCATGATCTTTTTTGCATGTTCTGTTCCCTATGATAACTTCAGTTACTAAATTACAATGCTATATAAAGGTGATACAGAAGAGCTGGAAAGGAAGAAGGCAAAGGGGCTAGAGGACAGGTTTTACCCAGCTAACAATGTAGGTTAGGAAGAGGACCAGGCTGGCCAGGGAGTCTTTGGAGAGCAGCCCAGGAGAGGGGGAAGATTTGGTGCACTTAGACACAATCATCAGAAATGGCTCCCACTTCCCCTACTGCTGCAGCCCTGAAGCTGTGTCAGCCTGTTGTCTGCTGTCACACGACTGCCTGGGATCCTGGCCTCTGGCAGCTGACCTAACCATGTCGCATGCCTTGGGGGAGCCTGTGTCTAGGGTTGATGGCATTGCTCGTCTCTCCAAACCCCTCTCCAAGGTCCAGGCTCATAGCTTCTTGTGAAAAACCATTAACACAAATGCTCACTCTGAGTTCTGATCACCCTCAGTATAGGTACTCTCTTGGGTCACCTGATGTGAGTACACACACAATTATGACCTCCCTGTCCAGCATGAATGCACTCCAGGGATGGGGGTAGACTGTTTTTATGAGAACTAACAGTACTGAGCTACTTTTTCTTGTGCACAGGAGAAAGGGGGGAAAGCCCAGAGAAGCCAAGGTTTTGTGACAAGTTAGAGAAGCCCATGCCATTCCATCAGTTGAAAGCAAGCTGTGCAAAGGTCAGGTATTGTATGGAGGAAAGAGATCAAGATGGTGGGACTCTTGGCACTGCTGAAATGGGAGAGAAACCACCTTCTTTCTCAACCATAACAAATTTGTGGATATGTTCACAATAGAATTAACCTATTCGTCAAGATGTCCCACAAGTTACAGTTACTCTAAGACCATATCAAAACATCATTACAGTATCCTATAGAGCAATTTCACTATTCTAAACATCTGTGCTCCACCTTTTCGTCCCTCCCTCCCCACTTCCATCCATCACAACTATTGATTTCTTTTTTTAAACATTTTTTTATTATTCACTTATTCACATGTGTGTACATTGTTTGGGTCATTTCTCCCCCCTGCCTCCCCTCCCCAACCCTCTCCCCCCATTCCTCCAATTTCTTAAAACTATCTCCAATAGTTTGTCACTGCTTTCTCCTTCTCTTCCTTCTCCTCCAATGGTTTACATATGTTTTGGGGGTTAGTGGTATTGGGGATTAGAACTTGGGCCCTCATGCTTGCTATGCAGGCTCTTACTAGCCATGTACTCTACCACTTGAGCCATATTCCCAGCCCTTTTTGGCTTTACTTATTTTTTAAGTAGGGACTCAAGTTTTTGTTTAGGGCTGGCCTCAGACCACAGTCTCTCCACCTATACCTCTTGTGTAATTGGGATCACACACCCGGATTATTCATTGAGGTGGGGTCCTACTAACTTTTTACCCAGGCTGGCCTTGAACCATGATCCCCCTGATCTCTGCCTCCCAAATAAGTAGGATTATAGTAGGTGTAAACCATCACACCTGGCACCTATGGTATATTTTGTAAGAAAAACTTTCCCATATCTATGGCTATGTCTTTTGTCACTTCTTTTGGTGACCACAGCCTATAAGCACTAATGGTACATCACTGGTGTGGGTCATAGCCCACCAGAGAAAGAGAGTGTTCTCCATAATGGGGTACACCTGAATAGGAAGATCCCAGCTAACAAGGTCCTGTATGGTGGATTCATTGCTTGG
Organism: Castor canadensis; assembly: GCF_047511655.1. Taxonomy (NCBI): domain Eukaryota; kingdom Metazoa; phylum Chordata; class Mammalia; order Rodentia; family Castoridae; genus Castor; species Castor canadensis. The sequence continues at coordinate 52,668,169 of NC_133386.1, read as the reverse complement.
AATACCTCACGAGAAAGAGCCAGACTTTGGACGTCTGTCTTATCTAGAGAATCTTCTACCACATAACAAGAGCAGCTGTCATCAATGGCCTCTTTTGATCCTCATTTTGTGCTCTGAAGGCCATATGGTAAGGAAGCAGCAAAAGAGGTGGACAGGAAGGAGAAGAAACAGCTATGCTGCCTTTCACCCCTGTAGGTTTCTGAGCTTGAGTTAAGCCTACAATCAGAAAGGGAAGGGACTTTAGATGGAATGAAGACTGAGGTTTGATTTTTTTTTAATTAGAATTTTCCTATCTCAAATTATCAGAAAAGTTAAGATTTTTACCTAACATTTCAACCAAGGATGGAGATGAATGTTCTAACAATGCAGGTATAGAATGACAGCGGAAGAAAGAAAAAAAAGTTTGTTTATACTAATACAGAATTCATATATTAATTACCTTGGGTTCTTGTAATTAAATGTCTGCTATAATTGAATGTTTATGTCCCCACCAAGATTTGTGTGTTAAATCTTAAATACCAATGTGAGTATTAAGAGGCCTTTAGGAGGCGATTGAGTCCTGAGAGTAGAGTCCTGGTGAATGGACACAGGTCTTTATTAAAGAGGCTTCCCAGCTTTTGGACTCTTGCCCTTCCACCCTCTGCCATGTGAAGACAGAGCAGCAATGTACCATCTTAAAAATGGAGAGAAACCCCACCAGACACCAGTGTCAGCACCTTGATCTTGAACTGCCAAACCTCCAGAGCTGTAAGAAATAAATTTCTGTTCTTTATACATCACCCAGTCTCGGGTATCTTGTAATAGCAGCACAAACAGACTAAGACTACGTCCAAAATCAAGGTATTGGCAGAGCCATGCTCCCTCTGAAGCCTCTTGGGAAAGGTTCTTCCGGCTTATGTAACCCCATGTGTTCCTTGGCTTATAGCAACATCACCCCAGTCTTTATCTCTGTCTCCACCTGGAGTCTTTCCTCTGTGTCTGCATGTCTCTGTGTCTTCACATGGCATTCTCCCTGCATGTCTGTCTCCTAATTTCCTCTTCTTGTAAGGACATCAATCACAAGTCCAAGCCAATGGTCTCATCTTAATGTGGTTAAATCTGAAGAGACCCTATTCCTAAAGAAAGTCACAGTCACAGGGACGGGGTGTTAGGACTTCAGTATTATCTCTGGAGAGTGGGGTACACTCAACCCATAGCAGTCTACCTTGTCAGTAAACAGACTCCATGTGAGGGTGCTTTGTGGTTTACTCAGGGATGGGCTCATTGCTTCATTGCTGTTTTTTTGTTTTGTTTTGTTTTGTTTTGGTGGTAATGGGGTTTGAATTCAGGGCCTCATGCTTACGAGGCAGGCACTGTACCACTTGAGCCACTCCACCAGCCCTGTTCTGCATTGGGTATTTTCAAGATAGGGTCTTGTGATCTATTTGCTCAGGCTAGCTTCCAACATGATCTTCCTGATCTCTGCCTCCTGAGTAGCTAGGATTATAGCCATGAGCCACTTGTGCCCGGCTAGGAAAAGTTTTTTTAAACAGCATTCAAAACATTTCAAAAGTAGCATTCCCCAAATGGGAAGCATATTTCTGAGAGAAGAAAATAAAGAATTTTCCTCTCCTCAGTGAATCCTCTGCCATGATTTTACATAATGGGGAGGAGAAATGACAGGAAAAGAGTCATTAAAAGTAAATGTCAGTCCTTTTGTCCTGGAAATTGCAGAAAACAGCTGTCCTGTAAGTGTATTTGCTGACAGTTGAGGAACTGGAACTGGGTTGAGCTTGCCCCTCTCAAACTGTGAAGGCTGGAGAAGACACAGAAGAAAACCATTAAGGGTATGATGTGTGTGCAAAGACCAGCATCAACAACCAGGTGATTTTGTACTTTACCGTCAAAACACACCCACCATGGGATGTGGGAGGAGATGAGCACCGAACCCAGACGCTGGAGTGGAAAGGGCATGGAGAAGGAACAGCCTCGCTGAACTTGGAGAACGATTTCTCTTCAGAAAAGTGCAGGATCTCGAAGGTTCCCCACATCCTTCTGCATCCAATTTTCAAATTCAATTGCAATTTGAATCTTGTTTTCTTCCCAGGTCCCACCCATCCATCTCTACAACTATTCATCTACCCATTTAACAAGAGGGATTGGATTTAAAGTCCAATCCCACCTCTATGTAACCCTAGACAAGTAAAACTATCTCTTTATGCCCTGGTTCCCTCATCTATAAAGACAATGGGGATAACTATATGGATCTATTCATCCCTTAGTAAACTTAATAATTATAAACTATTTTATTATTGTATTTTTTTATCATAGATTGTAAGGGTGGGTACAGTTTAAAATAAGACTTAGTTCTCCCTGTTGAAAACAAAGGAAGAGTCTTTTATACTCTCTTCCTTTTGTTTCAGAATCCCTTTCTTTGTCCTTTCTAAATGTATATAAATCTTTATCATGACTAACAAGCTCCTTGCCAGTCTCAGCTGAGGAATGTTTCTTTAAGGGCTAGGAGCCATCTTCTCGAAAGCTTTTTTGGAGGTTCTAGAGGGAGCACAGCTACTCATATACCCTTGACCAAAGAATGGTCCTCCTCTGTTGGAGAAAGGCATCCTCTTGGCCAAGGCACAATGTCTTCAGGAAGAACGCACATGGAGCAGTGAGAGAAGGAGGGAACACTTACCTAGCCAGCCAGATCAGCTGAATCAACCCTGCCAATCAACAAGCTGACAGGTATCACAGTCAGATCATCCTCACATCCAGGAGCCATCCTTTTGAAATGTGATCATCAAAAAAGATAGTGTAGTTGCCTTCCAGTTCCTGTGGAAGATGGGGAGTGAGTTGAGAGCCTGACCGCAGCTGGCACCTTGCATCCATTTGTAAAACTACAGCAGACCCTTGGTATCCACAGGAGGAGGCTGTCCAGGAAAACCTGCAGATGCTCAGAGTTCAGTGCTGTCCTGCAGATACTTGATTCACTTTTCCCCAACACCACCCAATTTCCTCTAAAAGCATTTCATCTTTCAACAAATTTAAAATGTTTGCTTTATTACTTAAATTAAGCACATTCACTTTTACTTTGCATTTTGGGCACCATTTACTTTTTGGGAGGCATATTTTCACAAAATTAAGGGCAGAGAAACACTCAGCAGATCACACAACAATGCAAACACAATGGATGATAATGTAGAACTGACTGAAGTCTTCTCCATATCAACTGAACTGTTTAATGCATAAATGTGAATTTAAAAGTTTTAAAATTTCTTTTTATTTCAAAAAAAATTTGACCATACTTGGTCAAAACCACATGTAATGACAAATAAGGTGGTCTCGCTGTACTAACTATTATTAAGATATGAAGAGTGTGGAGAGCATGTCATTCAGGGTAACCTGGATCCATGTTTCTGGACTATGGTCACTCATACTTAGCTCAGAACAAACTACTTCCCTAAAGCAGAGTTGGTATTTTTTTGCCAACAGAATCATCTTTAATATTTATGTCTTTAAACACTTTATGCATTGCCAGGAGGTCACCACATCTAATCATGGATGCATTGAAATACTATTCAGCCTTAAAAAGTAAGTAAATCCCACTATGTGCAACAACATAGATAAATCTAGAAAACATCACGCTTAGTGAAATAAGCTGGGCACAATAGGTCAAATACTACATGTTCCTGAGGCAGGATTGATAGGATTAGGGGACAGGGAAATTAAATATCAGACTCAGGAGCCAAGATTAAAAAGAAATCACTGCAGTAGCAAAAGTTGAAGTAATCATTTAAGTGCTCACCTGCATGCATTCCTTCCATTACACTTCCCTTCCATTTAAAATGTTAAGTGAGTTACAATTTCCTAAGGAAGTGATTTGGTCTCAAAATAGAAGGTAATTCTTTGACCCGAAAGTAATGCTCAAAGTCATGAGAATTAGACACCATATCACAAGAGCCTTTGATTGTCTTCATGTTTGAGTAAACAGTAAACATACCCCAGATCCATTGTCTCCCTGTTTGGGTGATAACATCCAAAGAGGAATTTAGCAAAATGATTGAAGGTTACCAGGTCATCATGTGTCTGGGTAAAAGTTCAAACTGGAATTGTTGTGTGCCAGTTTGAAGTGTTTCTGGCCAGTGTTGAGGCTCCTTGCTTTCACAGGCCAGGGAACTGTCTCGTGAGGCAGCTGAATGCTGAGCCAAAGCCAGTATATAAAGTAAGATTTATTAGAGAGAAAGGAAAGGCTACAGCTAGAGCAGTGCAGCAGAGCCCGGAAGCCAGTAACTCCCTGCTCAGGTAAAGGCTGGGGTTTTTATGGACTTTTTAACTCTGTGTTGGGTGGGTTTTTTCATTGGCCATGGATTTGCAGCTTTCCTAGATGAACTGGTCTGTTTGCCCCTTATTGGGGGAGGGGAAACAATCTTGATGAGTATTTTGCTCATCAGCCCTGTGGCAGATCTATCAGACCCTGTATCTCCTCTTTAGGATGAGGAATGCAGATTTACAACCCCTTCTCAGGATGCAGGAATCATAGTGCTCTCCAGGGGTGATGGGATACTCACTTATCTGCCTTAAGTCTCCAGACTCAACAGAATGACCCAGCTTAAAGGGTATAAATACTTCTGGGCAGAGAATTGCTTTTTGAAACCCTAGTTCCCACCCTCTACATGTCACAGGATGTCACTCCTTCTCCACCCCACCCCCCTTTTTGGCAGTACTAGGGCCTCACACTTGCAAGGCAGGCACTCTACTACTCGAGCCACTCTACCAGCCCCTCTTTCCCCTTTTATTTCTCCTCAATTTACTCTACTAATAAATCTTTGCTTATTAATCTCTTTGTGAGTTCTTCTCATTGTTGAATCCAAGACCCTCAGAACAGCCAAGTCATCAGGAATCTGAGTTTAGGATTCCCATCTATAATCAGAAACCCTTCTTGACCCAACCAAACCCTTTCTCAGTGATAACTGCACTTACATGAGGAATCTAAGAGAGTAGAATGATGGTTACCAGAGGCTGGGAGAGGGAAAACGAAAAGTTGAGAAAAAAAGAAAGATATGAGGAGTTTTTTCTTCTTGGATAAAGCCAGCATGAGTGGTCTTCTCAATTACTACAACAAAGTTAGGATAAACTCTGTGTGACAAGAAGGCAGACAAGTCCTTCTTCTTGAGGACTGTAAGGAACTGCCAAACAAAGACCACACCATGTGTAGAAAAGAAAGATTTATTGAAGCACAGACTGCTGGGCTGCCCCTCTCAGGTTCAGAGTGCAGCAGCTTGGCTGGAATGGGTAGGGGGCTTTATAGGAGAGGCCACACCATGAGGGAGGGAGGGCGTTCCTCCCAGAGAACAGCCAGGCCACTGGTTTCCATTTATCTGTGATCGCCAGATGGAATGGGTCAACATTCCGTGTGGTTTTGCAAGCAGGGAAACAAGCAGGAGAGTTTTGCAAGCGGTCATAAATCAGGGGGGTCTGGTTTCAGTGCTAGTCTCTGGACCCTCTGCCTGCCCCAAGAATGCCAGGTACCTAACAAAGACTAGAGCTTGTTTATCTAGAGAACATGTGTGCAATGGGTTGTATTTTTTGGCTCTGTAGTGGAGGTGAGAGTCCCTTCTGTTTTCAGGATTGCCTGTGATGCTGTAGGAGATTGGAAAAACCTTTTTCCTCTGCCCTATTATGTTCTACAACTGGGGCCCTGTAAATTAGATTGACAAGACAAATGAACAAGAAAACAAATAGACATTTATTAACACGTGCATGGCATATACACACACGAGAGGGCTCAGTGAGGAGTAACTCAAAGGGTGATTAGAACTTGGACTTGTATAGCATCAGAACAAAAGAACCAGATGTTCACAGAGAAGGGACAAAACGAAGGAAAAGGGTTTTAGACTTTTAGAGCTGGCAAACTGTGGGAGGTAGACATCTGAGAGGGGAAACTAATGGAAGACAAAGGCCGGTAAAGCTGGTTATACAGATTTTCTAGTGCCTGTCTCTGGACTGATAAGGGTCTAGAGTTATCTCTGAGTGATGAAGAATCTCCAGGTAGAGAGGGAAGGGCAGGAAGTTTTCCTGGGCCTTCAGTCAAGGTCATCCTTAAACCACTGTGCTGTGTTTGGGAGCATTGGATTCTGAACCAGGGTTTATCACATTCTAGTTTAATGCTTTTTCAATAATAAAACTGCTTTGTTTCTGGTTGAGAGAAGACGCTGTTTCTTTTCTATCCCCAACACTACTCAATAAAACTTCACTAAGCACCTGCCTGTGCAGGGCACTGTCTTCCTAGTCACTGCAGTTGAGAGCTGGAGGGTCCCCTCAGCCCTTTTCCTGCCAGTCCCCAGAAGGACAGAGTTCTGCTTGCTTGCAGAGTACAGCCTGTGTCCTGAGGAGGCACCTCCCTCTCCTCTATCTACTTTCCCGCATACCTCTCTGTTCCTTTTGCTTCACCTAGAAGATAATTAAAAGATTTCTGCTCAGCAATTCAAGCTAATACTTACTAAATGCTTGCTTGAATTTACCTACATATCTTATTTAATCTTCACCTATGACCCCATAAAGTAGACACTGTCTTTCTCACCATTTTACAGGTACGGAAACTAATGAAAATGGATTAAATAATTTACTCATGGTCTCATGATGGTGATGCAGCTTAGATTCAAACCCAGGACCCTGGGTGCCTCAAGTTCTGCCAGGTCAAACAGATGCAAGTCATGATGGAAGAGCAGAAAACAGGGGAGGCTCCTGCAGAAGGTGAACTCCCAAGGTTGTTGTGGCAATATATAGTCAGAGGAGAAACCAAGCGACACTCGGAGGAGTGGAGAACTCAGATTTTAATTTTATGCTAGTGGGCCCAGACATGTACCTGTGTCTGAGCACTGAACAAAGGAGTCACAGGATATTTAAAAGGCAGTGCAGGGCATCAGGTTACAAGGAATGTGCTCTCCCATAAATTAGGGGCTAGTAGTGGATTAGAGACCTAAAGTTTAGATAAGAACAGCAGGGGAGTCCTGCTTTGAAAAGTTTATTTACAAGTGGAGACAAAGGAATCCAGGAATGGGTGTTTATCTCTGCATGGTGCCCTTCACCTGGATCCTGAACTTTTGCCTGGCTCTAATGGGCAATTCCTCATGTTTTACAGCTCTGTCTGAGGTTACAGCTTTTAATTGATAGGTTACCATGTTTTACAACCCTGTTTCAAGGCTGTCTTCCTCTTCAAGGTGACACCCAGGAGACAGGCCAAGGTGGAAGAGGAAGAGGAAGATAGGGGGCATAGATGTTGAGTTAAGTGAGGTACACATGAGCAGAAATGAGGAAATGCCCAAAAGATAACTTCCCCCCTCTTTAGACCTGGAATTGTATAACCCCAGATGGCCATACCTTGGACCAACAATTACCTGCCCTACAGCCTCCTTACCTAGGCCATGTCTCGTATCAAGAACACACGTGTGTCCTGAGGGGTGTAACAACCACTATGTGACCTTCCACTGACTGCACTAAACTGGGAAGGGAAAAAGAATGAAATGTGCAGGTGCCTGCCTTCATCTTCTCAAAAGCCAACGCATGACTTCCCACACAAGGAGGCCACTACACATTTACCAAGTCATTTGGGGAGAGACCATAGGAGTGGCAGAGGCCTCAGTTTCCCACTGCCTAGTAACCCCACCTTGTTATATAATAAAAGTCTAAACCCCAAAGACTGGGAGGTCGTCAGCCCTTATCTGAAATGCCTACCTCATGTATTAACTGTGTGTCTCTCGCTCTCTTTTTTTTTTTAGTACTAGGGATTGAACTCAGCATTGTGCATGCTAGGCAAGTGTGCTACTGTGAGGGGAGCAAGTAGCAGAAGTGACTTTATCTTAACCAAGGGAGACAGGGAGGCCAAATGTAGCTATAGAGAGTAAAGGGAGAGTTAATTGGAAAGGAAATTCACTTTCAGCAGGTTGGGGGCAGGTCACTTCCTAGGAGGGGAGACAGGTTAGGCTTTAAAGCTGGAGCGTTTGTTAAAGCTTTGGGTTTGTTTGGCCCTTGGGATGATCCCCTGGGCTTGGGTCATTGTCTTGTGATATGAGAGAAATTACCTGTGTAAACTATTTACTATTACCTGTGTAAGCTATGTCCTGCTCTAACTGATACAGAGTTTCTGTTTGAAATTCAAAGGGCTGCTCCATCCAGCTCCTGGGTTTGGGCCATTGTCTGTTAAGTACACCCTCAGAAGTAAATTACTCTTAAGTAAAGAATGGATTCAACTTTAAGTAAGTAGCTAAGCTCAAGGCCAGGAAGAACTGACCAGACCTTCGTGAAATGTCCAGTTTGATAAGGATGGGGGTGGTTAGGTGGTTGGGTCCAGCGAAAAATCAACCAGATGACCCAATCACAAACATAGTTTCGAGGTAAAGTAGGTAGAGCCCTATATCACTCCTAGACTTTCTATGGCTTAGCTTTTTTTTGTCACTAAGCCCCTCCTGTGCAGGGAGCTTTGCTGTCCTTTCAATAAACTTTGTGCTTGCTTTACTCTTAACTCTTTAACTCTTAAGTTGATTGCCTCTTCAATCATCACCTTCACCAGGACACAAACCCAGATCAATCCAGTATTACTACCACTTGAGCCATGCCATAGCCCTTTTGTTTTTGTTTTGTTTTTGAGATATGATCTCATTACTGCCTTGGCCTCCAACTCTCAATCCTCTTCCTCCTGAGTAGCTGGGATTACAGATGAATACCACCACTCCTAGATCTGGGGCAGCATCTTAATCGTAGATGGTTGCACCTGAATAATGGTGGCACATCCCATCCCCTGGTACCATTTAGCTTTCCTTCTAGCCCAGGTCCCTGGCACCTTTCTCCAGAGAACCATGATTAAGACACTCGCCTTTTTCCCCAACTGGGGGTATAGGGTGTCTAGGTGTCCACAGGCATTCCGAGCCCACCCACTTAACTCTCTCAGGGTGCTGAGAGATACATATGACACATCAGATTGGTCAGAGATGGAGTCAAGTCACAGGCGCACAGCCAGGAGTCACTCCTGGAATAAGGATGAAGGTCAGGCACTTGGCAAGGACATAATAAAGTACTTTTTCTTGGCTGCTGGCCTAAGAAATGTTGGTTGCAGATCCTGCTGGCCTTAATCCACTCTGGGAACATGTGCCAGGTGTTCTGGGATCTGGAAGACTTCCCATAAGAAAAGCTAGCATTTTAGATGTGACAAAGACTCAGGTACTCATTAGGTAAAAATAGACCATCTTTTCTTTAAAACGGAGTACTTTTTGGAAGCCCTGCTCAATTTCTAGTAAAAGTCAAGGGCATAGATACTCATTATATCCACAATAGGGTTTCAATAAGGACCATGACAGACTGGCCCCGGGCCAAACCCTCACTCACGCAGGTCTCCAAGCATCAACAGCAGAAAACCAGGAGAAATAATAGCAACAAATAGCAATTTGAAATCTAAATGTGGCCACGGAACCCAGCCTCAGTATGCTCCTTTGCCTTGTGATTGAGAAAACTTGTACAGCAAAAGAACTAGCACTTTTAGTTTTAAAAATAAGAAATTTTAAAATGTATTCAAATTGAAATCTGCTGAAATTCCTCCACCCTGAGAATAACAAAGTACCCCGACCTGGATCACTCAAACAACAGAAATTTGTTTTCTCGCAGTCTGGAGGCTGGAAGTCCAAGGTGAAGGCTTTGGAAAGGTTGATGGGTTTGGTTTCTCCTGGGGTCTCTTTCCTTGACTTGCAGATGGCCACATCTCACTGTGTCCTTGAATGGTCTTTCCCTGTGCATATATAGTACCTGTGCTTAAATTTCCTTTTCTTTTATCAGTCAGATCGTGACAAATAACAGTGGAGATTCTATTTTGGATGAGGGAGACATTTTAGAAGCAGATATCTGAAGAGGCATGAGAAAAAACAGAATTCGCAGAGAACTAACAACCCTCTCACCAAGATAAGAGAATTCAGCTGAAAGATGTGGGTGGCGGAACCCAACACCAGGACAAGCTGACCAGCCCTTCTCAGAATGTTTTTCAACAAAGATGTGGTAAGGCAAGTGGCTGGGTTCAGTGGGAAGTTGACTAGGCACCAACCAATCACAAATGTAGTAAATTTCAAGATAGAATAGTGGGACCTCAGCCAGGCAAAGCCCTGTATCACTCCTAGACTGCAGCTGTGCAATGGTAGCTTCCCTAAGCCCCTCCCATGAGGAAGCTTTGCCGCCTTTCAATAAACCTTGTGTCTGCTTCACTCGTGACTTCTTGTCTGGAGTCTTCATTCATCCACTTTGTCTGGACATGAACTCAGGATCAGTGATCTAGTATCAAGGCTGGAGTAGGGCCCACCCTAAGTCTTGTTTTAACCTTAGTTACCCCCTTAAAGACTTTATCTCCAGATGTGGGGGCTAGGACTGCAACATATATTTGGTAGTGATGAGGATGCACAATCCAACACACAATGCCCACAAACCTTTATGTGCAAATTTATATTGTCCTAAAATGGGTATCATAACTTGATTACTATTTTGTAACCTGTTTTTAAAAACTTAAATGTGCTATTTCTATGCTAATTAGACACAGAACAGTTTCTGATTGGAGATTGGTGCCTGCAGAGATATACTTGCCTCCCATTCCCGTCTAGGACTGAATTAATAATAATCTTCCCCATCTTATTTTTTGAGACAGGGCCTCTCTGTGTAGCCCAGGATGGCCTTGAGCCCATGATCTTCTTGTCTCAGACTTCTGAGTGCTGGAATTATAAGCATGCACTACCACTCCCAGCAGTAATGCCCTCTTATCTGAGGGGGCTACAGATCCCCAGTGGATACCTGAAACAAAGTATAGTACTGATCCATATATATTAAAGAAATTAGCATATAACATTACATAGCATCTTATATAGCATTCATTATATAAGAATAACCAATGATAAAGTACAGTAGTCTTGTGGGAATCTCATACTGAGATACGGAACACTGAAGTAGTTTAGCAGGAAGCAACGTTTTATTGTGCTGGCACAGACTCAGGGGACTCGTGTCCAAAGGCTGAGCCCCAAGAACAAAGGGGTCTCACCTTATATACCCTTGGAAGCAGGTTATAGAATCAAAAAGCAAAGCTCAACCCACATATGGTTGCATATGACTTCATTGGCTATTTCATTCCGTTAGTGTTATGTGACCTTCTTTATAGTTCAATTCTTCAAGTTTTATCTCTCTGCTATGCCATCCCTTACCCCTCCTCATTATCAGAACACAACCTGTCTGTTTCTCTTCTGGTCCTCCTCCCTGCTACATCATTCCCCCCCCTTTGACACTCAGATCCACCTGGGGTCAAAGAACATCATCTTGATCTAGGGGTTTGTATTACCATAGCATCATTACATGTGCAGCCATTTTTCTTTCTACATTGGCCTCCATATAATGGTCTTGATGGATTGCAATGCCAGGGGACCAAGCAGGGTAATATTAAACATGCTTCCAGGACAAGGCCTATCACCCCTATCAGGGTTTTGAATCTGCCCAAGGCAGAGAACCATCCTCCAAAAAGGTCACTGGGAGTCCATCCTCTCCAAGTCTGGATGGGGACATGGGCAAGCTTTTTCATTCTGTCTGTGATTTTTTTTTTCTATGACTTTTCCTTTAGCATCAATCTGTAAGCAGTAGTTGCTCAGGTTAAACTTTCCACAAACTCCTCCCTCAGAAGCCAGCAAATAGCCTAAGGCCAAGTGGTTCTGATAGATGCCATTGCACATCATAGTGCTTTGTTTTGCCAGAAAATGAAGGGCTCTGGCCATTTCAATAGTTATAATTTCAACAACAACCTGCAGCCAGATAATGTGGTTGGGCACATATATTGGGGTGCGATAGCCCCAGTACCAATCTTCTGCCCAAGTGGATGATTTGCTCAGGAGGCCATTTATTATCTTTCTAATCACCAATTTGTAAGGCACCCCATTTTTGTCTACTTAATCTTTATATATGGGGACTCCCAGTTTTTCACCTTGTCTGAGGGAAAGCACGAAAAAGGATGGTCTGATTGAGCCTAGCATGCAAGAACCAAACCAGCTATTAGGTAGCACCATATACACTTGTTTCCCACAGAGCCAATATAGCCCCCTGGGTGCCTGCCAATCTACATTGGCAGTAAGATTGTTCCAAGCTTTCTGGAGAGTAGGGAAGTTAGTCAGTGGGTGAGGGTGAGGTCCAGCATGGTTTGGGGCTTACCACCATTGAGTCTCTTGGGCGGTATCATTGTAAAGCTTCTGTCCTAAGCAAGTTAAATCTCCTACTGGGGTGGAGAGTTGGCCTTCTGGGCAGGAGATATAGTGATTCCCGATGATGGAAGTCTTCAGGAGCCAGACCCCTTTCCTGTGTTTTGGGACAGCAGTTTTATTAAAAGGTTCCTGTGGGTCTAGCTCCCTTGCTTCCCAAGGCCAATGGTCTCCCGTGTTGGTCCCCACACAAACATAACACGAAGTGACATTCAGTGTCTGGGCTATAGATTCGGCCAGCAAGAGGAACAAGTTTTTAGCCTAGGTAAAGATAGAAAATTCACTCCTCATTTCTTCATAAAAGTAGTGAAAAACTTGGTATGAGGAACTCTCATGGGTATGAGTTACTAATTTGAGGTACATCAGAGTCCTGGGGTCAAGGCCCTTTCCATCTATCTTTATGCTAATTATATGTCCTTGTTTCCAATCAGATGGCATAAGTACAGTGAAATTTATAGGGTTACAGGTACCAGGGATACAGTTAGGGACAGCTGTCCCCTTGTGAAGGAGGGCTGCATGTTTTGTCCTTTCCCATGTAGTCCATGAAACACAACTCCCAAAAGGGCAATAATGAGGATCTACATCATCACATGGCCAAGAGTTGTCTCCTCAGCACATATACTTGTCATTGTATATATGTACACATATATGTGTATATATTTATCATTGTATGTATAGGCTCTCTCCCAAGCTAGGCCCCCACAGCCACAGCCTGTACCTCCACATCCACCTTGGTCTATGGCCACACATGCATCAAAGAGCACTGACACTGGTTTATCAGGACTAAACACCAGGGTGTGGCTGACGAGGTTCCCAGAGTTGTGGACGCTCCGGACTCTAACCATCACTTCGGAGGGCAGTAAGTGAGGCTGAAGCAGATATGCTGATTACCTTGGCAGCACACTAAATAGGTGGTATGGTATGCACTAAATAGGTGCATGACCCGATGGCAGAGCCTGCACAGGAATAGAAACTATGGAAAAGCAAAGTCCTGGTGACACTTCCTGCCCGAGTAGTATGTATACAGAGGTCACAGGAGGAGGGCCCCAGGGCCATGAAGGGAAACTTCATCAGTACAATAAACAGTAATTATGCATCCTGCCCAAAAGAGGTAGAAGAGAGTTAATAAAAACCTCTCACTATGAGTCCAGTTGTTTGTGGCGGTTTCTTTCAAACCTATGGTAAAGACTAGGGTGAGAACTACAGCAACAGATACAGACAAGGGGTGACAATGCATTACAGTGAAATAACTGGTATAGAAAGCAGTCTGTTGGTCCTGTTTGAGAGTCGACACCTCAAGCTTCTGCCATGCATAGGCTAGTCAGCTTCTGGAGTGACTAGAGCAGGGCTGCCGCCCCATTGTTTTGTGGTCTCCTGTTGTCTCCCCAGAAGCAGAATTCTGTCGAGGAAGTGTGCTGACATTCCAGAGTGATCTTACATGGTGAAGCTGGATCAGGGATGTATTCCCACTCAAGAGAAGCTGGCTTGACTTGGCTGTGATGGATCCAAGGAGCAATCTCTACTACTTTGTGATGGGAGTAGACAAAATAACATCAAAAGGGCCTCTCCAATGAGGCTTTAGTGTTGGACATTCCATTCCTTTACCCAGACAGCATCCCTTGGCCTGTAAGGGTGCATGGGAGTTGTCAGGCTGACAGGGAGTCTCTCCCAGCCCACTCATTGATTTTTGAGAGAGTCAACCTGAGGGCCTGCATCTGCTGTCTCAAGGAGAGGTCACCTATTTCCTTAAGTTTCCCCCTTATGCCTTTAAGGGGAATGGGTGTCCATAAAGGAGTTCAAAGGGTGAGAGCCTTGTCTGCTTTGTGGGACCAGACCTAATCCTTAGTAATGCTATGGGCAATCATTGATCCCATTGCAGATGGGTCTCTTGACACAGTTTTCTTAACTGTGATTTTAGGGTTCTGTTTATTCGCTCCATCTTTCCTGAACTCTGCAGGTGGCAGACAGTGTGCAACTTCCAGCTATTAACTGTACCACCTCTGCCACAAAGGCTGTCCTGTTATCTGATCCAATAGATACAGGTATTCCAAACCCAGGGATGATTTCCTTCAACAGACATCTGGCCACCTCCCGGGCCTTTTCAGTCCATGTGGGGAAGGCTTCCATTCATTCTGAGTAGGTACAAACAAACACCAACAGATATTTGCATCCTTGAACTTGTGGCATTTCAGTGAAGTTCACAATCAAGTTTTCAAGAGGAGTTCCACCAACACTCTGGGCATCATGGGGCACTCTTGGCCCTTGTCTGGGATTATTTTTTGGCACAAAAAGTACATCTCTCACATACTGTCTTATTTATGCTGGAGAGCTTGGGGACATAAAAATGCTGAGCCAGGCTGGTCTCAAGGGCTGTTTGCCCTGAATGAGTTTCTTCACGGAAATGCTTGACAAATGTATACTCAGGTATAGCAATATGGCCATCAGCAAATGTCCACCATCCGTTTGGGAGAAAATTTCCCTCCTCAGTCTTAAACTGGGCCTGTTCTTGTGGTTCTTGTGTACCATGGGTCCCATTCAGCTAAGGGGCATGGGAACATGGCAGCCATCAGACCACTGGGGTTAGCCCTCTTGTGAGAGCCACTTGTTTGGCCTCTTTGTCAGCTTTCCAGTTTCCCCAGGCAATTGTTGCATCTCCTAGTGCCCACAGTAGTGTATAACTGCCACCCATTTAGGGGCCCACACAGCATCTATCAGTTCAAGGATTTCCTGCTCACACTTGACATTTTTTCCTCCTGAGTTAATGAGTCCCCTCTCTTTATATAAGGCCCCATAGACATGGGTGTTTGTGAAGGTGTATTTAGGGTCAGTATAAATGTTTACTTGTACTCCTACAGTGAGCTGGAGTGCCCATGTGAGGGCAACAAGTTTAGCCTTTTGTGCAGAACTCCCAACTGGCAACGGATGAGCCTCAATAACTGAGTCCAAAGTCACCACCGCAAAACCGGCAAAATGTGTGCCATCCTGGACAAAACTGCTGCTACCTGTGAAATATTCAACATCTGGATTGCCAATAGGCTGGTTGGTTAGATCTAGCCAGCTTGAGAAAACCTCATCCATAACCTCTAAGCAGTCATGCTCTGGGGGACCCAAGTCAATTGGCAATAGAGTGGCCGAGTTTATAGTCAACAACCTCCAGCTGGATGCACGGATTTTCACATAGCGTACTCTGGTATTTGACCATCCGAGAGTCAGCCAATAATTTCTCTTATACTTCATGAATGTTAGGATGGAGTGAGGGACCAGGACAGTGAGTTCTTGCCCCAGGGTGAGCTTGTCTGCTTCTGCCACCAGGGCAGAGGTAGCTGACAGAGCATGCAGGCATGGAGGCCAGCCTTGGGAAATGGCATCAAATTGTTTTGACAAGTAATCCACCAGACAGTGCCAAGAGCCCAGTAATTGAGTCAGGACCCCAATATCTGTTCCCTTTCACTCATGGACATCCAAGAAAAAGAGCTTCATCACATCCAGCAGGCCTAGAGCAGGGGCGTTGGTGAGTGCCCTTGTGGTTTCTTTAAAAGCTTTCTCTTCTTCCCTCCCCCATACTAAAGGCTCTTGTTCTTCCTGACTTGTGGCTTCATACAGGGGTTTGGCCAAGAGGGAGTAGTTAGGAATCCAGACTCAACAGAAACCTGCAGCTCCCCAAAACTCTAATTTGCCAGCAGGTCTTAGGGGCTGGAATGGAACATACAGCCTATTTTCTCTCAGGGCCAAGCCTGCATTGCCCCTGGGACAAATGAAAGCTGAGGTATTTGACAGTGTCTTGGCAAATTTGGGCCTTTTTTCTAGAGACCTTGTATCCTTGTATCCTGCCTCCCATAAAAGACAAAGGAGAAGGTGTGTCCCTTCCATACAGTCCTCCCAAGTTAGTCCAGCTAGCAGAAAGTCATCTACATGTTGGAGGAGTGTGCAGTCATGCTGGTTGGTTGAGAAGGCTTTTAGGTTGGATGCTAAGACAGTTCCAAAAATAGTGGGTGAATTTTTGAAGCCCTGTGGTGACCAAGTCCAGGTTAGCTGTCCCTTGTCCCTGGTATTGGGATTTCCCCATTGGAAGGCAAAAATGGGCTGGCTCTGTGGGGCCAGGAGGATGCAGAAGAATGTGTCTTTCAATTCTAGGCAGGTAAAAAACTTTGCCTCAGCTGGGACAAGGCCTAAAAGTGCGTATGGATTTGGGACTATGGGGTGCAAAGTGACAGTTGCTGAATTCACTGTCCAGAGATCCTGAACTGGCCTGAAGTCCTCAGTCCCTGGCTTCTGGACTGGTAAAGTTGGGGGGGGGGGAGCTGTTCCAAGATGACTGACAGGGCTGGAAGATCCCATATTTTAAGAGCCTGTCAAAGTGTTTTTAAATTCCAATCTGGGCCTTGCAAGGAATAAAGTATTATTTCTCGCTTACAGGGGTGACTCCTGGCTTTAGTTCCACCACTACTGGGGGCATTTTTTGAGCCACAGCTGGGGGATTATCTTCAGCCCATATACCTGGAATCTTGAAGGGAAGCTCAGAGATCTCAATAGGCCTCCCCTCGGGGGCATAGAGCCACAATTCCTCTTCTTGTGCAACTGTGAGGATTAGAATATTTGCCTTAGAGCCTCTCAACTTTAAGGCTGCTGTGCCATCTGAATCAAAAGTTATCTGTGCCCTCAGTTTTCATAGCAAGTCCCTACCCATCAGGCCCACAGGACAATCAGGGAGATAGAGGAATTTATGCCTTATTTCATGACTCCCAAGATTGCATTGTCTAGCCATTAGGAAGAGGTGGCAGACTCAGTCCCCTATGGCTCCAATAATAGTTGTATGTTTGTTGAAGAGAGGGTCCACTGGTTGGGTCACAACTGAATATTCAGTACCCGTGTCCACCATGAGATCAATGGGATAGCCCCTTATTTTCATTCAGACCATAGGCTCCTGGGGGCCTAGTCTGTCCTAATCCTCCTCATAGCCTTTCAGACCTGCCAGACCAACAGTGTTTTCCTCCCAGGGGCTGGCTCCCCTGCAATTGGGCTGATATTTTCCTTTCACAATTTGGCCTCTGCCTCTGGTCTGGGGGGCCTTCTGGGAGTCCCTGACCAATTGGAGACATTCGTTCTTCTAGTGCCCTTCTTGACAACATAGGCACATTGATTTTGCCCCAGTTCCTCCCTAGGGTGGGGCATCCTGAAGGCATCTGTTGTCATCCTCCAGGATTGCCTCTGCCTTTGCCTGGATTAACTCACTGGGGCCCATCTGACTATCCAGCAAGGGCTGCTGCAAGAAGTTCACTTTCCTTCTCATTTTCCCATCAGCCTCCCACCTAGCCCCTGATCTCAATTGACAAAAACCTTTGCTGCCACTTCCAGAAGCTGATTTGTGTTCATTCCAGTGAATCTTTCCAGTTTCTGCAATTTTCACCTTATGTCTCCCTGGCTCTGGCCAACAAAAGTGGCATTAATCATCCGCTGGTTTTCAGTGGCTTCCAGGTCAAAGGGGGTGTACAAACAGAAGGCCTCACACAAACACTCATAGAACTGGCTGGGACTCTCATCCAGTCCTTGGAGGACCTCTGATGTTTTGCTCATGTTAAGGCCTTTTTCCCTCCTTCCTTCATGCCTCCCAATAATGCCTCCTGATACCATTCAAGTCACTGTTAATCTTGGCTATTATTGGGGTCCCATTGTGGGTCTTCCTAGGGAACTGGGCCTGAGAGTATACTTGGGCATTTAGAATTCCCTCAGGGGCATGATCTTCTAACCACTTTAGAGCTGCCAGCATTATATGGTGTCACTTTTTAGAATTGAATAGAGTCAGGACAAGCTGTAGACAGTCTGTCCAGGTGGGTTTGTGAGTCTGGAGGACAGACTGCATCAAATCAATCAAAGCCTAAGGCCTTTCCATGAAGGACGGGGTCTGATTTTTCCAGTTGAGGACATCTGTGGTGGTAAAGGGCTGATAGATAAGTGTCTGTCCTCCTCCTTATAGGTGGCTTTCCCGGTCATAATACACAGGGCTCTGGGATTCCTCACAGAGACTAATTAGATGTTCCTGATCGAGTGGGGGATGTAGGGTGAGCGCTGGTGGACTCGGAGTGGGTATAGAGTCCACAGGACTCAAGGAGGTCAGGGGAGTTGAGGTCCCAGAAGCTTCCAAACCAGATTTGAACTTCCCCATCCAGTGTCAGAGGCAGAGGTCTAGACCTGGGCACTGGTGGCAGAGGTGGGTAAAGTGGCACATAGGGTGGTGGTACCTCCTCAGGATCCTCAGCCCTACAGGCTCCTCTGCTTTTCCTCTGCACTTGGAAGCTGCAGCCACCCTAGGTACCATAATAGTACAGGCCTCTCCTAGGTAAGGTCTTAGCCATTTATGGCTAAGGACAGCATCCTGCCAGCAGTCAATATAGGGAAATTGTTCTGGGTGTCCAGGATTCCCTACAATTACTCTATAAACTTCATTAACCACAGTTTTATCCAGTGATCCTTCAGGGGGCCACCCTACACCAAAGGCTACCAACTTCACAAAGGACCTTAAGCTTATTAGGAGTTAACTCCATAGTCGCCATTCAATCCCTTTTTAAAGTTTTTAACCATTCACTCCAAGGGAGTGTTTTTACTCTGATTTACACCCATCTCCTCCTGTTACCAGACAGCAAGGCAGGCACAGAGAGGGAGGGATCTTGGAAGAGTGCTCATTTAGTCTGCCTCCGGCCACTCGCCTCACAGGGATTTAGGTGTCTCTTGGCCATAGTGAGTCCATATAAACCCCAGACTGAAGGCCCTGTTAGGGCTCATCCTTGACCATATGAGTTCACCACCGACCTGTGGATCAGGACTTCTCACTCACTTCACAGCTAGACTGCATCTCTGGCTCGCACTTTCATATACTCCAACACGGCACAGAACTTTCACCCTGCTCCCTGAACCTGAGAGACACAGTTTCACCCCAAAAGGCAGTTACTAGTGGTCTCTGAGATCTGCCTCCTGAGGCAGGCCTGAATTTGAACCCAGGCTCTTACCAGTCTGACAGACAGTGCTCCCCTCCCCTTGCTGTTTCCTACACCTCACTGGGTTCTGCTGTGCATCCAAGGTCTCCACCCCAACTCACGAGGAGAACAAGTTCCTCTGAATCAAGCTGTGTGTTGGTGCCTAGTGGGATCTTCTCCCAACAGTCTGGGGGATGCACCCCGGCAACAAGGGAGGTGACGGATCATGGTTTCTGCAATCCTGGCAAATGAGCCCCCAAGAAATATTGCTGGATTTTCAAGCTAAGATACAGGACACTGAGGTAGTTTAGCAGGAAGCAACATTTTATTGTGTCAGCACAAACTCAGAGAACTCATGTCCAAAGGCTGAGCCCCGAGAACAAAGGGGGTCTCACCTTATATACCCTCGCCAGCAGGTTACAGAAGCAAAAAGCAAAGCTCAACCCACATATGGTTGCATGTGACTTTATTGGTTAATTCATTCCCCTAGTGTTATGTGACCTTCTTTATGTTTCAGTTCTTTAAGTTTTATCTCTCTGGTGTGCCATCTCTTCCCCCTGCTTCATTTATCAGAATTTAGCATGTCTGTTCCTCTTCTGGTCCTTCTTTCTGCTACATCAGTCTCCCTTTAGTTGCAGTTTCACTTTCTGAGGTATTTAAGGTTGACTTTCTGAGGTATTTAAGGTTGACTTTCTGGAAATTCCAGAAATCGACAGTTCATGAGTTTTACCTTGCCATCTGTTCCGACTGTGTGATGAACTCTTGCACCATCAGACTCCATTTTGCCCTTGTGAGTCATTCCTTTGTTCAACATTCCCACTGTCTACACTACCTGTCCCTTCGTCACTTAGTGGGTGTCTTGGTTGCAATATCACAGTGCTTGTGTTCATACAACCATTATTTTATTTAATAATGGCCCCCAAACAGGAGTTGTGATGCAGCATCTTAGATATGCCAAAGAGAAGCAGGGGAAAATCATATTCTGAGGCTGCTAGAGTCTATGGTAAGTTATTATTAATTTCTTACTGGACATAATTTACAAATCAAACTTTATCATAATGAGGCAGGCTTGACTTACCATATTCCATTTCAAATCAAACATTTTCTTTCTCTCTTTGAATCTCTCTTTCAATTGCAAAAAAAAAATTAATGGGCTTCTTTTCAATTGCAGATATTTGCAGAGTAATCCATCACTGTAGTCCAGGGATCACCCAAATGGAAACTGCCCAGGACTTTCCCCTCCCACAGGTTATCTTGGTTTCTTGAGACAAAGAATACTCTCTTTTCTCCCTTTCCCGCCTCCATCCCACCCTGGTCCATCTGGCCAGAAATGGGCACCACCATTACGTATTGCAATACCTTTCCCTAACCTTTAATAAACTCTATTATCTCCCTTCCTACATCTACATGATGACTGGTGGGGTTACCAAGGGTGGGCAATCCACTGTCCCTGTCCTTTTCTGTTTCACTCATCAGCTGTCCAAGAATTTTGAATCACTGCAGTGTCTTCTCCAAGGGAACACTGCAAACATTAGCTAGTCTCACCTTAGTGACCAACATATTCTGATGTTTAATTCATATTAAGTCTTTTAGTTAAGTATGACTACAGTTTTATCATAAAGGATACAATTTTGGAATGGCGAATGGAAGAGACCACAGACAAATGGAAGAGCAAGGTTTGGGGGATGGGAGGCCCCCAGTGCTGTGGTCTGTCCTCGGGAAGTTGGGTGTGCCTGGTGCTTAGTTAATGTTTAAAAGCTGTTCTGTTGTCTTCTTTTGTGTCTGTCTTCTTATTGCATGGAAGAAGAATAAGAAGTCAAGATGTGGAGAAGAAATGAATGACTGTGTCCTCCTATTGCTCCTCCCTCTTGTTTGCATAGAACTGCTCAGGCTGGATAAATTGATCTCACTCAAAATTGTGAAAAGATAATCCCAACTACCAAAAAGAAAATTCCCAGGTTCTGAGTGCTTTGTCCTCTCGTCATTTTTTTTTTAATTAAGAGAACAACAAAGCGTGCATATATAAGGATATTATTATGCTTATTAGCATGGTTTCTCTGTGTCCCCTGGAGAGGACACACTGTACAGAAAGCACAAAGTGCTACATTCAGGGGAGTATAAACAGGCAATTCCGAAGAAATGGCTTTAAACAAATAATTGCTAAAAGAGAAGAGCATGAAAGAAAATTTTTAAAAAGGAAGAAACTCACAAGACAACTGATTGCCTATTGTCATAGGTCTCCTGTCCTTCAAGGAAGAAGTAAGCTGTGACTTCCTTTCTGCCATCCGTTGTGTGCAGAATGGCTGTCAACCATGACTCTCCCAGCAGCTCAGCCTTCTTCCCTTGTATCACACACATTCCTCACCCTGAGTGTGCACAGAATGGTGCAGCCATATCCCACCGTGAAGCTTTGTGTGGGAAGAAGCAATGGGCAATGGGCAGGAGCTGCTTCAAGCAAAATTCCTAATCCAGAAGGGCTACCACCTGCCAGGAGCTGAAATCCAACCGTTGGGGAGAAGTTCTCCTCTCCAAGCCAGAAGAGTCACATCTCAGCCCCCTCAGGAGGTTGAGGCAGGAGAATCATGAGTTCAAAGCCAGTCTGGGCTACATAGCAAGACCCTGTCTCAAAAATCCAAAAAGAAAAAAAAAAAAAAACCAGTCACTGACCTTCACAAACCTTTTTATACATATAATGCAGCAATATAATTGCACTCCTTTGTGTTAATGAAAATAAGTTGAAAACTTATGTCCATCCAAAAATCTGCACATAGATGCTTTGTTCATAATTACTGAAATTTAGAAGTCACCAAGTGCCCTTTAGTAGGTGAACGGATAAATAATAGATTATATTCAGACAAAGGAATATCATTCAGCACTAAGAAAGAAATGTGCTATCAAGCCATGAAAAGATGTGGAGGAAACTTTTACTCAATTGTTCTATGAACCTAAACCTGCCCTAAAAATATACTCCATATAAATAGAAAGCAAAAACACATCTGATGGCATTATTTTTATTTTATTACTACTGATTGGTGAGTAGAGTCAGGCTGCCATTGCTTGACTAAATCTTCAAATATAGTCATGCTGTCAAATTAATTTTCTCTGTGTTGAACCCTTGTAATTAATAGTAACACCTGTAGGAATACATGCCTATTACTCACAGCACAACACAGACCAAACGGAACATAGCAACTGTTAGAAGCTACTCGAGAACTGAACTTCCCCTAGACTTAAAAGACAAACATACACATAAATACATACATGATCACATGTACATAAACACATATATACATATAAAGTGTTTGTTTGAGGGAAATAGGGGTAGGCAGGAGAAGAAAAGAAAATGACAGTGAATAATATCAAAATACACTGGCTCTGTGTATGAAGATGGTATAATGAAATGTACTGAGTGCTGTTATATACTAGGACAATAGAGGAAGTAGGGAATCCAATTAAAGTACAAAATCTGCATGCATGAACTATCACACGAAACCCTTTCAAGCAATGAATATACATTTTAAGAAATGAAGGACAAAAATGTACAATAGGTTCTGTTTGGGGGTGGGTACCAGTGTGAGGGGTAGGGGCAATGGAGAGGGTGAAGGAGAGTGAATATGGTCGATGTACTTTATATACTTGTATGAAAATAGAACTATGAAACTTATGAAATTATTTTAAGATGACAAGGAGGGGGATGAGGGAGAATGATGGAGTGAGTCTAACCAAGGTACATTGTAAGCATATATGGAAATGTCACAATGAAATCCTATTGTACAGCGAATACATGCTAATAAAAATGTTTTTTTAAATGAGATTCCAGTCACAGTTCTTGAACCACACATGCAAACAGGACATGGCAGTAGGAGCAGCTGGGGAGGTCTCCATAGGGGTCCCTCAGGGCTGCTAGGGCATCACACTTGGGGACCACATGTGTGATCATTCTGCCTGGATTCAAATGAGATCCTTGGCTGGACATGCAGCATCTGACACCCCTGTGGAAATGCTGTGTGATCACTGAATTGCTGGGAGGGAACTTGGAGTCAGGTTTGGTGTAACAGGGAGGGGCAAAGCCTTGGCAGTGGCTGGGATCAGTGGAAGAAGTACCAGGCAAGGGGAAATGCTAATCATAGCTGATGCCACTAGCAGCTGGGTAGAAACAGGGAGGATGTGTACAGACTGGAACTCAGGTGGGCAGAAAGACAGCATGAGCCCCAGCTCTGCAGCTCTGACTCTTGCCCACAGGCCTGCCCCATGCAATGTTGGATTATGTTGAGCCTGTAGATAGACCTGGGCTCTTCCCAACACCACAGATAAAGACATTGTCACCACTCCCTAGTTAAGAAATCTCTCCTGCCTCCTGCAGCACTCTGGCTCCTGACTTAGGCTCCATGGAGCCCTTGCCTGCCATTGAGGCCTGCCTGCTTCAGCCCCTGTCTGTTTAAGGTCGTGTCTCAATCCTGACTAGGGCCCGAACTTTTTCACTGCATGAGACAGAATTCCATGAACCCGATTAAACCAAGAGGTAACTTTGGAAAAACAGGGCCGGAAAATGATTGGCTCTCAGGAAAACCTGGATGGAGAGGCCGGGAAATCAGAGGGAGTTTTTCCATCAACAGTCTCTCTTTTCCTATCATGCTAATCTCTTGCTACTAACTAGCTTATCTTCACAGAAAAATAAAACAAAACATAATTTCAATGACAACTTCCAAATATTACAGTCTACAGTTTCAGCTTACACTACCTCTTTTAACTTTCAATTCAGGAGTCTCCATGGAAGCCCTTGATGGACACTGGGATCAATTTCTCACCATGAACCAATCAATCAATGTTCATCCATTTCTTGGGGCCAAGATGTATTAACAAACTGGTATTTCTTATTTTTCTTTCTTCTCAACCTGCTCTGCCCATCAAAGAGAATATTGTCTCTACCCACTCAGCATTAAATTAGAAGGCTAAATGAGATAACTTGTTATTTTCTCAATAGATATTATTTTTATTCATTGGAGAACCTCCCAGGCTGCTGCCTAAGGAGAATTCCCTCTTAGCATCTGTTATAAGGGAGAATGGGTAGGTGGGGTGGGTGGAATGAGACAGGATGGGAAGGGGTGCAGAGATTAAAAAGGAGACAGGGAGTAAGAAGAAAGGAAAAGGGAGAGAAGACAGGCAGGCCAGGCATGACAGAGTGGTAGGTTGCTTGAAAAACACTCAGGGATTCTGAGCCAGAGCGGGGGAGTGGAGTAGGGTGTGTGAAAGTGAGGATTTTGGGCCTGTGGTGGGATATGGTTGGGATTCGTTCAGTGTTCTTCAGGCAGTGTGAGCCAATACTGGGATACCATCACAGTTCATGTTAGCTCTTGGACACGTGAGACTCCAGGCAGAGAACAGACCATGTGCTGGTTTTTCATGATCAAATATAAAATTCTGGGATCGTGAAAACTCTGAGAGCAACAGTGGTGGTGAGGATGATGTTGATATAAAACATTTCTTGGCTATTTACCATGTGCCAGGCTCTCTGATAAGAGTTTTATATGCATTTGATATTCCAAACAATACTGCAGGGCAGCAATATATACTTCAAAAAAAAAAAAAAACACCCAAAAAACAGATAGGGAAAGTGAGGCTTAGACAGAGTAAACAAGAAATCTATTAGTGACAGAGCTGGAATCTGAGTTTAGATGTGTGGTGTCAAAGCAGATGCTCTGAAACGGATGTGCGTGTGAGTGGATGATGGGTTCGGGTGGCTGTGGAGTAAGAGATGGGTGCTGAGCAGACAATCTCACTGATCAGGCACCTGCCACAGCAGGGTTGTAGCGTCTGGGTTTCTCCCAGAAGACAGTTGCTACTTGCCATTCTGGTTTGAGTAAGATGTCCTCCTCTGTTTTCAAAGTCCTCACTAGGCTCTTCTGACCTCTGACCCTGCCCTGTCTAAAACCAATGCCCTGATCTGCTTTCATCAATCAACACCAGCTCCTTGAAGTAGCCATCCATTCATCTTACACTGATGGATGCTTTTCTCAAGCAGTAACCAGCTGGCAACAGCAGCCCTGGCCAGACTTGCACCCTCGCTCACTTAAAGCCACAGGACATAGTGTGGCCCCAGGGAAAGTAAGGAAGTGAGGCTTATAGTGACATTGGAGCTGCCCACTCCGGGTGAGCACCAGAGGCTTTGGCATGAGACATAGTGATGAGAACCAAGAGACAGAAGAGGCCAGTGCTGGCCACCACTCTGTCCAGGGAGCTGAGTTGGTGACAACCTGTCAGACTTGGGCTGGAAAACCCGAAATGTCAGGCAGCTGTGGATTCTAAGGAACTGTGGTCCCTGCACCAATGAAATGTTTTACTCCAAGACTAATACAGCACTGAAATCCTAGATTTACTGCCAGATTGTGTCAGGATGGTGCATTTTACCAACACCACAGAACCTTCATTCAGGTCATATTGCTGAGTCCACGTTCACTGAAGCAACCCTAAGCCCAAAGTGACCATTCCCTAACAACTCACTGAGGTCATCAATCGCTACAGCAAGGTAGCAGGATATAAAATCAACATAGAAAAATCATTAGCATTTCTAGACACTAACAATGAGCAAATTGAAAAAGAATGTATGAAAACAATTCCATTTACAATAGCCTCAAAAAAAAATCAAATACCTAGGTGTAAACCTAACAAAAGATGTGAATGACCTCTACAAGGAAAACTATAAACTTCTGAAGAAAGAGATTGAGGAAGACTATAGAAAGTGGAGAGATCTCCCATGCTCATGGATTGGTAGAATCAACACAGTAAAAATGTCTATACTCCCAAAAGTAATCTACATGTTTAATGCAATTCCCATCAAAATTCCAATGACATTCATTAAAGAGATCGAAAAATCTACTGTGAAACTTATATGGAAACACAAGAGGCCACGAATAGCCAAGGCAATACTCAGTCAAAAGAACAATGCAGGAGATATCACGATATCTGACTTCAAACTATATTACAAAGCAATAACAATAAAACAGCATGGTACTGGCACAAAAACAGACATGAAGACCAGTGGAACAGAACAGAGGACCCAGATATGAAGCCACACAACTATAACCAACTTGTCTTTGACAAAGGAGCTAAAAATATATGATGGGGAAATAGCAGCCTCTTCAACAAAAACTGCTGGGAAAACTGGTTAGCAGTCTGCAAAAAACTGAAACTAGATCCATGTATAGCACCCTATACCAATATTAACTCAGAATGGATCAAGGATCTTAGTATCAGACCACAACCTCTAAAGTTGATACAGGAAAGAGTAGGAAATACTCTGGAGTTAGTAGGTATAGGTAAGAACTTTCTCAACGAAACCCCAGCAGCACAGCAACTAAGAGATAGCATAGATAAATGGGACCTCATAAAACTAAAAGGCTTCTGTTCATCAAAAGAAATGGTCTGAAAACTGAAGAGAACACCCACAGAGTGGGAGAAAATATCTGCCAGCTACACATCAGACAAAGGACTGATAACCAGAATATATAGGGAACTTAAAAAACTAAATTCTCCCAAAACTAATGAACCAATAAAGAAATGGGCAAGTGAACTAAACAGAACTTTCTCAAAAGAAGAAATTCAAATGGCCAAAAAAACCATGAAAAAATGCTCACCATCCCTAGCAATAAAGGAAATGCAAATTAAAACCACACTAAGATTCTACCTCACCCCTGTTAGAATAGCCATCATCAGCAACACCACCAACAACAGGTGTTGGCGAGGATGCGAGGAAAAAGGAACCCTCTTACACTGTTGGTGGGAATGTAAACTAGTACAACCACTCTGGAAAAAAATTTGGAGGCTACTTAAAAAGCTAGACATTGATCTACCATTTGATCCAGCAATCCCACTCTTGGGGATATACCCAAAAGACTGTGACACAGGTTACTCCAGAGGCACCTGCACACCCATGTTTATTGCGGCACTATTCACAATAGCCAAGTTATGGAAACAGCCAAGATGCCCCACCACTGACGAATAGATTAAGAAAATGTGGTATCTATACAGAATGAATTTTATGCAGCCATGAAGAAGAACAAAATGTTATCATTCGCTGGTAAATGGATGGAATTGGAGAACATCGTTCTGAGTGAGGTTACCCTGGCCCAAAAGACCAAAAACCGTGTGTTCTCTCTCATATGTGGACATTAGATCAAAGGCAAACACAACAAGGGGATTGGACTTTGAGCACATGATGAAAGTGAGAGCACACAAGGGAGGGGTGAGGATAGGTAAGACACCTAAAAAATTAGCTAGCATTTGTTGCCCTTAACGCAGAGAAACTAAAGCAGATACCTTAAAAGCAACTGAGGCCAATAGGAAAAGGGGACCAGGAACTAGAGAAAAGGTGAGATCAAAAAGAATTAACCTAGAAGGTAACACACATGCACAGGAAATCAATGTGAGTCAACTCCCTGTATAGTTATCCTTATCTCAACCAGCAAAAACCCTTGTTCCTTCCTATTATGGCTTATACTCTCTCTACAACAAAATTAGAGATAAGGGCAAAATAGTTTCTGCTGGGTATTGAGGGGGTTGGGGGAAAAGGGAGGGGGCGGAGTGGGTAGTAAGGGAGGGGTGGGGGCAGAGGGGAGAAATGACCCAAGCCTTGTATGCAGATATGAATAATAAAACAATAAAAAAAAAACAACTCACTGAGGACATGAGGCATAGAGATTTACTACACAGAGATTTACTGAGCAGCAGCCCACGGTTGGGGGAAGATGGTGATACACAGAAGTATCCCCTCTAGCAAAAAGACTACAGACTGGAAGACTTCTTAGGGGCGACTTAGGAGCTCAGAGAGTTCTCGGTGTGTTAGTAGAGGACTAATTGTGTCTCCGTCTCTGATTACCACTGGCTGCAATGAAGACCAGACTTCCCTTGGAGCAGCAGGATGAGGTTGGAGGGAGGACCCCACGGGGCCATTGATTACCTTGTCATTATGGATCAAGGCAGCTGTTATCTATGTGAGTCAAAGACGCATTAGTGATAATGTAGTCAAAATGAAACTCAAAATAGTTTAAGCCCAAGGCAAGGGCAGAATCTGTGAATTAAGAGATCAGCTTATATTTTCTAAGCGTAGAAAAAGTATATCCATTTATAGATTGCCACCTCAGCTCCAGAAAGGTAGGTAGAAAAACAGAAAAAGGAGGAATGTGCCAAAGCTGGCTTGTATTCTGTGAGGTCATAGTCGTAATAATAATCACAATAATAATGATAATGACAATGCTGATAGCGTATTACCATGAGCCAGGCACTGTTCTGTGCATTCACATATATTATTAACTCACTTAATCTGAATTTCCTGATATGACCAAGGTGGACCCTCTCCTCCCCTTGCTTCCTGCCCTTTCAGGATAAGTGAACACTACAGGTGACCTGGGCTCATGTCACTCAAGGAATAACTTAGTTATTAAACTGTAGTGAATGTTTGCGAGTCTATCACGAGCCATTAGAGAAAGCTATTGACATTGGTTAGAGGCAAGCCTGTCTAGAAGGGAAAACTCTTTAAAGAAAAATGTCTGTTAAATATGAAATATATGTCAGGCTCTAGCATACACGGCATTTCATTTACTTCTCAGGGTCTTACAAGACAGGTGGTATTTGGTGGGAACTGAGGCTAAGCGACTCAAGTTCCCCCAGGTAAAAGGTGATCTAGTCTGTAATCCTAGCAGTCAGGAGGTTGAGGCTAGAGGATCGCAATGTTCAGGCCAGCGGGGTCTACATGGCAAAAGTCTGTCTCAAAGTAAAACAAAACACGAAAAGTGGTACCAGGAATGAAATCCAGGCCTTAGCACAAACACCACCCAGAATGTTGCTTCTCCTGTGTCATGTGGCCTTAGCACGACGTTAATATTTTTCATTCGTTTCTCCTGTGTCATGTGGCCTTAGCACGACGTTAATATTTTTCATTCGTTTCTCCTGTGTCATGTGGCCTTAGCACGATGTTAATATTTTTCATTCGTTTCTCCTTAATTGTGTCTTTTGATAAATAAAGACTTTTATAAAATATAACCATGGTGCAATGATCATACACAACAAAAGTAATAGTAATTAATTTCCCCCAGTTATCACAAATTAAAAAAAAATTTGAAACAGGGTGCTGCTCTGTAGCTCGGCTGTCCTCAAACTCATGATCCTCCTGCCTCAGTCTTCAAATGCTAGGATTACAGGTGTGCCCCGGCACATCTGGCAGCTCAGATAAATCCAAATCAGTGTCAAACAAGATCCATCCCATGGATTTGACATGTCTTTAAATTTTTTTTTAAATTGAAAGACTTCTAAACCTACAGAGAAGTTGAAAGGATAGTGTGATAAACTCCTGTGTACCTTTCCACATTAGCCACCAAGGTTGATATGTCTCTTAAGTATCTTTTCATCTATATTTCCCCATTTCTCCTTTTTTAAAAAAAGTACTGGATGAAATTGGGTCACTTGAACTATAGAATTTCCCATGTGTTTCTGATGAATTACTCATGGTGTTCCTCTATGACCTGTATTTCCTGTGAACTAAGAGTTAGATCAAGTTTGATTACATTAAGAGTCTTTGAAGGGGATTAGGGGGAGAGGAGAGAAATACTCCATAGTAGTACTTTACAGGTGATGTCATATAGTTCCTGCATATCACATCAGGATGCACGTGCCAGCTGGTTGGTCAGACCTTGATCTTCGGCTTCAGGTGACTGCTATGGTTTGGATGTGGTTTATTCTCCACAGGTTCATGTGTTGGAGGCTTGGTCCTTAGTGTGGTGGTGCTGAGATGGTGAAAACTTTAAGAGGTGTGTCTAGTGAGAGATGGTTAGTCATTGGGTGTGCTGCTCTCAGAAAGGATTAAGAAGGTAGTCTGATGGGACTTCTGTTAGTTCTCAAGTGAGTTGTTAAAAAAGAACAATGCTGACCCCTGAATTCCTGTTTTTGTCTTGCCATAAGGTCTCTCCTTTTCTTACACTTCCCAGAATGATGCTATCTGCCGTAATGTGATATAAAGGAGTTCATTCCAGAGGTTGAACTGATAGAGATGCTTGATCTTGGACTTTGGGCTAAATAAATCTTGACTTTTTAAAAAATAAAATACCTACTCAGAGGCATTTTGTTATAGCAACAGAAAATGAACTAATATAGATGGTCTTAGCTTGAGCCATACATTCTAGAATTCCCTGTCAATTTTTAACTAACAGCTATAGCAGACTGGTGAATTCCAAATTCTATTATTCTGATTATATTCACCCATCCTGTTTCTTCCATAAAGAATCAAATAGCAACTGTTTGATTGTTACTCGGTTCCATTTATTTAGGGAAGAATAATTACTGATTTCTTTTCTTTCTTTCTTTTTTTGGTGATACTAGGTTTGAACTTAGGGCTTTGAAGTTTAACACTTGAGTCACTCCTCCAGCCCTTATTGCTCTGATTATTTTTGAGATGCATTCGCATTATTTTGCCGAGCCTGGGCTACAACTGTATTTATGCTTCCCACAGTAGATGGAATGACAGGCATTCCATTTGAGATGGGGTCTTGAGGACTTTTTCCCCTCTGGGCCAGTCTTGAATCATGGTACTCCTGATCTGTCTTCCAAGTAGCTAAGATTTCAGGCTTAAATCACTGCAACTGGCAATTCTTTTCTTTATCTGAACTTTATTTCAACTTTCAGAATAATGAGTTGGTGCTCTAGAAACTTCCAAAAGTGACTAGGTAGGTCTTAACGATTGTGGAGAGAGAGAGAGAGAGAGAGAGAGAATATGTAATATTATCATAAAACCATATGCATTTGATGAATTTCAATGAATTGCAGTAGTTTTTTAAATGCTAAAGCTATCTCATCTTTGGACAATAGGAGCCCTTCAAGGCTGGCCCAGCATTTTATGATCACAGTAATCTTTGGCAGCTGCCTTGCCTTTAGGCATGACAAGATGTTCCTGCTCAAGTAGTCCTTGTTCCTTTTACTGGAAATGGCATCTAGTGACTGCAA
This sequence comes from Castor canadensis, assembly GCF_047511655.1. NCBI lineage: Eukaryota > Metazoa > Chordata > Mammalia > Rodentia > Castoridae > Castor > Castor canadensis. Next base: position 52,636,968 of record NC_133386.1, on the reverse strand, counting down.
CCCAGGAACCAGGGTGTTTGTTGATATTAAGTTGTTGTTATTTCTAAATCTTTTCATTGGACGTAAGTAGGAAATTTTGTTTTGAGGAAAATAAAAATGAATCATGAGTTAATACGGATATTTCCAATTTAAAGTAAGAATTATAAAATTTTATTTAAACTTTCTGATTTTATAACTTAGGTTTCTGTGCTTTATCTCCCTACCCTAAGTCTCAGGTCCTTCCTAACAATATTGGACAAACATGTTTGTTTTATCTTCTTATTTTTTCTTAATAACAATATCAACATTACCCCCTGCAGTATGACTACTAATGCAGTTTAAGATTTCTTGGTGTCTCTGTGGTTCTTTTTTTTGTCTGTGGTTTAAAGTTATTTTTCAAAGCCTCCTAGGTGTAATCAGATTCTTTTGTTTGTATATTGTGCATTTTGAGGGAATTCTTTTTATTTAGTTAGTTCAAAATTATAAAAAAAACATTTAGTGGTTCCAAAATCAAACTATAAAACAAAGTTCATTCAGAAAGCTCCAACTTCTTCTGTTCTATTTCTTCTTTGCTGTTCTCAGTCTATCCCAGTGGTAATTTATTTTGAATGTTTGTCTGCAAGATCAATGACCAGAAGTGCAGCAAATACTTCTGAAATCAGACAAAACTGAGGAGTAAGTACCAATGTCTATTGTGTAGAGCCTCAAGTATGCTTAAGGTTTTCTGCTTAAACTTTAGGTACTTCAAGCCATCTTTAAGATGGGAAAGGTCAAGGCCTAACCAAGTCAGCTCCAGTGAGGCATTCACTCATTCATTCATCCACTCACTCATCTGTTCAGCACAGCACTGCACTAGGTTCTAGGGATATAGAGATAAAAACAAAAACAAAACAAAACAAAACCAAACAAAAAAAAACACCAGTCACTGCTCCCTGTGGCAGAACTGGATATGACAGTAGATCACTGGGGAGCAAGGTGGTATAAAAGCTATAATGGATTATAATGACCAAGGTTGTCAGGATGGATCCAAGACTCTTGATGACAACTGGGGAACTAGGGGTGTTTGTTGCTATTGTTTTTGATTAGGGATATGTTGTTTGTTAGTGCTGTTTGCTGCTTGTTATTGTTGTACTGTTACGCCCCTGAGGAAGAGACTGTAACCAGACCAGGGAGGAACCAAGGTTGCCACGAAAGATTGCCTTGTGCAGGTAGTACCCAGACAGTCTTGAAAACAAGGAAGTTTTGGCTGGGCTCAGGTTGGAAAGGGTAGAGAGAGAAGATGCAGGGAAAGGAAGTAGCATGAACTGTGGCACAAAGGGGTGAAGAAGCCAGGAGTCTGTAGGGAGTGGTGAGTGTTTTGCTGTCTGAGAAAAAGTGAGACAGAAGAAGTGAGACCAGTGGGGCAGTCAGCAGGGAGATCTGGGAGGGTGCTGTAAGGGGCAGGGCCATGCATCTGGTAGGTTTAATTCTTTCCCTACCAGTGATGGGCTTAGGCCACTCTTAAGAGATGCCACTACTCCAGATGGCACAGGATCCCTGATTCACGTGGACTTACTGTTCTACTCTGTGCAGCATCAATGCCACAATCTCCTGGGCATTGTTTGTTCTTCTGTGGGTTGGGGAGGAAAGTCCATTCCAGTATTGTCTAGTATCAAATATAAACACCAAACAATGAAGACAACACCAACAAAAGGCACACTTCTATCTCAATGTTTTTTCAAACTTTTGAGTGGTGCTTCTCAGTAAGAAATACATTGTACCTGTTAATGATCACCACACACACACAGAGGTTCAAAATAACACGTATCTAAGTAAAACTAAAATTTAATGAAACAATACTTGCCTTTACTGTGAATAATGTACTCTGACTTTTCTTACTGTATTTTATTTCATTAAAAAGATGTTGGTTGCTACCTACTAAATTGCTTTTCTGACCCATAGGTGGAAATCTGCAGTTTGTAAAACACTCTCTCTCGCCTGGGCTTCTGCTTGGGGATCCAATGAGCCTTGTGGGAGGAAACAAACACGGTCCCTAAGCTCAGGGGCTGGCCCTGCCTATACCTGCAGACAGTTTAGACCAGGGTTCAGCAAACTGTGAGCTATGGGCCAAATCTGACCTGACACCTTTTTAAATATAGCCTGCAAGCTAAGAAAGATTTTTACATTTTTAAATAGTTTTAAAAGCCATAAAAACAATAAAATTATTTGGGGATGAGAAAATTACATGAAATTCAAATTTCAGGGTCCATCTGTTTGTAAATGGCCATGGCCATATTCCAATAAAGTTTTATTGGAATACAATCGTATTCATTTGTTTACATATAGATGACACATTGTACTACATAGGCAGAGTTGAGTAGTTTTAACTACATGACTTGAAAAGCCTAAAATATTTACTATCTGGTCCATTGTAGAAGAAGTGTGAGCTGGGCATGGTGGTGCACACCTGTAATCCCAACACACCCAATGTTGAGGCAGAAGGATCAAGAGTTTAAGGCCAGCTTGGGCTACATAGGGAAACCCTGTCTTGAAACAAAAAAGAAGTGCCAACTGGCCTCTGGCAGAGGCTCTGGGTGAGCTCAGGTTGCTCAGGCTCTCTTGCTTTTTTTCTCTTTCTGTGAAGTCAACTTTTTCACTTGACTTCTTTCCAAATGCCTTCTCTTCTATTTGTCCCTACAGCCCCAGACAGTAGTCCCTTACCCCATCCTTATCTCCTTGCCTGACTCAAGGCTCTGGGCCAGCCTAAACCCCCACCAAGTCCCTGCTCAGTCAGAAGAAAGGCTGGAGAAGGTGGGCAGAAAGTTACAGAAGCAGTAACTTCCATGGGAGGGGAGAGTTGGGAGGTAGAGGATGGTGATCCTTCCCAGCCTGTTAAAGACTTACTCCCTGAGCCGCTGTGGAAGTTTTGCATGAAGGTACCAATTCCCTCGAGGGCACTCATGGAGGTGTGGACAGGGTATTTCTGAGGTGATCCCATGTGTCATTCCTCACTGACTTTTGACTGCTGCATAGGAAAGTGTCCTAAATTCCTCATCACTGTGAGAGGGAAACTATGAAACTGAGTGTGTTCCCCCAGGGTGCTACATGAATCAGAATAGAGCCCCACTTGACACAATGAAGTCAACTGGTTTGGGAAAGGGGGAAGGAGAGAAAACTCCCCACCAACCAGCAGCTTAGGGATACAGCTACTAAGTTCCCTGATCAGGCAGCAGGTCCACATCTAAGGACTGAGAGAAGTGGCCCAGTTAATAAGGTTGGGGGACAAGCCACCCAGTGAAGAGCTCACTCATCCAAATCTGCCCTAAAAAGATAGGGGCAGTGCCCAGGAGGGTGCCAGCGAGGGAGCCCAGCCAGGTCTGTGGGAGAGGGGTTATGCCAAAGTGGATGCAGGAGAACTGGGAGGCTGCAGAGCAGCGAAGGCAGGGGGAAGAGCACCTGTTGTGTCTCCACACTGTGTGGGCCTAAAATATGAGTGTTAATAGTTTATTTTCTTTCCCAAGCTTCCAACCTAAGGCCTGTCCCCAGGTGACAGGGGAGCAAGCAAAGGTTCTAAGAGGCTAAATGATTTGCCCAGAGTCATAGCCTGTGAAAAGCCAAGATCCAACTCTTGGTGGCTGGATGTCCCTGTGAGGGCCACCCCAGCAGCCCCTGCACACTGGTGGTGGTAAACAAATGCTTACTGCTAAACTAATGGATATGAGAATGGGAATGTCTCATTTTTTTCTGTCTTTTTTTTTTCTTTTTGGTGGTAGTGGGTGTTGGGCCTTATGCTTGTTATGTAGGTGCTCTACCATTTGATCCATACACTCAGTCCTTTTTGAATTGGTTATTTTGTGATAGGGTCACAAGTTTTTTGGCTGGGTCGACCTGGACTGCAATCCTTCCATTTATGCTTCCCATGTAGCTGGGACAACAGACATATGCCACCACACCCAGCTATTGGCTAGGATGGGTCTCACTACCTTTTTCCCAGAGGTGGCCACAATCCCCTCAAACTCCTAAGTAGCTGTGAGTATAGGCCTGAACCACTGTGTCCAGCTTAGATACAGGAATTTCTGCCCAAGAATGTTAGTATACTTCAATTAGCAACAAACATAGCTAGTAATTTCTGAGCACTAACTGTGTGCCAGGGACTATTTGGGAATCTCACACAAGTTTATTTGGTCCTCAAGACATCTTTGTAGGGTAGATACTATCGTCACCTCCATTTTTCAGTTGAGAATCTATACACAGAATTTGCCTATAACCATGTATTAGTCAGCTGTCTGTTAATGTAGCAAATAGCTAGAGTAATAAACTTATAAAGAGAAAAGGTTATTTTGGGTCACAGTTTTAGAGGTTTCAGTCCATGATCAGTTGTCCTTGTTGCTTTGGACAAGGAAGCATATAATGTCAATAGCACGTGACAGAGCAAAGCCACTTACCTCATAGCCAGAGAGCAGAAGAGAGGAAGAGGAAGGGGCTGAGATTCTACTCTTGCATTTGAGAATGACCTAAAGACTTTCCTCTAGAGCCTACCTCTTAAATGTTCTACCATCTTCCTGTAGTGATACCTAGGGACTGAGGACCTTTTGAGGACATTTAAGAGTCAAACTGTAGCAAGCTATATAAACTCATGGAAGTGTGATATTTAAGCCCAGGCAGTTTTGCTCTAGAGTCAAAGCTTGTAGTTTCCACACACTGTATTTCCTATTTCTATTATGCCTGGGAACTAGGAAACCAGCTATGTATTTACCCATGGCCACAATGGGCATTAAAAAAAATACAAGCTGGGCATGGTGGTACATGCTTGTAATCCAGCATCCAAGAGGTGGAAGCAGGCAGTAGGATCCTGAGTTCAAGGCCAGTCTGGGCTACATAGTGAGACTCTGTCTCAAAAAAAAAAAAAATCAAATAAAAACAACTCAGAAAAATTCAGTGGCATACAACAAGAAATCTTTATACAACTTCCAAGTCTGCAAGGTTTGCTGGTGTTAGCTAGGCAGCTCAGTTAATCTTGACTGGGCTCACTGACACACCTGGAGGTTAGGTGGCAGGTGGCTGGGATGACCAAGTGGTCTTGGCTGTGCTCTGTGTCTTTTGTGCTAACCTAGGTAACATTCTCAAACACAGTGGCCCAACTGCACATGCCCTTTTTAGGTACCCAAGTGTATAGTGTTTCCTAACACCCTATTGGTCAAAGCAAGTCACATGACTGAGCCCAGTGTCAGAGTGGAAGATCCTGAAAAGTCATACAAATGGCAAGAATCAAGGAAGGAGAAAGAGATGGGGTCACTGATGCACTCCATCTACCTTGTCAGTTTATATTTACTTAAGTGGATGTTTTCCCTTTGGTTCTCAAGGTAGCAGACATCAGAATCACTGAGAAACTTGTTTCATTGGAATTACCAGATACCAGGCTCAGAGACTATGATTTAGTACCTCTGAGAAAAGCCCATCTGAATTTTTAAGAAGCAATCTGGGAGATTCTAATGCATTTGATCGTTGCAAAACTCGACTGGTTTGTTAATCAGTGGTGTTTTCAGCTGGCTTGAGTCTTATGCTGTAGTTACTGTCTTTGAACTCAAAGTCCAGTTTGGTGACGCAAGCACATTATGGGGCTGTGATATGAGCTGAAATGTTCCCTTCAATGTGAGCCTGTGGATCTTGTGAAGCTGCATGAGCTGCACTGAGAGCTTGTTCGGCAGCATAAGATAATATTTGTTTTGTATTAAGTCTGTGGACAGACGGTGCTAGCATAAAATTCATCACACAAGTGGGACTTCTTCATAGCAACCAAGAATGAAAGAAAAGCCTGGGCAAGTCAATATTCTGCATACAGATTATGACAAAGCTTACACTTGAGATGGGTATTTGGGAGCAGATTAGAGGTGGGCTTTGGGGCCCAACTCCATAGCCACCAGCTTCTTCCCACCTTTGGTTTCTAACGTCCTCTCCTGTCATTGAAGACTGCCCCACGTGAGGGGTGGGGATCCCAGCCTCCGTTTTTCAGATTGTTTTTACATAAATGAAGTTTGATAGGAATGGAGACCTTTCCTGATTCCTTAATTATGTTATGGAATCTTCATGACACTAATTCCATGAGGTAGGTGGTGTTACCTGCAATTTCTAGAGGAGAAACACAAGGTTCAGAGAGCTTAAGTGGCTGGCTAATTTTCGAACATGGCATATAAAAATACCTAGTAGTGGATAAGCCTGTGTTCTTTACCACTTCAGCTCCAAAGACTGAAGGGGACAAAGCACAGAACACTCATTCCAAAAGCCTAGCAATCACCATGTCGCCTAATCCCCATGTATTTCTTTTTCTGAGTATGAGAGCCCCAGGGAGGATGTTAGGCTGGGTAGTTAACCTGCACTATTGGCTTGTTTTGCTCACTGAGGTCCTAGGGGTCTCCATTTGCCCTTGCCCACCCTACCCAGCTCAGCCTTGACACTGGTTCATAACCACCCATTTAGACTTAGGCCTTTCCTGCTGCTGAACCCAGGAGAGACATATGTCCTCAGTAGGCAGAGGCTGGGATGCACTAAAATGCCCATGGGAAGCCATGTAGCATGTATGTAGTCACTTTTTCCTCCCTTAATATTGTCCCTTTCCCCATGTCCCTGGTTTCTTGTTCTTTGTTTGCTTTGTTTTGTTTTGGTGCTGGGGATGGAACCCAGAGCCTTGCATACACTAGCAAGTACTATACCACTGAGATATACCCACAGCCCCTGTTTTTGTAAGACAAGGTCTTAATATGTAGCCCAAACTGACCTTGAACTCACTATGTAACTCAGGTTGGCTTCAAACTCACAATTGTCCTGCCTTAGCCTCCAGAGTGCTGAGATTACAGATATGTGCCACCATACCCATACACCTGCTTCTGGCTGAATTGTTGGTTCTACTGCTGTTCTCAACCAGAAATAGCCACTGCTCCCCCTCACTTTTTAGCCCCATTTCTACTCTCTCTGATTTGAACCCTGAACTAATCCAGACAGGCAATGTTAGCACTAAGAAGTGTCCACCCATCTGTAAGCAGAAAAGCTTACTGCACAGTCCAGGTGCCAAATGCCAATATTTAATGAATGTGTCTTATTGTTGTGTTATTATTATTATTATTATTATTATTATTATTGGTATCAGTACTCAAATTCTTAGGTTTCGTAAGTGAATGTGCCAGTGATAACCAGCACCTACACACTCAGCCATAGGATTCCAAACACCTTTGGAAATTATGGGGATGGACTGGGTGGCCAGGAAGCATCTTGGAAAACCTCATAGTTTGTGGTGGTTATTAGGAAATTCCTCTCACCATAACAGTGCCAGGATGGCACATCTGGGCCAAGACTCTTACCTAGCTCACCTCCCGTTGGCTAACAGGCTTTGAAATCTAACATGATCTGAGTGGTTACTACTTGCTCTTATCATGGTACCATTTCCCCATCCTCTTCACCATGGCCTTGGTTCAAGCCATCACTATCACTCAGCTGCTCTAATCATCTCCTAAATGATCTCTGTCCCTGCGATCATACCCTTCCAGATAGGCACCAAACCTGATCACGTCACTCTCATGTTTAAAATGCTTTTTTGCCATCTGCCTAGCAAGCACAAGGCCTTGTGTTCAAACCCTACTACTGCCAAAAAAAAAAAGAAAAAATATTAATCAGAAAAATAAAATGCCTTTTACATCTCCCCAAACTCCTTAACTCAGAAAAGACTTGGCCTTATGTTTCTACCCAAGATCTGGTCTCTGCCAATCTCTCAGCTTCATTTCTCACCACATGTGCTCTGTGAGTCAGGACAGGCTTGTATATAGTATGATAACAAACAGCTCCTAAATCTGTGAGAAGTTTGTCTTATGTTGATGTGGAAACTACTGGGGTTCCAGGAACCTTCCCTCCATGGAAAACTCAGAGATCCAGGCCTCTTGGATCCTGTGCTCTTAACCCAGGTCCCCTAAGTTTTTCATGGCAGAGCAGAAGAGAAATTGGAGACTCACACAGGTCTTACACTGCCTCACCTGGAAGTGACACCCATTACTTGCACTCACAGTTCATTGGCAGAACTTGTGTCTATCCCTACTTCTGAAAAGGAGGTGGGAAGTACAGTCTCTGTGTGCTCAAGGAAGAAAGAACCAGATATTATCAAGAAACAGTAACGTGGCGAGTATGGTGGTTCACACCTGTAATCCCAGTTACTTGGGAGGCTGAGGCAGGAGGATAGAAATTTTAAGGCCAGTTTGGGCAACTTAGCAAAACTCTGTCTCAAACTAAAAATAAAAAAGAGCCAGGGATATAGCTCAGTGGCACAGCCTTTTCCTACTGTGCTCCAGACCTTGGGTTCAATTCCCAGTACTGAAAAATAAATGAAAGAAAGAAGAAAGGAAAAAAAAGAAGGAAGAAGGGAGAGAAGGGAAGGAGAAAGGGAGGGAAGGAGGGAGGAAGAAAGGAGGGGAGACAGAAAGAGAGAGAGAGAGAAAGAGAGAGAGAGAGAGAGAGAGAGAGAGAGAGAGAACCAGCAATGCTTACCTTTGGTCCTTTGGTCCCTTATGTTCCAGGGATGCCAAAACCTCGCTATTCTGCTGCACCTTTGCAATGCTGTTCCCAGCCTCGAGAACACCTTTTCCTTCTCCTTTCTTATCGCTCCCACCCTTTCTTTCCCTGCCAACGCAGCTCCTAGGACACTTGGTTCTGCACAACCATACTTGTTCTGAAGGCCATGCTCTTCCTGGGTAGACTTCCAATCCCAACAATGAGTGGTTTTTACCTCCTCAGTGCCACACTGCTTAGGACATGGACAGGCCATTGAGCACAACTCCCTGGGTTGACATGGTCTGTTGATGTATCTGTTCTTCTTGCTTCTTGTTCCCAAGACCCCCAACAAATACCCTGGCACAGGCAGTTGCCTAACAAATGTGTATAAAATTAATTGAGTGGATAAGTCAGCCCTTTATAGGGAGAGCTTATGCCTTCCTCATGGCCCAGGGCAGACTTTCCCAGATCCAGAGAGGCTGGACAGTGGTCGTGTCAGAGTTGGTGTCCTTGCCTTTCCTTACAACCTCGGGTTGTGTGTCAAATGGGTCTGCTGTGCCCTTGGACCCAGCAAGCTCTGATAGGAGCAAGGAGAAGGTTAATCCTTTGGTTCCTGGAACTCTTTTTTCCTTCTTTTTTTTTTGATGGGACTGGGATTTGAACTCAGGGCTTTGCGCTTGCAAAGCAGGCACTCTACTGCTTGAACCACACCTCCAGTCCATTTTGCTCTGATTATTTTTGAGATTGGGGGGGGTCTCTAGGACTATTTGCCTGGGCTGGCCTCAAACCCACAATCCTCCCTATAGCTAGGATTAAAAGCTTGAGTCACCAATGTCTGGCTTCATGCTCATTTTTGAGGCCAGGCCCAAGGCTAACAGAAGGAGGGGGTCAGTTATTGAGGGAAAAAGAGCTTGGGAAAAGCAAGAAAAAGTAAAAGTGGCTGATATACCAAGATGACAAAAGCATTTCCTTCTTCAGGTGTAATCACTACATGCTAATCATAGCCTCTGGCCCACAGGACTCCATCTGCCACTTATTCCTGGAATCCTGAGGGAAGGAGGTGCCACATCAAATCTTCTCAGTTGCCTCAGAGCTCCTCGTGAAGGTAGTCCTTTCATCTGGTCTCTATTTCTTTTTTTTTAATTAATTTTTTTTTATTACTGTTGTACTGGGTATACATTGTGATATTTACAAAATTTCTTATAATATATTGTAATTGAATTCTCCCCCTCCGTCATACTCCTTTATTCCCCCTCTCCTCCCTGTTCCTGGAGTAGTTTCAACAGGTCTCATTTTCCACTTACATACATGTGTACATAATATTTCCACTACATTCACCCTCCTTCACCCTTCCCTATTTCTCCTTGTACGGCCCAGCTCCCAACCGGGAAATGTGGTCACAAACCTCCTGGCTTCCTCTTTTCTGTCTTTGAAAACTAATTTTCCAGCTAACTATCCCAGTCTTCTCTGGAGATCCAATTTGTTGGCGGGGCTGCTAGCTCAGTGCTCTTGCTAAACCGTAATGGTAATGATTGGTATTTGCTTCTTTCTAGCGTCCTTCCAACAACCTGCATCTAGGTTTCTCCCTCACATTCATTCTCTATCAGGGAAACCCATTTTGTTGTTCTCATTCCACATCCTTAAAAGCTCGGAGTGAGTTAGTGTGCCATCTGTGTCCTCCCTCTCTCTCCCCCTGCCTCACTGTGCCGTCTAGATTAGTATCCACAGTAGATTTAATTAGCACAATATTTACCTCTGTTTCTGGCTCATTAATGAAGATCTCATAGCAAAGCAAACTCCCGTGACAGCCCTCGTGAGCCACATCCAGGTGTATGAATGTGTGAAGAAGGCCATTCGATTATTTGTGTGATAATTGACATAATGATGTGTTCGTAACTATTTCCCCAAAGCTTCAGCAGCCTACTCAGAGGCAATCATCAGATAATTATTACAGTTACTTTCAAAGTGACATTTTTAAAATCAATTAAGCATTTATAGGGTCTTTTAAAAACAATAATCCCTTCTCTATTCTACCCTGTGCACATCTGTTTATAGATCCAAAGCACCTGAATATGAAGATAGGAAAACAGGACAAAAGGCACAGGGATGAGAAAGAGAAGAGGGACAATTGAGTCAGTCTGCTGCGGGGCCTGTGTGGCTGCCAACCACAGGTGGAAAACATCTTTGTTGCCTTGAACTGTTGGATCTTTTGAGTTGCTTGCTAATTTTAATTTTACCAACTGGACCTCATGTTTGAGCAGGGAAACTTCATAAACGCATCCAGAGAAGACCTCTACCTATCACACTTCCTGTGAACTCTATTTATTGATTCCAGAACTCTGGGGGTATTAGGCAGTGCAAAGAGCTCCCAGCTTCCATCTCACTTCTTCAGAGGTGACTTTCCTTCCCTCCCCCAAATCAAAAGCAGTTGTTACATCCTTTCTGTCACCTACTCTTTATTCCTATTTCTTTTTCTTACTTATTTATGATGGAATGAGAGCAGGATATATGTCTTCCCTTCATTTGAAATATCCTCAGCCTTAGATAGCAATTGACTGAATCAACTTACTTAAAGGAGTCAACCTGGCTGAGGGAGGCTTGATCGCCTTTCTCATAGATGAGAAAAATGTCATCCAGTTGGGCCAGATGACTTCCCCAAGATCTCATAGCTAGATCTGCACAGAGCAAGGCTTCTGAATGTAAATCCAGCACCCTTTCCACTTGTACTGAGGCTGCCTCCACGCAGGGAGTTTTGCCTGAACCAATGCCCTCATCTTTCCTTAAACAGGAAATTTCCTGCACACCAATGTAAAACATCCATTGTGTGCAGACTGTGGGTCTCAATGCAGGGAATAGCAACCTTTGTCTGAGTCCAAAGGCCTGGCAGCTCACCCTAGGAAACTTCTGGTAACCAACATGGTGTGACCTCCAGTAAGGGAACATAATGGACCACAGTGACAATTAAATCAAACTGGGGGCTGTGTGTGTTCAGGGGCGTGAATGAGTCTGTGCACACACCGCTCCTCATCTTCAGCTCTTTTGTGCTTGTCCTGAGCCTCCGCACCTAAGGGTGACTCATGGCTACCAGGATGCATCCTGGAACTGAACCACCAGCATCTCCTCCCCCAACCATTGCTCACCTAGGAAACAAGCTGAGAGGAAAGGTGGAATGCACCACAGGACAGAGTCACCAGGCACCCCTGCTATTGAAAATGGGATTGCCACTTAGTTTTCAAGTCACAAAGAGGTCTTCAGGTTCTGCCTTCAGTAGGTAACCTGGTCATTCTTTTTTCAATGAAACCAAGTACATGCATCTACACTTACAGCATTTACCCAGGCTTGTGTGTTCCAGAAAATGTGAAGGAAATTGTTTCTATAGCAACAAGGGGATGCAGTTCAAGTTGGCTGCTCTTGCAGGGCGGTGGAATACTGTGGACAAGTTCTTCTCTTCAGACCAATGCTCCCCTGCTCCATTTTGTTTCCACATCTTCTGGTTCAGAAAACACAGCCCAGGCCCTTAAGGTTGTGATTCCAGACTTTCCCAAGGACATCTCAGGAATGGAAAGGCTTGAACCCTGCTCACCTCCCACTGGCTTTGCTCTTCAGTTTCTGCCACCTTCTGGACCTTCTGGTCAGTTCTGTTTTGTTGGCCAGCTCTGTTTTGCTGGTCAGCTAATTGCAAGTGTTAGTACCTGGGCTTGAAACCCAGGCTGCCACCTGTCCATTTCTTTCTTTCCTTGCTTGAGCCATGGGGAAATGTCACAGATAACTGTGAGGATTAGCAAGTCCTGGGTGAAAAGAACTGGGTGAGGGACAGAGAAGGCAGTCAGTGCTTTACCAACTATATGACAGTGAACAAGCAAATCCCTTAACCTTTCTGAATTTAAGCTTCCTCACTTCTAAAATAGGATTTACACATTATGGGATCAATGCAAAAAAATAGAGATAGCACCTACCACATTCCTTGGCCAATGGTGCCAATAAATGCTGGATCTCTTCCCCCCATTTCCACTCCTCAAACCATCCTCCATCCAGAAGACAAACTTTTCCATGGAGACAGGCAAAGGAATTTGGAAGCGAGAGCTACCTTGATGGGCAGAGAGAGAAGAGGAATGGTTGACACTAAAGGAAGTTCTTTCAGAGAGGGTGGTGGGGCATGTGTTGGGTGGAACCCAGCCAAAAAAACAAAGACCTGTGACAATGGTCTGGAACAGCTGATAGAACTCTTCTAGCTGGTTTTTCAGACCCTGTATAGTACTTTCTTGGTCAATTGCTATCTCTGTAGTCAGGTGTAGCTTATGGGTTTCACCAGAGCCACATAAACAAGGTTGGAAATCCAACCTTGGAAATCCAAAGTCTGCTAAGGCAGACTGAAGAGAACCGAAGGCAGCCCCAGGCAAATATTGCAGGTTCCCTGATGGAGTCACTGCATACCTCCTTTTCATCACTAGTGAAAAGCTTGGCAAGGTTGAAAGAAGTGGGAGAGTAATGTGTTTAATGTTTTCCTTCTTAATTCTACAACTTGTTCACCTTTGACCAGAGACTTGAGAAAGCATTTCTAAAGTCCAACCCATACCACATTGCCTTCCAAAGTAGCAGCAGCAAAATCACGACACATGCGTAATTCTTCTGTACCTGGAGACCTCTGCCTCCTGGCAGAACATGGCCTAAAAGTGGCAGTGGGAGGAAGAAGAGAAAACCTTCCTGGTGACCCATATATGACCTAATAAACCTCACCCTGATGGTTTGCCTCTGAAATGTGCATATTATTATGTTAAAAATGGGAACACCAGAGACATTAGAAGGAAAAGACTCCCAAGGGACAGTGATAGGCTCTCAGGTTGGCTCTTGTAGAAATGACCTAGCTGTCCTGAAAGAGTCCTATAGAACCTCTGACCCTGTTCTGACCAATTCTTCTAGTCTAGAGACCAGAGGAACACATCAAGATTGCTTGTTGCCTAGCAACCACCCCTGGGCTCCAATGGATACTTTGGGTGATGATGGCAGAAACCGAAAAGGCAGGGAGGTCCTGCACCTGTTTCTGATGGAACTCTGGCACTGAGCTAAGCAAGTTCTGTCTGTCCTACACAGGTCCACCTTTTATGTGGAATGATGGAGTACACATTCACCAGACACCATCACTGGAAGGTGTGTTGCATCGCTACCACCCCAGAAGCCAGGGCTGCTGAGATGGAAAAGCCTGCCCACTGCCTGCAAAACCAGAGAGATCCTCAGTCTGCTCTGAGTTGTAGGTTCCTGGGGCCACAGGCCTCTCGCCCTGGTCCTTACTCCTAGGCCAATGGATGGTTGTTGGATATAGAGTTTAGTAGCAAACACAGGTGTGAGGCTGAGGGATCACAGCACCTGAGCACTGTCAGGATTTTTTGGTCAGTGAAGCATGTACCGTACATCTCAGTTCACAGCTGTTTCAATCCCAGAAACACCAGGGATGCTGTGCCCATTTGAGAGGCAGAAGCAATTTCTGGAGACATGATGTCCTTACTCTAATTGGTTTGCTTCAGAGAAAACAAATATTCAGCAATATTTTCACTGCTGATTATTATATTGTTACTGCTCAGGCAGAATTTTGCTGATCAATCTTTGTCTTCAAAGACTTCCCACCTAAAAATAATAAAGTTGGCAACCTCCAGCCTCGACTCTTCTCTGCCTGCCCTCTGTTTGCCACACATTGGTTAAGTGTGTAGATTTTTTTTTTTTTTCAGTACTGGGGTTTGAACTCAGAGCCTCATACTTGCTAGGCAAGCACTTTACCACTTGAGCCATTCTACCAGCCTGTGCCTACTTTTTGGAATTTGTAAAGTAATGTATCTTCCTCATTTTTTTGGAATGACAGTGTACGTAATCTATGTGCTGTCTGAGCACATGTTATTGCAGACACAGTACCATTATCATTATTACCACCCAATACATGCTGTGCATGGCATAACGGTGAGAACTTGGGCTTTGGTCTAAAGTTGCACTGGGTTCAAACTTTGCTTCTATTAATTAATGATGTAACCTTAGACAAGTAACTAAACTTTGGTTAGCTAACATCCTCATCTGGAAAGAGGAGACTAAATATATCACAGATGTAGTCAGCCCTAATGGAAGTCACACGAGACATGGAGCAGAGCTTGATAACTGGAGGGGCTCTATCACCTGCTCAATCTTTTTTTTCCTTCAAGACCAGCTTATATCTGTCTTTGAGGATAGATAGAATCAGACCTCATAGTAGCAGGGACTCTCTTCTCTGCATTTCCATAGTTCTTATTTATTTCTGTAGTAAAGCTCTAACCAGGACTCTGCCATAGTTCTCAACATAGTCCCCAGTAAAGGAGGGGAAAATGAGTGTGGCCAACCACCTCCACTCCTATATGCACAGCTCAGAAGTAGCCTTATCTTAATCAGTAAAGTGGAGAGTGTCAATCTGATGAAAAAGGGATAATATATTATGATGGAGGAATTTCATAAAATGCTTCCTCTTCCCAGAATTACCAAGGGCTCTTAACAGTGTTCACTCACTCATTCACTCACTCACTCAACAAAAGCTACATGTCAGGTGCTGGGCTGGGGAATGATGAAACAGGCACGTTCTTTCCTCATGGACGTCGTAGTCCAATAGGCAAGAGAATCGTCAGAGAGCAGCTACAAGGGTTGCCAGGCTTTGTTTTAACAGCATGGTAAGATGCAGACCCTGGAGTGACGGCCATGGGGGAAGAACTGCTCACAATCACCCATCCTCTGACACAGGAGGCACAGAGCAGGGCCTTCTGCGGGAGCATGGGGCTGGTCGCAGACAGAGGGGCAAGGGAAGGCGAAGCCAGGAAGAGCCTTATTGTGGTTTCCTCTGGCAGGACCCGAGAGGAAGGCAAACCAGCTTGTTTGACTTGTTTCAATCACTGCAGGGGGCCTTAGCACATAGCTGGGAAATTGGGGTTGGGGGAGTAGTGGCCCAAGTGGAAAAGCCTGATAAAGGAGGTGGTTGGGAATTAGGGACTATGGATTGGTTCATTGTCATATCAAAGCTGTGCTCACAGGTGCCTGGTTTGCTTAATCTCCAGGAATTGACTGGCTGTGGCAGGCACAGTCCCTCCAGGGACCACAAGCCATCAGACTTTAAAGCATCATAAACTAGAAACCATGGTTATTACAGAAACCATGGTGATATCCTTCAGATATGTCTTTCTTGTGGAGGAAAAGTTCAGTGCACCTGATGCTGCCTGGGGGCTGGGGGAGTCAGAAGCCTCCCTTTGGAGCAGGCAGGAATCTAGAGCTCAGTCCCTGGAGTCAGGTGACTGTCCCTCTTCAGGAAACAGCAAGACCATGTTGCCTGCTGCAGGATAGTCCAACTCTGGTGGAACTGGTCTGGGCGATCCTGTCCCCAGCCATCAGTAGGGATGGTTCTCAGAGTCCTTCTCTCTCTCCATAGCTGTGTGTTGGTCCAACAGTTGTGGTCTCAGACTAAGTATAAATCATTTTAAGAGGGAAAACAATTGAAATAACAGAAACAAAAGCTGTCCTACTTGACATAAATTTCTGACAAGGTCAAGTGTGAAGGTGGGTGAGCCAGCATTGCTGTGCCACCCATGGTAACAACACTCCCTTCCCATTGCCAGAATACACCATGGGCCTGACAAGGACAACAGCTGCTGTGCTAGAGCCCTCAGCTTCTCCAGTGCACAGCACAGAGGGCCCAGGTGCCACCATGATGAGTATGACTGAGTATGACCAAGCTCTTGGGATCAAGTTGTATCTTTTGAGTGCCCTCCTCCTTCTGAGAAAAAAACGTCAATTCCAAGGAAACGCAGTGAGCAAAGGAGGCCCAGCAGAGAACAATGAAACAAACAGAAATCTCTCATTCTTATAAAAGTCAGCTGACCTTGGTCTCCAACCAACAAAGCACAGATGGATTTCAGCTGAAATCTGAACCTGCAGTGACATCAGCCACCTTGCTCCTTTCCTTTCCTGACAAATTCAGGATTCACAAGCCACCCTCACCCCTACAACACCCCCCTAAGGACAGGAAAAATCTAACACTCAACTGCTGTTTGATCTGATGTGTACAACACTTCAAAGAGCATGTGGTGTGTACCTACTCTGTGTCCAGCCTGTGCTGAGTAAAACACAACCCTGGCCAAGGGACAGAGATTTGCCATGCCTTGTGCTGGCACAGAGGTCGAGCGTTCAGGACCCGTAGAGGAAGGAAGGCCCATGTGCACCACAAAGATGTCAGGACAGGCTTTAGAGAGTAGGTAAGGTTGCCAGACTGAGAAGCAGGGAAAAGTATTGGGGCAGAGAGAACACCATGCATAGAAGTTCAGAGGCTGAAGTAATGTGGTTTGGAAGACTACAAGTGGGTGTGTCTTGCTGGAATGGTAATGAGGGAAAGAGAAAGAGATACAAGGAAAGAGGACATGCTGGAAAATTCTAGAGAAGGAGGAAGGGCTGGGTTATAATTGACCTTCAGTGCCATTATTGGAGGGTTTGGAAAAAAAAAACTCTAAAAAAAGATGTTTTATGCCTAGATTTGCATTTTGAAATATCTCTTCTAAAATACAGATGCAGGAAACCTATAAGATCATTATAAAACTTAGGCAAGAGATGAGGAAGGAGAGTCTGAACCAAGGTTCTAGGAGGGGTGGGCGGTGCATAAGGAGAAGGGAAACAGACATTGTAGGTTTTTTAGCCTATGAATAGCAGCCCAGGGGAAAACAAAGAAACAAAGGTTGTGGTTAAGAGTATGGAACCTGGAGCCAGCTCACATGAACTCCCAACTCTGCCACTTACTCACTGGGTAGCACTGGACAAGTTGCCTACTTTCCCAATACCTCAGTATCTACATCTGTGAATGAAGATAAAAAGTCACTTGCTTCACAGGGTTGTTGGGATGATAAATTGACAAAACTGAAGAACTCAGAACAGTGTCCCTGGTACATGGTGAGCACCCCCATAAGTCTTGGCTATTATTAGTAGTATTGGATACAGAGGAAGAGCTGAGGGGAACAACTGAGTTTGGGAAATGGGCACATCTATTTCATTTTGTTCTTTGACAAAATGCAGAGCTCTTGCCCCTGAATTTGGTGGTCCTTTCTCTTAAAACGTAGCTGCTTCCAGGTCTCAATCAAATGTTTGGAGTGCTCAGCAATTTTTCTTTGCCTTGGCCAAGCCCAAATTCCTATGGTTCCTATCACTGTGCAATCTTTGATATCTCCATTCAACTCTCAACCCCAAATCATCTGCCTCTTCAGGCCTCTCAAAGTCTTACTCTGAACCCTGTGTCCTCCAGCACCCAGTGACTCAGGGCTCAAGGGGAATGCCTCCTGTGCACCTATACCTACACATCTGGGCCCCTTCAGTAGGGCCTAATTCTGATTGTAGCTTCCCACTTAACTTTCACCTCTCTGCATCAAGGTTTAAAGCACCTGTCCAGAAAGGAGGGAAGAGAAAGGTGGGAGTTGCGGATGGGGACCTCACTTCAGGGTTCTCTTAGGAAGCACAGGCTGTGTTGTCTCTTGACCAATAGTTGAAAAACAATTATTCATACATCATGTCCAGTTGTATTGTTGCTTATGGCTAGACAATAAGTCACTGTTATGGCTTGATGACGAATTTCTAGCCTTAGTTCCTCATCAGTGGGGTATTGTTACTAGTCCTAGACAAGGATTAAAAGATATTTATCTATCAGTGCACTGCATGGTATTTGTCACAAGGTTAATATACTACAAATTGATTTTCTTTCTTTTTAACCTCAAATTAATTGATCATGATAAAACATAAAGAACACACTTAAGCACATAATAATAAAACTTTTGACCCAAAGATAAAGAGCAAACTTTAAAAGTTCCAGAAAAAAAAAAAATTGTTTAAAGGTTTATTATACACAGAGAGGGATGATAAGAATGGCAGTTGATTTATCACTGGAAACAATGGTGGCCAGAAACATGATGGAAAGTGTCAAAAGTTTTCAGGAAAATGAAATCTGAGAAAATTAAGTGCCAGAAGCATTGTACTACAAGAAATGATTAAGGATGTATTTCAGACAGAAAGGAAATATCAGACAAAAACTCACATCTACAAGGAGGAATGAACACTTCTGGAAATGGAAGATGTGAGGAAATGTGAAAGACTTTGTTGTCATTGCTGCTGTCACTGCTGGGTTTTTTTTTTTTTTTTTTTTGAGATAGTGTCTTGCTAAGTAGCCCCGACTGACCTTGAACTTGAGATCATCCTGCCTCATTCCCAAGTGTTGGGATTATAGGCATGAACTACCAAGCCCAGTACCTTTTTTAAAAATCTTGTTAATTTCTTTGAAGGGCAATTGATATTTTAAAGAAAAATAACTTTTTTAGGGTTCATAACATAAGTAAAATATGATAACAGCACAATGAACAAAAGAATTAAATAGAATATTCTGTCATAAATTTCTTATAAATGAAGTGAAATATTAATTATAAGTAACCTATGATGAATTATGGATGCATATTTAAAGGCACTAAGCAACTGTTAATAATAAGAAAGTATAGCTAACACACTAACAGAAGAAATCAAATGGATTACTAAAAAAAATCCATCAATCCAAAAGAAAACAGGAAAGAATAAATATTGCAAGGGCAAATATCAAATGGGACAATTAAAAACAAATACCAAGAAGACTGACTTGAGCCCAATTATATCAGTGATCCCAGTAAATGTTTACAAAACTAACTATTCCAATTAAAAGTCAAAGATTATCAAAATGGATTTAAAAAAACACCCAGATCCAAATATATTCTGTCCATACAGATGCACTTTGAATTCAACAACACAGATAGGTTGAAAGTAGAAGGACTGGAGGAGGTACACTATGAAAACAGTAAGCCTAACAAAGGTGATGTGACTATACTCATAGCAAACAAAGTAGATTTCAAGACAAGTGTACAATGAGAGCTAAAGAGAAGAACTTTATAATGAACAAAGAGACATTTCCTCAGGAAGATATAAAACCTCAAATGGGCATGTACCTAACAACACAGCTTAAAAATACATTAAGCAAGCCAGGTGTGGTGGCTTATGCCTGAAATCACAGTTACTCAGGAGGTGGAGAGTGGGAGGATTGTGGCTCTAAGCCAGCCCACGCATCAAATCAACTGGTGTGCTGGTGTGCATCTGTAATCCTGGCTATTGGGGAGGCAATAGGTAGGAAGGTCTCAGTTAGAGGCTGGTCTAGGGCAAAAAAGCAAGACTCTATCTGAAGAACAGCCTAAAGCAAAAAAGGACTGGAGGTGTGACCCAAGTAGTACAGCACCTGCCTAGCAAGCATTAGTTCAAACCCCAATGCCATAAAAAAAAAAAAAAAATCCACTGAAAAATAGATTATAGAGAAAATCATCAAAGCCAAAAGATGGCTCCTTTACAAGCTTAATAAAATTAATAAACCCCTAGATTGATAAGGAGGGAGAGAGAGAGAAAGGAGAGAGGGAGAGAAAGAGAGAGAGAGAGAGAAATTACCAGCATTAGGAATAATAGGATAATAGGGGCTGTTGACAAGGACCCTACAAACATTAAAAGGATAATAAGGACTGGCACCGGTGGCTCAGACCTATAATCCTAGCTACTCAGGAAGCAGAAATCAGGAGGATCACCATTTGAAGCCAGCCCAGGCCCTGAGTTCAAACTCCAGAATTGTAGTACTGCAAAAAAAAAAAAAAAGGATAATAAGGAAATTTTATGTCATTAAATTTGACAACTTATATTAAATGGACAAATTCACTGTATAAAATAATTTTCTAAAACTGACACAAGAATAAATAGGAAATATGGATATCTCTCATATCAAGGAAATGAATTTGTGATCACGAACCTTTCCAATAAGAAAATTCCAGGCCCAGATGATTTCCCTAACGAGTTCTATAAATATTCCAAGCATTACACAAAATGTGTGATATATGTTATAATACAACTTACAATTGAAACTGTCTTTTGAGAAATCAATGCCTCCTTTAGAAATTGAAAGAACGAGAAGGCTTTCAGAATTCTAGTATGCTGTTTAGCCAAAGCTCCAAACAAAGAGGGATGGGGCTTCCTGGGGGAGCTTTACATTTCCCAATAGATTCTGCTTTTCTCTGAGACACCTGTCCCTCCCCCAGTTGCATATTTACTAATGTTTACTCCATGTCCCCTTTCATCTGGGGGCTGCCAGCCACACCCTTGCCCTTCCTTCTTGCTGCTTCTGCATCCATGAGGCTGCATTTTTTGTTTATTTGTTTTGGATTGTTTTGTGTTTTTTGAGACAGTGTCTTACCATGCAGTCCAGGCAAGCCTCGAACTTACAATCTTCCTGTCTCAATCTCCTGAGTGCTGAGACTTCAGTTGCACACCATCACACCTGGCCACCTGGCTGATTCTCTCCTTCCTTCCTTCCTTCCTCCCTCCCTCCCTCCCTCCCTCTCTCCCTTCCTTCCTTCCTTCCTTCCTCCCTCCTTCTCCTTCTTGATCCTGCATCATCTCCAGCCCAAAGGAGCAAATGAAATGTTTCATATTTCTGAACCATTTGGGTATCTGGAGGGCAAATTCCCTCTTTCATACCTTGTACAATTTCCCCTAGACTGAGCTCAGGGATGACCTATTAAGAATCACTCACTTCACCAGTCAGATTCTATCAGCCCCTTCCTGCCCACATCTCTTCATCACAGCAGTGGACAAACTGAAGCAGAGTTTGCTTCTTCTTCATTTAGACTTGCCCTTTGCACGGTGGTCCACCTATGAGGAACTTATCCCAGACAAGAAGACATGGAAGAGACCAGATCCCAGGCACCAGGCCCCCTGTGTTCTTAATTGATATGGATTCCTCCCCCTCAATTCAGGCCTAGTTGGAGCCTCTCTCCTTTGCATTTTAAGGAGGGTCCTTCATGAATTTCAATAACACTAAATCAATAGGTGTCACATTCCCCTTAGTAGAAGACACCAGAGTCAGCAGGAGAGAACTCCACACAATGTCATTTACCAATATCTTTTAAAAACATAACGGGTAACAACCAGGTGCTCCAGCATTTGGAGATAGACAATTGGAGTTTGAAGCCTTCCTTATACATAGAGATAATTTTAAGACAGATGTTTCTAACAGTGATAGCTGTGGTGGCAGAATGGCTCCAAAGATGCCCAAGTCTTAGTCCCCAGAACCTGCAAATATGTCATCTTACATGGCAAAGGGGACTTTGGAAGGTGTGATTAAGACTGAGTTCCCTGAGAGAGGAAGATTATCCTGAGTGCTACAGATAGCCCATTTAATCACAAGAATTCTTCAGCGCAGAGGACCTTCTGTGGCTGTATTCAGCGGGAGATGTGCCCATGGAAGGAGGATCAGAAGGATGGGCTATGGGTGGTCTTAAAGATGGAGAGAAGGTCTTGAAGTCAAGGATTATGGGCAGACTCTAGAAGATGGAAAAGGCAAAGGAGTGAATTCCCCCCTCTAGCCTCTGAAAAGAATGCATGCAGCTCTGTGGAGTCCCTGACTGAGCCCAGTGAGACCTACATGGGTTTTCTAAGAACTCCAAGATAGGGAATCTGTGCTATTTGAAGCCAAACAGAACCTGCCACCAACAGGAAACATTGTGGAAACTGAGCTTTCTGCTCCCCCTTTTACTCAGAGCTGGACATTTGTCCATGTAGGAAGTAGGCAGGTGGAAAAAGGGAAAAGTCAAGTTGGATGGACTACCTAGCCATTGCGCTGATGCCTGGAGCTGGTCTGGATTGAGGGATGGTTTTTTGTGGTGAAATAGATGGATGCTAATGAAATTGGCCCACTTTCTGTTCAGTCCCTGAGGCTGTCAAAAGATAGCTGCTTCACGGAGTGATACCCAGGGGATCTGAAAGAAGCAATGTTCTTCTTAGTCCTGCTTACCGGCTGCACAATTCTCCCTTGGCAGACCAAATGTCATGGGTGGACAGTTAAGCTTGCATCACTGTGTGTCAGCACTGGATTGCTGAACCCAAGCATTGCTGCAAAGGCAGGAGGCAGAAAAAGAGCTGCTCAGGAAAAACTGGGAGTGAAACTCATGGCAGAGGTGAGGCTTTCCCCCTTTGATAGGTAGGTAAAGACGAATGCTAATAATTGACCTTGGTCAGCACTAAAAGTGTACTGGCTACTCTGCTAAACACTTGACATATTCCTTCATTTAAAGGAGTCTGCATGAGTAAGCCAAAATGGCATTTATCTGGACATTTATTTCAAAAAGTGTTTAGAGGCAATGAGAGCATGATAAAGCCCCACATATTACACAGATGTGGTGATGGATCAGTCAAACCAGAAGAACATAGAGCACCACACCCCCAGATCCCAGAAAACTCTGCCAGCTTCTCCCTGTCACCAACCCTGGACCATTGCTCATCTATATGTTGAAAGGCTTCCTGAAATCTCCATGGAACCCCAAATCCACAGAGGAGAATGTTTGCCCATCTCTGGCTCTTTCATCATTCACTCAGAAAACACTAACTGAGCATGCAGCATGTGTCAGGCCCTGTTCTGGGCACTTGGAATGCATGGGTAAACTCTGCCCTCAAAGGGCTCACGTTCTACTGTTCTAGAATCGAACAATAAACACAGTAAGGACCTAAATTCTGTATCTTAAAATCTTACACAGAGCACAGGGATGAGGTGGAACAGGGAGGAGGACTGGGGAGGGCAGGCTTGGGAAAAAGTTGCAATTGTGAAAAAGGACTCACAGTGGAACTGTTGAGAAGGCAAATACTTGGAGGAAGAGGGGAATTTAGCCATAATATCCATGGGAAGAGCACTCCAGGCAGAAGAAATGGTCAGGGGAGAGACTGTGCATCAGGAGCCCACATGTCTGGTGTGTTGGAGGAAGAATGAGGAGACCAGCGTGAAAAGGCAAAGAGTGAAGAGGAAGGCCGATACCGTCGGGTCTGCAGGACCACTGCAGGATGGGGGCCTTGGGGAGTTCCTAGTCGAGGACAAAAGAAATCTGACTTCCACGTGGAAAGGAGGGAAGATGGTGCAAGGCTAGCCACGGAGAAAATAAGTGGTCAGCTGCTGGTTCTCTCTTGAAAGTGGAGCAAAGGATGTTCTGATGGGTTATCTCGTTCCCTGGGAGATCTGGAGAAATTCCCTCTTCAGGGCCATGTTTCTCTCTGCTGGCACCACCAGTCAACATTTTAAACACTTTTCACTAAAAGAGAATTTTCTTCCTTTCACCAGCTTGTGCCAAGATGCTAGGCTGTTGGCCTTGCTCACTCATAAGCTAAGCCTTTCAGAACAGGGACTAAATCTGTTCACCAGTAAGTGCTCATCTCCACCTGGCTCCCTTGCTGTTCTGTTGCAGATGTTCAGGAGGGAGCAGTAGTTAAGAGTGGGGTTCTGGAACCAAACTGCTTTAGTTCAAATCCCAGCATGGACATTTACTATTTGTATGGCCTTGGACAAAGGTCATCCAGTTTAAAATATGAGAATAATTTATTCATCACTCACATGCTAATGATGCCAT
This sequence comes from Castor canadensis, assembly GCF_047511655.1. Lineage (NCBI taxonomy): Eukaryota > Metazoa > Chordata > Mammalia > Rodentia > Castoridae > Castor > Castor canadensis. Next base: position 52,612,999 of record NC_133386.1, on the reverse strand, counting down.
ACTGGCAGTCCAAGAACATCAGATGTGACCAAAACCAGGCAGGAGGGCTATTTAGGGTCTAGAAATTCTCCCTATGGACACCTGCCCATACTCACTTCGTTAGCATCTCAAAGTGGTCAGTGTAGCACCAAGCAAACCCTCAACAGCGCCTCCTAGGGGCAACCTGGCCCTCTCCACCACAGGACAGGAGCAGGTGTTCCCAGGGGTTTCCAAGGCCATGGGCACCTTCAAGTTCTGTGTGAGAGAAACTTAAGAAGACCAACCATGTTTAAGTATGCAGAGATGTAATCCTCCAATAATCTCACAGAAGTCCCCCCTCCCACACACACACACGTACTTTAGAGGGTCGTTGTTAACCTAGGTCTGCTTAGGAGTTACAGCCAAGATAGTAGCAAGTGCACCAACAAGCAAAAGATGACAGATTCTTTCTGGGGATGTACTGGTGACATGTGAGATGCTAAAAAATACTTTTCGCACCGATGTTTAAGGATTGCTAAAATGTCAACACTGTGTCTCATTGACATCTGCTTTTCTTCATCTGATACTCCATTTATTATTTTAAGGATTCCTTATGTTCCAGAATAATTTTTCCCTTCAAAGTGTAAGCAAATGCCTGGAAAAAAATTAACTCAAAATAATGACTTGTAGTTATGTAGAGCAGCAAAAACAAACATACCAGCAGAATTGAAGCCAACCTAAAATTAAATTGCAGATACTCGCCTACAGTTTAGATAACCAAACACTGTGTAAATGTTGCATTACTGTTGGGAATGAGTGGGGGATGAGGAGGTGAGTCAGTGTAGGGGGGAGCTCGGTTCTTCCCCATATCTGACTCTGACATGGCTTCTAAGCCAACTGCAACCTTCTTCAGCTCTCTGCACTACAAGGCATTTCTCCTGTCACGTTTATATAACAGATCCCTACACACGTGCGTGTTTGAGCATGCACTCACACGAATAGATGCTGCAGACACATGGCCTACATTATTTGCATGTGCACACACACACACACACACACATATACCCACACCCCTATATATAGTACATAGGCTCAACAAACACACCCACAAAACACGTGAAGACCCTAGACCTCAGAACACCACATGGCACATGTGCACCGCACACTCACACAAATCAAGTGCAACACAGAGCACACCACACACACACATTCTGACTTCCTGCTAAGTCCTCACGTGCCCCAGGCTCCATATGTCAATAGAAGCTACTCACTTGCAGGGAAAAGGTCTACCTAGGCCATGTCAAGTTTTCCTTTGCCTCAACTGAAAGTAACTCCAGTAACCTAGAAGGCCACCACAGACACCCCAAGATCATCACAGTGGAACCACAATCAATATCTATTCCCAGAACAGTTGTGACGCTTTTTGAATTAAAATTGAGACAGTCCATGGACCAAGGATAGGACAATGTGTCCTTTCTATAAAAAACTGAACTTGGTGTTAAGTGCTGATTTGATGCAATTTGCTTGACTGGAGTACTAGAGCAGATATGAGTGAAGCTTGAGACAAGTGGTTTCAATGAAAAATTTTGCAACTAGAAAAATCATTCCATGTACAAGACTGGGTCTTGAATTCTCAATATAACCCTATGCATTTTGTGGCTTTGAAAACATATAAATGTGTTAGCTAGGATTTGGTTCAGCTGCCAAGTGGCAGAAAACTCAAAATAGCAATGGTTTAAACAAGACAGAAGAGAACAAGTTATTGTCTCATGTATATATGGGTTGCTCAGGACTGGGATAGTGACTCCCAAGCATCAGAGACACAGGCTTCTTCTCTCTTATTTTTTCAACACCTCCAGCATATAGCCTCCTCTTCAGGATCCAAGGTAGCCACATCAGCCTCAGCTATCATGCTAACAGTCAGCCAGAAAGAAGCGGAAAAAAAAAGAAGGGAAGGTCCCTCCCTTTCTGGAAAATGAGATTCAATACATGCACTTACGTCTCACTGATTAGAACGAGTTATGTGGCCACACCTATCTGCAAAGGAGGTCTACAAGTATGGTGTACATTCTAAGTGGTCACGTGCCCAACTAAAATTTGGGGTTCTAAAACTATAAAATAAATACAAAATGGATTTTGGAAGGCAACTATTAGTTTCTGTAACACAATTTTAAAAGGATAAAAATAGTCACCACCCAGAGGTAATCACTGTTAACACTTCGATGTGTAGTATATGCATGTGCTCCTCCCAAAACTGGGTCTATACTATACGCAATATTTTTGTTCTCATTTTGTGCATGTCTTTTCAGGATTTTGTGTAGACACCAGACCTTTTTTTAAAAGCTCAAAGGAAAACTCTAATTGTACTTAACAAAACAAGCATGTGGAGCTGGCAGAGTGACTCAAGTGGTAAAGTGCCTATCTATCAAGAGTAAGGCCCTGAGTTCAATCCCTACTATTGCCAAAGTAAATAAATAAATAAACACCAAATGTCTTCTACAAGTCACTCAAATCAATAGTTCTTGCTTGATATATAACCCAGTTTGGGGGGCAGGGAGGCAATTTCACATCAAGCAGAAAGCTGGGAGGAGTTGAGAATTTTCAGGGCAGGATCCCTGACTTAAGTACCATCTGGGGCCATGTAGACACTCGGGGGTGCAGAATGGACCCCCAGTGGACTCGCCTCCATGCAGAGAGGAAGGAAGCAATGGGGGAGAGGGGAGCAAAAACCAGTGCTGGCTTCCTCCTCATCTCCAGCACTGTTCACTGGAGCATTGAGCTCATGATATTTTGGGGGAAATTATTCGATGGATTCTGTTGTTATGATATTTAGGGCTTTATTCCCCTGACAACTTCTCCTAGGATTTAGAACCCTGCTCAGAAGATCAGGAGATTACATTTCAGATCAGCAGCCAGAATGTGAGTTATCTTAGCAGCAGCTCAGAAATACCAGTTCCTGTTTACCTTCATTTAATAGACCTGTTTTATCTACTTGGTGGCCACAAGTGTGTTGCAGGAAAACATCTTACTTTCTGCTTGCCACTCCCTCACTGTCTTCCTGAAGCATCTATTCAAATCAGAACCCTACGGTGGTCTCTCCCTGCTTCCTTTTGCACCCAAATCCTGCACTTGCAGTTCCCCTCAGAACCTACTTCCCACTCCCCACATTGCGCTGAAGCCAGTGGCAGAGCTGACATCTGTTTGTTTGTTTTTTTAAGAACCAAGGCTTTGAGAGTCAAATGAATATATAGCTCTTATGAGCTGTTTAATAGTGAATGGTGGGCTAGACATGATGGTGCACACCTGTAATTCCAGCTACCCAGAAGGCAGAGGGAGGAGGGCTGCAGTTCCAGGCCAGCTGGGGTCCCAGGTTAGTGCAAGAACCTATCTGGAAGGAAGAAAAAGGGCAGGGGAAGGGGGGTTGGAGGTATAGTTCAATTGGTAGCATGCTTGCCTGGTGCAAGGCCTTGAGTTCAATTCCTAGTACTGGGTGGGGAGGGAACTGGATGCCCATTTTAGCCCTTCCGTAATCCATTCCCCAGACAGTTGGTGGTGGTGCCTTCATAAATTGTTAGAGGGACCCAATTCTGATCCTATCAACCACTCTGCTCCAGAAAATCTGTCACCCACCACATATTACTTTCAAGATAAAATTCCTCTCCTGCCCTGGCACAGATGGCCCTTCATGAGTTGGCCCCACTGCCTTGGTATATCCTTGTTCTTGCCCTTTTACCCTGGTTGCTAGCTGGAGTTAACTACCCAGAGCCCCAGTGACCTTTGCCAGGATGTCTGGACATCACACCTCTGTGAATGCTGTTCCCCCCACCTGGAACACTTCTGTGGTTTCCTTTCCTAGGTGACTATCACTCAGCCTTCAAGATGCAGCTTGCCATCACCTGTCCTGAGAAGCCCTCTCTGATTCCTCTGGGCTGGGTGGAAGTCTTCTGAACATCACCATAACCCCTAAGATCACATCTTCACCATGTACTGTGCCGTTCTCAGATAATTTTTTTCTTGTCTTTGAGGACAGGCCCATATTTTGGCACTTCATTTTCTAGAGCAAAGTCTAGTATACAGCTGGTGTTCAATAAATGCTTATTGAATAAATGAATGACTAAGAAGAAGTAAGAAAACTTAATTACAATGCAACAGAAAAATATTTACAGCAAACCTTTTATTACTAAATGAAAACTTCAATTGTACACTGTACGTATATAGTATACTGCACATTATGTAACATGTCTATATAAAATTCATATGCATGTGGGTAATTCTGGAAATAGAAATTCAATAGACATTTATTTAGCACCCACTCTGTGCCAGATCATACTAATGGAAAGATTAATTAGGATTGGGCCATCATCACAAGGGTTTACAATCTGGTTAGCAATCCTGGTGAGTTATGGGAATATTGGTAAATGACTTTCTTTCAAAATTCTCTTTCATATTAATAACACATTTTTAAAAATAACCTACAAAATGGAAAAAGTTCACCTATAAAATAGTCATATTGAAGTCATAAAATTCAACCTAGATAATTTGGAGCCATATTTTCAAAGTAAAGTCCCTTAGAGTTTTTGAGTCTACTTACATCTGTACACATCAATCAGTGTTTGTCTTCTTCATGAAAATATCAGTCTCTTATATCAATGAGCCTTCTGATTAAACAGGTGGTGGGCAACCCACAACTGGCTTAATTTTGCCATCTAGCCTAAGGGCCACCTTCTCACTCAAAGCAGAAACAATGGGTTTAATAGGGAGAGGCTCTATGCTGGAAGAGGGAAGAAATATTTTTGAAATAACTCTTTCCTAGGCCCCTGCTCACTTGCCTGTCCTTCAGGGAAAGTTATGGGATGGAAACTGAGGACTGTGAGATAAGGGAGCACCTGCCCAGTGCATATGGAACTCCCGAACGTAGTTCCTAGCAGCCAAGGTGCCAGAAACAACTGTGATGGTGCCACTCCTCCTTATATGCCTCATCAGGCCCTACCTGCCCTCATGCACCAGAGAGAAAGGGAATTTGACTTGCACCCAGACTTGCCCAAGAACCAAGCCTGGAAAGGTGAAGGAAGAGGCGTTTTCTGTTCTTTCCTGCCATGGCTCCTGGTACCCAAGCAGCCTTTAGTAAATACAGTACTGAATGAAATGAACTCAGTGTAGACTCAGATTTCCTTCTGGTGCCCTGTGTACCCTTGGACAACTTGCTTCACCTTTCTGAACTTCAGATGCCCCAGCAGCAAAGACAATAACCCCTAACATCATGTGATTATTCCAAAGAATATAATGAGATAATGGATATGAACCCACTGAGTGAGCATCATGACTTTGAAAATGTAGGGAGGATGCATCAGAAGACTGCCTCTGTGTTTCCTTTCAAGTATGCCAGTAGAACCAACTTTCTCATTAACATTCTCCTATTCAGTAGAGTCTATAAAACCTAAGTTGTAAGAGTACACATTTCTCCACAAAATTTAATAAAGTTATCTTACTCCTTATTAAAAAAAAAAAAAACCACGATCTTAAATGCTATTGTTTCTCATGCAAAAAAAAGTTGCTGGCCAAATGAATTAAACCCGAACTCTCAACTGCCCTGCACAGCATCCTGCATGCCGTGGCATATGGTGATAACTGTGCTCAGCCCTTTGGAGTAGAGACTGCTCACCTGGTGTGAAGAAGGAGCAGTCCTGATGTTGAGGAAGTAGACACCTTACATTATGGTGATCATTGATGCCTGAGGATGAGAGAAAACCTTGAGGACAAGTAGAAGCAGAAAAAAAAGGAGACATTTTGGATAGAATCCATCTATCTCAACGTGTGTCACCAAAAGATTATACTCCATCCAGCATCCTGCATCAGGACAAACAATGTGATAGATTCTGTGTGATTTCTGCCTGTTTCAGGAGCAGTCTTTCCCAATAAACAGCCTCATACATCTCACCAAGTACCTGCTGTCTTCCTGACCTGATAACATAAGGACCTGTGTACCACTAGCTAGACTTATACTTCCCAATAGAGAGCTGCAGAGCTTGTCTCTGAGAACCAAGTAGAGTGTGTGTGTGTGTGTGTGTGTTCACCCAGAAAGAGATCAGAAATACTAGTATGATTATTTTCCAACTTAGCTTTATAAAAGTCCAAAGAGCTTTGCTAACTTCAGCTCTGATTTTATAAAACAGAATTGATTTGCAAAGATTTGAGCTGGGAAAGGGCACACCTGGAAAGTAGTTGTGAAATCTAGCCCCAGAGCTTAGTGCTCCCTGATGGGGCCATTGAGTTCATCCAGGACCAACAGAGAACCAATTTTCAGCCTTTGTCTTGGGACAGAAAAGAGGTTCTGCGTTAATGTGGAAAACTAAAGGTCTGATTAGCAGGCCAAACATGAAAGTACACTGAGTGATTGAAGCTGGACTGTTGCCAAAATTCTTTTATTGCACCTATTCCAAACTGCAATGCACTGATTCAGGGATTTCACTGTACACTAATTGACAGGAAGGTTGTATGATTGCTCTGATGAATGTTCCCAATCCTGACTTTAGGGTTGAAAATAATGTCTGGGCATCATTCCAGACCAAATAAATCAGAATCTCTGGGTGAGGGATTCAAAGATGGTTAATTTTTAAAAGCTTTCTAGGTAATTCTAATGTGCTGAGGATGAGAAAAATGCCAAAAGGGAGCCAGAGAAAGTGTTGGGGTTGACAGGTTGCAATTCCTAGATGTAACTTCAGACAAGGAAAATTTCCTCATGTTCATGCCTTGACAGAGCTAGAATATGAAAAACCAAGGCACCAAAGGCTATAAAGGGCTTGTCGCTTGGTTGGTCATAAGGAGTTTAACCTATGGCTACCAAACTTTGCAGACTACCAAAACAGAACCAGAATCAAACAAGTTGGAACAAGAATACATTTATCTGTGTGCTTTAGCCAAATATCAAGTATTCACAGAATAAAATCCACCCAGGGTAGCTCAAGATTAGGAAGATTTGTGGCAGAGGCATATAGGGAAATTTCAGGACATGAAGGGTTTGGACTTCCTGAGCCAGGAACCTCAGGGGCTGAGGTCACTCCTTGCATTTCTCAGTCACTTGATCTCCATATCTGGTCCTCTCTGAATTTCTGTTTAATTCTTCCATTCCTCTGGTTGTGCATTTCCTATAAGGTCCAACCTGGGGTACTCCAACCCTGACATCATTATCTATCAGATCCAGAGCCCAACATTGACTGGCCATTGTTATGGTGTCTTTAGTTCAAATTTTCAAGAGAGAGGAATACTGTCACTAGAATACAGCAAAGGACGGCCTTAGGTCAGGTGCCACTCTCCTTCAGTAAGCTGGTCTGAGGGTGGCAAGTGGTTACAGGTTGCGCATTCTAGGAGACCACTGGAAGGATAGGCCCTCATGTAGGAGCTATGGAGAGGAAGGCAAAGAAGTACATCTAACAGTCAACTATAACAAAGAACCACATGCCTTTTTTCTTTCCCTTCCTCTAGCTCCCAAGAGATGAGTGGGCATAGAAGAGATGAGGAACTTAAAGAATGTGCCCTGACTGCTCTCAGGACATAGGTAATCACAGAGTGGCATGACCGAAGGCAGTCTATATACCTGTTATCTGAATTTATGCACATGATTCTACACAAGTGGTCCTTCCCCTGAAAATCATCAGTTTCTTGGTGAAAGTCTGAGGATGTCCAAACAGAGCACCTGTGGACATTCAGTTTTAACCCCATACTTACTTCTGCACTGTGGCCTGTGAAAATGGAACACACGTGTAAATTAAGGAGGATTCCCTGCCCCTCGGGTCTTTATCTGATCATTTGGAAAATTTGTAGTTACCATGCTATTACAATGGTTTGACAGTTCACTTGACAGCTCCGAAGTAAAATTCTTGGCTTTAGATTACAATTTTGCACTGAAACACAAAATGGCTCTTTTCAGAAACTTGGAACTTCAGCCAAGTTTTGGATTTATGAAAATGGCAGTGTATTAATTTTTTAACTCCTAAATTGATTGTAAACTCACTTTATAGTCCAACACCTCCTACTATAGTAGAAAACTGAACGTCCCTATGCCTTTCCTCCTCCTCTAGTTAAGTCCAGGTGCACCAAGGCATCAGGACAGGCAGAGTCTGGGTGTGGAGGCCATGTTTAATTGAACAGCCCAGCATAACTCCAAGCTATGGACAATCCAAGTATCTTTTCATTTTTTCCTCTTTGGGTCCCTGGGGCTAAAGGCAAACTGAAGCCAGGAGGGGGAAAGGGTGCAAAGGGAGAAGTGTAGGAAGCACCAATAACAAATGTCTATTTTTGCCTTGCTCAGACTACATAGTCTCTGAAGACTATGGCTATGGCCTCAGTATAATGCCATATTGTCAGTGTGCCATCATTTATTTTAGCTTTTGCCAAAGTACAGCTATTGGAGATTTTAGCTGATTAAAAAAGACGACTAATACTTGCATTTTACTAACAAAACACCTTTAAACCAAAAGGATGACTTATCTATGCTGAAAATAAAACTCCTGCCTACTGAAGTCTAGTGCAGCTGAGTTATCACTATTTTCATCCTGTAATTTGTTTTATAGGGTACTAATTAACAGGGCAAAGTCTGTTGCCAGGAAAGTAAATCAATTTTCCTGTTTTCTTCTTTTCTAACAAGACACAGACCTTGCCTTTAATTAAAGAGCAAGTTCCAAGGGCACTATCAGCTACCAAAATCAAGAAACGTTGGGCAGAGAGCATGGTGGAACCTGCTGTGTGGGGTTCAAGAACAATAATGAGAGAGACAAGAATTACACAGGCAACCTTGGAAAGATTCAGAAAATTGCATTCCTCAAATGTCTCAGGTGTTCTCTTTACTCTTTATTTCTCTACTCTCCACAACTCTACACCTCTCCCCTGGTTCTACTCAACTGACACAAGTACCATAAACATTCTTTTAAAGAGAATTTTTTTTCTCAATGCACTCTTGTCCCTCAAACAGCACTATTTTTTCCTTAAGGCAGATAGCTCCCATCAGATGCCCCTGTCCCAGCTTCCACTTCTCCAGGACTTCTTACACCTAGCCCCTGGTGATCTCTCATTCTGGTCTTTGCTGTGCGACGACGGTGCCACTCATCCCTCACCCTTCCTCTCCCAGCTCACCCTCTGCCTGGTCTCGGGGTCTTCTTCACTCCTTTCCCCCCTCTCTTTCTCTCTCCCCCATCCCATTCCTGAAGGCTCTGGTCTGGAGGTGGCCGCTCTGACTTCTCCTTCCCGCTTGAGCCCTCTGAGATGTCTTTGCCAGGGTTTGGGGGATAGGCTGAGCTAGCGGGCCGAGTAACCAGCTGGCACCCGGGAGCCTGACGTCACCGCACCCCGCCTGTCAATCTCCCGCGGGCGCGCAGCTCGGAGCCGCCTTTTCTGCCACTCACTGTCTCTCACTCGCCGCGGCGCTGGCACGGCGACAGGAACCGGGCGCTTGCCTCCTCGTCCGCCTGGCCGCCTCCTGCAGGCAGCTGCTCTGTCCGTGCAGGGAGCGCAGCCCGCGCCCCTCCACGGATCGCATGACCAGCGACCTTCTGAAGCCCTGACTCCCCAGGTGAGTGGCCAGGCTCCCCCGGGTAACTTTGAGAGTGTGGGAAAGGGAAAGGGTAAAGGACATCCCAGGAGTTAATCTTCTGAAGCCAGAGAAATGGAGCAAAGTTTGATCACCCCCTTCTCTCCGCAAACTCTCCCCTAGACTCTCTACTCCCAGACCCTCTTCCCAGGGGTTTCTGTGGGCTCCTTGGCTCTCCGGATATTGAGACCCCAAACTTCGCTTTCAGCACCGCGGACAGCGACTTCGCCGCCCAGCTCAGGCAAACACCGGGATCGCGCGTGCCACCCTCCTGGAGGGAGTCCCCTAGGCTAATAGTCACAGCTTGATGTATTTGGGCGTGTGTGCAAGTTCAGGTGCACTGGCCAAATTGATATGTGTGCACGTGAGTGCATGTGATCTGTGTGTATCTGGGCAAAAGCTCAGAAGTCCGTGCGGGCAGCCAATGCCTTGCATTCACTCAACAGGTGTTGATTTCGGGTTCGCACTTAGCACCTGCTTTCCCGCTCTGCTCCAGGGACCTGGGGTGGGATGCTCAATTCGACTGGGACGACTCTTGCGGGGCACCTGCGCGCGGAGAAGTTCCCTGGGAGCCTGAACCGCACCCCTAACGCCTGCTCTCCCTGTCTGTGCAGGGTGCAGCGTCTGGCCGCTATGAACGCGAGCGCCGCCTCGCTCAACGAGTCCCAGGTGGTGGCAGTGGCGGCCGAGGGAGCGGCGGCAGCAGCCACAGCAGCGGGGGCGCGGGACACTGGCGAATGGGGACCCCCTGCAGCGGCCGCAGCGCTGGGAGGCAGCGGCGGAGCTAATGGGTCACTGGAGCTGTCATCGCAGCTGCCCGCAGGACCTCCGGGACTGTTGCTGTCAGCAGTGAATCCATGGGACGTTCTGCTGTGCGTGTCCGGGACCGTGATTGCGGGCGAAAATGCGCTGGTGGTGGCGCTCATCGCGTCCACCCCGGCGCTGCGCACGCCCATGTTTGTGCTTGTAGGTAGCCTGGCCACCGCCGACCTGCTGGCGGGCTGTGGCCTCATCCTTCACTTCGTGTTCCAGTACGTCGTGCCCTCCGAGACTGTGAGCCTACTCACGGTGGGCTTTCTCGTGGCCTCCTTCGCCGCCTCGGTCAGCAGCCTGCTAGCTATCACCGTGGACCGTTACCTGTCCCTCTACAACGCGCTCACCTATTACTCGCGCGGGACTCTGTTGGGCGTGCACCTCCTGCTCGCGGCCACATGGACGGTGTCCCTAGGCCTCGGTTTGCTGCCGGTGCTGGGCTGGAACTGCTTAGCCGAGCGCGCCGCCTGCAGCGTAGTGCGCCCGCTAACGCGCAGCCACGTGGCACTGCTCTCAGCTGCCTTCTTTACTGTCTTTGGCGTCATGCTGCACCTGTACGTGCGCATCTGCCAGGTGGTCTGGCGCCATGCGCACCAGATCGCGCTGCAGCAGCACTGCCTGGCGCCCCCACACCTCGCCGCCACCAGAAAGGGTGTGGGAACTCTGGCCGTGGTGCTGGGTACTTTCGGTGTCAGCTGGCTGCCCTTCGCCATCTATTGCGTGGTGGGTAGCCAGGAGGACCCGGCCATCTACACATATGCTACCTTGCTGCCCGCCACCTACAACTCCATGATCAATCCTATCATCTATGCCTTCCGCAACCAGGAGATCCAGCGCGCCTTGTGGCTCCTGTTCTGTGGCTGTTTTCAGTCCAAAGTGCCCTTCCGCTCCAGGTCCCCCAGTGAGGTCTGAAGGGCTCTATCTGTGTCCTCTCACCAACACCACATCCCCAACAAGCCAGCCTTTGGTGAGCTTCTCGGTGCCTGCTGATGAACTCTGAGATCCCAGAGGTGTGAATCTGACTTTGGGGAGGAGGGGTAAAAGAGGGGCTAAACATAAATGCAACAAACTCACAAGGACAAAGAGGCTTGTTAGCACTTTACATATACAGTGTATACATGTGTACATATATATACAAATATTTGTATCTTCTGGAGGTATTCAGGATGTGAAGCTTCCTGTTCTGTGCAAAACTAACAAAAAGATGTGGTCGTATACTCAAATCATACATCACATTTGTCAGTGAAGACATTCCAATACTGCTTAATAATAGCACTTTATTTTTAGCTGCTGAACTGCTAAAACAGTGTTGCCGTTTTCAAGGACAGGGGAAAGGGAGTAAAAGGTGTATTTTTTTTGTTGTATGTGATAGAATATTTTGCTGCACATGCATCAACAAATTACAACATATTTTGTACACAAATAAAATACATTATAAAAATGTAATTTGGGGATGTGATTGACTATAGAATTACGATTTGAGAGCTGGATTATGAGTGCATTTACTTGAGAAGTTTATTACATATCATTTCCCTCCTGAGAAATCTTAATGTAAGCAGTTAAATGCATTTGCATATTGTTCACAATTTTTGGCTAAAATAGTGAGTCCAGATCATGGGGTCCAGGTAGGAATCGAGTGATATATTCATAGAACAGCACTCACAGAACTCTAAAGGGGTCCCTGTTATTGGCATGAGTTAATATACTCTCTAGTTCACTGGATTTAGAAGAAAAGTTTCAGAGGATGAAACTCTTCCTTCATATCACCACTTGTGTATTTGTGAACCCTGAAGCCACAACTTTCAGTTGTTTTTCAGGTATGACAGGAATTTAAAAGGGTGACTATTCATACCATCTTGCCATATCGTTGCTGGTCAGTTCTTGTAGCAAAAATGTGCAGACGCAAAATGAATAAATTCTTCCAAGACAAGATTCCAAGACATATGCCTCACACGTTCATGAGGTGAATGAAGTGTGTTCAGCGTCCCCTCTTGAGGCACTCAGCTTCCAAGAGGCATTAAGAACCTCAAGAATGAAACATTCCTACTCCACCTGTGAGTGTCAGTCATGATTCCCCTCCCCCCGTACAGGATAGTGTGAGCATAAATAAAAAGGACATGCTCTAAGCCTCTGTGAAGCACACGTACTTTTAGGGCTTAGGAAAATACATACAAGCAAGTTTGTTCATAGATTTCACACTTCTTGAGTGCCTACTGTATGTAAAATACAATTTCATGACTGGGAATATGGAAGTAAGTGAAGTAAACAGGCAAAAAGTCTCTGGGTTCATGGTGTTACACTCTAGTAGGGGACCTGACCCACAAGCAAATAAACAAATATATAACATCATGTTGAACAGTATGCCAAGAAGGAAAATAGAGTGAGGGTCAGCAAGTGCTAGAAGGTGCTCCATTGGTTAGGGTGATCGGGCAAGCCTCTCTGAGGAGCTTACATTTAGGAGATGGTCTCAGTGAAGTGGAGCGTGAGACAGTTTAGAATGTGGGAGAAGAGCTTTCCAAGCAGAGGAACAGCGAGTAGAAAGGCTTCAGGGTGGGAACATGCCTGGCACGTTCAAGGAGAAGCAAAAAGGTCATACAGCTTGTTGGCGAGCAGGGGAAGAGAGGTGTGAAAGTAACTTAGAGAGAGAGCTGGGGCTGGATCATTTCATGCAGGTCTCTCTAGGGACTTGGGCTTTAACAGTGAATGCTATAGAAGTGACATGAACCAGTTTATATTTTTAAAGAAACATTCCGGCTGCTCTAATTGAAATAGTCCTTAGGACGGTCAGAGTGGAGGCAGGAGATAGAGCTCTATAATTATAGTCCCATGAAAAGTGGCAAGGGTTTGGGGGCACAGTGGCAGTGGTGGCGATGGTGAGAAGTGGCTGGACTCTAGAAATACAGTGTGGTATAAATGGATGTACAGCATGAAAAAAAATGTTCAGAATGACTCTAAGGATTTTGCCTTGAGCAAAAGAGTAAATGCAGGGGCCTTTAGTGAGCAAGGAAAAACTTGGTGGGGGGAGGTGTTTACATTGGGAAGTGTGATGATCAAGTTTATGTGTCAATCTGAGTGGACCATGGGGTACCAGTCAAATATTCTAGGTGTTTCTGCAAGGGTGTTTTGGATGAGATTAACATTTAAGTTGGGGGACTTTGAATAAAGCAGATTGACCTCCATAATGTGGATGGGCCTCACACACTTTAATGGCCTGAATAGAACAAAACCAGTGTCCTCCCCTGAACAGGACAGAATTCTCCCACTGGCTGTCTTTAGACTTTCTTGCCTCTTTCTGGTTCCATAGCAGATGGCCTTGGGACTGAAACCACAGCATTGATTCCTCTACATGTCCAGCCTGCTGGCCTACCCTGCAGGATCCAGACTTGCCAGCCTCCACAGCCATGCAAATCACTTCCTATAATTTCTCCTCTTTCTCTCTGTCTCTGTCTCTGTTTCTCTCTCTCTCTCTCTCTCTCTCTCTCTCTCTCTCTCTCTCTGTAGGATGGCTATATATACATTTATGTCCTGTTTCTTTGGAGAACCCTGACTAATAAAGGAAGGGTGAGGAATTTGAAAAGTTAGTCTATATTCCTAAGTGGAAAGCTCGAAAGGCAGCACTTCGATAGCACTTGCCCTATGCCAGCCATTGCTCTAAACACTTAAAGAACATTAACTTATTAATCACAACAATCCCAAATTGATCAGCTCCAAGCAAGGAACAAATAGCACACTCAAACCAGATGAGTAGGGAGAGTTTAATGAAAGGACTGTTTAGAAAAGTGTGGCAAAAGGAATCCAATAATGCCCTTCTGTGGCGCCCAACACAGAGCCACACCAGTGGGGCTGCCAGGAGGGAAGGAGGAGAAGGCAGGTACTGGAACCAGGAGAGATGGCTGTAGGTGCTGGCTGCCCAGCAGCAGTTGGGGTTCTTAGCAGAGGCAGACCAACCTGTGGCCTGACAGGGAGAGTTGGTAAGTTACTGGAATAGCACCTTCTTCCTCCTTTCTCCCTCCTGATGGAGACCTCCAGTAACTCAATTCAGTCAGAAGCTAGAAAACAAGACACAGCCTGATGCAGGCCCCTTTCCCTGGGCACCAGGCGTGTGTAGAAGGGTGAAAAGTGGACCCGCCCATGCAAACAGAGTGTTCAGAACCAGTGCTATGAGCTAGGCACTATTATCATGCCCACTTTACAGAGGAGGAAATGGGGGCAAGAAGGCATAGCTACACGTGTCTTGAGATCAGGAGAGAGATCTAAGCTGACAAATGAACTTGGAGCTTATCAACATGTAGTGGTATTTAAAACCATGGGTCTGGATAAAATCACCTCTGTATTTGTGGACACAGAAGAGGGCCAAGGGCACGCTGAGCCCCAGTGAACTGAAGTTTTTAGAAATTGAGAGAGAGAGAAAGAAAAAAAGAGTAGTGGATGGTGAGGTGGGAGAAAAATAAGAGAGCACAGTGACCCAAAAGAAAGAAGAAAAAGTGTTTGAGGAAGGAGTAGCCATCTGACCCAGTGTTACCAGGAGAATAAGTAAAATGAGGACTTTAAATGAGAAGAGATTTTGTAATGTCACTGATGAACTTGAAAAGAGAAGTTTCAGGAGAGAAAAACGTTTGAGCAACCTAGGCTCCAGCAGTTCACAGCAGAACTATGACCTTTTCAGCACTGTAAAACACACTCCATTTTACAGATGTAGAGTTTTACAGTGTCTGTAAATTTAGAGCCAGTAATATCAGCATTGTTGCTCATTCATCAAATTGGAAGTTTCTAAGGCAGGGGCATAACACAAATGGTAGAGCCCTTGCTTAGCATATGCAAGGCCCTAGTTCAAAAAAAAATACCAGCACTACAAAAACATTTGAAAGTTTCTGAAGAATTAACCTTTTTGGACTCTTCAGCATCATCAGACGTTTGAAGTCCTATTTGTGTCTGGAATGCAATCAGGTGTACTGAAACACAAAAGCTCTGACTGTCAACTTCCCTAAACATACTGGAGAAAACTCTAATTTCAGAAGTGGAACAAAGAAGTCAATATGGTATATTTTATAATTATAAAAGACATTTTTCTGCAACATTAAGAAGCTTCTATGTGAGAACAATAAGATTCAGACCATGGATCTGACTGCTATCTACTTAGGATTAATATTTGGTATTAACTTCAGTCCTAATCAAGATGTTTGGGAGAGCAGAGAACAAGAAGATACTAAGCAATCAGCATGTTAATAACCCTGACTTACACAGTTGGCCAGTCTGTGTAATGTCAATCGGTTTGATATTAACCAACCTGTTATGTGAGAAAAATGTGGGTAGATTTGAAACATTTCCATAGAGAAATGTCACATATTCATTTGATCTATCAAATGTTAATTAAGACTCTCCTATTACAAGACCCCATGCTAGTTTCTAGAAACATAGAGTCTTTGAGAAAGGCAAGCCTCACTCAAACATCCAACTACTTACCCAATTTGTTGTCTAATGGGTATCTTACTTTTAACACATTTAAAATTGGACCACTAATTTTTTGTCCCTTATTTACTATCTCAGTTAGTGGCAATGTCATCCTTCTAACTGTGAAGGCCAGAAACCTTAGACTCACACTTACCCTTCCCTTTCTGTCACACTTCATATTCACTGTGTCAGCAAAGCTCATTGACTTTACCTTCAAAATATATCCAGAGTCCACCCACTTCTCCCTTCTGTACCATTGTCACCACATCTTGCTGAATTACTGCAGGAGTCTGATCTCCTGCTTCAGCTCTTGTGCCCTTTAGTCTATGCCTACAGTGGCTCAACCCCACCATCAGTTGCTCCCTTGACTATAGTTCAAAGCTGGGCATGAACCACCAGGAGTCCAGTCTGCCTTAAAAGGACAAACTTGGGAAGGAGGACTCTAGGCTGTGGAAGTGCACATTGAATAAGAGTTTCTTGAGTGAGGATTTCTGGGGTCCTATGTACCTGGTGCCTGGTCCAGAAGTGAGCACCCCAAGAGAGACAGCACAGCTGGGGAAGGCCTAGAACAGGGGTCTAGGGCCCGAGGCCCAGGACAGGGCTCCACTTGGCACATTGCATTTGTTTCCTACTGCTGCTGTAACAAATTACAACAAACTTTGCAATAAGCTTAAAATAGCACACACTTATTTTCTTACAGGGATGGAAATCAGACATCTGAAATCAATTTCTCAGGGCCAAAATTGAGATGTGAGCAGCAGCTGCCTTCTCTCCAGATGTTGCACAGGGAGAATTTGTTTGATTGCCTTTTCCAGCTTTTAGAGTTGCATCTTTAGTTCGTGTCCCTTTCCTGTACCTTCAAAGCCAGCTGTGTGACATCTTGCTTCAGTGGTCACATTGCCTTCTATAGTCAAATCTGTCCATGCTTCTGTCTTATAAATACAATGAGGATTACATTTAGGGCCTGCCCAGATAATCCACACTAACCTTTCCATCCCAAGGCCTTAACTTAGTCACATCTGCAAAGCTCCTTTTGCCATATAAGAGGCAGACACAGCACTGAGAGCAGTACAGATGAAAAGATCACTGTCTGGGACACAAAAACATGAAAGTCAAATGAAGGAGAGCAAAAGAGAAAAGGAGACTGAGGAGAGGCATCCAGCAGAGACCTTGGAAAGTGAAGAGGAAAAGGGTTTTAAGAAGGACATGCTTAAATGTGAAAAGGCTACCAAGGGATCAAATATGATGGCGGGTTGAGAAGTGTTAGATTGGGAACATGGTGGCCAGTGACAGCCTAAGTGAGAGCAGCTTTTTCTGGGGCAGCAGGATGAGCGCTAGACTGAGTGCATTGAGGAGGAAGTGGGAATGTTCCAATTTTTTCAATAAGTTTATCTTTAAATGGAAGAAGAAGTAGCGTGGAAGCTAGAGGGAAAAAGAGGGTCACAAGATAGACTTTTTTGCTTTATTTTTGTTTGTGTGTTGTTCTGTTCTGTTTAGTTTTTGAGACAGGGTCTCTCTATGTAGCTGAAGATGGCCTAGAACTCGCTATGTAGCCCAGGCTGGACCCAAATTCATGCTCCTCCTGCCTCAGCCTCCCAAGTTCTGGGGACACAGGTATGCATCCTCATGCCTGGCCTTTGTTTTACTGTTTAAAGATAACCTAGAACTGAATATGTTATTGGACTTGGGGGGACAATGTAACATAATTGGAAAGTTTAAAGATAGGAGAAAGGAAAAGATGTTTAATAAATGAGGCTTGACAGGAGGAGGATGGGTTCCAAGACACATGTCAGGAGGGGGTGGGGACATGGCTCCCTGCTCTGACAGGAGACAAAGCAGGAATAATTGGTACTGATAGATCTAAGTTTATAGGTGGTGGGAGGGAGTTCACAGAGTTCCTACCTGACAACCTCAATTTATCTGAAGGAGGAGTGCCAGTTAAGAGACAATTACAAGAAGTATTAAGATCTGAGTTGATGACATCAGGAACAAAGCTGTGTACTTTGTGATACTACAATCATTTAACCAAGTTAAAGGTCAGATCACCCCAAACAAGTCCTTGAACAAGTAGAATTCTCATATACTAATGGAGTGAATGCAAAATGGTAGGAGCAATTCGGAAAATATTTTGGTGATTTCTTAAAGTGTTAAGTGTACACCCACCATACAACCCAACCATTCCACTACTCAAGAAAAATGAAAGAATATGTCCATATAAAGACTTGCACATGGATGTTCTTAGCAACTTTGTTTGTGATGGTCAAAAGCTGGAAATAGCTCAAATATCCATCAACAGATGAATGAATGAACAAATTGTGGCATATCCATGATAGAATGCTACTTAAAAATGAAAAGGAACAAACTATCAATTCATACAACAGCATGCATGAGTTTCCAAACAATGATGCTGAGCAAAAGAAGCTAAACAAAAAGAGCAAATAGTGTAAAACTTAATTTATATAAAATTCTTGAAAATTCATGACAACAGAAAGCAGATTAATGCCTAGGATTGGGGGTATGGAGATGGGAGAGAGGGAACAGGACTGAAAAAGAGCACAAGAGAAATTTTGAAATGAAAGATATTGCCCTTATCTCAATTGTGATGATTGTTTCTTTGGTGCATATAAAGTGTACATTTTAGATATATATTGTTCATTTTATATTAATTGTACCTTAATAAATTTGTAATAAACTGAAGGTCAGAGAAAAAACTTAATAAACACAAAATAAATATGCCATGGTTTATTAGTCAGATAATGTAGTCAATTTATTTTAAATTCATCCATCTGCTGGCCTTTTAAGGGTGGGGTGAACAGGAAGATGGAGAGAGAAGAATAGCACCCTGTAGTGTATAAGGTTGTTGTAAGAATTAAATGAGTTAATAAGAATAAGGTAAGTTATGCCACAATAACAAGCAACTCCCAAATCGTGGTGGCTTCACACAAGTATTTCTCATTTATTCAGTGTTTTCTGCAAT
Organism: Castor canadensis; assembly: GCF_047511655.1. Taxonomy (NCBI): domain Eukaryota; kingdom Metazoa; phylum Chordata; class Mammalia; order Rodentia; family Castoridae; genus Castor; species Castor canadensis. Next base: position 52,594,217 of record NC_133386.1, on the reverse strand, counting down.
GCCTGGGTAACTTTTCAGAAAAACTCTTCTCTGTGCAGTAATGCAGGCTTCTAAGACCATCTGATGGCTATATCCCTTCACCTTGGGGCAGAGAAGAGAGCACTAGGGGGTTTCAGGCCAGCAATTAAACACATTAGCCATAAATGTCACTTCCTCTTCCAGCCCAATGGGAAGAAGTGCTCACAGGGTCCCACCTAACTACAGGGATGATACTTGAACTTCAGAAAGAAAGCTACTTAGAAGTGACGGGCTTGAGAAGATCAAACATCATCTTTGCCATTCCAAAATGTACATCAAGTTACAAACAGAAAAAGAGATTCTGAAGATTTAAACTCAAAATTTCAAATATTATTTAAGACTAAACAGAAAGTTATGATCCTTTAAAAGAACTTATATAATGAGGGTGCTCAGTAAGTTAGCAGAACAGTGTAAAAATGTCACCAATTAAAGTAAACATCAAGAAAGTGCTGTTCAAAAGAGAAGTCTTGTTTTCTCACTTTGCCCCTCATCCCACAGGTGGGGAGAATTGTAAAAGTTTAGCACAAACCCTTGTCCACAAACAATCCCAAGCCTGTTTTGTTGGACGGACGTGTTCCTGAGATTTTGTGGCTATGTAGCTAGAAGAAACAGTGCTAACTGACCCAGAAATATCTGAATTCCATCAATAAGCATATAAAGACCTTTAGGGAGATAGCAAGGGACAATATTACGTCAACATTACACTCGTTGTTGAAGGTGGGGAAGAAGGAAGGAAGTTTGCTGTGGTCATGACCTGTGGGGCTTTAGTACATAACCCGTGGACGCTCAGCTAGGTCATTAAATGGTCTTTTGTTCTCTGAAGCCAGGAGTGTCTAAAGAACCTCAATCCAAAACTCATTTCACTTTGCCCAATTTAAGCCCTCAGTACTCAAATCCAGGTCTCAGATCCTATCCTACCCCATGGTGACAAGCCAAACAAGCCAACTTTAAACTTCCTGACCTTGGGGGCAGGGAAGAGAAAGAATGAGAGAGTGAGGGTGTGGGGGGAGAGAGAGAGCGTGACCAGTTAGCCTGAACCTACCTGCCTCAGAGGAGAACAACCAGGGGAAGGACTGATGCTCGTCCGTTCTGCTCCAGCCAGCAGGAAGGAGGAAGCAGTGAGCAACTTACTAGATGGACCAGCTCTTCTGCCATGTAAGAGTGGAGTGAACAGGAAGATGGAGAAAGAGAAGGAGAACAGCACATTACAGTGTGCTGAGGTGGTTGTAAGGATTACGAGAGTTAACGAAGCGTTAGTACCTGGCACATGGTAGCATTACATATGCCTTAACTGCTCTTATGACTACTGTTGTTCTTATTAGTAAGCACACTTATGAATGATGAATTTCATAATCTGGGTGTTATAACCTTTGAGGACATTTTGCTTCTCAAGTTTCACCCCATGGCACTCAAAATAATTTCCATGCTATCTATTTTCAATAATCTGCAAATCTCAAAAATTGCCATTTCAATATTTTTAGCTACTGCTCCAAAATAGTAATTGTGATACACTGTTAAGATGTACCTCCAAAAACAGTCCAAGTCAATATTACACCCATATTTGCAGTGAATTGAAATTGAGGTCTATATATTTAATATAAAATACTTGTCATTAATTTTCAAACAGGATGTTTACATTTAGAAATAGCAAGGCAGAAAAACATTCATACTATAACATTTCTACTCCCCACATTCATATTCTTTATACAGAAGACAAAATACCAGCAAAGAGGCACACATTTTGTCTCCATTTTTCTCTCTCTAATCTTACACACACACACACACACACACACACACACACACACACAGGTCCTTGGGAGTCCCTGTGATTCACCAGGGCCCGCTCACTACAAGGATATACTCACACCCAGTAGTAGTTTGTGTTCAAGGGTGCTCTACTAAACCAGACTCTTCCCTGGATAAGTGCAGCCATTAAAAAAGGGACTTGTTGGCATGAATTCCAGAGGTGTACATAACCAGCAAGTCTGGCACACACAGCCTGAGAAGTGGCTGAATGAACATGCAGATGGAAGGAAAGGAGGTGAAAGACTTACAGTCACTAAAAGAATGCTCTGAATACAGTCAACTACTAGCCCCTGCATGTTGACTTGGGAGCAACCGGTCTACATAATACAGACTGAGTGTATAGGTCAGAGCTGTGCCCTGCAAGCCCCTGTGCATGTGTCAGGTTTTGTCATAGTGTAACCAAGTTCAACCCTAATTAAAGGCCCTCAAAGTTGAGTATTACTGTAGTATTGAGGTAAGTCTTACATTAAAGAATAATTGGAAATTACTATTAGAAATAGAGACACAGTAAGTAAGCATGGGACAGTGTCCTTTCTTTTACTGGAAGGGTGTTAAATTTGTGTTTTGCAAATCCTGTACACAAAGGTAATTATGAAAGTGATGGTAGAAGGTAAAGGGAGCTAAATATTAATTCATTTTAGGACATTTTGACAAATCTCACTTCAAGGACTGTGGATGAACATCCCCTTTATTACTGAAACAGCTGATGGCTGATAACATTATCTTTTGTTACTGAGGTATTTAATCCATGTGTGACAGATGTCACTGAACAGGCTGGTGCCAAACCAGCAGAACTTTCCTTACCATGCAGAGTGCACGTGAAAGCCACCTCGCCTGGCATTGCACTTAACTCTGGGGACACTGTGGCTATTTTGTGACCTTCACAGGGACACCATCCTTGTGCAAGAAGCCAAACACATCTTTTGGAGGTTTGGGCTGGGTCAGCAGAGAGGATCAGAGCTGGAAGGGACTTTAGAGACCATCATTTACAACCCCCTTGGGTTGCAGTGACATTGAGTATCTGAGAATGTGGGTCACTTACCCACAGCTTGTAAGTGGGGAAGATGGGTCTAGAACTCAGCTTAACCAGAGTTCTTGGCTTTTCTTCCCCATTACATGAGATATGCTGCACGCTGTCATCCACCCAGGACCAGAGGGCTCTCCTCTGTGTTCAGAGCCTCTCTGTGTCCTCCCTCTGCTCTCAGACATGTTGCCTCCTTACATCCCAGGAAAGCAGCTGGGCCAGGACTCTACTGACAGCTCCAGGGCCCAACTGAGCTCTAAGCATTGTTAGGGACGGCCACCAGACCTTGAGCAAGGAGGGTGCTGATGGAACTGTTTACCAAGCCTGGCGTTCTCTCTTCTGGACTGCAAACCCAGGGTCCAAAGTGGAGGTAGTCCCTCTATGGATTGTTTTGGCACCCAGGGACATAAACTTAAACTACCCTCTGCGCTTAGAATTATCACTCTGGCTAGCTTTGGGGTAAGGAATATGACCAAGGCAGACCCTTGATACATATGCCCAGCTAAGTTGTTCTAAGAGGCAGGCTTACAGTAAAGCCATTGTAGATCAAGAAGGATGGAATTTCTCCTGACTGGTGGTTGGTATCCTGAAAGTTATATTGGGCCTCAGCTCTGGCTCTTCCTCTGAGTGACAGTGTGACCTGAGACAAGGCCCTTTATCTCTCTGGGTGTCAGTTCAGTTATCATCAAAATGAGGGGTTTGGAGTGAGATGAGTTCTGAAGGTTTTGTTTTTTTTTTTTTTAAAAGCCCTTTTTCTGAGCAGTGGACTGGCTAAGATCCTGTCTTTGCTGGGACATAGAGAGATGCCATGTTGGGTGAGAACCAGCTTGTTCCTCAGGATCTCAGCTGCAGTAGGTAAGCTTAAATATCATGGGAGGAGGTTCATTATACCATAGACAGCTCTGTGCTTTCTAGCTTTTACTGAGACAAAAAATGCCTTCAAATATGGCAGAATCTCATGTTCTAGTAGTTCTCTTGTTCTCCAAAGTCTTCAACCACATTGAAGGAAGGTCCATGAAGTGCCTTATACATGTGAGCTCCTCTTCCTAAACCCTCAGTAGCTCCCCATTGCTACTAAAATAAAGTCAAATACCTTAGCATGACCTGAAAAACCCTTCATAATCTGACCAATGCCAGCTTCTTCCCTCTGGGCTCCTCCTCTCTCATGCAAATGTCTCCCAGTGGTTGAATGCTGACTTTCCTCCCATCTCCAGGTCCTTGTGGGGACTGTAATCTCCTGCCTTGTCATTCCTGCCTCACCACTCATTCTTTCCACAGGTCTTAGCTTACCCATTCCTCCTTCACACTCAGCCTTACCTCCAATGATCCTCTACCTTACACCAGGCCAGGTCTTTGTGGGGAGTCCTCCAAGTGCCCTGAGCTTCTGCCAGCTTGCTACTCTTCACCGTTATGACAATTATTTCTCTAAATTGTCTGTCTCCTTGCTAGACTGTGAACTGTAAGGGACTCTTTCTTGTCACCACTGACTCCTAAAGCCCATGACAAACCTGGTATATAAAAGGTATTTAAAACACACATGTTAAATCAGGCCCAATTTTTGCATGAATTTTCTTCTTTCCATGACGAGACATACCCTCTTTCTAAGCAGTACATGGTAATTAGTCTAAAAGATTTTAAATGCTCCAGTTAAGGACTTAAATAGCTAAAATTCTAAGTGATGAAGATGCCTGGTGGAGTTGAGCTGGCTGCAGGTGGGGTTCTAGAATATTCCAGTGACTGGGATGATTGGTGATTCTATTAGATATTGTCAGTATGTCAGGTAAGAGAAATAACTCAAATAGCTAGTTAAAAGGTGAAAAGTGAAGACTGTCTTTCAACTTTTAACCAAAAAGGCCATTAAATTCTTCTCTCTTTGATATCTTGACTCATTAGCTGAAGTTAATTTCCAGCTCCCTTTTAAAGCCCAGGGATAACAACATTCCCTTCCCCTCAACATCCCAGAGCCCTCCAGAAGCTGCCCACCATTCAGAATTGCTAATTTACACACCTTGGGGATACCCAAGAGGCTAGCTGGGAAGTCTGAGAAACTCACTGTTTTACAGGTTCTACTACTTCAAATAGGTATGCAACCGAGACTTAGTAAAGTACTCATTCAGCCCAATTTACACACAGGAATATGCTGTAACCAAGCATTTTAAATTTTTGGAGGCAGATACTACAGCTGAAGAAAAAATTAATTTTTCTGTCAGAATAATTAAAATGATTATATTGTTTTAAAACAAGTTATGATAGAAATAGAACTCAGGATTCAATTTGCTTTGCCTAAAACAACAACAAAAAAAAAGGCAGAATACCTGCATCAAAACAGTTGTGATTAAAAATATTCTTTTGACCAAAGAACAATCTTCATTACCTAGGAAGGTCATCCTTCCTATCCTGCCTCTAAACTGATTTTGTCAGTGGGTGTCATGAGTTACTCACTGACCACTGACCTGGCCTTTTTGTCTGTGTGTGTGCAGTCACCTAGCTTCTACTCCCTCTGTCATGGTCATTTGACTTGCACAGTGTGATTCCTCCTCCTCCTCCTCCTGCTCTTCCTCCTTCTTCTCCTCAAGTACAGTGTCTCCAGGATGGAAACAGACCAAATCTACTCTAGGAACAGTGTCCAGGGAAAAGGTTGGGTGGTTTCTTCTGCCTCAATGCTACAGTTGTCCTAGCTTCTATTCTTGTCTCTCTCCTGGTTTTCCATCCACCTGTCCATTATGGGAACTTCTCAATATTCCTTTAATATAGAACCTTTGTGTGTAAGGTGACCAAACAGGGTTTCTGTTGCTTACAACCAAAGAATCATGGTTAAAAACTCAGATCCTTATTTGAAGATTTTAAAGTTCAAAGTTATCACTATTTTAGGTTTATGACACAGTGTGGAGTTTATAAAGAAAGATGGAAACCCATTGGTACACAGATAGCATTTGGGTTAAAAATGAAAGAGCTGTTTCCAGAGGGAAGAAGATGACAAGAAACTATACATATACAGAGAGTATTAAAGACAGAGCTGTGCCTGACTTCTCTTTATTTTCTCAGAATCCCAAATTATTTATGATATGGCACATTAATAATGGAGACATCAATTTATAGTAGAGAAAGTATAAAATGAGGGTGGGAAGTCTTGCCTAGTATTAAAGACAATACGGAATTGTGACCTACTTACAATAGTCACAAATGTAGTCTTAGCCTCTTGTTCCAAATTTCTAGTTCAATTTCCTGCCAGGATGCTCGATACACAGTAGCAGGGTCAACTCTTAATCAACTCTTAATCAGTGTAGCAAGGAGCTGGGATGGCGTGGGCTCGCAGCAATCATCTCTCCGTGAGAACAACCACCCAGCAACGTATTTCAGGACGAAGGATGAGTCACTCAAAAGCACGGCTGCTGATGGGCTTTTACAAACACTCGTACCAGTAAACAGTGGATGCTGTGTCCAGGGAGTCCACTGGAGCAGAAGGCTGGCTTTTATCCACAGAGGCTTTCAAAGGCTTAAGAACATTTTCTTCTTTTAGCTTAATTCATTCAAATTAAGAATTAATTTAGAATTGAAAAAGGCAAAAAAGCTCATGTCTACTGTTGTGTCTAAGAATGAACAGGATAAAGGTAGGTAAGATCTAAGTGGACTGTGATTTTTGTGTTAATTTATATCTGATGATCTTTAAGCAGGAAGTCACTGGTACCTTTATTTCCTATACATATTAGTTACCTATTGCCGTTTTAACAAGTTACCAACTTATTGGCTTAAAAACAACACAATCAACCAGGTATGGTGGTACACACCTAATCCCAGCTACTCAGGAGGCCCAGGCAGCAGAATTGTGAGTTCGAGTTTTGATCCTATCTCAAAATCAAAATATAAAACACAAAGGGGTTTTGGATGTGGCTCAAGTGGTAGGGCACTTGTCTAACATGTACCAGGCCCTAAGTTTAATACCCAGTACTGCAAAAGACCAAACAAACAAGCAAACAAAAACCCCACAAATTTCTGTATAGTTCTAGAGGTCAGAAATCCACCATCATTCCCACTGGGTAATGTCCATGGGCTGGGCTCTTCTGGGGGTTGTAAGGCAGAATTCCTTTCCTGCCTTGCTCCATCTTCAAGCGACTGCCCTTGTCCCTCAGACCTGGGATTCTGCTTTATGTTACCTTTTCTTCCCCTGCCTCCACCATGCTTCCAAGAGGCATAGACACCTCTTGTCTGACTCTGCCCCTCTGCCCCCCTGCTTTAAGGATCCTAGTGATTACAGTGGGCCCCCACAGTTAATCCAGGATAATCTCCTGTTACAAGATCTTTAACTTAATCACATCTGCAAAGTTCCTTTTGCCAGGTAAAGGAACAGTCACAGGTCCCAGGGACAAGGACGTGGACAACCTGTAGAGCAGGCATTATTGCATTGACCACGCTGTGGATGGCAACACTCTCTATTTGGTTAAAATGAACAAATGCTTTATGTTAATATCCATTGTATGGGATAATTATACTATATGTGGCCAAAATTAGAGAGATCTCATCTTTTAACAGCTCCATCAAATTTTTCTGACAGATGAAAATTTAAAATAAAATCAGCATTTGTCTCATAGCTATGATGTCAATATTTAATGATAAAAATATACATTTTAAAATTAAAATATTGATTAAACTGAATCTTCCTAACTTGATTAGCAATGAATTTATTTCATTCGAAGGACTTGGAATTTCTAACCACCGTTTACATCCTCCTTACATGCCCTTTAACTTTTGTAATGAGTAAAAGCTCCTAGTCAACATCCTTCTTGTTAATCTGAAGAAGTACTGCCGGGTGTTAAATACAAGCATGAATAGCAACAGCTCGGGACACTGAGGCCTCAGCCCTTACCTGTCTGAGACCAGATTAAGATCTAGGAAGTGAGCAGGGACAATTTCTCAACCCCCAAATAGAAGGTTTTAAGATCCCCCGGTTAGCACTCCACCATGTCATTCCTGCAGAGACCACCAGGCCTCACACTTTAAGCATCTTTCCAATTAACAAGATTCTCTGATTTCTCAAGGAGGTAGAAACTGATAGAAAAAACAAGTCTGAGGCTGGGGCTTGTGGAGTGGAGTAGTTTATTATTGACAGGCACAGTGACCACAGCAACAGTGAAAGCCCAGTTATTAAGGAACATGCAGGAATATCTACGTGTGGACACACACCCACACACACACCCCTTCTGAGACTTGGTCCCAATAGATACAAAATACTCTATACCCCTTCAGAGTCATCAAAACAAGTGAAGTAATTATCCTGAAAGTTTGCTTTGAATCTTCAAAAAATATACATAGGTCCCAGTACCACCAAAAAATAATAAAATAAAATAAAAATGCACATATGATATTTGGCCAACTATAAAAATAACAGAAGTATTTGGATTCTTTTAGAAAGAATTTCATAAAAATTAAGAAAAAAAATCCTTCCCTGTTTGAAAGGGAAAAGCCTAAACCATCCAGAAAACGTGGCATCTCTAAATAACTTATTTTCAGCTGTCCAGGCAGGTACAGTATTTTTTTAATTAAATTTTCATTAATTTGCTTTCTACTCATTCAAAACTTTTGACCATTCTATCTAATCTAAAATGAAAGAGTTTACCAAGCAAAGTAATAACATAAGTAAGACTTCAGAGAGATATATGTCATCTGGTTATCAAAAATATAAATAAAATCCTTTGAAATGCTTCTCTGCACACAGAGGCTATTCAACATTTATTTTCTGTTCCTGACTCTTCATGTGGAAATGTTTTAGAATCGTTTTCAGTTTGTATAACTTAAAATAGTAAGAAAAAGGAAAAAAAAAGTGTTTCTTTAAGCCCATTTAAAATTGAGACTGACTACTTCAGTTAGCCCAAGATAATGAAAATTAATTTCCCTTTTCCCCATGCATTATATTTTAATTAAATCACCAGCAATGACTAACTAGTTCTAAAATTATTTAAGCAACATGAAAAGATTTTAAAAGGCACAATCACCATTTACAATAGCAGTTCAAGCTATGAATTATATTTAAAAGCCTTCTTTTGTTAAGTTGGAAAGATCAAACACCATTTTCAACTGAGGAACTTCTAATATATTAAACACCCATAAAAAATGTACAAAGGCTTCACAAATACGTTCCAATTATCCTAATGTTTCTCCCATAATATTACCTCAAAACATTGAGATAGCAATTTCACATTCTGTAAATCACAGACATCATAATCAACAGGTGAAAACTTGAACTTGCGGGCACAGAGGTTTGAATGTGTGCCGTGAGACACACAGGGCTGAAATTGCTCTAAACCATGCAAAGAGAAACCCATCTCGGGATATGCACTCAGAAGGTTAGGGTTAGGGCTGGACATCTAATTTAAAGCTGCGTTAGCATCTTGCTACTTTATGTTCAGAAGAGCTTATGAACAGCAATTGTCTCTGATTACACAAACTATTAAGAAAAAAGAAATTTGGCCAAACAATTAATTTTGATTCCTCTGGTAACTGAATTGGATCAATCCAACAGTTCATAGTTAGGAATTGGTTAATACCTTTGATTTATGGATGATTGGTTATTTCAAAGCCGATTTTGAAAACAAAAGGCTTTGATGAAATACTATGTTTGGGACTTGCTTTGAATTAATCTGGAAGTGGAGATAGTTTATTATGGATGAAACCAGCTGGGTCGTAAGTTGGTAAGGACTGAAGCTGGGGGATGAAGTCCTTATAATCTTCTCTCTACTGTTGGTATTTTGAAATTTCAATAATAAAAGGGAAAAGGAGGGAAAGCTGTTTGTGTTGAAGACAGTTGGAAGAAAACAAGACTAATTACCAGCTTATCTGGGCAGCTTTGGCCCACCTGGCATTTTGGTGTGATTAGGTCCAAGGCATTCCTGGGTAAACAACGATGAGATTTCTATGTAATAATTCTATGATTTTCTTTGTTTTTTTTTTTTTATTTAATTCTGTGATTCTTCATCAGGCCCCTCATTAGGTGAGAAGTACCATGGTATAGCATCCGATTCAGAGTCAGAGGGCATGTAACTGGAGATGTGGTCAAATGGTAGAGCACCTGCTTTGTAAGAATGAAGCCTTGAGTTCAAACGCCTGTTTCACAGAAAAAAAAAAAAAAAAGCACACCTACACCTGCACCTTTAAAAATGAATAATTATACTCCTCCCTTGTTCCCAAAAAGATTGGAGATGTTTGTGCACATGTGAAATAAAACTTAAATAGTTTTGCCATTTAAAAAATTGTCTCTCTAAAATAAAGCTCCATGAATATTTATTTTACATTTGCATAAAAAAGGCAAACACCTTGTCATGAGAGCCTTTTGTTCAGTTGGCTCACATCACTCAGGCTTGTGATGAGTGACTTTCCTATTTATATACAGAAAGTTAGATTTGCTTTTGACCGGAATGTGATTAAGATCAGATAAGTCACCCTGTTAAGAATTTTCCTTTTCTCCTGTGACATCCACTTCAGGTTCTTATGCCTTGATTCCTTGGATTGCTTTTGGTCATGGAAATGGGGGTTGATGCCTGGTATATTTCCCTACATAAGCACAGACGTTCCAATATCTCACACATAGAAAGATGATAGAAAGGTGAGTTCTGGGGGGCTGGGGATGTAGCTTAGTGGTGGAGTACTTGCCTGGTATGTGCAAGTCCTGAGTTTGATTTCCCACACTGCAAAAAAAAAAAAGGTGAGTTCTGCTGGAGACAGGTCTGCATTCTCCTTTGTCATCTCATCATCTATCATTAATGAAGGTCTCAGAAACAAAAGGGAGGAAGCCATTTTCTTTTCAAACTAGAGCAAAAGGGCTCAAATCACCAAAGATGATTTTGATCACTCAAAGATTAAAAAATTGCAGAATAAATATTCAAGCAGGGACATTGTTCATTACATCCACTTATAATCAGTCTGCAGACAGAAGAATCCCACTTGACTAAAATTCTTCTGTTAGTCCACAGGCAATTGGAGCCTAATAGCTGAGTCACACAGCCAGGACAGGGCACATCCCAGTCACAACTCCTCCAGCCTGAAGAAGACTCAGGGACCAGGGACAGTAGGAATTCATTTTGAGACAAATTAACCTGGAATGAGGAATTACAGCCACATTTCTTTTAATGCAACAGGACAGAACAGCTGTCAGTGCTAGACACTAACTATGGATTGAGAATTCAAGGATGCCTAAGTCTTGGCCCCCAACCTCACTGTGCCTTTGTGACCTACTGTCAAGGTCAATTGTCATTACTGATTTGAGAACATTTACTAGATCAACCAATGGAAGCAATGGTAAATGTGGTCTCTGGTAGACAGAGATTCTTCAAAAGTCATTGGAAACACCTAGAAAATTAGTTTTAAGTGTGCAGGCCACAGATAATTCTCCAAATTATTTGTGAGGTACCAAATGTCAATCCTAGGATGGAGCATCGCTCAAGGGGTAGAGAGCTTGCCTAGCAAATGTGAGGCCCTGGATTCAAACCCCTGTACCATCAAAATAAATAAATAAATAAACACCAATCTTATTCTCAAACCCTACCCACTGGCTTTCTTGATTATCTACTTAATGATTCTAGCTACAGCTGGCTGCTTCAGCTCACAGGTTCTCACCTAGGCTGCATTTTATAATCACCCAGAGACCTGTTCAGGCTCCTAGTGCCCCTGCTTGAACCTCAGACAAGTGCAGAATTCCTAGGGACTGAATCAGATATCAGGATTGTTTTTAACTCCCCAGATGATCCAATATGCACCCAAGTTTAAATGCCAGAGCTTTTGATATATCATCTCATTTAATCTTTGGAAGAACCCTGTGGGGTGAGTCTTTTCCATTCCTGTTCTACACAGGAAGAAACAGGCTCAGGGTGGTTTTGAAATTTACAAGTAGTTTCTGACTACCTTTGTCTGATTCCAAAACTAAGGCTTGAACAAAGACTTTCATTATATGATCTAAGGAAAACAACTATTAAAATACTGATCCTAATGTATAAAAGATTCAATGACACATCGCAGCCTACTTTACCCACCTCAGAATCTAACGGCAGGGCGGCTAGCCACTGAATGGAGTGTGGGGAGGAGGTTGAGGCACTCTGAACTTTGCGTTATGTTGACACTGTGATGCATTAGTCTCACTCCTTGAAGTCTATCTCCTGTCTGAAAGATAGGCTGATTTCGTTGTACTGAAATGAATATTATCTGGTTAGGACTGGAAGGGTGGATATTTCTCTCAAAGGAGAAGCAGTTGCCCTTATCAACAACCAAAATGTCAATGTAACACTTTTTTGAAGGAACACTGACTCTTGAGTCAGGTCTTCTAGGAATTCAGAGTTCTTTGAGTCTGGCACTTAGTGAGGCAGGCTTGGGCCAAGAAGCAAGGCACTTCGTATTTTTAATTTTATAGTTTTTTAAAAATGTGTATATGCTGGGCATCCAACCAGGTCCTCACACATGCTAGACAAGTGTTCTACCATTAAGCCCCTAGCCCCGGCACTTTGTATTTTTTAAACCTAGCTACATATCCTAATCTTTGGCAAGCACTTTTTAAATATCTAAGTTCTCACCTAAGTCCCATGGACCAATCTCTGACTGAGGAGTGGATATATGTTTTTGGATAAAGCTTTTCGTTGGAAATCACATAGACTGAAGATACATGGCTATAATTTATAAGGCTAAATAACAAAAACTCTATCTTCCCTCTCTGTTTATTTCCTGTTATTGTCCCCCTGACCATGGCATAGCCTTGTGCAGACATTCTAGCCTAGTCTGTTGTGTACTCTAGTGTGTGCTCATGCTTGAGCCGAGCCAAAAGATCAAGAGTGAGGTCATACCACTCCCAGGCCTGCATGGCGATAGAAGGGATCACTGTGGGTGCCACACACACACACCCGGCACCCTCCCCCTTCACCCCCCCGCTGTTTCTGTGGGCTCAGACAACAACCATCATTCTGACGGGTGTCTTCATCCCTTACATAGCAAACTAATACAGGATGCAGTACACCACACACTTAGTACAATGCCTTTGGTACCCAACATACAGTAATTTAAAAACCTATCTACCTTTCTTATGTGGTGGTAAGATTCCCACTTTATGGACAGCTTTTCTTTTCTTTTTTCCTTTTTTTTTTTTTAAGCAAGCTGCGTTCCCCAGACTGGCCTTGAACTCATAAGCTCAATCGTTCCTCATGCCTCAGCCTCCCAAGTAGCTAGGACTACAGGCATATACCACTGTACCCAGCCCAAACAAAGGATATTAATACTCAATTGGGCAGCCCAGGTCACGCATTGGATAATTACAAAAATATAACTCGTATTTGAATAATAGGGGATTCATTATTCACATTTTAGAATAGGTCTATGTTGTAGAAAATGATTTAAAGTTGGATTTCTTCAGTCTTCCAACCCCCTACTATATGCAAAATAAAATGTTATCTGCATAAGACTTTAATCTATGTGAGGAAACCATGTCCTGCATTAGACAACGTCTGGTGTTTACCTTTACGAAAGAGAAACTTCCAAATTTAACACCAAGGGCAAGGGTAAGTTGTCAGCTGACAGCTCTACCAGCTCCCACCTTCCAAGTCTCATCAATTCACCTTTACTGCAGACTCCAGCCTCTAGAGGTGACCACCATGTTCAGTACCTCTTCCTTGTATGTGCCATGTCTGTGGCATTGTGATAGGAGATGGGCCAGTTTTCAGGTGGTAATGGAGGATCAGGACAGAGAAAGAGACTAGAGCATCCTTCCTACCAGAAGAGCCAGGCAGCCGAGGGACACTAAGTCATCTCCCTTCCGTGGCTGTGTGTCACACACATCTGCCTCACCCGCTCTCTGGCCTCATCTGCTACCACTCTCATCCTGCTCACTCTGTCCCTGCCTCGTTGGTCCCTGGGCTCTTCTTGGACCTTTGTCTCCTGGGCCCCTCTGCCTGGAGGGCCCTCCCACCTGATATGCAGACTCCACCTCTCTTGGTGAAAGGGATCCAAACACTAATATCACCTCTTCTGGGAGGTCCTTTCCTGGCCTTCAGTCACTAGCATCCTCTTCCCTCCTCTCCAGTTAGTCCCCCTCTTATCCTTTATTGCATTTCTTCATAGTGGCTACCTCTCTCCACTCCCTATTGTTTTATTTATCTGTGTGCTAACCGGGGTTTTATTTGTCTCCTTCACAAGAATGCAAATCCTAATGTGTCTTCTCAGTGCTTGGACAACATTGTTGGGGCCCAATAAGTATTTTTAAATAAGTGAAAGAGTAACAAGTCAGATATCTTTTCTGAGTGGTAAAAAGTTAGCAGTCTCACTAGATTTACAGGAGTGGGTGTTACCATATCCCTAGTGGTCCCTTGGGGGTAAATCACCCAGGAACCAAATGAACCCCAGCAAACAGCCAAGCGTTTGCACATGCCTTGGGCCTGGCTTTATCAGCATGAGCTTGGTTCTGAGAGCACAGGCTGATGGTCCTGAAAAACCCTCCCTTGGTGATCACAGTGTCCTTGTCTCACAGCGAGCACCAATCACTCATATTTACTGAGCACCTATTTATATGCTAGGCATCAGTGTTACCATTTAATGTTCACAGTATTACTCAGACAGTAAGGCAGAAAGTAGTTCCATGACTTCCCAGGATCACACAAGCTAGGAGCTGATGCTAGGGTTCAAGGCAGCGCTGCCCCCAGAGCCTGCTCTCTGCCACCTGACAGGCTCCCAGCCCAAAGCTGCTCATGCACCCAGGCAGAGGCTTTTTCTCCCCACCACTCCAGCCCAAATGGAGTTTGTTAAATACGGTAAAGCAGTTCTATACTCTGACAACTTATTTAGGGAAATTCTATTAACCTTTTCTTTTGAGAAAGTGGGAGCTCAATTAATTTTTCTGCAGCAGTGGTGTGGTTCTTCACATAGGAGGATGTTTTAACAACCCGATCACTGACACATTTCCCAGCACAGGACAGGAGGTGACCCCTTCATGACCTTGCCAGCTTCGGGGCCTCACGTTGATGGGCTGTGTCCTTTCATCACCTGACGAATCCTCCTCCTCCTGCTCTCTCTCTCTCTCTCTCTCTCCATTGCCTTTGGGTTTCTTCACCTTGGCTGGTGTACAATTTCAAGTTAAAATGCCAGCTGGAAGGCTGGCACATGCAGTCACGTGCCAAAAGCTCACGTGGAAGTCACAAGTGCCGCTATTACTGAGAGACTGCTGGTATCGTCCATGGCACAAATCCTGTCTTTTTCATCCAAAATGTTGCAGTAGAAAAAGGTCTATCGTCCCTGAAAACCTAGAATTTGTCTAATTGTACCTAACATGACAACATCAACATCTGGATCTGCTGGGAAAGGGTATGGGGAGACTGGAGTGTTCCCTGTTGTCTTTTCCCCATGTGAGAGACAGCTCTCAGAGGATCAGGTATGCCTAAAGCTGTTTCTCATCTCTAAATCATTTGTTCTGGTAAAATGTACATAAATGGCTGAGCATTGTGGTGCTTGCCTGTAATTCCAGCTACTTGAGAGATAGAGATTGGGAGGATTGCAGTTCGAGTCCAGCTCCATCAAAAACTTAGTGAGATCCCATCTCAACCAACAAGCTGGGCATGGTGGTTCATATCTGTAATCCCAGCTACACAGGAAGGAAGCAGAGATAGGAGGATCACATTCTCAGGCCAGCCCAGACCCTAGTTGAAAAAGAACTAAATCAAAAAGAGTTGGGGTTGTGGCTCCAGTGATAGAGCAACTGCTTACAAGTACAAGTCCCTGAGTTCAAACCCCAGTACTACCAAAAAAAAAAAAAAAAGGGAAAAGAAAAAGAAAGTACTTAAACATTTAAAAAGTAGTGCAGTATTCCACATAGTGTTACAGTACCCCACATTGCCAGAAATCTGTGCTTTTTCTACCCTGTGTTTGTTGCAATTCAAAACTGATTTTTTTTTCTCCATCAGCCTGTAAAAAATATAAATTTATTTATAGCAAAGTTCTAAGAAACTACTGAAAGACATTTTTAACCCAGCTGAAGCACAAATTTAACCCATTTTCTTTACTGGTTGTGATCAAATCTTTCCAGCAGGATCTTTGGAAGACATTTTTAAGGCCCATGATTAGCAACAGGCAGATCTGAGTCTTCTTACTAAACAGGATTTTCACACATACCTTGAGGTCTGGGGCAGAATTCCTATGATGGCAATGGTGTGACTAGTAATAAGACCCCTGAATATCATTGCCTCATCGGGTGAGGTGATATTTTCTTTCAAAATAGTTTGGTATGAATGCCTAAGGTTGACATCTGTCTCCTGCATCTCGAGTTTTCATCCCTGTAGCATCTGAATTGTCCAAGGTAGATCTGAGGTATTGTAAATCTACCAGGTGCTTTAGATATACAGACAAAAATGCAAAAAAATGCTCACAGCAGCACTTGTGTCATAGTGGAAAAATCGGAAACAACTTTCATGTATCAACAGTAAAATGGGTACACTGAGGGCAGCCACACAACAGAATTTTATGCAGCAGGGGTTGAACGGACCAAAGTAAAGTAGACTCACAGTGGGGACACACTGAGAAGCCCCTCGGAACATCCACTGAGATATTAAGAACGAAAGACAAGACTGTAAAACAGGTACAGGTACAGTGGGGGGGGGTACCTGGGAGAGGGGAGGATGAATGAAGGAGATTAGGTGAGGGAATATGGTTGATGGACTTCACATACTTATAGGAACTAGAACAAAGAAACCTCTTGCAATAGTTTTAAGTGGGGTGGGGAGGGGGTCAAGGAGGAGAGATGGTGGGGGAGATCTAATCAATGTACAATATAAGCCTATTTGGATTGCCACAATGAATTCTCCCGTACAATGAATATATCTTAATAAAAAAATTTAAAGAATTCTATGCAGCATTGAAAGTGAAAAATTTCCACTACACAAAACAGTACAGATGAGTCTCACACAGAGTATTGAATGAAAGAAGCCAATTGTCTGAGTCCATTTGTGTAACTAAGTCCAAGTTTTGATCCATTATGGGTACACTGATGTTCGCGTCACCATTCTTATCAGGGTTACAAAATTGTGTTTGGTGTTCTTTTCCATAGGTGAGTTACACTTCAGAATAAGATGACTTTTTCAGAGAAAAAGAACAAGCAAGAGCGAAAGTCAATGCGAGTTCTCAAAACAGTGCGGGTTTGGGACCCTGCCTCCAATGGCATTCTTTTTCCCCATTCTGGTCTCATGCCAGAAGCCAAAGGCAAACGGTCTCTCTGGGAGCTTGACGACTGCGCTAAGTTGTGAGAAACACCTAGTCCTAAACTTTGGAGCTCCAAATTCCATGCGACCTGCTTCCTAAAGGCTTTCTATGTGATGAATAAATTGCATGCCAAGAAAGCGTCAAAATTCTATCAAGCTTAATTATGCAATTTCTGTCTATAATTGACATGCCTTCTGTACCCGGTGAGACCCACCCATGCACTAATAGGATGTGACAGCTGCATCACCAACAAGCTGCCCCCGCCTTCACTCCTCCTCCAAGGTGAGTTCCTGCTGCCTGGGAAGCACTGGCAACCACTTTGGGACAGGGGAATGCAGCGAGGTCCCCAATCAGAGCCCATGTGACTACCCAGGCTCACCTACAGTTCAGATTATCCTGTACTGGAGGGTCACCAAGGGCTGATGTGAGGGGGAGGAGGTGGGTGGAATCATCACATTTTCACCTTTCCAACCAAAATGTGTTCCCGTTGGAGGTCGTGGGATTCTTTTCGTGAAGTTGGGTTGAAATAAAGTAAAATGATTCTTTCTTTGCTAAGATCATATATCATGTATTTCTGTCCATTGGCCAGAAAACCAGAAGTTCCGCTCTCCATGAGCTTCCTGCTTTGAGGAGGTCAGGCACTGAGAACCTCATACTGTCACCACCTCTAAAGCAGAGGTGCTTTGTCTTTTTACCCTCTTTGAATGAATAAACAAATGACTAAGAAGAAAAGCTATAGTTTCTGAGTTTTAATAGAAGTAAAATTTTTCCAATGCTGACTACAAATGCATTCTTTTCCAATGCACTTGGGTTGAAGAAAGGAAACATCTAGCAAACTGGAAGGAAAAGAGGACTCTCCCTTCCTCACCTGCTCTGATCCACACACCCAATCCTTGCTCAGTTCCCACTGGCTTTAAGCACAAAGGAAGCAGAAGAAATGAGTGCAGATTCACCCGCAGCCTGGAATCAATAGTGCTGGGGTGATTGTTTTCTTCAATTTATTGAGTAATAAATTAGTGCTACCCAAATAACTCTTCTATATACAAGGTACAAATTGTAGTCATGGCTGCACTGGTGCTGATTTTACTAAAAAACATTTTGGTAACAGCTCTTTTGAAATTGTTTTTGTGGGCAGAGGCATTTTTGAATATAAGCCCAGGGAGGATGGGGAAGGGGGGATGGCGTTTGTGTTTGTGGATGATTTTCTAGATCTCGTTCAAAGAAAAAGACCTGTTCTTTGCTTAATATATTGTTACTTAAGAAGAAAGGGGGGAAATACCAGGAATAATAAAGGAAAAAAAAAAATCAAGGCTGGAAAATCCTCTGAACCGATAGTTTTCAAT
This sequence comes from Castor canadensis, assembly GCF_047511655.1. Lineage (NCBI taxonomy): Eukaryota > Metazoa > Chordata > Mammalia > Rodentia > Castoridae > Castor > Castor canadensis. The sequence goes on along the minus strand of NC_133386.1, from coordinate 52,575,815 downwards.
AAAGCGTGGTCCCTGACTGGCAGCTGTAGCTTTGCTGGGACTTTTTAGAAATGCAAATTCTAAATTCACCCCAGACCAATTGAATCCTAATTTCTAAATCCACATTTCCCCAGGGTTTTTAAAGTCTGATGCCATCTTCACTTTCTTTTCTTTCTGTAAAAACAGCTACTAATCCCTTGGGTTTCTTGCTAGTCATCATTTTGGAATACTGTCCTCTTCATTCTAAAGCGTGTGGCTTCACACTAATTCAAAATAACACAGCCCTGCTCTCCAGTGTGTCTAGGCTGCTCAGTGTGAACTGGGTCATTTCGGTGGCTCACTGATCTGGTTTTCCCCGGGCTGGTAGGAGAAAAAAGGAAAGCCACCCAGTGTAATTTCTCCTTAAGAAACAGCTTGCTTTTCATCTTCAATTCTTCCTTTCTTCTGGAAAGGCTAGGATAAGTTAAACCAGGAATTCCTGAGTCCTTGCAAGACAAAAGGAGCTATTTTCCTCATCCCTGATCCTCTGAGATCTTCCAGGATTGAGGGGCTAATAGGAGGGGAGGGGGCTGGGATGGGCCATGAGGGTGGTGGTGGAAGGTAGCCGTGAGGTCTGGGGCAGATCAGGGAGAGGGCAGGCACCTCTCTGGAAGTCAAGAGGAGGACTGTCTGGCTCTATTTGCAATGTACTTTGCCTTCAGAAAAGCCGTTTGGGGTGTTTTTTTTAAAGTTCAAATAAATGAAGACGCATTACACGACAATAGATGATGCCGCTATTGTTCTAGTTGCTCACCTCATTGAAGAACTACTATAGCTAGTGGATGAACATTTGCAATTGCAAGATGGAGATTACAATGTCAAGAAAGAATGCACATAGCAAACTCGCACTTCCCTCAGTCATTTCTGATGACTCTAAGAGGAGGGGAAACACAAAAATGTTTATGACTCTAAGAACTGCTTCAAGAAAACCTTGATAATTCTCCAGATTTCCCTACCAGACTTGTTTCTTCAGGAAAATCCAGACAATTTTTGAGATTTCCCTAACACAGGAATGGGGCAGGAGTGATCTGAAAGTCAGACGACTGAGATTTTCTTTCCAGCTCTGTTAGGAAATCATTGAATGAACATGGACACGAGTCCTGATCTCCCAGAACCCTTGGCTCCTCATCTGCAAAATAAAGAACTGGGATTCCCACTTGCAAAGGCCCATTTCAGTGGCATCTTAAGAATCTATACAAATTCAATAGCTAATATGTTACTAGTAGACAACCCAAACGCCCATCAATGCACATCCACCCAATGCAATGTCGTGCCATGAAAAGGAATGACGTACTGACACATGCCCCAACGTGAATGAACCTTGAAAATGTTATGCTAAGCAAAAGAAGTCAGTCACAAACACACACACATTATCATTCCACTCCAAGAACAGGGAAATCAAAATAGAGAGAAAGCAGACTAGTGAGCACCTGGGGTTGGGGTGAGGGAAGAATAAGTAGTTGATGGGCCAGCTACAAGGTTTCTTTTTGAGGTGATGAAAATGGTTTTGGTTTGGTTTGTTTGATTTGCAGTACTGGGGTTTGAACTCAAGGCCACCAACATGTGCTCTACCACTTATGTCACACCTGGAGCCCTTTGGTTTGGTTTTGTTTTTGCTTTGGTTTTTTGAGGTAGGATCTTGCTAACTTTGCCTGGGCTGATCTTAAACTCTAGATCTTCTGGCTTCTGCCTCCCCAGGAGCTGGGATTAGAGGTGTGAACCACCATACCCAGTTATCTAGATCTGTGAGTATGCTAAAAACCACTGGATTGTGTACTTTAATTGGATATATAATGTGAGTTATAGCTCAACAAAGCTATTAAGAGTCCATAAAAACCAAGTTTTCATAAGTTGCTAAGCTTCTGACAGGAAACAAACCCATGGAGTTAGACCAAGAACACCTTTATTAGTTGGATACGAATTATTATTTCATATAATTCAAGTAGCATGGGGCCTAACAGCATCCCCATAAAATAAAACCTGGAGGAAAATTGAGCTCTAGGCCTTTGGGCATAGAAAAGGAACATGTGAACAGAATTGGAATGGAAGGTAAAGAAGTTAGGTGAGGACAAGATTCATGGCCTAAGGACTGACTCTGAGTTGGGAAGGGTACAGTAGATTTGGAAATGGTGCCTGAGGAGGACAGCAGGTGCTCAGTGACCCCGGAGTGGGGACAATCCCCAGGGTCTGAGGAGGAAACAAGCAGCCGGTGAGGATAGGATGGTGAACCACACAAGCAAGCACTGGCAGGTAACTTGGTAACACGTGTGGGTGGGGCAGGGGTGCCTGGGGCTGAGGGCAGGAAGCAGTGACTAGAGCAATTAGTAGACCACACAGCTGTCACTGTCATAGTGCCCCAGCCCATCTGCTGGATGAAGGGCTTTTTCAGGTCACAGACTGCAGTTGGCACTTAGAAAATACTCCCAATCTATGAAAGCAAGACTTGAAAAGTGACCAGTCAAAAAGTAGCACCAGAGTCAGACTTTGGCTAACTTTGCAAAGCGGAAATGCGTACCCTTTCCCCCCTTTGAGAAAACGCTTACAATATGGTGCCGATGTGCTGCTCTGCCAGAATTCTCCGTGGCCAAGGAGAAAGGTGATAATGTACAGCACAAGACCCTCACACAAGGCTCAAGGACAGTCAGCTGACCCACTAGCACTGACAGAAGCAAGAGTCCCTGGGATTTTCAGGGAAGGGGCTACAGGAGGGTGCCAGGCCAATGAACAGCTTTGTCTTTAGGGCCTTAAATGAGGGCTCTCAAGATACTCCAGTCTGGTCAGCCCAAGGCAATGTCTGGGACCAACAGAATCAATATCACCCGGGAACATGTTAGATATGCAAATTCTTGTTGAATCAGAAACTCCAGGAGTGGGACCTAATGATCTAGTTTTTATAAGGATACACCCAAATTGAAAAGCCGTTGGTTAAGTCACTCTCTACTTCGGTGACCCAAATATTTAGTACCTGGGAGTTGAATCCTGCATCCTTTCTAAGAAATAGTGGGTTGGCGGGTCAGCAGGAACTGTTTCTGGTAAAGAGAAGTAAACAGGTGACATGCACCAAGATCAAAACCGTCTAAGCTGTGCCAGAGCCCTACTCAGCCAGACAGGGCCTTCTGGTGACTCACCATTGTGAGCAGGAACCAAAGGGTGAGAGCCAAGTTCTCATCAAAACATTCTGTCCCTACCTCAGCAGTTCCTGCTCCGCTCTACTCCACTGTCCACACCTTACCGCAGGTAACAATTCCTTTAGAGCCTCTGATGCCTAAATAGCACTTTTTGGTTTATGAAGTCCACCTCCAGATGTGTTTGCTTCATTTTCTTACACATCTGCATTCCACAATTCTGTAGAGAGAAAGGGAGAGAAGGAGGAGGAAGAGGAGGAGGAGGAGGAGGAGGAGAAGTAGAAGAAGGAGAAAGAAAGACAGACAGAGAGAGAGGAAAAAAAGGAAAAGATGGAGAGAGGGAGATTGCTACATGATTTAGGTACTGTTGGACAATCCTGTATACTGGGTCCCTTCTCAATGAAGTCAGCTTGCTAAAGGCTCCGAGAACTCCTTTCATCATGATACCCATTGAACTTGACTCTCCCTGCTTTCCCCAAATGTCATTAATTATAAACCACAGCTCTGATTGCTGGGGTCTCCCCACCTCAGCATTCCAGGTGTAGGAGTGTCCTGTCCCCACAGCCTGGCTGCCTCTCATGAGCCCTTCCAACCTCAGTAACAGGCAAAGTAGCTCCCTCCCCCATCTTGAAATCCACAGTCTACTCAGAGTGTGCCCTGGCTCCTGGCTTCTTATCTGCAGGGTATTTCCATCGTTTCTTAACTCTAGGACAAAGAAGACTGTGATGTTCTGTGCTTGTTGAATGGTCCTGGGGCAGGACCCCAGCCCTGCTTCTTCATCCTGGTTTCCTTGGTACAGGACAGGTCAGGCATCTCCTGTGGGTAATTTCTCACTTGTTAGAGATTTACACTGACAGAAACCCAGCCAGACTCCAGGGACATGAAAATGGAGACAGGTAGGAAAGACTAAGATGGACAGAGCTGGGAAAGCCAAGTTTAGAAGGCAGCACTGTGAGGCCCAGCCAAGCTTCTAGAAGGCAGAAGGGAGGAGCAGAATGGGAGAGCTCTGAGATGAGAACAAATCCTGAAGAGAATCTCAGTGTTTATTTGCCATTCTTCACCTGAAAAATCCCCCATTGTATTCTCATTCAACCCATCAAATTGAGTGCACCTGGGAAAGAGCCACAGCTGGCATGATAAATACTGAGAAATTTCAGAGTGAAAAACAGAGAAGGCAAATTCCAAAGTTACCATCTTCAAAATTTTAGCAAAAGTACAGAGAACAAAAATCAAGAAGCAGCTAAAACTCCGCAAGGAATAACAGTTTGTGAAACTTCTTTTTCTGCATAGTATTGTGAGGAAGGAGAGAATGAAAAACAGTGTGAGATCACTGCTATATCATAATTATGATGAAAAAAATTGACTACTCTTATGAGATCCTCTTATGAATGACAACTCATCTTTCAGCTTAGGATGACCTTAAGTTTAACATCCACAACTTTCATAGGCTACAAACTACATAGAACTACAAACCACAAACTACCCCCAATCCACACATAACCCACTTCCCAGCACAGTAGCTTTTACAGCTCTTCATCCCTAAAGAACTAGTTCTTATTCAGGTAGAGATGTCCCTCAGGAGCCAGCCAACATAACAGAAAGAACAAACGCAATTAGTTATCAGAAACATTTCAACTATAAAAACACAAAGAAGGATTAAAACTGTATTCGTGCAATATTAGCTGAAAATGACTTAGACGATGGAGTAGAAGGAAGAAGATTGGAGAAATCACACTCAGTGATCATGAAAGCTCCATTATGTAGAAAGGTATTATGGTTGGATATGTAGTATCTCCCCCCAAAAGGCTCATTCATGAGGTGGGAGCTTGGTCTCCAGCTGGTGATGCTATTTTGGGAAGTTCTGGGAACTTTAGGAGGTAGGACCTAGCTGGAGGAAGTAGGTTATGGGGACAGTCCTTGGGGGTGTCTTGTTGCTGGTTCCTTCTTGTCTTGCTGTCTGCATCCTGTCTGCATGAGATGAAAAATCTTCTCTACCACACACTCTAGCTGCCATGATTGGGCCAACCAACCATGGCCTGAAACCATGAGCAAAAATAAATCCTTCCTCCTTTGTTTTTCTCAGGTATTTGGTCACAGTGACACAAAAGTAACTAATACGAATAGAACAGATGTTCTTTTCTTGCATTGAGCAAACCACCCCTGAACTCTCTCTTTGATGCTTTAGTGAAGTCTTTTTCTGAGCCGGCAGCACCCAGACTTTGCATTCATTGTCATAAAAGCCTGAGATTGTGTTCCGTTTCTCCTAAACTGGTCACCAAATGAGATTGGCTCCAGGTAAAAATCAATTGTGTCCTCCTACTACCTTTAGCTCTTGTTAAGAGAGTCCATCCTTTTTGCCTTTCAGAACAGTGACAGGCTCCTCTGCTGCTTACAGAACGGTATGTGACTTCTCTCTGTCACGTTCTAAAATTTGGCACTTGCATTATAACATCGACAAAGATAAAAGATCTGGCTGGGGACAGGTACACTGTGCCCCAGCAGGAGTGCAGGTCTGTGGCCTGCAGAGATAACTGTTCTCAGGGTCAGTCTTGGTTCTCTCTTAATCACAGAGCATGTGAATACAAAAATCCAAGCAAACTGTTAACAGTGAAACACTCAGTCCCTCAGCTGTTCTTCAAAGGCAGTTTGTGTTCAAAAGTCCCTGAGATTTGTTTTCATCAGATGTGGTAATACATGTAAGCCTGGAAATGCCTATTATGAAGGAAGAAAGTTTTGCTCACAGATCTCTTGAAACAGGAGGCAGCACATAACGCAGGGCCATATGTGAAAGCTCCTCAGGAGTTGGAAGGAGGGATGGGAACACAGACAAAGTCCTTTACTGTAGTTTGCGCAGGAAACGATGAGCAAGGCAAGAATATGGCTGGTTTGAATAATTTCAGCAGGTCCCAGTCTGTAAAGGTGGTCCCTAGGTGTCAGTATCGTCAGTATCTGGCCTTACCTTGGACCCTAGTTGTTCAGTGTCTAGAAGGAGAACACTGGTTTGGTGTGTGAGAGTGAGATAAAGGAGGTGGTTGGGGGGTGTGACTTTGGATTGGCTGGTTTGCACGGAAAGGCGTGGTTGCAGGCAAGTTATTTACTATATCAGTGAATTAGCTAGCCCTGGGAGGGCAGTCTCTCCAGAAGGCCCTGGAATGTCAAAGCATCATAAAATACAATAAATAAAAAGCATGATTAGTACATACCTAATTCCCCACATTGCCATTCTCATTTCCCCTCCATCTCCAACAAGGGTCTAGTCTGCTGTGTGAGCTCATCCACTCCCAAGACTGCAGTAGCAACGCCTCATCTGTGTAGAAAGCCTTCCCAAAGCTCAGACTCATCTCATTGCTAAAGCAGCATGGCTAAGAACCAGAGATGAAGACACCCACCGGTCAGGATAGCCTGACCCATAGTCCAAGATAAAGCCAGGACTGTGTGTGATAGTTATTCTGTGTGTCCACTCAACTGAGCCACAAGGAGCCCAGAACTGTGGTTGAACATCATTCTGGATGTATCTTTGTGAGGGTTTCTGGTTGAGAGTCACATTTGAGGGGGTAAACTGAGTAAAGCAGATTGCTGTTCTCAGCCAGTTTGTTACACATCCGGTAATTCTACCAGGGACTTCAGAGTTGCAGTTTGCACCACGATGTGGATCTCCAGCTCTCTATTCCTCCTTGTCCATGAAGTCTTCCTGCTTCAGCCACCCACACAGTTCTCCTTGCTCTTGGATGCTTGGTGGACTCATAGTCAGAACTATACACTTATCCACATGTCTGTGTTTGTGATCTCTCTTCATCACTGCAGCTACATATTAAGTCATAAAATTAGGTTGGGAATCTTCAAATTTTGTTCTTTTTAATCAGCATTTTAATCAAAATCAATTTTTAAATCAAAATTGGTTTGATTATTCTAGGCCTTTCCCTACAAATTTTAGAATCAGCTTGCCAATTTCTGCAAAAGTCTTTCCGGGCTTTTGATTGGAAATTGATTTGGAGAGAGCTGACACTTAATAACATTGGGTCTATCTTATAGCATGGTATAATCTCTCCACTTACCCGGGTCTTCATTAATTTCTATAAATAATATTGGATATCTTTCATTATACAAGTATTGAACATTTTGTTAAATTAACCCACCAGTATTTAATATTTTTATGCTCTTATAATTGCTATCATTAAATTTCAGTTTCTAATTATTCATTGATTGAACATGAAAATATGAGTTTTTTAATACTGACCTTAATCCTGCAGCCAATATAAACTCACTTATTAGTTCTAGTAGCTTTTTGTAGATTTCCTAGGATTTCTTTACATAGACAATCATGTTATCTGCAAATAAAGACAGCTTTATTTTTTCCTTTCTGATCTGTATCCTTTTATTCTTTCCTAATCTTATTAGACTGACTAGGACCTGTAGCACAATACTGAACAGAAGTAGGAATGGACATCCTTACTTTCGTCCCAGTTTTGGGGGGTTGTAGTCTTTTTCCATTTGTATGTAAACTATAGGAGTTTGTGGATGCCCTTTGTCCAGGCGAGACTATTTCCCTCTATTTCTAGTTTGCTGAAAGGTGTTTTCTGTTCTTGTGAATCAGTGTTGAATATTCTATAATGATTTTCATGGATCTGTTGAGATGATCATATTATTTTCATTTTTTGTCTGTTTAGTTAATGGATTGTACTGATAGGTCATTACACAAGTCTTTCATTGCTAGGATAAACACTAGTTGGTCACTAAACACTAGTTGTATATTGCTGAATTCAATTTGATAATACTTTGTTAAAGATTTTTGAATCTTTTTCTCTTTCTTTTTGGCAGTACTGGGGTTTGAACTCAGGGCCTCATGCTTGCTGGGCAGGCGCGCTACCACTTGAGCCACTCCACCAGTCCCTTTTGCATCTTTTTCAAAAGAGATATTGTTCTTCAGCACTTTTTATGTGACTAATATCTGCAATATCTTACTTTGATTCTCACAAAAATGATATATATGCATCTGAAAGTGGATATGAAACTTCAAAATCCCTGTCAGTCAGGTACTGTTCTTCTCTATTACTTGTAGTATTAATTTGTAGATAAAAAGCTAAGACTAAAAAAATGAGTAATGTGTTAAACGTGGGATTCAAACCTAGACCTGCCTGACTGGCTTCCACCTAACATTCATGATGCCTTCAGAGACAATTGATTCCTTTCACTTTGAAGGATTCTTCTGATTAGAAATGCATAGAAGAGAAAACCCAACTTATGACTTATTTAAATGGAAATTTCATCTTTCTCTTAATTTAGAAAGTGCACACTTAGAAAGTCCAGGGCTGGCATGGTTGTTCCTCAGTGCCACCAGGTATCTAGGCTCCTTCTGTCTTTTCATTCAGCACTTTTTGTCTGAATCCATGGGCACAAGATGGCTAGTCTGCCTCCAGCATTTGACAAGTGCTAGGCAGAAAAAAAAGAATGGCAGAAAGCAAAAGGAGATTGCTATGCATGTGTGTCCCCCCCTTAGAAGAATGTCCCAAAACTGTCACTTATGATCATGAACTGCACAATTATGTCTCAGTGAACAGAGATGGCATATATGACACTGGTCCCACAAGATGACAATGGAGCCAGGCACCCGTGGCTCACACCTGTAATCCCAGCTACTCAGAAGGCAGCAATCAGGAAGATTGAGTTTCAAAGCCAGCCTGGGAAAATAGTTCAGGAGACTCTATCTCAAAAAAAAAAAAAAAAAAAATCACTAAAAATGGCTGGTGGAGTGGCTCAGGTGTAAGCTCTGAATTCAAATTCCAGTACTGAAAAAAAAATTACAATGGAGCTGAAAAAATTCCTATGCCTAGTGTGTTAGTCAGACTTCCATGTCTGTGACAAATACCTGAGAGAAACAACTTAAAGGAGGAAAGATTTATTTTGGCTCAGAGGTTTCAGTTCATGGTTAGCCGGCTCCATTGCTGTGAAACTGAGACAAGGCTGAACATCATGGCGGGAGCACATGGTGGAGCTCAGCTCAGCCCCTGGTAGACAGGAAGCAGAGAGAGACATTCAGAGAGGAAGAGGCAGGAGTCAAGACATATCCCTCAAAGGCACACCCCAGTGACCTACTAATTCCAACCAGGCCCCACCTCCTAACGTTCCCATCACCTTCCAGTAATGCCTTCAAATTATAAATCCATCGAGGGATTAAATCCATTGACTAGGTCAGAACCCTCAGGACCCAATCACCTCTCCAAAGCCCATCATCCGGAGACCAAGCCCTGATTACATGAACCAGTGAAGGAATTACACATTCAAAACATAACACTAGTGATGTCATAGCTCGACACAGTATGCATGTGTTTGTGGTAATGCCGATGTAAATGAACCTATTGTGCTGCCAACTGTATAAAAGTGTCACAAATGCAATAATGCACGGTGACTAACCGTGATAATAAATGGTTGTCACTGGTTTATGTACTGACTAGACTAAACTTTTACCATTATTTTAGAGTGGACTCCTACTTCTGAAAAAGTTTACTGCAAAACACTATGTCATGTTATGCCAGTGGCAGCTTCAAACATTTCTTCCCACTACCTCTCTAGATTGCACCAAGAGGCCACATGGAGTGACTGACCTGTCCCATCAAGGCTTGTGTAAGTACACTTTCTGATATTTACACAATAACAAATCACCAAAAATGCATTTCTCAAACAGTCCCTGTCACTAAGCACCATGTTACTGTAATTAACTACTTCCGCTTATACTACATTGACCAGAACTGTGTCACGTGACTATCTCTAACTGCAAGTAAGACTGGAAAATGTAGGGCTCAATCCCAAAGCACACTTACCCATCTCCACCAAGGCTGCATTGCTGCCTGTGCAAGGTTGTTACAATCAGTAAGAAAAGGAGGGAAAATAGGTACTGCGTGTGCACTTAGTAATGTCTGATTATCAAACAGCGTGCAGTCCTAGCACACACGCTGGCCACAAGAGTGACGTTCTGCTTGGGCCATTTCCCACAGGCTACCAGCTGATGGCTTATTCCTTGGGTCATACACAGGCCAGACTGCGTTTTGGGTAAGGTGGCTCTCCTTAGAAATGTGGCTTATCTCTCCAGCTAAGCATCCCATAAATGGGAATTCTGTAGAACCATTCACACTCTAAGCAGACTGAACTGTGCAAGAGACTTAGAAGTCAAAAGCTCACCAGGCATTGGAAATAGTGTGTTGCCTGCTGCCAGTTTTTATAAAGTTTTATTGGTATAGTCATGGCTATCTGTTTAAATATTATTTCTAGCTGTTTTCAGTCAACAGCAGTATTACATACACGGAACTGAGGCCTACAGCTCAGAAAGTTGAAAGTATTTGCTGTTTGTCCCTGTTCATAAAAAACTTGCCAGCCTCTGCTCTAAAACAACCCTGCCCGATAGAATTTTCTACGATCACAGAAACATTCCAGCTCTGCACCCCATGGGCCTCATGTGACTGTCCAGCACTTGAAACCTGACTAGTGGGACTGAGGAGCTAAAATTTAAATTTGTTGTAATGGATTTCAATCTCAAGAGCTTCATGTGGCTGGTGGCAGCTTAGAACAGATACAGACCTTCTAAATCACCTATAGGTCAGGCACTGATGCTCACTTCTGTTATTATTATATTAATAAATCCTGTACAGTCTGAAAAACCTGTATAACTGAAAAACCAAAACTCACCCAGTTAACCAACTTGCCTAGTGACGGTGTTAGTTAACCAGAGAGCCCAAGGTTCAGTGGTCTCTACTCTGTCAGTGCAATGCCTGCCAAGAGATGTGGCAAGCTATGTTTGCTACTTTGGGTGTTTCTATGGAGACGAGCGTAGGGCTGTACCCAGTATAGTCCTGGCTAGCATGAAAGGTGGGCCACTGGCCGTGCCCGTCTCTGTCCTATTGCTCTTTCTTACAGAAGACAACAGACGTATTTTTCTGTTCTCATTATTTTACCTCAATCAGTCTTTTATTTATTAATTTTTTTTGGCAGTACTTGGGATTGAACTCAGCGTTTCACACTTGCTAGGCAGGCACTTTACCACTTGAGCCACACCCCCAGCAAGGAAGAGATTCCTTTTTTTTTTTTAATTATGGTACTGGGAATTGTGATTTTTTTTCTTTTCCAGTACTGTGGCTTGAACTCAGGGCTCCTGCTCTAGTGCTCGAGCCATGCCTCCAGTGTGTGTGTGTGTGTGTGTGTGTGTGTGTGTGTGTGTGTGTGTACGTGCTCACATGCATTTGGGCTTTGCTGAAGATTGAACCAGGGCCTTGCATGTGCTAGTTGCAGCTCCTTGAATAGTCTTCATGAGAAGCGTTTAAACAGCTGGTTTGGCTCCAGACAGTTCGGTAGGACCCATCCTTTCCCTGGAAAGAGAAAAACCATGAGGCCCGATGCCTTCTTTCCTTGAAGGGAGAAACAGAACTCATACCTCAGTGCTCCAAGAGCAGTGGGAATGGGGGCCTAACCAACGCTGCTGACCAAATGACCGCCCCAGCCAAATGCAAGCCTCGTGCTCATGACACATGACTAGTGGCTCACGGGGAATCAGCCCAGGAACTACAGAACACAACACGCATGTGGCTGTGCCCTTTCTCCCCATCACCTCGGCCCCACAGGCCCTCACCTCTCCATTCACACTTTCCTGGAACTTGTTCTCCCCATAAAATGAGACGGTGGGAAGGGGGATAATTTGTGTGCCTATCCATGATAGCATGAAAGGAAAGGCTGTCTGATTGGGAGTGAGGCCCAAATCATGCAGGGCTGGTTCCAACCCTGGCTTGCAACTGCTGTTTGTGGAAGTTAAAACGGATGTGAGTGTGCTGGGGGTGCCCATCCCCTAAGGAATCCTGTGCTGTCACCTCCGCAGGAATGGCCCTGCTTACAATAGCACCAAAACGTAGGGTGTGCTCAGAAACAAGCCTCCATTGCATATACAACACCTACATTAAAAAGAAAAATTAAACAGCTTTATTGAGAAACATAAATGGAGGTGGGCTCCACACACATTGTCCCCCAACTTAGGATGGTTTGACTTACAATTTTTTTGACTTTGAAATGGTGTAAAAGCAATACGTGTTCAGTAGAGACTGTACTTGGAGTTTTGAATCTTTTCCTGAGCTAGTGAAAATGCTCTTTTCTGATGCTGAGTGGCTTCCAGTCAATCTCACAATCCTGAGTGGAAGCCACCAGAACTCTCCACTGTTCTGTGCTGCTGAGCAGATGAGGGGAGGTCCAGGTATGGCGCATGCATTTTCAATTCAGGACATTTTCAACTTACAATGGGTTTGTTGTGATGTAACCCCATTGCAAGTGCTGGAGTATCTGTATACAAAGTAAACATTATTTATTTTGTTTTACCAAGGATTTTCATGTAGCTCACAGGGGTGGTACGCCCTTCCTCTGGAGACCCCTGAATACAGGGTCCAATCCAAGCCCCTAGAGAGCTGTCCTGGCTCTTCAGTCTGGACCTCTCTGGTACCACTGTGCTACCTTCTCCGCCCCAGCCTAGACCTCTCCCCGCTCAGACAACTCACCCTCCCACCTTCCATCCCCCAGCACGTGGTTTGTAGGCAGAACAACCTGGGATTAATTCAGACTGCTGCTTACCAGCTGTGGGATCAGAGACAGTGTATGGAATCACTCCGGGATTCAGTTCCATTCTGTCAAATTAGAATAACAGCACTGACTTTTCAGGGAGATTGTAAGAACAGAAAGAAGAAATACCTAGAAGAGGACCTGGTCAGGAGAGAGTGGCCAGAACATGGCCATCACCATCATTTTGCCAGAGGGGTTCTCTCCAGCCTCCAGCCCTGATTCACACTGGTCCATCCTGCCCCACTAAGGGCCCCTTGCACCTCCTCTCCTCTGTTCTTGATCCCCCAGCTCGAGTGCTCACTTTCCTGCATGCTGAAGCCCACACAAGCTCCTCCTCACACTCTTCCTTCTCTGGGACCCTCCCTGTCCACACATAAGCCCTCCAACCCCAGATCACTGAGGAACCATTTCTGTCTTACAAGCAAGTGCCTTTCTGCCTCCTCAAGCCAAGGACCACATGGACTCCTGTTGTGGTGGGGCCCGGCCACAGCTGGTGCTCAGGCAAAGCTGAGGAAGTGGACATGTGCCCTCAACCACAGGTATCTGAAACTTTCCCAAGCCCCCACCTCCTGGCATTTTCCACCCTCTGCCCATTTGCTGAAATCACAAGGCTCATCCTTTTGACCCATGAAATCCCACAGGCTCCTGTGGAAGAGGCCACTCCAACCAGACACTCCAGCAGCCTCTGCCCAGCTCAGATCAGCATCTAATCACACTTCCATCACAACCTGGTGAGAAACGTGTGACTGCCCTTAGCAACGGTCTCTCAAGACAGCTACCCTATAGAGAGCTCATTAAGTTAGCTGAACACACGTGAGGCACAGTCTAAAAACAGCTCTGTGCTGTCTGGAGCCTCATGCAGCACGTGGCAGAAGCTGGAAAGGGCAAGGATAGAGCTTTGCTTGCAATAAGGGCAGAGAGACAGAGAGAGAGAGAGAGAAAGAGAGAGAGAGAAAGAGAAAGAGAGAGAGAGAGACAGAGGAGACTGGATTGGATTTGCTGGGCAGGCAGCCCCTGAGCAGACCCAGGGCACTGAGGAGAGGGCTGGACTCTCTTCCTGGGCTGATGACACTCATGTGAGGCCAAGCCAGCCTCTCACACCCCACACCCGACACACAGACAAAGACAAGCTGCTCCCACGTCCCTGCCTTGGGCAGCTCTCCACCCGCTCAAGCCCTTTGTGTCATTTGGAACCCAGGAAAGAAGGCCACCTGGAGCTGGCTGTGAAGAGAATTTAAAATAGTGCAAATTCAAAATTTTAAATTCATTTCCATCCACAAACCTCAGGCACCTACCATAGTGCAAACCCGTCCTGGGTGACACAGTCCTCACTCTTATAAGTCTACAAGGTCACAGAAATTGAGTGTACCTCAATAACTGCTATACTGGAGAAATAAGCAAAGCCTTCTGGGAGCAGAGGGAGACAGGAGGAATAACAGTGACAGGGGCTAATGCTGAGTGGAAGAGGCAGTGCTCACCCGGGTCCTGGCTCCTGGTTCTCAGTACCTGCAAGTGTCTTCTTAAGGGTTCAGTTGAATTTAGCAAGTGCTGGTTAAGAGGGAAATAAGGATTCTGGGAACTTGCCTCTGGCCTATTTCTCAGGCCCGAGAAAGTGCCATGGCTTCTCTTGTTGAGGGAACCAACTGGAAGGTAGTTACAGGAGCGAAGGCCTCAGAGCACAGACACCAGGACCCTTTGTTAGTCTTCACTCTTCCTCTTGAGAAATTCAGATCTGGGAAAATGTTCTAAAGGTACAAGTTGTGCCAAATGCATAGAAGAAGGTCTGAAAGGAAATAGACTTGAAGTGGCTTCCTCTGAAAGGGGTGCAGAGGGGGTTTTATTGAATTCTTTGACAAGGAGTCACTCAACTATTGCCATCAAGCATATGTGTTTTGAAAACTGACTCCAAAGTGAGTGGAGTTTTCACAGGCAACCAAAGGAAAACGGCTTTGATTTTTTTTTATTTTGGGATAAGCCTCTATTTCTATTAGTTGGATATCTTATACAGTATTCCTAGGTGAGTAACATCCCAACACCACACTAACTTCCTGTTTCCCACAATCCACATGGAAGCCAAGCAAGTTCTGCTTCCTGTGAGCAGAGCTGCTCAGGCTCATTTTAAAGCCATTCTCAACTTCCTGCTAACCCAAATCCCTCTCTGGCCCCAGGGCTTGAGACTGTGATCCTGTTACATAAATTCCAGGCCTCAGAACAGCCATGCATGTTGACAACTCTTTACCCTGTCCCCTAGGCCCTCGTGTCTAACTGTCCTGCTCCTTCAATGATTACAACTTCCCTTGGCCATTTGGGTGAGCAGGACCACGAGGGCCAATAAAGGTCTCCAGCGGGAGGCCCAGCCCCGACCCCAGCCTGGCATCCTGACTTAAGTGCCCACTGCTCATCGGAGAACACAGGCAAAGGAGGCTTTCTATGTGTTCTCTGAGAAGTTTTCAACATAAGCAAAAACCACTTAAAAATTAATGGTGGAATCAAAATAGAGTTCTTTTGTTCTCGGAATATGGTCCTAAGATCTGCAGAATCAGCATCCCTTGAGAAATCCAGAAATCTCAGGCCCACCTCAGATCTGCTGAATCAGAGGAACTCTATGGAGCCCCCAGGGGGATTCCCATGCATGCCGAAGCCTGGGCAGCACTAAGGTGACTAGCTGAAGCTAAGAGGAGAAATGATTGGTTTCTGGTACACAAACTTATGAAAATGTCTCGGCTTGCCTGCCTCAAAAGAATGTTTGCAAGAGGCCATTTCTTCAGACATTTAATTCTACAGATGGGCTAACTTCTTTGAGAATATAAGATAAGTTACATTTATTTGCTATGACTGCCATCACAAAATACCCAGTCTAGGTGGCATAACAAAAAGAATTTATTTTCTCACATTTATGAAGAAGTCCAAGTTCTAGGCATTGATAGAGTTGGTTTCTCTACTTGGCTTGCAGGTGGTCTTGAGACCTCTTCATATGGTCATCCCTCTGCACCTGAGAGCACAGTGTTTCTTTGTGTGTTCAATTTCCTTTCTTATATGGAAACCCATCAGATGGGATTAGAGCCCACTCTAACATCCTTGTTTTAACTTAATCAACTCTCTAGATCCTGTCTCTGACTGCAGACTCTTTCTGAGGTACTGGAAGTTAGAGCTTGATCACATGAATTTTGGGGGAATGCATTGCAGCCCATAACAAGCATTTTTCTCAACTTGGACTGTCTTATCAGTATTCACCAATCCTGCCTGAAACCTTTTCTTGGGTGTATGGGACCAAGATGAAGGAGACTGGATTCTCCTTCCTTCTCAACTTCCTCAGCACCTTATGCACTCTTCAGGAGGCAGCTGATTCTTCAGGCCCAAGGCCCTCTGGGAAAGGCAGCCATGCCATTAGTGGAGGGGAGTAGAAGAGGGAAGGAAAGGAAAATAGGAGAAGGAATAACAAAGAGGAAAGCATTGAAGAGCTTATCAGGAAGAAGGGACCATTGAGGGAGGACTACTTGCCCTTGTTTCCAGATTCAGAGGTGGCATAACGTCTTAGTACCACCCAATTTGGCAAGTCAAGTAGGGTACAAACAAGTTTGAAACCAGACCAAGGCTCTACCACTTGTGAGCTGTGTGCTCTTGGTTCAGCTACTTCGAGTCTTGGTGTCTCCATTCATTTGTTCCACAAAATAAGCATAAACTTTCAGACACTGTCCTAGGTGTTATTTCCTTGTTGGTGAATGGGAATAATAAACAGAATTTTCAGAGTTGTTAGGAAAATTCGAGATCAACACCTAGACTAATGTCTAACATATTGGACATGATTGGTTTGTGAATCTAGCCTTACCAAATGGAAGCCCTTGAGGACAGGGACTTGGTCTCTGTTCACAGAATTCTGTCTCCCAACATATGGAAGAGTGACTGATACTCAATTAACATTTGATGAAGAAAAGTTGGAAGATGAAGGGAGACTGGAGACAGCAGAAAAGAGGCAAGTGTGGCACACTGAAGGGTGGGCACAATTACTGCTGCCACTTGACCCAAATTCTGAGGAGTTCCAAGAACTCCTCACTTTCATACCAAACCTTGAACCATGTCACTTTCTTTCTTCTTCAGTGGGTCTTCTGGGAGCAGAAGACATTGTCATTCAAGAGATTCAAGGTCAGCTAGGAACCACCTGAAATTTCTCTTTCTTTCTCCATCTTCATCTCCTCCTTCTTTGGGTTCCCCCTCATTTCTGGTCCTAGGACTTTCTTATTACTTCTGGGCTGCTTAGACCTTCACCCTGAAAGAAAGCAAAGAGGGAGAGGACAGAGCTTAGAACTCTCAAACATTCTCCTGTGACACTTTATAAAAGAGTTCTTGACATTCCCAAGTCTGTGGGATTAGCTGATGAATTTCTCTCTGTGGTGTGAATACACCTCCCAAGAGCACTCCATGTGTGACCTCTCCCAAGGTCACTTTGTCTTTGTGACATCTGTGCTTTAAGCAAAGGCAATAATTACAGAAAGTCAGTAGTTTATAGATGAGCCATCCTGACTCTTCACTTCCAATGGTGATTTGCAGCCCCACAAAATATTAAAACAGATAGTGAGCCCCTAAGCAGAATGCCTCTCGGCAACTGCCTGGACCCCAGTCTCCCTATAAACCAGGCACTTAATGCTGACCTACATTTTTGGCTTGGCAGAGACCACCCTAGAAATTCTCCCTTTTGTCTCATTGCCTTCTCAGTAACCTCAACCTTTGCCAGGCAGGTCCTATTATCACCTCTGATTTGAAAAGAACTCATTTTCGGACATGTGGAGTTCTTGAAGAAGCCACCCACGTAACCAGAGCCTTCAGACTGGATTGCTTGCTATAACACCAATCCACACATAGGACATTAGGCCTCCATCCTGACAACTGCCCTCCTCCCATACACCCTTCCTTTGGACTGTAGGAGAAACCAAATTTTCTTGCTTCTCCTGGGGAAACAGCCCTAGCAGTATGTTCTAGGAGAGGGCTCTAGCAAAGTGTTCATATGTCAGGTGTTTTTGTAAATGGCACATACTTTTTTTTTGGTGCTGGGGTTTGAATCCAGGGCCTCATGAATGCCGGGCAAATGCGCTACCACTGAGCTACATCCCTGCCCAACTTAAGCTATGTTAGTCTCAGTCTATGAAGGCTCTCCCTTCTGACATCCTGTGTCTGCCAGGTTTCTATGACTGCAACAAACACCAGAGATAAGTCAACTTAAAAAGAGGAAAGGTTTATCTTGGCTCACAGGTTTGGAGGCTCCTGTCCATGGTTCTTTTAGGCCAGAGGGCAAAGCAGTAAATGCATCATGTTGGAACAAGCTGCTCACCTCATGCTGCCTGGGAAGCGAAAAGAAAGAGGAAGAGAAGGGGCCAGAGTCTTAATATCCCCTTCCAGGACATACCCCAGTGATCTAAGACCACCCACTAGGGCCCACCACGGTCTAGTAGTGCCATCTAGGAATTAAACCTTTAAAACATGGGCCATTGGGGGACATTAAAGATCCAAACTAGCCAAGCGTCGTTGCTTATGCCTGTAATCCCAGCTATCCAAGACACAGAGATTGGGAAGATCATGGTTCGAGGCCAGCACAGGCAAAAAAAAAGGTTGACAGGATCCTATTTCAATCAATATGCGTGTGGGAGTGCACGCCTGTGCATGGGGGATGTAAATTGGAAGATGGAGTTCCAGGCTGACCTGGGCAAAAACACAAGACATGATTTGAAAAATGACTAAAGCGAAAAAGGGTTGGTGTGGGGGAGGTAGTGGCTCAAGTGGTAGAGCACCTCCCTGGTTTGACCCTGAGTTCAAATCCAGTATCATCAGAAAGGACACAAGCGAGTACATCACTGCCAACAATGTCTCCTCTTACGGAGAGACAGAGGCCTCCTAGGTATCTGGTGAGGGAAATTGAGTAAGGGAAATATTTAACTTGGGAGTCATGGGACCTTTTGTGCGATCCACAGCTTCTTCAATGTGCCGTTGAGTCATCGCTAGTCACCCTGAGCAATGGCTTCCAGGAACTTTCTCACCACCCACAGGGCAACCTCACCCACCCTCTGGCTTGATCTCAAGATGTGGAGGGGGCTGTGCAGCCAAGTGAGCGTGTTCTGGAAGGGTGGGGGTGAGGGGCAGTCAAGATTTGGAACTCATGAGGCAAGAAGCAAGTCTGGAAAACTCATCCAGTTCTTACAACTCTCACACAAAAGAAACTTGATAGCAGGTTTCGGGCGTTTGATGGCAAGCCGAAAAACGTACATGACACTGCTGATCCTGAATTATGAAGCTGGAAGAAAATGCAAATTAAAATTTTAGTTCAGCCAGGTTTGAAGAAAAAATAAATTATCTTTCTTCTCTCTCCATAAAAAAAATTACAGGGCTGGCGGAGCGGCTCAAGTGGTAAGAGTGCCTGCTAGCAAGCGTGAGGCCTTGAGTTCAAACCCCAGGGCCACCGATGAATAGATAAATAAATTACGAAGTTGTTGTAATAGGAAGAGGTGATGGAAGAATGTGGAAGAAAAAAAGAAAAGGGGGGAAATGAAGGGAGTGAGTGATATAAAGGCATTTCATAGAATTAATAAAAATAGTGAACGGTTTGAATTTTGCATGGGTGGCATTTCTGTTTTTTCTGATTCTAAAAAAGGACCCTGAAATTATGTAAGCTTCAAGCCTCACAGCACTTGGATCCCACCCTGACACGAAGTCATTAAGGTAGCAATTCACACCCAACAGAAAGAAGCCAACCGTGTCAGGACAGCATGACATGCTCGCTTCTCAAGCCCTACCAGCTACTGCAGGCACGAAACTCATTAGCATGGAGGCACTCTGGGCCCGGCAGCAGTGGAGAATCCAGGGCACAGGGCGGAATGTTGTCTGCAGACGGCTGGCGCACCCTCATTCGTATGACCTTGAAGCTGTGACCTGACAAGGAAGGCACCATCCAAAGTCAAGTGAACTTTGTCCGGCAGGGTAGGCCTGGGGCGACCCCAGGGGAAACAAGGTATTTGCCCCTTTGCAAGGATGGATGGGAGAATGGGGATGTCCCCTGATCTCGGGCTCTAGACTCCATGTCCCCATCCACTCCTCGTCTACACCCTACAAAAGGTACGAAGGCTTTTAATCCCTTTGACAGGCCATATTTTCTTGGCCTTCATTTCCTTCCTTTTCAACTTTCTTTCCATATTTGGGGAAATGAGCATCAACAAGACATCCCATGGACAGCAGCACGCCCCTGCAGACCTGGAGGGCGGCCGGGAGACCCCGCTGGTGCCTGGAACAGCGGGTGCTGGGATTTTGACAGGGTTTCCCTGGGCTGTCCACTGTGCCTTCTGAGCTGCCACAGGTCCCTTGGGAGGGCCAACCTGGCAAATGGCTCCTGCTGCTCTCCATTTATTTATTTATTTTTAAATCCACTAGTTTCTTTAGTAACTAGGTTAAAACATTTTTATAAAAGGAAACACGTTTATGCATTTTAACATCCCTGCCTCCTCTGCAGCACGGTGTCCAGGCCCAGTTCCAGACAGTAGTGAAGGCTAGAAAAACAGAGGCTGGAGCAGGGACACCTTGGTTCTCACCTTCTCCAAAACCACTGGAGACTTCTGGAAACGCACATTTCTACAGTCTCCTCAATAACTTCTGGTTCAGAGCCTCTGGGGTGGGTACTGGGGTTTGAACTCAGGGCTTTTCACTTGCTAGCAGGCACTCTACCACTTGAGCCACACCCCCAGCCCTATTTGCTTTGTTTTTCAGGTGGGGTCTTGAGCTTTGCCCTGGGCTAGTCTCAGACCAAGATCTCACTACCTCTGTCTCCCATTACAGGCATGAGCCACCATGCCTGGCTGGCTGAGTTTTGAGTCTTGCTAGCTTTTTTGCCCTGGCTTGCTTTGTACTTGGATCCTTCTATCTCCCCATCCCAAGTAGCTGGGAAGACAAGCATGAACCATCATGCCCAGTTAATTCTGAAGTTCTTGATGGGACTCTGGAAATCTGCATGTTGAGAAGTCTGCAGGAGAGTCTGGAGAAGGTGACCTGATGTCCTCACTGGGAGAATCATGGCATCTATATTAGCTTCTCCCTGGGGTTGTTTTGAGACTTCAGTAGATTAAGTTCACAAAAATGCATAGAATGATACACTCACTACAAAATAGTAAATAAGGTTCACGCTTATCCATCTCCCCTCTTTCTGGCCTAGGTTTTACGGGGGAAGCAGTGAGCCAGACAAACATGTTGCCTCGCTCAGTAGCTCAGAATGGAGTTGGGGTGAAGAGCTGCGAGTCGGGGCTTGGCCAGAGCCTGGTCTGTAACTGGGGGAGCTCTTCTGCAGCTGGGAGCTTCTGACCTTGACCGTGGAGACCATCTCAACTCTAAAACTTCAAGCTAGGAAGACCCTAGGAGTGGCAGTTTTGTTGGGAGGCACAGCCCTTGCAGAAGATAGAAAGATAATGCCAAATGACCGTATCCAAGCCTGCTAGACGACAGGGACTCTAGCTCCCACAGCTAGTAATGGCAGGCCGGGCTCAGAATCAGATCCTCCCACGTCAGCTGCATCATGAACCTTCAGCAGCTTTGTCCAGCAGGTGCTGCCACACCTTCTCATGCAAGAAAACCAAATCGCAGAGAGGGCTCAGTGAGCCTAAGGCTCTGTGGCTCACTAATGGCAGCTGAGTTGAGCTTCACAGCTGCTGGTCTTTCCAGAGTGCATAGCCATTGTATGTTAGAGACACCTGGTGACTCTCCACACCGCCAATTCCCTCAGCCCCAAGCCCTGCTGTCCTCAGTTGTCCATGCCACCTTGGTCCCCTCTTCATCTACAGATTCTGCCAGGTGGTTCCCCAGCTTGGGGCTGCACCCAGAGTCCATGTCAGGCAGGCACCAGCCCGCCCCCGCCTTTGGATGGGCAGTCACATCATTGCTCAGACCTGTGAAGGCTACTGCCAGCTTTCCTGTGCTCCAGCTTGCAGACAGCGGAAGCTGGGACTTTTCAGCATTCATAATTGTGTGAGCCAGTCCCCATTCTGCTTCTTGAGTTCAAACAGCATAGCACATCTGGTAATGGGCAGAGATTAGGAGTTGGATCTGGGTTCAAATTCTGTATTCACACAGCAGAATAGCTCATGTTCTTTCTGGTTGTTGCTGTTTTCTCTTTTTCTTTTTTTTTTTGTGGTGCTAGGGTTTAGACTAGGACCTCATACTTGCTAAGCAAGGACTCTACAATTAGAGCCACCCACCCCAGCCCTTTGTGCTTCAGTCATTTTTCAGATAGAGTCTTGTGCTTTTCCCTGGGGCTAGCCTATCTAGCTCCTGAGATCTTTCTATCTCCACCTCACAAATAGCTGGGATTACAGGCATAAGCCTCTGCACCTAGCTGCAATTCATCTTCTTTGACAGCCACTTTCTAGACCTTCCTAAAAGAATTTTCTCACTCACACAAAAGTGCAATGGCTGAGCCCAACGACTCAGACTTTTGGGCTCAAATCTGTGAGTTCCAACTATATAAGAACTTGGGAAGGTTATTTTACCTCCCCGTGCCTCAATTTCTCCATATGTAAACAAAATTACTAAACCCCGTGTCTCCCTCACAGGGTTTGATGAAATTGAGGAGACTAGAGTCACCCATGATGAATCCGAGGCAGCCTCAGTTTGTATGACATAAAATAGGACTTAGCACACGATAAAGATCCAATGAATGTTAGACATTCCTACTTGAGCACATAGATATTACTAGATGCTTCCAGAAGGGTTGAATTAATGGATGCCTAAGCCACATTCCTAGGAGTAGAACAAATCATGAACACAAACCAAATACCAAGGTGGGGTGTTTTGCCCGATTGATCATTGCCCATCCGTGTCCACCAGAGGGCGCTGGTCCCCAGCTGAAGACCTTCACAGGCATCCCTTGAACTTGAAATGGAGGCCTGCAGTGTTATTTGTGCTAAATCCTAGCCTAGGCTCAGTTTCTCACTGACCTCCCCACTGTGGGTAGGCATCCACCTGGCTCTCAAGACTGACCATAAGCCTAGCGCAGACCGTCCAGGCAGCTTTGACTCTGAGTGTTGGTGAAACCACAGAACCTGAGATTATCACCCAAAGCCATGGGTTAGGTGCTAATTGATTATTCCAAACCAATAATGAAGCATCAGGTAACTCCATCCGACCCAGACATTAGCGATGAGCCATCCTGGGAGAGGGCAGCCATGTGGCAGCCAGGTTGCCATACAGAGGCTAGGTCTACCCAAGCCCCGCAGCCACAGGGACGTGGTTGTCTCTAGGGACACAGGGCTTCCCAGAGTTTGCACAACAAGCCTGTGGTTCACAAGACCCAAGGTCACCTCTGCTCAGGAGAGCTGGGTGGGGTCAACAAGTGAGAGGGAGAGCTTGGTGTCAGAACTATTGCTCTAAACTTCACATTCCAGCTCCATTACTGTTATTTGGTCAAGTTTTTCTGTCTGAAAATCTGTCGAATGGATATAATAACATTTGCTACCTCACAGATGGTGGCACTATTTAGATGACGCTGTTCCTGTGAAGAAGCTCTCTCCCGTGCCTGGCACACAGTAACTCACAGCCATTGACTATTACTGTTACTGCTGTTCTGCTTTTCGGTCTGGGCACACAAGCAGGAGGCAATGGTCAATGTATCTCGGTTCTGTTGCCCTGCCTCTCCATGCCCACACCTGACCGGGATATCCCTTCAGCCCCGTGACTCTGTTGCATCCAGCCTCATCATCAGATAGTGCCTCACACTGCACACGCCACCCCTGGAACGCCTCTCCAGCCCACCTCCTAACTCAGGTAAGCCCCTCTGTTTGTAAGTTCAAAGCAACTGGGCAAGAAATATTTCAAAACATTTTCTGAGCCAGACGCAGTGGCACACGCCTATCATCCCAGTTATTTGGGAGGCAGAGATAGGAGGATGGAGGTTTGAAACCAGCCCTGGGAAAAAGTTAGTGAGATCCTATCTCAAAGAACAAGCAGGCATGATGGTTCATACCTGTAATCCCAGCTACATGGGAAGCAAAGACAGGATGAGTTCAGTTTGAGACTGGCCCAGGTAAAAAGTTCAAGACCCTATCTGAAAAATTAACTAAAAGGGCTGGAGGCATGGCTCAAGTGGTAGAGTGCTCGCACAAGGCCCTGAGTTCAATCCCCAGTACCACGGAAAAAAAAAAATTCAAATTAAACTTGAAGAACAATCTAGTTATGCTCAGTCAGGTCAACACTGCTTTTCTGTGTGCTCCTCACCCCCTCAGAGATGACAGCAGATCCTTCCGGAGGAGAATGCTTTACCAGGAGAACCCCCTGTGGGTGCGGGCCAGTATGTGCGAGAGTGGGGATGTGGGGGTTACAATGGCACAGTCACTCAGCCCCTTAGAGTTCCTAAAAAGGCCCAGTGATCCGTGTCTAAGCCAGAGGCAGCGAGAAGCTCCTGAGAGTCCCAGCAGGGTTATCTAACGCAGCTCAACACTGCCACCTGCTGATCATCCAGAACGCCTGTTGGCCTTGTACACTTTTCTCAAAAGTTGTCCTGGCCTTTTACTAGTGCTCGATATACTTAGAAAACCCAACATCCTACCTTTTTGCAAAATGTGTCAATTTTTACAAATAAAATAAACAGACTTTTAAGTCACCTTTTAGTGCCACTTAGCTGTCTTCAGAAACACTTTCAAATAACTAGCTAACTATTTCATATACAGGTGTCCCTTATCCAAAATACTCGGGACCAAAAGTGTTTTAGATTCTAAATTTTTTCAGATTTTGGCATATTTGCATAAATATACTGAGATGTCTTGAGGGTAAGACCCAAACTTAAACACAAAATTCATTCATTTTTTTTTATACCTTATTTGTGTAATCTTGTATAATGCTTTTAGTAATTTTGTGCGTGAACCAAAGTTTCATGGATGGGATTTTCCTCTTGTGGTATCATGTCAGTGCTCAAAAAGTTTTGGGATTTGGAGCATTGCATTTGTGTGTGTGTGGTACTGGGGACTGAACCCAGGGTCTCGTAGCACCGAGCTACATCCCCAGCCCCAGGTTTTAGATTTTTTTGATAAAGGGTTATCAACCGATGTGTGTGCGTGTAAAATTTATGTAGGGTCCAAGGAGTAAAATGTTCTTGAACCTCAAATCCAGAGTTCTGGGTCTGTCCTTGAGAGCTGGGAAGCTGTGGGCTGGACAGTCTGTGCCTCACAGGCTCTCGACTTCCAGCTCCAATATGACACAGATGTCTTAAGACACAACAGGAGGTCATTAGAAGTAAGTTTTCTGAATTAAGTACAGTATCAAAAATTGTAATGCTGAAGTCCTACTAAGAAACTTACTAGAAAGAGACCTCTGTGACATCTTCCCAAGCGCTTGTTACGGTGCTGTTACTGTTTACTGGTCCCACGGAGTAGTACAGGAAGCGAGAGGTGGGTCACCCCCGCCCCACATTTATCAGAATGGCTCCCCTCTCATCCTTTTCAATGTTCTTTATTAGCACATATTCATTGTACAATGTGAGGGGTTTAATGGTGATATTTCCATACACTCATATAATGTGCTTTGATTAAATTCACCCTCTTTATTACTTTCTTGCCCCCCACCTCCCTCCACCCCCTTTTTATCTTTCTTGCAAAAATTTCTAAATGGGTTTCATTGTGACTTTTTCATACATGCACACAGTGTACTTCATAGGATCTCATTCTCCCTGTTGCCCTCTCATTTTCGTCTCCACCTCCTGCTGGTCCCTCACAATGGTCTCCATCTTACATTCTTATCATTCATTCTGTTTTTAGGTCTGGATTTCGCATGTGAGAGAAAACACGCAGTATTTGCCTTTCTGAGTCTGGCCTATTTTGCTTACCAGTTCTGCCTATTTTCCTGCAAATGACACAAATTCATTCTTTTTCCTGAAACAGATCAGGTGTGCTCTACCACCCTGGCTACTGCTGCCTCGAGGAGCCCAGATCTCCCAGGCACAATGCAGGAGCAAGGACTGTCCCCAACAGCAGGAACCCTGGGCCATCAGCCAGAGACCCAGACCAGCTGGCTGCCCTTGACCAACGGCAAGTAGGACCTGTCCTTCCTCACCCACCTGACACCTGTGTTTGTGGCCCTCACCTCCATAGGTGACTGACACCTGCATATGTGGCCCTGGAGGTTTTCAGGCTGTGACGCAATTAGAAGTTTCCTAACACCTGGTAAAACAGGGGTCTGAGAGTTGGACAGTCAGCCTCAGAAATCAAGAAGTTAAGGGGGCTTGGGGATGCCTTTCTGGTCCTGGTGTTACAACTTAAAATAAAAGTGTGAGTTACACATTTGCTAAAATAAGTTGATTATCAATTACATCAATAAAAAAACCTTATATAATAAAATTTTCCAAATACTGTTACTCCCATTAAACACATCAGTTTATTTATTTATTTATTTTAGCAGTACTGGGGCCTGAACTCAGGGCCCACACCTTGAGCCACCCCACCAGCCCTTTTTTGTGATGGGTTTTTTTGAGATAGGGTCTCAAGAACTATTTGTCCTGGCTGGCCTCAAGCCATGATCCTCCTGATTTCTGCCTCCTGAGTAGCTAGGATTATGGGCATAAGCCACTGGCACCTGGCTGGGCTTTTGTGTTTGTTTGGTTTTGGTTTTTTTTGGGGGGGGGTGCACTGGGGTTTGAATTCAGGGCCTCACACTTGCTAGGCAGGTGCTATGCCACTTAAGCCACAACTCCAGTCCTTTTTTTAAAGGTAGTTTTTAATGAAAGTCGTAGATAAAACTACTTTATTCTTACATCTTCTCAGTTCTTTCTTACTTATATTTGCCCTTTTCCTTTCCAACTTGGTGAGATTTGGCTTTCTGTTCCAGGATCTTTTTGTGGTCTTTGTCCAGCTTTAGCCTGGTGATGACTACCTTGCTGGGCAAATGCCCATGGGACAGTTATGCCTTTGGCCTTTTCCCACTGTGCCTGTTCAGTGTAGACGGCATATTTCTTCTGGTAAACCTGGACTACTTTGCACGGACTTCTTTACCTCGTCTCGTTCATTTTCACATGTGCCACCTGTGAATGGGGCTTGGTTGTCCTTTGCCTCAGACCACAGTGTTTTCAGTCCAGTTGGAATGAATTACCGCCACACTTGCCACCAGCACGGGTCTTCTCGGTTAGGGCCACTTGGCAGTGACTTGTGAGAGTGACTTGGAGAGTCTCATCGTTCCACACCCCTGGCCGCTGCTCTCCCGCAGCCCTCCTAGCCGGGGTGCTGGTAAATGTCTAATGACCTGTCTTGTGGGGACAGGAAGCCTGATGTGTAGCATTTATCAGTTTCTGTGGTGTAAGTATTCTTTCCATGGCCAAAAGATACATTTTCCCTCTACCTTTCTTTCCCTTTTTCTTTTCTTTATTTTTCTTGAGATGGGATCTCAGACTGGCCTTGAACTCCTGGGCTCCTCCTGCCTCAGCCTTCCGAGTAGCTGTAACCACAGGGCACCACAGCTAGTTCTACTAGCCCTTTTTGTACAGAGCCTAAGGTGTTTATAATGTATTACTATTTCATTTTCATTTACTTATTTATTTTTAACAGAACTGGAGTTTGAACTCAGGGCTTCTGGCTTGCAAAGCAGGCACTCTACCACTTGAGCCACAAAGCCAGTCCATTTTGCTCTGGTTATTTTGGAGATGGGGGTCTTAACAACAATTTGCCCAGTCTGGTCTTCAACTGTGATCCTCCCGATCTCAGGTTCCCAAGCAGCTAGGATTACAGGCTGGAAGCCATGGGCACCCAGCATATAATATAATTTTAATAATCTCTCAAAAAGGTTCACATGCAGTTTTATTTTTCACACACACACACACACACACACACTCCAGAGAACCTGGAAGAGTCTCCACTGTCTTGACTGACTACAAACAGCATGGGGGAGCAGATGCACTATCAGGAAGGTGAGACAAGGAGAAGGAAGGAGAGGCAGCTGCAAGTTAATACTCTGTAGATAAGGCCAGGGTGGCAGGGCAGCTCCAGCGATTCCATCAGCAAACAGAAGTCGCAGCATCCTCGAACCCCAGCAGCCACCTCGGCACCCATCAAGCCTTTAGGAAAATGAGATATGGAGAGACTGGAGACGAGGCCGAGGGAATCCATGAGAAGATGAAGGCTGGCGTGGCTCAGGTGAGCAGTATTCTGGGACACTCAGGATACTCTGCCCGCCTCTGGAATGCCATTGAAGCTCACTGGGTGAGAGCTGGCCTAGGCCTTGCCAAGTGCGAGGTAGCAGTCGTGTCTCACTGCCCTGTTCAGCTCCTGTCTTTCACGGCTAATCCTCTTCTCTCCCCATTTGCCTAGAGGCTGGCTGCCTTCCAACTAATCCGCACATGCCGGGGTATGGGCCGATCTGCTTCCACTGAGAATTTCCTTCCAAAAGCAATTTGCATTTTATTAATGGATTCATAGAGACAGAAAAGACTTCCAGAAATCAGCAGTCCCTGCAGGCATCTGGGGGTGGGAAGCCAGGCCTGGTCTCTAATGCTGGTCCTGAGCAGGAAAGGCTGAGGTGACTGAAGAAAGTCCCCCACACACACTGGTGTTCACATAGAGGGTGACAGCCATCTCCACAGGACAAAATAGGGGCAACTGAGTCTGCATTTCAGCCCACAGTATGTAGTGATATTTAGGAAAAACGCCAAATGATGGTAGTTATTTTAAACGATTTAGCACAGTTCGGATGGGCTATCATTATGGTCTGACTTACTTGTTTTCCTCCCTTTCCCTTTTAGATGCTATATTTTCATTCACTTTTAATTAAATTGATTAACACATAGTTTTGCTTTTGAATCATCATTTAAACTTCATCACATGGTGAGACATCATGGGACCAATTTGGAAATAGCAATAGCTTTCTTAAATCTTGATACAAGGCAAATTCATCAAAATTGACATGATGAGGCAGAAACTTCTCCAGCATTGTGTCCATTAAAATGACCCTAACCCAACCGTTTATGAGTTCCACATATTATTTATTTTCTTATTTGTTCATTCATTTTCAAATGTATTCGTTATCTTCTTATTCACTCCCAGTCTTATTTCTACTTTGGGTCAGTAGATTCTGTGCTTCGAGTTTGGATCCTGATCAGGGCCAGTGGGACACAGTACAATGCTGCCTTGACGCGGGGCAGCCTGCCTCACCAGGGGAAGTGGCAGGAATTCCAGTGTGCTGTGTTGCTAACATGATGACTGGAAGGTTTGGTGTATTAAATGCATTTTGATTTGTGACATTTTCAGCTTACCATGGGTCTATTTGGATGTAACCCATCGCACCCAAGGAGCAGCTGTATTTTTGCTTATCTATGTTCTTATAAATTTATGCTGCTGCTTGTATACGTGCACTTCATTCATGCGAGAGGGATTATATTCTGTCACACTCTCTCTTCTTTATCTTTTCCTCTGAGCGTGACATTTTCAAGATCCATCCATACTGCTATCTCATAGTAACTCTGCTGGGAGGAACTGCTGCAAAACATCCCAGGTGGTGCCCCACACCTCTTACTTCTCTGCTCTCCTTTGAAGGGTGCCACATTCATTTCCAGTTCTCTGTCACCACAGACAATACTGTGATGAGGAACCTCCTTATGGACCTGGTGACATGTTCCCCAGGATATAAACACACAGGAGAGAATTGATGGATTGTAAGGGGATGTATATACTGCCCTTTACACAATAGGACAGATTGCTCTCTGCACAAAGACCGAGCTCCCTTTCCTTCCCTGGAGCAGTGCATCTGGCTAGCTCAATATCCTTGCAAACACCTGGCATCAGCCAGCTTCATATTTTTGCCAGTCTAATTGGGATAAATTAGTATCTCACGTTTTAATTTGCATTGTTTGATTACTAATTATTTTAATCATCTCTTTGTATGTATTGCACAGTGTTGTGTAATTCATTTCTGGGATGACTATAAACTGCCAGTTAGCTTCTGTGGTGACTGTCAAGTGCATGTCCCCATCCTTTAGCCATCTTTCTGTTAGGGATTTTGTCTTATTATGGTCCAAATGTTAATCCCAGTTCTAGTTAAAGCACTGCAAATGTTTTCTCCTACCCTTTGATCTCTTGATCTTAACTTTACCCTTGGTGGTTTTCATTGTACAAGAGATGTTTAATGTTGATTCAGTTCAATTCATGTGTTCGTTGTGGGTTCAATCTTTTTTTTTCTTTTTTTGCAATATGATTTGTGCCTTGGAAGTTCTGTTTGAAAAGTCTCTGCTTCTGAGTCACAAAGATACCGCTTCTATTTTCTCTGATTAATTGTGTAATTTAGTCTGTTACATTTAGTCTTCAGCACACCAGTGAGATGGCACTGAGTAGGGATCCAGTGTTGTTTTTCTTCTATATAGTTATGAGTCTAAGTTCCTTATTTTTTACTAAACCATCTGTTCTTTTCCTATTGATTTGTGGCTTTGCCTCTCTCCTTTATTACTTCCCACACATACTGGGGTTTGTCTCTGATCTCTCCAGCCAGCACTGATGAAGCATAATGCTCTGTTTTAACCTCAAAACTCCACTTAAAAATTAATTATGGATTCATAGTATTATCAATATCTACTAGAAGTAGCCTCCACCTTATCTTTACTCATGCTTTTCAGGTCTATTCGTCACGAATCTTTATTTCTTCACACATAAATGTTATGGGAATTTGACCAAATTCCTTTAAAAACATACAAGCAGAATTTTGATCAAAGTTCCATGTGATTTATAGCTTGATTTTATGTACGATCAACTTATATTTGATTTATAACCTACACTGGCATCTTTCTAATATTATGTTACATGATTAAAGTACATGAACTATCTCTCCATTTATTGGCACATTCTATGTTGTTTTTGAATCAGTTAAAAAGTATTCTCTTTTGAGTTATCATGTAGTCTTGTTTAAATGAACTCTTGGATACTTTGGTTTCTTGTTTCTGTTAAGAATGGTATCTTACTTCTGGTGATATAGTATAAGAGATGCTATGGATTTTATAGGTTGATCTTTATTCTGCAACATTGCTAAATTTTTATTGCTGCTAATAATTTATTATTTCTGTTGATTTCTCAAGAGAGAAATGATACCTTCTGAAAATCTTGAAAGTTTCAACTCTTCTCTTTCAATCTTTAGACATGTTATTTTCTCTTTCTTCCAGGATTGTCCAGCACCCCCATAAGACAGCAGCAGTGAAAGTGGAATTATTGTTCTGACCCTCTCTTGAAGGAAATGCATCTAAACTTTCTTTGATACATATAAGTGTATATTTGCTGTAAGATTTTGACATATAAACTTAAGGAAATTTCCTTCTATTCTTACCTTGAGCTTTTAAAAAAATACCTATTTTAATCTTTTATAAAATAGGTATTGGGCTTTTTTCAAAAGCTTTTCTGAAAGACTGAGATAGTTATATTATTCTTTCGTTTTTTTATTTGGGGGCTTAATATTGATCTGATTTTGAGCTGTAAAACTTTTACTTGGATAAGGCTTAACTAATTTTGATATATTGTTTTCCAAATAAACTGTTGTGTTCACTCTCTCGTTATGCATCTATATTCACAAGTGAAATGAACCTATAATTTAATTTATTCTTCTATCTATGGACTCAAGATTATATTAAATTCATAAGTTGAGTTAGGCAGCTTTGATTTTTTCTACTTTTCTGGTACAACTTGTGTTATGACAAATATCTGAGAGGGAAAAAAAAATTAAAAGGAGGAAAAACTTATTTTGGCTCCCAGTTTGAGGTTTCAGTCCATGGCCTGGTGGCCCATTTGTTGTGGACCTGGGTGAGGCACAGCACCATGACAGCAGGAATGTGTGGCAAGACTGCTCACCTCACCATGGACAGGAAGGAGAGAGACAAGAAGGGGCCAGGGCAAAATGTAGTTTCAAAGATACACCCCAGTGACCTACTTCTACCCACCAGGCCCCGCATCTCCTCCTACTGACCCATGGATGAAGTTAGTTAGCTCCCTCACGATCCAGTCACCTCTCCATAGGGCCTCCAGCTGGGGACCAGGCATCTAACTCGAGTCTTTTTGGGTGGATACTTCCTATCCAAACCACTCTGGTCTAAGGTGCCTTTAAGGTTGATAAATTTCAACTGTGAGACTTACAGAGCCTGCAAGGTTTTTTTGGAAGGTAAGTCTGTGACTTTCATTTGAATTTGTTTAACACAAATTGAAACTACTCTGTGACTCAAATTTGTAAATTGAAAGTAATGCAAGTTTGGATTATAGCTTGGATACTGAATGTTTGTTAAAGACTTGGTACCCAGGGAGGTGCTCCTGGGAGGTGGTGAAACCTTTAAGAAGTGGGGCCTGGTGGGAGGGCCATAAATCCCCAGGGAGGATGCCTCCAAAGGGATAGTGGGGTTCCGCCCCTTCCACTCCATCTTTGTTGCTACTTTATAGGCTCCTGTGTGAGCCTCCACCATGATGTACTGGCTCCGTGCAGGTCCAAAGCAAGGGGACCCTTCATTGTGGACTGGAACCTCCACAGCTATAAGCCAAGATAAATCTAATCCCCCTCTCTCTCTCTCTCTTTCTCTCTCTCTTTCTCTCCTCTCTCTCTCAATCTCATTTCTCTTAGTCTATTTTTCCTTTCTTTTTATGGTATTGGGGATTGAACTCAGGGCCTTGCGGTTCCTACCTATGCTAGGTAAGGCACTCTACCACAGAGCCCTTAATTTTTAAAAATATTTTCTTTTTCATCTTCTTCACTGTTGTGTGCTGGCAGAGTTTTTTCAATCTGATCTCCCAACTCATGAATTGCTCTTTAGCCATATCAGTTACTAGGTATCCCTTTATTTCATTGTTTATTATATGTTTCTCATACCCCATGTTTCTACTTGCTTCTTTCATTTTTAATTCTTGCTAATATCTTCCTGTTTCTTTAAGTGTGTTTGTAATGCTTATTTAAAATTCTTGATCCATCTGTTGATATTCTTTCTGCCAGTTGGCAAATGTTGTGCAGTTTGTCTGCTTGTGCTGATTTGAATGTGTCACCAAATTTTATGTACTGGGAACTGAATCACTAAAGTCGTATGTTGTTTGGAGGTATGGCTGTTGAGAAGTAATTAGGATTAGATGAGGTTTGAGGGTGGGGACACCATATGCAATTAGTGATTTATAAGAAGAGGAAGAGGGACTAACAAGCTTGCTCTACCTTCTCATGTGATGCCCCGTGATGCCTTGGGACACTGCAGAAGGTTCCACCAGCAAGGCCTCACCAGATACAGCCCTTCTACCCGAGACTTCTCAGCCTCCAAACCGGAAAAAAATTAATTTCTTTATAGATTTCCCTGCTTGTGGTATTATGTTACAGCAACAGAAAACAGACTGAGACAGTTTATTTATTTATGTTTAGTTGTATTGTTCTGGTCACTTGACCTGTGAACTTCTGTTTCTCCTGTTTCCTCTACTTAACACTATTCTGTCTCTACTCTAGCTTGTAACATGTATTGGGAAGAGCCCAGGGTGTCTTGGGCTTTTGGTGGAGAGCCCTAGAACCCAAGGAATTAGTACTGATCCTCTGGGCTATTAGCATGGAATAGCCAGACAACTCCTCAAGTCAAGTCATCATCTTTAAACTTTGAGGATTAGGTAAGACTAAGAGGAGGTGGGCCCCATTCCAGGGTGTGGGAGGGAGGTAGTGAGGGATGACT
Source organism: Castor canadensis (assembly GCF_047511655.1). Lineage (NCBI taxonomy): Eukaryota > Metazoa > Chordata > Mammalia > Rodentia > Castoridae > Castor > Castor canadensis. The sequence goes on along the minus strand of NC_133386.1, from coordinate 52,542,428 downwards.
GAAAGGTTAGCTGTTTCCTCCACAGCTGTTTTCATCACTTGTTTGTTTTGTTGTTGCTTTGGGTTTTTTTTTTTTTTAATTTTTGTGACAGGGTCTTACTACATAGCCCAGGCTGGCCTCAAACTTACTATCCTCCTTCCTCAGTCTCTGAAACAATGGGATTACAGGCATCTGCCACCAATGTTTGGCTTGTTTTCATCACTTCTGTCCCCTTGACAAGTGTTTGAGTTGCCACAAATTTGCTCTGCAGAGCAAATTTGATTTTGTTTTTCATAGAAAAGGGTTTTCAACTGGTTGCAAGGTTTCGGTAGATCCCTGACAAATGGAGAGAAGGAAGAGAAAGGAATGGACTTTCTATTGTGTGGTCACTAAATGCTGAGTGTTGCAAAATATGTGAAGTGGGAAGGAAATTTATTCTACAAAATTTGTTTCATTTCTTTATTTTTCTGAATTAGGTGGACCAGTCTGGGTCCCACCTACATTATAGAGAGTTCCCGGAAGGAGGCCACTGGGGACTGATGGGCAGTTAGTTGCCCTTTCAGGCACATTCTAGGCTGCAGGCTCTTCTGGAACACCCATGAAATGGGAGATTTGAGAAAGGGTCCTTGTTTCACAAAGCTGAAGAATGAACTTCATGGGCAATGATTAAAGTGTAAAGTGGGAGAGTAGAGCCCCCAGAGTTGGGGGGGTTCACAAGAGATGGCACCCCAAAAATGACATAGTCTGAGGGTTTTCCATTTACTCCAGGGCAGTACTCAATCTCAATACTAATTAAGTGTGCAGAAAGCAGCATTTTGGTTGGCTGTGCCTGCAAACGTTCAGATTGGTTGGTCCTGATCCTCACCTTGTCAGTCCTGCCTTTCTTTCTTTCCACTCTCCAAGTTCACAGGGAGGTCATAATGGAGGTTTCCAGGGTCCTTTCTTCTGAGATTTCCAAAGCAACAACCCATAATGTCCAATCTCCCTCCCCCAAATGCACACACACACACTGGGGGCTAAACAGATACGAGGTGGAGCCAATGCTCACACATTCTAGAGTCCACACATTTGCTGATCCTCTCCTCCCACCCCACTTTTGACTGGGGCCCCATAGGTAAGGGTGTGAAGACAGCTCAGAACCTTAAAGACACAGCCCCACTTTTCTGAGGATGAGCCTGGCCAAGATAAACCAGTTAGATTGTCATCCTTGTTTTTAAATATTTGCCTTTCTACACATGGTTTATGTCATATAACTCCATCCCACGGCCCTGTGGGAGCTGCCACAGTGCCCAGGCCACCTCAGCCTGGTGTGTGTGTGTGTGTGTGTGTGTGTGTGTGTGGAGAGAGTTGGGGTCTGGGAGCTTCCACTAAGTCTCCCTTCTCAAGGTCTTGCCCTCTCCCCAAGGGCAGCCAGTGTCTAGGTGCTGGTAGATGGAGGGCGTGGGTGAGGCACAAAGGCCCTGGCCTCCTTGACTCAGATGGTACCACTCTGAAAGGCCATATGTGAGGCTCCCTGTGAACATGGCTGGGGTCTTGTACCTGATTGTCCCTGCTACTCCCTGACCCAGTCCTTTCTTCCCTCCCTTGATCAGAGTGTGTTCCTTCCATCCCTACCTCAGAGTGTGTTCCTTCAGGCCTGGCAGAGGCCCCAGACATGGTGGATGTTTATATTTTCACTTTATGGGTGTGGCAACTGAAGCTTTGGGAGCTTTACGTAACTTGTCTAAACCAGAAATGTATTATTTGATTACCAGATCTCTGGCTGCCAAGCCTCAGTGGGGAAGTGATGTAGTGTAATCTCACTTCCATGCCTCAGGCCCACAGTTACTTCACAGACACACACACACACACGCACACACGCACACACATTTTTGCACTATGCTTACCGCTTTTATTTTTGGCAGTACTGGAGTTGAACTGAGGGTCTTACACTTGCTAAATAGGCACTCTACCACTTGAGCCACTCCACCAAGAAGAGGATCAAGTGTGAGGTAAGATGAATACATTCAGTCACATTTAGTTTAAAGTGCTTAGAGACATTTAAGCACCAACTATCAAGGAGGCTATCAGTGACAGGACTGCTGGACTAGAAGTCTCATTTGTGGAAGAAGTCAGCATGCCCTGAAGGGTGGCCAAGGTCACTCATGGAGCAGTTAGAATAGGAGGAGAGAAGAAGCACGAGGAATCCCGACAGTTCATGGCTGGTGAGAGGAGAAGGGGCTGACAAAGAGACTAAAAGAGCTTCCAGACAGCCAGAAACAAAGCAGGAGAACTTCAGGTCTGGGAAGCTACTAGAAAAGAAAAGGAAGTGCTTTATCAAGAGAACTTTGCTTATGGCCATGGACTAACGGGAGTCAGATTCGCCTTCCTGCCTTAAACAACTGCTAAACCAGACCAAGAGCTATGAAATTGAAGGTTTTTAGGCATTGAAAGAACAGGAGCAGAACAGTGGTCCCTAAGAGAAGTGGGGTCTACAAGTGACACAGTCAACTGCCTGGAGTGTTTCTAGAAGCTTGATGAGCAGGGCCTAAGGGTCTTCTAGGATCAGGAAACAGAAGTGAGAGTTCTGGAGAATAATTTATTTTTTCCCCAGCCTCTTCCTCCAGCCAGCTTAAGTGCTTTGAAATCTGTGGAGAAACTTGCCTGGAAGTTCAATGTCACCCCTGTGTGTTAACTTCACAGTTAGAAACAGCTGACAGAAGACCACCCAGCCAGCCCAGGTAGCCCACTCTGTGGAAGAGAGAGCTGTGGTTACCACTTTGCCCAACTCTCCCCAACACCTCCCCAAGTCATTTTAGTCTGCTTTGGTTTATGCACTCCTCAAGCCGACCCCTGCCCTCTGAGCAGCCCAGCCCGGCAGTGACAGGTAGAAGACCTTTGTTTAGCATCAGTCATTGGTTAGGACCAACAGCTTCATATAGAGGAAGTGATCCCCAAACCAATCTGCCCCAGGGCAGGAGAGGTGGGAGTCAAAGAGCCAGTGCTGCCACCAACAGCCGACTGCACCACTGCAAAGGAGAGGGAAAAGCAAAGCAGAACCTCCACCCAGAAAAGGAGCTCAGCAGTGAGAGTGCTTCCTTGAGAACAGGGTGAGGAAAATGTGTACCACCCTTCACATTAGTTTTCTGAATTTCTGCTTAGAACATCTGTGCCCATCAGATAAGACAGGAACTCAATTAGGCTCCAAATGTCACCACTTCTAGTAATTACAGTTAGTTATAACAAACAATAGAAAAAGCTCAACAATGGGTCTGATTTGAAACATTAACTTTAAAAATGCTCACAAATGAATCATTTAATTTACAATCAACTTCTATTTTTTTTTTCTCTTAGAGATAGAAAATAGATAATTACTGAGAAAATAATTGGGGGAAAATTTTCCACGTACATAATTTGTGTCTAGAAACAGAAACAAACATTTCTCTGGAATGTACAAATTGATTCTGTGTACACTCTGCTATCATTATAGGAAAGCTAACGCGTTCGGTGCAAGAAATTCTACTTGAAAAACATCTGTGATTTCAGGCATGTCAAACTTGAACTATGCATGCGTGGCTGTGTGGGTGTGCATGTGCTCCCCATAACAGTCTCTGTGCTCCTCGTTCTTTGTAACCCACGCAGAAGTGGGCATGGAAAGATTAAAAAAGCCTCAAGCTGCTGTACCCAAGGCGAATGTCTGATAGAGTCACACGAAAAAGTAGGATAGAGTCAGTGGCTGCTGTGCAATGGGGAAGACTTCGTAACTATAGCAACTTGCTTTAGAAGTTGTTCTTTCTCTGCCAAAAATAAGGTAGGCCCGTGTAAGCCCTCCTGCCTTCACATGACAGGGAGAGAGAAGCCATTTAAGAACGCAGCAGGCCAGCATGGAAAGTAATCTTCCTGAAGTTACCACACTACGTGGGTCTGCGAAGGCACAAACTGGGAGCAAGAATGAGGACGACCTAGGAAGGTTGAATACAGAGTTGATTTTAAACTCTTGCAAATGGAACGAGAATTCTTTGTAATGAATACAGAACCCAGCTGTGGCCATAATACTATAAACTGTCAGGGGACCCAGAAAAGGATTAGTTTGTAATCAGGAGCCAGGACCACTAACCCAGTTAGGGTTGGGGTGTTTCCTTCAGGCTCCTTGGGGGAGAAGGGGCTGGTGTTAACATTAGAACCGCACCATGCAGAGATGGATTTTTCTAGTTGAGGTGATTTTTAAAAAATGTTTAACTGTTAGTAATTTGTAGATAGCAGTTCATTTTTCAAATCCTTTACATTGTTGTTAGAAAGCCTGGAGCAAAAACAGAGTTCTTCAAATATGTTCAAAGGGTCATGTGCCAGGAGAGCCTGTGACCTTCAGTAATCGGGTCTCTGGAGTGGGCTGCAGGTAAGCGGCTGGCACACTGAGCAGGGTCTAGCATATTGTATATGAGACTGACCCAAGCTCAGTCCATTCATCTCACTGCAGCACTCAGCACTGTTGATTTCTGTCCTGTCTTGAAGCATGGCCTCCACTTGGCTGCAGGACTCTCTCTTCTCCCACCTCACTGGCTGCTCTTGCTCACCTTCTCCTCCCTAATCATTCCTTCTCCATCACCTCCATTCCCTACGTGATCCCATTAAGAGAATGGATCTAACCACACCTGCAAGCTAATGACTGCTCTGTTTATCCGCTCTTGGACTTAGCCTGACAGAGCCACTTTCTCAATGTGTCCACATGGATGTGTAGCAGGCATCACAGACACAGCATGTCCCCATCTCTCTCCTCTTAGCAAATAGGCTATTTCACAAAGTACATCCCATATGGGTGCCCACTTAGCCCCTCCTTACTCCCATCCTGGTGTCTGCCACTACCATCTCTCCTGGACTGCTCCAGTGGCCTCCTGAGCTCCTGGACTTTGTCCTTGCTTTATCTTACAGTCTGTCCTCCACATGGCAGCCAGAATCTTTTCCAACACAAATTAGATTCTATTACTATCTTGCTCAAAACTGTCCAATGTCTTCCTGTCACGCTAGGAATAAAAGCCAGAGTTCTTGCCCTGCTGGCCTTTCAGCTGCTCCTCCATCTCCACCTGCTTGTCCCACCTCCCTCCCCCGCACTCCCTGTGCTCCCAACATGCTGGTTTTCTTTGCTGTTATGAAGATGGCCTCAGAGCTCCACATTTGCTCTTTCTTTTGTATATTCTCTCTGGTCAAGTTTCTGTGCTCTCCCTAGAGACCCTCTGTCTATTTTACTTAACTACCCCCCCTACACACATACACACATTCCAGACCATCTCTTTATCCTGCTTTATTTTTCTTTGCCACACGGATCACTGCTTGTGTTATCATAGGGAATTTGTCTACCTTAGGCAAGTGCGAGGTTCATAAAAACAGGAGCATTTTCTTGTCCAGTACTTTTCTTTTCCCCCGGACAGAATACTGCAGTGCTTGGCACAAGGTTAGTGATCAGCAAATATTTGTAAATGAGTGAATAAACGCATGCAGAAAAAAAACAACTGCACATTTGTATAACAGGTTGTTTGCATGTTGGTTCAATGGCTTTCAAATCTCTTTTGATATTGTTGCTAAATGATCTGGCTCCTTTAACAAATCAGGTGCAAAATAAGTCATTCTTCCAGAGAATTAAAAACATTTGGGCTAAAACGTGGCACTATGTCATGCCTCTGATATCAAAGATATTTGAGAAATCAGCTAACAGAGAGTAAGAGTAGAATTAGGACAACAGAGATGGAGATGAACATGTTAAAAAAGAAAGGAATTAGGACAATAGGATTTTGAAGTTGGGAGAGACTTCTCCCTGTACCTTCCTCCCCAACGAGCTTATGATGTACCCTGCCCTTCTAACCTGTATCCTGTGAGCTTACCTGCTCCAGGCTTGCCTACCTCCTAATACGGGGGCCTCTCTAAGAGGAACTATCCTTCTAGTTGCTATAATAAATAAATTTTCTCTATAATGTTACAGAAATTTTAATAATAGCTACTTTAACAGTAGCTCATGTATCGAGCATCAGTGTGTGCTACACATTTAACCATCAGTCCTCACCACCATGAATGGAATTGCTAATTGTCTCATTCCACACAAGAGGAAACCAAAGCTTAGAGAGGCTAAATGACTTTCTTGTCCAAGGTTACAGAGCTAGTAAGATCACCTATACAATCTCTCCTTACCTAGAAGAGGTCTTATACACCCCTGGTCTCAAGTTCCTCATTTTGATGACAAAGCTAGGACAATGAGAAACTGAGCGACTTGACCAAGGTTACATAGCAGGCAATAGCTCACTGGTGGACAGTGGGAATAGGGAGGGCATCCATGTCCATGTTCTCTCCCTTTTCCAGTTGCTTTGAAAGACACCAGAGATATTATTATTGCCCTTGGGAAGTGAGCAGCAAGAAAGTTTTATGGTGGAACCATAACTACTACAAGCTAAACATAAGACCAATGGAGGAGCCAGGCGCTGGTGGCTCATGCCTGTAATCCTAGCTACTCAGGAGGCAAAGATCAGGAGGATTGTGGTCTCCACAGAGATCCTATTTCAAAAAACCTATCTGGTGGAGTGGCTCAAGGTGAAGTCCCTGAGTTCAAACCCCAGAACCACCAAAAAAAAAAAAAGACCAATGGAGGAACCTGCCTCCAGCATCCTAAATAAGAGAATAGGAGTAAATAAAGAAAAATTTGGAACTTTATCTCAGCTCAATTTAACTGGAAAGTATGACTCTTTTTGTATTTGGAGTATTTCTTTCTTTTTTACTTCTTTTATTACAAGTATTGGGTGGTGTCACTTAAAAAGTACACTTAAGAAAGTTTTATTCTGCTGCTTCCAATGAATAATTATACTTATTTAATACCTGGCTCAGGCCATTAATCCCAGCTACTCAGGATCTTGAACTCAAAACCAAAATACAAACAAAAGCGCTAGGGTGTGGCTCAAGTGGCAGAGCACTTAAGTTTGAGGTCGTGGATTCAAAACCCAGTACTGTAATAAATAAATACATACATGCATACATAAATAAATAAACCTGGCTTAGTATTCTCCTTTTTTTTTTTTTTTTTTTTGGCAGCCCTGGGGTTTGAACTCAGGGCCCCACGCTTGCTGGGCAGGCACTCTGCCAGCAGGTTATAGTCTTCATGTTTCTTAATTTTACCATATTCAAAACTCCTGTGTATTGTCCAGATGGAGACATTTTTTTCCCTCTACAAATCCTTTTTGCTTTTATTGTTGTACTGAGTGGGGGTACACTGTGGCATTGACAAAGGTTCTTACAATGTATCAAATATATCATACTTGAATTCACCCCCTCCACCGCTCTCCTTTATCTCCCTTCCCCGACAGATGAAGTCTTGATGGTCTGTAACATTGCCAGAACATACTCTAATGTTCTAAGACCCAAATACACAAGGCATGCCCTGAACAAGCCACTTAATCTGTCTGGGCCACAGTTTAACACAGGGGATGGGGCCTATCTTACTCCGTGGTGCTGCATGGTTTTACATGTAGACTAATAGCCATACTCATAGAATCACGTATTTAACTATGAGGCACAACTTGTTTTATGTCCATTTCTCATTGCATGCTCACAGAATTCCTATAAAACAGGTACTGTTAGCATCTCAACTTTACAGAGGAAGAAACTAAAGTTCAGAGAGGTTAAATTTGCCCAAGGTCACTCACATGCCAGGTTAGTAGCAGAGCTGGATGTATAAAGTCTGGCTGTCTACCTGATCCTGTGCTGCTAACCACAAGGAGTGGAAGAACCATGAGAAGCAGAGGAACCCACACAGCACTTCCCTCATAGGACAGGTGGAGAAATTAGAGCCAAGACAATGTAAGTGACTTTCAAAGTCACACTGACGGCTAGGCAGTGGAGGAGCCAACACAATGCTCCTCTTGGCTATATTCCATGACATTCCCTCGGGTGGATTCTGGAGAACGCAAGACAAGTTTTTGACTAGACTCTGGGCCTGATTAACTCACCTTTTGTCTGGGAACATATTAAAAACAGATTTTTAGAAGTTGTATGCATCCCCTATGCTTCAGGTCTATACATTTACGTAAGAGACTTAAGCTTGGCCCTAGGTATCTTTTTTTAACTTCTTTTTTAACTGAAATCTTATTTTGAATTTGGACTCAGAATCTAATCTGGGTTTCACAAGGATGTTCTCTGGGGAATCCTAGTCCTCCACAAGAGCTTAGCCCACAAGTTCCCTGAAAGGTGGACCTGTAGAAGATTGGGGCTGAACATGAATGACCTGTATCTTCTCTACATGCTAAAACCCTAAAACAGTCAGTGTTCATCATACCGTCTGCAGACTTGAATTTAAGGTTGCTGTTAGATTAGGGCAATGTTTTCAACTCTGGTTGCACACCAGAGTCACCTGAGAGACTTTTAAAACCTAGTCATAATATGGGGCTCACACACCACTGAAACCAGTTACTTGAAAGACTGATCATTGAATGTGAGAGTGGAGTGGGAACACAGATGGGAATAACATGTTCTAGAAACACTGGTCAGGTTGTTATACTATAATTGGAGACTGTTGCAGTATTTTTTGAAACTAGACAGGTGTGCTGTTGCTTAGACTCCCAGGTGTGGGTTAGTCCTGAGTCACAGGTTCCCCACCCACCTCATTCTTTTTCCTATAATCTACATGGTGCTTACCTGGCTTTCTTTTTTGAAGTGCTCACTTTTGTGAAGGTGTATATACCTCTGTATTCTCTATTTTATTATTATATTTGAAAAGATATTTACATGTTGCAATATTCAAAAGCCATACAACAAAACAGAGTAAAACACTGAGTCTCCCTATTTCCCTGCCTCTCAGCCTCTTGGTTTTCCACACTGGAGTCACCAGTTTGCAGTTCATGGGGTGTCACTGCAGATGGTTTATGCATGGGTAAGCAAATGTTATGCACATGGATTAACCCAGGTTAAACATTGGCCAGATTTGCTTTTCTGCCCGCCCCCTCCTTTCTCCTTTCACCCTTACAACTTACACAGATCCTTCTTTGCCTGTATGAAGAAAGCAACGACAAGGACCTTGCAAGTTCTCATGGTCCTATTTCTGAGGCCCTGTGCAGTGGCACCAAGGAACATTTGCTGTCTTCCTTTCTCTTCTGTACTGAACAGTAAAGCTCTTCAAATCTTACCACCCTTCTCCCACCCAGCCTCATGAGTTCCTTACTCCATCTAGCCCAGTTTTCTGCCCTTCCTTCATGAAAGTACTTCTCACTAGGAAGTGGCTCTGCATTTACAGTGAAGGTGGAATGATGTCATGGGTAGTAGGCCATTTGGGGACTTGGTAACCTCATTTGGAAATTACGCATCTCAGAGGAAATTATGGTCCATGGTCACCCTGAGCAACCTTTCACATGTAATTTAGGGAAGACACAAGGGCCTGGACTATGATGTTAAAAGTTGGAACTCAAAGGAAGAGGTAAATAGAAGAGTACAAAGAAAAATGAATGCAACTCATAACTGACAAGGCTCAGGTAGTGGAAAGAAAAGCGTGAGTAACTCTACACATTAAAATCAAGATTTTGAGCTCAAGTGGCCAGAAGAATGGTGGAATCTTTGTCAAACAAGAAATTCCTTGCAAAGGGCTTTCACCACTCTTTTCTTCTAGGTTAAATACTAGACTCATCAAATTTCGGAGGCAACCAGGCATGGGAAATTCTGTGAGGTAATAGAGTTTGTCTCTGACCCTTCTCTGCACCTTTTCTGTTTCAACCTTCTGCAGATTCCATGGGTCATTCTTCCACGGGGCTGCCTGTCATCTAACTCCTGCCAAAGTGATGACCGGTATCAAGTGTGGGCTGATAAAGGCAAAAGCTGTGCCCTCTTCCAGGATTACTTACATTTTCAAAGGTGACTCAGGAAGACGTAAAGCCATAAAAGAAAAAAAAAAAGTACCAGCAGGAGTGAGATTGATGGGCCCTAGGATTAGTTTTTAAAACAAGCTCAAATCAGCACAGTCACAAAGTTAATTCCACTATTGTGACCTTAATTTCAAAGCTTTTCTTGCCCAGACTATTGCCTAACTGATGGGTGGGTGGCTCTGTAATTATATGAAGCACAAGTTACTTTCTAGCCACCCATTCATTTATTTTAAAAGTTAACAATGGAGGTTGAATAATTTTCTTCCATATTTCCTGATAGCCTGTTTTTTGTGGGATTTTCTGTGATACACTGTTGCCTTTCCCTTACAGGGAATATGTAATGTTTAACGTATTGTGGAAGACAGCAGAAAATTCCATCGCTATATCAAAAGCTTTCATGGAGACATGAAACTCTTCTAAAGAGACAATTCATTTCCCAGCAAGTTGAAAGCAGCTGATCTGCTGTCATGGCCTTGTCCACACACTCAGACCACAGCCACGGACTCCATAATGCACAGACAACAGGCACCAATTCTGATCCAGCTGGGTATAGCAGAGGTCCAGCCAAAGAAAAAACTGCTTAATCCCCTGCAGGCATTCAAAATTGAAGATATTCACACTGTATGTGAAGGAGTAGGGCACTGTGGCAAAAAGCAATGGGCGCTGGCACTAGGCTGTTTGGGTTTAACTACTAACTCTACTACTTACTACTTAGGTGATCTCAAGATATTTATTTAATCTGCCATGCCTTGGATTCTATAAAGTGGGGACCATATTAATTCCTGCCCTATAAGTGGTTGGGAAAATGAAATTACATAATACATATGACAGATGTGTCCGATGCTTATTAGCTGTTCATGTGGTTAGTAATTGAAATATTTCATATTACTTCAGATTTTACAATTACTTTTAGTTTGCTAAAATGTGATTTTTTTTTTGTTCTTAAACCATTTCCCTCTCTTGTACTAGAAAGTTTCTCTCTGATGTCCTGAGGCTACATGTAGCATAGTACTATAGCAGTTAAGCCACAGGCTAAGTTCTAGAGATGTCAAAGCTATCTTTAAATTCCCACTGCCCATTAGGGCAACACAAGCCTCCTCTTTATACCCCTTCATTATCCCACTGGGAGAAGATTCAGTTTCAACTGAACTCAGCCAACAGCTTTCCCTTGATTCTTCACAAAAGCCCCAGTGGAGACAAGACACTACATAGCAAATACCCTCCACATTCATGTCACCTTTTTTAAAATGTGTATAGCAATATAAGACTTTAGAGATACAAAGCTCATCTGAATATATCATCTCAATGAAAAGCAGACCTGTAATAGCTCAGGGTTTGGAGAAAACCAATGCCATTAGGGACTTGGGTGACATCTAAATAGAAACTGAATGGGGCTTTTTTCATCATTTTTTTTTTTTTATTGCACCATAGAACTATTCTAAAAAATATTTGTTGAATGTTTATGCTAGGTGCTTTCTCTTTATCAATGCCTGTCACACAAATGTTAATTAATGTTTGTGGGACTTGAAGGGTAATGGTAGTCTCCAGCACTTAAATTGGGAGGCTGAGAATATTTTATTTAAAAGTATCATCATTTAGTATATCCTCTGTTTCTTGACATTTAAATAGAATGCTTTTTCTAAAATACCGTAGCAGAAAGAAATTTTTACTCTATCTTGTTTTGGACAGTTTCTGTATTTGTGGATGTCAGCAGGCAGGATTCCAGTAAGGAAGCATAGTGAGTTTTAAAAATTAAAGTCACATGCTACCTTAAGATAGTTGGTACTGCTATTGATAAAAAATTCACTTTGATAGTATGATTTTTAGGTATTAAAAATAGAGCATTTTGAAAGAACTCCACATATTGCATATTTTCTCTGAAAAGACAATTTGTTTCCTGATGGAAAAAAAAGGGGCTGAATCAAGGGTTGGTGTTAAGAAGTCTAATATCTTGTTGATAAATTACAGAAGCATATACAGAATGTCTAAAAGGCAGTTCATGCTAGAATATATTAAATAAATTTACATAATTTATGTATTTTTCTCTAATCAACTTTCCAAGAAACTAAATAAAGCAGTTTAATTGTCCCAGACTCAGGAGGCTAAAGCAGGAAGATTGAGAGTTCAAGGCCAGCCTGTACAACATAGCAAGACCCTGCCTCAACAATGACGAAAAGTGTTTTAACTTTAATCCAGGCTAGGGATGGCTCTTTTTCATACCATATTCTATGCTATCTAATCTCTTACTCTGTTTCTAGAAGGACTAGATTTCATATTGGATAATGGGCTACCTGGTAAGATTTATCCAAAGATCTCAAAAGGCCACATTTAGAATAATGGGGTCACAACAATGGGGTTGGAAGAGCTCAGCAGGTTACCACAGTTGGATTAAACCTGATCATTCTTCCTCTATGCTTGTTGAGCCATCACCTACAGATTTTCTTAGTATTAAAATCAAGACAGAAAGAGCTCAAGCTAACATCAATCCATCCTTTTTTAGGTGTGAGTTTAGAGGTACCCTAGAAACACTGGCTCAAAACTTTTCAAAATGCCCCAAATTACCTGTTAATTACCACTGTTTTGGTATTGCCATTTCTGGTCTTTAATTTTTCCTGTTAAAGATCTTATAGGCAATAAAATAAACTATTAGTGATAAACTTCAGTGCTAGAGATGAGGAAGAAGATGGGTGAGTTTTGCTGATGAGATGGGGTGAAGCAGTAGTTTCTGCTGAGAAGCCAGGAAAGGGAGGGATGAACTGATGCTAGGGGACTGCAGACCTGCCCAGCACACTGGAAACAGTAGGATTGAGGTAGTAAGGAATGGGATACATGGGGCGGGATGATATGGAGAAGGCCTTGGGAGTGAGGTGGGAAATTTATTCTGGAAAGAGAAAATGGAAACTACCTATCAAAAGTGAAGTCTCTCTCTGCATTTACGTATCTATGCACACACACGTGTGTGATTCTTTCCTTCCCTTCCACCCCCAGGCTGGACCTACCTGGTGAATCTAATCCAGCATCAGTGTTGGTCTTTTAAAGACTTAAAAAAAACTCTAAAATATAATTTTCAAATATAATTTTTAAAGCGTTCATGTAGATGCACAGGAAATCAATGTGAATCAAATCCCTGTATAGCTATCCTTATCTCAACTAGTAAAAACCCTTGGTCCTTCCTATTATTGCTTATACTCTCACTTCAACAAAATTAGAGATAAGGGCAAATAGTTTCTGCCAGGTAGCAAGGGGTAAGCGGGGATAAGGGAGGGAGGAGGGGTGGTAAGGGAGGGGGTGGGGGGAAGGGGGAAGAAATGACCCAAACATTGTATGCACATATGAATAAAATAAAAATTAAACAAATAAAATGTTTATGTAGAAAATGCTTAAGCTGTAGAAAATGATAATCTCATGATCTAGAGATATTTTGTTGTATTTAAGTATTCTATGTGTTTATATTTGCATAATTGTGCTCATGCCTGTAATGTTTTTAAGAATCTGAATATACGTTTCCTCAACTCTTAAAAAAAGGATTCAGTGTTCTCTCCTTGTAATAAAACCTCAGGGCTGTTTCCCATGGCGTACCATCCTCTTCCTCCAAACTCTTGCCATGGTTTAATCATTTATTTGGTTTACTTTTTAGCTGCTGTTCTTTAGGCCTTCTGCAGCCATGAAAATGAAGGCTGGGTAATTTCCTCTCTTGAGTTCAAGATTTTTCTTCAGTAGGTCTTGTTAGTTGAACCCCTCCCCTTTTGCTCCCCTGTAACATAACATGATTATTGTGATTGTAATCTACAGTGCAAGGGAAATCTTTGGTAACTCAAATGACTGACAGCTTAGACTGTCTCATTCAGACCCATGTACACGCTCCCTTTCCTAGTTTTCAGTCTTGGGTGGGGGGGGGGGGGCGTGGGAGTAAAGAGGGTGAAGGGGCCTTTTGCTGGCCCTGAAAGCTTTTTAACCCCAAGCTAGGTTGGATTCTCCCATTCAGACAGGCTATCCCTGCCTCTGGAAAAGAATGTTTTCCTGCCTGGGTCTAAGCCCTTTCACAGCAAATCTGCTCTCCTAGCTTTCAGACCAACCTGCCTGCTATCTTCTGGGCCCTACTAAGAAATCAATCACCCAGCAGACAAGGCTTTGTCTACAGGCTCCACCCAACAGCTCTGTACCTAGTGTACTAATCAGAGGTAACTATCTCCCCTCAGCAGATCCCAGTCTTCAAGTTCATTCTTCCCTGTCCTAGCTGTTCTTAGTAGTAAGCTGAGTGTACCCAGCCTCCCCAGTGGAATGAACTCTCTGTAGCTCCCAAGGAACTAAGAAGCCGACATCTTCTCTGAAAGGGAACCCTGGTGCTGTACACCCTGTCCCTGTCCTTGCAATATCTAAGTCACACCAGGGAGGGACATCCTTCATAAGAGTCACACTGTTCACTTATACATGAGAATATTAAAAAGTTAATCATCTTTTTCTGGGAAAACAGATATTTCATATGGTTCAGCCTAATAAATGTCATCAACAAGAAAGTAAGTGTTATAGTCTATTCCCATACTGAACTAGTACTCAAGCAGTGAAAATGGATCAACTAAAGCCACGTAAATCATCATAGATGAAACTATAAAACATCTTGCTGAAAAAATGCAAGCTTCAGAAAAATACAAAGTTTGAAAGCATGCACAACACTATATATTACTTAGGGATATATATGCACTTTCTTGATATATATACACACATAAGTATAACTATATGTTTGTATATTCATATATACATATATAATAAAATATAAGTAAATACATGGAAATGATAACACAAAATTCATGGTAGTAGGTACTACTGACAAGAAGATAAGTAGCTTCAACTGAAAGTGTATTTCTTAAGATGAGTAGAGGATATGTGGGTGTTCATTATAAGCAGGATAGACACAGCTATAAGGTGTCATGAAAATCATTCAAAAATTAAAAAAATAAGCCGGGCACCAATGGCTCATGCCTGTAATCTTAGCTACTCAGAAGGCAGAGATTAGGAAGATCCCAGTTGGAACCCAGCCCAGTCATATAGTTTGCCAGACTCTATCCCTAAAAACCCCTTCACAAAAAAGGGTTGGTGGAGAGGCTGTAGGTGGAGGCTTTGAGTTCAAGTCCCAGTACTGCAACAAACAAAAAGTTAAAAAAGTATTTAAAAAGTCAGATTCCTGAATTAAGTTGGAACCAGGAAGTAAAGCTGAAAATCACTAAGAGCAGCAGAGAACTGAATTTATAAGTGCCTATATTCCTTCCATCCCACCCCTTTTCTTTACATGCTAATGAGTTGTAGTCTCCCTAGATGAGTAATTCAGTCTGAGAAAGGAAGGTAATTCCTTGACCAGAAAGGAATGCCCTAAAAGGTTATACCTATTATCTCCATGTTTTTGAGTAATAATAGATCTGATTTAAACTCACTGTCTGCATGTCTGGGAGCTCAGCAAAATGATTAGGAGTTGCTAGGTGACATGACCATCTGTCTAGGTAAGGGTTCAGGCTGAAATCCCCCAGCCTGGAAGTATAAATATACCTGGGACAAGGACCACCATTTTGAGCCTCTTTGCTCCCATCTCCTGCATTGTTGGGCAGGAGTTGCTGCTCTTTCTACTTCTCCCTGCTTTGCTAAATAAATCTTTTCTGGTCTTCCACTTTGTGAGTTCTCCTTTTTTGTGAAACCCCCTCAAAATGCTTTTCATCATGGATTTCAAGGGCCTTGGATATGAAGGGTTATTGGGGAGCAAAGTTAAGGATTCACGCCCCTCTCTTACTAGGAATCCTCTTTGTCCCCAGAATACTTCCTGGTGACAATTATGTAATTTATAAATTTTATGTTGCACATGACAAATAAAAAAAGTCTTCCAGCCTTCTCTGTAACAAGATAGTTCAGATATTTTATTAAAGTTGGCTGAAATTATGATAAAATCATTTATGGTGGTGCATGCCTCTAACCCCAGCACTCAGTAGGTGAGGCTGGAGGATTGCAAGATCAAGGTCAGTTTGGGAAAAACATTGAGACCCTGTCTCAAGAAAACAAACAAACAAAATTATGGTAAGAAGATGCTGGCTCTATTTTCTTAGGAAGAAAGCCTCTATAGTATTTTAGTTAACTGGACAATACATTTTTCTTATTTAAGTACATATCACAGTAGAAAAGTTAAACTCTAATTAAAATCAGCTCTTCTTTTTCTTAAGACTAAATGTAGAATCAATGTAGATCCGGCATTAACTTCCTAAACTAGCATAAGCAAAATGACTAAAATTTTGTTCATCTCTATTCAGGTTTCAGTGTTTTAAGTCATTATGGCCAATAATAAAATGAAGTATAAACAACTATTAATATTATTCCAGAATTTATACATTTTTTGTTAAAATAGTCTGAGAATATCTTTTATTTACCTGGCATCAAAGTAGTGCCAAGACCACGTGCACAGAATCCCAGATAATTAGAAAATTAGTATTTATAAACTGGTTTGTTTTTATTTTTCTTTAAGATACTTTTCTTTTTCTACACGTAAGACTGGCACTATGCACAATTATTAGAAGCCACAATTAATATTTGGATAGTGTTAGCATTTGCAAATGTTTTCAATGTGAGATAATTAGTCAAAATTCTTTCCCTTGCAGGTTTCTGATACAAACCATACAAACAATTCATTCCAAATAACAATAGAAACCGTGGAATTATATCCTATACTAAAAAAGGAATGAAACAAACAATTTTAGCCATGCTTTTGAAGACAGTAAATTATGTTCATTTAGAGCCATAATATAAAATACCACAATATTCCTGTGAGATGATAATAGTCATTTCCTTGGAGAAATACTAACCATCTATCTAGACTCTCAACTGCTAAGTTTCTTAAGATCTTACAAGTATTCCAAGTACATACAGTTTTAGGTTAATATTATTTGCAACAGAATGGAATTTGGGAAAAGGTGGATCTCAATTGTAAGCTTATGCATAAAAATGAATGGCCTGAATATATATTACTTATTCTCAAATAATTTGTTAAAAAGTACAAATGTGCACATGCATACACACAGATACATAACCACATAGATGAGTAAATAATAAGGATATTAGGTAAAAAATTAAAAACAGGCATATCTAGGTTAGAAGTAGAAAGGTGTTCTTTGTACTACTCTTATTTATGTAACTGTTTTGTGTTTGAAATTATTTCCAAGCCAGGCGCAGTGGCTCATGCCTGTAATCCTGGTTACTCGGGAGGCAAAAATGAGGGGGATTGTGGTTCAAGGCCAGCCTGGGAAAAGTTAGCAAGACCCCCACCTCAACCAAAAATAAGCTGGGTGCAGTGGTACACACCTGTCATCCCAGTTATGTGGAAAATGTAAATAGGAGGATCATGATCCAGGCTGGCCTATACATAAATGCAAGACCCCATTGAAAAAATTACCATAAGCAAAAAAGGATTAGGGACCTGGCTCAAGTGGTATAGTGTCTGCCTAGAAGGTATGAGTACAAATTCAAACCCTAGTACTCTCCCTCCCCAAAAAAGAAAAGAAATGATGTTCAAATAAAACATTAAAAAATAAAGTTAATGACCCATTTTTTGGTCTGGCAGAGGGCAGGAGGCAGAGAAGAAAAAGGGGCAGAAGTTAAGTTTCCTTCCAAATACACAATAGTTCCTGGGGCCTAGATTCATGGTAAGTTTCAGTTCTGATACTTGCTTCCATCTTTCATTAATTACAGGAAGAAATATTTTTCATGACCTTTCTGGCCTGGATTTAGAGACCAAACTTTGGTAGAGCCTTTACTCTTTACCCAATTGTCAGACTATTCATGCAATGAGGCATAGAAAGTGAAAGCACAAAGAGAAATTCAGTCATATCCAACAGAACCAGTTCCAGGCAAATCCTAGACAAACTGATCAATGGGAGAGGCATGGTTGGAGTTCAGAGTCTGTCAGAACTAAGGGTCTAAGATTATATTCTACTTAGGGGCTAATTTCATGGATGCTGACATCATGGAGCTCAGACACCTGGGTAGAAATAAAGGACTTTATTATCAGCACAAGCAATGGGTTCCATCACAAAAGAGCAACAGTGGGCTTTGGTAACTGCAGTGTTAGAGCAGAAAATAGGCACATTTACCCTTTGTTCTGAAGGGAGTCTTCATCTGCCCACCTCAAAGATGCCTACTGCAAAAATCCAGATAAGAGTGGTCAGGACCCTGTTGGAGTACAAGTGGCATGGAACACTGTCCCAACAGAGTCCTTCTTAACAATTGTTAGCTGGCTACCAGTCATAACTAAAACATTTCAGCATGGAGCTAACATGGGTAGATTGTATAGGAAAACAGCAGATAGGAACAAATGGGTAAGTCTTACCTTTGTTTAAGTAGTAGAGGGTAAAGGAAGAAAGCAGGTTCCTACCAAATGAGAAGGCTGGAATCTCCCAGGGAAGATGCCAAGGGTCTCTCGTTTGTATCACCTGTTTCTTTCCCTTACCAGCTGCTTCCTCCTGTCAGAGACCTTTCTTTTGTCCTTTGTCCTCCATGGATAGCATATTGGTAACTAGTTTGGACTGCTTTGGTTTGGACGTTTTTCTGTCCTATGTATTAGCTATAGTCATTTGCATCTTGTCCTTTCTTTGCATCTGATATCTCACTGAAGATTCCAACCTCATGATAAAACTTATAGACTTCAATTTCTCAATATTCAAAAACCTTTTCCTCAGGCACAAGTTTTTTTTTGGGGGGGACGGGTTTGGATTTGAACTCAAGGCTTCACACTTGCAAAGCAGGTGCTCTACCACTTGAGCCACACCTCCAGTCCACTTTGCTCTGGTTATTTTGGAGATGGGGATGGGGGTGTCTCTTGAACTATTTGCCTGGGCTGGCCTTGAACTCTGATCCTCCTGATCTCAGCATCCCAAGTAGTTAGGATTACAGGAGTGAGCCAATGGTACCTGGCTCTCAGGCCCAATATTTTAAGGTATTCATGGTATTGGATAAACTCATTCTAAAATTTACTTGGAGAAATACAGGACTGAGGATGTCCAAGATCAAGATTATTTTTAAGAAGAATAAAAGGAACTTGGCCCATCAGAAATCCAGACTTAAGTTATAGTAATTAGGAAATGTACTGTTGCTGTAGAGATAGCTAACGCCTTCATACCAATGCATTCACACATGTGAATGCGATATATAAGAGGTAGAGTTAACAATTCAGTGGAGATAGGAAGGACTGTGTAATAGATTGTTTATTCATAAGTAAAAATATTAGGTTTTTTATCTCATACCCTAAACAAAAATAAATTCCAGACAGTAACAGACTTAATGTGAAAAGCTAATGTTTAAAGCTTTCAGAAGAAATTGGATGAAAGCATCTTTATGGCTTAAGGGTACAAAAAAAGTTTTTAACTAGACATGAAAAGTAAAAATCATAAAGGAAAGCAATGGTAAATCTAATTGCCTATTAAAACTTAAGGAGAAAACCCATCATAACCTGGCTGGGTATAGTGGTGCATAACTACAATCTCAGCACTTAGGAGGCTGGGACAGGAGGATCTCAAGTTCCAGGCTAGTCTGGGCCAAATAGTGAGACCTTGTCTCAAAAACAAACAAACAAAACCAGCCAACCACCACCACCAAAAAACCCTTACCATACTCAAAGGGAAAGCAAGCTACAGATTGGGAAATAGAGCACTTGCATACCTGTGCTTATTACAGCACTATTTACAATATCCAAGCTTTGGGAACAGGCCAAGGCTCTAAAACTGATGAATGGATTAAGAAATTGTGGTGTATATTCAGCCATAAAAAAGAATGAAGTTATGTTGTTTGCCAGTAAATGGGTGGAACTGGAGATCATTCAGTTAAGCGAAATAAGCTAGGTTCAGAAGGACAAAGATCACGTTTTCCCTCATATGTGGAAACTAGACCTAAAAGATAGATGTATACATAAACATATGATTTTTACATGTATACATATATGACCTTTATATCAATATATATATATATATACACATGCACACCTAGAGAGAGGGTAGAGGGAACATGAGTAATAGTGGGTCTGAAGGGACTATGGGGAGGCAGGAGAGAAAGAGAATGAGACGGTGAATAATACTGAAATGCATCACACATGTGTATGAAGACAGCATAAGGAAATGCACTGAAAGCTGAGTAATAGGGGAGCAGGGCAAGAGAGAAAGAGTAAATAATAGAGAGGGTTAATCTGATTAAAGTACAACACATACATGTGTGAAATACCACGGCAAAACCCCATTTAACAACTGATACACTTAAAACATGAAGAACAGGAAGGTAAAACAGGTCTTGTCTGAGTGTGGGTACCAGTGGAAGGGGGGCGAGTAAATGGAGAGGGTAAAGGAGGGTGAATTGGTTGATGATATACTTTGTATACATGTATAAAAGTAGAACAAAAGGCTGGGCACTGCTGGCTCACACCTGTAATCCAAGCTACTTGGGAGGTAGAGATCAGGAGAATCATGGTTTGAAACTAGCCTGGGCAAATAGTTCACAAGACCCTATATTGAAAATATCCAACACAAAACAGGGCTGGCAGAGTGGCTCAAATGATAGAGGCCCTGACTAGCAAGCATGAGGCCCTGAGTTTTAAAACCTGTTGAAACTGTTCTAAGAAGGCAGGGGGTGGAGTGGGAGGGAGTATATAAGGGAGAATGATGGAGGGGGTGAATCTAATTAAGATACATTGTAAGTACATATGTAAATGGCACAATGAAACTCCCCTGCACAACTAATAAGCTAGTAACATACAACTAATACAGCAGAATATAAAAGTTTTTTACAGTTCATATTATTGTACAATATAAATAAGAAAAAGGGAAATATTCTAAGATGGGCAAAGGATGTTAATAGACACTACATAGGCAAACTTAAATGGCCAGCAAACATATGGAAAAATGATAACTAAAAGATATTATTTCAGAGCAGAGCATCTAAGAGCTGTGACATGACATCACATTGTGTAGCTTGTGTGTAACTGGAATTCCAGAAGAGAAGAAGAAAGAAGAAACACTGGATGAGAAGAAAATGGTTGAGAAGTTTCTAAAAGTTCGTTGGATGATCAGCCAGATTTCATAACTGTTGGGTTAAGAATAGGCTAGTGCTCCTCATTCCATGAACTAACAATGTGAGTGAACTAAAGAGTGGACAGCTGCTAACCAGAGGTACCTGCTATTCACTGTGCTAATGAGGCATAAATCATGCTGACAGGTCAATATAAATAGAAGCAGATTCTGTTCAGAGCCAGAAAATTTCCCAGGACAACCTTCTGAAAAGAGGCATAGCTATACTTGGTTCAATCTCTTATGAGAAAAAGATTGCAATGTATTTCAGAACTGTATGCTGCTTATGTTTGAGGGCACATAGTAGTCTTTTGCCTAGTATATAATAAATTGCAGGTAAATATTAACTGAATGATGAAAGATATGATCAAAAAAGAAAAATGATGCCTAGGACTTGTCCCAAAGAAAGCAAGATTCAAGTACAAGAACTGGAAACACTATCTTACTAGCTTTGTGCACCACAATAATCTACATCTATTTCTGCTTCTGTATTTTTGTATCTCACAGTAACTAATTCTGATGAAGAGGGCACTAATTCATCCATTCTTTCATTATTTTAACAGTCATTTACTGAAAACATACTATGAACTACAACCTACACTGAGGGCTGAGGACACAAAAATGAATAAGCTATTGTTCCAAATATTCTCAGTCTAATAGGAGATAGTAATATGAGTAATTATAATACATTCTACTAAGTGCTATATTAGCATCATTTTAAAATTAGAAATGATGTTTAGAATATTCTTTTTTTAAAAGGCAGAGAAACTCATAGTAGCTTTCAGTAATAATGATTTTGAACATGTGTTGTGGAGTCAGGTGGAGCTGGATTCAAATCTAGTCTTCATTCCATGTAAGCTGTGAGATGTGCCCGGAGTCACACGCTGAACTTCTGCCAAATGGAGATACCATTTCCTATCTCATCCTATTATTAGAAGGATAGTGCCTGCATATATTGATGACTGGTCAGGGGTGGCGGTAGTAATGTTAGGAACACTTCTTTTATAGTATGTAAACATTTAACTCTTAGTTATCTGAAAGGGAGGCTTATCCAGAATGATTTATTTCTCTAGGATTCTAGATGGCTAGTATTTTAACAAACCTGTACTGTACCAAGCATAGAGAGATGAGAACAAGAGTCTCTACACTTTAGCAGAAGTACTGAAGTGATACCTGTTAAGATTATCATTTATAGCCAACAAACATTCTATAGTCACTAACATATTAAAGCAGCATTGAAGTATTGAAAGTGTTTGGAACACACTTGTCTTCCCTTAAGCAAGAATGCTTCGAAGTGAGTTGCCATCAGGGAATTCTGATTTATGGTGACGTTTTTGCAAGTTGTACAACTCCAAATAGCATCCTGTAAATCTTAGAGTGGTAAATTTGGAGCCATATGACAGCTCTGTCACTTATTTTCTTATGTCTCAAAATACTCCAGGGGTATACTGTCTCCACTTATATAAGCCTCTGTATGTATGCTTTTGAACACTTTCCTTTGTTAGTTAAAAATAACTTGGATTGTTCACAGTTCTCTTTTTGGTTGTTGTTTTGACATGTCTTTAAATGTAGCTGCACACAACACAATTTCATTGTAAGCTGAAAAAAACTCATGTAAAATTTGGAAACTGCATTTTATATAACTCATACTCAAGATGCAAAAGTGTTGACTATTAGTTTTTACCTTTTTTTAAAGCTATTAGCTTTTACTTTTTTTTTATAAGCCCCCCAAATGGGTTTCACATTAATTTCCTTTTGGTTGATAATCAGGTTAGCCAATCTCTTCTGATAAGGGTAAGGAATTTAGATCTACCCTCTTCCTGAGGGCAATTAGGAAAGCTAGACAAAATATTAAAGATATGTGCTTGAAACCACCTGAGATTAACAAGGTAGTAAAGAACTAGTAGGCCAAGATTTGGGAGTGTTTCATGGCTGTGTTTAGAGTCACTTTTCTCCTGGGAAGATTTAATTATTCCTAAGGAAGTTATTGAGAAAATAAACAGCACTTCTGACAGCTTCCTGGTGTTAGGAGGAGAGGGGAGGATGGGACTGGCCTCAGGAGAGGCCAGGTGAGCTTACTTACATTTGGCTGGGACCCTAAAGGGGTGCACCATGGGAGTAAGGTTGAGTTGGTAGATGGGCCTTGCAAAGGACTGCAATTCACCCTTACAGAACAGGAGTCCCAGACATTAGAATTATCAGATACAGAGTATTATGTTCAAAGGCAAGATTAAAAATTTTGACAGAACTAGAAGCTTTTTAGAAATTATAAATTCTGGAAATGATAAATACATGACAGAAATTAGAAACTCAGTCAATGTATACAAAAGTAGACACAAGAAAACTTTAGTAAATTAAAAAAGAAGCCAGAAGAAGATATCAAAATGAATACAGGCAAAAGGATGTAAAATTCAGAACATGATTAAGACAAAAAGAGAGTGGGAAAGTCTAACACATAGATGACTGGAATTCTAGGAGGCAAAGAAAGAAAACAGTGCAACATTCCAAAGCTGATGAAAGAAAGCAAGTCACAGAATCTCTTTGGATTCTAAGGGCCATAAATAAAATGAAATCCATAATACCACTGCAGATTCTATAGACATTAAATATATATTATGAACAATCTCATGTTCAGCTTAGATAAAATCGACATATTGAAAAGCTACATAATTGAATCTCAACACACACACACACACACACACACACACACACATTTGACACAAACTCAGAAAATAGAGGCAGGAAACCCTCCCCTTCTTTTGTGGTATTGGGGATTGAACTCAGGGTCTCACATGCTAGGCAGGTGTTCTACCACTTGAGCCATGGCCCCGGCTTAATTTGCTTTAGATGTTTTTCAAATAGGGTCTCACATTTTTTCTCAGGCTGGCCTGGACCATGATTTTCCTATTTATGTCTCCTGGATAGCTGAGGTGACAGGCCTGCACCACCATGCCCAGCTTGCTGATTGGGATGGGGTGTCACTAACTCTATCCAGGTGGGCCTTGAACTAAGATCCTTCCGATCCTCACCTTCTTAATAGCTGGGATTACATTGCATGAGCCATCATGCCCAACAGGAACACTTTTAAGAGGCCAGCATAAAACTGATAGGGAAATCTGTAAAAGACATTCCAAAGAAGGAAAACTTATTTTTCCTGCAGAACAATACAAAAATCTTCAACAAAACATTAGTAAATCAAATCCAACAGTACATAAAAAGTCATGATTGAGCAAGGGTAATTCTAGAAATGTATGTTTGACTTGATGTGAAAAAAATCAATGTATCCATCGTATTGATAAAATAAAAGAGAAAAATGATATCAGATCTATTTATATATAAAAGGCATCTGACAAAATTCATCTCCAAGTCAAGATAAAAACTTTCAGCACGTGTGGATTGGAAGAGAATGTTCTCTCCATGGTAAAAGGCATCCACAAAAGCCCTACAGTTAACACCATACTTGAAGGTGAAATCCAGAAAGCTTTCTGCCAAAAATGGGATCTAGGAAAGAAAGTTTGTTCTTATGCGCTCATCACCTCTACCAAAGGTAATAAAACAAGAAAAAGAAATAAAAGGCACACAGATCATAGTGGAAGCACACTGTGTCTGTGCACAGATGACATGATTGATTACATTAAAATGTCTAAGCAGTCTACAAAACAACTAGTAAGTTGAGACCATTCCTATAGCAGGCAACTTCGTGTTAAGAATCACTACAGGCCTAACTGAAATTTTCTTAGAATAGTACTGGAGCCTAAGATGCTTTCTAATCACTTCTCCTTTTCCACTCCTTTCCTTTTGTCATCTGAAGGTTTTCAGCATCCTTTTTCTGCTCCCCTTCCCCTTTTTTCTTCATAGGCATTCCCTCCATAAATCCCTTATACATTGAATCCTGTCTTGGTGTTTCCAAGGACCTAAATTATCATAGTTGATGGCAGGAGCAATCTGAAAATGAAGCATGAGAACAGAGTTTTAGACAGCACATAATTCATTACCTGGTGGGCAGAGATAGCACCTTGAGTGGTGTGTGGGCATGAACAGTCTCTGGCACAAGGCAGAGGCCAAACTGCTGAAGATTTTACAAATGGTGCTGGGAAAGCATCCTGGGGAGAACACCACTGCATGTGTATTCACATATTCGAATGAAATGGGGAGAACAGTCTTCAAGGACTTCTGTGTTAGCTAGTTACTGCTAAGCTGCTATGATGCTCTGCAAGGGATGAGAAAGTGAGTGCTGTTAACAAGGAGTTAAAGTGTAAAGGAGAAAGTGGGGCTTGGTAGCTCACAAAGAGGTCCTTCTTTCGTGCTGAGGAAGAGCTAACACTGCTGAGTAGCTGACTAAAGATCTGTTCATTAGAGGCACAGGGTCCTAGAGACATTTAAATGCTCAATAGAGATATGTCTGCTATGCTGCAGGTCAGGGTGTTGAACAGTGGCCTTAGTGGAAGAAATGAAGGCTCTGAAATGGGCTCCCATTACCAAAGCCAATCTAGTTACTACTCCCTCTGAATTATGATTCTGTTAACTGCCCAGGTGATTCTAAAATTCACATAGAGAAGAAGATGACCAAGAAGAGTAAAGATAATCTGAAAGAAAAACAAGGTGGATAGGCTTGCTTTCTGGTAATCAACCCTTTTTCATCATTATTATTATTAAAACACCTTGATTATTATATATATATATATATATATATATATATATATATATATATATATATATATAATATACATGAAGTCTACAAATAGACTCATGTATTCATGCCATGTTATAAATAATATATTAACATAAATATCTATGTATATTTCTTGTCTGTGTTTATGTACTTTTTGATAAATTGGACTTGCAGAGCAGTGGGAAAGAACAATCTTTTCAACAAAGTGTGGCATTATTGGATATTCATATAGAAAAAAAATGAAACTTAACTCCTACCTCACATTACATTGCAAGAGTCAGCTCCAGATGTATTATAATCTAAATGTGAAAGGTAAAACAACAAAGTCTCTAGAAGATGATAAGGGGGAATCATCATAATTTCAGCACAGGAAAATCTTTCTTACATAGGACACAAAAAGCACTACTAAAAAGCAAGACTCATAAATTGAACTACATTAAAATTAGCAACTGCTCTTCAAAGAGCACAATTAAAGGAAGATAAGCCACAAAGAGGGAGAAGATATGGCTAATAAACACAAAACGAGATGCTCAACCTTATTAGTA
Organism: Castor canadensis; assembly: GCF_047511655.1. Taxonomy (NCBI): domain Eukaryota; kingdom Metazoa; phylum Chordata; class Mammalia; order Rodentia; family Castoridae; genus Castor; species Castor canadensis. The sequence goes on along the minus strand of NC_133386.1, from coordinate 52,516,285 downwards.
ATCAGGGAAAAGAAATTTAAACCACAATGAGATATTGCCACACATTCACAAGAATGCCTAAAATTAAATAGAATAATCCTAGAAGGTGGCCAGTAGGTAAAGCAACAGAAACTGTCAGTCTGCTGGTGGGAGTATAAATTGGTACAACTTCTTTGCAAGGGAATTCGGCATTATCTCATAAAACTGAAGCTATGCATATCCTTTGATTTAGTTCTATTTCTAGGTGTATACTTAATAGAAATGTCTGCACATGAACGAGAAACACATACAAAAAGTTCACAGCAGGATTATTTGTAAAAGCATCCAATCACAAAATCTAGAATGAATTATGATGTATTTATACCACAGACTACTATACAGCAATAAAATGAATATGTATATATGAATATATATATATATATACATACACACACTTATACTTGAATCAACTCATTTTAGGATTTTAGAGCATGTCAAGATGAGGCCATAATTTTAGGTATGGTTTCTGGAGTCTTTTTTTTTTTTTTTAGTGGTACTGGGGTTTGAACTTAGGGTCTCATACTTGCTAAGCAGGTGCTCTACCACTTGAGCCACTCCACCAGCCCCTTTTACAGATGTAGTTCTTTTTACCCTTAGCAAGCCTTTTCAAAAATGTCAAATGTCGGGTCTTAGCAAAGAATATGAATAACTCAATATAAACTTATCATTATTAAAATAATTCAAAGGGCCTACTAATCAAATACTAGGCTTTTGATATCAAAGATTGACCTATTCCTTTTGTCTGGTTGTTTAATCTTCTTTATTGTGAAAGTGCATAATGAAATGTGCATATTTTCAGCTCAGTAATATCATGTAACTACCATTCAGGTCAAGAAGTAAAATATTACCATCTTCTAAAGCCTCTCTTGTGCCACCTTCTAGTCATCCCACCTTTTCTGTAACTCCAACCTCAAGGTAGCGAAGTAGTCATCATTTTGCATCTATCTAGACTTTAACCACCTCCACATGTGTTTCTGAATACCATCATTTAATTTTTCCCAAATTTTGGACTTTATATGCTTATTTTTTGTGTGTGTCTGAAATCTCTTAAATATGCCTTCAAAAGAAAATGGATTCCTGCCAACAAAGTAAATTAGACAAATGAGATATTTCAGACATGAAAGAGATGACAAAGTCAAATCCAAAGAGTCTCCCTCTGCTGTCTGCTGTTCCTTTTGTTTTGTTTTGGATTATAGAACTTTCATGGAAGAATTATCTTTGATGGAATATTTAGAAGTAAGATTGTACATTTGAAAGATAACTAAATAAAGGGTAGCTTGAGCATGTTAAAATAGGAGTAACACAGAAATTCTGAAGGTGTAACAGGCAAAAAAAAAAAAAAAATCTGCATAAGAAGCCTAAGTAGAAGAAAATCTAGATGATATAGAACCTAGCAGAGGTGGAATGAAGTCTTACAAAGACAGGTTTATTTGTGTGATCAGACAATATAGGAGGGCCTGTGAATGTACTTAAAAGAGAAAAGGAGATTAAACTAGTATTGCAGCAAAATTACATGAGAAATTCATTATGGGAGTTTAATCGTGGGATTAAGATATAAGGAGATTGGTTAATGTTCCCCAGAAGTCCTTTCATTCCACTCAAAACTGCAACTCGATGAGTTCAATTGTCTCTGGTAATTGTGTTCAGATTGCTGGTGGTGAGGGTGGGAAATCACACACTTCTTATTGGAGCTACTATCAATTCATGATCACCACCTTCAAACGACTGCTTCAAAACTGTCTGATAATTTATATTTCCCAAGAAAGCTCTCCCACTTTTTCATAAGGATTAATTCAAACCATTTCTACTGGTTTTTTTTTTTTTTTTTTGGAGACAAGATATGTAGCCTAGCTGGCCTTGAACTTGTGATTCTCCTGCCTCAGTCTCCCACTATAGGCACATGCCACCATGCCTGGCTCTATTACTTTTCTTGAAACTGTTGACACTCTCCTGCCCCCCAATCACCTCGAGCAGCAGTCATTGACTTCAAAGAGGAAGCAAATGTCATTGTCTCCTTTTTTATCCCAGAGCTTCAACTAAACTGCTCACATCTATTCATTTCTTCTTCCTGAAGAAGTTGTTTCCTTTCACAAATTTTACCCCCTCCCTCCAACTACACCAGTGATCCTCTCCACTCCACATGGCATCACCCATTCTCCCAACTTGCTCTTTCTCTAGCATACCTTTTATCAATAAGCCCAGACCCTAGAACTCATCCTTGGCTCCTTTCTCTCTAATAACCAAATCTAGTATGCTCTAACTACCTCTTGGGGCTCAATATATCTCCTCTGCCACCACACTAAGTAGCCCTATAATCTGTCACCTATTCTAACAACCCAACCTTCAAACTGACTTCTAATTCATTTACTGTTTTGCAACTACCAGTTATCTTTCCAAAAATGCTCTTCTAATGCCACTTTTCCAATTTTAGAGAAGATGCAAACTCCTTTGAAAAGTCTTTCCAAAGATCCTTTCATGCTTTATTCCTGCTTACTTATTCATAATCTATTTCTGGCCAATCACTCCTTGCATGCCTTCATCAAGCATTTCCAGACAATCACACATTATTTCCTTTGCCAGGGGGAGGTGGAAGAGACTCCCCACCTCACTTCAGCATTTGTTTGTGTAGGTACACATCAAAGTCCCAACATTATTTCCCTTTGGAGGCCTTTCCTGACTTCTTAGACTAGGTTTGGACTCTATGCTATAAGCCTTCCTAAAATAACATCCATTGTCCTTTGTTAATTTATCTGTACACTAGGAAAGTAAGGCTCTGTCTATTCACTGTTGTGGCCCCAACATACAGCACAGTCTCAAAACCCTATAGACATCAAAGAAATGTTGTTGAACAAATGGAAAGACATATAATAATAAATATAAGCAGAAGAATTATGAAATAATTAAAATGTGAGCCATTAATAATAGGAGATGTATTCCTTTATCTGGAATGGTCTAGATAAGAAGTTCCTGCATGTTTTCATTAAAGGTAGAAGCACTTCATGGCTTTTATAAGTAAGGATGAAATATATACTAAGTAAGATTGGAAACTCTTACAAGAGAAGACTTATTGTGATTTAATGGCTCTTCTATTTTTTATACTGTTTCCAGGTCAGAGAGGTGGATGGGGGAATTTTATTATTCCTAGACACATCTGTGTTCTTTCTATATCAATAGTAGTATTAAAAAAGCTAGCCTAGGGTGCCAGAGTGGCTCAAGTGGTAGAGTACCTGCTTAGCAAGCATGAAGTATGAAGCCCTGAGTTCAACCCTAGTACTGGACCACCCCTCAAAAAAGAAAAAGCCTATTATCAAAAAGTGAGTGTAACACACATAGCACAAACAAAGATCACTTTTATATAGGTACTATATTTAAAATAATTACTAAGTTTACAGAAAAAGAGAATTCATACTTTGAAAAAGATGATTTCAATACATGCTCAGTTATGTGTGTATGTGTGTGTGTGTGTGTGTGTGTGTGTATTTTCCCTAAAGGAAAAAGTCAGAGCAGCTGGCCTTACAATAATGAGAAAAAAGTATTGATAACTAGCCTATTAAACAAAGTGTCTGAAATGTTCATTCAAGGCTGGTATTCATTCATTATTCAGAGACTAACTGTCAGTCTTGAAAAGCAACAGAGATAACAGCTGCATTCTCCAGCCAAGTCAGGGAGAACATAAATAAATTTGTCCTTAATACAGCAATGAATAAAGGGAGGAAAAATTTATTCTTTGTATTATAAGGGCTTATGCATTCCCTTTGGCTCAGTAAGATGATTTTAATTAATTACAGTTATATGACACAACTTAGAAATTATGTCATCATTGATATTCCTTTTCATTAGTTCAACACAAAAAGCTATCTTTAAATCTGATTCTGCATGATGAACATCTTCTTGCATTGGTTCAATTTTTTTTTATTAAATGACTATTATACAGATAATGGATTCTAAAAAGAATTTCCTGAACTATTTAGAAGGTTTAAATAATTTATTTTATATTTGCTTCAGTTTAGTGGGGTTTTTTTTTAAAGCTGGTGTGAAGAAAAATATAATAGAGTGAAAATGAAAAAATGAACAGCAGTGGGATATTCACTGAGGGCAAAGTTAAATGTTGTGCTTTGAAAGTAATCTATGAGAGTTCTACTACATTAAAACATGATCAGTTTTACTCTTTATCTTAAGAAATGACTTCAGAAATAGTAATTATTCTTATCTTTTGGCCAGAAGCATTTATGGCAACACACTCATAATTTTGATGAAATTAAGACTAGCTTCACATCAACTATTACAGAGATTAGTGAAGAAAGAAATCTTAAACACAAGCAGTGCCTAGGAAGGAATAATTTTAAGAGTCCTAGAAGACAGAACAAAAAAGGGGCATTACTGAACCTGTTTTATAAGAAAAAATACTGTGAATTGCCTATTTAATTCAGCCTCCCTCCCCTGCCATAAACTACTTGGCAAGCTCAAATAGGTAATAACTGCAATGCAAAATAGTGTATTACTTGTGGAAAGCTTACGATAAAAGAATTAGACAAAGTCAAAAGGAATTTAACTCTAGTTCTGCTGATCGGAGAAGAATTCATGAGAATATGGATGTGAGATGGTGGTTATGAAAAGGATAGGGCTTTCTAAAAGTGGAAATAGGAGGAGATATTTCATAATTTACCTAACATAAGTCAAATTCTTATTTATCATTTAATAAATATTTGTATACCAAAATCCTTTGGAAGTCATTTCACCTAACCAAATTATTATAGTTTTAGAAGACCACGGTGATAAGTCTTTATAACAGTTTATAAATCTAAACCTTATGAGTATCCCTTAACTTAGGAAAAGACAGAGAAACTCTTTTCTTCCACAATGACTACATTTCATTCCAAACATCTCTGCTGCTAGGTAGTATTTCCCTTTCTTCCTTTCTTCTCACCATTATTGGGAAGAAAAAGGAGAAGGAAGTATCACAAATGCCAAAGGGGGGTGGGGGAGGCTGTTGAAATTTCAAGGAGGTAAAATAAATTAAAAACTAAAAAATGTCACTGGATTTGGTAATAATGAGGTAAATATGACATCAATCAAAAGGCCAATAATTTCCCCATATAATTGATTCTTTTTCTGATTCTATATTTGTATATAACCCTGTTGAATAGTAAAATAATCCAATAAGAGGATTTCTTATGGTAATAAAAATCACCCTTAAATGATTATTTGTTTTAAAATTCTCTCAGCAAGTTAAGGTGAATATCTAGACTAAAAGGTTATTTTGTAGGGGTGTTGGGGTGGGGGAAGAGGTGGTACAGGGGATTGAACTCAGGACCTTGCACTTGATCAGCACTCTGTCAGTTCAGTCATACCCCTGTTCCTGCTATCTTTACCTCCTGAGTAGCTGGGATTATAATGTACCACCACATCTAACCTGGTTATTTTGATTTTAAAATTAACACTACATCTCTGGATTCCTCAGTGCAGGCCCTTTCTTATTTTCCAGGAATGTTTTCAAGAACAAAAAACCAAAATCTATCATAAACCACTTAGGACATATACTACTGGGTACTACTGATTAACATGTCTACTTTTATTATCAGAAAATTTTCCTTAATTTCCCTTTGTGTCAGCCTTAATTGCTCCAATACAAGTATCATTACATTTGTGTTATCTGGTCACAGTAAGCTTATAAAAAATATACACACATTGCTACCTTTTAACCATAAGCACTTAGGAAGACAGACTTTAAATCATGTCATGTTGTCTTGAGTTAAATTTGATACTACATTTTCATAAGGCTAGAAAAGGAACCTCAAGAGCGATGTAGGCTCTTGTTCCAAATGTAAGCTATCTAAAAGAACAAATCAAATCCTTCCATTAGAAAATGTCTTTTATATCCAAACTGAATTGCTACAATTGAACTTCGTTCATTATTTCCACTTTACAATTTACAGGTTATTGGTCATTTGCTTAAATAAGCTCCAAATAATCAAGTTATCAAGTGACTACATGTATCAATGATCTACTGCCAAAATAAAGCTACATCTCAAAACTTAGGGGTATTTATTTTTGTTCATAAATTTATAGGTCAGTGGCTAGGCTTGTATAGTCAGCAACAGGTAAGCTTGGTCTTGACTGGCTTAAGATGGTCTCTCCTGGAATAATTTTCCTCCATGAGGTTTCTGATCTTCAGGAGGCAGCCTGGACTTGTTTACAAAGAAGAGAAAGGGATCTTGGAGAGTGAGAGAGAGAGCGAGAGAGAGAGAGAGAGAGAAGTTTGCAAGGACTCCTAGGTTTAGAATTTGCACAACATCACTTTTGTCACATGCTATTGGCCAATGCAAGTCTTAGGGACACCCAGATTTTAGGGAGTGGGAATGAAACTCACCTCTTGATGGGAAGAGCTGGAAACCACATCACAAAAGGAGTGGATACAGGCAAGGTTGAAGACAGCGGTCAGTTTTAAAGTTAAATTACCAACCCATACCTCCTTTAGTCTTCTTTTCTTTTCTTTCCTTTCCCTCCATTCTTTCCTTCCTTCCTCCCTCCCTCCCTCCCTTCCTTTCCTTTCTCCTTCCATTCCTCCCCAACCCTCCCCTTCCCTTTTCTTTTTTTTGAGGAGGGTCTTGCTCTATAGACCAGACTGGCTTCAAACTCACTATCCTCCTAACTCAGCCTCCCAAGTGTTAGTTTTACAGGAACTTGTGTGCCTGGTTCACTTAGTCTTTTTAAAGTAATCTAATATTACTGCTGCTTCCCCTCCATTCCTGCATCTGACTATGTGAACACAAGCAACTCATTATTATAAGATATAATAAGAATGCTATTAAATTAAGACAAGGCATGCTGAAATTAGATGGCAAGTTGAGATGTTAATGTAAGATCACAATGAGTTGAGAAATGTGGACTTTATAACCTTAGAAAAAAGTGACATAAAAACTGCCTTACAGTGGGGTGCCAGTGGCTCACATCTGTCATCATCCCAAGCTATGCAGGAGGCTGAGATAGGGAGGATCATGGCTCCAGGCCATCCAGGGCAGAAAAATTTGTGAGACCCCCATCTCAACAGGAAAAAGCAATGGTGCATGCCTGTCATCCCGGCAATGGCAGAAAGCTTAAAATAGAAGAATCACGGTCCAGGCCAGCCTGGGCAAAAAGCAAGACCCTGCCTCCAAAATAACCACAGCAAACTCTATTAGCACCACCAAAAAACCAAAAACTTTTAACTACCTTACATGCTAAGCAATGTGAATATGGAGAACTAAGAAGAAATTATACAGCTGAAGTGTTTTTTTAAATTTTCATTTGCTATCTATGTATTTAGAACCTACTTTATAAACTATAGTTTTAGTCAAGGAGCAACAGCCATGTACCTTTAAAACAAACCATTTATTAAATGAGACTGTTATTCTTAACAGTTACGTAAGTTACATGTATGTTTAATTCAGAATATTTCACATGGAAAAATTTTAAACTCCTATAGGCAAGCAAAATTGTACCATACAATATTTAAGTGGGAAAGGGGTACTGCTAAACATTCAAATAAGGCAAGTATTTAAAACAAAATAATAACAAAAACTTTAAGCATTCCTTTAAGAGAATTCAACACTACAAGCTAAATGTACTTTCTGTGTATCCAGAGTCAAGGCAGTGTTTCTTCTTTTAAAACATCAGGAAATAGAGTAAGGCTCATTAATAGATACAGCTGCCCTCAAGATTTCATCTCAGTTACTTCCTTTAAATTAAAATTCACAAAGTGCACAATTAAGGTATATCAAGAAACTGAATCTGCTACTCTAACAGCTGTCCATGCTTAATACTTAGTGGTTTATTGGATCAAATTATGTCTTTTCAGGGAAAAAAAATAAGCCACTATAAAATATTTAGTTTGAAATGTATGCTAATATTTTTCTTAGGAATCAAAAGTTATGGAGGAAAAGGGTTATTTATTATAAGGAATAGAAAGCAAAACACTAGAATGACCAAACATTTTCAAAGAACAAGCACCACAAAGGACATTTGCATTCAGTTTTGTAATATTTAGCAATGCATTTTTTCTTACTCCAACCAGTCTACTTCATCAAACTCCGAATCATCTTCCGAGTCACTGTACTCCACAGCAATACGGCGAGACAGGATTGTGGCCACGTCATTTTCAATACGCTCGTGTTTAGCTTCCTGCTCACGCTGCTCTTCTACTTTGCGGAGCTGAATACCTGATACAGTAAATCCAAACCATTCATTTAAAGTCAAAATGCTAAACATTAGATATTATTAACCTTTCTGGAACAAAGTCAAATATGTATGAGAAAATAAAAACAGGAAAATAAAAAGCAAGATCTGTTAAAACAACTTGAGGCTATTTTGAGAGTGATTAAAGCTTTCATTGCATGCCATCTGTGAATCAGTTGGTGAAATTTACCAGATATCCCAGTGGATATCCATAGTTCATTTTCCCATCACGCTCTACTACACCTACTTACCACCCCCAAAAAGTTAACCTGGTGACTTATGTCTTCTACCACCTCTACAGTCAAACAGATGAAATATTTGAATATATATTCTGCTGAATGTATTTTACAGCTTCCGTATACCCTGTCCTTGAAGAAGATGCACTATTATTCACCCTGTACTGTCAGTGCCTGGCATATAACAGCAGCTTACATTGACTGAATTCAGGATAAACAGAAGAAGTCTTTCTTTTATTACTAAGAAAAGAACCTTCATCTTTTTTCCCCTTTGACAGTACTGGGGTTTGAACTCAAGGGCTCACAGTTGCTAGGCAGGTGCTCGATCACTTGAGCCACGCCTCCAGCCCTAAGTACCTTAATCCCTTACAGGTATCTGGTAGAACAAGTTACTGATACCTTAAGGAAATAGCTTCAACACTGAAGAAAATACCATTTTGTTAAATTTCTCATTCACTCAATAAATGTTTTAAGAACCCCGACTGGCCAGGCGCAGTGGCTCACATGTATAATCTCATCTACTCAGGAGCCAGAGATAAAAAACAAGACCCCACCTTGACAAACAAGCTGGGTATGGTGGTGTGTACCTGGTAATACCAGCTGTACATGAGGCATAACTAGAAGAATCATGATCTGAGGTCGGCTCAGGCAAAATGTACAAGACCCGATCTGAAAAATAACCTAAGGCAAGAAGGGCTGGAGGCATGGCTCAAGTGGTAGAGCACTTGCCCAGTAAGGTCAGCACCCTGAATTCAAGCCCTATTACTGTCCAAAAAGGAAAAAAGAAAAACAGAATCCCTACTGAGTATGCACACAAAATGATTAAATGTGTTGTATTTTCTTGAAAATGGTTTAGATATAAGTTGGACAGAGCTTTACTGTCTAAATGCCATTTGCACAAAAACATGACCACCCAAAACTTAATAAATGAGGACTACATTACTGCCTTTAATACTCAGAAAATTTCCATTGCTACAGTAATGATGCTTTTCATGGCCCTGAGAAAATTACCTTTTCGTATTGCTTCCAGCAGTACACTCCTGGCATCACTGATTACAGGTAGGGTTGATGGATGACGCTTTGGCTCAGAAGCAGGTATAACTTGTGATGGAGGAGATGGAGGCATTAATGGAACATGGGGACCTGGGGCGGTGGATGGAGTTGGATGCAGCCCAGAGGGAGGATGAGCAAGAGCTGCAACTGTGACAGGTGATGATGGCCGAATGCCAGGTGGAGGCAGAGGCGGCGGTGGTGGGGGTGGAGGCAGCGCCTGCACTTCACCTTGTGGGAGTGGATGAACTGGTACAGTCTCACATACTGGGGCAGCTCTAGCTATTGGCGGAGAGGGCTGAACTAGAGGAGGTGCAATTGGAGGAGGAGCAGGGTGAAGAACTCCAGGGGCAATCTGCAGAGGAGCTGGAGGTGGTGGTACTGCTGGAGCTTGCAAAGCAGTGGTTGGAGGTGGAGGTGGGGGAGGTACTGGCGGGGGAGGAGTTGAGGTCATTGAAGCTCTCAATGAAGAAGTTGACAAGGCAGATGGAAGAGGTGGTGGAGGAGGTGGGGGAGTAGGGCTCACAAACACAGGTGTTCTGCCTGTAGCTGGTGACTGAGGGCGATTTTCTATCAAACCTGTAGCAGAACTGAAATGATAAAGAGATCCTAGCATTTATTAAAACAGAAAAACTAAAAAGAAAACAACTGTAGAAACTATAAATGATTATCAGTAATTATATCAAAGTACATGCATTAACATGACCCTGTAGAAATTTTAAATTCTTCAACATTATTTCAAAAGAAACAACTAAAAATGCAACAAGAAAATCAGTAAGTGCTGCTTTGGTTTTCAAACTCAACAGTCTCATCTTCTCATGCAACTTCCGTATTCACTCAAGCATTTTATGCTTACTTTGACAAATAAAATGCTCAATTCTACACCATGATACAAGTCTCTGTAATGACAACATTCATCTTATTTGCAATATTTGTAGCAATACTTGGCCAATACAAGGCTGTATTTATATTGCAGTTACTAAGGCTCAGCGTATGTCATTTCAATGAAGTCCATGACAGCTAATTAAAAACCACAAAAGGAAATTTACAACCCTCTTTCCTCCTCAGCTGCAACATCAAATGAGTCGATACAAGGTTGATTTTAACTGAAAAGTGCAAAGCTGATCTCTATTTCTCTGCTAGAAAACTTCTGTAATATTTCTCTATCAAAAATGTGTAAGGTGGATAACAGACCATACTAAACTTCAAAATAGCTTTACTGAAAGGTTGTTACAAGCAACTGCCTACTGTCTTTGAAATTCTTATTTTCTTAAAATCAAACTGACATTCATAACCACATCTTTGGATCCCACTTATTAGAACCATTATCACATTCTACAAAATTATTTTGTTGTTAATTCACTGATAACAAAGCAGTAACTGCAATGGAAAACAATTTAATCTAAAGTAAATTCTTAATAGCTAAATTTCCCCAGGAGAATTTGTCTACTCAGAGGATGGCAAATTATATTCCACAGGCTACATGTGATCAGCGACTTGTTCCTGTAAATAAAATTTTATGAAACATGCACATGTTCATTTATGTATGTACAGTCTATGACTGCTTTCATACAATGGCAGAATCGAGTACTTGTGATAGAAACCACAGGCCCAGAAAATCTAAAATATTTACTGTCTGGTCCTTTAAAGAAAAAGGCTTCTGATACCTATGATAAAAAGCCTGTTTGTTCCCACATACCTGATACAGGTGGGTATAGGTTTCGACTCTCCTGCTCCATGCATTGGTGGAGGTGGAGGTGGTTCGTGTGGTCTGACTAACACCCTTTCCTCAGCTCTAGTCAGAAGCTCACTCATCTGACTAAATGGCAAAGCAGAAAGTGAGTAAGATCCATCCATATGGTCCACGTATGTCTGAGGCCTAAAAAAAATGTATAATATTAGCGTTTTTTCTTGAATTATGGTTGAAATAAAGTGCTCTACATGAAATATTTAAAGTTTATCATTTGAATGCCAATATTTAACTACTTTGTAAAAACTTCTTACAGAAATTTATCACATTAGTCCTGCTTTTAAAACAAACAATACTGCCCATAATGCAACCTGTACTTGCTAGTTTAAGTTTATTATGATTATCAGTTATTTTATTATCTTTTAATAGAATACTAATTCAACTTATGAGAGTTAAAGTATTACACATACAAACTTATAAACATGAAAATAACTTCTAGCAAATCATGTTAAAAAAATGATCTACCTCTATTTCATTTTTTTCTTTATAAGAAACTACCAGTGACAGAAAGGTAGAATATGAAAACTGAAATTTACTACCACATGGATATCTTATTATCTTAAAATTGTGACATCCAGAAGTGTTGCACCAGGGAGAAAGACATCCCCGGTTCTAGTGTCATACAGATGGCTAGCTATATTATTCTTGTCCTTTTAGTATTTCAAAGGTGTAAGTGTACTCAGAAAAATATATGCTAACAGTAGCATGTGACTTAGGTCAAGCTCAAGCAAAATTTTAGCTTGAGTACGTGAAGGTTTATATGATGCAGTGCATTCTGAGAACAAAGCTGAATTTAACAGATGTGTACACAGCAAGTCAGGAATTGCCATATTCATACTAATACCTAATTACTTATGTACAGATAATCTACAGATCATATTTAAAAATCTCTATTCTTTCAGTTTCAGTAATGCAGATCAACAGTATCTCTTATATGTACATTTCTCTTAAAATATGCCAAGATATCTCACATTTATGGCCCAATAATTTACATTATTCAAAAGAAAATGTTAAGGTTTTTCCATTAAAAATCAATATGACAATTCTTCAAAGAGATATGCAGTATAATGTGTTTGCTCTGATGGCATGTTACTCAGATAGGGCCCTGGGTCACTGAGAAAGGAATAGGACCTATTCTGTATTTCTGAAAAGAAGATGAATAATTTTATTTGCAAGCCCAGATATATTGTGGTTGGGATGTGACATAGAAAGAAGTCAGGGGATGGACAGAAAAAGGACAGAACAGAACCCCTTCTCAACTTCTATTTTGTATTCAATAAATCAGTAATACTTCAAAATAAACTCCAAGCCCACTCTATTATGAAGTTCTAGCAAAACTCTGTCTGAAATATTCAGAGGGAGTTTGGACTTCAGATGAAAGCTAAAGCAAACCTGAAAATCATTTACTGTAATCATTTCTTTCTACAGATGACAAAACTCAAGTCCAAGTAAGAAAATGAACTGCCCAAGGTCAGGCTTCAGTAGGCTCAGTAATCAGGGATTCAAAATCGTCTTTATATTTACAACAGAATCCTCCAGTTCAACAGTTCAGGAACAAAGATTTAGGAGTATAGATATCATACATAAAGCTAATGCTTTACCAGTAATTTAAAACAACAAAAAAATGAAAGAAGCAAAGAGAAGAAACCTTGTTTCAAAATGAGAAGCTGGGCCATTAGCAACTTCAATGTGCTTATGTAAGAGATTAGCGTCATCTTCAGCCAGCTCGGGACCTTGGGCCAGCTTCTGCCATTCTCTCCGCCTGTCATGAGGTGCTCTTGGCACTTTTTCTGGTTCATGAGGACGATCTAGATTTTTCTGCTATAACAGATGTATTGAAACAAAGCCAAATGCTAAAGTGCTATTTTTTTAAAGAGGTTATAACAATCAAACTATAATTCTAACATCAATATTGAAAAGGACAATGTCATCATAATACAGTAAAAATAACGTTGAGACATTTACTTGTATATTCAGAGTTAAATCTTAGCCAGTTTGTTAAGTCCAGTTTCTTGCCACACTTTTTAACCTCAATTTTGAAGTGATGCACCAGATACAAAATAGTATGCTAAAGAAATAAAATTTGAGGTCAGAAAGTCCTTTCAGATGGAAAAAAAATTCATCAACCTTTACTCTCACATCTTTTAGTTTCAAATTTTTACCATGGCTGACACTGTCCACTCCTAAGCAAATGTGAAAATTTACTAAGGTAATCTTATCGGAGAAGGGGCCAGTTAGCAGTCTGACACATGAAAAAAAAATTAATTATCCAATTAACCCATAATAGCTATATCACTCAACAGAAAAAAGGGTCTTTAAATGATAAAACAAAAAGTGAGGCAAATAAGAGGAGAAAGCACAGAAAAGTCTAGAGTAGGTATGACAAATACCAAATTCCCAAATGGGCTCAGCAGATACAGACATGAATGAAACCAGTCAGGTTAAGATATCGCATACGCTGAAATGACAGACATGTCCATTTAAGAAACTGCACTTCAAAAATTTTAAAACCCTTGCTTGGCAAACAAAACCTGACTGCAGGCATAACCTGGCTTGCCATTCACCAGCCTGCAAAACTCTAGCTAGAACACAGGGACACTGTCCAGCACAGATTATAACAAGAGAGTATTTATGGGGGTTGGGGAAAGTAGAAATAAACCACAGAACAAACAGAGGAATGATGAGGACAGACTTTGCCTCCATACTCCTTCCTAAATTCAACTTGCTTCTTTCTTTTTTATTTTCTATTAGCATTAATATGAAATAAAAGATTTAAGTGAATTTTATCAGAAAGTGGACAGTGACAACACAGAAGACAGAACAACAGGAATTTAGCAAAAAAAAAATAACCTCTCCAAAACATTTAGAAAACATTTAGGATATTCTCCGTTAGCTTAATTTACTTACTTTACCCTTTGTTTTTGTACTAGAATGCCCTTCCCTTTCTTGGTCCACTTAATTCCTATTTATTCTTCAAGATTTATTATAAGTTTTGTTGGAAGGGTTTATTGACCCTGTCTGCTGGCTAAAGAAATACTATTTTGTTCTAGCCAAACCTTCCATAAATATCTCTGTCAGGGCACCTATTATATCATAGTAGAATAATCTGAATGCTTACCTGTTCCTCATAACGCTGATCTGTATAGTTATAAAGTCTTTAGCAGATGGACCCAATAAAATAAGACTGTCAATGTACAGGACCAACAAAATTCCACACATGCAACAAAACATAAAGACACAAAAAACTTCAAGTTTTTAAATCTCCTGTAATACCTTTTGCTTTCTCTTTTCCTTCCTCTTATCCTCTGTATCCTGCAACATTTTTTCTTTCCATAGGTCAAAGAAATATGAAGGATTGGTATAAAACTTCAAACCTTCTTTACCATCATCTCTGAAATATAACATAAATTAAAATATATTCAGTAATCATCTCTGAAATATAACACATCAAGTAAAATATATTTAGTAAAGCAGAGGCCATCAGAATAGGAATCGTTTTGCTGAAATCTTTTTCCTCATATTAATAAAATGTAGCAACCTGGGCGTGGTAGTGTAAGCCTGTAATTCCAGCACTCAAGAGAGTGAGGCAGGAGGATTATGAGTTTGAGGGCAGCCTGGGCTACATAGCAAAATCATGTCCCTAAATAAATCGGTAGATAAATGCTGCCAAAATAGAATACTGTAGCAAGACAAAATTTTGTACAAATCAGAAAGGAAACTGAAGAAAATAGAAAACTCAGTGCTTTAAACTAATGGTTTAAAGTACAACTTTAATGCCTAACTTCTGCTGAATATCAAAACTGAATACCAAATTTTTTAAGTCCTTTGAGAAATTTCAATAATTACAAACAGTTCTGCCAAAGATAAAAGCTGAAAAGACAGTAATATCATTTAGAACAGACAAATCTTACAGTTCTGCCAGTACTATAATGTATTTATTATCTTTCTATATCTAAATGATTTCTCTTAATAGTTATTCTAATAAGAACATTTATACCCAATGATGTGCATACTGATTTACAGTTTTAAATACTATTGAAAATCATTTTACTCAGGATATGTGTTGTGCATCTCATTACTATTTAAAATCATGTGTAATCACCCCAAAGAAAGATGGAATAGTTCCAGATTTCATTTCATGTGGTAGAAAGCATTTTAAACAGATACTACATATACATTACGTAGAAAATTAATGTACACAATACATATCAAGGGTAGACAAGAAGCAAATATGATTAGTTCTTTTTAGTTTGGTGGAATTTTGAATTTAGCTTCCTTTGATTAAAAATTAAGTTGAAAGACTGATTACAATTCCTTGATATTAGTAGATTTGCCAGTAGGTTTTCTTAATAATACTTGTCAAAACAACTTCCTTGAATGGGTTCTGTCTTGTATTTCAGAACCTTAGAAACTCATGTAGTGAATGAAGCAAAGGTTTTTTCTGAACACAGTAGGTAGGGCGGGCTCTCTGTTGGCCAGAGCCCAGTGAAATAAAAGAATGTGTGGGGATTTGGCATTTAAATCTGAAGTTTGAGATACAGGACTTCCTCCATATTGCCCTACTGACCTATAAGGAGTGAGTATATTGAGAGGTGGAGGTTGTTCACACACATCGTATGTCTCCTGTAATGGAATAGGCAAAGTCTTGCGGTCGAAAAGCTGCTGATCTTGAATTGTAGAGCTTCGGAAAGCTTTTCTCATGGTGATATCTTGCAAAGACACTAAAAAAAGAATAATTCATTTTATTTTCCTAAGATTATTTAACCATAAGAACCAATTTACAGTCTATATTTGTTTGAAAGTCAGCATGCTTAAAAGTTGTGACCTTAATGACTCATTTATGAATCAGAAGCCATTTTAATGATAAATATAATAATAAATATAATAACGATCCCTATCATTCTGTGGCTTATTTTCCCAATCAGACAGAAGGCCCTAATGATGCCTGAAGCATCTCATTTCCCACTAAATATTTATTTTTCTTTTCTTTACTTGTTCTTGGCCCCTGCCAATTTAGATTCTCTTATTTTCCTCTGTAATCTCTTGTTCCCATCTCACTTTATTCCTACTTACTACTTTATAGTCAGCGATAACTGAAGGGATCACTTGGTTATTAGCAGTATTCTGGGCCACACAGGGTAGAACTCTTGCTATATGTACACTAATGTTACACATGTGTTATAAGGGTAAAACAAACTACTACAGATAAAATGATTTTCAAGTACTCGGTAATCTATATCATCCTCTATTTCACTTACCATTTATTTCTATTACAAGGATTTCTACCTAACCACAAGTTCTTGAAGACCGTGACTGTCTTGTGGATTAGTCTCTCCAGTAACTGGCACAGCCCTATCACATATATGATGCTTTAAAATTACTTTCTTTTGGGCTGTCCAGCATGTCAAAATAAGAAATTATCAAAATATTGCAATCTTAATGCTTCAAATGATTTCCTCACATTAAAAAAGTAGGCAATTTCCTACATATGTAATATGGCTTTATGTATAGACATCAGTGTTTCACACCATAGCCAGATCAGTACTGAATGATATAACAAATTTTAAACTATTTTTCTCCCCAAAACAGTATCTTTATCATTGTCACAATTAAAATTCCCTCAGTATGAACATTTGATCCTATAGCAATACTGGAGTGATGACACTGGCTCTGCAACAGTCACATCAAAACTTCATTTCCAACAATTCCACTGACACATGACTTGTAACACATAAACACCAAAATAAAATTCAAAGGAAGGAAAAAATCCTCACTATCAAGAGTGGTATAGGAGATATTCACTATGCACGTTAGATGCTTTCACTAATTTTCATTTAACCATCACAATAATTCAGTGAGATAGGAATTATAGTTCCAAGAATACCAAGGCTTTGAAATATAAACTGGTCCAAAGTAAATGGTTATGCAGCAGAGCCAGAAAGAGGCTAATTCTTTTGCTATAATATCACCCATTATTCTCAGGCTGTCAGAAGCAGTATGTATTTTTGGCAATCAACATTGCTCAATTCTTCACACCATTCTACTTATTATCCCTAAGCATGTATCCAAGATGGAAACTAGTGTTTAATCACCCAAAACATTCTTAGTAAATGATATAAAGAACAGGTAAAATAGTAAACATGATGTGTTTTTCTATATTCAAATCCTCTCACTCATCTCATTCCAAACAGACCTCTGTAACAAAACTCATTCCATTTTCCAAAAATAATATCTGATATTGCTTAAACAGTATTATATGCACAGTAAGTTAGTGCAATATATTTGTAAATATAATTGAATTAAATATAATTGCACAAGTCTTTGTTTATAACTCATTTTAAAATATTTTCTAAATTATATTGGTAATTTTCACTGTTACTTACTTACCTAATGGCAACAAAAATATTGATGTCACTCTCTGTAATTTAATAATATATTTATAATATCATTTTGTTTGAACTCCCACTGAGTTTCAAAACTTAGGTTAAGTAACTGAAAATTTATTCTATGCAACCTCCCCAAAACAATTCAAATTAAATGGTTCAGCTTTTAGATTCTGAATTCTTCCCTACTGTTCCACATAATTTGAAAGGAAATTATGTACAATTCTGAAATACATACACCTTAAGTTATATACTTGTATCTGTATTTTCACTTACAAGTTTAATGGTGGTGCTAAGACATTTGTTAAAATTTAGAAGCATTATGAAATTAAATGTTAATTTTTATTTCTGTTACATATGAAAAAATGCATGTGTTTCTGTATGTACATCAGATGATATACATTTGTAACAAAATGTTTTGAGTTTTTAAAAACATAATTTTGGATATAAATTATATATTTTGAAGTATGGATGACCATTTTTTTTCACCACTAGCAATTATTTCATTTGAAGAATTTCATGAAGTGTAATTAATGTACACGTACATTACTACCACCAAGAAAGACAACTTACAAATGGTAGAAAATGATTGCAAATCATGTATATAAAGACAGAAGATTTGGATGCAGAATAAAGAAACAATTTTTACAACCTGAAATAAAAAGACAAATAATTCAATTTAAAAATGAACAAAGAGATGGGGTAGGAGAGAAGGGAAAAAAATGGACAAAAAATCAAATGGATATTTCTCCAAGAAGCAGACAAAAAGATGCTCAACGTCATTAGTTATAGTGCAATTCAAACACAAGCTGTAACATGAATGAACCCTGAACACATGATATTAAGTGGAAGTCCATCACAAAAGACCATCTATTATTCACTCACATGCAATGTCCAGAACAGGCAAATCCATAAACACAGAAAGTAGATTAGTCATTGCTAGGGGCAGGGTGGGGGGAGAGAGAATGGAAAGTGACTGCTAAGGAGAAGGGGGCTTCTGTTTGGAGTGATAATGTTTTTAAATTGTCTGTGGTCATATAACTGTTGAAAATGCTAAAAATCTCCAACGAACTGTACACTTGAAATGCATGAACTATAAGGTGTAGGATGTGAAATGAATAAATTAAATAAACCTGGTTTTTTTTAAGTGCCATTTTTTCTTTTTCCTTGCACCCAGAGCTATGAGTTTATATTTTTATTAGCAGTAGTAACTCAGCATGGTATTTGCCTCTCTTTATTTACACATTAAATATGATAGGTCAAAGTAGTTTTTTCAAGTTGGGTGGTGGTGGCTCATACCTATAATCCTAGCTACATGAAAAGCTTAAATCAAGAGGATCATGATTGGAGGCCAGACTGGGTAAAAAGTTCGTGAGACCCCATCTCAACCAATAGCTGGGTGTGGTGACACAATGCTTGTCATTCCACTACAGCAGGAACTAGGATTGCAGTCCAGGTCAGCAAGACCCATCTCTAAAATAACCAAAGCAAAAAGGGTTGGATCTGGCTCAAGTGGTAGAGTGCCTACTTTGCAAGCAAGAAGCTCTGAGGTCAAACCCCAGGACCACCCCCACAATCCCAAAAAGAGCACTTTGTTCAATCCCCAAACATTCATTACTACATTCCACATTTTGCTTTTTCCAGTGATATCCTTAAATATTTTCATTGCTCAAGATTAGATCTATTATCGCTTGTATTTATGTTAAGAATGTTATTCAACAAAAATATTTTGGGACTAAAGTGTGGCTGAAGTGATAGAGCTCCTGCTTTGTAAGCACAAAGCCCTGAGTTCAAACCCCAGTCCCACCAAACCGAAAAAAAAAAAAACCTCTATAATAGATAAGTGAAAATTATGAACTTAATAGTTCATTTCTTTAGGTAAGTAAAAAAAATACAAAGAGGCATTTGGAAAATATCAGCATTCAAAGTATTCTGTCAAGGTGTCAAGTGTGCTTTTATCACTAAAATTTCTACCATTATCTTATCCAACAACATGGCTTTTTTTTTTTTTTTACCCAATATTCCTGACTTAATCTTGGCATAGAACAGTTATGCCTTACATATTGGCAATTTGGTTATGGAATGATCATTTCAAGTGGGTAATAATATTCAATTAAATAACTAGATAGGAGTTTTGCAATATGCATTTTTACAGAATCAGGTACTTTTCAAATAACTTTTATCACTAAGATGAAAAAGCATACAAATTAATTATAAGAGAGAAAAGAGAAAAACAATTGGCTAAAATGTCTTCTTTAGTCAAAATATTGTGAGTTACATAGTGTACAAAAGGAAGAGACAAAAAAGTTGAAAGTCATGATTTATTATAGTATGCACGTTAAAGGTCATGGGTAAAACAATTTGTAATAAACTCATGCTTAACACTATCCTATTTTTTTGCAGTCCTGGGGTTTGAACTCAGGACTTAGTGCTTACTAAGCAGGCGCTCTACAATTTGGTCATGGCCCCACCACTTAATGCTCTTCTTAAATATATTGCTCATCTCATCTATCTTAAAATCTGTATGTAAAGAAAATATATGAATAAACTTACATTCTTCTTCTTTAGGATCAAGCTGGGTAACGCTAACAGATAAACGATCCACACGTTCTTGCAATGAGTTAACTCTGAAGGAAAAACTATGTGCTTCATTGAATAATTCTCCAAATATATCTTCAGCATATTTACCTAAGAAAAATGAAACATACACCATAAGATGTAATGTAATCATGATCAGATACAACTATTGAACACTTGAACATTTTAAAAGTGCTGACCTGTTTGAATTTGGCACTTATTTGGAACTCTTTTAAACTTTAAATCCTAGCCTAAAGTCACTTAGTCATAATAGAATGAGGGGAAAAACCCCACAAACCCTGGAAAATTGATTTCAAATCCTTCTCTACCATTTTCTGCTGGATGACTTGCATTTAAAATGGAAATACTCTACTTGCTTTACCCATATCTACCTGATGAGGATTAGGGAAGACTATGAGGTAAAAATACATACAAATAATAACATCTTTAAATCCAAAATCATCACATAGACAATATACTACAGCTGAATTTTAGGAGGGGTGGTAGAATGCAAGATTCTTCAAAGACCCATGTCCTGTCTCAGATATGTGAAATCTTATGATATTTTGCCTTCTCATAATTTAAGAAAAAGCATCAAAACCTAAAAATCCTTGAATTTCTCTAGCTATGTAAGTCCTTATTAGTAAAAAGAGAAAGACAAAATAACTGGAAAAAGGTCTCTGCCACTGATGAAAAATTTTAAACAGAGGGAGACAAGAGACATTTAAACAAATATGAAAAATACTATAATAAACAGAAGTCCAAATCTTTGCTACATTCACTATGAGATACTAATATTAGTTTCTTCAACTGTCAAATAGAAATAAAAATATCTGTTCCTGAAAGAAGTTTTAAGGAGATAGACAGCAAAGGGCCTGGTAATATTTCTGATACAGAGTAGGAGTTCAAAATAGGTAGCTCTTAGTATAGTATCAGGTAAGAGCCACAGAGCAGAGACAGAAGCACCCAACTTTCAGGGGTGGAATGGTGTTCAAAGATACTTCTGAGACACACTGTCCCTGGAAGATATGGGAGGTATAAAGTTATTCACTTATCCAATAAATGTTATATATGGATACTAAGGTTAGGGATACAGAGATGGAAGAGGCAATTTCACCCTAAAAGAGTTTACTTTAATATGGAGAACTTCAACTTATAGTCTGAAATTTATATGCAAATTTTTAAATGCATGTGCATTTTTCTTGAGAGAGGGCCTATGGTTGTGCAACAATTCTATTAAAAAGAATCTTTGATCACCCCCACCGCCATCACCACCACCATACACACAATTTAAAAGTCAAAGCACCTGATTCCCTTTCCGTTTTTTCATCATATTATGATCCAATCAATAGCACCTTCACCAGAGGATGACACATGGGCTACTCATTCTTGGACTTTCAGCCTCCAAAAGTATGAATGAAATGTACCTCTTTTCTGTATAATTATCCAGCTTCCAGTATTTCATTACAGCAACAGAAAATGAGCCAAGAGACTTTCTATCTGCCAAATTATGTTTGAAAGCAAGCAGACTTTATCAGCTCATCTCAGCAGTATGAACTGCTCTTGTATTCAACAAGAGAAAAACCATAGGAAAAGAGAATGGTAAAAGATCCCTTAGGTTATCAAAGTCCCAATGGTTAAGATAAGAATAAAATGGAGAAGAGAAAATTTATATAAAGTGTATTTCATATTTTTACTAATTATCTATTACAAAGCAAAATTATGTTCTAGTAGGGGGGAAAATTTCATAAAATATGACTGACATATATATTTTTTTTTCTTTTTTTTTTTTTTCCGCAGCACTGAAGTTTGAACTTGGCCTCACGCTCACTAGGCAGGCACTTTTATACTTGAGGCACTCCACCAGCCCAAGATGTGTATTTTTAAGAAAAAGCCAGGAAGCTATTTGGCCCTATGTCATATGGAACCCTACAATTTACTTTCATTACTGTGTTCTCAAGCACTTTTGGTGCTTCTAACAACAGTACCAAAGTGAAAACCCTAATTATCGAGAACCATTTTAGATAGAAAATTTGGGTTTTCTACATAACTCAGAAACCATTATATATATCAATTATTATTTTAACTATTTTGGATGAAAACTGTGTTATAAAATATAAGTTTTCCTGTCTTCTTAAATGAAATGAATACAGAATGAAATATAATTTAACCTTTTCTTGAGGATTTATAGCCATGAATTATTTATGAAAACCAATCATTGTCCTGGTCCAGCAAACAGCCTTGAAATTCATAAAAATATTTGCTTTTACATTCAATGGCCTCTTTTCAGTTTTTATTGCTGCTGTTTGGCCAATTCTTCTTGGCTGTTAAGCTACCCTTTTTGGTTGGCTTCCGTATTGGCTCTTTCTATTATGTTCCCCTTCTACTTCCTCTTTCAATCCTCTGAAGCCTAAATATTTACAAACCATATCACCAAATCTGTCTGATCCATCAAAATAAAAGTAAACAGAATCTATGAGAGGGATCAATTGGTTATTTTATGTACATGGCTCTTCATTGTGGGGGATTAATTATTTATTCTAGCTATCTAGAGGCCTTGTAAATTTAATTCCAGGTTTTTAACGATGCCAAGTGAAAAAACTACCAGAAGTTAATTTCTAGGTGGTAAACTATTCCTACATCTTGCTACAATATTTTATAGATTTTTTTTAACTTCTACAAACTGCTTAGAAAATGTCTATGTGGTGTCTAATTCAAATTTGAGATACCCAAAACCTAGTTAGATATATTTTTGCAATATATTTATATTTCCAGAGTTTGGTTGCAATATGACCATGTGTTTACTGATAGATATTGCTTATATGGACTCTATCAGCTTGAAAAGTTGTTATATTTTCATCTTTAGGTTATGTAAGGTATGTTAGCAGTACAAATTAACATGATCATATTAGCTCTAAATTCTATATTGGGAATGTACCTAAAACAAGATGGCTATATTAAATTCAAAATTCACTGTTAATTGTAAGGAATGTTTTATCCAAAATTATCAATGTCATTCCTACTCATAACATATATTAATATGTTGATGCAATCATGTACATATAAAACAAAAATTTTATAGGAAGTTTTGTTATATTAGATCAAACAGTGTTAGGCCACAAAAAAGACAGTAAAATGTCTTTAACCACATGGTGAATCATATGTTAATGCAGTATCTAGGTACTCTCAGAGTCTCCTTTTGACTAGTCTCAAAATTAGATTCTATATTGGCTTTCCTATGGAAGAAACAAGTAAACAATACAATATTTTAGTCTCTGTCAATAACTAACCTATAAAAAAATAACCACCAATAGGAGTAAGGAAAATAACTAAAACAAATTAAAACAAACAGCCTTTTACCTATTCTTGCAACTATTTTCACAGGCAATGCAAAATTTAGTACTCTCACAAAGAACACTTAAATACAGAGATTCCCCAACTTATGATGGTTCTACTTAACAATTTTTTGGCTTTAGAATTGTGCAAAAATGACATGTATTCAGTAGAAATCATACTTGGAAATAAGGATTTTGATCTTTTCCTGAACTAGTGATATGTGGTACAATACTCTCTCATAATGCATAGTAGCAGCAAGCCACAGCCCCCACTCAGCCACGTGCAGGGGAAACAACTGATACCCTACAGTATACTGTGTTGCTAAGCTACGATGTTTGCTAGGTTTTCCATATTAAAGTATTTTTGACATGATATTTTCAGTTTATGAGGCATCTATTGCAATGTAAGCACATCACAAGCTGAGGAACATCTATGTAACTTCTTATGTTGCTTTAACTACAGGGGTATATATGCCCAAACTCTGTCACCTGAAACAAATTAACCACCTCTCTTGTCTTGTGCTAAGTACAGTTGATCCTTTCAGATTCTGTATCCATAGGATTTGTATCTGCAGATTTATCCAATTTTAGACAGAAAATATTTGAGAAAATAGCTTCTGTAATAAACACGAACAGATCTTTTTTCTTTTTCATTATTCCCTAATAATACAGCGTAAGAACTACTTACATAGCACTTATACTGCATAGGTGCTATCAGTAATCTACAGATGATTTAAAGTGCAGCATATGGGAGACTGGGCACAGGTTATATGCAGAAACCATGTCATACTGTATAAGGGACTTGAGCACTGGTGATTTTGGCATCAAAGGGATGACTGCCCTCACTTATAGGAAGGAAGGACAAAAGTTAAAATAAAAGGAAAAGAAGACCCAAGCCTGAATATTAGGAGAATCTATGCTGATAGTTATGACTGGCAGGCTAAATCTAGGACCCTTTGGAGAATATATCTAGGTCAAGAACACCTTGTTTTATCTTTAAAATGAAATATAGATATCTTATTTAAAAGTTAATCCTTCCATTCAAAAGGTAGACTAGATTTATTTTAAAATTTCTTATCTGATTAAATTTAGAATGAGAATTTGTTGACTTCCTTTACCAAGTACCTCTGTTCTATCTCATGTTTCCTTTCTACCTGCTCCCTCCCCCAGCTAATCAGCTTGCCTTTTGTCTGCTAGCAGCCAAGTTCACTTGCTCTCTTCACATCATGCTGTGTTAGATTCCCTGACTCATATTCTAATGTCCCTTAGACAAACTCACTAGACTAGCCTAACCCTCCGAATAATGATGACCTCTCACTCTTCAAATCTTTGATATGAAAATATTCCCCTACACTAATAAAATATTTAAAAAGAGAGATACCAGTGTTCTAACACACAAGTAAGTGAAGCCTCTAAAAATAGTAAATAAAGGTAACAACCAAACAAAAGTCTGAGTCTGGTCCTATCTTTCATAGATCAAATCATATTTCAAGAACAATCTCAGTGATCTTCATCTATCATGTGATTCTATTCCTAAACATTTTGTTCTTTCCCGTTCCCATAAAAAATGCAGGAAGAAGAAATGATTCTAAAATCCATTAATTTTACTTAAAGTAACTATGTTTTTCAGGATAACATTATACTCTTTATATCAAATATCCCCCCTCCCCTACCCCTAAAAGCATAACATTCTGGTTTGTGAGTAGTTTTGAAATGATGTAAAATACTTACTTAGGCTACTTAGTTGTCTAATTATATTTGCCAAGGAAATATTGGTTACACATTCTAGTTCATTCTTAATGCCTCTAGGTAGTGCTGTGTGGCACAAATGCCTAGGATCAATGTTTCTCTTCACTAATGGCATCGTGGGATCAGCCTCTGTGCCAGTTTACCTGTAGGAAAACAAAAATAAAGAATCATCATTCAATTTTGACCCAAAGACTCTATAACATTTAAGAAAAATTATGTTTGTAATGAAGACAACAAAAACGGAGTTATCTGACTGAGAGTATCAAAACTAATTTAACTTTGCTACTCTGTTTCATTTTCAATGATAAGAACATCGAAATATGTAAGCCTTTTCTTTAAGGACAAGTTCTCACTATACAACTCAGCCTGGCCTCAAACTCCTCATGCTTCAGCCTCTGAGTGCTAGCATTATAGGCATGTGCCACTATGGCTGTCCATGAAACATTTTTTAAAAACTCACTTTCAACTTCATTTGCTACATGGTGAATTCACAATTACTATCACTATTATTTACCTAAAACCATTGCTTTTTTTACTACACATAGAAGTTTTATTCCAGAGAGTTGGTGTGAGTGGTCCTCTCTAAGGAAGCACCTAAGAGGATTAAACAAGCTAGGAGAGTAGTATCAAATTCACATTTCTACATAAAATGTATCAGGTGTTCAATAGCTCAGAGATCAAGTATCACAAGTTGCCCAGCACTTGAAATCCTGAAATCTCATCAAATGTACTGAATCTTTAGTTGATCACTTTCATTTAATTACAGGTTGTCCTCATTTGTATGATGCCCTTGTGCACAAATTTCAGCAACAAGGTTTTTTTCGTTTATTCATATGTGCATACAATGTTTGGGTCATTTCTCCCCCCTGAGCCCCACTCCCTCCCTTCTCCCCCCCACCTCCCTCCCTGTCCCCCCTTACCCCCTCGCTTTCAGGCAGAAACTGTTCTGCCCCTATCTCTAATTTTGTTGAAGAGAGAGTATAAACACTAATAAGAAGGACAAAGTGTTTTTGCTAGTTGAGATAAGGATAGCTATACAGGGAGATTCCTAGCATTGCTTCCATGTACGTATGTGTTACATTCTAAGTTGAATCTTCTCAAACTGACCTTTTCTCTAGTTCCTGATCCCCTTCTCCTATTGGCCTCTGTCGCTTTAAAATTTCTGCATTAATTCCTTTGCATTGAGGACATCAAATACTATCATGTTTTTTGGGTTTCTTACCTATCCTCATACCTCCCTTGTGTGCTCTCCCCTTATCATGTGACCAAAGTCCAATCACCTTGCTGTATTTGCCCTTGATCTAAAGTCCGCATATGAGGGAGAACATATGATTATTGGTCTTCTGAGCCTGGGTAACCTCGATCAGAGTGATGTTCTCCAATTCCATCCATTTACTTGTGAATGATGAGATTTCATTCTTCTTCATGGCTGCATAAAATTCCATTGTGTATAAATACCACATTTTCCTAATCCATTCGTCAGTAGTGGGACATCTTGGCTGTTTCCAGAACTTGGCTATTGTGAATAGCACTGCAATAAACATGGGTGTGCAGGTGCCTCTGGAGTAACCTGTGTCACATTCCTTTGGGTATAGCCCTAGGAGTGGTATTGCTGGATCATATGGCACATCTATGTTTAAATTTTTAAGAAGCATCCAAATTTTTTTCCAGAATGGTTGTACTAGTTTGCATTCCCACCAGCAGTGTAAGAGGGTTCCTTTTTCCCCACATCCTCGCCAACACCCGATGTTAGTGGTGTTGCTAATGATGGCTATTCTAACAGGGGTGAGGTGGAATCTTAGTGTGGTTTTAATTTGCATTTCCTTTATTGCTAGGGATGGTGAGCATTTTTTCATGTGTTTTTTGGCCATTTGAATTTCTTCTTTTGAGAAAGTTCTGTTTAGTACACTTGCCCATTTCTTTATTGGTTCATTAATTTTGGGAGTTTAGTTTTTTGAGTTCCCTATATATTCTGGTTATCAGTCCTTTGATGTGTAGCTGGCAAATATTTTTTCCCACTCTATGGGTGTTCTCTTTAGTTTAGAGACCATTTCTTTTGTTCAGCAGAAGGTTTTTAGTTTTATAAGGTCCCATTTGTCTATGCTTTCTCTTAGTTGCTAAGCTGCTGGGGTTCTATTGAGGAAGTCCTTGCCTATACCTATTACTTCCAAAGTGTTTCCTACTCTTTCCTGTACCAACTTTAGAGTTTGGGGTCTGATATTAAGGTCCTTGATCCATTTTGAGTTGATACTAGTACAGGGTGATAAACATGGATCTAGCTTCAGTGTTTTGCAGACAGATAACCACTTTTCCCAACTTTTGTTGAAGAGGCTGGCTTTTCTCCATTGTATATTTTTAGCACCTTTATCAAAAATAAGGTGGGTATAGTTGTGTGGATTCATATCCAGGTCCACTATTCTGTTGCACTGGTCTTTGTGTCTGTTTTTGTGCCAGTACCATGCTGTTTTCATTGTTATTGCTTTGTAATATAGTTTGAAGTTGGGTATTATGATACCTCCAGCATTTCTCTTTTTGCTGAGTATCAACAAGATTTTAAATACCATTCTCTCAACCACATGATTCAAATTTCACTTATTATTAACTGTAACTGCATAAACAGAAACTTCATTGTTAGTGCTCTAGTCCAAAAATCACTGTTAATAAGATCAGTGTGACCAGTCATGATCAATGACCAATCTTTTGAAATTGGTCACACAGGATGTGCTATTTAAATCAACCACAGACAGCAAGGCTTATATCTGTGCTGCCTTCTTGCCTCCCAGTGCTAAACCATATGAAATTTTACAAAATGGGTAGCTGAAAGATGGAACTGGCGAACAAAGATAAAAGAGCAGCAAAGAACCTAAAAATGGTAACACTGGAAATGAAATTCAAATCCAACATTAGTGGAATAATAGAACAAAGACCTAACAGTGAGAATGTTGCTACTTACATTGTTTGACTCTCAATATGCAGCCAGAGGAACTTAGTGATGGCAAACCTAATAGTCACAACTGAGGAATGCAGTTGTGACAAGAAAAAGGAGTACATCCCACAGGAAGTGATGCTGGCAGAGAAACGTCACATTAAAGCTCTCTCAATCACTAACCTGAAAATGCAAAAGATACTGGAAGCTGACTCAAATTTAGTAGAAACGAGCTGTGACAACCTGCCAAGGCACAGAAGAAAAAAAAATGCTCACTTGACAGGAAGCCAAAAGTGTCCTGGGTAAGTTTTTTTTTTTTTTTTTTTGGTGATACTGGGATTTGAACTCAGGGCCTCACACTTGTGAGGCAGGTGCTCTACCACTTGAGCCTCTACCAGCCCAGTAAGTTCTTTACAAAGAAATAAAACACTAATTCCTAGCCAGCTGTGGCACATGCTTGTAATTCTAGCACTTGGGAGACAGAGGCAGAAGATCATGAGGTCAAGCCAGCCTGGGCTTATGTAATGAGACCCTGTTTCAATCCTGTGATCCCCAAAATAAAATAAAAGGCCCACTAATTCTTATTATGATTTCTAATGTTTTAAGTTACATTGTACTTAATAAAAAATTCAAGTCCTTATACATGTTAGCCAGTAAGAGTTTTTAATGTTTTGACAAAAAATTTTAAAGAGCATGGAACCATTTATAAGTTTCCCATTGGTCAAGATAGTTTTCCATGGTTTCAACTTGGACAGTCATTTTTCCAGTCCTGAACTACTGTGAAAGTGAGAGCTGATGGCCTGTACTTACCTAGTGGTAAACAATGGTTACAGAAGGAATGATTTACTACTTACTGGGCTTTTAGGACTACCATAGAAGTCTGTATAAATCTAATTGCACTATCAACATCCTTTTAAAAATAAACCTTTGCATGAAATTTGTCTCCTCTGACTTACCTGTACAGTATTCTCTTCACATTTTTCAATCTTTTAAAAATTGTACAACATGAAAAAGGCATACAAAATAGAAGTACACAACTTATAACTCAGTAATTTAAGCAAATAGCCATGTAACCCCTTCACTCCATTTCAAAGACTAGCGTTTTTAATATTTTTATTTTTATTTATATTTTTACCATTTCAGCAATCTAAATATTAGTTTTGTTTTTAAGTAAAATACAACCCATATTATTTTATGCCTTGACTTTTTCACTCAACATTCTACTTTTAACATTCATCCATACTGCTTTATGTAGCTGCAGATTTTGTTGCTGTGTAATATTTCACTGTATGACTACACTATAGTTTCTTTACTCGCTCTAATGTTGATATGAGTTGTCTTTAGTTTGAGGTTATTATGAATAGAACTATAATGAACATTTATGTTCATGGTCTTAGTGTACACAGTTCTATTGTGAATATTCTTTTGGAGGACAACGGGCATTCAGTTTAAGGATATGCACAGCTTCAGCTTCAGGAGTGACACCCAACTGCTCAGAAAGAGACAATATCAACCCACAATCCTTCCAGTAGCTAGCAGACAGCAGTTGCTCCTCACTCTCTTTGGCTCCATCCTGTCAGTTTGTAAATTACAGCCATTCCTGGCGGGTCTGTCACAGCAACTTACTACAGTTTAGTTTGTGTTTTCCTGATTATTAATGAATTAAGTCCCTTTCACATGCTTGTTGATTGTCTGGCATTTTCTCTTTAGAAGTGCCTACTGAGCACTCTTGCACATTTTCTGTGCCACTTGCAGGGTAAGAGCTGATTTTAGGAACATGGGATCTGTGATATTTGAAGGTTAAAATGACACCAATTATCTTTTGTCACTTGTGTTTCACTCTGTTAATGATGCCTGTTAATGAACAGAAGCTTCTACTGTCAGGATGTTGAACTAGATCCATCTTTTCCTTTTAGGTTTAGTATGATAGGCATACTTTTTGAAATCGTTATACTAAGATGACAAACTTGGCCACCTATATTTTCTCTTAGCTTTGTTGTTTTGTCTTGTACTCCTTATCTATGATTGGCATGGAATAAATTTTTGTGAATGGTGTGATATATTCAAGTTTTGTTTCATTCATTTATTCATTCAGCAGTACTAGGGATTGAACCCAGAGCCTAACATATGAGCCATACCTCCAGAACTTTGTGCTTTTTTGCTTGTTTTTGAGACAGGGTATGTAGCTGCAGCTAACCCTGAACTGGCGATACTCCTGCCTCTCATATATTCTTTCAGTACTTCTGACATAAATCAAGTTTCTATGTACTTATAAATTTTGAGCCCTATGCTATTTTGTTGGTCTCTCTAACATAGAACTGATGATACAATGTCTAAATTAATGGGGCTTCATATAAATCTTGATATCCAACAGGGAAAACTCTCCTATCTTCTTCAAAATTATCTTGTTTATTCTTGGCTTTTTGTATTTCCCTGTATATTTTCAGAATCACATTATTAAGTGTCCCATATACACACACATACAGGGAATTTGGCTGGAACGGCACTAAATCTACAGATCAAATCAGGGAGTACTAATACTTATTTATTTCTTCCTATTCATGAATATAACGTATCCCTCCAATTATTTCAAGATTTTTAAATGTTTCTCAATGTTTTATAGTTTTCTGAAAAGAAATCTTACAAAGTCTTATACTTGTATACATATGACTTTTAAAATAATACTGGATATGGTACATTTTAGTATTTTGTTTTCTTTGTTATAGCCTTACTGCATTTTTTTTGGATCTGCTTGTTCTACTAGAGATATGTTAAGCTCTCCCACTGTGACTGTGGATTTGTTAAATTCTTCATATGATTTACATATTTTGAGACTATGTTATTAGGAACATTGACCATTATAAAGTTCCCTCTTTATCTGCAATAGTATGGTATTTTGTCTAAACGTCTACTCATCTACTCTGATATTGCTATAGCTATATCAGCTTTCTTTGGCTTTGTGTTTACATAATATAGTTTCCCTCTTTTTTTCTTTTCACCCTTCTTGTACCTTATGTTTTAGACATGTGTCTCCATAGATACAGTTTCATTTATTTCTCTTTAACTCAGACTGATAACATCTTACTGCTTTATTGCTATGGTGCTAATGTTCCTCTACACAGAATACTTTCCTTGTCCACATTCCCTCTTTTCTCAGCTTCTACTTTTCTTCAAACTTCCTTTCAAATGAGAGCATTCCCTAATCTGTCAGCCCCAACTAGATCTGGTCCTTCTGTTACAATTCTCTGACAATGATCTACATTCTTCATTGTAACACTTGCCTCAATTTGTAAATACGTACGAATCTCCATGACTAATGATTTCTGTCTCCTTTATTACTTGAAAAGTAGGTTTGGTAAGTTTTTCCCACATGATATACTGTAGGATGCCTGGCACATGAACTATTCAATACATATTTGGAATTCTTAACTACAACTCAAATTTCTCTCCTAAGCTGCAGGTGAATATGCAACAGTGTCCTCAACATCTGTACTTGAAAGATCCATGAAATACACCAAATTCAATATGTCCAAAATAAAACTTACTATATTTCCCCTTCAAATCTAGGCCTAATTCTCAATTTTACCTCACTGCTGCAGCCCCTATCTATATTCAATAAAAGATTGAGCCTTACTAATTCAATATTATTAATGTCTCTCATAGTCTGACTTTCCTTTCCTATTCTATCTGCTATTGCTTTACTGCAAACCTTAGTGATCTCTTACGTAGCTGGAGTGGACTTTCTGCCTCCAGTTTTACAGTTTCTGCTGCCATTAGATCTATAATCACCAGCCTGACCAATCCAGCTCATATCAAACAGCTTTAGTAATATCACAATTTAAAATATGTAATGTCCACCTCTCATAAAAGCAAACTCACCCAACGAGTCTTACTGTTAGGATAAAGTCCAAGCGTGATATATATACAAGGTTCTTCAGGATTTAGTCCCTACTTCTCTTTCTTCTAGCCTCATTCCTTATTATCTTCCCACCTGATACTCTAATTACTCTTTCACAGTTCTGTTTTTTCTTTTTGCATTCTGCCTAGAATACCTTTCCCCTTCTTAACCTCACAGAGACTTTAATTGTTGAAAAGTAGACTCAAAAGCATCACCTCTCCTCTGAAGCCTAACTGAATACCCCAGGCAGATGTAACCAACCTACTTTTTTGATACCCTACAATACTGATCCCTATTTGCATCTGCCTAAATTCTACCAAGTATACTCTACTACAATGTACTTATTTGTTTAAATGTCTAAGCTCAAATGATAGACCCAAGAAGGCAAAAAATCTTGCCTTATTCAGCTTGTGTTTCTAAGATCTAAACAGGAGATGATCAATACATAAATGAAAGAAAAAACAAAGCCATAAAACATAAGGAAACAAGAAAAAAAAGATCTCTAGCTTACTTAGACCACATACACACACACAAACATACTTTTCTTAAGCAACTATTTACTTAGTTTGGGGAGATGCATTTTTATATGCATAGAAACAGATACTTCTGAGGAAAAATAATATCTTACAAGTGCACTGTGGCTTCATAGGCTCACTTGCTTCACTCTCTCATGAGAAAGCTTGGACAATGTTTTATTCATTTCTACATCTTATGGTCTAGCTCAGTCTAAGGTACAGTAAGCACATAAATTTTGATAGAAGGAATGCTGAACAGCATATAAAGTAGTTTCAAAGTATTATTCTAATCTCAAAAGAAAAATGGCTTTTGCTATGATTAAAATAGTGCCTTTCGGTACAATTTTTTTAGAGAAAAAAACTTTCCTCATCCTTTTACTTCAGTTTCAATACCAAATTCATTGTCTCATTTCTCTCCTACTCTGGGGTGATCCAAGGGTCATTTGTCTAACTTGGCCATCAAAATCTTAGTGGTAAAATTGAAATAAAGGATACAACTGCATCTCCTGATCCTGTGGAAACTGCCTGATTCCTGTTTTAGAGGTCCAATACCATCTTTAACATAACATCTTCTGTCAGATTAGGAAGAATAAAAATAAAACCCTAACTTTTGAAAGGTATAAATTAATTAGCAAGAAAATATAAATCACATTTATTTCACTTTTAATACTGCAAATGATATATTTTCTGTTAAAGCAATGAAAAGTTGCACAGAATGAACCAATTACATATAATTTAATATCTTTTAATCTATCAATGCCTCACTTGATTACTGAGCAGAAACTCTTTTATCTAACAAGAAAGCCAAATTATATTGCATTAGAACATTAAAAAAAAAAAACAACCCTAATTTTGGAAATTGTTAATTTGTTCCCTTAGGTCACAGCTAAAGATACTACCATAGCAACTCCAAATTTCCCAACTATTATACAACCCATGTGTTTCCAAAAGTAATTGGAAATACAAAAAACTAGGACAGTTCCCAGTTTTTTTCATATATTTTTCAGTGTTCTTAGTAATTATCAGCATTGTTAACAATGTGCTAATGTAGGAATGTATCCCAACATTCCATTCTCAGGGAGGCAGGCCAAGATGGTGGATTAGAGGCTTCCTCTGACTCAGTGAACAAAGAGGCAGGGTTACAGAAGAATGACTGACTACATTCTGAAGAGAGAAAGCAAGGAGAGGGTTAGGAATCATGAAAGCTGGAGGGGAAGAGATGAAAAGCACAGAAAAGTAGGAAACAATCTATAGCTCTAACCCTGGCTCTCACAGGGTAGGGAGTTGAGGGAAGAACTGAAGACACAATCACAAAGTAAGCCAGACAGCACTGGTGACAGACTGGCAGACCCAGCTGAAAGGTAAGCCCATACTTCCCCCAAGCCTTAAACCCACTGTGGGGCTTTTTTTTGTGACTGTGACTCCTCCTCCTGTGTGGCAAGCGAGAACTGGAGAAGAAAGACATTTTGTGCTCCCATATCTTGGAGTGCTATAGCCAGGCACTATCTTCAGAAGGGCCTATTGTTTGAGACTGAGCTAATCTGGAGACCTGAGAACAACGAACAATCATGGCTCAGGGAGTCTGGGGACAACCTGCCACAGCGTCTACACAGAAGATGGTCACAAGAGGGGTCCAGAGGGTCTGACATAGGCCTACTGAGAAGCTTAAGCAATGGGGAGCTCTGGCACTGATAGGTGTGGTGGTCAGGGACCCCACCCTCTCTGGAAAAGTAAAAGCCCCATCTTCTGAGGATCTCTATAGAAGCCCATGGCTGACATAGTACCTCTGCCTTCCAGCTGCATTGGGGTTGTTACGGAGTGGGACTGAGCCCAGGTCCAGTGCACTACATGATTTCTCCAGCCTACTCCCTCCCATACGGTGTTTAACTGCTGGGCAGGATCTAAAAATGCTAAGACTGGCAGCAGAGTGCCTGACTACCTCATTCCCCAACTCCATTCCAAAACTCAGTGCTCTGTTTGCTCCCACCACCCTCAAATGCATTTGAGGATGGCCCTAACCTTGGATGTTTGCTGCCCCTGGGGACACAAACTGAGAGGCCAGTGGAATAAGCTGAAACCTGCCTGGCCAAAAGGCTACAAAGTTCCTTGCAGCCAGTAGTGTCTTGCAGTACATAACAAGGGAATCTTCTAAACTGAAAGTAGCCTTGAAGAAATCAACTGACCCTTGACCAGCCCCACCCTAAGCCTACATATAGCATCAACCTGTACACTAGGAATAAAGAGACTCCAGCTAGTTTTCTTCTCTCTAAGTGGTGCTGGGAATCAGGCCTCATGCCTTAAGAATGTGAACAAATGTTTGGCCACTGAACTATTATATGCCCAGTCTGGTGGTGAGAATCTGAACCTCAACCCTGCCACTACCCATTCCTGCCTGAACACTGAGAATACTAACTGAAAGACTACAGGTGATGAAAACTTCCAACCAAAGACTTGGCATCAACTGCACCAATCCCCATACAGAAAGACAAAGAACAAAAACAAAAGCAAGGCAACAAGAGTCCCCCAAAAGTCAACAATTCCACAATAACAGACTCTAAGAGTGAAGTAGATGAAACTGTAAAGAATTCAAAAAAATGATTATAGAACTAATCAACAAAATTAAAGAGACCACAAATAATGCCTGAATGAATTCTAAGCAAATACAAATGAATAGTTGAATGAAATAAGGAAGACAATGCAAGATGTGAACTAAGAAATCAATAGAAAAAATATAGAAATCCTGAAAAAAAAAAAATAGAAATTCTGGAAGTGAAGAGTTCAACATGTTAAAAAACTGTTGAAAGCCTCACCAACAGATTGGATTGAGTTGAGTATAGAATATCAGGGCCTGAACATAAAGTAGATGAATTAGAACATTCAATGACAAAGGAGGAAAAAAGACAGTATGAAAGGAAAATACAGGATATCTGGAACACCATTAAAAAACCAAACCTACAAATTATGGTCAGAGAAGGAGAGGTGCAAGCTAAAGGCATAGAGATGGCCATCTGTGTACAAGAGGCTTTTAAAGCCAGGTGCCGGTGGCTCATACCTGTAATTCTAGCTACTCGGGAGGCAGAATTCAGGAGGATCACAATTCGAAGCCAGCCCAGATAGAGAATTTGTGAGACCCTATCTCAAAAAACTCCACCACAAAAAAAGGCTGGTGGGGTGGTTCAGGGTGTAGGCCCCAAGTTCAAACCTCAGTACTGCAAAAAAAAAAAAAAAAAAAAAGGCTTTTAAAACAAACAGACAGGACCAGAAAAGAACCTCTCCATGTCACATTACAGTTAAAAAGGAAAGAATATTGAAAGGTACAAGAGAAAAACACCAAGTCAAATATAAAGGCAAACCCGTCAAAATAACATATTTCTAACAGGCATGGAATAATCTATATCTACTGGTAACTACCAACTGAGATTACTGTATCCACAAAAACTAAAGGAATTCATGCACTGCAGAACATAATTAAAGGAATCTTATACACAGAACAGGAAGATAAACTCAACCATGTAAATATAGGAAAAAATAATCTCACTAGATGAGTAGATAAGCAAATGAAAATTAGGAAAGAATCAAACATCACAAAACAACAAAATAACAGAAATTACTACATAACTTTCAATAATAATTCTGAATGTTAATAATGGTCTTAATTCTCCAATCAAAAGACAAAGGCTGTTAGACTCTATTAAAAAACAAGACTCAATCATTTGTTGTCTATAAGAAACATACCTCACTGGCAAAGACAATCATAAAATTAAAGAATAGAAAAAGATATTCCAAGCAAATAGAGTCTGAAAGCAAAAAGGAGTAGCTATACTCCTATATGACAAAACAAACTTCAAGCCAAAATTAGTCAAAAGAAACAAAGGAAGTCACTTCCTATTAATCAAGGGAACAATCTATCAAGAGGATATAACAATTATAAACATATATGCTCTTGAACACTGGCACACCCAATTTCATAAAACAAACAATACTGAACAGAAAAGCAAGACAAACTACAACACAATAATATCAGATGACATTGACAGCCCACTCTCATCAACAAATAGGTCATACAGATAAAAAAAAAGAAAAAAAAAATGAAGAGACCTCAGAATTACACCTTAGATCAAATGGACTTAATAGACATCTACAGAATTTTCCATATAACAGTCAAAGAATATAGATTCTTCTCATTAGCTCATGGAAGTTTCTAAAATAGATCATATTTTAGGATATAAAACAAGTGTTAACAAACATAAGAAAATTGAAATAACTTCTTATATTTTATCCGATCACAATGGAATAAAAGTAGAAATCAACAGCAAAAGAAACTATAAAAAAATATTCAAATATACAAAGACAGAACAACTCACTTTTGACAGTACTGGGATTTAAACTCAAGGCCTTTTAGGCAGGTGCACCACCACTTGAGCCGTGCCTCCAGCCCAAAGATTTACTTTTGAATGACCAGTAGGTTATGAAGGAAATTAGGGGAAAAATAAAAAAGATTACTAGAATCAAATAAAAATGAAAACACTACTTGCCAGAACCTTTAGGATATGGCAAAGGAAATAGTAAGAAGAGACTTCAAACAAGTAATTTAATGATGCACTTCAAACTCTTCGAAAAACAAAAACAACCCAAACTCAAAAGAAGTACACAGAAGAAATAATAAAGATCAGGGCAGAAATTACTGAAAATGAACCTAAAAGTACAATACAAGAAAAGATAAAGAAGACTGACAAACCCTTAGCCAAACTAACCAAAAGAAAGAGGTAACACAAATTAATAAAATTAAGAGCTGAAAAGGGAGACATCACAACAAATACCAGTGAAATTCAGAGGATCATAGGAAGTATTTTGAAAACTTGTATTCTAACAGATTGGAAAATCTAGACACATAAATATGACTTACCAAAATTGAATCAGGAGGACAAAACAGATTTATAACAAGCAGTGATATCAGAGCAGTGGTAAACTCTGCCAACAAAGAAAAACCCAGGACCAGACAGATTTCACTGCTGAATTTTACTACACCTTTAAAATGGTTCAAAGATCTTAATATAAGACCCAAAACTCTGAAAATGTGGGAAAACACTTAATAATATAGGTATAGGATACAACTTCTGAATAGGACTCCACTAGCTCAGGAAATAGGAGGAAGAATTAAAAAATAGGATTATATTAAATTCAAGTTTCTGCACATCATGGAAACAGTTACCAGAGTAATGATGGGAAAAAAAATCTTTGCCAGCTCTTCACTGGATAAGGGATTAATAACCAGAATATAAAAGGTGATCAAAAAATTAAACACCAAAAGAACAAATAATCCAATAAATAAATGGACAAATGAATTAAACAGACAGTTCTCAAAAGAAGTAGAAATGGCCAGAAAATACATGAAGAAATATACAACATTCTTAGCCTTAAAAGAAATGTCAATTAAAACAAACCCCCAGGTTAGAATGGCTATCATCAAGAAAGCAACAACAAAAAATGCTGGCAAGGATATAGGGTGAGGAGGAAGGAACCCACATACACAGTTGGTGGAAATGTGAGTTAATACAGCCACTATGGAAATCAGCATGGAGGCTCCTCAAGAAACTAAAACAGAACGGCCATATGATCCTGCTCTATCACTCCTGGGTAAATATCCAAAGGAATGTATGTCAGCATACAATAGAGATACCTGCACACTCAGGTTTATTAAGCATTATTCACAACAGTCCAGTCATAAAGAAGAATGCAAAGAGAGGAGAGGGAGGAAGAATATGATCAAAGAATATTGTATGGTTATATACAAAGTCATAATGAAACCTATATAATACATTTACAAGAAGGACAAAAAAGGGGGTGGTGGAAGGGGAGTAAGAAATAATAATGGGGGGATGAAAATGATCAAGGTACATCATATGCTTGCATGAAAATACCACAATGAAACTCCTCACGTTGTACAATTTATAAAAAGAAAAGAAAATGACCTAAACTGAGCAGATTACTCTATCAGTACATTCACTGGTGAGAAAGCATCCCCCTAGGTACTAACGCTGCCAGGGAAAGCACTCTGTCTACTGATAAGGTGAAGAAACCTCATCATATTACAGGTCCAAAATCACAGGCTTTGTGAGAAATCCATCATAATCAGAAATCAAAAGAGTGTCATGCTGAAGCTGCCCTTCCAGAGGCTGGTGTGAGAAACTGCCCAGGATTTTAAAACTAACTTGAGATTTCAGAGTGCAGCCTTTGGTGCATTCAGGAGGCCAGTGAAGCATTTTCCAGTGGGTTTGTCTGAAGATACTACTCTGTGCATCACCCACGGCAACAGAGTCACCATTATGCCAAAAGACATCCAGTTGCCTAGCTGGACACAGGGAAAGAGAAAGCAGTTTTTATGGTGTTTTATAGTAAATTCTGAAAATTACTTTGGTTTGTGACTCTTTGGGTAAGAAATTGTTTATATGTTATATTTGTTCTTAAGTCCATCTTTCACTCAGCATGAATTCAAAGTGACTCTTCACAGACCTCAGTGATAGGAGGACTGTGGCTCTGCTAGTAAGCAGCAGGAAAGGGTGATAATGCATGTTTCTATATGTTAATGACTTGTTGGGATAGCTCTTAAGGTTATCATAATTGATAAATTAATGTGTACAGGGTTCTTCGGCAATAATGCTGGTTATGATCTGATCCAAGTGGAGCTGTTATGTCTGACCATACATCACTATGATAATATGTAGGCTCTTCCAAGGGTGAAGATATAAGTCTTAACCACAGTATAAATTAGTTTCCTTAAAAAAAAAATTAGCTACAATCTCAGTAATGTTTTTAATTTTAAACCTTTTCATGGGTATACTTTTAAATCCTGATAAGATTTTAAAATTACAAATACCATGTTCATTAAATTAGTATATTGAAAGCAGTTCCTTTTTTTTTTTTTTTTTGGTGACATTAGAGTTTGAACTCAGGGCCTCATGCTTGTTAGGCAGACACTCTTACCACTTGAGCCACTTCACCAAAAGTGGTTCTTTAGGAGAGCAAGGAAAATGAAACTATTGAAAGCTAACCACAGTGAATAACTTTGATAACATCATAAATTAAAGCTTTATTTTGGCGACTACTGCTTGAGTAGGAGGATAGAAGTATGGACTGGCACAGACCAAAAACATCAACAGCCACAACAAAAAACCTAAGACCCAACCTAAAAAATAACTAAAGCAAAAAGGGCTGAGGCATGGCCCAAGTGGTAGAGTACCTGCCTAGAAATTGTGAAGGCCTGAGTTCAAACCCCAGTATTGCCACACAAAAAAAATTACATTAGTATTAATAATAAAGAAAACTTGTTAAATCATAGAATGCTGTTTTCATTTATCATAACAGAGTATTAAATATTTGGCTATTCAATCTGAAAGATTTTATTGTGAGATCTAAGGGAACAGATCAGCATAAAATAAACAGATTTCAACATTTTAAATACTTTAAGATTTTTTGAGAGCAAATGCTTTTTAAGAAATGTTCTATCTCCCTAACACTAGAATTCATTTAATTATGCATAACTGACCAATTAAACAATTTGAGCATGGCAAATGTTTAAGTGAAGAAGAAATAGTCTTCATGGAAATAATTTTCTTAAAGTAGAATGCAATGACAAGATGATTTGTAATTCTTGCAGACACAACTAACTAAATATTAAAAAGGTATCACTTAAATGTGTCAAACAGAATTTTATAACTTACCTTCCCTCCAAATCTATAGTGTACATATCCCAAACTTTTACTATTATAAATAAAAAAACTTCAAGAAAAAAAATAACTGAACTTGCCAATGAAATAACACAGGCTTGTGTAAAACAATCAAAAAATATAAAAATAAGAAATTTCCCCTTTGTTATGAGTAGTAAACTTTAACACTACTTGCTATTCATAAATCTTTTAAATTCTACAAACAAGGGGATTACAAAGACAATTGAGGCACTCAGGTGTAAAAAACACCTTCAATTATTGCTTTGAGATAGATGCTCTGGACTTTGCTTAAAGAATTTGTACTAAAAATAGTCCTATCTTTACAAAAATAAATACACAGTTATATTAGCAAAATATAACAAGTCATATTAGCAAAGTGTTAAATTTTCATAGGCTAACGCTGAAAAGAACATACCACTATACGAACCAAAGTAAATAAGGTAAGCTATACACTCAGCAATTCACAACACTGACAATACCAATAGATTCAAGAATAAAGCTGAATGCTAATGAAATAATAAACAGTATCAGGCACTTATAGACTGGAAATGAGAATCAGTACAGTCAAGTTGTAATAAGATCTACTAGATAGCGTATTATGTAATTCCATGTTATTCTTGAAGAAAATATGTATTTCTTTTAAGTTAACATAATCACCATTGAAACTTGACAAATCTATTATATAAGCATAGTGTTACAACCAAGTTCTTTTTTAGTGACTTAAGCGATATTAAGTTGAAATTTGAGGTATCGTCACCACAAATCCAAAATGAAGCTATTTGAAAAACAAGACCAGTAATTCTTTATAATAAAAATATTTCCAAAAACAATATTTACCTATCAAATATACTCTATATGGAAAATGGCACCACTGACGCATTGCCCACCATCCATTTATTGAACACCATTGACTCAATTATTGTGCTACATTCAAAAACAAAGTTTTCCATGGATTGTCTAGAATATAGTATCTAATTATTAAGACCTAGTTCCTTAAGGAAATGACATTTAAATTGAGATAAACATGATTATAGGAGTTAGCTACGTAGCTGGGGAAGCTGAAGCATGTGCATGTGTGTATGCATGTATGTGGCCCAGAACTAAGAATAGGTTTGTGGGTCTGAAGTACTAGCAGATATTAGAGCAGAGGAGCATGGGTAGAGTGTAGTGAACAGACTAGGGGCCATTGGGGGACAGATCAATACTTGGGTAGTGGGGGATAGGAGGATAAATGAAGACAGACCAGAAGACAAATGAAGTAGTCCAGGAGATCAGAGATGATAGTCACTTGGACTTGGTGATACAGAAATGTTGTCAATTTGAGGTATATCTCACAGATAGAAAGAAACAGGACTGATAATTGATTAGCTGGTAGGAGTAAGGCCCATGGTTATTCAAAAACTGAAAATTACTTCTAAAGCAGGTCAATTATCAATATGCTATCCCCTATCCACAAAATTTGTGGCATTAGAAAGAGATTTATAACTGCAGGAATGTACCAAGTAACTGGGATCATAGAGGGAGAGTAATTTAATGGTGTTTATAGCAGGGGATAATGGAAGAATGATGAGTTTTGAAGCCAAAATGAATTGAGAAGGCAAGATGTAGTGACTTTACTTCTTTTTTCTTTTTATCTTTTCTTATATTTCATTATTCTCCTATATGACATATACGCACTGTACCTACTTCAGTCCCAAAAGAAAAAGTTGTGATGTACTTAACCTCTTTGTTCTCCTACATCATTCTCATCTCTGTACCCTTTAACTGCAGTCCACTGGCTTCTATACAACACATCCAGGGTGAATACAATATTCCTAGCATTTCACTTTCCAATGCCACCTCAACCCATATGACACATCTAGTCATCTTTTTTGCAACATAGCAAAAACAACTATCTGCATTACTAAAAATTGCATTTATTTCTCGAATGTTTAACTATACCTTTCTCTTCACATGTAGGAAGAAATAGAATTGGTGGTGACCATGACAATGGTAACACCTATAACTAGTATGTGGAACTATATTCCCATAATGGAACAGATTTCTTTTCTTTGCCTTTTGTTGGCATTTACTCTTCAAAAGAGAAAGCTTAAAGGACTTATTTGAACATCTTAAGGCTCACTGTGCAGTGACACACGATAGTGATATTACCATACAACATCAAATAATGTACTAACACCTTTGGAAGGGAAAAAAAATCTTTCAGACTTTTAATGTTAAGAATATTTTTATTATGCTACTTAAAAGTATGCAAATATAAAACTGATG
This sequence comes from Castor canadensis, assembly GCF_047511655.1. Taxonomy (NCBI): domain Eukaryota; kingdom Metazoa; phylum Chordata; class Mammalia; order Rodentia; family Castoridae; genus Castor; species Castor canadensis. Next base: position 52,473,639 of record NC_133386.1, on the reverse strand, counting down.
TAAAATTCATGCATTTTAACCATTGCTTGCTGTAAGGACCTTGTACCGACTACTTCAAAAATCTACTTTACTTTTATTCATGCCTACCTCATTATGTGTGCTCACAGTGTTTTCTCTGAAGAAATTTTACTCATTCATACATTACCTAGTTGATACTATGTGAAAATATAATATTTATATAGCAAGTTTGTCTTCGTATTATCAATAGACTGAAAGTTGTACTATGTGGCATCAAAGCTATGCTAAAAATATCATAATCATAAAGATACATTAAGAGATACTAAAATTACTTGACAGCTGAACTTCTTCAAGATTCAGAATATGATTCATTAATCATTTTAAAGCCAAAATTAAAACAAAGAAAATAAAATTTTCATAGAAAACTAACAAACATTCAAAAAGATATCCAAGCTGAGATCCATTCTAAGCTTAGCTAAACACATGACTCAAAGAGGGGAATGTGCTATTGAGCAAGGGTTGAAAGCAGAATCTCTTTTCTGTGCTCTTTTGATCACTCTATTCTTTAATAGTAAGCTGAACTTATATAATGTGCACTTGATAAAAACACTGTCACAGTTCACTATTTAGATACAAGAAAAATTTCACTGAAGAAGTATCACTATTCTTTTCACCAACCATAACATAGGAACACATATTTTTAAAAAGTAGCAAAGTATATCAGTGTGTATCACAGATAAGAACAAGCCCACCAACAGACTCCTTCTACAGGACTTATGCCAAAAAATGGAAAAACATACTCCTCCGCCCCCCACCCCCCTGGTTCTTTCATCTTCAGGCTGTGCCTCCTCTTTCTCTGGATACATAATACCAAATATTGACGGTTGTCTCTTTCTCCACATCCCTATGAATAAAACTCAAAATCAAGCGGCTCTAAAGTCATTATTGTTCCCCAGCAAAAACCCAGCTCTTTATTTCTTGTATTAGTTAACGACTCTATCAAATAACAGCCAAGTCAGAAATAATCTCTTTTTTATCCTTCCACTCTTAATAACATCCAATTTGTACAAAGACACCCATTAGATAAATTCCTAACAGAAGAACTGCTGGCATCAAACTGTTGGTGTATCCCTTAAAAATTCTGAAAATACTGACAAATAATCCTCCAAATTTTTATTTCCATACTCTCCCAAACACTGGGGGAAACACTTTTTAATTCCCACATTACAGTCTATAAAATAGGTCATGATTTAACATTCCTCTAATGCTGGACATTTTCAAACTTTTACTATAATAAATACTGGAATAAAATTTCATTAAAAATCCTTATCAAGTTTCTAGTTATTTTCTTAAAATATGAATAACTCAAGGCCTTTGAAGTATCAACTTCCAAATTACATCCCATAGGATTATACAATTTTCTGTGTCAGTATACAAGACGGTATTTTATTACTTCCTCAGTTCTATGAGACCCTGGACAGGTTAACTTCTCTATGCCTCAATTTTCTCATCTTTAAAATGAGGACAGGACAATGATGGATGGAGGTTCAACTATGATATTGTAAAAACTTTTTTAATGTCACAGTGGTATCCCCGGTACAACAATAAGTGAAGTTGAAAAAAGTAAGGAAAACAAAAACAAAGAAACAAACCAGTAACTCTACCTACACCTCAGGGCGGTCAACGTGAAGGATAAAATGGTTAATACACTTAAAGCTTTTAGAAAAGTCTCTGACACACAAAATGCCACTACTATTATAATTTTTCACTGCACTGAATTTTAGGAGATGGAACTATTAGTACTTTCTGATTCATTTTAAAGTGAGTACAATGTGGAGAAGCAGTAGTAGGAATAAAGGACCTTTTCCAAGCTTAACATATGTGGAATGTACAGATAAAGACAGCACTCCAATGTAACATAAATAAAGCTAACGCTAGACCAATTTTTAGTTAAGGCAAAGAAATAGAAGTTTAAGTTTAGAGAAAAGGCTGAAAATAACTACACATAGAGAAATTTAAAGGTCATAAAGGCAGAAGCTCTCTGGAGTATCGTGGAAGGATTTGGGAAGGCTGGAGAAATGGGTCAAATGAGGAGTGTTCAAAGCAGTGAACATTTTGTGAGTTCAGAGAATAAGAAACAAAGGTGGCTTGTCCTTCTTCCAGCTAACTCAGATAACAGTGATAATGAAATCATTTCTAGGTCTTTTGAAAGCATATGGACACTCTTGTGTATATGTTATGATCTGAAGGTGTGTATTATGGCATGCAGAAATAAATATCCTTTCAAACTTTACCACAATATAAACAATACAGCCAATTATTAGCACTGCAGGGACAGTGTTTTCAGTTCCAACTTTCAATTCAGTGTTTTCTTCATTATGACATGTGGACACTTTCTCCGAATTCTTATTCCTGGATTTGCTAACTGTTTACTTGGAACACATAATCATTTAAATATTATTTCTTGGTTTTCTTCATGACTGCTACAAAGAAGCTCACTTGCTGTTTTCCTACCCACTCACAGTATTATAAGATCTTGACATAATTTGTCATCTCGGCATTTCACTACACAGAAAAGTGTTTTGTCATTTCAAACCTGGGCATTTCAATATGTACTTTCTCTTCCTGAACATTTTCAAAATATAAAATGAAAGCACTACCAACACTGATCCTCGCTGTTAAAACAGTTTTCAATTCAGAAAAGTCTTTAAGAGAAAAACTAAATAATTCATCTCTCATTTTTGTGGATGAGCAAACTTACTTGAAAAAGTTAACAAACCTCTCAAAGTTCACAAAATTAACAGTAGAACTGAAACCTGAATTTAGGTTTCCAGATTTTGCATCTACTGCTTACTCTATACTTAATATGTTTTTAAAATCCATTTAGTATTCTTAACAAACCAGTCTCTCAAATTTCATAATATCATAAAAGATTGTCATTGGTACTTTTAAGCTCCAAATATTGTTTCCCAACTCTCAGATGACTACTTCCTCCAATAATTATTTGCAGTTTACATACTAGGATTAAAATATACATGGTAAAAGAAGATATAAAAGAATTAAAGTAGCTTTAACACTCAGAAGCTTACTAAATATTTTAAGGAGGCAAACACAACAAAAATTTTAAAACAATAAAAGTTAACATATGCCTAAAGTCTAAAGTAGGATAATACAAATTATTAGGTATGCAGAGACAATGAAATCACAATAAGCTAAAGAGTTTAAGGAAGACAATACTGACATAGACCTGTGCTGTCCAATACATTAGCTGCTAGCCACATGTGTCCAAGTTAAAGTTTAAAAAATAATTGAAATGCCATGCTCTGGTGGGTTGTGCCTTTAATCCGAGCTAGTGAGGATTGGTAAGACACCTAAAAAACTAGCTAGCATTTGTTGCCCTTAATGCAGAGAAACTAAAGCAGATACCTTAAAGCAACTGAGGCCAATAGGAAAAGGGGACCAGGAACTAGAGAAAAGGTTAGATCAAAAAGAATTAACCTAGAAGGTAACACCCACACACAGGAAATCAATGTGAATCAATGCCCTGTATAGCTATCCTTATCTCAACCAGCAAAACCCCTTGTTCCTTCCTATTATTGCTTATACTCTCTCTACAACAAAATTAGAGATAAGGGCAAAATAGTTTCTGCTGGGTATTGAGGGGGGGGAGAGGGAGGGGGCGGAGTGGGTGGTAAGGGAGGGGGGTGGGGGCAGGGGGGAAAAAATGAACCAAGCCTTGTATGCACATATGAATAATAAAAGAAAAATGAAAAAAAAATAAATAAATAAAGTTTAAAAAATAATTGAAATGCCATGCTCTGGTGGCTTGTGCCTTTAATCCTAGCTACTTGAGAGGCTGAAATAGGGAAGATGACAATTCAAGGCCAGCCCAAGCACATAGCTCAGGAGACCACTCAAGAGACCATCTCAACCACTGCTTGTGCCTGTCATCCCAAGCTATGCAGGAGGCTGAGATCTGGAGGATCTCAGTTCCAGGTCAGCCCAAGCCAAAACAATTTGTGAGAAACCCATCTCAAAGGAAAGAAAGTGAACATGGTGGTATGTGCTTGCCATTCCAGCAGGAAGCATAAAACAGGAAGACTGAGGTCCAGACTGGCCTTGGTAAAATGCCAAAATAACAAGAGTAAAAAGGTCCTAGCAAATGTGAAGCCCTGAGTTCAATTTTTTGTTTTTTTAATCAATTCTTCAGTCACACTAACCACATTTCAAGTACTTATGGCTTGAATAGCCACACATGCTTATGGCTGCCATACTGGACAGGGTAGTTACAGAATAGCACCATTACTGCAGAAAGTTCTATTGGGCAACACTGATGTCCATGATGGATAAAAAGGCAGAGAGTGGGATATTTTAAGTGAAGACTAAGAGAGCAAAACCAAGAAAACTTGCTTGAAAGGAACTATAGACAGAATAAAAGATAAACACAGAATGCAATCGAACTGAAGATTGTGAATTTGGTATTCAATGAAGGACAAATAATTCTTTAAAAGGAGAAAAGGTAACAAATAGCTTAGGAGAGAATTTAGTGCATTTTATGGAGTAAAAGTGTACTTATAAGAGAGTAATCACTTAATTATGGGTCTATAGACACATGTGTAAGCAGAGCTTTAGTAAATACTGCTAGTTTTCTAAAGGCTTGAAGCAATTTATACCTCACCAGCAACTTACAAGAGTGCCAGTTTGTCTGACAATCTTGCTAACACTTGGTATTGTATACTGTCTAAACATCCAAGCAAAACCAACCAAATTTTATTCTAAAGTTTTATCTACTCTATAAAAAAACCATCATTTCTAAAATTTTTGATCATTAAATAATTATAATAAAATATTAAATACATTATTCTTGATTAAATCCTTTCTGAAAAACAAACAAGGAGAAGATAAAAACTCTTGCATTATATACAAATAGTATTCCCTACATTCTAAAAGGGAAGAATTCTACAAACTCAAGAATTCCAGCCATGTACCAGTGGCTCACACCTGTAATCCTAGTTATTTGGGAGGCTGAGACTGGGAGGATTACACAGCCAAACAGTTCATGAGACCCCAACTCTTAAATAGCCAGAACAAAATCGACTAGAAGTGTGGCTCCAGCAGTAGGGCACTTGCTATGCAAGTACAAAAGACCTGAATTCAAACCCCAGGCCCCTCCCCCCCCCAAAAAAAACCCTCCAGGATTATTTTAAACAGTAGGAAGATCAACAAAATGGGCACCTTTGCACAAGTCAAAATAATAGGGATTTTGAGGTTTGAATTTGGATTCACAAATATACATTAAATCATAATATTGTTACTCACAATTTTGAGCCAAGAGCTAAAATTTATAGAATCACCTTTTCAATTATGTTTGATTTTAGCTACATCCTCACCTCTCTTTTGCCCTTCTTTTTTTTCTTTCTTTCTTTTTTGAGATAGGGTCTCACTATGTAGCCCAGACTGGCCTTAAACTCTCAATCCTCCTGCCTCAGCCAGTCAATTGCTGAAATTACAGATGTGTACCACCACCCTTGGCTTATATCACTATCTTTCTACTGCTTCTTTCCATCAGAGATAAAAGAAAATACAAATATAAAAAAGGGACTGGATATATTATTTTAGTTCTATTCCCTGATTTAGCCATAGAAATGCTGTGCTAAATCAAAGATCAGTTAGAAAAATCAACCTACAGTTTAAGTCTTACAACTAATCCTCTGTATGCATATGTTACAACTTTTTGTCCTGTTTTTATAAAATATGGACATAAACTTTATTGAGGCCTAATGAAACACAGTAAGTTATTTGATAAGCAGAATTTTAAGATGGCTTCATGATCTCCAACTCCTACTGCTACTCTTATGACTATATTAAGGTTGAGAGATTCTGAAGATATAATTATGGTTAGTAACCAAGTTGACCTTAAAATATAGAAATTCTCTGAGTAGATTTGACCTAATCTACTACATAAGCCCTCGGAAAGCAATTTTCTCCAGGTAGTAGTAGAAGAGGAAGATAAAGACTGAAGCCTGAGGGAGATCCCACATATCACTGCTAGCTCCATGACAGAGGGAGCTATCCGGAAAGTACTTGAGGGCAGCTCTACATGACAACAGCAACCTTTAGTTAACACTCAGGAAGAAAACAGGCATCTCAGTCCTACAACTGCAAGGAACTGGATTCTACTAACTTGAGTAAGCTTGTAAACTGATTTTTCCCCAGAACCTACAGAAAGGAATGCAGATCAGTCAATGCCATGATTTTGGACTTCTGATTCCCTAAGCAGCTCACCCAGTTAAGCCCAGTCAGACTTCTGATCTACAAAACTGGGAGATAATTACCAGTGTTTTTAATCTGATAAATGTGTGGTACCTACTTAAGCTGCAGTACAAAACTAATACATTGCCCATACTTGCATGAAACTTGATTGATTCTTCTTTTGAGACATAACCCAGGCTGGCTTCAAACACACTATCTTCCTGCCTCAGCCTCCCAAGTGCTGGGATTATAGGCATGTACCATCATGCCTGGCCAATTTGATAATTTAAAGCACCTTTAATGCAGCTTCACACTGCAATATCACCACAATCACCCCCCAAATTGTCTCTGTACCCCTTGCATTCCTTCGCTCCATTTGTGTCACTAAGTACATACAACTTAACCTATATGTCACTGTAGATTAGTTTATTATAGAATTCTATATAAATGGACTCACAAAGTAATTATTCATTTTTGTCTGCCTTTTTCATTTAGCCCAATGATTTTTTTTTTTTTTTTGAGGCAGGGTCTTGCTACTATGTAGGGCCAAGTTGGCCTTGAACTTGAGATCCTCCTGTCTCAAGCTCCCGACTACTGGGATTAGCACCACCATGCCTGGCCCAGTCTAAGGATTTTAAGACTCATCCATGTTGTTGCATGTATCAACAGTACATTCCTATATATGGTTGAATAGAATTTCATTGTGTGACTGTACCAGAATTTACTTATGGACGTAAAGGTCACTTTCACTTCTGAGAATTACAACTATAAAGTTACTAAGAGCATTTTATATAAGTATTTATGTGGATATGTTTTGTTCTTCTTGGGTAAGTACTTAGGAGTAGACTGGTTGGATTTTTATAAGTATGTTCAATAGTTTCAAAGACTATCACAGTATTTTCCAAAGCAGTTTTACCATTTTACATTCCCACCAATAGAGCTCCAGTTGTTCCATATCCTCACCAAAGCTTAGTCAATGTTTTTAATTTTGCCAATCTAATGAGTATACAGTGATATCTCATTTGGATCTTTATTAAAGATAGGAATAAGAAAATTAGAATTTTTCTTTTGCAGAAACTTTAAAGTTTATGCTATAAGCCTAGTTTATGAATACCCCATTAGATTTAACAGGATATTTAAAATTTTTGATAAAATGAATTAAACATGAAAATAACATACAGAAAGATTACTTTAAGGGCAAGGTGTTGAAGGTACCTTTGATGTAAAAAATGAGACGCATTCCTTTGAGCTCTAGAAGTAAACTTCAAAAAAACGCTATGAAGTCTTTTCTGTAACTGGAGAAAATGTTAGAAGACGTGAAATTCTACAGCTGTCTGAATGATGGCCAATAAGATGGGTTGACAAGCAGAGACTTGAGTCTCCTTTTTTCCAATATATTTTTCAATGTTCTCTGGTTGCTGCTGCCTACACATCTAATAAATGAATTTACTCAGGTCTGTTATGGGACTCTGTTAGCGCAGCGTATTTCGTAAAATCATGTAACTCATGTTGGAGTTAATAATGAAAATTTGAGTCAATTATTAGTCTATTTAGAAAGGATGCCTACTTTCTTCCTCTTGTAGCTCAAGCCAAATCTACCTTCAATGGCCTTAACAGATGCTTCTTTCACACCATGAAAACTGCTAATTACCTGTTCTGAATTATTTCTTACATTATTTCAATTTTCCATGAATGTCTAATTTATTCAGTTATATGATAAATAACCTGAACACAGTGATCATACCTTAACTAATGGCATTTTGCCTGTTCATGGTTGGGTATGAAAAGAAAGTTACAATTACTTTAAAAACTGGAAAAAAAAATTTGGTAGAAGGCACAGATAAAAATTATGTACATAATAGTGGCAAGTCAACCCTACGTTTGAGAAAAGAAATTTTTTTTTAAAAAGACAATGCTGAGTTGAAGAAAGCAGGGTTCTAGACAAGCTCCATGCATGCAATCTTGTCACATCATTTGGCAAAAATGCATAATAAAGTTGAGATAACCAAGGGACTCCGCAGATTTTTAGAAAAGTAGTGCTATCAGTGAAGTGGGGTGACATTAAAAGATTCTTTTCTACATCTTCAATTTCATCTTTTGGCATTTGATAGGGCTCTTTAAATATCAACTCCCACTGATACCAGATGGTACCTGGGAGAGCCTCATGTTGGGCTATCTCCAACAAACTGAGTAAGCAGCATTACTCATGAGGCCACAATCACTCCAGAAAGCAACTATTTGTTTAAATGGCTCTAAAATAATCATAGCTTCAGCAATCTTCCAACTCTTAGTATTAAAATGATAATCTTTTGAATTCAAGAACACCATCCTCACAGTTCTATGTAAATGGTCTAATTTTAAAACATAATATACATTTCTGTGATATATACTAAAATTTTATTTGAAACTAAAAGTTATACTGGTTATATCACAGTATTTCATAAAATAGCAATATAGCAAAAAGAATATTTGATTCAAAAATAAGTGTCTAATGAAAACTATGAGCCTACACAGAATAATAAATTAGCTAATTATTCAACAGTCTGAAATAACAGGAAACTGAATATAGGCTCTTTTAGAGGCACCAACATACATTACCATTCATAAATTGATAAAGAGCTAGGCTTAGATTGCTAGCAGTTAGGAAGAAGAGAAGAAAAATCATTAGATATAAAATAGAGAAGGTTTGAGCCTAGGAGACAATGCTACCTGTAACAGAAACAGAAAATGACCCAGTAGTGGTGGTTCACGCCTGTAAGCCCAGTTGCTCAGGAGGAGATTGGGAGGAACGTTGTTCAAGGCAAGCCTGGGTAAAAAAGTTAGCAAGACCTCATATCAATCAATAGCTGGGCATGGTGACACATACCTGTGATGCCAGCTACAAGGGAGGCCATAAGTAGGGACAATGGAGATTAAGGCTGGCCTAGGCAAAAACACAAGACTCAGTATGAAAAATAACAACAGCAAAAGAGGGCTGGGGGTGTGGTATAAGTGGTAGAATGCCTGCCTAGCAAGAAGGCCCTGAGTTCAAATCACAGTACCATCAAAAAAGCCAGAAATTAGGGTGTGTGGGGGGAGGTGGCACAAACAATGTATACACAAGTAAGTAAATGTAAAAACGATACACTACAAGGAGAAAGAGGGGGAAAAAAGCCAGAAAATTTGATTTCAAGTCTATGGTAAAAATCATGCATATATGCTAATCCTATCCTCCTACACTTAATTTTTAAAAGTAGATGCTTCAGGACCATTTCACTTTTAGTAATATATAGAAACTAGAAGTGGTTTTAAATGGATACCTGCTATCCAAAGCTGCTATTGAGATGCAGTACTTTACTTCTTAATTTTACTTTGAAGATTTAAAAGTATTTTTAGCCATAGCTTTCACTGCAACTTTATTCCAACAGCTATCATCAATATTTGTTTTAATATTCTGATCTCTCCAAACTGATTAAAAATGAGAACAAAAATAACACTATTTATTATTCTGTTTTCCTCATAATAAGCTACTTTTTTTCCTTGAATAATTAAATTAATGAAATATGAGGCCTGAGGAGTAACTTAAGATTAACTAATTACTTTTAGTTACAATAGAAATCTGGAAGATCAATATAGTAAAATTCTGGTTCATATATAATTATATCGAGTATGAATTTGAAATCTGGAGAAGATAAATGCAATTCTTGCTTAACCAGAGGTTTGGAATATGTTTTGCTTTAAAAATATTTAGCTATCACTAAGGAAATACTGGACTAAAAAATCATTAGCTTTAAAAATCAAAGCTCAAAAAAAAAAATCAAAGAATCCTGTCAATGAATCTTTTCCCAATTTCTAAGTTGAGAAGGAAGATAAATAGCAGCATTCTGAATTCATTCATTCACTATGTAAATGTCTTATATTTCTTGAAGCTTTTTTTATTTCTGATACACTACTACAACTAAGCAGTATATTATATTTTCTGTCAGCTAACCTCATTTTACTTAACACTACTTTATTTGGGAAAAACAAGTATCTGTAGGAAGAAGGCATTAGTTGGCACAGTGTCTCACTTAACTAGCAAGCAAATGAACCCAGAAATCCCGCGAGTGGCTGGAAGAACGTGGCACCTGTCTTCCCTGCCTTGCGCTGGACCCTGACCACGCCCATCAAGTTCACATGGCCCTCTCAAGACAGCAGAAGACCACAGGTCAGGCAAGGACACCGAACTTGGCGTATCAGATTAAGTTTTACTTGTCCTAAGTAAGGGGTGAGGATAGGTAAGACACCTAAAAAACTAGCTAGCATTTGTTGCCCTTAACGCAGAGAAACTAAAGCAGATACCTTAAAGCAACTGAGGCCAATAGGAAAAGGGGACCAGGAACTAGAGAAAAGGTGAGATCAAAAAGAATTAACCTAGAAGGTAACACCCACGCACAGGAAATCAATGTGAGTCAATGCCCTGTATAGCTATCCTTATCTCAACCAGCAAAAACCCTTGTTCCTTCCTGTTATTGCTTATACTCTCTCTACAACAAAATTAGAAATAAGGGCAAAATAGTTTCTGCTGGGTATTGAGGGGGGCGGGGAGAGGGAGGGGGCGGGGAGAGGGAGGGGGCGGAGTGGGTGGTAAGGGAGGGGGTGGGGGCAGGGGGGAGAAATGAACCAAGCCTTGTATGCACATATGAATAATAAAAGAAAAATGAAAAAAAAAATTTAAAAATTAAAAAAAAAAAGTTTTACTTGTCCTAAATATGTAAGACCTTATCTACTGCACTGAATTTTTCCTGAAGAGAATTGATAGTATATTGTTGCTTTTTATATCTTCATTAATTTTACATTTTGTCAAGAAAAACTTTTTTAAAAACTAAGTAAAAACTGATCACCTTGCCAGCCAGTAAAAATTTAGGAACAAATTACATTTTTAAAATTATTATAATGATGCCTACATTACAGATTTCTCACTCATTACAACAAATAATGTTAGATGAACTGGCTCTTGATGGGAAGAACCATGGCTCAGCTCTACCTGACCTCTATGGAAGGACATTTCAGCCAGAACCTAATATATGGGAAGTCTTCAGTTAACATGTATTATACACATATTCATATAATGAAAGAGATCTAAAACAAAATACACACAGGAGGAAATTTGTTATCACCAACTGAGCTTAAAAAAATCTCACAAAAGACAAGACTATAAAATTGGTAAGTGTGGAAAAGTACTTGTGGGAGTGGGGAGGGTGAATGAACAAAGGAGATTAAGGTGAAGGAATATGGTTGAACTTCATATGAAATAGAACAATGAAACCTCTTGCAATTGCTTGAAGGAAAGGGGTTAAGGGGGAGAGTTGGTGAGGGTGATCTAACTAATGTACGATATAAGCCTAATTGCAATTGTCACAACGAATCTCCCCCATACAACAAATATAAAGTTTTTTTTTAAATCCCACTTATTTTTAAGCAATTTTGAAAGAGCACAAAATCTGTCCTTTTGATAAACTGGGCACTTTAGTGAATATACTTAAGAAAATACAATGTCTTTAAAGAGTAAAAGCAGTATGTGAACATATCACATATTATTTCTTAGAAAAAAAAATTTTCCTACTTTTTTGGGACAGGTCCTAGAATACATGGAGACAAATTCTACTTCTCCCTACCCCCTACCATTTTTTTGTAGACTCTTTACTGAGCGTGTACTCTGACATAATCACAACATAATCACAATTAACAAATGAAATTGGAAATTAATATAAGGCTGTTTACATTACATTTCCCAAATGTTATGTACTTAGACATAAATCTGACAAAACATGCACAAGATCTATAGGAAAAAAAATACTACAAAATTCTGATGAAAGAAATCAAAGAATTAAATAAACAGAAAGATACTACGTATTCATGGATAGTGTCTTATTTGGGGTTGCTATAACAAAGTACCATAGACCAGGCATCTTTCAACAACAAAATTTTACTTCTTGCAGTTCTGAAGGCCAAAAGCCCAAGATCAGGGAAGCACTATGGTTGGTTTCTAAGGAAGGCCCTGTTCCAGGTTGCAGACTGCTGATTTCTTGTGTCCTTGCGTTGCTGAAGGACAATGAAACTTGAGAGGTTTCTCTTTGGTCTCTTGTAAAGGCACTAATTCCATGCAAGAGGGTTCCATTCTTATGGCCTATTCACTTCTGTGAGGCCCAATCTCTTAGTACTATCACAATGTGGGTTAGGATTTCAACATATGAATTGAGGAAGGGTGAGCCATACACAAATATTCAATCTGTAACATTCAATCTTGCCAAGATGTCAGTTCTTTCCAACTTGATCTATAGATTAAAAACAATCCTAGTCAATCAGCAAGTTATTTTGTGAATAATAAACTGATTCTAAATTTTATATGTGAGGCAAAGACCCAGCACAGCCAAAACAATATTGAAGGAAAACAAAGTTGGAGGACTGACACTATCCAACTTCAAAACTTAATGTACAACTACAGTAATCAAGACAGTGTGGTATCAGAGAAAGAATAGAAAAATTGATCAATGAACAGAATAGAGAGCTCAGAAATAGATCCATAAAAGTACAGTCAACAGATCTTTGACAAAAGAGCAAAGGCAATACAATGAGGAAAACAGTCTTTTCAACCCACAATGGTGGAACTGGACATCTGCATGGCAAAAAAGAAAGAAAGAAAAAGAATCTAGACACAGACTTTATACCCTTCATAAAAATTAACTCAAAACTGATTATAGATCTAAATGTAAAATTCAAAATACAAAACTATGAAACTGAGATGGTAACAAGGGAGAAAAATCAAGATGATCTTGGGTTTGGCTATGACTTTTTAGATGTAAATACTAAAGGCATACTCTATGAAAAAATAATTGATAAACTGGACTTCATTAAAACTAAATATTTCTGCTTTGTAAAGACACTGAACTGGGAGAAAATATTTGCAAAAGACTATTAACTAGTGGCTAATTTAAAGTGTGGTCCTTAAACCAGTATCAGCATCACCTGGGAACTTGCAAGACTGCAGAATTTTGGCCCAACCCCTGAACTTAAAACAGAACTGTTTTTTGACAAGATCACCAGGTAACTAGGATGCATGGTAAACTGTTTATGGTGTTCTACAAGACTGAGCTTTAGGAATAAAGGAAGTAAGGTATAAGTAAAATGAATGAAGTAGGAGAAGGGGTTGGGATGCAGAATTAAATTTAAAAGAAGGGGGGAAGAAGGGAGAGAAAAAAGAAGAAAACTTGTCAAGAGCATAGTTGGGAAATGAAAAACTATTCATGAGAAAAATCACTGATAAGCCAAGCATAAATGGAATAAGCCATTTATCTTGTATCAACTGACCCTCACTACAGGAGATAAAACTTCTCTCAGTTTGGTGTCACATATATTATTAAAACAACAAACTAGCCAGGATCTGGTGGCTGACACCTATAATCCTAGCTACTCAGGAGGAAGAGATCAGGAGGATTGCCATCTCAAAAATACCCAACACAAAAAATTGCTGGTGGAGTGTCTCAAGTGGTAAAGCACCTGCCTAGCAAGTGTGAAGCCCTGAGTTCAAACCACAGTACTGCCAAAAAAAGAAAAAAAGCAAACTAATATTGCATTGTATATTCTAGCAATGGATGAAAAAATTTTAATTTACTTTGTTCATTGGTTGTTAGAAGAGTCTGAACATGGAAGAATTTGAATCCTGGCTCTGCCATTTATAAACTATATTAAGGACCTTAACCTCTCTATGCCTCTGGAGTTAACTCTACCTTCTTTACCTGGTCATTTATGAGAAGTAAATAAAATAAAGTGACTAGTAACATGTAATGTAAGAACTAAAAAGTATTTGTTTTTGTGTAAAAAAATTTGGAAGTTATTTCTCAAAGCAGAATCTTCCATGAATAAAGGGTTACCCTATCTTAATACAATTAGAATTCTTCCATTTTGAAGGACAATATTTGAACCAACGTCTGGGTTTCTGCCACCTTCCCTTTTATGAACTATTATTTTCCATGATCACAAAATACATTATGTATATGCTTGTAAAAAAGTACTTTGTTGAATCTTTAGACTTATCCTTCTGGTCTTTAACATAATCAATAATCAAATCTGAATGTTTTTAAGACTCAGCAGGATAGAAACAATTTTGGGATTAAAATGCAGACAAACCTCAGCCACTTATCCTTGTATCCACATCCCTAAATTAAGTTAAAGAGTATAGTCAGCTAAATTGCTTTAGAGACAATAAAAGTTAGGAGGCAGTGATACATTTTCACTTTCTTTTTCTATTAAAGGATAAAGATGGGGGGGAAGGATTCAGTTCTCAGAGTTCTAAAAGTCTACTTGCATTCAATCTGTCTTCTAAAAACGATAAAACTATAAAACTACTCTTTTGTGAGGCTCTGTTCCTTGCAAATAACATCTGGCTGGGCTATCCCATGATGTTTAAGGGAAGTAAATGCCTCAGTCCTGTTGGAAATGTAGGCCCCAAAAGTGACCACGTGGAGGAGTGATCTGGCCAAGAGATTCTTTATTGCCGGGTGGGAGAGGGAGAGAGCCAAGAGAGAAAGAAGCAGGAAGGGCAGGGGCTTAAATACCCCTCAGTGAGACTCAGCATGATCTGATTGGTTAGGATCTTATGGTTCAGGCTGACTGGAGGTTGGGGCAGAAGGAGGATTCAAGCTAGACTTGAGGCAGGACCGTGACCCTGGAAAACAGAAGCTTAAGGGTGCAGTAAGAACTGAAACCTATCGGCACCATTATTGCCAACAAGTCCCAATACTCTCATCAACTTCCACATTCCCTTACTCCCCCAGGGTTAAGGCTCCCTTGTTTGTTCCCCCAAGTAACCCAAGCTCATTTTCTGTGGTAATTTGTAACTGTGCATCATTAGTCATATGGCTTGCATACAGTTAAGCATAATCCCCAAGGGTTCATGTGAGGTATTAAAAATGTGGAAACTTTTTAATTCAACTATGATGTTTAGAAGTGGGGCCTTTGTGAAGTGATTAGGATTAGAAAAAGGTCATCACCAGAGTGCAGCCTCCATGATTGAATATTGGTGGCTTTATGAGGAGAGAGAGCAGGTGATACATGTTGATGTCCTGTGATACGTTGGGATTCTGCCGGCAAAAAGGCTATCATTAGATACAGGCTTTCAACTCTGGCCCAGAATTCTTTTCTTTAGAATTTACCCAGTCTCAGATATTTCATTATAGCAGCAAAAAAACTACCCATAGCAATCGCACAATTTATGAAACCTAAGTGCCTTAGAACTTGGGGTAAATTAAAAATGGTCACAAATTCTTTAATACATTATTCCACAAAATCCAGAATAAGAGTTAGTCTGGTTATGTGCTTTACCATATCATACAGAGGAAGTAACTATGTTCAGCTCACCAGCCTATGCCTCAAGAGATTCTGTAGCAACTGCAATTGCTCTCCTAGAACTCTTTCAGACAATCTGCTTGTCCGCTTAGAGATATATGGCTCAACTAGTAGCCAGAACCTAATGCCAGCAGCTTTGGTGACGCCAACAGATAAATATGAGTGAACTTGATGAGTATTAGCATGTGAACTGCTTAGCTGATCCCAGCCCAGACAGCTGACTAACAAAATCATAAACAAAACAGTTGTGTTAATCCACAACTTTCTCATCGGTTTTCTCATAGGTTTATTACCCTATGAGAAAGAATAGATATAAGCCCTCAATCCCTGTCTAAAGAAATGAAATTATTTCTGCATGGGGTAAAATAATGAGTTGTGCTATTTTTTTCTTCAATTAAATTAAGCCTACTAATCTGATCACCATCACTGGACTGGTGTCTAATCCAAAATCCATCACGTATGACAAGACACAGAAAAGGGCAATAACTTATAATGTGACACGATATAAGATTATGCTCCAATGGACAACTCCAGGGAAGATTCAAACTTTATCAAATTTCTTATTAGGTAATAATAAATGCAAAATAAGCAGTGAAAAAACAGGTCATTAAAGCTGTCATTGTATTCTGAATAATCTGATGCTAACCCTAATCTTGTAATTATTAGGATCCAGGGTATGATATGTCACTCAGCCTCCATACTTACTATGTCCACTTCAGAGTAAACCTCCATTGTCTAAGGAAACCTGAATTTATCTTTACAACTTGAAATTTTTTACATTTACAAAACATTTCTAAATAATCTCACTTGAATTGCGGCACTATTCACAATAGCCAAGTTATGGAAACAGCCAAGATGCCCCACCACTGACGAATGGATTAAGAAAATGTGGTATCTATACACAATGGAATTTTATGCAGCCATGAAGAAGAACAAAATGTTATCATTCGCTGGTAAATGGATGGAATTGGAGAACATCATTCTGAGTGAGGTTAGCCTGGCCCAAAAGACCAAAAATCGTATGTTCTCCCTCATATGTGGACATTAGATCAAGGGCAAACACAACAATGGGATTAGACTATGAGCACATGATAAAAGCGAGAGCGCACAAGGGAGGGGTGAGGATAGGTAAGACACCTAAAAAATTAGCTAGCATTTGTTGCCCTTAACCAGAGAAACTAAAGCCGATACCTTAAATGCAACTGAGGCCAACAGGAAAAGGGGAACAGGTACTAGAGAAAAGGTTAGATCAAAAAGAATTAACCTAGAAGGTAACACTCACGCACAGGAAATCAATGTGAGTCAATACCCTGTATAGCTATCCTTATCTCAACCAGCAAAAACCCTTGTCCCTTCCTGTTATTGCTTATACTCTTTCTACAACAAAATTAGAAATAAGGGCAAAATAGTTTGTTTCTGCTGGGTATTGAGGGGGTGGGGGGGGAGAGAGAGGGGGTGGAATGGGTGGTAAGGGAGGGGGTGGGGGCAGGGGGGAGAAATGAACCAAGCCTTGTATGCACATATGAATAATAAAAGAAAATAAATAAATAAATAAATAAATAATCTCACTTGAGATTCAAAAGTATTTGGCAAATAACATAGCACTCAAAAATTTTATTCCTGTATTATTTAACAACACTTATTAAGGGCATTGATGTTATCAGCTGGTTTTTATGTAACAAACCACCCCCAAAATTCATGATTGTTATTTAAAAATAACAACTAATTCTAAGGGTCAGTAATTTAGGCTAAGCTCAGCTGGGCAGTTCTGCTAAATATGACTGGAGTCATTCATGTTGTGGACAGCTGCCAGGAAGGATGGCTACTAGCTAATCTAAGATGGCTCAGTCAGATAGACTGTTTCTATTCTAACATGATCTCTCATCATCTAGGTTCCCTGGCTCAGGCTTGAGACGTGTGAAAATATGTGAGGCAAAGGCCCGCTAGTTACCCTGCTTCTACACAGCAGGGTCAAAATTGGAGACTGGGTTTTCTAGGTCTCAGTTCAATGTTTTTTCCATGACATTATCCTGTTACCAAGAAATTTATCACAAGATCCTAATGGTCAACACCTTATTTTTGTGATCAACCCCTATATAGTATCTTCATAAAGTAGCCTCTTAATAACACCACAAAGAAGAGGGTTGACGCCTATAATTTGCAATGTAAGTTTAAATCAAATTTGCTTGGTTTCCTTGGTACACTCTACCTAGTCTTACAAAGTACTTGTGGTCAACTTAAATAAGAAGCTGTTTATACAGCACAGGTGTCATCTTGTCCCAGTCTAATTCTGGAAACTATAGTGTTCTTTCAAAGAGTATAATTCAAATCTCCACTGAACGGCTATTATGTCAGTCACTGTGCTAAATGCTAAAGATGCAGCAAGATAATCTGGTCTTACGGAAAAAGTTCTTCACACATTGAAATGCCTTACTTAAGTCATGATAAGGCAGTATTAATGAGGAAGGCAGTTACTTTCACAGAAATTTCTGAGATCTATTTTAATGGAAATACGTATCTAATTACCCACGTCAGAGTCTATTAGTCAGTCTTGACTCCTCCCTGTATTCATTACCCACATGTTTTGTACTACTGAGTTGACTCTACCTTCAAAATAGCTATCAAACCCATCCATCACTCCTCATCTCTACTAACACTATCCTGGATCAAGCCATTACAATTTAACTTTTTTTTAAGCCATTATAATCTCTTGTTCTCACTAAAATTGACAACTATTTGGTCTCCATGTGCTCATTCCTGCCTTTAGAGGGACCAGAGATATCCTTAAAAATGTAAGTCTGATCATGTTATTTCTCCTGCTTAAAACCCTTCACAGCAGCTTCTTTGCACTGTAAGATGTAACTGTAATCCCTTTACTGTGTGGCCCATAGGACCCACTTTCCTTCTGATCCTCATCTTGAGCCTTTCTCCCTGCTGTTGGAGTCACACCATCTTCATTTGTCATACTACACTCTTTTCCAATGAAAGGCCTTTGCATGCACTATTCCCTCTTAGGTTCTTTTCACTTCTCAAAGCTCGGAAAGGTCTTTCCAGTTAAGAAGTAGATTCCCAAGTTACTTGACACCATCCTATTTGTTTCCTTCATAGCATTTTTTCAAATTATAAACGCATACTTGCTGGTTTATTGTATTTGTTTTATCTCCCATTAGGCTGTAAATTCCATGAGAGTAGAAACTATGTTTCATTCATTACTGTCTTGATACTTACCTTACTGCTTGCTACGTAAGTGTGTTCAACGTTTGTTAAAATAATTGAGGTTTACCTTTTTGTTGTTCTCCAAGAACAACAGATAATAAAAGATGAAGCTAAATTCACAGCAGGGAATGAAAAAAAACCACAAGACTCCAGGGTCAAACCCCAACTGTGAAAATTAAATTTCCTAAAAATAAGTACCTGCTACTATCAGCTTAGACAATCATTTGTCTGGCAAACAAAACCTAGTTCTCATGTGTCTGGAGCATCTAAGAGAATCAGTCTGTTCCTTAGAAACAATGGGATAATCATATCACTGCCAGTGTGACTTTTCACAATAGGCTTTTCTCACTTCTACTATTTCTCCATGAGAGCATTCCTCAGGTTCTGAAATACACAGACATGGAGTTCATACACTAATTCCCAAACATAGTGTAGCACAATTCCAAAGAGAATTATACTCTATTTCTAGCCTAAAAGCAACTGAAACAAAAATTTTAATAATGGTTGTTTTCAGGCAGTGAAATAAAGGAATTTCTAAGGTCAGTTACTTTAAAGAATAACATGTCTTTATGGCATATAAATTAGTATACTGAACTAAATTTAGGTCACTAAATTTAGAATTAGCTCAGGAATTCTAAAGATTAATGCAATAGTAGTTAGCACAAAATGAGGTGCTTTCCTCTTTATTCAGAAACAATGTGTGTCTTTTAATCTTATGAAATAATATTTATTGCTGCTGATTATGTACTCACTATGCCTCTTGAAGAAAATCTGGAAAATACACATTAATGTTTATAAAAATAAAAATCATCCCAATTTTACCCTAATTTCCAACAACAAATAACTGTATTTTAGACTGACCATGGTATTATTTACATATTCTTCTAAGGGATCTAATTCTTTCCACGTACATATGCTTACTACCAAATTTAAGACTTCTGTTCATGCTATTCTCTTCTAGAATGAACCCAGCCTCTATCTACACAAGTTTAGGATTGAGGGTTATTTAACAACTCAGAGCAGCTGTACCATCACAAGATTTCTACAGGAATCTAATAATGCACACCAAGAGCCTGATACAATAGGTGCTATACAGCTAATAAGTCACTTCATTGGAACTTTCACAGATTGTTTCAGTCCTTCTCTTTTACTACTTGTATATCACACTGTAGTGCTTCATTATGAGCCAATATGTTTTCTCCCCTTCACTAGCAGTTACTAATCTCCCACAACTTTATACTACCCAGAGCACACAAAAACTCAAAGTCAATTCAATAATACTTTTTCATACTGTTACACATAAGTCATTGTGGTGGAAAACACAAAGATGAATCATTTCTTCTCTTAACTAGTTTATAATCTTGTAGAAGGAAAGTGACATTATTTATTATCATGCCACAGATTCCCTTTTTTTTAAACTCTTAGGGACAAATGTGTTTCAGAATTTGCAAAGGTAATACAGTATGTATACTATGTACTAAGTAACCACTCAGCTAGGTCTAGGGCAGCACCTTATAATCAAACACCATTTCTATAGTGAAATGAATGAAGTCTATCAATTCAGGTCAGATTTTATTACTATTTCAGTTTCTTATTGCTACTTCAACAAATTACCACAAACTTAGTGGCTTAAACAATAAAAACTTGTTATCTTGCAGTTCTGGAAGTCGGAAGTCTCACTAGGCTAAACTTGAGGTGTCTGCAGGTCCCCGTGGAGGTCCAACAGGAGAATGTGTCCTTTTCCTTTTCCAGGTACTACAGGCTGCCTGCAGTCCTTGGCTCACGGCTGTCTTTCATCTTCCAATCTCACCACGCCAACCTCTGCTTCTGTAATCACAGCCCCTCTGACTATTTTGCTTTCCTTTTTCTCTTATAACAACCCTGAGATAACACTGGGCCCACTAGATAATCCAGGCGGGTTTCCCCATCTTAAATTCCTTCATTTAATCACATCTACAAAGGACTTTTGTCACACAAGCTAACATAATTACAGGTTCCAGGAATTAGAACATGGACATCTTTGGGACTATTTTTCTGCCTACCACAGTCAGCAAGTGAGTTTAAAAACAAAAACAAAAACAAAACTTCTAGTTTTCAGAGGCTTTTAGACTTCAGAACTACAGACAAGGAATTCCGGACTTATACAATTCAGTGTATTAAAAGGCCAGAGATGATTACAAAAATATCATGAATGCAAAGACCACAACCAGTTAAAGATCATCAGCAGAAACTTCATGAAACAGATAGCATCTATGTGAACCTTTAACAATGCAAAGGATTATGACAGGTGAATACTGGTACAAAAGGTGATTTTCAGACACACTTGCTCTCAAAACTTTTTACACTCATACAAAACAGCAACAATTTGGCAAAAAAATAAAAATAAAAATGTAGTTTGAGCAATATAAAATAAAAATAGAAGAGTAATGAAAGAAACTAATGGAACAGTAAGCTAAGAGCAGATACAGTGGACTACATCACTTGTCAGGATGAAGAGTTAGTCCTTGTTTCTGGAGAAAAGCAACTGTTAGGGAGGAATATTTTTAAACAGAAAAATGATGTGAAGATATTGGTGTTACACTGGAGAAAAATTAACTTGGCAAAAGGAATGAATCAAACTGGGAAAAGGAGAAGAGCAGCAGATCAGAGACTAATCTAAAAAAGTAATAATTACCTTTACTATTCTGAACAACAGAATGATATCAAGATAGCTAAAATCCACAAGACATTTTTATTATCATGATTTTACTAAAAGTAGCTACCAATTGATTATAATGGTAACTCGTTATCAGATACTATATTAAATGCTTTACAGCTCACAAAAAAATCTGTGAAAGAGTTAGAATCCAGTTTATAGATCAAAAAAGCAATCCAGGTTGGACATGGTAGCTCACTTCTATAATCCCAACTACTCAGGAAGTAGAGATCAGAAAAATAGTGGTTCAAGGCCAGCTCGGGGAAAAAGTCAGTGAGATCCCACTCCTTATCTCAACTAATAAGTTGGCTGTGGTGACATGCACCTATCATCCACAAGAGGCATAAATAGGAGAACTGTGGTACAGGCCGGCCCAGGCAAAACCCTATTTAAAAAAAAAAAAAACAAAAACCCTAAAACAAAAAGAGCTGGGAGTGTAATTCAAGTGGCAGAGGGCTTGTCTAGCCAATGCGAGGCCCTGAATTCAAACCCCAATACTACAAAACAAACAAACAAAAACAGAAAGAAAGCAATCCTACATTGTGAATAAGCAGCATTGCTGGGATTTAAATTGAGAAGGATATGATTCCAAAAACTAAATGAGTATCAGCTCAAAGTGATACAATATTAAGTCTTTATTATGAAACCTGGGCAAGTCAATTTGTGAAAAACTCACAATTCTACTCAAAACTAAGCTGTGATTGAACAATAAAGCAAAACAAAAATACCACAACTATTATAGTTATTAAGCCAACAAATGAAATAAAACAGAATCTTAGAAAAGCAGCCAGTCTAAAAGACAAAAGACAAAAAAGGAGGGAGAAGGGATCAATGAATAGTTATGACAAAAACAAATGACAAAACAGTAGATTTAAACTCACATATATCAATAATAACAATCATAAATGATCTGAATATGACAATTAAAAGGCAGACTGGCAAATTGCCAGCTTAGACAGTACAAAGCCCTGAGTTCAAACCTTGGTACCGCATTAAAAAAAAAAAGGTAGAGATTATGAAAAATCTGACTTAAAAGGCAAGGAGTTGGGGATGTAGCTTAGTGGTAGAACACATGCTTAGCATGCACAAAGCGTTTGGTTCAATCTCCTGCTCTGCAAAAAAAAAAAAAGAGAAGAAACTTTTCATTTAAAAAGACAAGTCTCACTTACATGCTGTCTACAAGACTCTGATTTTAAATATAAAGACACAACTGGTTAAAAGCAAAAGGACAGAAAAAGATACACTACACTAATGCTGATTTTTAAAAAGACAAGAGTGACTATATTACTGGACAAAGTACATTTAAAGAAAACATTACCAGAGTAGAATTCATCAACAGGACATAATAATCTAAAATGTTTATATACCTCATAAGTAAGTAGCTTAAAATAAAGTAAAAACAATAAAACTAAAAGAAAAAGCTAAAAAGTCCACATCTACAGTCAGAAACTTCAACATTACTCAATAATTGATAGAACAAGTACATAGAAAATAGAAAAGCATATAGAGGATTTGGAGAACACCACAAACCAACTTAATTTAATTAAATTTTATAGAACATGCTACCCCCAAGGAGCAAAACACATATTTAAGTGTAAAAGTTAACATTTACCAAGACAGACCATATTCTGTGACATAAGTTGAAATAAATTTGAGAGAACTTAATTCCTACAAAGTATGTTTTCTGGCCATAACTGAATTAAATTAGAAATCAATAATAGGTATCTGAGAAATTCTCAAAATTTGGAAACTAGACAACACGTTTCCCAATAACCACTGAGTCAAAGAAAAATAAGAGGAAGTATTAGAAAACAGTTTGAAATGAGTGAAAAAGAAAAAAAAAATGAAAATCTGAAGTACCTATGGAGAACACAGTAGGAAACTTATAGCACTAAAATGTTTAGATTAGGAAAATCTCAAATAAGTGGCCTCAACTATTTTTACCTCAAGATATTAGAAAAAGTAGAGCATATTAAACTTGAAATAAGCAATTGAGAGAAAATAAAGCTGAGATCACAAACCAATGAAATAGAAGATGAAAAAAAATGCAGGAAAACAAACATCGATGGGACCAATAAAACTGCTAATCATATATTCATCAGGAAAAAATAAGACACAAATTTGTCAATATCTAGACTATTACTGTAGACTCTATAGACATTAAAAGAATAGCTAGGAAAATATTATGAGTAACTTTACGCCAACATATTTCACATTTTGCATGAAATAGACAAATTCCTTTAAAGACATAAACTACCAAAACTCAATCAAGAAGAAATAATCTGTACATCCCTTTAAAAAAGACTTAATTGTTTTGAGTTAAGCAAAGATTTATTATAGTACCAAAAGCAAAATCCACATAAGAAAAAACATTATTAAATGGACCTCATCAAAGTTAAGAACTTCTTTTTGAAAGATATCATTAGGGAATGAAAAGACAAGTCATAATAGGATGACAGAAATATTTGTAACTAACTGATAAAGTATATACACCTAAAATTAAAAACTCTTTAAAACTCAATAAGAAAACAAATAGGGCACAGTGACATGAGCCTGTCCTCCCCACGTTAAGGGAAGGTTGAGATTGGGAGGATCAGTTCCAGGCCAGCCTGGACAAAAAGGGAGATCCTATCTCAATAGAAAAAAGCTGGGTGTGGTTGGTGAACACCTGTCATCCTAGTAACTGCAAGAAGCATAAAATAGGAGGATCGTGCCCAGGCTGACCTAGGTGAAACAGCGAGACCCTATCTCCAAAATAACCAGAGCAAAAAAGTTAGAGGCTTGGCTCTAACAATGGAATGCCTGCCTAGCAAGTGTGAAACCCAGAGTTCAAACTAGTACCATCAGAAAAAGAAAACTAATTAACTTAACAGATAAATGGGCAAAAGATTTGAATAAATACTTCAACAAAGAAAATACAAGAAGAATATATGAAAAGATAGTCAAAATCATTAGTTGTTAGGGAAATGCAAATTAAAGCCACAATGAGATACCAAACACACCTACCAAAATGGCTAAATTTAGAATAATCAGGATGTGGGACAACCAAATTCATGCCTTGCTTGTGGAAATCCAAAATGGTACAACCACTTTGAAAAACAGTTTGACAGTTTCTTGTAGTTACAAGTATGACCAGCATAAGACCTAGTCATTCTCCTTCCAGGTATTTACTCAGTAGACAGGAAAGCACATGTTCAAAAAGTAAGTTGTACAGGAAAGCTAAAAGCAGCTGTATTTGTAAAAGCCAAAACCTGAAAACAACCCAAAAATAATATTATCCATTGGAATAGTAGTTATACAATATAATGGCATTCAGCAATAAAATGAATAATGAATAAAACAGAGATGAACCTTAAAATCAAATGCTAAGTGAAAGAAGCCAAACAAAAAAGCACATATATGATCCATGCATATAAAGCTTTAAAATGCAAACTAACCTATAGTGGCAGAAAGCAAACTAATTGTTGTTTAGGGAAGCAGCTGGTGGTGGTGGCAGGAGTAGGGAAAGGTAGGACACAGGGATTACAAAAGGAAAACAGGAAACTTTTGAGGGTCCCTTATCTTGATTGCCATGATGGTCTCCCAAGTAAATCCTTAAAACTCATCCAACTGTACAGTTTACTATGCCAATTGTATTTCAACAGAGCTCTCAAAAATTCATTTAATCAAGCAGCATCAACTATTCTATAAAATGCTTATTATTTTCTACCACCTATAACAAAAGTAAATGACTTAAAATTAGTAATATTAAAAAACAACTTTAAAATGTACGATAGGGTACAATATAGTTTTTCAAAAATCTTTCTGGAAATATGCAAGCAAAAAATCTTGGACACTAGTGGACTGAAGCAAATTCTGACAAACTCAGGTAGACCAAAGAGCTTCACTACCTTTTGTCAACATATTATAATCAGGAATACCTGCCTTGAAAATAAATGTAGTCATCCAATGGAAAACTGGCAAGTGTGTGACTTTATTAATAACCACAATATCATCACTAAAGATAACCTACAACTATAAAACAGCAGGTGAGTTGTGTTACTAGGCTTTGTAAAAAAAAAATCTCTCCTGAGACACCATTTCACATAGTAGCAAAGTTCCAGGTCAGACCCCAAATCCTATTTAAGTTGTAGGGAGTAATTATTCTTTCCTTTTTTGGCATCATTTTTCCTCTATTGAATCACTAAAATTCTATAATTTCACCCATCTTTAAAACACAAAACAACAAACATTTCTCCTGGCCCCACTCTCCCTCTAAGAACCCATACCTTCTCCCAATTCCTCTGTTCTCCTTTATGGCAAAATTCCTTGAACCTGTTATCTGATTTCTCTCCTCTAATTCCCACTTAAATTTGTCCTATTCAGGCTTTCATTCCCAGTACTGTACCAAACCATCTCACCAAAATCAGTTTTCTGCTACAATCAATGGCTAATTCTAAGGCCTCTTCTCACTCAACCTATTAACAACATCTATGTGAATAGCTGTTTACTTTCTTAGGGTAAGATATACCTCTGGCTAAAAGAACCTACATGCTCCTCTGTCATCCTCAAATAAAGTCAATTATAGACAATTCTAATTCTAATATTATTTGGCAAGGCAAATGAAACAGATTCAAATAGAAACAAAAAAGTAAGTGGCTTCATTTTTGATAAATTATTATCACCTTTCTGTAGTTTAAGTTCAACATAAATGATACAGGGAGTCACTTAAAAATTTAAAATAACTGAGCTAAAATGGTG
Organism: Castor canadensis; assembly: GCF_047511655.1. Taxonomy (NCBI): domain Eukaryota; kingdom Metazoa; phylum Chordata; class Mammalia; order Rodentia; family Castoridae; genus Castor; species Castor canadensis. Next base: position 52,447,412 of record NC_133386.1, on the reverse strand, counting down.
AAAACAAAACAAATATTTATTCTAGCCATTAACTATACTAGAAACATTTAAATACCATGCTAGATATTCCATAAGAAATATAAATCTTAAACACTGTCTATGGATCTAGTCCATTGGCTTAAAATAAACCAGTGCACCTATATTAATATATTTATTTCAAAAGCCTTTATAACATTTTTTTACCCCAAAGATTTCATAAAGATAGTAAATGCTATTTCAACCAAAAGTTTCTGGTCCTAACATGACCTCTCATGTAACAGGCTTTTAATGAGTTAATTTAATGAATTTAAAATTAGCTGGAAAGCAAGCCCAGCGGTACACACATGTAATCTCAGCTACTCCAAGGCTGAGGCAAGAGGATCACTTGAGTCCACAGTGTGGAAGATCAGGGCTAGCCTGGCAACATAGCAACTCATAAATCCATCCCTACTACTACAGATATGTAAAAATTCATGTTCAATTGATGACAAGTCATTAATGTCATCTTTCTGTACTTAACATAAATAACAAAAAAGGAAATTTACATTTTCTTTTTAATGCTAAGAATGAAGCTAAGTTCTTTATGTACAAACCTATTAAGAAACATGCTCTATTTCATTTTCTTCTGTGACAATGAAATGATGACTTTTATGATATTAACACTGATCTACTGTATCACATAAGTGATACAAACACATAGTGGTTGACTGTTACTATAATAATGAAAGTCTTATTTTTGTAAGCAAAGAAAATAACTTTTATATTGCAGTAATGAGTAGTAATACATGTCCTTTCATCCCTCTAAAATTCCTATGTCAAATGATATGGCTTATATACATGCTGACCCCACCAAAAGCATTTAGAAGCACACAGACTAGAATAAGACTTTAAAAAGTTCTACCTCCAAGATGAAGTTTGTAAAAACATGGATGAATCTAATGGATTCTGATGGCTAACACCATTACTCATTCATCTTCATCCCAGAAATGCCACTTTCTAACCTAAATTTCTATCCTATCCCTTTATTTCTTCACTACTAAAAACTTCTTTGTCCTTATCAAGTTCCTATAATCCTTTCATTCTCCTCTGTTTTCAAAACCAGTAACATACTTTGGCTTTTTCCCCTTGTTACTGACAGTTCAGATTCCTCTGCAGAGAGCTGTTCAGGCCACAAGGCCTTAGTTCCTGGTTCCAAGAAAACAGTCATATCAAAATGCAACAATTTATAGCCTTTGTTTCTCCTTGTTCTTGCCACTCTAAACAAAAGTCAGGAGCCAACAGGTCTGTTATATCCCAGGTCTTTATACACTCTCCCCTCTCCATAAATCCATCTAATCCCAGATCTTAAACTATCACCTTTACATTATGTGCATAAACTTAAACAACACTAAAACCTCGGACAATATTTAGTACAGTGTTATCAGTCTGTCAGGCAGCTCCAAAGGGATATCTCGCTAATCCAAATCAACATATCCAAAATCAAATTCATCAACCATGACTTCTCACCCACTTTCCCCAAAAAGAGAACCTACTCATTCTTTGGACTTCACTATTTCTAGTAAAAGCACCAAATCTCTTAAGATGCAAGAGTATCTTTAAACTAAAGCCAATTTAAATTAATTTTTCTTCTTTTATCTTGAGACAGGGTCTTGCTATGTATCCCAAACTGGTCTCAAACTCAATATCCTCCTGCCTCAGGCTCCTCAATGCTGGGATTACAGTGTGTACCACCACACCCTGATCCAGTGAACTTTTGATTATGTGCAAATCACTGGTAAACCAGTTGCATTCTCACCAAAATGTGACATTACTGCCTTATTTATTCAATTCCTTTGATGGTAGACTAATTTGGTACACTGCACATGATTTGAACCTTGGAATCAGTTCCCAACACCCATCTCTAATACTGGTATTGAACAAGTAAGTCAAAATAATTCAATTTTTTTCTCTGCATCTAGAGGACCCCCGTGTCAAGAATAGGCATACAGCAGTTAAACTCTGGCTACTTTTGTAAAAAAAAAAAAAAAAAAAAATCTATTATTATCTGCATTTAAAACTTAGTTCTTGCCTCAAAAAAATAAAAGAGTTATACCTCCTCCTAGGGTTCTTGTGATGACTACATCACATATATAAGATACCTGGCACATACAGATGCTCAAAACTTCTGTAAAATTAATGACAGAAACCAAATGACAAATCCATGAGACTCAAAAAATACCAAAAAGGATAAATACCAGAAAATCTATGTATAGGCACATGATAGTCCAACTGTAGAGATAAACTTGAAAGAAGCCAGAGAATGACCACTTTACCTACACATGGACAAGGATAAGAATTACACTGGACTTCTTTAATCATTAACCATTAAAACGAGAGAATAAAATCAAGTATTCAAAGGGTTGAAAGACAGTAAAAACTAACAACCTAGAACTTTATAGTGTTTTCTTCAAAAACTAAAGAAGAAATAAAGACTTTCTCAAATAAATTAAAACCAAAGGAATATGTCACCCAGGATCATCCTTGCAAAAAAAAAAGACAAAAGAAGTTCCTCAGAGGGGAGGAAAATAATATAGGCCAGAAACTCAGATCTATATAAACATATGAAGAATGTCAGAGAATGAATAAATGAAGGTAAAATCTTCATAGTTCTTATTTCTATTTAATAATTCTTTATTCAGAATAACAAAGAATAGGGTAATATAGATAAGAGAAATGAATGGCAGCATTACAATGGATGCTACCATTACATTGGATGGGAGGGAGAATTTGGAAACACTGTTATAAGGTTTCTGTACTACCTATTAAGTGACATTAGTGTTATTTAAATGTAAACTTAGATAAATATACCTTGCAAACTCTAAGGCAACTACTAGAAGCTTTTGTTTTAAAGAAGTATAATTAGTATGCCATGGATGGAAAGAAAATGTAACCATACAAAATGCTCAATTATAGTAAAGGAAGACAAAAAGAGAGAAGATTTAAAAACAAAAGAAACAATGAACAAATGCACCAAATACAAAACAGTTAAAAATATGAGTTATTAATCCAATTCTATCAATAACCACTTTAAATGTGAATGGTCCAAATACACCAATTAAAAGACAGAAACCCTCAGTGAATTATCAAAAAAAAAAAAAAAAAAAGACCCAGCTACATATTGTTTATAAGAAACCCACTCTAAATATAAAGATATAGATAGATTAAAAGTAAAGAGATGGAGAAAGCTAAAACATGCCACCATGAATCTAAAGATAGGTTGAACGGCTGTATCAATTTTAGACAAAGGAGAGTTCTTTGTAAGGGAAATTACCTGGAATTTTAAAAATGCATATTATAATAAAGGGGTAAATTCTCCAAGATGACATAACAATCTTTAATATATAAGCTCTTAACAGCATTAAAATATGTGAGGCAAAAATTGATAGAACTGCAAGAAGAAATGGCTAAATTCACTGTCACAGTTGGGAGAATCCAGTATCCCTCTTTTAGTAATTGACAGATCCGAAAGACAGAAAATCAGTAAGGATATTGTTGAACTAAATAAAGCCATCAATCAACTAGATTTAATTGACATGTATATAGTACTTCACCCAACAACAGCAGAATACACATTTTTCTCAAGCTCACATGGACCATTCACCAAGAAAAGACCACATTCTGAGTCACGGAACAACCTCCCTCCAAAAATTTTAAAGTAGAAATCATACAATGTATGCTTTCAGACCACAACAGAATTAAACTAGACAACAACGGCAGAAAGACAGGTGGAAAATACCAAAATATTTGGAAGTTAAACATCATATTCCTAAGTAATACATAGTTCAAAGTGTCAAAAGAATTTTTTAAATATTCTGAACTAAATGAAAATATAAGTTATCAAAATTTGTGGGAAGTATCAAAAGTAGTGATTAGAGGGAAATTTATTGCATTGAGTACATACATTAAAAAGATCTAAAATCAATATTCTGAACTTCCAACTTAGGAATCTAGAAAAAGAGTAACTTAAGCTTAAGGCCAGCATAAGGAAAAAATACTATTAAAAATCAGGACAGAAATCAATGAAATAAAAAACAGGAAATCAACAGAGAAAATCAATGGGATCAAATTAGGGTTCTTTGGAAACACTGACAAAACCAGTAAATTTCTAGTCATACATTATTTGTGCCACATAGAACTTTTATTTTGTTTTAGTTTTCTTCCTCCAATAAAATATAAAATGCTTCATCCTACTCTCTTTTTGCTTAACCTTTCCATAATTCCCTGGTGTAACCTCTAGTATATGTACATAATAAAATTTACAAAAAACAAAATAATATATACAACATTTCTACTAGAAAACAAAAAATCTTACTTTTGTAGAAATATGAACAACAGATTTCATAATTTTTGATAAAGGAATCAAGCAAATTAATTCATGTCCTGACATATAAGCTTTTTCTTCTTTTAAAATGACCCAGTCAATACAGAAACATGCACTTATTGGAGTAGATCTGGGTAATAGTTACCCAAGAAGAAAGAATGGAAAGAAGCTGGACTATTGTCAAACACACACACACACACACACACACACACACACACACACACACACACACACACACAGCTTTGCTATCATCATCCGAAAGAGATGAGCACACCCAAAATCTACCTCCAGAGAATTCCTTTAGAATTATTTTTATTAAAGAAATTATTATTAGATTTATATTATGATATAATAAGTTTTAAGAAATGGTGCCTTGGCAGCATAGGATAATAGGAAAAAAGGGGGACACTGAAATCACATGTCTGTGTTCACCTTACAACTTTCATTTTTATTAGCCATGTGACCTTGTACAAACTACCTAATCTATAACAGGACACTGTTAGTCAATAAGTATCAGAAACATAATTCCAACTAGTTTATGTGAAAATAAAGCCTTATTATAAAGATAATAAATGAAACTAGTATCTTTGGCTAACTCAATCTCAGGACCATGGACAAAGGCACTGTAGAGTACAGCTGGGGCTCTGCATCTATTTCTCTTCCCACTATACTCTAGATGCTCCTGTTTACCTAGTTCACAGGATAAGAAAGTCATTATAAGAAAGAAACTCATTAAGAGTTTCTGTTTTATATCTTAAAGATTTGGCAACCAAAGAGAAAACATATTTATTCAACTTGTGGGCATCTACGACCCAGGAAAAAGCTCTGAGTGACCTGATTTAGTGTAACTATCTAGAACTGTCTAACAAACTACAGAAATGTACAAAATTGTGGTTGGTCTCCCTATACTTTCCAAGTCAGAGTGAACTCTGTAAGAGATAGAACTGACCCAGCATTAAACTGATTTAAACCCTTGGGCTTCCCCAACAGATTTATAAAACCCAGAGCCTTGTAGAACCACCCTATGGAGGCCTTGTATAGTCTGGCTCCTGTTTACCTCCACAAGTTCTTTCAAGCCAGGATCCCCCCTTACTTTCTAAGTTTTATCTACTCTGCCTTTTTTTAGTTTAACTACCAAGCTCTTTCCTGGCCTTGAAATTGTTCTGTATGTGTTCCTTGTACCTTCATCCTCTTCCATCTAGTTAACTTCACTAATATTGGCCCCAAGAGACCTTCCCTGACTTCCAGTATATATTAGGTTCCTTCATAGCACCATAATTTTTCATTATAAATTTGTGTATTCATTCAACTAACTGTCTCTCTTACCATACTGTTCACTCCAAGAGGGAAGAGACCTACCCACTGAGTACCTAATTATGTGATGAATGAATAACTGATTAGTAGTAATCAACACTAGATCAACCAACTGCAAATGAGGGGAGGGTAGCAGTTAGGCATAATTGTCATTGTTAAGTTATGAACATGGTTAAAGGAGGGACAGAAAGCCGTTCTCAGAGAACTTAGACTTCTGTTGGACAAGGTAAACAACTTGTCCAATTCAGTTAACCTCCTTTCCCCACAAAATCCTCGTAAGACTGTGGTATCAGCTAATAAAATAAACTTAATACTACCTATAAAGTGATTGCACTTACAAGCAAACATGCAATATTATTTTTTTTCCTCTTAGGAGATGATGTTACATATCATCCTAGAAACAAAAAATTTCCAAATAAAACCTATAAAAATACTAATATATATGACAAACATAGCTGTGTTTCATGACCATTTTTCTCACAGCACTCTAATCTTTCCACCCTCCTAAGGGAAGGACTTTACTGCTATTCTGTAGTAACTGCATCCACTGCATCCACTCAAAAATCCACTTAGCTTATACTAAAAAACAGGCACAGGGAACGAAAAAATGAAGCAAAGCCAAACAAACAACAAAACTATCACTGTCCTTGAAAATCTGATAAACTCACTTCTTTAATCTGCCTCCAACCTTACCACACCCTTATCAAAGCACCATACCATGCCATCTTCATTTCATCTCTTACCTTTACTAGTTTATAAAAAATTAAAGCAAACTAAACAAAATTAAAAAAAAAGAAACTACCTTAAGAACAACAAAGAACTTTAAAATAAACAAAAAAAAACCCTGTTTCCCAAAAGAGGTATGTTTTACCTTTTATCAGAGTTAGACTGCAGAAAGGACAAATTTCCTGACAAGAAGTCATAAGCCATATATAAGCCATAATGTTACAATGGGAAAGATACTCACAAAAAAAGAAAATAAACAGATTTCCAAGTTCCTTAGAATTTTATTTTTAGCTAAAAGAGACCTCAAAGGCCATCTACTTCAACCTTCTCATTTTACAACTGACAAAACCAAAGACCCTGAGAGGTAAAGTCAAATAGAAGACATTAGTTCTGATTTCTCTCATGTCCTAACTTCTTGCCCCATAGAACTTAAGGCTGAACCACTCAGTAAACTGAGGAATCTCTTCCTCTTCATAGGGGCGGGGCAGAAGACCAGAGAAGGCAGGTTCCTAATAATGTTGTCATGTTTAACAAGATAAAAGGACTGACATACAGCATGGTAAGTATTTTAATATAATGTTTTTATTAATTATGAGTATAATTTTATACTTGTCTAGCATTACCAGCATAATTCTGTAATTCGAGTGTATTATGGGTTAAATAGGTTTCAGTAGGCTGTCTTGTGAGTTTAACTGCTAAACATACTGTTACTGAGAAAATAAGTTCCAAGTCCTAAACAAATTTATCAATTTTAAAATATAACAAATCCTATTCTAAGTTAGGACTACAATTCACAAAGATTTGAGATTCAAAATTATAAGCAGAATGGGATAAACTAAAAACACAAGAGTCCTAATTTTATAAATGTTTGATCGTAGGGACCATTTATTTTTAAAATTAGGAAAGGGTGGAGGTGTGGCTCAGTGGTAGAGTGTTTGCCTAGCAAGTATAAGGCCCTGAGTTCAAACCTAGTACTGCCAGGAAAAAAAAAAAAATTATGTATTTTTAAAATCAGGTACTGAGACAGCACAAGATTTAATTTACATACTTTTAAAAATTCAGATTACACTGGAAAGCTTAAGTCAAAACTTAAGTCAAAAAAGTCAAATAGGTTAGTTCTATACTAACCTAATTTAGAGAAAATAAAAAACTTAATGTACATTTTAAAGAGGTAATAAGAAAATCATTAATACTGTTTCATTTAGATTGCCAACATATACATTATTCAGTATCCAGTGTTAGTTCAACAATGAATGAGCAAAAAGGATTATAAAAGGAAGTAAAAACAGGTTACGAAAGACTTCCAAATATATATTTCTCTTTTCTCTGGAGATAAAACTATGTTTCATTAATTTAAATGTTTAATAAATCTACCTTGCAAAATTCTCACTCAGTACATGAAAACAGTACATGAAATTCCTTACTCATTTTATTTATTCAACAAAGAAAATGAAACCCTTGCTATTTGTTAATTACTACGCTAGCACCTTTGAATTTATGACAATAAGTTGCAGGTTAGCTCCTGTCCTCAAAGAGCGCAAGAAAAAACATGTGTTAACTGCATTTACTCAAGTGATAATGACAGCTAAACTTGAGCTCATCGTTTAAGAAAACATAGAACATGTAATCAAATTCACAAACAAAATCCCTATACAACAGTAAACTTAAAGACACTTTGAGTCTTATCGCCTGTATGAGATTCTCACATAAAGTAACCAAAAGTACTATTTTGGTAGACGTTCTAATAACATGATCTTTTAAAAGTAGTTTTTGCCATGAAAATTGACTGAACTAATCTTTCAGTAAGGAAATCAAATCTACTACCTACTATTATAATGCAAATCAAGTACTCAAGATCTCAAATTATTCCCCAAATTAAGCAAAATGTATAATCAAATATAGTATATACAATATTAATATATGGATATTTGCAAACTTAAGTAGTGAACACGTAGCTCCATGCCATACCTTACAAATGATCACACTAAGTATTTTGGATTGTGTCACCTAAAATTTTTTAAATGAAAAAAAGTATGAACACTTTCTGGGTATTTTATTTTTCACAAATTTAATTCAATATTCTACTTGAACAATGAATCACAGTTTTTTTTTTTCCATCAGTATTAAACTATCACTATACTTGTAACTATATGTAGGTATTAACTGTAACAACTATTAAGTCTGCAATTAAAAGCCCTTGATAAATGGGAAATTCTTCAATTGAGACTCATAGTTCTCCAAAAATTATCAACCATTCTAAACATGCCAAACTAGATCCTGAAGCCATTTTTTCATTGTAATTTACAATGAACTATTTTATCAGCTAAAAATATTTAAATTTTCTTTAAAAGCAGACTGAAAACATTTTTACTGAATTTATGTGGAGTAAGGAAACCAAGGCACAAAGGTGTCCATTTTGTAAATTGCAAGGTCATTTCCTAACCAAGCAACTGATTCTACCATCAACTTATATGTGCGCCACTACCAAGTGCCATTCAACAATTCCTGTGCCTTCAAACTGCCTCTGCAATGCCTATGTGCAATCCTGCTGTTAGCAAAAGGGTTAATGTAACAAGCTTACACAAGGAAAGATGGAAAACAGGATTAAAAAATTACATTTTTGGTATTGAATCATTTATTCTTAAGCAATGAGATTTACACGGTTTTGAACATTAAGTAACCAACAGTTCTTTCTTATGTTTTCAGAAAAATATTTCAACCTGCAGGTAGATCATGCAAAACTGGAACCTACTCATCCTCTTCGACAAAAGTTACAAAAATAAGAAAAAGACCTATAACAAGTAATTAAATATAAGATATTGAAAAAAAGAAAAGAATGAATAAAAATCAAATTCCGATAAATTGGGAATGATCGATAAGGTAGTTAAGAACCCCACCTTAAATATTAAATCCTCCCTTTCATTCAGCTGAAAAGGCTATGGTTAATCAACATTCGGCTACTGAAAATTAAAGACAAAACTTTTCTGATTTAAAACCTGAGAAATTTTATATCAAGTACTTTATTCAAATATTCAACGTAAGCATGCAAAATAAATAAAAATACTTTTTACAACACAAACTTAAGAGCATAAGGGTGTTCCTTAGAGTTCAAACTAAGATTGCATTTATAATTATGGCATAGTGCTACTCACAATTAGAAAAAATTAAAGTTTACTATACAAATTATATATAAGAACATTAGACAGGTCGACTAACCAATAAATCGATTACATCAATTACTGAACAGAAGTAAGACTTAGCTAATACGTGAATATAACCTCAAGGAAAAAAAAAACTGAAAAGAGAATCCAAGGCACAGTTTAAACAGAAAAGGCCAGGGTTAGGATGAGCTTGGGGATTAGATTAATGAACTAACTAATCGGATACAGGGCAGGTCGTGAATGCGGGGGTCGGATGTGCTTTCTTTTTATCCTCATTCTCGTCCATCCTCGACCAAGTGCAAGGGAAGGTGTCAGTGCCGAAGCTAGGGGGCACGCTGTAGCAAGGGGAGAAGAAAGCTGGGCAAGGTGCAGGGATGCTGCACACTTGAACGATCATCTGGGTGGCACAATGGGCGAGTCCTGCCGACATCGGAGCCGGCTGAGCGGCTCCCTAACTCTGCCCGAGGCACCTCCCATGACCAGACATCAGGAGCCACGGCAGCATTTCGCCCTCTCTTTAGAAGAAAAAGGGGGTGCCCGCACGGCGTGACCGTTATGTCTGCAGACAGACCTGGGTGCCGACACGCACGGAAAGAGCTCGCCCCACAGCCCGGCGCACGTAGAGCGCGCTGGGCTTCGTCGCCCGCCCGCCCAGCCGGGCTGCAGCCTCCCGCGGGCGAAGAAGGAGAGGAGGCCCAGGAGCGATCGCGGGGCCAGGGAACCCAGAGCATGGATGGTTCCTCAGGTGAGACCCGCAACGTTAGGGTCTCCGTTAGGGTAACGTCAGGCCGGTGCCTGCAGCCGAGTTCCCGGCGCGCACGCAGCCGTCTTCCCCGGCATCCAGCCCTGGCTGCCGGTGGGCGGCGGGAGCTGGGGAAGCCCGGAATGGGGGCGGGGGCGGCGCGCCCATCCATCCCTGCCACCTTTGCTGGCCAGAGATCCACACATCCCTACTCCGTTCGGGCCGGTGAGGATGAGTGCCTTTCCCAAGCCCCCTACCTCGAAAACGAAAAATTCCTGAGAGAGCGAGAGGGACTCGCGCTCACCATGAAATCGTGGGGGGCTCCAGCCTTACCCCTTCTTCATGCTTCGGCGGCGTCCGCCGGTCCCGCGCAGCTCCGGGACTCCACCTCGAGCCCCCCAGGAGCTTCGGGCTCGGGGCTGGAATCCGCTCCGGGCAGCGGCTGAAGCGCCGGGCCACTGAAAATGCCGCCTAGGGCGCCCGCCGGTCGCCGGACCCACGGCGTGCTCGATGCGCGAGCGAACAACACCGCGAGCAGCCGCTGCCCTCCTCCCGCCCCCTCCTCGCGCGCGACGCTCCACAACTGGGCGCGGGGACCCGCACCAGCAGCAGGGGGAACCGCGGCACTCTCTCCACCTAACGTCCCACCCTTTCTTCCAGGAGCTACTCCTGGCCTCTCGTAGGTCTTCGAACCTAAGAGTCTTACTTTCCCTCTATGTCCTCAGGGCCCAGGTGCAACGGCGGTAAGAAATTCAGCCTCCGCCCACTCACCCATCAGCGGAGGTGACCATCGCTTTTCCCCCTTTCCTGAGGCTCTGTGGTATTACCCAACCTTCGGTTTGGGGGAGGGGGACAGAGAGAACGGTGCTTGGCTAGGGAATGAAGGAAGATGATAGCCAATTGAATAAACCATCCACTGGGGGGCGGGGTCGAAAGGAGGCCCGCCCTACCAGCCCCGCCCCCTCGCTCTAAACTACATTTCCCATTGTGCATCTTGCTCTTCCAGCCGCGCTGCACTCCGGGAGTGAAGAACCTCGAGGCCGCAAGGTATTTTAGAGCTCAAAGTCTTTAATCAACTAGGTCCTGAAAGTTATAAGCTATTATGTTTCCCTCTGTTTTCCTAGGTTAAGGTTTCTAAGTTCCCGGTTTAGTTTTGGTTATTCTAGTAATAATTAACATATTGTTTCGAAGTGTTGTAAATGATTTCTTAGCAAAGGAGTTAAAGTATGCTTTCTTTTGTTAATCTGTCAGGACCTAGGAGCCGCTGCTTCTTCCGCCCCGGCCTGGTCTCAGCAGAGGATCTGTTGCCGTCATGTCGGCTGCGATTGCGGCTCTAGCCGCTTCCTATGGTTCGGGATCGGGGTCTGAATCGGACTCGGACAGTGAGGGCAGTCGGTGTCCGCTGCCAGCCGCCGACTCCCTCATGCACTTAACTAAATCGCCTTCGGCCAAGCCCTCTCTGGCGGTGGCGGTGGACTCGGCTCCGGAGGTGGCAGTTAAGGTAAGTGTTTTGGCTTCAGCTCCAAACCCTCTGGTCGCCTTTTGGGTCCTGGGTTACCTTTTCGTGCTGAGAGATGAGTTGCTCACGTTTAGATCCTGTCTTCTTCCCACATGCGTCTTCCTTGGCAGAAGCTGAGAACTGGAAGTTCGGAACAGTCCTCCACCACTCCCTGCCCTCTTGTCTCTCCATCAGAAAGCAGTGATCCGAGAGGGGGTAAAATTTGAGTTTGTGGACTAGGACATGGCCCGTTTGGAGCAAATATAGTCTCAGAACATAAATAAAACTACATCAGGACTTTCCAAACTAGCTCAGCTTTGTTTTGGTTTTGAAGAACTAGTTTCTAATCTGGTTCCACCACTGTGTGAACTTGAGCAAATCAGACAACCTCCCCTGTTTCTTCACCTGTGCAATGGAGATAATTTTTACAGCATTTATCTATATAAGAGGATTACTGCAAAGATTAACAATAGAGCTTATAATACAGAGCCTGATACCTAGTGAAAGTGCAAAAGATGTTAGTTATTGTGATTCTGTATGCTAATACAATCAGAAAAGGGCATTGGTTTTAAGAAACAGCATGTGTAATCCCGATGAAGGAAGGTGATAGAGGGAGAAATTGGGTCATATAGTTCCCTAACAAATATTTATTGAACACATATTATTTGTCAAGAACTGTTATAAGGTCTGAATCCACAGAGGCCAACAAGCTAGACATTTTTTCCATCGTGATGCATGCACTGTAGTGGAAGAGGTAGCCAAATAAATGTGATCCAATAAAGTAATTACATATTGGGTTAAAAGGGAAAAAATAGAGTACTGTGATAGAGAATAAGGTAGAAGTATGATTTTGATAAGTTGGTCAGGCAAGTACTCTCTGAAAGGTCAATTTGAAGCCAGTCCCATGTAAGCTAAGGCAGAAGTTTCCAAGCTAGGTTGCTGAGAAAACAGTGTTTAAGTACCAAGGAGAGGCTGGTCTCAGCCAGGTGAGAGCATCAGCTAGTTGGTAGTAGAGCCCTGCGTGGACAGTAAGAAGCTCAAAATGTGGAGGGGAAAGCAGTGTACAAAAATTCCTTTGTAAAATGTTCCCAAGTTCACAGATTTTTAGGCAGTCACCTACGAGTTTTACATTTTATTAGGACATCCAGTATTGAAGAATGTTGAGAATTCTATCTTTCTAAAAACAAAACTATCCCAACTTAGAATCCTCCAGCAATGTACTGCTTTTGGAACTCTCTTCACTTCATCTCCATTTTCTTCCCTCTCCAGTGCAGTCTGGCCCTCGCCTCTCAAGAAACTATTCTACTAGAACGATGTTCAGGCCTTCTAGTCATCAGATTCTGCCATCTGACTTGAATCTCTTCATCAAGTGACATTTACATTGTTCCTCTTTTTCTAAGTATTCTCTCCCTCTGACTTCCACAGGCCTGTCCCCCGCCTCTGGTCCCTCGTTCTTCTGCCTTCTTGTATGTAAAGTGGTGTTTCCCAGGTCTCTGTCTTTAATTCTCTTTGCACTCACCGTGTTCTTCCATATCTTCAACCTCAGTCTGTGCCTCTGCTAGCTCACAAATGACACTGTGAAGTGGTTAACACAGGCTTGAGTCAAGACTCCAAGATACAAATCCTGCCTCTAACACTTACCCACATAGTGACCTTGGATACGTTATTTAAGTACGCTGGCCAGTTTTTCCTCATCTTTAAAGTTACTTCAACACTGACTGTTATCTTATGGACTTATAAGAATTGTCACAGACCATGTAAAGGAATTTTAACAGTGTCAGGCACACAATAAATACTGATTAAATATCAGATATCCTAATTATTTCTAGTTTTAAACTCTTTGCTGGTTTAATACTTAATAAACATCTCTCCCAGAAAAGCTGCCAGGCTCCATTAGTTCAATGTGCTGAAAATTGATTGACAGTTTCTTTCCCTTAAAAGTCACTTCTGTGTTTCCCATGTTGATTAATAACTTCATATCCTACCCCTTGGTCCAGGCCAAGAACAGAAGGGTCATCCTTTCCTTTTTCTTCAGCCGCTGAAGCTAGTCATTCAGCTGATTCTACCATTTCTGTTTCATTAATTTTCTCACATCAATTCCTTTCTCTCTATTTTTATTGGTACAGCCTTCATAGATTCCTTAATTCTCCCAGAAATTGACTTTTCCTTCTCTTTCAAAATTCGCTTGTAGGTGGTGGGTCTGCCAGTTGTAACACAGTGATTATCAGATCTCAATTTCTTCTGCTGCCACTGTTCAGATTCTCATCACTTAAGGCAATCATAGTCTTCTAACTGGTCTTTCTATTGAAGACCTTTATTGCTCCCTCTTCTATACCCTATTCTTTTCTCCACACTGCACCTAGAATGTTCTTTCTGAATACTGATTTCATCATGTCACTCCCATGCCCAAACACAGCATGCTGGCAGTTAAAGAATGACTAAGTTTGTTATGTACCGCATGAAGGCTGCTATTCTCCCAAGCTGGGCTCTTTATAGTCTCACAAGCCTAATTTTCTTTTTCCTCCCAAAGACTTAGACTCGTGCCTCCCTCCCATACCCCAAACTCAATGTGCCATTCTCCGAGCACATGTTCCCTCCTGTATCTACCTGAGTCCACTTTTTCATATCTCAACTCTAGCACTTACCACATTGTTGGGATTTGTTTACTTTGTACTTCCCCCTGACTGTGAGACTGTGGGGCTCAGAGCTTGTGTGGGTTCCTTTGTATCTCCAGTGCCTAGTACACAAGATTAAAGGAAATGTATTTGGTGAGCGGATGGAAAAAGATGAAAAAGAAAGCCAGAGGTCCATTAGACACAGAGCTGGAGCTAGTCTCCCCCAGTGGTGTGGGTTCTGTGATGGGAGACATGCAGTGTGCCCATTGCTGGTTTAAGAACCAACACTTGCTTATATGAAGGGGGAGGGGTAAGCTTACACCTGGTAAATGTAAGGATGGCAAGTGATTGGGGAATGACCTAGGAAGCATGCAAATACATTCATCTGTATTCGACTAACTATATTGTGACTAATAACAATATAGTGACTTGTTGGCAGATAATGAATTTACGCAGTGTTTTTTCCATTTTTTTCCTGAGCACTAAGGGATTGAATATCTTTTCATATTTGCTATTAGTGAGTTGATTCTTTTTTTAACCTTTTGAAAGCAACTATTGGGTTGTGCTTTTCCCTTCCTTTTGTAGGACATATCTAATACATTCTGGATAATATTGTTTGCTAGTTGTGTTTGTTGCATAAATTCTTTCCAGTTTGTGACTTGTCTTTTGACTCTCTTTTAATAAGGAGAATAATTTATTTAGTCTAATCTTATCAGATTATTTCTTTATGAATTGTGGTTCTTTCATAATGATAAAAGGTTCAACTCACAAAGAGGTATATAACAATGTAAGCTGAAAACATTTTAGCATTAATTGACAGAACCATAAGGAGAAGTTGACAAATACACAATCAACAAAAATCTCAATACTGATTCAGAAAATCTGAATAACAGAATTAGTAAACTGTTTGTAAAGCTCATAGAACATAGCACTTAACTATGAAACCAATTTTCTTTTTTTCAAACTAACCATAATAGATCAGGGACTGGCAAATTTTGATAAAGGGCCAGACAATAAATATTTTATACTATGTTGGCCACATAGGATCTCTGTCACTTCCTTCTTTTCTTGGTCCTTGGTCCTTTTTTTTAAAATAACTCTTTAGAAAAACATAAATAACATTCTTAGGCTGTTAGTACAAATAACAGACTGTGAGCTAGATTTGGCCCATAAACTGTAATTTGCCAGCCCCTGTACTACGCTATCAAATAATTCTCAACAACTTTTAAATCACACATTACAACATTCTGTGACCCTGATGCATCTGCACTAGGAGCTAGGCATAAAAAAATAACTATAAAATTCCCATATTTGAAAATTGTGAAATTGCACTTCTAAATCTCCTGTGGGGTAAAGGCAAAAATCGTAACAAAGTATTTTGATCTGAACAATAAGGAAAATATAGCAATTAAAAAAGAAGCATGCATAGATATAATGGATGAGAAATGCTAGGCATCTTTTCTTTGGGATTTTATCTTAATCATTCCATTATTTCCTTGCCATCATTTGTAAATTATGCTCTCAGTTTCTGTTCTTGAGTGGTTATTCCTAGAAATTACAACATGTCTGAATTAATCAATACCTTTGCCTTCTAAACGGTTCAAGAACCACTTCAATTTTATTCATATCCCCTCACCCTATTTTAATCTGGTGTGTGTGTGCATGGTTGTGTGCACACATACCACATGCTCTCAAGATGATGTGAGTGAGATTCTTGCAGCTCACATGCAAAAGATCGTTTCTGTCTACCTGAAGTACATGCTTTAGACTGTACAAGGGTGGGCTATTGGCAAATGTTTTCACTTTTAGTTTGTCTTTGAAATGTTTGTATTTAACACTTTTTAGAGAATATTTTTGCTGGGTTTGCTTACTTAGTTGACAGTTTTCTCTTAGCACATTTGAGATATTCTTTTTTCTGATCTTTGTTACTACCAGTAACTCATCAGCCACAGTGTAGCTGTTTTTCATTGAAAATGATTTCCTTTTTTCTTTTGACAACATATAAGCCCCTTTCCCTGCCCCTTTTATTAGTTGTGCAGTCTCATTCTTCAGTTTTATTATGAAATAGCATAAATAGATGTTTTTATTTGTTCTGCTCAGAATTTTGTTGGTTTTCTTCAATTGTGGTTAATAAGTTTGCGATGTGGATCTTTCAACATTTCTGGAACTTCACAGGTCTCATCTCTTTATTTTAGTCCCATTCCCTTCTTATTCTGGAACTGTATTGAAATAGATTTGTGTTCTCTAGTGTATAGCTATGATTATTTTCTGGTTAAGAATTTATTTTAATGCAACACTGTCAGGCTTTGACCATTAGAAATCATCACTTTAGAAATGTGATGAGCTGAACCAGGCATGGTGGTGCATGCCTGGAATCCCAGGAGGCTGAGGCAGGAGGATCTCAAGTTCAAGGCCATCCTGGGCCACATAGTGAGACCCTGTCTCAAAAATAAAATAAAACAAACAAACAAAAAAGAAATGTGATGTGATGAGCTCTACTGGGTGGCAAGAGTTGCTTTTTTGCTGACTTTAAAGTTAAAAATAAATTAATAAAAGCAGACCTGGCTTTCTCACTTCCATCAACGACTATGCTACTTTCCCCCAGTAAATTCCCTGCACTCATAGCCAACTTGAATAAAATGAAAATTCTATCTCTCAGTTTTAAATGTGTTTTTATATTTCTTCTTGATTGATATTTTTTGTTTTTGTGAGCTCCAGTTGAATCATCTTTTTTCTTCTATATGTGTTAAGGGCCAAACTCAAAGAATATATATGTTTATCTAAATTTCTGTTCTTTTATTTCATCATCTAAACTCCTATTTTATGATGTTCAGTCATTTCCAATTCCTGGGGAAGTTTATATCATAAATTGATAAGTACTTTATAATAATGATTAACATTTGTGATATCTGTGGTATCCTTTACAATTTGCGTAGTATTTTCCTGCCTGTTTTCTTATTTGCACACAGGAAGAAATGTGAAAAGAACTTTTCAGATTTCTATGCCAGTAGTTTTTGTTAGTTGTTGTTGGGGGGGGGGCCTCTAACATTTTTTATTATGATTACTTTAAACTCTTCCTCTTATTAATTCTATTAGTACTGTGGAGTAAGTGACTTAATCTTTCCAATACCTTACCTCACAGAAATGATGTAAAGATTGTATGAAATGATGTGTCTACCCTGGTGCTAGCATCTAGTATTACTAGGTTCTTTTTTCATAGTACTTACCCACTTCTAGAAACTATATAATTAATTTATTTGTCATGTGAGTCTTTGTCTCTCTCTTCCACTAGAACATAAACTCCACAAAGGCTTTGCATAGGTACATCTCAATACCAAAATCACTCTGGCAGAGGTGTTTTATTTTTTGATTTTGAGATATATTTGCCAAATCCAGTGATCTTTAGTCAGCCTTACCCTACTTAATTTTTCTGTCAATTCACCTTTCTTTCATTATTTTAATTTAAATATTTATTGAACATGTGCTGAATGCCTGCATTCTACAAGGCAGTGAATGAGGATATAACATATAAGTCAAAGCCATGTGCAACAAATAATATATCACCAATACTATGAAGAATGCAACATTCCTTAGGACTGTGGGCATAAAAACAGCTTTCCTAAGGCAGGAGGAAGGACAGATCAGGGAAACTAAGAAGATGAAATATCATCAGATAACAAAGAGAATGCCTGTGATACAAGGCAGTGCCAGCAACACAGGTAGCATCAGGGTGGTTGCTATTTTAGAAAAGCAGCCATTCGTGTAATGTGGTAAAAGTGGGGGTATATTAAACCACATTAGGAGGTATAATAGACAGGCAAGATATGATGAAGCCCTAAAGTAGGAGAATGGTAGGTGAGATGTGGGGAATGGAGGATGGAAGTGGGATTGCTGGGGAAATATTCATAGGTAGAATGAGTAAGACTCAGTACACAGTTTGTTAGTCAAGATGTCACATGGGGGAGGATAGGTTCTATAGCATAGTGTTTGATACTGTGACATCCATATAAATGAAAATCAGTAGACAGTTGGATATAAGGATCCAGAGGCCAGGAGTGGAGGGCCAGGGCTACAGAAAAGAAAAGAAAAAAAGAATTGGGGATAATAGCTAGAAATCATGAGAAGGATAAAGTGAGGTAAGGAAATGAATGGACAGTTTTGAAAATAGAGAGAAAATTCAAGGAATTAGAAGTTCAAGAAGCACTACCTGGTGGACTGTATCTTTGAGAAGTACAGAAACTAAGTAGCCTGCTTTGGTAAAGAGGCAGCTGTAAAATGTTTTGAGAGTGGTAAGATTTTGGAACAATAAGTCTATGCCTGTGGTGTTATTTTCTTAGCATTGTTGTAGTCTTTGGTCATTGTCTGCATAACTACCTACATCTTCTTTTGTAGTATTGCTTCTTCTCCACTATCACTGTCAATCTTATAAATCCTACCTGTTTTGCAGTTTGCAGTGTTACTTTGCATTGCCTTGCATCATGCTAATGGATGTATCCTGCCATCAGTAAAAAGCCAACAGAATAGAGATGATATGATTGAGATTGTCCTAGGGGTTGATTGATTATATATTTGTAGGTACAATACCACCTTATGTAGCTTGCATTTTAGTAGAGGGAGAGAGGTAATAAACAAACATATATGTTAGGTGATGATAAATATAATCCCAAAAAATAAAGCAAAGGAGAGGGAAAAGCAGAAAAACTTGAGCAGAGACCTAGGAGAGAAAACAAGCTTGTGAATATCTAGGGGAAGGACATTCCAAGAAGAGAGAACAGTAAGTGCAGAGCGCCTGAGGCCAGGCTCTGCTTTGGCATATTCCAGGGTCACAAATGAACCAGTGAGACTGGGGTAAATTGAGCACCAGGCATTGTGCTAGAAGAAGGCTGAAACTGCTGGGGGCAGGATAAGTTCTCAACCATTTAGACTCAAGTCCCTCATTTTTTTATAGCAGCAATTTTACAATGCCAGTGTATAGATGATTTGTGATTTCCTTAAAAGTTTCAAAATATAATATGAATGCCCTAACTAAAGGAGAAGTATTTATAATAATCAAATAATAGGTTTTTAATATGTGATTTCTCAGAACAATACAGGAGACAAAAGTGCCGTGTGAACCATACCTATGTTCTCAGGGAACCATGCCCATGCTCTGAGAACAACTGTAATGGGCCTCGTAGGCCTTCAGTAGGCTTGTATTCTGTATGGCAAAGCTGTGAGGGGAGGAAGGGTAGAGCATATGAGTAACATAATCTGACGAATACTTTGAAAGAATTGCACTGGCTTCTATATGGAGTAAGGCTGAAAGTGGGCAGGTGCAGAAAGCAGGGAGACCAGTACAATAACCCAGGTGCAAGGTGCCAGTTGAACTGAGCTGATGGAAGATGAGAAGTGACTGTTCTGTATGTATCTAGAAAGTAGATTTGCTGGTGGATTGGATATAGAGTGTGATAAAAGAATGGTCACAGATAACTCCTGAGATTTTCACCTGAGCAACTATAAGGATGTTAATTACCATTGACTTAGAGAAGCCTGGATGAATTCACTGGGGGAGGGGAGGTCTGTTAGACATCCTGAGAGAAAAGATGCCAAGGCCAATGTTGGATATACAAGTCTTTAGGGCTTACGGGAGTCCAGGCTAGAGATGCCAGTTTGGGAACTGATATATCTGTAACTGGTAGGGTTACAAAAGAGAGTACTAGTGATTCTTCAGCAGCGATAAGAGAGACTTCTGTGTTCATTCAGCTGGGGAATGACTTCAAGAAGGTTGAAGCATTGACATGATTTAGAAGACTTTAGGTTAGGAAGACTTAGGCCCTGCCACTGCCTTTTGTTTCCTCTGCAGTAGTACCCAGCAAAGTGTCATCTGTTTACATATCTAATAGGCTTACTGACTAAAAAAGGAGTGCTACTTTTGAATTTGGAACTAAAGGATCAGGTCTTTTGAGTCAATTTTATAAAAAAAAGAGTAAGAATCTCTTAAGATTTTGAGTAGTGTTAACTTATTTTGAATTTTTTATTTTTAATAGCCAGTGTTTTGAAAGAGTTATGCATTTTAACCTGTAAAATTTACCATATTTATCACATATATATTACTTTTATTAAATCTTTATTTTTAGAATTAGTAATCATATGATACTACTATAATAATCATAAAATTGGTATTTAAAAAGGTATAACTCTGAGTTCAATCCCCAGTACTACCAAAAAAAGTGGGGAGGGGAGGACTGGTGTGACTTTGATGTAGCTTGTAATATAATCACTTATCAAATTTTTAATATTCATTTGGCTTTCTTTTAGGAAGATTTGGAGACTGGTGTTCACCTTGACCCTGCTGTAAAAGAAGTTCAGTACAATCCTTCCTATGAGACCATGTTTGCTCCTGAGGTAAGAAAATATATTTGGAGTTTTCCTTTTTGCTAAAGTATGTAACTCATACAGAGGTAGATAACCACTTGCTGAATTTTATAAGTTTTCTCATAAAAGTTTACTATTTAAACTTTCAGAAAATATATTTCTGATATCTAAAAATCTAAATAGTGTGCTTTTGTGAGGATATTTTTAAAAATCCACTGACTTCTTCTGTACCCACGTACAGATATTTGAAAATAGGATCTATGTCATTTGAGAAAGGAAATCTGAAGAAGGTTCTGTCCTGAAGCAGAGGGGGGGAAAAAGGAAGTGTGGCACAAACAATGTATACACATGTAAGTAAATGTAAAGACAATAAAATAAAAGGAGAAAAGAAAAGAATGAAGAAAAAAAGAAAAAGGAAGTCTGAAAATATAATTCTTTGATGTAAACTTGACATCTTCCTTTCAGTATTGATGGAGTATTATAATTAACCATAGGGAAAAAATTGGTTTATTAACATCAATACATGGTATATATTGAAGTATTTAGTCACAAATTCCTCTCAAATGCCATGCTAACACTGTTGAAAAGTAGCCACAGTGTTTGAGTGACTACTCTGAGTGCTCTGAGTGAAGCAAAGAACTATGCTGGCTTTTCTCTCTCTTTCTCGGTAATAAACAGTAATAGAAACATTTAAAAATGAAGAAACAAGGTAGAAATAAATCCTATTGTCCATTTAGGAAAGTTCATGTTTTAAAAAGTGATATTTCTAGACATAATGGAAAAGGATGCTTGACTGACAAAAAGAGAAGCCAGAAAATTGTAATTATAAAACAGAAAAATAAGAATTCACTAGCAGGATCTTTAAGAAACACTTTAAAGGTAGAGGTGAGGAACTGTATCTTATCACATCATGGTAGAAAATGATGTACTTCTTCATAATTTGCATTTTGTAGCATGTAGTCACTGTCTTTTGTCTGATATATCGGGCACTGATTGCTATTTCTTATACTTTGCCTGCCTAGGTTTCTGTAGTCATTTAAAAGTTAGCTGTTGCAATGAGTAGCCCTGCTAGCATTGTCAGTGCCTGTGTTAAGACAGTGCTGCAGCTCCTCTGAGGGGTGGGAGATTTATAAAGCACAAATATTCTTATCCTCAGAGAATATAGTGCATCCTAAGTTTTATTCCATTATTTTTTTTTTCATTTTTCTTTTATTATTCATATGTGCATACAAGGCTTGGTTTATTTCTCCCCCCTGCCCCCACCCCCTCCCTTACCACCCACTCCACCCCCTCCCGCTCCCCCCCTCAATACCCAGCAGAAACTATTTTGCCCTTATCTCTAATTTTGTTGTAGAGAGAGTATAAGCAATAATAGGAAGGAACAAGGGGTTTTGCTGGTTGAGATAAGGATAGCTATACAGGGCATTGACTCACATTGATTTCCTGTGCATGGGTGTTACCTTCTAGGTTAATTCTTTTTAATCTAACCTTTTCTCTAGTTCCTGGTCCCCTTTTCCTATTGGCCTCAGTTGCTTTAAGGTATCTGCTTTAGTTTCTCTGCATTAAGGGCAACAAATGCTAACTAGTTTTTTAGGTGTCTTACCTATCCTCACCCCTCCGTTGTGTGCTCTCGCTTCTATCATGTGCTCATAGTCCAATCCCCTTGTTGTGTTTGCCCTTGATCTAATGTCCACATATGAGGGAGAACATACGATTTTTGGTCTTTTGAGCCAGGCTAACCTCACTCAGAATGATGTTCTCCAATTCCATCCATTTACCAGCGAATGATAACATTTCGTTCTTCTTCATGGCTGCATAAAATTCCATTGTGTATAGATACCACATTTTCTTAATCCATTCGTCAGTGCTGGGGCATCTTGGCTGTTTCCATAACTTGGCTATTGTGAATAGTGCCGCAATAAACATGGATGTGCAGGTGCCTCTGGAGTAACAGTCTTTTGGGTATATCCCCAAGAGTGGTATTGCTGGATCAAATGGTAGATCGATGTCCAGCTTTTTAAGTAGCCTCCAAATTTTTTTCCAGAGTGGTTGTACTAGTCTACATTCCCACCAACAGTGTAAGAGGGTTCCTTTTTCCCCGCATCCTCGCCAACACCTGTTGTTGGTGGTGTTGCTGATGATGGCTATTCTAACAGGGGTGAGGTGGAATCTTAGTGTGGTTTTAATTTGCATTTCCTTTATTGCTAGAGATGGTGAGCATTTTTTCATGTGTTTTCTGGCCATTTGAATTTCTTCTTTTGAGAAAGTTCTGTTTAGTTCACATGCCCATTTCTTTATTGGTTCATTAGTTTTGGGAGAATTTAGTTTTTTAAGTTCCCTGTATATTCTGGTTATCAGTCCATTTTTTTAATCTGTCTAGCCTGATGAACTATACAGGCTGTCTCATTCCCTTGGCACCATTTCAGCCGGCCCATTAAAGAGAGGTTATATATTATATATATGCTTCATGATGTTTCAATTAAAATACTTCAGTAAAACAGAGCTGCTGAATTCAGAAAATGAGAAAATTTGGAAGTAGTGTGGTATATGACATTTTGATGTCAGCTTATTTTTTATGAAGTCTGTATTTCGTAAATTTTGCAGTCTTGTATATTACTATATAATTATAGTTTTCAAATTTTTCAAGAAAGATTTTAAAGGTCACTTTAAACTTTTTGTGAGGATATTGATAAAACAATAGGCCCATTATTCTCTGTGTGGTTAACAACCTTTAATTTTGGGGGGAGGGTTGTGGAGATGTGGGGGTTGTGGGTTTTTTGATACAAAGTCCCACTATATGTAGCCCAAGCTGGCCTCAAACTCAATATGTGACCCAAGCCAGCCACAAACTTGATCCTCCAACTTCCCAAATTCTGTAATTATAGGTCTGAACCACCATGCCTGGCTCATTTTCTACTCTTTTTTTCTCATGTTAGGAAGGTAAATATATAAACTAGTTTATATTAGGGATACTTCCTACTTGTTAAAATGTGAGAAAAGACTGATGGGACTTGGAAACAAAATTATAATTTTTTCCTGGTTGCCAAATGAATCAGTCATCTGTGATATAACAAACGAAAAACTTTGTGTTTTATGACTGGAATCTGACTCACTTAGCAAAGTCTAGAAAAGTGTTAGCAGGAACTTTGTTAGATTAAATTCAAATTCCTGGGGATCCATTGTTAGAAACAAGATATAATCCCTCTCCTTAAACTAGTATTTGCCAGAGAGGATGTGCTATGTATTCTTTTTTTAAGACAAAGACTACACTACTGCCAAAGTACTATTCACAAGCTTAAGGAAAGATTGCATCTGGTTGTACAGACTTTTTTTTTTTTTTAAATTTTATTATTCTTATCTGCATACCAGGCTTGGGTCATTTCTCCCCCCTGCCCCACCCCCTCCCTTACCACCCACTCAGCCCCCTCCCTCTCCCCCCCACCCCCTCAATACCCAGCAGAAACTATTTTGCCCTTATTTCTAATTTTGTTGTAGAGAGAGTATAAGCAATAATAGGAAGGAACAAGGGTTTTTGCTGGTTGAGATAAGGATAGCTGTACAGGGCATTGACTCACATTGATTTCCTGTGCATGGGTGTTACCTTCTAGGTTAATTCTTTTTCATCTAACCTTTTCTCTAGTTCCTGGTCCCCTTTTCCTATTGGCCTCAGTTGCTTTTAAGGTATCTGCTTTAGTTTCTCTGAGTTAAGGGCAACAAATGCTAGCTAGTTTTTTAGGTGTCTTACCTATCCTCACCCCTCCCTTGTGTGCTCTCACTTTTATCATGTGCTCAAAGTCCAATCCCCTTGTTGTGTTTCCCCTTGATCTAATGTCCACATATGAGGGAGAACATACGATTTTTGGTCTTTTGGGCCAGGCTAACCTCACTCAGAATGATGCTCTCCAATTCCATCCATTTACCAGTGAATGATAACATTTCGTTCTTCTTCATGGCTGCATAAAATTCCATTGTGTATAGATACCACATTTTCTTAATCCATTCGTCAGTGCTGGGGCATCTTGGCTATTTCCATAACTTGGCTATTGTGAATAGTGCCGCAATAAACATGGGTGTGCAGGTGCCTCTGGAGTAACCTGTGTCACAGTCTTTTGGGTATATCCCCAAGAGTGGTATTGCTGGATCAAATGGTAGATCAATGTCTAGCTTTTTAAGTAGCCTCCAAATTTTTTTCCAGAGTGGTTGTGCTAGTTTACATTCCCACCAACAGTGTAAGAGGGTTCCTTATTCCCCCACATCCTCGCCAACACCTGTTGGGGGTGGTGTTGCTAATGAAGGCTATTCTAATGGGTGAGATGGAATCTTACCGTGGTTTTAATTTGCATTTCCTTTATTGCTAGAGATGGTGAGCATTTTTTCATGTGTTTTTTGGCCATTTGAATTTCTTCTTTTGAGAAAATTCTGTTTAGTTCACTTGCCCATTATTATTGGTTCATTAGTTTTGGGAGAATTTAGTTTAAGTTCCCTATATATTCTGGTTATCAGTCCTTTGTCTGATGTATAGTTGGCAAATATTTTCTCCCACTCTGTGTGTATTCTCTTCAGTTTAGAGACCATTTCTTTTGATGAACAGAAGCTTTTTAGTTTTATGAGGTCCCATTTATCTATGCTATCTCTTAGTTGCTGTGCTGCTGGGGTTCCATTGAGAAAGTTCTTACCTATACCTACTAACTCCAGAGTATTTCCTACTCTTTCCTGTATCAACTTTAGAATTTTTGGTCTGATATTAAGATCCTTGATCCATTTTGAGTTAATATTGGTATAGGGTGCTATACATGGATCTAGTTTCAGTTTTTTGCAGACTGCTAACCAGTTTTCCCAGCAGTTTTTGTTGAAGAGGCTGCTATTTCTCCATCATATATTTTTAGCTCCTTTGTCAAAGACAAGTTGGTTATAGTTGTGCGGCTTCATATCTGGATCCTCTATTCTGTTCCACTGGTCTTCATGTCTGTTTTTGTGCCAGTACCATGCTGTTTTTATTGTTATTGCTTTGTAATATAGTTTGAAGTCAGGTATTGTGATACCTCCAGCATTGTTCTTTTGACTGAGCATTGCCTTGGCTATTCGTGGCTTCCTGTGTTTCCATATAAATTTCACGGTAGATTTTTCAATCTCTTTAATGAATGTCATTGGAATTTTGATGGGAATTGCATTAAACATGTAGATTACTTTTGGGAGTATCAACATTTTTACTATGTTGATTCTACCAATCCATGAGCATGGGAGATCTCTCCACTTTCTATAGTTTTCCTCAATCTCTTTCTTCAGAAGTGTATAGTTTTCCTTGTAGAGGTCTTTCACATCTTTTGTTAGGTTTACACCTAGGTATTTGATTTTTTTTGAGGCTATTGTAAATGGAATTATTTTCATGTATTCTTTTTCAGTTTGCTCATTATTAGTGTATAGAAATGCTAATGATTTTTCTATGTTGATTTTGTATCCTGCTACCTTGCTATAGCTATTGATGATGTCTAGAAGCTTCTGAGTAGAGTTTTTTGGGTCTTTAAGGTATAGGATCATGTCGTCTGCAAATAGGGATATTTTGACAGTTTCTTTACCTATTTGTATTCCTTTTACTCCTTCTTCTTGCCTAATTGCTCTGGCTAGGAATTCCAGTACTATGTTGAATAGGAGTGGGGATAGTGGGCATCCTTGTCTGGTTCCTGATTTTAGAGGGAATGGTTTCAGTTTTTCTCTGTTAAGTATAATGCTGGCTGTAGGTTTGTCATATATAGCTTTTATAATGTTGAGGTACTTTCCTTCTATTCCTAGTTTTCTTAGAGCTTTTATCATGAAATGGTGTTGGATCTTATCAAAGGCTTTTTCTATTGAGATGATCAAGTGGTTTTTGTCTTTGCTTCTGTTAATGTGGTTTATTACGTTTATTGATTTTCATATGTTGAACCACCCCTGCATCCCTAGGATGAAGCCTACTTGGTCGTGGTGAATAATCTTTTTGATGTGTTGCTGAATTCGGTTTGCCATTATTTTGTTGAGGATTTTTGCGTCAATGTTCATTAAGGAGATTGGCCTATAGTTCTCCTTTTTGGAGGTGTCTTTGCCTGGTTTTGGGATAAGTGTAATACTGGCTTCATAAAATGTGTTTGGCAGTTTTCCTTCCCTTTCTATTTCGTGGAACAGTTTAAGGAGGGTTGGTATCAGTTCTTCTTTAAAGGTCTGATAGAATTCAGCAGAGAATCCATCAGGTCCTGGACTTTTCTTTTTGGGGAGACTCTTGATTGCTGCTTCAATTTCATTTTGTGTTATAGATCTATTCAGGTGATTAATGTCCTCTTGGTTCAGTTTTGGATGATCATATGTATCTAGAAATCTGTCCATTTCATTAAAATTTTCAAATTTATTTGAATATAGGTTCTCGAAGTAGTCTCTGATGATTTCCTGGACTTCAATGGTGTTTGTTGTTATCTCCCCTTTTGCTTTCCTGATTCTACTAATTTGGGTTTTTTCTTTCCTCATTTTAGTCAGGTTTGCCACTGGTCTATTGATCTTGTTTATTTTTTCAAAGAATCAACTTTTTGTTTCATTAATTCTTTGTATGGTTTTTTTGGTTTCTATTTCGTTGATTTCAGCTCTTATTTTTATTATTTCTCTCCTTCTATTTGTTTTGGGATTTGCTTGTTCTTGTTTTTCTAGGAGTTGGAGATGTATCATTAGGTCATTGATTTGGGATCTTTCAGTCTTTTTAATATATGCACTCATGGCTATAAACTTTCCTCTCAAGACTGCCTTAGCTGTGTCCCATAGGTTCCAGTAGGTTGTGTTTTCATTTTCATTGACTTCCAGGAACTTTTTGATTTCCTCTTTTATTTCATCGATGATCCATTCTTCATTAAGTAATGAGTTATTTAGTTTCCAGCTGTTTGCATGTTTTTTGTCTTTACTTTTGTTGGTGAGTTCTACTTTTATTGCATTGTGATCAGATAGTATGCACGGTATAATTTCTGTTTTCTTGTATTTGCTGAGACTTGCTTTGTGCCCTAGGATATGATCTATTTTGGAGAAGGTTCCATGGGCTGCTGAGAAGAATGTATATTGTGTAGAAGTTGGATGAAATGTTCTGTAGACATCTACTAGGTCCATTTTATCTATTGCATATTTTAGATCTTGGATTTCTTTATTGATTTTTTGTTTGGATGACCTATCTATTGATGATAATGGGGTGTTAATGTCTCCTACAACCACTGTGTTGGCGTTTATATATGCTTTTAGGTCTTTCAGGGTATGTTTGATGAAATTGGGTACATTGACATTGGGTGTATACAGGTTGATGATTATTATTTCCTTTTGGTCTATTTCCCCTTTTATTAGTATGGAATGTCCTTTATCTCCTTTGATCAATGTAGGTTTGAAGTCTACTTTGTCAGAGATAAGTATTGCTACTCCTGCCTGTTTTCGGGGGCCATTGGCTTGGTAAATCTTCTTCCAGCCTTTCATCCTTAGCCTGTGCTTATTTCTGTCGGTGAGATGGGTCTCCTGTAAGCAACAAATTGTTGGATCTTCCTTTTTAATCCATTTCATTAAGCGGTGCCTTTTGATGGGTGAATTAAGTCCATTAACATTAAGCGTTAGTACTGATAGGTATGTGGTGATTCCTGTCATTTAGTTGTCTTAGTTGTTTGAAGGTTTGATTGTGTGTACCTAAGTTGAGGTTACTCTCTACTTTCTTGCTTTCTCTTTTCCAGTGGTTTGGTGCTGCCTGTCTTTTCATGGTTAAGTTGGGTTTCACTTTCTGTGTGCAGAATCCCTTGAAGAATCCTTTGTAGTGGTGGCTTTGTGGTCACATATTGTTTTAGTTTCTGCTTATCATGGAAGACTTTTATCACTCCATCTATTTTGAATGATAGTTTTGCTGGGTAGAGTATCCTGGGGTTGAAGTTGTTTTCATTCAGTGCCCAGAAGATCTCACCCCACGCTCTTCTTGCTTTTAATGTTTCTGTTGAGAAGTCTGCTGTGATTTTGATGGGTTTACCTTTGTATGTTACTTGTTTTTTCTCTCTTACAGCCTTCAATATTCTTTCCTGAGTTTCTGAACTTGTTGTTTTAATGATGATATGTCATGGGGTAGTTCTATTTTGATCTGGTCTGTTTGGTTTCCTGGAGGTCTCTTGCATCTGTATGAGAATATCTTTCTCTAGATTTGGGAAATTTTCCGTTATTATTTTGTTAAATATATTACGCATTCCCTTCGCTTGCACCTCTTCTCCTTCTTCGATGCCCAGGATTCTCAAGTTTGGTCTTTTGATGGAGTCGGTGAGTTCTTGCATTTTCTTTTCACGGGTCTTGAGTTGTTTAATTAATAGTTCTTCGGTTTTTCCTTTAATTACCATTTCATCTTCAAGTTCTGAGATTCTGTCTTCTGTTTGTTCTATTCTGCTGGATTGGCCTTCCGTTTTGTTTCGCAGTTCTGTTTCATTATTTTTTCTGAGGTTTTCCATATCCTGGCTGGTTTCCTCTTTTTATGTTGTCTATTTTTGTCCTGAGTTCATGTATCTGTTTATTCATCGTGTTCTCTCTTTCACTTTGGTGTTTATACAGTGCTTCTATGGTTTCCTTTATTTCTTCTTTTGTTTTTTCAAATTCTCTATTTTTGTTGTCTTGGAATTTCTTGAGTGTCTCCTGTACATTTTGGTTGACCCTATCCAGTATCATCTCTATAAAATTCTCATTGAGTACTTGTAGTATGTCTTCTTTTAAATTATTCTTGTGGGCTTCATTGGGTCCTTTGGCATAGTTTATCTTCATTTTGTTGGAGTCTGGATCTGAGTTCCTGTTTTCTTCATTCCCCTCTGGTTCCTGTACTAATTTTTTGCTGTGGGGAAACTGGTTTCCCTGTTTTTTCTGTCTTCCCGTCATTGTCTTTGGTGTTGTTACTGTCCCTGTACTGTGTGCGATTAAGTATTTGCTAGCTTGTAATAATAACAATGGTAATATTTAGAATGGAAGGGTGAGCTGAGATGGAAAGCAAGAAGTTAAAGAAATGAGAAAAACAAATACACAGACTGGAGGGAGAAAACAGAACAAGGTGTCAGACAAGAAGATTTCAAAGGTATAAACAGGGAGCTTTAGTGTACTAATTGACAGTAAGCTGAACAGACATTAAAGAGACAGAGAGAGGATTGAAAATCAAAAATAAAAAAAAAGATAAGAATAAAAATAAAAAAAAAGTAAATGAAAGAAAAATCTATTTATAAAAATGTATTAAAATAAAATGAAAAAATAGAAAATTAAAAAAAAACCAAAAAACCTCCAAGTTCAAATGCAGTATAGTCACAGTCTCCAATCCTGGAGATGGTGCCTCAGATGTTGTTCTGTAGTTGTCTCATCAAAGGGGACGTATAAAGAAGAACAAAACTACACACACACACGCACAAAAATAACCCCACCAAGTGTCCCAAGTTCAAATGCAATACAGTTTCAGTAAGTTTTTCAGCTTGCCAGTGTAATTCGGTTGTTCTCTCATCAAAGGTAGGGAGACAAAAAAAAAAAAAAAAGAGTCTGGAGACAGGTCTGTGAATGGCTATCTGCAGCTGTGGCTTGCCTGCCTTCTGTTGTCAGCCTGCTTTTGCTGGAGGTGTTATTTATGCAGATCTCTGGGGTGAAATTGCACTCACTTGGCCCTGCAGGCTTTGTTACTCAGAGTTCTCCTGTGCGGGAGCCTCTGCTACAAGCTTTTCCCTTTCCAAGCACTGGGAAAGGTGACACTGCACCCGTGTTCTCAGGCCTGCGTGTTTATTTACAGTTCATGTGGGAGGTGAGTCTTCCCTCCTCTCCTGTGGAGTTTTCCTCCCTCCGCCACTCTCACAAGGTTTTCCACTCCTGGTTGCTGGGCGCGTGCCCCGCTCCCGCCAGAGCCTCTCCGCCCGCCCGGCTTGTTTATTTACAGTCCCAGGAAGGATTCCCTTCCCCCAATCTTCGGTGCTCAGTGCGCCCCACCCTGTTTCCTGCGTGTCTTATTTGTTCTTATTGCTTAGTACTCAGTTTCTCTTTTTTTCCCCGGGTGGAGGTCAGTCTGTCCAGGGGGCTATGCTGCTCTGGCCCAGGCTTGTCTGTGGGGGAACTGCGGTACCGCGAAGCTCACCTGGTCCGCGTCTTCCCAAGCCGTATGGGCGCCGGCCACTGGCGGCCCGGGGGCCTCCTCGTTTCTCCGTTTAACGTGGAGTGGAGATTCTCTGCGCCAGCTGGAGATGTGGAGGGGTCAAAGTTATGCCTTTTCTCGGTGATTATGCCTGCAAAGTGTGTCTCCAGCGTCTCTCCAAGATTTCACTATAGAAGGCTCACTTTCTGCTTCCTCCCTCTAGCTGCCATCTTGGAATTCCTCAGTTGTGAAGACTTTTAAAAAAATTTTTTTCCATGAAAGAAGTAGCCTTTGAAATGGGCGATCCAATCCAGGTTAAAAACCTGGGACATGGAATTAGACTACATATTAGCTCTTGTTTGACCTTGAATGTCCTTAGTTTTCTCATAGGTGAAATGGAGATAATTTCTATTTTACTGAGTTGTAATATAGGATGTGGTTAGGAAACTGGCAGAGAGTAGGTTTAAGAAATGGTTGTTTGCATTATTTGTATTATATTATTGGCACTGGTGACTGTTTAGGCTTTTATGAGGAACGATTACAGGCAGAAAGGAACAGTGAGAGCCAAATCATAAAAGAGGTAAAGAACAGGAACACCTTCATCATAATCAGTAGAAGTAAATAAGGAGATAAAACTAGAGTAGTCTGGATTAGGTGTGGACCACAGACTGACTTGGACTGAATTTTATTTTATTTAAAAATCAAACAGCATTAAGAATTTTTAGACTAGGGTTCAGCAGGGTTTAAAACATGGAAATATGTCATTGTAATGCAAATGTGTGTGTAATCTATCAATTTTGTCCTATTTGTATAATTTTAGTCTTTAAAATTAAATAGGCAAAGTTTTTTCCTTCATCTTTGCTTATGTGATATCTACATTTTTCATCAACAGTAGTCCCATCAGTGTGTGTGTGCTTTGCATTGTATAAAAACAGTATTTGGATGTTTGACCCCTCTATAGTGGAGTTGGAAATTGGTCATAACAGAAGACCCCCCTGTTTTTATAATGCACACCATCTCTATCAGCCTGTAGAGTTTCTAAATTCCCATGTAGTATTTAGTGTAATTCATCTCCAGGAGTCTCTTTTTATGTAAATACATTAACTGGGATGAATAATGTAAAAATGTTAACTGGGATGAATAATGTAAAAAGTTACTAAGTGTTTAGTAAATTGTATAGAGCTGTATAAATGTAAGCTATGTTTGGCAGACAAGTCATATTTTGACATTGTATCAGATTTTTCACTCAGAAAATAGAAATTTAAATTAAAAAACAAAACTAAAGTGTACTATTGCACAGGAGTTTGGGAGCCCAGGGGAAGAGTTTGGTCTCCAGTTAATAGATGATAAATTTGAGGTTCTTAAATGGGGGAAATGACATCATCAAACTGAATTTTTAGGAAGGCTTATTTGTAAAGGTTTTTGTGATAGAGACCAATGAGTGAGATTA
Organism: Castor canadensis; assembly: GCF_047511655.1. NCBI lineage: Eukaryota > Metazoa > Chordata > Mammalia > Rodentia > Castoridae > Castor > Castor canadensis. Next base: position 52,415,099 of record NC_133386.1, on the reverse strand, counting down.
AACTACCCCTTAATTACTATATGCCAGGCACCATGCTGCAGGATTAATGTGCCTTTGCTCCTTTTTTCCTCATTACAAGCCTATGAAGTAGAACTCTTTATCTGTTTTAGAGCAAGGAAAACGAGTCTCCTATTATACTGCCTACAAATGACAATTTTGGAGATTGTCCAAATCCATCATAATTATCTCTCTATAACTGGAAGACCAATTTGAAAGCCACCGCGGAGTTTGCAAGGGTACACCCCTCTGCTTTTGAGTTTGCCAGTTCTATAAATTAAACAGATGTTTATTTTTTAAATATCATTCCTTCCTCCCTCCCAACCAAGGACTTTCCCGAGGTGCTCTAACTATTTATCAGATATGTTTTCTCAAATTATGCATAGAACTTGAAGACACAATAGTCATTTTTTTAGTCTAATATTTTCTTCATTTCACTCAATTCTTTTAGAACTGGTTAGAGAAAAATTTATTTATTAGCTTCTTCAAACTCATATATACCCCATAGGTCTCAAGAAGAATTCAATAAAGGTTAAAAGAAAAATACCAGTTACTGTTAAAAATCTGGCTAACGGTAAAATGAACTTTAGAAAGCTTATTTCTCCTCTTTTATTTTATAAGGAAACTGAGGTCCAAGGTCATAAGAACCAAAAATAAAAGAAATTTTCTTACAACAGTAATGTTTAAACTTTACTTATGTCTTAGAAGATTATTCTACCAATAAAATTAAATTGTGGTGATCCTTTCCTAAATTGTAGAAAATAACTCAATTAATAGACTCCTAATCTTAAAATATGTTTATAAAATTTTAAACATGCTCATTTTAATAAATATTCATGAAAAACTTGACAGTAATCTGAGTATTCAAATATTTGGGGTTTTTCTTACTTAGGATTTCATTTTTACTAGTGTAAATTTTCTTAATACCTATGATGTAATGATAAACTTCTAAGGTACTGACCCTCAAGTACTCTTGTCCTGAAGACTGTAGGAACCACACCAGATCTCTGAGATTCTCCCATCTCTGTAAGTAAATTACTACCTCACGTAATTGAAAGATGCAAGGACCCTTATCACTCTTCAAAGTCATCATCATTTAGAAATCACAATCGATTCCTTGAATTTATTCCTTCCAGATAACTGAAATTTTATATCCTTTGAGCAACATCACCCTCACACCTGCCGCTCCTTGGCTTGGAGCTTGAACTCAAGACTTCACGCTTGCAAAGCAGGCATTCTACCTCTTGAGCCACACCTCCAACTCATTTTGCTGTGGTTATTTCAGAGATGGGTTCTCATAAACTATTTGCCTGAGCTGACCTTAGACCACGATCCTCTCCACTTTGGCCTCCCAAGAAGCCAGGATTACAGGCACGAACCACCTGTGCCCAGCAAACCTGCTGCTCCTAGTAAACACCATTCTACTTGCTACTTATGTATTCACCATTTTAAATTCCACATATAAGTGAGATCATAGAGTAGCTGCCTTTCTGTTCCAAGTTTATCTCATTTAACATAATATCCTCCAGGCTCAATCTACATTGTCACAAATGACAGGATTTCCTTCTTTCTTATAGGCTGAATGCTATTCCATTGTGTAAATTTTTTTTATTCATTTTTATTCATTCATCAATTGTTGGACACTTAGGTTGATTCCATTTCTTGGCTACTAAAGATAATCCTGCAACAAACATGAGAGTACAGCTATCTCTTTGACATACTGATTTCATTTCCTTTGAATATATGCCCAGTAATAGGACTGCTAGGTCAAATGATAGTTATATTTTTAATTATTTGAGAACCCTTCTTACTGTATTGCATAGTGCTGTACTAATTTGCATTCCCACCAACAATGTGCATGGATTGCCTTTTCTCTACATCCTTGCCAGCACTTGTTATCTTTTGTCTTTTTGGTAATAGCCATTGTAACAAGTGTGAGATGGTATCTCATGGTGATTTTAATTTGCATTTCTCTGATGATTAGTGATGTTGAACATTTTTTTATCTACCTATTGGCCATGTCTTCTTTTGAGAAATATTTATTAGGATCTTATACCTATTCTTATTCAGTTAACTTCTTTTCTGCTGTTGAGTTGCTTTGAATTCCTTATTAATTTTGCATATTAACCCCTTATCAGATGTATGGTTTGCAAATACTTTCTCCCTTACGTGTGTATTTTTTATATAAGGAGATTATAATTGTAATCGACTATGGTGTACTTCAGTGTTGTTTTAACTAAAAACTGTTAAACACTCATACCTAAGTAATGATCTATGTCAAAAATTCACATATATGAATATGTTTATAGTCATGTACAGATGATATATTCACTGGTGTATTGTTATAAATCATTATAAATCATTTGAACACAGATTAACTCTTAAACTTGAAAAGAAATATTGAGAAATCAGTTTTGTATGTTTTTATATACTTTGTTTTATTTTTTAATGGCTACCCCAGAATTAAGAGAAGTCCCTGCATATTTCCAGGGACTTCTGGAAAACATTTTTTTTTTTGGTTAATAGTGGAAGCACTGAGCCTGCTTGGTGGGTTTGGTGCCTTCATCCGTGGTCATTAATGTTTTTGAGGTCAGTTCCCTTAGCTGCAGTGACCAGCCAGTTAAGGTAGCCTGAAGTAGATAGATCTTCTTCCCACCCCACTTCCTGCATCACTAGATTCTTTTGTCATCTCAGCTCAAATATTTATAAGATGTTTAAATTTTAAGGTTGACTTAGGTATAGCACCATATGTGAAATCCAGTTAGCTTTAATACATGGATCTGTGTTTGTATAGAAATCATAGTTCTTTAATACTGAGAATTTTTTTCATTGAGAAGTGGCACTAGTTCATATATGGCCTATAGAACTGTTCTCTTTTTTATAAACTCTTAAGACTATGGAGATAATAGCTTCCTTTTTCAAATGGGAAGTTACCCAAAGCACCAGATTGGTCACTTATTATATGTGGTAGGAGTAACAACAAGGGCAATGAGGATTTTTACCACTGTAGATCCTCTCGCCCTCCTCACCCCAAAAATATCAGGTGCTGCTTTATGGATTATGCCTGATAGTACCAGGTAGAGCAGCTGGAAATTTTAATCACTATGTTACCTTCAACTTTATGACTACTTCTGTTTTCAGTAATAAATTTCATGACTGAATGAAGTTGACTGCAACTCCTAGCATTCAGCAATCTATATTTTCCCTGATGGGTCTACCTGCCAGCAGATACAGGAAGGACTGATACAGGCTGCAAAGTCTTTCATTGTTCTTCACAGTTTACAACAAATAGTAATGAAAACTTTGAGTAGAAATCAGTGGTTTTAGACATACGATCTATTTTCCTGTAAGGCAAACAAAAGTAAGACAAATAATCTAACATTTAAATTCAGATATTCATATATACTACAATATTACTCTCTAGAAGACTGTCAGGAGAAGATCAGTAACTTACGTTTGTGGCTCTGGAAATGGTATCATAGTAAAGATGGTTTATAATGATAGTGACCTAAGATGTTCTAATGTTAAATATTTCACTAGCACAGTGGTTCTTCCAGCATTCAAGTAAGAAATATTGATACATTATTTTACAAAATGGGAAACTCATTTTATTCTTCATTTAAAAACAGAAAGAACAGAGTGGTAAAGAATGAGTAAGTAATAAAGGGGGTTAATCTGAATAAAGTATGGTATATACATGAGTGAAATACCAAGGCAAAACCCCCATGAACATTCAATATACACTTAAAAAAAAATGAAGGACAAGAAGGTAAAACAGGTCCTGTCCAGGGAAGAAGAGAGGAAACAGACAGAGTGAAGGAAGGCAGGTATGGTCAGTGTACTTTGTATATGTGTATGACAATAGAACAATGAAACCTGTTCAATTTGTTTTAAGAAGGGGGAAGGAGGGACTAGGGAGAATGACGGGGAGGGGGGTAAATCTAATTAAGATACATTCTTAGCATGTATGTAAATGTCACAATGAATCCCCCTTGTACAACTAATATATACTAATAATTTTTTTTCTTAAAAGCCAGGCATATTGGTGCATGCCTGTAATGTCATCTACTTGGGAGGTAGAGGAGGAGGATCAGGTTTGAATGCAGCCTGGACAAAGTTAGCAGGAGACGCTATCTGGAAAAGAAAGTAAAAGCACAAGCACTGGGGGCATAGCTCAAGTGAGGTCCTGCGTTTAATCCCAACTATCTTGAAGGAAAGAATGAGAGAGCAGGGAGGAGGGAGCAGTTTGATTTATATTCAATCCTTTTTTACAAGTTAGAGGCTGTGATTGTGATTGTTCTGATGTCATGAGATCTTCACTAGGATTTATCTGAACCTTAGTTCTAGGGGTTAATAAAACTTTTGACCCTAGGGCAGGCAAAATACATCATCTTTGTCTTTTTTTCTTCATTTGCATCATGATAAGCACAGTGTCTCTGACTTTCCAGGATTTTTCTACAAATCAAATTAAATAACTTTGGAAAATCATTCTGGAAACTCAAAGCATTATAAACAGGTAACAATGGAACTGTTTTGTGTAAGACTTTCACAGTATGACTTTTCAGAGTGGAAAAATTTTATTCAAATTTGTGATACCTTTTCCTAGGGATTTTTTTTCTTTATTCATTTATTCATATGTGCATACATTGTTTGGGCCATTTCTCCCACCTGTTCCCCGCCCTCTCCCTCTGCCTCCTACCCCCCCTCACTTCCAAGCAAAACCTGTTCTGCCCTTATCTCTAATTTTGTTGAAGAGTAAACATGAGCAATAATAAGAAAGACAAAGCGTTTTTGCTAGTTGAGATAAGGATAGTTACACAGAGAGATTCCTAGCATTGCTTCCATGCATAAGTGTATTACAACCCGAATTGATTCATCTCGACCTGACCTCTTCACTACTTCCCAGTCACCTTCCCGTATTGACCTATATTGCTTTAAAGTTACTGTATCAGCTCCTCTGCAGTGGAGACATCAAACACTTTCAAGTTTTGGGTTTCCTACCTATCCCCATTCCTCCCATATGTGCCCTCCCCTTAGCGTGTGACCCAAATCCAACAAGATTGCTGCATTTGCCCTAGATCTAAGGGCAAATAAGGGAGAACAAATGATTTTTGGTCTTTGAGTCTGGCGAACCTCACTCAAGATGATGTTCTCCAATTCCATCCATATACATGCAAATTATAGGATTTCATTCTTCTTCATGGCTGAATAAAACTCCATTGTGTATAAATACCACATTTTCTTAATCCATTCATCAGTAGTGGGGCATCTTGGCTGTTTCCATAACTTGGCTATTGTGAATAGCTCTGCAATAAATATGGGTGTGCAGGTGCCTCTGGAGTAACCTGAGTCTCATTCCTTTGGGTATATCCCTAAGAGTGGGATTGCTGGATCATATGGCAGATCTATGTTTACTTTTTTAAGAAGCCTCCATATTGTTTTCTAGAGTGGTTACACTAACTTGCATTCCCACCAACAGTGTAGAAGGGTTCCTTTTTCCCCATATCCTCACCAACACCTATTGGTGGTGGTGTTTTTGATGATAGCTATTCTAACAGGGGTGAGGTGGAATCTTAGTGTGGTGTTGATTTGCATTTCCTTTACGGCCAGAGATGGTGAGCATTTTTTCATGTGTGTTTTAGTCATCTGAATTTCTTCTTTTGAGAAAGTTCTGTTTAGTTCAGTTGCCCGTTTCATTATTGGTTCATTGATTTGGGGGGAGCTTAGTTTTTTGAGCTCCCTGTATGTTCTGGTTGTCAGTCCTTTGTCTGATGTATAGCTGGCAAATATTTTCTCCCATTCTGTGGGTGGTCTCTTCAGTTTAGAGACCATTTCTTTTGTTGTGCGGAAGCTTTTTAATTTTATGTAGTCCCATTTGTCCATCCTTTCTCTTAGTTGCTGAGCTTCTGGTGTTCTATTGAGGAAGTCCTTGCCTATACCTATTGCTTCCAGAGTATTCCCTGCTTTTTCCTGTACTAACTTCAGAGTTTCTGATATTAAGGTCCTTGATCCATTTTGAGTTGATACTAGTACAGGGTGATAAACATGGATCTAGTTTCAGTTCTTTGCAGACAGATAACCACTTTTCTCAGCAACATTTGTTGAAGAGACTATCTTTTCTCCATCATATGTTTTTGGCACCTTTGTCAAAAATAAGGTGGGCATAGCTGTGTGGATTCATATCCGGATCCTCTATTCTGTTCTACTGGTCCTTATATCTGTTATTGTGCCAGTACCATGCTGTTTTTATTGCTATTGCTTTGTAATATATTTTGAAGTAGGGTATTGTGATACCTCCAGCATTGCTCTTTTTGCTGAGTTTTGCCTTGGCTATTCACAGTCTCTTGTGTTTCCAAATGAACTTTAGGGTAGATTTTTCAATCTCTGTGATTAATATCATTGGGATTTTGATGGGAATTGCATTAAACATGTAGATTGCTTTTAGTAGTATAGCCATTTTTACTATGTTGATTCTACCTATCCATGAGCATGGGAGGTCTTTCCACCTTCTGTAGTCTTTCTCAATCTCTTTCTTCAGGGCTTTGTAGCTCGTTCTCCTTATAGAGGTCATTCACATCCTTTTTAAGTTTAGTACTAGGTATTTAATTTTTTTTTTGAGGCTATTGTAAATGGAATTGTTTCCATATATTCTTAATTTGTTCATTGTTGGTGTATAGAAAAACTAATGATTTTTTTAAGTTGATTTTATATCCTATCACCTTGCTGTAGCTGTACATGGTCTCTAGGAGTTTTGGGGTAGAGTTTCTTGGGACTTTAAGGTCCCAAATAGGGATATTTAAGGTCCCAAATAGGGATATTTCGACAGTTTCTTTACCTATTTGTATTCCTTTTATTCCTTCTTCTTGCCTAATTGCTCTGGCTAGGAATTCCAGTACTATGTTGAATAGGCGTGGGGATAGTGGGCATCCTTGTCTGGTTCCTGATTTTAGAGGGAATGGTTTCAGTTTTTCTCCGTTAAGTATAATGCTGGCTATAGGTTTGTCATATATAGCTTTTATAATGTTGAGGTACTTTCCTTCTATTCCTAGTTTTCTTAGAGCTTTTATCATGAAATGGTGTTGGATCTCATCAAAGGCTTTTTCTGCATCTATTGAGATGATCAGTTGGTTTTTGTCTTTGTTTCTATTAATGTGCTATATTACATTTATAGATTTGCGTATGTTGAAACACCCCTTCATTCCTGGAATGGAGCCAACTTGGTTGTGGTGAATGATATTTTTGATGTGTTGTTGGATTCAGTTTGCCATTATTTTATTGAGGATTTTTGCATTTATGTTCATTAAGGAGATTGGCATGTAGTTCTCCTTTTCGGAGGTGTCTTTGTCTGGCTTTGGGATGAGTATAATACTGGCTTCATAAAATGAGTTAGGCAATATTCCTTCCCTTTCTATTTCATGGAACAGTTTAAGGAGGGTTGGTATTAGTTCTTCTTTAAAGGTCTGATAGAATTCAGCAGAGAATCTATCAGGTCCTGAAGTTTCCTTTTCTGAGAGACTCTTTATTGCTGCTTCAATTTCATTTTGTGTTATAGATATACTCAGGTGATTAATATCCTCTTGGTTCAAATTTTGGATGGTCATAAGTATCTAGAAATTTGTCCATTTCTTCAAGATTTTCAAATTTATTAGAATATAAGTTCTCAAAGTAGTCTCTGATGATTACCTGGATTTCTATGGTGTTTGTTGTTATTGCCCCTTTCACATTTCTGATTTTACTAATTTGAGTTTTTTCTCTCCTCATTTTAGTCAGATTTTCCAGGGATCTGTCAATCTTGTTTATTTTTTCAAAGAACCAGATTTTTGTTTCATTGATTCTTTGTACTTTTTTGTTATTGTTTATTTGTTTGTTTCTATTTCATTAATTTTGGCCCTTATTTTTATTATTTCTTTCTGCTTGTTTTGGGTCTTGCTTATTCTTGTTTTTCTAGGAGTTTGAGATGTAGCATTAGGTCGCTTATTTGAATTCTTTCTGTACTTTTAATATATGCACTCAGGGCTATAGACTTTCCTCTTAGGACTGCCTTTGCTGTGTCCCATAGGTTCTGGTAGGTCGTGTTTTCATTTTCACTAACTTCCAGGAACCTTTTAATTTTCTCTTTTATTTCATCAATGACCCAGTGATCATTGAGCAATGTGTTGTTCAGCTTCCAATTGTTTGCATATTTTCTCTATTGTTTTTGTTGTTGATTTCTAGTTTTAATGCATTGTGATCAAATAGGATGCATGGGATTATTTCTGTTTTCGTATATTTGCTGAAGCTTGCTTTGTGCCCTGAGATATGATCAATTTTGGAGAAAGTTCCATGGGCTGCTGAGAAGAATATATATTGTGAAGAAGTTGGATGAAATATTCTGTAGACATCAGCTAGGTCCATTTGATCTACAGTGTGATTTAGTTCTAGAATTTCTTTATTGATTTTTTGTTTGAATGACCTATCTATTGGTGATAGGGGTGTATTAAAGTCTCCCACTACTACTGTGTTGGAGTTACGCTTTTAGGTCCTTCAGAGTATGTTTGATGAAAGTGGGTGTACTGATGTTGGGTGCATACAGGTTGATAATTGTTATTTCCTTTTGGTGTATTTCTCCTTTTATTAATATGGAGTGTCCTTCTTTATTTCGTTTGATCAGTGTAAGTTTGAAGTCTACTTTGTCCGAGATAAGTATTGCTACTCCTGCCTGTTTTCGGGGGGCCATTGTCTTGATAGATCTTCTTCCAGCCTTTCATCCTAAGCCAGTGCTTGTTTCTGTCAATAAGATGGGTCACCTGTAAACATCAGATTGTTGGATCTTCCTTTGTAATCCAGTTTGTCAAATGGTGTCTTTTGATGGGGGAGTTAAGTCTGTTAACATTCAGTGTTAATATTGATAGGTCCATGGTTATTCCTGTCATTTAGTTGTTTTTGTTGTTTAAGGGTTTGATTGTGTGCAGCTGAATCAGTGTCTTTTCATGACATTGATGTCCTTGTCTTTTCTTCTCTTGTGGTTTGGTACTGCCTGTCCTCTCATGGTTTTGTATGCTTTCAATTTCTGTGTGCAGAATTCCTTGAAGAATCTTTTGTAGTGGTGGCTTCATGGTCACATATTGTTTTAGTTTCTGCTCTTCGTGGAAGACTTTTATTGCTCCATCTGTTTTGAATGATAGTTTTGCTGGGTACAGTATCCTGGGGTTGAAGTTATTTTCATTCAGTGCCTGGAATACCTCACTCCATGCCCTTCTTGCTTTTAAGGTTTCCATTGAGAAATCTGCTGGGATTTTGATGGGTTTACCTTTGTATGTTATTTGTTTTTTCTCTTTTATAGCCTTCAGAATTCTTTCTCTATTTTCTGTGCTTGTTGTTTTATTTTGGTCAAGTCTGTTTGGTGTCCTGGAGGCTTCCTGTGCCTGAATGGGCATAACTTTGTCTAGATTTGGGAAATTTTCTGTTGTTATTTTGTTATATATTATGAATTCCTTTTGCTTGCACCTCTTCTCCTTCTTCAGTGCCCATGATTCTCAGGTTTGATCTTTTGATGGAGTCAGTGAGTTCTTGCATAGTCCTTTCACAAGTCTTGAGTTCTTTGACTAATAGCTCTTCAGTTTTTCCTTTAATTTCCATTTTAGCTTCAAGTTCTGAGATTCTGTCTTCCACTTGTTCTAGTCTGCTGGAGTGGCCTTCAATTGTATTTTGTGTTTCTGTTTCATTTTTTTTTCTGAGGTTTTCCATATCATGGTTCACTTTCTCTTTAATATTGTCTATTTTCATCTTTAATTCATTTATCTCTCTATTTATAGTGTTCTCTATTTCATTTTGTGTTTATTTAGGGCTCCTATAAGTTCTTTTATTTGTTTCTGTGTCTTCTCATATTCTTTATTTTTAGTGTCTTGAAATTTCTTGAGTGCTCTTGTACGTTTTGGTTAACCATGCCTAGTAACATCTCCATGATCCTTAGTGATTACTTGCAGGACTTCTTCTTTGAGGATGTTCTTGTGGGCATTGTTGTGTCCCTTGACGTCATTTATCTTTGTTTTGTTGGCGTCTGGAGCTGGGTATCCATTTTCTTCATTTCCCGCTGAATCCTGTATTAATTTTTTTTTGCCGGGAGAATGTTTTCCATCCCTTTTTGTCTTCCCATCACTCTACTTGGTACTGTGTAACTGTTCTTGATAGGCTAGTTGGTGGTTTCAGTCACCTGTTTTCTTTCCCTTTGTTTAATTTTGTTTTGTAGCTGTATTGTGTTTTTTGCTGAGTATGTGTACTATTTCTGTCCCTGGTCTGGGAATAATTTAGTATTAACTAATTCACAATAATAAAACTAACAACAACAACAAAAAAGCCCAAAGAAATCAATGGGGAAAGATGAACAAACACAGAAACAAACAAGAAACAAGACAAGCAAACAAAAAAACCTCCAGGTTCAGGAACAATAGAATTTCAGTCTTAGTTTAAGTTCTGGTGTTACTCCTCCAGTATCCAGTCCTGGTGTTGGTATTTAAGCAGAAGCTCTGTCGTAGTCTCACTGGGTGGTTGGGTAGTGTTTTTTGGTTTTTTTCTTCTGTCTTTCAGCAGCAGCTGCTTGGTCAGCTCCTCTCTCAGTGAGGTGTGGCAGTTTAAGTTTGCATGTTGTCCTCAGGTTCTGGAGATCAGCCCTGTAGTCCACCAGCTGTCCTGCTGTTTGGTATGCCAAATGTCTTCCAAGCAGGTTTGGAGCCAGTGGCTGGTGGCAGCAGCAGCCCTCCTGTTTCCTCTGTGTAGTGTGGCATGGAGAAGCTTTCTATGGGCTAGAGGTTCAGGATGTCAAGGTTTTGATTCTCTTTGGTGCTTTGTTTCTGCCAAGTGTGGCTCCATCATTTCAGCAAGGTTTTTGATTCACACAGTTCACGCTGTCTGCTTCTGTACCCTAGTCACCATCTTGGATCCTCAGCTCCTAGGGATTTTTTAAGCACTTAACTTTATTGTCTGTTTTCCTATCCTGGGCCCCCATGAGATTCAGATTAATCTTTCCTTCATTAATGTTTTCTAATGGCATGTACTGCAGTAACTATGGAGGATTCTGAGTCTCTACCTTTGAAGAACTCTTAGTGAGAGAAAAAAATTTTAATTACAATCCATTACATAAAAGGTCACCAAAAAATCCCCCAGCTCATATGGTTTAGAAGAATCTATACTGATTCTCAGTCATCCAGAGCAATACTGTCACATTGCACTTCCTGCAGTGATGGGTGACTTTACCAATAAGCACATGTGGCTACCGAGCTCTTGAAATAATAGCCACGTGCAGTTGGATGAGTAGGCTCTCCTCCTGTCCCAGGAGCACTGTGCCCAAGTGCACTGAACCATGTGAGTCTAATGTGTTCCCAGAAATGTTAATTACCCCCCAATGACTTAGAATTGAAAATGCATCCTACAGTAATTTCAGTAATTCCAGCTTTCCCGTAGTCAGAGATGTTTTTACTTTTTTTTTTTTTTTTCCTTTCTTTCTTATCACACTGCAGTTTGGACCAGAAAATCCTTTTAGGACACAGCAAATGGCTGCTCCTAGAAATATGCTCTCTGGATATGCTGAGCCAGCTCACATCAATGATTTCATGTTTGAACAGCAAAGAAGAACGTTTGCCACGTATGGTAAGGTTGCAATAAGATTTACACAGTTTGGCTTTATTAGAAGTGTGACTGCACATGCAGTAATCTATTTTATCTTCTGGCTTTCTAAATTTATTAGTCTAGAGTCCCTTAAAAGGGGTAGTATACCTTCTTATTCCTATCTATAAATATTTATACAAACAGAAAGGTGAGCTAGTATTTTTAGGTGTCGTTTGAAATCCATTATGTTTTTTTCAATTTTTATTATCATATTGTTGTACTGAATTGTTGTGTGATTTCTGAGCACTAGAAACAATCTGTGACCCTAAACAAGATGTTCTTTGTTGTTGTAGTTGGTAATGAAAGTATATTATTGAATGTCCATTATCTGTAGATTGCTGTTAAAGTTGGTAAATGAATGGAGAGTTAAGATATTACATTTTTTTTATCTTATTCTTTAGTTAACTTTACTCGTTTCTCAAATCTTGTCTCTGAAGTATTTTCTCTTGATCACTAAAAATAATAGTAACATAGTCATTGTGTAAAATAATTGTCTCTAATCAATCCTGTGTTTTCAAAGTTAAGTTGTATGGAAACCGGTTGTGAAAAGGATCATTACATATTAGATCATGTTTCCCATGGTAAGGTTGTAAGTGACTTACAGTGTGCCAAAAGTCACAGTTAAGACAATATCACTAAAATCACCCAAAAGATTTCATTAACACTTCCAGTTGAATAAAATGTTCACAAATGCATTGTATCCATTGCTGATCTAAGGATTCCCATGTAAGTGTAAAGCAATGTGTGCACATAAAAACCCACTCTGTTGCATTATGGACTTATAGAATCTGTTCCATACTAAAGAAGACCGTTAAAAAAATTTGCTTGTTTTCTTAGACTTTAGGAAGACCTTAAGCAATAATTGAAGACAGTAGTCTCCTTAAAACAAGGGGGAAAAGCCCAATTAAGTTAATGCTGATACCTACTTTTCTTCTTAAGATACTTTATAGAAAGAAGAAAACTTTGTAACTAGTTGGCATTTAGTCTTGGGTTCAGAAATGGGCTTATTAAAAAAAAAAGAAAAAAAGCCAGTGATTTTTGCCTTTCCTAGGGAAAAAAAAGTAGTAGGAGAAAATAGTAGGCTAAGATAGAGATTGAACTATTTTAGAGAATTAAAGTCATAACAAAAAGAATGTGGGACTATAGTATAATAAGCAATCTGGAAAAAGGGGAGTGGCCACTTGCAAAACTAAGGAAATCATGGTATGTCTCCTTTATGACAGATTTTTTAACTAAGAGCAGTTTAATAAATAAGTGAACCAACCTCAGGTTTAACTCTTTTTTTCTTTATGTTCATGAACTTAACAAATACAGCTTCTGTTAGTTCAAGTCTTAAAATTTTCTTATAGAAGGCTCTTATCTGAGTTTAGATAGTGATTCCTAGGCCAGATTCCTTTCTACTTATTTTTTTCACTCTTATGCATGGAATATAAGACTTTCTGTTACTACCCCCATTTAACTGAAGTATCATATTTATATATTCTTGAGACACCACTGCTGGACTATAACACAAATATTGCCTCTACTGTTCCTCCCATTATATTTGTTTGTTTTTGTGGTACTAGGGATTGAGCCCAGGGCCTTGTACTCTTCTTTTTTTTTTTTTTTTTTTTTTTTTGTGGTACTGGGTTTGAATTCAGGGCGAGCCACTCTACCAGCTCATTCTTCCCATTTTTTAAATGTGACATAGTTACAGTCTCAGTAAATGATTTCTGGAAGAATTATATTCTAGAGTACATTTAGTTTATTATAGAGCTAACCTGTAGAGTCCTTATCATTTACTTACTGTGTAGCTGGACTTTTAGTTCCTGTTCATGGTATTTTCCTGATGCCTCAGTCCCTCAATGGCAGGTATGAATTCTTCTTTCCTGATTGCTCCTCATCTCCTGCCTTCCTGCCATATTCTCTTGCTGGTCTTATCTGGGGCTTCTTATTTTACTTTCTCACCCAGAATTTTCTCTATACTGGTCTGTAAGAGGAAAATAGAATTTTAGAGAAACATCTTTAGTGTCATCCTAGGCATTATTAACATCTGTTTTAACTTATATTAGAAACTAGTAACATTTTAAAGTTTAAAAAGTAGTCTTATCGTAGTTTATGATGCAAGAGTTTCTTGTATCATTAGATTTCATGTTAGTTCCAATTTCATTGTTAAAAATGTGATATATGTATTATACTACAGTAAAATATCTTAAAATGTGGTAGTAACTGTTCTTGTACATAAAACTTTGGGGTTTTTTTATTATTTTCTTAAATGAATTCCCAAAAATAGGTCAGAGAATGTTTTAAAGTATTTGTTCTGTTATCAAATGCAGAAGAGTCCCTCCAATTTGTTCTACCACCTCCATGTACAGAAGAAGCTCTTTCTCCCTACCCATGAGCTACCTGATTGTTCCCATGTTCATTTTGCAATCAGAATGTTCTGTCCTTTATTTCAATTCGATTCTTCTGAACTGCTAATGAGGTTCAAGATTTTGTCATATACTTATGCATTCCCATGCAAATTATCATTTACCTATTAGAACTTTAATATTGATAATCTTAAGGGTATGATAACAAAATTGATATTATTATAACCATTTTAGACATTAACTCCATTGAAAAGGAAAAGTGGAAAATAAGCTTCAGAATGATAGAGAATATTTAAGAACTACAATGCAGATATATTCATTTATTTGAGATGTGAAATAGAAAACTAATTGGACTAAAATTCTATAGTTTTAGAGTTAGTTTTACTCTATCACTGGCTGATTTGGAGTAGGATACAGCTAAATATTTAATTTCTCTTATTTCTAAAAAGAAAATAATGTTGTCCACTGATGAACTGCGTTGAGAGACAGCAGTAGGGGTGGTGGACGTGGCAGTAAAAGACTTCTGTGCAGAGGATGTGGTATAAAAGGAAAGCATCAGCTCCTTAGGAGCAAGACTGGCCATATGAGCTGGACCTTGGTACCTGCACAGAAGCAGGAAGGACCAGGGACATGCTGCCCTCCTTCCTCCTCTAGCCCTCAAACACATCACACAGTGCCATTTATGACACAAATCTCCTTTCAAGGTAAAACTTGTATTCTTGGTCAACTTTGTATCGTTGAGGTGGGAATTGTTAATTCAGGATGCTTGGTCTCAATTTTATATGAGCCTTATAAAAGTCTCATTTTTAAAAGAAAAGCATGTACAGAACACTATTTTGTACATCAAAGAGATAAAAGCTAAAATAATTCATGGGATGACCCTGTGATTTCAGAGATTCTACTCAAAAGCTGCTTTTCTGCTGTCAAGCTCTCTCTTCTATCTAAGAACATATTTTAATGCTGAAAAAAACCTAAATGCAAATGGCTACTTGCCAGGTAGTTGGTTCTAGTCTAGCATATCGGGAGAGTGAGTTAAGCACCTACATCCTCAGCCTGTTTTAAAGTATGTTTTATCACTAATCTTTTTCTGTTCCCTAAAAGAAGCTTGGCCCTACGGTGCCCTTTAAAAACATGAGTTAGTACTTTTTAAATATTTTGCATTTGTTCTCATGTGTTGTCGACCGTAGACTAGTCAGTGATCTGACTCACTTTTGTGAATATGCTGGATTATTATGAAAGCTGATCATATCAGATATTTATAACACACCCACTTGAGTTAACCTTGGTAGACTCTCTCTCCCTCAGTTCCCCTGGTCCGTTGAAGGCCACATTTGTATGTAGCTGTAGACTCTAGAACTAACTGAAGAAGTCTATTCATATGCCAGCAACTATCTATACTTTGTTCGCTTACCAAGGAAATATAAAGAATGATTTATGAAGTAAAAATATATTATTTTAAAGTTGAAGGAAAGACTGCCCTTACTGAGAATACATTTTCAAAATAATAGCTACATTTCATGTAATTAATTTCTTACCCTATTTCTTTTTAAATTTAATAATAATACTATCAACTGTAGTATCCATTACCAAAAAAGAAAAAGGAACTAGTTTCTATCCTTCTGATCATATAATCCACAAATATTTTTAAAGTCTTAGAACATTTGAGATTTAAGTTTGAGGCTAAGAAAGGCTCTTAGTAGCATAATATCTATTTGTTAGATTCATCCTAGATGATACTTCTTATTCTGCTAAAGTCATTCATGGTCCAGCCTGAGATTTCAGTTAATTATTGTAAATAGAAATTGGAAATCAGGAAAGAAGGATGGATTCTTAGTTAAAGCAACCATTTTTTATGTCTGCAAGAAAAATGTGAAAGGGGTGTGTGTATATAGTAATAAAATGAATTGTAAATGGCAAAATGAAGTCAGCAATTTGCACGTTTTCCCTTTCAGGTTATGCATTAGACCCCTCATTAGATAATCATCAAGTGTCTGCTAAATACATTGGCTCTGTAGAGGAAGCTGAAAAAAATCAAGGTAATGTATTTGAAATAATTCTACCAAATATATACGTATGCTTTATAATTAGTGTCTTACAGTAATTAGACAATAGGAAAAGTTAGTATTTTATTCAGCGCAAGTTGATACAATAGGGTAATAAGGTTAGAGCAATATAGTTTAGAACTGCTTTTTCCACTTATTAGCTGTGCAGTCCTGTAAGGAAGATGGTGATATGTATCTTTTTGGGTTATTTTGAATACTTGGCATCATGCCAACCCTGTAGAACTCATTCAGTGCAATTAATGTATAGGTAATTTCAGCAGTTGACTTCTCAACCCTAATGTCAAACTCCATTTTAACAGAGCAGAAAATTTTCATTTTGCATGTCTGTGAAGATTGTCTTTGAAGGGTTGCTTTCATGGCTGAATTTGAATATTTTTTATAAATATGTGTATGTGCTTATATTCATTTTGTACTTAATTATAAGAGAAAGTATCCTACTCTAAATGCTAACCTGTCACAAAGCTCATCAGAACATTGTAATCCTTTTTATAAAATGCATTAAACAAAGAATATGCTACTTGCAGAGATGACCCCATAGGATCAAGTTGCCTTTCATATACGAGGTAGATTATTGCTAAAAATAGAATTTTAACACACTTTTATTGTGGCACAAAGCCTGAATGAAACTGATTTGAATTAATTTAGATGAACTCCTTTTTCCCTTAAGTTGTACCTCTGTAAGCCTCATGTATACGTATTTTGACTCTCAGTTAACTTGTGACCATGATACCCATAAACCTTTCTTTTTTCCAATTTAATGACATAAACAGTATGCCGCCTAAACCACAGAATCATCCTCCCTCATTTCTTTTTACTGTTCAGATTGATATTAGAGGTCAAGTTTAGATTGACATTATATGGGGAAAAAAATACCAGATTCTTGTGAAATCTTGTTTTATTTATGTTGCTGCATTGCAAGAAGTTCTTAAATACTTACTGTAGTTTAATTTAATACCATTTTTTAAATGCCAAATTGCAGTTTATTCTTACTTTCAAAGGCAGTTTTATCATTATTTAGCAATATTGAGTTGCTGGGTTTCTTTCAAAAGTCCACAAATAACGGCCTTTTTTATTCATTAAAAAGGCTATGTACCATCCTAGAATTACATGTTTCTTTTAAAAAATGCATTAGAATTTATAAAATACTGCAGTTTTAGAAGCATTTTTCCCCAGAAAGTTGAATTCCTTTTTGTTGTAGCATGAGTTGCTATATATGGGTTTGTTTTGTTTTGTTTTGTTGATTATTTGAACAATTCCTTTCTTCAACTATATAAAATTATATATGTGCTGATATTTCTGAAGAAAATACATATAGTTAAAATTCCTTTTTGTTGTTTATGTAGGTTTAACTGTCTTTGAAACTGGTCAGAAGAAAACAGAAAAGAGGAAAAAGTTCAAAGAAAATGATGCATCTAATATTGATGGTTTCTTGGGACCATGGGCAAAATACGTGGATGAGAAAGATGTAGCCAAACCTTCAGAAGTAGGCTTTGATGTTTTTCTTTTTCAATTCAGCTATATGCTGTGCCTCTATGAAACCTATCTATATTAATAAATTTGAAATTTCCTTAGAGAACCAAATGACTCATCAGAATTTCTCTGCTTTGGTTGACTGAGAAAATATATAATTTATTTGTTTTTGTATGCAATATTTTTATCTGCCTTTTTCTGCCTTACTTTCTATACTTTTTTATTAAAATAGACTATTGAACAATTTTTAACAAAAATTCTCTTAATAGTGCTTTTAAGTGCCATGATGGCTGTTCTTCTGATGCCAGACATTCAGATAGTAACTACAAAACCAGCCTTTCTATCATAATGCAATTGATGGTTAAAATCTACAATTTATCTATATTGTTTTTAAAAATATTACTGTGAAGTTTATAAAGTACAACTACAGAACTATACCCTTCCTTTCCCTATGTCCATAATCCCACTGTCTCTGTGAGCCAGGCACTGTTCTAGAGCCTGGAATGGACAAGATCAGGAAAATCCTGTCTCATGAAGCTTGTGTTCTATCTCGTTCTTCTGTCCATGTAACTGAATCATGTATATATGCTGCTGTTTTTCTTTTAGATTAATCTCTTATTTGTTACTATAGATACAATGTAGATAGTCCCTCATTTTTCTTCCCCAACTCTCCCCAAAAACAGTCACTAATCTGTAGTCATTGCTCATACCCTCATGACTACGTAAAAGCTGTTTACTGAAGAACAGTGTATGTACTAAAATTCAAATTTTTCTACTTGCCTTGTTCTTCCAGTTGCATAATTATGCTTAACATGTTAAATTTATTTCTAGGTACTCCAGAAAGATGAGCTTTATAAAATTAGTAAAATTTAATTTTTTATAAATATAATAATAGTTATTTATAAAATTAGGTTTTTTGGTGTTTTTTTTTTTTTTGGTGGAACTGGGGTTTGAATTCAGGGTTCCATACTTGCAAAGCAGGTGTTCTACCACTTGAGCCACACCTTCAGTCCATTTTGTTCTGGTTATTTTGAAAATGGAATCTTGCAAACTGTTTACCCGGGCTAGCCTCAAACCATGATCCTCCCAATCTCAGCCTCCCAAGTAGCTAGGATTACATGTATAAGCCACCAGTGCCCCGCTAAAATAATCAGTTTAAAGTTTAAAAATATTATCTATTATCTATTATGTGTGTAATGGAATATTGTAATCTGTGAAAGGCATAATCCGTCTCTGCTTGTGGAAGAATTGAGATTGTTATCCTGGGAGACATACTTGTAGATATTGCTTCATAAAAATGTGGACCTTATTATAAAGAATTTGTAGCTGGGCTCAGTGGCTCACACCTATGATACCAGCTACTCAGAAGATGAAGAAGAAGAGGATTGTAGCTCTAAGCAAGCTAGGCAAAAAGTTAGCAAGACCCATCTAATCAATAACTGGGCGTAGTGGTGTGCTCCTGTCTTCCCAGATGTGCAGGAGGTGATAGGTGGACGATCACAGAAGGAAACAGTCCCAGCAAAGACTCAGCCCTACCTGACATACAACCAAAAGGGATGGGGCATGGCTCAAATGGTAGACTGTCAGCTTAGCATGCATAAAGGCTTGAGTTCAAACCCCAGTACCACCAAAAAAAAAAAAGAAGAATTTATGACCAACTTTGGACATGATAAGTTTCTCAAACATTTGCTTTAAAGTTCACGCCTCTATGTCCTTAGGAAGAACAAAAAGAATTGGATGAAATTACAGCAAAAAGGCAGAAAAAAGGCAAGCAGGAAGAAGAGAAACCTGGGGAGGAGAAGACAATCTTACACGGTAATACGTTTTTCATACTGTCTTTCATGAAAAACACTCCAGACGTACGCTGTTTTCTGGTCATATCATACCCATTGCCCTTACTGTAATTAAAAACGATTACTTTGAACAATTTGCAACCCAAGGAAATCACAGCAGACTCTTTGTGCTAATAAAAAAGAAAAAGTAACATAATTAATAATAGCCACAGATCATTTTTGTTGAAGTATTAGTGAATTCTTAAAGAGTAAATAAAGAAGAGACTTAAATCTATAATCTGTTCTTTCCTAAGAAAGTTGACTTTTTTGTGTATCAATACTGTCTCAGTCATTTAATTTATTCATTTTTTTAACCTAAGTCAAATATTTATGTTATCATCACAGTTTGTAACTGTTACTGCCTTAAACTTTAAAAGAATAAGCTTTGTTTTCATGTGACTAGATTGGAGATTACAACTCTCGTACTTGTTGGGACTTGTGGAAAAACACATATTCATCAAAACAAATTACAAGTATTCTAGAATGCACCTGTGTTCATTAAGAATTAGTTACATTTAGGAAATTGCATAGTGATTATCTGAAACCGTAAAGAATAATTTAGCATTGATAGTCTTGCTTATTCTAATGTCTTGTCACACCATATATTTAGGTTTGATGAGGCCAGGTATGGTTTCACAAAGTAGAGTTTTGTGTCCAGGGAGTCTTGAGTACTGTGCTGATTCTACTCATAATAGCCAACATGTGTGAGTACCTACTCTGTGCCAGACATACTGCTAAATGCTTTTGTACTCTATGTCATCCAAGCCACCCATGTGACTTATCATAAAGTTTGTGGTGAACACAGAAAAAAAATGAATGAAAAGGAACCAGAAGACATAAAAGTAGAAAGCTGGGGGAAAAGGATAGTTGATTTTATCTTAACTTCTTTATCCTCTTCTGCTTCTGACTCTACTAGTGACTCACAAGACAAAAGGATTATCTTTTTGTCCCCTGCTATAATTATGCTGCAGTGAAGTCTTTATTATATATCACTAAAATGTGTCACTGAGTGAAAGAAGTATAGGTCTTATTTAAAGGCCTAATGCTCTCTGGGCATTTAGGAATTCCAGAATTTTACCCTTCATTGTAAATAAAGCCAGGATTTCAGGCAGCTAAATTTTAGCTAACTCATGATCTTACTATTATCAGAGTGTTATTACCTAAGCTTTAATTTGGACAATAACCCTATGAATGGAAAATATGTTATTTTAAGAATCTAGACTCATGACTGTGACTTGTATTTGTTTATTGCCTTCCTGTTTCAGTTAAAGAAATGTATGACTATCAAGGCAGATCCTATCTGCACATACCTCAGGACGTTGGTGTTAACCTACGGTCATCTGTGCCACCTGAAAAGTGTTATCTTCCCAAAAAACAAATCCATGTGTGGTCCGGACACACAAAGGTAAGCAAGTCGGATGTTTGCATTTGCTGTAATGTTATAATAGTGAAGCCAATATAAAGATTTAACTTTTGATGTGGAACGTTCAATATTTCTGGTAAAGATGCAGAGAAGTCAAATTAAAGATAAACCTGAATTAGGTTTTGGCAATACCTACATGTAACAGTGCCCAGTGACTAATGAGGCCATCTTGATTGGCCCTGACATAGCATGCATTGCTCCATGTGCTTCCCTGAGTGTAGCCCAGTGTTTTCCCCACAAGTGCCTGCCATAGTTTGCTTCCTCTTGGGTACCATGTCAGTGAGTATCAAGTCTCCTGTGTGGCCTCAGTAATGTTGCCTTGGTTCTTGGGGTTAGCACACTTCAGAGATTAGATGCCCCCTAGGTTATAATCCAAGATAATATTTAAACTAATGCAGAGTCCAGATACATGAAAATTTGGGGTGTTGATATTCTTTATCATCTGCACTTTTCCAACTGTTGGTTTCCAGCTCTTTACAAAGAGCAAAGGGACTATAGAAAAGAAGGGGAAGAGGTGGGGCATTAGCAATTTGATCAAGTCAGAATTCCCATAGGTGACAAAGTTAAAAATGAAAAGTTAAAAAAAAAAATCTTCAAAAGCTTCATGTCAATAAAGCCTGCTCTTGGAAAACTAATGAAGGCTATTCTGGGGCATGATGTTCGGAATGAAGAAAAGTAGCAAATTAGGTGGCTTAAAATTTACTGTCTTTGCCTTCTGTTCAATTCTGGTTGATAAGCTTCTGGGTGATAACTGTGGTGCCTTTTTACAGGGTGTCAGTGCAGTCAGATTGTTTCCCCTCTCTGGCCATTTATTGCTGTCTTGTTCCATGGACTGTAAAATTAAGGTGAGTTTTCAGTAACAGAATGAAAAGCCGCAAAGCTCAAGCTGCAAAGCTAGTGCTTTGGTTAAATCCGTTTGGTTAATTATAAATAAATTTGGATTTGTTAGGCAATTAGAGGCTAATTATTTTCTCTTAGGTCCTGTGAATGCAGCTATTTATGAACTGCTTCCAAACTTGTAGATTCAGATAGGGCTCTGTGGTCCAATTGGCTTGATCCTTTTAAAGCTTAGACAACTGATTAGAGTGTAATCCAATCACTTTGGTATTACATACGTAAATATTTAATCACTAATAATGTATTTTTATAGACACTTTAGGTATGTAACTGAGTTCGTTTGTTTTTCAGAATTGTCTGAAGTAGAGCAGACACATGGTAGAAATCCCATGTTTAGAAAGTAAACATCCTGTTTCTTTTGAACATTGTAGATACCAAGTAGTAGAAATCCTCCTCACCCTTTCTCTCACTTCTAAGGAAACTCCACCTTTACCTGCTACTGCGTTATAGAATGTGTGGTAGAAAAAACTCAGTTGCCAATCATGTCAACATGAATATGAGGAAAGCCTTGAAAAAAAATCTTAAATCTGAAAGGATAGTTCTTATCTTTTTGTGTTCTCAGATCCATAATATTACAGTGGTTCAACAGATACAGTATAGTGCTCTTGTGGCTTGGAAAGTTGGGTTGTTAAAGTCTTACCCTTTTTAAATAATTGATGAGTATTAACAATATATAAAGGCAGCTTCTTTTGATGAGGTATTTGTCTCTGGTAGAAACAATTTGTCTCCATTTGTGTCTAATTGAGATAGTTTGTAGTAATAACCCTTATTTTCTTTAACTTTCACCTTACATAACCTCACTTATGAGATCATGATACTCTCTTTGTTTAACTAGAAAAGTACAGAGTTCAATTTAGTTGACTTCTAAAAACATTTATTAGGTGCCTATTACACACAAGAGACTGAGGATACAAAGTTATTAAGGAACCTTCCCTGCCCATCGGATGATCATTTCATTATGGTATAAATAGTCATGGTACTGGCAGGTTCTGAGGCTCAGTACTCAGTTTCTAAAAGGAAGCATACCTCAGCAGTAAGGTTAAGTAAAGGAGGGAGGAATAAGGTGTTTGAGAATAGTGTATAGAATGAATCAGCATGGTGTATATGGAAAGCCACAACAATTTTGTGGTTGCCAGAGCATAAAATCTAGAGACAAAGAATGATTACAGTCATAGGCAAGGGACCAGATCCTGCAGGTCCTTGCCTGGTCAACTATGGGAAATGAGACTTTATCTGGTTGGCCCTGGAGGGCCAGAAAATGCTTTCAATTTTAGAACACTTGCAACACTGTCAATGACTGGATCTGAGGAAGGCAGAACTAAGCTAATTTTGAAGCTTTAGATATGGTGAGAATTAAGAGCATATTATTTTAGACTAGATCTTTATTTTCATACAGCTTCTATACTTACTACTTCAGAAAATATATTTTTAAAGACTTTCAGTATCAAATGTTATATACAGGGCAGTTGTAGTAACATTCAGTTACTTTAGAAGTGGTTCCATAGTATTATAAAAGTAGAAACTGTTCATCGTAGGAGATATATAAAATGTAGAAACAAATAATAAGAAAACAAAACCACCTGGATAAACTCCAGTTAAATTCCCTTGACATTTTTATGTAAAGACCTTTAAAACTAGTTCTGAAAGTATATATGTATATATGTATGTGTGTGTTCCAAATAGCATAACAGAAACTGAAAGCACTCACCAATATTTAATAAATCCTCTGTACATATGCAGAAATACACATAACATAGCCAGCATGTGACTGTTATTATTACTGATTAAAGACACTTATTAAATTAATATCTCCAGGGCTAGGGTATAGCTCAGTGATAGAGCATGGGTTTAGCATATATAAGGCCCTAAATTTGATTCCCAAGACCCCCAAAAATTAATATTTCTGTGTGTTGTTTTTTTCCTCCAGCTATGGGAGGTTTATGGAGACCGGCGCTGTCTACGAACATTTATTGGTAATACTTCTTTTCTTTGGCTATAAATCAGTTTGGGAAGACTCTTTCAAGTAAGCTAACATTATCAATAGAAATTTTATCACCTTGATGAGAAGGAAAGTATTCATAGACTTGAGCTGAGTCTAGAAAGAGTAAGGAATAAGTCTCCCCAGATAGACAGAGAAGTCAGTAGTGAGAGTAAGCAGAAGCAAAAGTAGTATGAGAAAGCATGTTGCTTTAGGGGATCCCATATGATGCCAAGTATTGATGCCAGACGAGTGGAGACATGCAGTAAAAGGGGAACTAGAGAATGGAGAACCATTTGTGTCACTATCCTAAGGGCAGTGGGGAACCATTAAACAGCTCTTAACAGCAAGTACCAAAATCACATGGCAATCTGGGGGATACTTTGATATAGAGCAAGCCTAGAGAAAGGAAATGAATTACTATTATTTCATTGGTCTGGATGGTAGATACTGAGAGTCTGAACCAAAGCAACAGAGATAGTGAAGAAAGGAGCTATTAAGTGTTACTAAATCAATGGGATTTAGTAACAGAATATGAGTGGTAAAAGGCAGGAATTTAGGATAGGTCCCAGGTAGCTAGATAAATGGTGGAGCCATTCAAAAGCGAGGGAACATGGAAGGATGATGAAGTTTTAGACTCATTAAATCTGAGCTGCTGGAGGATATTGAGGTGAAAATGTCCAGCAAGCAATAGCCAGATGTCAAGCTTTGAAGTGAGGTTGGGAGCTGGCAGCTAACTAAGATAGGATGAGGTTGAGAAAACCCCTTGAAGAAAAGAAGAGGGCCAAAGAGAGGACAGCTTCGTAACAAACTAACCTTTCTGGTTCCTGTCACTTCCCATGAAGGCTACACTTTCCTAATTTAACTGCGCCACATTGAAAGTCTGAATTTTAGCAGGTCTGTTTTCAGATTAAAGTGAGAGTCCGTTCTTCCATGCTTTGTTAACATTCTAAGGCCTCTGTGCAAATAAATACTAAGATGCCATGCAGCCTAAAGGAAGATGTGTTGGGTGTGTGTAGTGGAACAAAATGTCTCTGTCAGATATAGCGGGTTTGATCTCCATTTGTCAGTGGAAAACTGAAATTTTTCCTACTTTGGAAGATGATAGCAGCTCTGCTTGGGACTCTTGCTATAGAAAAAAAGTGCCTAATTGCTATAGCACGTATTTCCTGACTGTAGTTCCATGGCAGTGGTGATGGTTCAAAGGTACTGCATATGGGTGACAATTTGTGCCATATATTTTGCACACCTAGATGTGTCTTATTCAAGGTAGACATGGTGAGAAATAGGAAAGTTTCTGTTTTTGTTTAGCCATGTTTGAGTGTCCCCAAAACTTCAAAAGACTTGATAGGTCTGGCAAGATCAATTTCCAACTAAAGCATAATCAACACCTTAAGATTAATCAAAATGCCATCGTAAAACAAAATGGAATTCATTGTTTTCCAGAAGGCTTGATATCCGAGATTCTGAATCAGTTTCTGTGAAATTAAGTGATGTGATTGCAGAAATATACAATTAGTGAACAAGGGCTGCAATTTCCTGGACTTTAGGGTTAGGTCACTTTGTTTTCAATTCTAGCTTGTTGAGCACTCTTGAGAGTGAGCCTCCAAAATTTCAGCTTCGGTTCTTTTACTGGCAATAATTTGCCTATCCTGTCTCCATAAATCTTGGCTTGTTATTCATCAGTTGCCTGCAATTTTGAGAAATAGCTATGACAAATTTGAATTTGGAAAAA
Source organism: Castor canadensis (assembly GCF_047511655.1). Taxonomy (NCBI): domain Eukaryota; kingdom Metazoa; phylum Chordata; class Mammalia; order Rodentia; family Castoridae; genus Castor; species Castor canadensis. The sequence continues at coordinate 52,389,710 of NC_133386.1, read as the reverse complement.
AAAAAAAAAGACCTTTTTCTCTTGGTTCTTACAAAAATGGCATGCACCTGGGGTGCTTGTTGAAGGAAGAAAAACAACCACAGCCCACACATAACAGATTGGCAGTCAGTAAATCAGAGATGGAGTTCCAGTGATCATGATTCACAGCTTTCCTTGGACCACCATTTAAACTGTCTCTCTTTATGGTGTTTATGAAGATAGATTACTTGATCTCACTGCCATTTGTGTTGGCTCTGCCCATAGGTCACAGTAAAGCTGTAAGGGACATCTGCTTTAATACTTCAGGAACACAGTTCCTTAGTGCAGCCTATGACAGGTATCTGAAACTCTGGGACACTGAGACAGGTAAGAGTGCACTGATACTAATGCATCTTTATCTTCTGAATTAGTACTTACAAAGAAAACAGTAGGCATGGTCTTCTGTGGCAAAATGGTGTCTTCTGATAATTCCCACGCCACTCAGGTAATACTATAAAATATGTTTATAGAGTTAAAACTCAGCTATATAAGCAGCTCTTTCATTCTGAGACGTTATTCCCACCCCATCTAATGTGTAAAGCAAACATATTGAGAGACAAGCAAATTTGAAATATTCTGTAGACCATCTGATGATCCCTTTACTCCCCTATATCACCTAGCATGGTGCATTACATATAGCAAGAAATAATAAATATCTGATGAGCAGAATTAAATTAAATGCTTAAATTGATAATGTAGGTCTGAGCCAGTCAGTTTTACATATTCACAGTCATACTCATTACATCAGTATTTCGTGGCTAGTACAAATTTATATTATTAGAAAACCATCTTTTAGAGTTGGGTATGATAGCACAGGCCTGCAATCCTAGGCACTCAAGAGGTGAAGACAGGAGGATCATGAGTTTGAGTCCAGCCTGGGCTACATGGTAAGACTCTTCTCTTAAAACAACAACAAAAACTATCTTTTGTCTTTTAAGGATAGTGATGATAATTAATGTTTGCCAGGCATTATGCAAAGGATGTATGAGTACGTCATCCAGTCTTAGTATATCCCTATAAGATATGTAACAATATTACATTATAGATGAGGAAACTAAGGCTTAAAGGTATGTTTCCCAAGGTCACACAGCTAGTAGGTTGCAGAGTTGGGTTTAAACCGAAGTCTTTTTGATGCCAAACTCCATGTTCTTCACCTCTCAATTCTGGCTACAAGTTATAATCATCTGAAGAGCTTCAAAATTACTGGATCCTACCCTCAAAGTCCTTATATGATTGGTATAGACTGTGAACTAGGTGATTCCACTCTGTAGTCAAGACTAAGAGCTAATCATTCCATAGCTCCTTTAAAATTCAAGATGTAAGCTGGGCACAGTGGCTCATACCTGTAATCCTAGCTACTAGGAAGGCCAAAATCTGGAGGATCACGATTTGATTTGACGCCAGCCCAGGCTTTTGCCCTCCATCTTCACCAATAAAAAGCTGAGCATGGTGTTGCACACCTGTTATTCCAGCTACATGGGAAGCATAAATAGGAGGATTCAGTAGAGGTGGGCCTGTACATATAAATATGAGACCCTATTTAAAAATAACTAATGCATAAAGGGCTGGGGGCATGGCTCAAGTGGTAAAGCACCTGCCTAGCAAGGACAAACCCCTGAGTTCAACCCCCAGTACAACCAAAAAAAATTCAAGCTATAACTTATAAAGTACATTTATGTTAAGTGATTTCTTTTTTTCAGGTAAACATATCTATGAACTTGCTTTAACTATAATACGGTTCTAGCACTAAGTATGGGTTTCTTACACTCTTTTTCAGTCTACCCACTCCCAGTAACCATTCTGTCATCATAGTTTTGTTTTGATTATTAAAAATCTGTGAAAAGGAACAATGTAATTTACAGTAAACAGAAGCAAGATGCCCTTCCTCAAAACTTATTAAGCAAATGACCACTGGATCTTAGTGCCACTGTCATTGTTTAGTGATCAAATTTATTTTCCTTATTTAACTTGAGTCTTTGGTTTTAGGACAGTGTATATCAAGATTTACAAACCGAAAAGTACCCTATTGTGTCAAATTCAATCCTGATGAAGATAAGCAAAATCTCTTTGTGGCTGGGATGTCTGATAAAAAGATTGTGCAAGTAAGTGTTTTTGCAGTATTTTCACTAAGATTTCTGAGCTTTATGTTGTTATGAATACAGAATATTCACTCATTTAATGTTAGCTACTTTGAGGGACTGCTGATGCTCTGTACTTAGTAGAAAAGTCAGTTCATAAAAGTATAGTGTTAAAGATCTTTTCCCTGTTGAAAATTATATCTTTGTTGGTTTTCCTAAATCCCCTCCACTTCTATCTTTACCTTTTCTCTTGTTTGCTGTACAGTGGGACATTCGAAGTGGAGAAATTGTGCAGGAATATGATCGGCATTTAGGAGCTGTCAACACCATTGTTTTTGTTGATGAGAACAGGAGATTCGTGAGCACATCCGACGATAAGAGCCTAAGAGTTTGGGAATGGTAGGTTTCCATCAGTAGAAAATCTGATGTACACAAAGCAAACAATTTAAAAATTTGTAGCCAAAGACAAAGCCTTTGAATATAATATTTTTGCCTCTTTGATCATGGCTTGCCAATCAAACTGATTTAACTAAGTATCCACAATTTGGAAACTAAAATCTAAGCATACTACCCTTGACAGTCTTCTGGCTAATCTTTCCAGATACGTACTTTGGGTTGCTTTTCTTACAGCTATGATAGCTATTTATTGTGCTGTCTCACGGTCTTCATTAGATGCCTTATTCATCTTTGCAAAATGACTGGTATGGACCACAGATGTATAGAACTATATTGGTTATATAGGAATTGAGCACAAGATCCTGGCCTCAGAACAAACCCAAAGAAAATACTTATGTATCTCTTAGTTTTTTTAAATGTTCAGTGCTGTTAAGTGGCCTCATAGTATCATCCTTGTATAAATACTTTGCTTATTGAATATAATCAAAATTCTGTAAGATAATTTTTGCTTTCCTAGAAAAAAAATCTTTTTCCTAAAGTCAAGAATTACTGAAGCTAATTTCATTAAGTATCATTGGTCATGTTTTCTGATTTGGTTGCAAAGAAATACATGTTAACCTTTTTTGTTAAAATAAATGTTTAGACAGAGCCCAGTTTGTTTTTATAGTCTGTTACGAAGTACAGCTCAGCCACTGACTACAGCCTTGGGAAAGAGCATCTTTCAACCCCCAGAAGTTGTTACACTTTAGGAAAAAGTGGGAAGCTTTCAACATGGGCAATGGTTTCCACCTCATACTGGATTGCTGAGCAGGCCCTAACCACTGTCAGGACAATTTGGGTTACTGAAGATTTCATGCAATTTAACTGCAATTTCTCCCACACTCACAACCACTACATCCCTTCGGATTATCCCCAGCTAGTAGAACGCTGACTGTTCTATAATATGTAGTCTTAACATACAGCATCATCCTTAAGATCTGTCCATGGTTTGAGACCACCTTATAACTAAGATCTTGCTTACTTCAGAAATGGTGCTTCTTGCAGAGAATCTGATGTGGGCACAAGGTTTTATATAATCCATCTTAGACTATGTGCACATATTCTTTGTTTTGTTTGATATACATTAATAATTTGACTATTAAACATTCAGATGTTTCTACCTTCAGCACTTGTGAGTATTTTCTGAAGAACTTTGACCAACATTTGATCAAAATTAAATTAAGGCCATAATGTTAGCTTCTTCCTCTCGGATCTTAAGAAATATTCCAAAGAAGACATGATAGTGTTTGGTACATGATGGCATCCTTTAGATTTCCATTACTTACCATCATTGTAATCATTAACAATGTATTTGTGGAGCTCTTTCTATATACCCGTCATTATGATAAGCATTTTACATGAGCTCTTTGATTTAATGTATATTTGTTTATTCCCATTTTCTATATAATGAAACTAAGACTGGTAAAGTGATTTGCTTAAGGTTATATAGAACATGAAAGGACCAGTTTGACCAAACTCGTGTGTCAAACTGATTCCAAAACTTGAGTTCCTGATTATGGCTAGAGAGATGTGTGAAGCAATAGGTAGGGAAAGAAGATAAGTTGTATCTGGTTCAGTTGGTGAGACAGCAATAAATCTGAGGGCCAGTCTTGCTATAAGGGCAAGTAGGAAGCAAAACCAGCATAGCCCCCCAGAGCTCTTACAGACACCCTAAAATTAATTGCTAGTGTTTTTGGAGGCTTGTGTAGGAGAAGGGAGGTCATAGCCTCAAAGTGAGAGCTGACCCAGCTGCAAGGAAATTACCAGTACTGTCCACCAAGTGATGTTTACCTGCTTAGAGCAGCACAGTGATATAAGAAAACAAACCAAAGGAAACTGGGTTTTTGTAAGCAGTATACAATAATGTAGTTCTGAAGGAGAATTGGAGGTTATGTTAGATGCTGTAGTATTTTAATCAGCTAAATGCATGAAATGTCATAGGCATGTTTTCTCCCAAAGGTATTTATTCTGATAAAACATTTTAAAAGAAAGCTTTATAGCGGTTGATACACACTGCTATTTATCTTTTATTTTTAAAATTTTGTAAATGTTTATTAATTTTATTATGAATTCGTTTCCAAACAGAAGATTATCTGAAGATGTGTTCCCAGCTTATTATACTGAATTATAGTATCTAATTAGAAAATAGTGTTGTGTTTATTAAATTATGCCTAGCAGACATTTTTTACTAAAAATAATGAAGTTCACAGAGTAGTTCAGATTCTGTTCTTTTTCTAGAGCTTATTGTACCAAGTTTCCTTTTGAAGTAAGGGCCTACTTGAATTTTTTTGTTTATAGTTAGTAAAACATTGAATAACACAAACCTAGACTATGTTTAATTTTAATTTAGGAAGTGCTCTTGTTTCAAGCCATGTTATAAAAATTAGCCCCTAGTATGAGGAGGGGAAAAAACATGAATCCTTTTAGATTGGTGCTCTAATTTTAATAGACTATGGTTATTCTGAATGTCAGTTCTTACCACTGCCGTAGAGAGGGTAGCGGGTTGAAGACCTGACACGTTGTTATGCCCCTCGATACACCTGAAATCTTTTTTCTCTGATCATTTTATCTTCCTCGGTGGTTGAATGAGTGGATAGAGAAAATTCTCACATGAAGCAAATTACTAATGTTTTCCAATTAATCTAAGTGTTGGAACTTGAACTGCAGTTTTTTGGTTGGTTTTTTCAGTGTTGGGGTTTGAACATTCACAGGGCCTTGTGCTTGCTAGGCAAGTGCTCTACCACTTGAGCCACTCCTTCATCTCCCAAACCTTCGCTTGCAACTGAAATTGCTGCTTCATATCCTACTACTCATCAGATTCCATTCTCCACACATTACTCTATAAAAACCATCTAGTCTTATTAGAAGAAACAAAATCAAACTTCTTTCAGAATTACTAAATACTTTTTATTATAAAGAATAATAAAAATGAAAAGGTATTTATTGTTGATGGTTCTAAATTTAGTTGACTAGTTTCTCGTTTTTTGTTGTTTTTGTTTTATCCTTTTTATCAAATATATGAAGTTTTTCTTTTTGTTTTTACTGTTTTCCTCCTGTACCATATTTTCAAAATGTTTTACAAGTAAACTGTAAATTGCCTGGGTACTAAGCACATAATCCCCTGGCCTTGGTCATTGTTTCTGCACAAATTAGGGCAACTCGCAGATGGCCACAGTGCTGCCTGTGTCCACCGCCCGGCTGAAGGCTTTTAGTGCTCCCCCCTGCTTGCAGAGTAATGAGTTAGGGTTCCCTTCCGGCTTGATCAGACATCTTGTTTCTGCCTACTGTGGTACATTTTAAGACAAATTCTTTATTAAGGAACATTCAGTAACAAAATTGTTAACCTAAGGGCCAAAGCTTAAATCTAGTATTAGAAAATAAAATCACTGGCACTGTTATAAAGCAGCACAGAGTCATTTTGTGATTTTCCTTTGTCCAGGAGGTTTAATGAAAAGGCTTAGTAAACATGTCATTTCAAGAATCTGGTTTTGTTTGGACTGTTGTTTTGGAGATCATTCTTCTAAAGGAGCTTCTGTAAACGAGTCATTCTGGCATACTATTTCTCATTTTCAGGGATATCCCTGTGGATTTCAAGTATATAGCAGAGCCCAGCATGCACTCAATGCCTGCAGTGACTTTGTCTCCAAATGGTGAGTCAGTGCACAATGTGCTCCTAAATGAGAGCCCAAGACACAGGGTAATTGCTGGGTTCCTAAGACCTTCAGCCACTCCCTTTCAGAGGAAGTTTGTCACAGAGTAAGGAAATCTTTTCAATATTAGAAATTAGTATTGGTTTTCATGTGTGAGACACCTCACTCTCATTTTGAAAAAAATTATGAAAACGGAAAAAAGATTTACAACTAATATTGACTGAGCATCTAAGAATTTCTGGTAATCGAGTTCATTTTTTTTTAAATAGTCCTTCTAGCACAATGAGATTCAATAAATCATTTAATAAGCTCTTTTCTTTCAAAGAGATAGGAAATTTTGGTCTGATTCTCCGCAATGAAGACACCTTAGCAATTCGCTATAAAAGGTTTTCTCAAGCAAAAATAAAAAAGATAAATCTACCCAATGTTGTTTCCTATCTAATAATCCATTGCATCCAAGTACAAGTGCTGCAGATATACTGACAATATACTAATATAATTATAGCTCTACGTGAGATGTTAAAGCGACAGATCTGAAGGTTGGGGACCATTGTCTTTGAAGTGACTGTTATCTCACATAGCTACTGAAAGTGTGAAATAAGGATGAGGAGGCAAGAAAGAGTTTGCTCCTCCTTCTGAGTATCTGATTGGTGACAGTTGCCAAGTGCCTTATCATTCTTAGGAGGAGTGCAATCTAACTGGATCCTCCTTTGATAATCACTAAATTATACTTTGTTACTGTACATATACATTTCATGTAGTATTTTGTTTGTTTGTTTGTTTGTTTTGACTATATTGGGGTTTGAACTCAGAGATGAGTGCTTGCTTAAGCAGGCTTGAGCCATACCTCCAGACATGTAATGTGTTTTTAAACAAATCTTATAAATATTGTGCCCATCTTGAACAAGGCCATTTGCTCACTTGGGCAATGTTAGGACTGTTCCCTTAGTAATGTTTTAAGGCTTTAATGACTCCTAGGAGGATAAGAGCAGTATGCCCTTTTTAAAAAAAAAAAAAAAGTTTCCATAATTTTGTTAACATATGTCTCTTTTTGGTGCACTTTTATTTGATAATCCTAGGTTTTCTCACCAGAGTTAATCTTTCTTTATTTCATACTTACGACAGGTAGGTCTCTTTCTTCTCATAGTTATGTTCATAGTTCTGTTGTCTATACTTACAAATTATTCCTACTTCATGTATTTTAACTTAGTTCTGTTAACACTAAACTTGAAATTTCTCTACTTCCTTATTTTTAAAAAAGCTTTTATATGAAGAGTACTCAATGATAATAGGATTATAGAAGTAGAATCTATCACTTTAGATAAAAATACCTCTTGCCAATAACTTATTTATAACATTTTACAGATGGCATGGTGACTTTATTTTCTAATATTATAAAGTAGTTGAGAGCAAAAGAATAACTACAGTGAACATAGTTTGAATAAATAGGATTTTTTTATATTTTTCATTCTTTCTCTAAAATAACTTATTTATTGAACTTTATAGGAAAATGGCTAGCGTGCCAATCAATGGACAATCAAATCTTAATTTTTGGAGCACAAAATAGATTCAGATTAAATAAGAAAAAAATATTTAAGGGCCATATGGTAGCAGGCTATGCTTGTCAGGTGGACTTTTCACCAGACATGAGGTAAGTTTAAATCTTCTGTTCTCATATTCAAATATAATGACAATGATATAAACTGTTGTACAAATAATAACATTTCACAAACTGTGAAGAACTATGTAATCTGTTAAAATGACAAATACAGAGTCAAGAACAAGTTATGGCAATTATATTTTGCTTTTCTTTAGGTTTTTCAGTATATCTCCTATATTACTTGGGCCTATGCCCTTTAGCTACCTGACAAACCCCTATTCATATCAGCGATGCTTTTTTTCTCTTTGCTTTGCTAAGCAAAGCTATAGCTCTATATTACTATGATTAAATGTACACCAGAAGAATTCTATATCACAGTGTTGAAAGTAGCATCTTCCTAAAGCTTGTGTATGCTGAAAACGGAAATCCAGCTTTTGAATATTTCTAGGTCACACTGGATTTGTGAAGAGTGTCTTGCTAAGTCTTGCTAAGAGTGAAATTCCTCATTCATTTCCCCATTCCTTTTACATAAGTAAAAGGAATTCAGAAATCCCTGTAGCTTTATATGTTTAGCCTGGTAATAAGATCTTAGACTCCTACCTCTGATTCAGTCTTATTTGTATTCAAAGAATACTGAAGGCAAAAAATAGAAGGTGGTAAAGTTCACTGCAATGCAGCGTGTCTAATGTGTTCACTAGCTATCTGTGAAAACTGTTTCCTCTGCTTGATTTCTGAAAGTCCGGAGACTAACTGTGATCCCTCATTCATTATGGCCCCTGGGACTGCCATCTTCCCTTTTAAAAATAATTTTCTTCTCTGAGATTGGTAGTTCAGTGAGGAGGTTTTTTGTAGAAGTTCAAGTTATTGACTACTCCATATTCTGCCTTATTATTCTGAGTATTGTACAGTCGCATTGATTTTTTTATGTTACTGTGAAAAGGTAGATCCATCTCTGTTCTTCATCCTCTTTACCAGCTTCAGGTGTTTGAATAATTTGGATTTATTGTCCTTCTATCATAGCTATGTGATTTCAGGAGATGGAAATGGAAAATTGAACATTTGGGACTGGAAGACCACAAAACTCTACAGCCGATTTAAAGCTCACGATAAAGTGTGCATAGGTGCAGTGTGGCACCCACATGAGACATCTAAGGTCATCACATGCGGTTGGGATGGTCTCATTAAACTGTGGGACTAATTGGATTAGTCCTTTAACTATCTAGCATCATTTGTGATCCAATGTCATATTTAACTATATTTAATTATTCAGTGTGTTGAATGGCAACTTGATTTATAGCTCGTTTTCCTTCTATGACCTTATGAAGTTGACCCATTATTTGAAGAAAAAAAGCTTTGTAAATTTGCCTCCTGTAATTTCATTGGCAACTTCATTTTGTTCTTTATCAATGTTATTTATGCAATGAATGACCATTGGCTTTCTGTTTGACAAGTAGTTAGCAAGCAGTTTGCCCCATGATATTACTAAAAGGAATGACAGATGACCCTCTTTGGGGGTCAAGAAAGACCCTTCCAAAGGAGGTCCTAGAGGAAGTAGTAGAATTAATGACTCAGAAAGGCACCATTTACTTGCCGGTTCAACCTTAAGGGCAGTAAAGAACAGGGATGATATAATTTAATTTATAATGAGAATATCCACAATTGCCATTCCCATTATTTTTGGTAGGTCAGGTTCTAATTTTTTTGGCTTCATGAGTTCCAATTTTTATGACATACATTGTATATTTTTAGTTGCAAATCAGTAACCTTTGACTGCAGCATTCCTCTAATAATAATTAAACAATGTAAAATTAAAACTCAGTCCAGAATTCTTTCCTTGACTTTCTTCCTGACCAGTAAAGACAGGAAACAAAGAATTACATTATTTCTGAAGATGGAACTCAAGAGAATGAGCCAAGGCTTTGAATTTTATTGATAAGTCACTGTTAATAAGAACCTGGCTATACTCTCAAAAATCAGGAACTCCTACGTCATTGCTTCACCAAGGTTGCTACTGAAAACTTCCTCATAGAAGCCAGGGTTTGAAGGCATAGTTCCAAAACGTCAACTTGTAATTTCTTGGAAGTCCTGGGTTTTATTTTTAAATTAATCTGATTATTTCTTGTAAATACAAACAACTTTTTACGACTGTAAAAAATGAACCTTCTTTCCAGATCTTAGGAAACAATTGACACTAAAGGAAAATGTCTAGAGTTCCCCAGTTTGAGAAGCAGTGACCATGGTAAAAACTAATAATAATAATAATTTTAAAACTTCAGATTATGAAATCAAGACAGCCTCTTGAATATAGTAGCAAATAGCACTTTAGTTTGACAAGCCATTTCTCCTGCTTTATAAGTCTATATTAGATGTTTGAATGTGGTTTGAAATATTTCAGTACCATGCTGAAAAACATTGGTTGATAACTACTCAGAGTACTGTCTTGGAGAGCAAAGTCATGTTGAATGTTGATAACCTACAAGCATTAAGCTCTGAGTCTTGTGCTATTTAGCCGTACAGGCTCCTTGCCCTGTGGGATCTTCCGTCTTTAAAATTTTACCTTTAAAAAGGCCTGGTGAGTTAGGCCTTGTAGCCACTTATAAAGCTATTTCAAAGAACACAGGAAAAGAATAAAAGTAAACATGCATGGTTTTGAAACACAGGCACTCAAAGAAATAGTTGTACTGCCTAGCTCCTGCCACTTCTATGCCTGCCAGAAAGGGTGGCATGAAAGAGGAAAGAATTCCGACAATACCTTTCTTTAGTCCCAACCACTGGCTTTTAACAACTGTGAATTTTTAAATGCAATGGGACAAAAAGAATCCTACATGTAAGCTATTATTCAGCACCAGTGTTGTATATGTTATGAATCATTTCTAAATCTGAATTTATTTTATTGTGTTTTTGACTGTTTCTAAGCTAAGTAGCTATATATAAAAGTTTCCTCTTTTTTTAAAAGATCCTATTTTTGAATAAAGCATTTTTTATATAAAATCTTGTTGGAATGTTTATTATAAACTTTCTTTTAAGTCATAAGTCTATTGAGACACCAAATCAAACCATTTACAGACTTAAATGGATCCTATGGAAAGAAATGATGATTTAGAGGTGGGTGTGACATGTTTTGTTATGTCAGTGGGTTTATTGTAATTAAATGGTAAAATACAAGACAATACTCCCAAAGCATTTGGTGATGCACTAAAGCCGTAGTTACTACCATTTTAGAGTACATAATTAATTGGGGCTCTTTTCTAACATAAAAACATCCTAGGATTATATTGTTACTGGATATAAGCGGTTACCATCTGGCTCCTCTTCTCATTGCCACCTTCTTGTCACACCCATGACAAACTTCCTTTCTAAAAGTTAGAGTGAAAGTGATACTTTAGTGTAAGATTTAATTGAATTCATTTGTTTTGTTTTGTTTTTAATTTGGGGAGTTACTAAGCATGGAACTCAGGGCCTCACACTTGCTAAACAAGCACTGTACAGGCCCAGCGCTTTTGCTTTTTGTTTATTTTTCAGACAGGTTCTCTAACTTTGCCTAGCCAGACCATGATCCTCCTACCTCCGCTTCCCAAGTAACTGGGATTACAGGTGTGCACCACCATGCCCAGCCCTTAATTGAATGAATATTTAAATATTGTAACATAAGCTAGGAATATTTTATCCTCAATAGCCAGTGTTAAGATAAAGAACAGAGAGTAGTGTCAAACAGGCTTATTCCTAGGTAGAAACAGAAAGTGGTTCTGAGCACACATTGTGGGACTGGCTGATACTGTTAGCATGTTTATAAACTACCTAAAAGAAAACTGACAGTAACCCTTGAATGGCAGCTTTAAAAATCACAGCACCAGCAATAATTGCAGAGGCTCCTGAAGGTCAGCATGGATCGAACTACCTTACAGAATCACCTAAGGATTTGGTGCTTACCAACGTGTAAGATATAAACAGTAGAAAGTAGTGGATAGTTCGGAGAGCCATAATGAATTCCAGTTTGGGGAAAGAAACATGAATTGGCATCCAGGTCCCAGTGTCCATCAGTAGCCTTGAATGTGGGTCTCAACATGAGATGGGGAATACATCCGTATTTCCTCCAAGGTGCATGTTCACATTTTGACATCTGACTAAAATCAGCAATATGTCATGGTTTAATTGGCAGCATTCATTGTTTCTTAGTGGATCATAAAAAATTGACGAAATGCAGTATAAATAAAGCAAGTATTACAGGTGCTTGGTAAAGAAATAATCCAGTGAAAGGAAGGTGTCTACAATAATGGTTTGCTAAAAATTTGTGTTATTAAATGCACATTTGATCAGTGGGTAAAGAAACAGAATGTACTAACAAAATATTGCACTTAAGAGATTGCAATTATTAGAGAAATACACAATTATTATATCTAATTCTGGCCTCCCAAGTAAAAGTCAAAACTTTTGGCAAGATTGCACTAAAGATGAGAATGACTGAGGTGGAATCCCAAATTTATCTTGGGCATTGAGAAATTTAGACTCTTTGGAATAGTTAAAAATCAAAGAAAAACTAGTCAAAAATACATCTGCATACAGATGTGTGCATATATATTATATACTGATAAATACACCTTCCATTTGCACAGTCACTTCAATAATTGTGGAAACAACTTTTTCAACCTAAACACTACAACTTTATCTGGAACTTCAAGAAAAAGAAGTGACAGACTTGCAGCTAGAGCCCTTGGAATGGCTTCGTTTTTAGTGACAGTGAACCGAGATAGCTCCTTTGATTCCACAGCATCCTACACCTGCATAGCTGTCTTCAAATGACGTTTTTAGCTCCACAGTCCCTATTTTTCAACCTGCAGCATTTTAGATCTGAGGAACTAACTCAGATCTCAAGCATTTTTAAATGTTATGTTCCAGTACACTGCTGTGCAATAGAAATACATGGGTCACATATGTAATTTTAGCTTTGCTAATAGGTTAACAAAATGGGGGACTAATCTTGATGTATTTTATTTAAATAATATACCCAAATTTTTATTTCAACATATCCTCAATTTTAAAAATTAATATTACACCCTTTTTTCATCCTGAGACTTAGATCTGACAGCACAGCAATCTCAATTCAGATACTGAATTTTCATCAAAAAATTTTCTTTGATTCAGAGTAGATTTACCTACCAAGTTGTTCCAAGCGCACTTAAAGTGTTTTCCAAGAACTGAATCAAATTTTTTAATTTTAGTAAGTGAAAAGTAGGCATCATTTAAAATTCAGTTCCTGGACTGGGGTTGGAATTCAGTGGAAAAGTACATGCTTAGTATGTTCAATTCCCAGCACCCCCAAAATTTAAAAATTTAAAAATTCAGGTCCTCAGCCACATTTTAAGTGCTCGATATCTTGTCTCTGCTGGCTACCATAGTGCACAGTATGGTCCTGCTTCTACTTTTTATGTAAGAATGGTTCAGATATTCAATTTCAAATAGTTCCAATAAGGAATTTAAATGTTTATATTTTAGTGTGCTATATTTTGGGTAGTTTCCTCGGCTCTGTTGTCCAGTTCGCCTCTGGGTCTCCAGCTGTGCCTAATCTGCTGTCTAATCCAGATTAAATTTCTCATTTCAGCAACTTTTCCTTTTCTAAGAGGTCTATTTGTACTTCCTTGTCCTTTTTCATAGTGTCTTGTTTTCTTAAGTTTCTGTGTAGTCTTTTTGCCTTCAGTCTTGGTAAACAGTGTATATTATACTTTCTTTAAGAAGGTTACGCAAGAGCTGGTGGAGCAGCTTGAGTGGCAGAGCACCTGCATAGCAACTGTGAGGGCCTGAGTTCAAACACCAGTACCACCAAAAAAACTATTGCTCAGTTACTGCAAGTACTTGGGCTGAAAATTCCAGTGTTTATCGTGTCTGCTAACTCTGGATCTCATAGCCCATCATTTCCCTATGTAGTTTTATTAGGAGCTCATCTTACGTGGGTCTTATTTTTCTGAGAAAATTCTCTGGATTCTAGGTCGATGACAAATCCCTTCAGAGTGGTTTTGTATCTGCTTCTGCCATGTACCTCTGCAGTGTCACCCCATACAACCAGGTTTTTATCAGTTTCTCAGCTTATGGTTTTGCTTACCAGGTGCTTAAGATAAGTTTAGCTACCAAACTACTTTCATGGTCCTGAAGTTACAGTTTCTCATGAAAAACTTTTATTTGCACTCAGATACAGCAGAGATTAAGCTTCCTTGTGCTGGTGGGTGTGAAGGTTTTTGGTCATTTTCTCATTGAGGTCATAGCCCTCTCAGGGTCTGATCCCCCAACACACACGCCAGGCTTTATCACTTATGCTCTCTCCCTCTAGCCATTACTGTTACACTGAAGTCCTAGGGCAACTGCACTGTAAGTTCCTGCTCTGCCTCTCGCTCAAGGCTCCCTCTGGGCTTTTTGTGTCTGAAGATTTTCCTTTCTCAGACATCCAGCTATATACACACATGACACAAATACAGTAAGTCCCCCTTATTTACAGATTAATTATATGTTTTTGACTAAGTGCAGTCAAAACAATGATAATAAATCAGAAGAAATTTCAAAAATAAAAATCTTCAATTTCCATGTGTACTACGCAGCTCAGTTGTGGAAAAGCTCAGCCAGTCCTATGTTATCAGTTGTGTTTAAATCATGATCTGCTGAGAGTTTCCCTGGCCTTAGTTTTTTGCAAATACGCTTCCTCAAAGCAAATGTTACCAAAAAAGCAAGATAAACATTACGACAGTCTTCCCAAGCCAAAAGGGGCATGTTATGTGTTTAAGTGATAAAGTGAAAATTTGAGATTTATTCCTAGGCATGTCTTTAGTGGAAGTTGGGCTGTGTTATGGGAAAAATGAATCAGCATCACAATACAGCACTGAACTCTGTGCACCCTGAGCATCTGTGGTTTTTCCTCAGTGGTGGTCTCCTTGGAGCCATAGACCTACGGATACCAAGGGTCTATGTACACACATATACACATACATACATGTACACATACACACATATACACATACATACACACATGTACACATATACACGTACATATACACACATGTACATATACAGAAGGGTTTTTGGAGATACATATAGTTGTATTTAGTATATTTAGATATTGTCATGTTGGAACAGTCTAAAGGCATAGAAGTATAAACTAGTATAGTCTATGAACCTACATTCTGTTTTTTAGAACCATGAGTTTAGATATGTGATCAATTCAAAAACATACTTTTCCTAAGGATACCTCTCTTACTAACAAAAAAATTATCATGATGGATTCTTCTTATCTGACCTTTTTCCTTATTCATGAGCACATCATTTGGATTCTTGTGTATTTATCCTAAGACTTCTGTTAATATCATGTACCCATTCAGGCTGCTATAATAAAATGCCTGCAGTTGGACAAGTTACAAACAAATTTGTTTCTCATAGTCCCAGAAGCTGGGATGTCCAAGATCAAGGTACCAGCAGATTCAGTGTCTCATGAGGGCTGGTTCTCTGCTTCAAAGATAGTACCTTCTTACTGCTTCCTCACATAGTGGAAGGGGAAACAAGTTCCTTCTGGCCTTTTATAAGAGCATGAATCCATTCACAAAGATTCTGCTCTTATGCCCAGTCACTTCCCAAAGGCCTCAACTCTTAATAATATTGGAGATGAGAGTTTAACATAAGACGTTTAGAAGGACATTCAGATTCTAACAGCACACTGATCAAGAAGTTATCCTATCATTGTCTATGCCTCACCTACTCACGAGTTCAAAACAATGAGATGTTCAAGGTAGGAGAAACTTTAGAAATTAAATAGTCAACGTAAGAGAAGAAAATAGGCCAAGAGAGGTGATGACCCTTGTTTGATAGAATGCAGCCAGTTGACACCAGTGTCAAGATCTCTGTATATCCTGCCTCCTCAAAATGTCACTTGTATTTGCTTAAAACCGTTGGATTTGTGTCATAATTTTTTTTTGAGATAAAGTCCCACTATGTTGCTCAGGCTGGCCTCAAACTCATGATCCTCCTGCCTCAGCCTCCTGAGTAGCTAGGATTGCAAATATGTGCCACCACATCCAACTACTTATATCAGTTTTTTTGTCCTCTGACTACCTCTGAATTAGGCAGTTTTTTAAAAAATAGCTATTTAGATTATGTTTTTTCATCCTTTAGTAAAATAGAACTTATATCTGAAGACATTATTCTGGCCCTATCACTTTCTCTGTGTCCACAGGGGCGTTTTCTTGGCTCCTACTTAAGTCTTAGAATACCTTCCCACACCTTGATTTTACTCTTTCAACTACTGTATTTATTATCCATTTTATCCAAGATGCCCCACCACTGATGAATGGATTAAGAAAATGTGGTATCTATACACAATGGAATTTTATGCAGCCATGAAGAAGAATGAAATGTTATCATTCGTAGGTAAATGGATGGACTTGGAGAACATCATTCTAAGTGAGGTTAGCCTGCCCCAAAAGACCAAAAATCGTATGTTCTCCCTCATATGCGGACATTAGATCAAATGCAAACACAACAAGGGGATTGGACTTTGATCACATGATAAAGCAAGAGCACACAAGGAAGGTATGAAGATAGGTAAGACACCCAAAAAACTAGATAGCATTTGTTGCCCTCAACACAGAGAAACTAAAGCAGATACTTTAAAACAACTGAGGCCAATAGGAGAAGGGGACCAGGAACTAGAGAAAAGATTAGTTCGAGAAGAATTAACTTACAAGGTAACACACATGTACAGGAAAGCAATGCAAATCAACTCCCTGTATAGCTAGCCTTATCTCAACTAGCAAAAGCCCTTGGTCCTTCCTATTATTGCTTATACTCTCTTCAACAAAATTAGAGATAAGGGCAGAATAGTTTCTGCCTGATAGCAAGGGGTAAGAAGGGGTAAGGGAGGAGCGGGGGGAAGGGGGGAGAAATGACCCAAACATTGTATGCACATATGAATAAAATAAAAATTAAAAAAAATACCAATCCCTACCCTGTTTCAAATAGCCTCATACCATCTTAATTTCCTTCTCTCATAAAATAAGAATTATTCTCTGTGCTACTATGAGTTGTATATACTGAATTTTCTTTTACATAATGACTCAAAAAGATTATTTCTTGGGAATTGATACAAGAAAGGACAATAATAAGAAAGGAAGACTAAGGTTTAATATTCCAAGAATAAGAGCTACCTATTATTAATTAAGCCTCCAATTATTATTGTATTTCTTTAATTCAGTCATGACATAGCTCTCAATTCTCTAAGGTCAAGAAGATCGCCAGGTTAGCATCTTTTAATCAGAGATGGGGACTACCATATGCAGCATAATAAATAACTATGTAAAGAAAAAGACATATTGTGTCCAAATTTAAGTTAACGAATGAAAGACATCTGTCCCTCTAATTTCCAAAGGTGTTTTTAATGCCAGAGAAAACTTCAATAGCAAACGATTTTGAAATTTTATAGGAAAATTCAATGTGAAAGAGCATTTTAGATTTATATTCAACAAATATTTACTGAGCACCTTTTGTCTAAGCAGCTTTCGTGGTAGAAACTAGGGCTACAGACATGGGCCCTTACCCTCATGGAGCTTACAGTCTGCTTCTAAAGTCAGGCATGCAGCAGATACATTAAAACATATGGAGGAGAGTAAGAGGCCATTGGGGAGT
Source organism: Castor canadensis (assembly GCF_047511655.1). NCBI lineage: Eukaryota > Metazoa > Chordata > Mammalia > Rodentia > Castoridae > Castor > Castor canadensis. The sequence continues at coordinate 52,372,272 of NC_133386.1, read as the reverse complement.
TACTGCTGGAGGCCTTAAGTAGGTGGGTCCCTGAGCAAATGACATTGGATCTGACTTCAAATATTTTCTTACAACAATAATTAATATCTTATTTCTATTGATATATAATTGTGGTCTCTTATTAATGTTATAGATCCCACTTGGATATTTGCTTCTTGTCTATGCCCGCCCAGAGGTGTGTAATGATCTCCCCAATATCCAACAACAAATAAGGCAGAAGACAAAGCAGCTAGAATAGAAGCCAGATGCAGTGCTGAGTCAGGCTCCTGGAGGCTGCCTGCTGTACTGTGCATTGGCTTGTAACTGTCCATGGGGTTTACATTAATATTCCATTACTCCATCATGGGGAAGTCAAGGCATCCTGTGACAGGGGCTGCACTGGAAGAGGACAACTGGGGAACTCAGAACAATAGCCATTTACCAAAAACTATCCCTCTACTGCTGAGTTTTGCTTATTCATTTTGTTTTGTATATGTACAAAGTATTTAAAGGGACATACTTTTTCAAATTAATGAATAAAATTATACATATTATAGTGTACAACAAGACATTTTGGTATATGTGAACATTGTAAAATGACTAAATCATGCTAATTAACATCTTTACCTTACATACTTATCTTTGGATCTTTTATTTTTGGTGAGAACATTTGAAATCTGTTCTCAGCAATTTTCAAGTATACAATACATTGTTATTAACTATAATCAACATGTTGTACAGCAGATGTCTTCAACTGATACATATTGATTGGCTATCAGTGCTGTATATATTTGGCTTCCCTATTAAAATAATCCAAAGTGGAATTCAAATTTGGCCCAAAAAATACCTTATTTCTATCTTATTATACAAAGCAAATCACTAAAAAAAGTTACAATACTTTATATGAGAGAATATGAAATTGCTGGTTTTAGAAAACATTAGTTTTGATGCACCAAGAGTTAGAGGGCAAGAGGGGTGGAGGGGAAAGAGAGGGGGCAGGGGCAGGGGGGAGAGATGGCCCAACCAATGTATGCACACAAATAATAAAAAAAAAAAAAGAGCTAGAGGGCTGGCAGTGTGGCTCAGTTGGTAGGGTGTCTGCTTAGCAAAGTGTGAAGCCCTGAGTTCAAACCCCAATGCTGCCAAAAAAAATTGCACTGAATTAATATTTTTGCATATAGTTCTACACATAAAACATGACGTTAAGCCTACTTGATTTTCTCTAGAACAGAAACATAAAAATTATTTTAAATTTGTTTAAAATCTCCCAATTAAGGTGGTTTTAAAAATTTGAATCTCTAGGTCATGATTTCATATAAGCAAGGTTCAAACACATCCTTCAATATAAATAAAAGGAAGATATTTGAACATAAGAGGAAGTATATTATTGAATTCACAAAGTGCCAACAATTGAATGGTCTAAAAAGGATTATGTTACTATTTAAAAAGCAAACATAAAAGAGCTGAGATGTAGCTCAGCGGGAGAGCACTTGCCTCATATGCACAAAACCCTGGGTTTGATCCTCAGCACCACAAACAAACAAACAAACAAAAAACAAAAAGCAAACATAAATTTATCATCAGCAAAAAAGGACAATGACCTGAATTGAGCCTGGCGGTACTGTTGCATTGTCAAGTAGAATCATCTATTTAAATAAGGCTTCAATAGCAAAATATGAGCCTGGCTTTCTAGTTTAATCCAAGCTTTGCAAATTCAAACATTTAATACCTAAGACATTCAAATCTTGGACTGCATTTACTGGATCTTATAACCAAGGCAGAAATGCTTACATGAATAACAATTGGACTAAACACAGTAAATTCATGCATTTACTTTTATTCTACCCTGATGTAAATTTTAGTGGACCTTCAGTCAGTTTGATTTTCCCTGGCTCTCTTCATGTGAACATGTCAAATAGTTACAAATATTTACATGATAACCTACTTTGATGGCATCAATACAATCACAATGGAAGATAGGAAGAGGAGAATTGTTTTTCTTTGACTTTCACCTCAAATTCTGACATAAAGTCTGCTAAAAGTCAGCTTCTGAATCTCTCATTTTCAAATTCCTTTCACCTAAAAAGTGAAGGTCTTTTTAATCATTTGATAAGAACATTATTAAATTTGTATTTTCAGAATCATTTATGAAACACTACTCTGGTAAAAGTTAATAAAGAGATATATATCACAGATACATCTTAACTCACTTATATGCAGATCAAAGACAAGTTTTAAGCAGAGGAGAATCACTCTGAAGTTCTAAGTGAAACTCCTGTCTAAAATCCAAGAGAAAAGTACCAAGCATAGGGACAAGCCAGAGCAAGTGTCCCTCCCAGGCCTTGTGGCCTAACTGCATCAACAAAGTAGTTGAGTTCCTGTGTTTCTTCAGTAGGCCTTCGCTTAACAAGATAATTTTAATTATGTAGATGGGTCAAGTTAAGCAAACCTGTATGCTACAGAATTATCCCAAATCTCAGGTCTAATTTAAGTATACTTGTAATCCCCCCATCCACGGACATACACACTTTTACTAGTAGGGATGCAAAAAGTACCCTTCCAAGGAAACATTTTCCCTTGGTGATGGCTACGGTGGCTGCACAGTGGTAGGGGCTGGGCATGGCCTTTGTGGGGTGTGACAGACTAAAGTGTAGACTCCTGTGCCACCATCTACTAGTTATCTCAATAAATATGACCTCTACTTGTAATCTCAATAAATATGAATGCTCAGAGTTTCCTTACCACCTGTAGGGAAAATTACACTTCCTTGTTGAGTTGTTGAATTAGGGATAATTTATGCAGAGTGCCTGGCACATCGTGAGCTCTGGATAAATAGTAACTTGGTTTTGTTTGTTGTATTTTGTTTGTGATGTTTTTGCTTTTGTGTTTGCTCTGGTGGTGATGGTTACTGTTCATTCCTTACTAGAGAATTTTGTGTTGCCTATTCTCTACAAGCAAACACCAGTGCTGTAGTAGCCTGGCCCTCCTCTCATAGTCTACATAAGTATTTCTCCACGGTGGGTGGTTTTGCCCCATATGGGACATTTGGTACTGTCTACAAATATATCTAATTATTACAACTTGGAGAGTGGGGTTGTTGCTCCTGCCTTCTAGCAGGTAGAGGCCAGAAATACTACTAAACATCCTACAATACACAGAATGGCCATCCAAACTCAAATGACAATGGTACTGAGTTTAAGAAATCCTGGCCTTCTTTATCATGAGAAAAATAGTTAATTCTCATGGCAGAGAAACCATAGCAACCATCAGAATATTCATCATGAGTTTCAAACTACCCATGAAAAGAAATAAGTATGAACAACCATTGAACAGGCTGCCTAGTAGGTGGGTATGGGTGGGTGTGTTTGTGATTTATTTTTTAACAGTACATCCATTCTTGCTTCAGATAAACATAGTGTGATGAAGTCAACGTTCTACACCATCAATTTGGAATAAATGGCTAACTTGCCTTATTCAAAATAGCTTTCAGTAATGTCAGAAATCTTTAATTCCAGGAATTAAAAATCTTGATATGACTGTGTACATATCTAACAGTTCATCAGACTGGACACTTAAGACTAGATTCACTCCATACCTTAGTATAAGAATATTTACTAATGTATATATTTCAGCGTATAAAATTTTTATGAAAAAAATAGTTGTGATATAATCCAAACAAAACTGAACATTCGTTTTGCTTTGGAGACAAGGCCATACAAAACAACTATGTAAAAGCACCTGAGAGTGGATTATGAACCCTCTGCACAGGCGGAAGATCTATGGACCTCGGAGGAAATGAACTCCCATTTCTAATCACATGTATCCAAGCTGGTCTTCTCAGCCCAGCAACTTTTACTGGTGTACTATGAATTTTAAAATCAAAACCTCATTTATATTTTTTAAAAAATCAACACAGCTATTTCAGAAATTCTGTTTTCTTTTGAACTCAAGTTAGTAAAATTATCCCATCCTAATATGTGTTGGCTTATCACATGAGGAATGATATTTTCAAACCATTATAAGAAACAAAAGCCAATCCAGGGAATGTGTGAGGGTAGAAGCAAGTTTAAAAAAAAAAAACTGGGGGAAGGGATAAAGTATAGCAATAATCAGTTCTCTACTCCCTCCCCTAGTTTTTCCAACAAACAATGTACAGTTTTCGTACTCTCTAAGAATGTAAAAAATGCCCCAAATGCATAATCTACAATAAGATAATAATTTGATTTATTTTTATGCCACTTAGTTTATGCAAAATAGAAATTTCAAAAATTATTCCCAGGAAAGTCTACTCCTGTAAATAGGAATCCTTGAAATCATTTCACTATTGAGAACCTACATATTCTTTATAAGTTTAAAAATGTAAAAAAGAATTGCACCCAAAAGGTGAGACAGGAAGACTGCACACTGAAACTAGCCTGAGTATAGAGCAAGTTCCAGGCCAACCTACATAGTGTACACACATACATAGTACACACTACATAGTGTGACCTCAAAAAAAAAGTAGAAAAACAAGGGGAGGAAGGAAGGAAGAAAGGAAGGGAATGGATGGATGGAGGAAGTAGGGAGGGAGGGAGGGGGAATGGAAGGAGAGAATGAAGGGAGGAAGGAGAAAATGGAGGGAGGGAATGGGGAAGAGGAGAGGAGGGAGGGAAAGAGGGAGGGAGTGGGAGGTGAGAAGGGAAAGAAAAGGAAAAGAAAGAAAGAGTGGAACCACTAAACTCTATGTAGCAATCTTAGGAAGGGGAAGCCACTGGAAGTAAACTGGCAGTAAAGAAATCTGCACTTAACAGGTGAGATAGCATGTTAAAAAAGACTTGACAGTGTGGGCAAGTCATGCTTGAAGGCGAAGAGGCAACAGCAAAGATGTGTGGATTCTGCTTTGTGCTTAGTTTCATGAGAAATGAAGGAGATTTAAGCTGAGAATGAAAAGAATGTTGAATCAAAGCTCTTGATAGTTTTTTAAACCTAGTGACAGGATTTGGTGTCTGAGTTCTCAGAAACTAGAACGAATAGTTCTTACAAAGCCACAGCCAGGCTTCAGTAGAGGCTGAGAAAAAATGATTGAAATCCACAAGGTTGTAAAGAATGCCACTGACAAGGTGGGGGAGCAAACTCTGTGAAGAAGTGAGTTAAAGTCAAATGAGAGACCCAGTTTTAAATAGTGGATAATGAACTTAAGAATCTCACCAGCCTAGTAAAAATGGATAACTTTTGTAATTTCATTTTAATGTTGGACTATAGATACATAATGAATTTTAGGGAAGACTGGATGAATAGGGAATTACTCTCCACTGACAGTACAGGACATGCCCACTCTGTCAAAGGCAAAAGGCAAAGAGCCTGAGTCTGGGCACATGGGATTGACTGTGTTCATCCCTTCCTCAAGTATTAACTGTGCCCCTGTCACACATCAAGCATTGCATAGACAATGCAATCCCTATCCAGCAGACAACAGGCTGGAGGCAGCTGGAGGAATGAACCCACAATGGGAAGAGTGGACGCACCCCATCTGCAAATCCTGCCTTGTGTTCTTGGTAAGGGCCTGGACCCTATTTCCATCTCGTATTCACCCAGCTCAAAGTATAGCAGCTACTAGCGTTGAACATGTCTTTCTTCAGGAATTGCTGAGGTTTTGATAAATCTTTATAACTGTGGAAAAGCCTGAAGTCCCTCTGCTCCAGCTCTTTGAGGACGCTGTACCAGAACCGCACGACACTGTTATCACTGCCACTGACTTCAAACCCCGGCCAGTGGAGATGGATCTCAAAGATGAGCTGTCCAATTTGTTCAAGGACATCTTCCACAATAAGGTTTTCCAGAACTTTCCATTCTGCACTTTCCAGATCTGCCTTGAGAACATCAATCTGCAACAAAGCAATGACATGAGATTGCAGATTTGATAAATCACTGTTAAATATGTCTTCATACCAGGATTCTCACACTGTAACCATCTCCCAAGGCAGCAGAAATTTTTAAATTTCAGAATTGGAGGTCATCATCCAGTGGCTGTATAGGACATAAATTTTCACCCTTACTTTATACCAAGTGTTAATAACATACAAATAATGAGACTTCCACCAGGCAGGTAGAAGTCGTAGCAGCCTCTCTTGTTTTCTGCCCAAAGTGAATGGAGTCCAACGAGGAGGAGCACATGCACGGAGCTCAGAGCCTACAGCCTTTCTCCACAAGCTGGTTGCCACTCCGAGGAACCCAGCCAAGTCCTGGGAATGATGGCTATGGGGAGAGACTGATAGAGGGCCTTCTCACAAGCCTCACCCTCTCTCCAACTTCGTAAGGACTGGAAACCAAAGAAGAGTTCTTAGGTTTCTGAATATTGGATTCTAGAAAATTATTACCCCATATTTCTTTTTTAAAAAAATATATACCAGTATAACATTCTTAAAAAGATGGCTGGAGGTATGGCTCAAGTGTTAGAGTGCCTGTCTTGCAAGTCAAAGCCCTGAGTTCAAGTCCCATACCACCCAGAAAGAAAGGAAGAAAGAGCCTTACTCATTTAATGAATATAAGTCTATATCCCAGGTGAGATGGAAAGAAAGAAGGAAACAGAATGGAAAAAGGTATTTTGCAATTACTCAGGTTATGAGAATCAGCTCATTTCTGCTGGCTTTTCACAAATCCATTAGAGTAACAGAAACTCAATACCTTCAGAAGCAATAAAAGCAGGGCTGGGGGTGTGGCTCAATGGTGGCACAATTGTCTAGCATGCATGAAGCCCTAGGGTCAATCATTTCCAGTACCATTAAAAAAAAAAAACTTAAAAACAAAAAAAAGGCAATGAAAGCTAATCCCAAACTGAGTGCTTCTTCCTTTTACAATATCCATCTAATTCCATCTCAATGATACTGCAATGGTGATTCTGTTAGTATCACTCAGACTCAGTGAGTAACCCACCCGAGTCACACAGCAGGAGACACCATAATGAAATCTAACAGGAGTCTGTCTATGGTAGCCTTGTGGTAAACCACAAGAGGGAAAATGGTAACTCAGAGTTCTGAAGAGAGTTTGGTCTTGGAAGATAAGATGCTACTTGGAGAGTGAACATGGGTTAGTGAGTGAGGTCCTGTCATCGGTATCACTGCATAACATTTGCACTTTTCAAGTGATCATTTTACCACACAAATTAAAGCTGACAGCATTCAGACAGAGATTGGGATAGTTGGAATGGAAGGAAATACTGCAAATGAACAAAGGCTATAGAAGTAACCACAGGACTTTCGCCCTTCAGAAAAGTCATTAATATCCTGCCCTACAGAAGTGAAAAAGTCTTTGCTGGCTTAGAAAGAGGGATAAACACCAAGACTGATTCTGCCCAGCCTCTCCTCTCAGTGCATGCCTGTTGAATCCGAGGATGAACTGTGAGGCCCCCAGTGTCTGGGAAGAATCCCTTGTATGATTTCAGAGTTGGATGGAGCAGAAGGGTGCATAGAATTTACATATAATTGCTCCAAGAAAATGGGGTTTGTGTAATGGCCTGAGACACTATGGAAATGGTTTCACATTCTTGCATTGGATAGTACCTTCCTGATCCACCAAGGAAAGAGTGAGTGACAATCTCAAGAGCACTGAGAGACCTTAGGAAAGAGCAGATGTTTGTAAACTAGCTTGTGGATCAATGGTTCCAAAATCAAAGAGAAAAAATAAAAGAGAAAAAGCTTTCTTTATGAAAGTAACCTAGCAAAGGCAGGTCCCATGGGAACATACACCAGGCTAAATTGATTCTTGTGAGTTGGACATAGGGAATTAATTCACTCCTTTTTTCCTATCTCAGCTGCCCTGGCACTTCCACAACTTTGTTTAATCTTGGTGGTTTTAAATATAATGCTCTTGGACTAAGGATAATTAAGCTGCTAAAGAAATATTTAATCAAAATTTCACAAAATGTTCTAATTGGTACAGAATACATCTAAAACTCTAAATCAGCATTTGTTCAGAGAGGTAAAACAAGTCCTGTCGGGGGTTGGTACCAGTGGGAAGGAGGAGGATAGAAGGAAAGGATGTAGGAGGGTGAATATGGTGGGTGGATTATGTATTCATGTATGAAAATGGAAAAATGAGACCTGCTGAAACTATTCTAAGAATGGGAAGACAGGGATAAAGGAGAATGATGGAGGGGGTTAATTTAACTATGATATATTATATTGTAAGCCTTTTTGTAAATGTCACAATTGTACCCCCTGTACACAATAATATGATAGTAAAATTTTTTTAAAGTATCATCATTTGTTATATCAATTCACATGGCAAAGAATTTCTTAGGCTCCTTATAGATTTATTTTCGTCATAGTTTTCTGTAAGTTTTCAATGATGAGTGACATCAATAAATCAAAGTATTAAAGAGACAGGGTAGAGTCGGGGATGTAGCTCAGTAGTAGAGCAATTGCTTAGCAAACCTGAGGCCCTGGGTTCAATCCCCTAAACAAAAAGAAAAAAAAGGACAGGGTAAATTTAATTAGGTTAAAACTAAAAACTATACTTCCGTGGAATAAAGGAATATACGTTATATAGTTTTTTCCAAATATATTTTAAAAATAAATGATCAATCAGATCATTTGATCAATGAGCAACTAGAGGACAATCAACTTATTAAGCTAAATTATAGCAAATACATGTTTGCTTAGAAAGTCAATTTTTATTTACATAAAGCAAATCTATTTTAAAGAGCAAAAAATATTTTGAAAAATGACAACACATCCACATCCACGCTTTTTGATTCTAGTGACTGAAAATCTCCCACATCAATCAGAATTGTATAGGTTGACCTGAATCATTCAGCCTATGGATGGTGTGACAATTTGTCAACCATAAGCTCTTCCCTGACTTCTGACCTGACAACATAAATAGCCAAAATGTGGTGAATAAAACATGCTTTTCTCTCCCATTGTACATTTTCTACTTTTTCTATTTCAGACTGTTCTATTACCATTACTATTTTGCAAGTGTAACTTCCAATATCACTGCATAATGTATCCAATATTATTGTTATTATAAAGCACTAAACATCTCTGAATATGATATGCCACTTTTAAGATTCTAATATCAGCCTTCGATAATTATGGCACTAAAAAAATCGTGCAAATGACTATATTGTATAACTCCTTGTAAACTCTGGAATAAGTGAAGACCTATATCTGTGGGCAGAAAAGTCTTACACCATCACTGGGCATAATTTCAAAAGTAATACAGGGTGGTTCTATCAAATATTATCTGCTTCTCCTTGTACCAGGGATGCCAATAAGTTGCCTTTCATGAAATTTTTTGAAGAAATGAGACTTTTAATGTTAGCTGGATTAAGATGCGATGCCTTTTGGCTGCTTCCTCATCAGTGGCACAAGTTTATCCCTGTGACCATTCACCTAGATCTGCAGGCTGAGATAAAAGGGGAGAAAGAGGGTTGGGTGTTTGAGCAAGTTTTCTAGAGCTGCCGCATCAAAGTACCACAGACTTAAACAACAGTAATGTCTTTTCTCACAGTTGCAAAGTCTAGAAGTCCAAGATTTCTCCCTGAGGGAGAAACTCTTCATGCCGCTCTCCTAGCTTTGGATGGTTTCTGGCAATTGTTAGCATTTCTTGGCTTCTGTGTCATCTGATCTCTGCCTCCATCATCATGTGTTGTTCTCTATGTGTCTGTGTCCAAATTTCCCTTTTTATAATGGCATCAGCTATATTGGATTAGAGCCCAGTGTGTTCCATTTTTACTTCATTTTAAGTAAATACATTTGTTATGATTGTATTTCAAGTAAGGCCACTTGAGGTACTGGGTTTGGACTTCAACATATTAGTGGGGGAGGTGGCACAATAACAATAGTCAAGCAGCCATCACAATAGAGCTTTTTCAAGGCAATGTGTGTTCAGGAGCCAATTCCCAGAGCCAGTGCTTAGAAAAAGGCCGGCAACTATCTGAGGCAATTAGGTACAACACCCTGCCAGGCCCTACATCAGACAACACTGGCAGCTCTAACCTTGCCAAGTGCCAAACCCAGGGCAAGTCAACAAGCCTCCAAGGCCAATGGAAACCCCTGTGCCCCATTCCTCAGTTCCTTCTCAGCCACACAACCAGGCACAGCAGGTGCAGCCTGTCTTTGGCACTTTCCCACTCTATTCCCATCCCTCCTGTTCCTCCAGAACATCTTTTTAGTTCCCAATCCAAGACTTTTCCCTTTAAAAGGCCTTCCAGCAGAACAGGCAGGTTTTGCTACATGGAGCTGGGCTTTCAAGAGGACAAAAAGTGGTAGCTACAGTACCTTTCTAGAAGGCTCAGTCTAGACATCACAAAGTGCCACGTCCACCACATTCTATTGGTCAGAGCAAATCACAAGGCCAACCTAGATTCAAGAAGAGGTAAAACAGACTCCAGCCATTGAGGGGAGGAGCATACACAGAGAGGGTAGGAGGATTTGTTCATGGCCATCCTTGCAGATAATTTCCAGGGATTAAAAACAACATTACTTTACATTATACAAACCCATAAATGAACTACAGTATTAAAGTAGACACAACCCTTTTCTAGACATAAGTAACACTCAGGGAAAATAAATATTGAATATATCAGAATGTTATTCAAGAAGAAACATTACTTAAAATATGGCATTTGCTATTAAATTTGGTTTTCCTTAGAAGTTGACAGAGAACCTTAAATCTCCAATGGGTTAGGATTACTAACCTAATCCCAGCCTATAGGCATGATACATGCCTATAATCCCACCATTCAGGAAGCTAAGACAGAAGATTGAATTTGAGGCTAGTCTGAGCTACATAGGGAGTCCAGGTCAGTCTGGGTTATATAGGGAGACCCCTTTTCAGTTTAAAGGAGGGAAGAGAGAGAGTGAGAGAAATGGAGGGGGAGGGAGGGAGGAAGGAAGGAAAGAAGGAAGGCAGTACTACTAAAAAGGTGCATATTTGTAAATCATATATATTATGTGATCTTGCAAGGGTTATTACAGCAATACCATACACTGGGTGGCTCAAACAAAAGAAATTTGTTTCCTCACAGTTCTGAAGGCTGGAAGTCCAAGATCAAGGCGTCAGCAGGGTTACTTTCTCTTGAGGCCTCTTTCCTAGGCTTGCAATCAGCTACCTTGCCATATTGCCTTTCCTTTGTGTATGAACTCCTGGTGTCTATTCTTCTTCTTAAAAAGGCACCAGTCCTAGCCTGGTCCAAAAGAACAAAAATCGTATGTTCTCCCTCATATGTGGACATTAGATCAAGGGAAAACACAACAAGGGGATTGGACTTTGAGCACATGATAAAAGTGAGAGCACACAAGGGAGGGGTGAGGATAGGTAAGACACCTAAAAAATTAGCTAGCATTTGTTGCCCTTAACGCAGAGAAACTAAAGCAGATACCTTAAAAGCAACTGAGGCCAATAGGAAAAGGGGACCAGAAACTAGAGAAAAGGTGAGATCCAAAAGAATTAACCTAGATGGTAACACCCATGCACAGGAAATTAATGTGAGTCAACTCCCTGTACAGCTATCCTTATCTCAACCAGCAAAAACCCTTGTTCCTTCCTATTATTGCTTATACTCTCTCTTCAACAAAATTAGAGATAAGGGCAAAATAGTTTCTGCCTGGTATTGAGGGGGTGGAGGGGAGAGGGAGGGGGCGGAGTGGGTGGTAAGGGAGGGGGTGGGGGGAGGGGGGAGAAATGACCCAAGCCTTGTATACACATATGAATAATAAAACAATAAAAAAAAAGCACCAGTCCTATTGGATTAGAACCCCCTCCCTTAAGACCTCATTTCACCTTGTTACCTCATTAAAGGCCAAATATCATCACTGAGAGTTAAAGCTGCCACCCATGAATTCTGGAAGGGGCACATTTTAGTCCTTAACAGATAGAAAAACATGTATTTTTAGGGGCTGGCAGAGTGGTTCAAGTGATAGAATGCCTACCTAGCAAGTGTGAGGCTCTGTGTTCAAGCCCTACTACCACAAAAACATGTATTTTTGCAATCCTTTATTTAGAGGCAACCAAGAGTTGTAAAATACATCCCTATTTCTGTTCTGGCAATCTGCAGTAATGACCTGCAGTACAGTCTCCTCTGTAATGGCCAACTCTGCTTTGAGCCACCAAATTGGAAATGAGTCATAGAGCCTTTGGGAGATATTATTTTCCAAACATGATCATATCATTATTTCTCATCTCACATGCTTTTCTACAGTGTGCTCTTAACAGTCTCCTCATTGGGGCATGGGGTCAAGTTTCCCTCCCCAGGCTTGGCTTGATAGGCCTGCAACCTCTACAGTCATACAGGGTCCCACATGTAGAAGGGCTCTGCTGCTACTGTCCTGAAATCCTTAACTAGTTTTGAACAAAGGACCTCTTGTCTTCATTTTGGATTGGGGCCTACAAATTATATACCTGGTTACCTTCAATCTTGATGGGCTTAGGATTTATAGGCTTATGTCTTGCTGGTGTCCATGCTTGGGTCATAGAAGGTAACTGAACTGCTATTCTGCTCACTGATACACTTAGTTTTGGAAACCTGAGCTGCCATGCAAGGTATCTGACTGTCCTAGAGGTTGCCATGCTCTAAGAAAGTCCAAACTGGCCTTAGCAGAGAGACCCAAGTCAATACAAAGAGAAAGAGAAACCTGGGCAACCCCTAGCCATGTGAGACTCAGCCAGAACCATCCAGCAGAGCCCTTCCCAAACTCTCCCATGTTAACTATGAGAGCTAATAAGATAATCAATTGCTGTTGTGTTACAAGTTAATGTTTGGGGCTGATTCATTTATGTAGCAATAACTGGAATAGAAAACAAATACTATTTTTGCAAATCTTTTTAAAGTTAAAAGCTACTTGCATTGTGTCAAAAGCTGTATATTCCAATACCATTTTCTAGAAACTAATATATGTTTTTTAAATGTTTACTATGAAATAATAAATGGTAATTGTTTTTAAAGTTAAGAATATAAATAAGCAAAAAGACAAAGAATTAAAAAACCTATAATCCAGAGTTTAAAAAGTTTTTTCCTGAACTGACACACACAACACAGATTACAACATACAGGAGCATAACTGAGACATACATTTTATTAAATAAAGTTGGAATTATACTGTTTTCAAATCTACTTTTTTTTTGCTATGTTGGGAATCAAACTCAGAGCCTCACACATGTAAGGAAAATGTTCTGCTGCTGAGCTTCCACTTTAGTCTCAAACTGCTTTTTCATGTAGTAGACCGTGAATGTTTCCATGCCAATAAATTTTCATCTAAAATGTTTTCTCTTGGCACTTTTACAAGAATTTGTAGAGGTGATGAGGGGTTGAGGAGATGTGAACTGGGAGAGGTTCTGATCCCCACCCCAATTCAATGAAAGCACCTCCCCCTTCCATTTCTTCTCTATATTTTGAATCCCTAGAAAAATTCCATTTGGAAAAAGAACTTTTGTGGGTTATTTTTTTTAAGTTTGAAAACCTGCATCCACAGCTTTTTTTTTGACAGCTTTTATAGAGGTTTAACTTTCCCTTTCTGATAGACATTTAAGTTTTTTTTTTTCCAAATGGATGATGTTACAAATTAATATGCTCAACAAACTTGCAGCTGAGACTTTGAGTGTGTTCTATTATTTTCTTTGCATAAATCCCTAGAGGCAGAATAGCAGGCTCAAAGGATGGGGACAGTTAACTAGTTTAAATAATTTTACTAACATGTAGCCCCTTTCTGTTCCTGCACTTAAGACCTTGAGGGCCAGCCAGGTTGTGCTAAGGTTCAAAGCCCTGTGCAAATGTACTACACGTAGCTCCTCCCCGACACCTAGCTGGTTTGCTAGTTTTCATACTTGAAGCTAGGTTTCTTACCCTGAAGCTATGTCTCTCTCTTTCTCTCTCTAAGTGCTGCCAGAGCCAGAGATTAAGCCCAAGGCCTCATGCATGTAAGTCCCTGAGCTACACCCTAGCCCTACTCTAGAGCATTCTAAACCACTTGTACCTTTAGGTCTGAATGATATGCTGAGTTACACAAAAATTTGCATCCTCTATAAAGAAAGAGAAAACAAAACAAACCAATTTTAGCTAAATACATACTAAATTGTCTTTATGTAACTTGTTATTAAAGTCATTTTAATTAAAAAAAAGCTTCAACTTAATGTTCTTTATTACATCTTTAAAAGGATACAGATTGTTTTTCCATCAGGAAAATGCATATTTACAGCTTAAAGTTGGCTATTGCCATCAACTATAAAGATAATAATTATATCAATCAAAACCTGTGGCGAAGAGCTGAAGCTAGATGAGAAACATCAATGAAATGCCAATAGAAACCATGGAGCATATCAATCACCTAACCTAGAACAAGGAACTTTCCACACTGGCTCGACTTGACCTGTAAACACAGTTGCTTGCCTCAATATCACCTACCTGTATTTTTGGACGAGAATCATACAGTATAAGACATTTACAGATGTACTTCACATTTTATAAAAGACAGATTCATGAAAAGAAGTGTGTAAATTGAATTCTGTGATTAAGCACATATTTTTAAATTATTATTTACTTGACTCATCATTTAGTGATTTACAAATTTTTTTTAATTGAAACATCTACCTATCATCAAACAAATAAAGTCATATTTATTCTCTGGATTTATTACAGTTGGGGTCAACATACAACCATAATTTTAAAATTATTATATCAATACCTCTCCCTGCTTTTTAGTTTAATTAAGAAAAGTTCTTATTTAATGAAAAAGTAAATCTAAGCTTCTCTATATAACGTCTACTTAATGGAAGATATATCTGCATCTATAAAACTAGAAACTAAATGCTTTAGCAACAGGATTTGTAGAAAAATAAAACAAGTTAATCTACCTTAAATAAACAAAGAGGATTAAAAGTCTCTTTGAGAGCCTTAGAATTTAAACATACTAAATCAGTTTCAATTATCACTGTCAACTGGCAGAACATTTCTGTAATATTACAAAATTTCTGCTACCACTAGGGAAAAAGATGAAGTTTGCCCTGAACATTAAGAGAAGCATAAAGGGTCACTCTAAGCTAATCTAAGACAAATTCTGAACTAATAATAAAAGAAAATATTTTTTATGTAGTAATTGGCTCTCAGAAATGACCTCTGCAGGGAGCAACACTCTGCAAATGAATCTAACAGGAAATGAGAAAACATTTACAAGGACTTTCCCCCCCAGATAACCAGCTTAACCAAAGAATCCAACCTGAGGCTGCTGGGCAAGAATCTTCTGGGCTGAGTGAGGTTATGCAAAGAGTATCCCCTGACACCCCAGTCAGGCACAAGTAATGGATGAGCTGGTAACAAGAATTCAGAGCCAGGTACCTGAGGTTCCAGGAGGCAGAGATCAGGAGAATCACAGTTTTAAGCCAGCCCCAGGAAAATAGTTTGTGAGACCCTATCTCAACACAAAACAGGACTGCCAGAGTGGCTCAAGTGGTAGAGTGTCTGCCTAGCAAGTGTGAAGCCCTGAGTTCAAAAGGCAGTACTAAAAAAAAAAAAATTCAGCAGCTACCAGGACTTTTGGTGACACGAAAACACAAAGAACCAAGAGCAAAAATTTAAGTAAAGATTGTGGTAGTATAAACCACTTAAATAGAATTATAATAAACAATGAGACTGAAGCAATGATAAGAAGTTTCCCAACAAAGAAAAGTCCAGGACCCAATGAATTCACTGCTGAATTGTACCACACTTTTAAAGAAGAATTAACACCAATACTCCCCAAATTACTGCAGGAATGAGAATGAGAAGGAACACAACCAAACTGTGAAGTCAGTATTATACTAATTCCAGAACTGGAAAAGAGCACAACCAAAAAAAGAGAATCATAGACCATTCTTTTTAATGAACACAGATGCAAAAATTATCAATAAAATATTTAAAAACTGAATTCAATAACACATTAAAAAGATCACACACCATGATTAATGTACTACAGAATCAAGGACAAAAATCACATGATCATATCAATTGATGTAGAAAAAGCCTTTGACAAAATTCAACATCCTTTCATAATAAAAGCTCTGAAGAAACTAGGAGTAGAAGGAACATACCGCAACATAATAAAAGCTATCTCTGGCAAATCTATAGCCAACATTTTACCAAATGAAAAACTGAAAAACATTTTCTCTAAAGTGAGGAATGAGACAAGGATGGTTACTCTAACCACTCTTATTCAATATAGTACTGTAAATCCTAGCCAGAGCAATAAGGCAAGAGAAAGAAATAAAAGGGATTCAAATAGGGAAAGAAGAAGTCAAAATATCCCTATTTGTAGATGTTATGATTCTACACTGAAAAGACCCTAAAGACTCCTCTACAAAACTCCTAGATCTGATAAACACTTTAGCAATGTAGCAGGATATAAAATCAATACATGACAACCAATGTCTTTTTTATATACCAACAATGAACAGGCTGAGAAAGAAATCAGGAAAGCGATACCACTCATGATAGTCTTAAAAAACAACAAACTTATGTATAAACTTAACCAAGAAGGTAAAAGACCTCTACAAGGAAAACTATAAAACCTTGAAGAACAAAATCAAAGAAGACACCATAAAAATAGAAAGACCTCCCATGTTCATGGATTGGCAAAATATCATGAAAATGAGCTACCAAAAGCAATCTACAAAGCCAATGCAATGCCCATCGAAATCCCAATTTCATTCTTTGAAGAAACAGAAAAATCAATCCTAAAATTTATATAGAAGAATAAAAGACCCCAAATATCAAAAGCAATCCTGAGCAGAAAGAGCAATGCTAGAGGTATCAAATACCAGACTTCAAATTATACTACAAAACCATGGTAATTAAAACATTATGGTACTGGCACAAAAACAGACATGAAGTCCAATGGAATAGAATAGATCCAGAAATAAAACCACACAACTACAGCCATCTGATCTTTGACAAAAGAAACAAAGACATACATTGGAGAAAAGACAGTCTCTTCAACAAATGGTACTGGGAAACTGATTATCTATATGCAGAAGACTGACACTAGACTGCTATCTCTCACCCTGTACAAAAACAAACCCTAAATAGATAAAAGATCCTAATGTAAGACATAAAACACTGAAATTACTACAGGAAAAAAAATATGGAAAACTTGGGAAGATACAGGCATCGGTAACTTTTTTTCTGAATAGGACTCTAATTGCTCAGGAAATAAGAGCAAGGATTGACAAATGGGATTACATCAGATTAAAAGTTTCTATACATCAAAAGATACAGTTACCAGAATCAAGAGACAACCCACAGAATGGGAGAAAAATCTTTGGCAGCTATTCAACAGATCAGGGATTAATATTTAGAATATACAAAGAGCTAAAAAAAAAAAAACCAGAAAAACAAGTAATAATTCAATTAATAAATAGGCAAATGAATTGAATAGACAGTTCTCAGAAGAAATACAAATGGTGAACAATTCATGAAGAAGTGTTCAATATCCTTTGCCATAAAGAAAATCCAAATCAAAACTACACTGAGATTCCCTCTCACCCCCATCAGATTGCCATAGTCAAGAAAACAAATAACAGCAAATGCTGGTAAGGACACAGGCATAAAGGAACATCCTACACTCTTGATGGCATAAAGGAACATCCTACACTCTTGGTGGAACATCCTACACTCTTGGTGGTTTTCATAGTGCAACCACTATGAAAAACAGCATGGAGGTTCGCCTACCTTATTACCACTCTTGGCCATATATCCAAAGGAGTGTAATCAATATACAAGAGAGATATTTGCACACTCAGGTTTATTGCAACACTGTTCACAATAGCCAAACTGCTGTGGAATCAGCCAAGGTGCCCAACAAGCAAGGAATGAATAAAAATATATGACATATGTATATCATATGTTTGCATATATACATATATACATACCATGGGATATTACTCAGTCATAAAGAAATATGAAATGATGTCATTTGCAGGAAAATACATGGAACTGGAGACCATCATGCTGAATGAGATAAGCCAAGCTCAAAAGGTCAAATATCATATGTTCCAGCTCATTTGTGGAAACTAGACCTAAAATAATGATGGTAATAAGAATAAGCAATAATAATAGGACATGAATGTGTATGGGGGACCATTTGGGGAGAATCAATGGGAAGGGTAAGGAAAGGATAGTGAGATGTGAAGAGGATCAGAGTGCACTACACACACGTATGAAGACAGCATAATGAAACACATCAAACGCTGTTTGAAAGGGGGGGAAGAGAAAAAGGGGGAATGGAAACATAATGGAGGGGTGAATTTATTCAAGGCACACTGTATGCATGTATGGAATTATCACAATGAAATCCCCTTGTACTATTAATGTATGATAAATCAAAAAATAAAAAATACATTTAAAAAAGGAAGAAAAATAGCTTAAACTGTCCAAAAAAAAAGAGGAGATTGTGGTTGTAGCTAAGGACCTAACCAAAGGCAGTCAGGCAGAAAAGCAGTGGCAGGACCAAGGACAGGACCAGGCAGCTACTTTTATGTTTTTCTATCTCACCTCCTTAAGCAGTTGAAAACCACAAGTCTGTCTCTGACCTTAAGCCAGTGCCTTAAAGCTAAATCACCTGGTTAATTTATTTTCCTGCTTTATAGTATCTACACAAACATTTAAAAGTATTTCTGGAAAGAGATGGCACTTAAAAATTTACATCTAGAGAAGTGAACTTATGTAGTCTTAAAGGAAATGAGAGAAAATATTTACAAAGTCTTCTGGGCCACATACCCAGTTTGACCAAAAAATCCAATTTGAGACTAAATGAATAGATATATAAACAAAGAAATAATCAAATCAACACCAAAATAAAATGTTCTTCTGAAAGACATGCTTTAGAGGTTCATTCAATAGGAGACTCTTCACTTTTGGAAGGTGGGTCTGGGTCAATCCCAGAGTGTGCTGGGCCAGTAATGTGACTTAGAGCACACAAAAAGCATGGCCCAAATGCAAAAAGCTAGTAGTAATTTAGAAGGACACAAACAAACTCATTTGGTTATTTAGATTGTTTTTATAAAAAGAAATTCTGAAATCTAAGTGAGAAGAAATATTGCCCTTTGTATGAAAATGACAAAAGGATCAGGTTGAGAGTAAGAAGCCAGAAATGAGAAAAGATGAGGATTAAGAAGTCTCAGGTGAGTGTGTGCACATGTGTGTGCATACATACACGTATATACACACACAAACACACACACACACTAAAGAATACTTCTTAGAAAAAACATGTAACAAGTAATTTTCACTACTACATCTCCAAACTTTGAATGTACTCTTCCAGGTGTACAAGGCTGAATCCCAGTGCTACAGTCAATGTCATCACAATTCACATGAGGCTAGGATTACTTTGAAGCCCTCCATTTCTGGACCCTGTACAGACTTCATGAGAAGTGGATAGCATGGTTCTCACTCATTTGCTGACATGCTATTTTCCTCATGCAGACTACAAGTTCCTTCATGACAGGGATCTAACTCTTCTTTGAGCATCAACTTCCTATCAGAGTTCCTGGCCTGCAGTGGATATCACACTCCATGACACAACACACTCTGTCCATTCTGCCTCCATGACTTCTTAACCCAACTCCTCCCTTCATCCTCCACCTCCACCCCTGGGGCCATCTTGCTTCAGACTTCAGAGACTGAAAGGAGCAATAAGACTTCCTCTACAGCCTCAGCTTGAAGTAAATGCACAGTCTCGGATGTAATCATATTGATCACTGGTTTCCTGGACTTCTCAGTCATATGAGTCAGACACCTGAACCCTTGCTCCAACAAACTATCTTCTGATGCAGATCGCATCTTTACTGTGTTTTGCAACCTAGTCCCGAAATCCTGGACGGAGGAGATCCTCCTGCCTTCATGTGGAGATGGAACTTCAGGAACCTGTCTTATTTGCAGACAATTATCTAAGAAAGAACTTATAAATAAGTTCTAACAAGACTTAGAAATATATATGAGTTGGTTTTCTCTTATGGAATATTCCACTGGCATCAAACTATAAAGTTCCCATCTCAAATATTTTCTAATTAAATGATATCAACATTGGAATGAGGAAATAAATGGCTTCAGTACCTAATTCTCCAAATAGCACTCAGTTTTTGGTTTTGCTGTGTATGTTTAAGGCGTGCTACTCAGCTATGCTGTTCCATATGGTAGTCACTTGCTAAAAGTGCCATTTAAATTAATTACATTAAATTACAGGCCTTCCACCACATTTCAAATGCTCAGTAGCTAAATGTGACAAGTGGCCATGGTAGCTGGGTAGTGCAGCTGTAGGACATCTCCATTTTCACACAAAGGTCCACTGGACAGTGCTGCTGCTCATAGTATAATATGCAATGTAATCACCTGGAGGGCTTGGGACAACAGTTTCTGATTCTGTAGCTACGGAGTGGGTCTGAGTATTTGTATTTCTAATAGGATCACAACTGATGGTGATACTGCTGGTCCAAGGACCACACTTTGAAAATCGTTGACCTTGGCTCAGGACACTAGCTGAGCTGCTCACAGAGTGTGTGCCAAGGCTCCTGCTTTCATCAGGAGCTACAGGAAGTGTCTACATGTTGGTGATCTTTGGCCTTAGAAGTCTACGGTGGTTTTCTAAGCAACTGCTTTCTTAATTATGGTACCATTAGGTCAGAGTTTCCTAAACACATGACCAGAATTTCAGAGAGAGTTGTATTCTCTGGAACTGTGTATAAAAAAAAAATGTATGTTTGTGTACATGAACAGGTTTCTAAGAACAGTGTGGTGACTGAGGGCCTTGGATCTGGGGCAGATTGGCCCACCAAAAGTTGTTTATCCGCTCAGTGACTCAGAGGAAAACAACAGAACCCATCCCATAGGCCATTCTAAGGCTAAACAAAAAATGCTTGCAAAGAACCACACACGTGCATGCAAGTATTTGGCACAGCGTAAGGGCTCTGTCACTTTCAGCTGTTATCTTTACCAGCTCTCCATGTAGTCTATAATCCAAAGAGTATTAAGAGTGTCTGGTTTAAGATAACATCAAGATGTGCTTTCTGTGCATCACAGCACCTATATTTTGGGAGATGGCTCAGAGGCAAAATTAAAATTTGGTACAGGAATTATACAGAGGCATTTCAAACATGATAGCCAAGAGCCATCTATATACAGCAGTATGGCAGGTGAAATTAAAAACAGTTTCTTCAAATATGCTTTCATCGGATGACAGGAAAAAGAGGTACAGTCCTTGGGCCTTAAACTGGATTACAAGCTTCTTAAACACTGATAACTTATTTTTGAATTTTCAGCCTCCAGCACCGTGCCAGGCACTTGGAAGGAACTCAAAAATATTTGATGGATGAGTGAATGGAGTGCATGGAGAAACAGATAGAGGGGTAGACAGAGGAGTGGATAATGGGTACATAGGTGGGTAGCTAAATGGACCTTTTGGATTTGGGTTATAGAAGATTAGAGTCAGTAGGGTTCTTATGAGCATCTGGTTCAAAATCCTTATCTTACAGATAAGGCCAAATTATATGCTTAAAACCACAAAATATTTACTTAGTGATAGAGATCCACATTGCAAATATCACTTTCATGTTCTGAGTCTGAGAGAGAGAGAGAGAGAGAGAGAGAGAGAGAGAAAGAGAGAGAGAGAGAGAGAGAGAGACAGAGACAGAAAAATGCAGCTTTGAGATAAATCTACAACTCCATGGGACTTAAGGACTACTCAGGTGGTCACCTTAAGGATGGCTGTAGTTTTAAAAGAAGCATATTTCCTTTCTTCTCCTGGTATCCTTCTCTGCCAAGAATCTCTGCTCCAGAAGCACACAGAAAGCAGTCTGGTGTTTTCCAAATTTATTTCTGCTGGATACCAGTTTGTATATTAATACAAATTCAGATCTCCTAAAATGCACTAAGAAATGCTTTTTATAAAATGGGGTAAATAACAAAATACTCTCTTGCTTAGTTTAAAGGCAAATACAGCATAGCAGAAGTGCCTACACATCCATGTTCTTCCTTCTTCCTCAATAACAAAATCTTCATTTCTAGCTGACCATATGCTTCCAAGGTAAAAGATTATTTTTTAATCTCTCCATAGTTTTGTGGCCATGTAGCCAAAATTTGCTCAATAAAACAGAAATAAAAGTGTCATGTAGGTGCTGGCAGAGTGGCTTAAGTGATAAGAGCGCCTGCCTAGCAAGTGTGAGGCCCTGAGTTCAAACCCTAGTTCTGCCAAAACATAAATATAGAAAAAGAAAACAAAAAGTGTCACATAGGACTTCCAAGGAATTCCTTCGAAAAGACTTCGTGCTTCTTTCATCTCATTGCCTAGAGGGACATTATCATGGCTGCAGCTCCAGTAAAAATACTAAACCAAGAGGAAAAGGGTACATTAGGCAAAAAGGAGGGGAGAACGAGATGGAGGTTGGGTCTTTGATGACCATGAGTCTCCATATAAGATTTCTACTACCTACCTCTGGACATCGTTCAGGTAAGAGGAAGAAAAATTTTCTATTGTTTAAGCCAGTAATTTTTTTCAAATGAAACTCAATCTAATCCTATATATATTCAACACATGCTATTTACTATTCTTGCCTACTTATTAAGAGTGGTGTCCCTATGGAAAAAGTTACTCAGAGTTGAAATCTCCTGTAAGGAAGTGGTGAGTGGCGGTGCAAGAGAACAACAATCACTGTCTGTTGAAAGTTACAGGTCCCTACCTGTTATGGTTTGGATATGAAGTGTCTCCCAAAAAACTCATGTGCTGAAGGCTTGGACCACAGCTGATGACACTCTTGAGAGGTGATTATATCATGAGGGCATTAACTTCATCAATGGATTAACCTATGCACAAGTTGGTAGCTGAATGTTCTATTAGGCGGTAGGGCCTAGTTGGAGAAAGTAGGTCACTGGGTTGTGCTATTGGGGAGTACATCACGTCCCTATCCTCTCTGTCTCTCTGTCTGCCTCTGCCTCTCCTCTTCCTGGCTGCCACACGGCAAACATCTTTGCTTTACCATACGTTCCGTGTCATGAATTTGTGCCTCACATTAGCCCAGACACCAGGGAACCAAAGAACCATGGACTGAAACTTCTGAAACTGTGAGCCAAAATAAATCTTTTCTCCTAAGATTTCTTTCCTCAGGTATTTTTTTCACAGCAACAAAAAGTAATTAGCATAGAAAATAGGTGTCAAGACATGGAGTTACTGCTAAGAGGACTCCTGAACATGTGGTTCAGAAGCCTTTGAAACTGGCTTGAGGGATGAATTTGGAAATGTTTGGAGAAGCAGCCTAGAAAAATCTTACCATGCTGTAGGCAGAGGTTAATCGGTGAGTTTGGTGGGAGATCAGAAGACCAAAATGCCACCAGGAATGAGGCAAAGATTGTGTACATGAGATTTCAGATGGAAGTGAGGTCTCTATTGGGAATTGAACTACAGACCGTTCATGTTACCTTCTAGCAAAGAACTTGTCTACATTTTGTCCATGCCCATGGGGGAGGCTGAGTTTAAAGGTGTCAGACTAATTAATCTAGTAGAGGAAATGTCTAAGCAGCTGAGCATTCAAGCTGTGGCATGGGTATTGCTAGCTGCTTTCAGTCACGGGTATTGCTAGCTGCTTTCAGTCACATTTACAGTGAGAACTGGGAGCAAAAAACAAAGTAGAGGATTTGAAAAACTTGTATTTGGGCCAGAAAAGGAACACTTTAAACTGGGGACCAAGGAAGATATGGTTCCTGAAGAGATTATCACCATTTAAAAAGAGGCCAACTACTTTGCACTGGGATAAGAAAGATGCCTTTTGGGCATTTCAGTAATTGGTGGGCTCAAGGGTGTGAAGGTATAAACTCATTGGAGAAAGACTTTGATTTGAGAAGAGGGCTCCAGGACACAATACTGCCACAGGGCTACCTAGGCAAGTATCTCCCCATGTTCAACCATCCAGGTCCTCAGAGGCCACTGAAGTCATGGTCCAAGTGGCTCCTACTATTGCTCAAGTGGTAGCAGACCCTGGCATCCTCCATACGACTCTCATCTTGTGAGCAGGCAGAATGCACGAGTTGTGGAGTTACATAGACTTCTACCCAGATTTCCAAGGCAAAGAGGACAAGCAATATAGGTGGCAGTCAGTATCCCTGCAGCAGCCCTTAGGATAGTGATGTGTGAAGCTATCAAAGTTGAACCCTAAGCTGCAATGGAGACCCCAGGAAGTTAGAGATGCCAGGAATGTGGAACATCTGAGGAAAGCTGCAAGCAGTGAGCAGAGGCAGCCCAAGAGAGAGGCCGTGAGGGCTGTATCCAGCAAGGCCATAGGGGCTGTGTTGCCCAAGCCTTTTGGTACCCGTATTCTGCTACCATGTGCTCTGGATGCCAGACATGGAGCTATCGGATTTATTGTTTGCCATGCCGGATTTCATTTTGCTTTAGTCAGATTGCTTATTGTTACTTTTCTATTCCTCCCTTTTGGAATGGAATGTGTAGGAACAGAATGCTATGATTTAGATAAACAGTGTTCCCCAAATGGCTCATGTGGTAAAGGTTTGGTCCCCACCGGTGGTGCTATTGAGAGATGACTAGATCATGAGGATGCTAACTTCATCAATAGACTAACCCACTGATAAGTTTATAGCCCAGTGGGCTATTAGATGGTAGCACCTAAGTTGGAGAAAGTGGGCCACTGGGAGTGTCCCTTTGAAGGGTATATCTTGCCCTCAGATTCTTCTACTCTCACTCTTTCAGCTTCCTGGCTGCCAGGAGGTGAGTAGCTTTTCTCTGCCATGCCCTCCCACCATGATGTTTCTGCCTTGCCACAGGCCTAAAGGCAATAGAGTCAACCAACATAGACTGAAACTATGAGCCAAAGTAAATGTTTCTTCCCTTAAGCTGATTTTCTCAGATATTTTGTTATTATAATGGCTGAAGGAGATTTCATACACAAAAAAGATCAGTTCCTGACTATCAC
Source organism: Castor canadensis (assembly GCF_047511655.1). Taxonomy (NCBI): domain Eukaryota; kingdom Metazoa; phylum Chordata; class Mammalia; order Rodentia; family Castoridae; genus Castor; species Castor canadensis. The sequence continues at coordinate 52,347,366 of NC_133386.1, read as the reverse complement.
ATACACATTTCCTCCATGTAAACAAATGTGTTAGGTACCCAGATATGGATTAAATCTAAAAACCTCATCTTAGTAAAAAAATTTACATAATGACTTGCAGAAATAGCCAATGACAAAGCTAATAGCTAATGAGACTGAAGCACTTGCCACATGTCCAGCCAAACAGCTTGCTAAGCACTCCACCTGGAAATGCCTCAGTTAATCCTCAAAAAAGCAAGTGAAACAGGTATTTTTGTCATCTGCATGTTATAGATGAGGAAACTGAGTCCTAGAAAAATCACACAGCTTGTAAGAGATGAGATCAAGACCAATTCCAACCAGTTTGCAGAGAAACCTGAGATTCAAAGAGCTAAACAATCAACCAAAGTGACACAGCAATGAAGTGACAGAGTCAGGATTCCCATGGAGTTGAACTTTAAGACAGGCTTTCTTCTGCCCTTATAATACTGAAGGACCCAAGCACACAATACTACATTGTTGAGGGTTTCTGGCTTTTCAGTTCCTTTTGCAAAAAAATGATAAAAAGAAAAGCAAATGTGTACTATTTATCAATCTAACAAGATCTCTTGAGCTTCTAACATGCATGGTCCACTTGCTGCCATCCCTGGGAGCAAAAGGCAGCAATCAGGCCTGGCTTAGACAAGGCACACGCATGTTTGCACACTGTAATTTATTTTATCATTGGAACTAGTGTTTCCTAACCTCCTTGCTCCTTGTACATTTTCTAGAATAATGACATTGTCATTCATTTTAATTTCATAGACCAAATGACATAATTTGGGGCTTGGGCATTTTCTTTGTCACTTCATGTCTTATAACATTCCATATAAATTTATATAATTAAACAATAATAAAGATACCATAGAAGCTAGAATAACTACCACAAAGTCCCTGTTCCTGGCACAGAAGATATCTTCCCACTAGTCCATCCTCCTCCACAACAAAATAATAGGTAATATTATTCTCTTCAAATCGTAAATTCAAGTTCAGGTCTAATTGCAAGGGGCCAGCCAACAGAAATGTGTTGAACTGTCAAGAAGAAAAAGTTACTTGAGACCTACCATACCAAGAAACCATCAGGCACCAAGCACCCCAACCCCACCCCAGGCCTCTCCATTTCCTAGAAAGGGACAATTTGGGAAACTATGTTTGTTTATGTTTATGAGACATGGCAATTATTAGAAGTTAGGAAAATATGATAGGGCAAGGGAAGAAGAAAAAATTACCCAATCTCGCTGTCCCAACAAGAAATGACTGGTACTTCTTGCAGTATTTTGGCTATATTTTTGCAGCTTTTTTTTTTTTTTTATATTATTGTTGTATGGGGGTACATTGTGACATTTACAAAAGTGCTTACAATGTATCTTAGTCAAATTCATCCTATTCTTGCAGTATTTTATCCACAACCAGGAAGACAGGATGACTGCCTGACAGTGAAAGTGCAAGAATACTTTTACTACTTTGTGTTTTATGTGAACCAACTTGTAGGAGGTTGGGCAAACACTTATCCTTTTGAAAATGATCCAGAAACATACTCTTCTAGCTGAATCAAAGAGATCAATATATATAATGGATTTTTTTAAAGTGTGTGTGTTGGCTCAGATCAGAGAGAGCGGTTGTCCGGGTTGTCAGCCAAGGTTTCCATCATCTTTCTTGATTTCCGTAGTGGTGGTGATACTGTAATCTTTTTAATTGAAGTTCCCAGGATTCGCTATCCTCTTGCTCATCCTCCTTCTTTAGAAGAATTGCTGATGCTTGAAGGCTTCACTCATGAGGTAATGCAGTGTTGTTTGAAGCTGGAGGAGGAATTTTCCAAAGGGCATTTGAAGGCAGCTTCCCCAAGGTGTGGCCATGAATACCTTCTGTAAGAGTGGGGGATCGCAGACAGGCATTTTTCAGGCAACAAGGAGAGCTCTGAATCACGTTAAATAGAAGGAGAATTATCACAGCCTAATTGCTTCTTCTCTGGATAACATAGTAACATTCGAAGTTTCCAGGATTCTCTATCCTCTTCTTCATCTTCCTTCTTTGGAAGAATTGCTGATCCCCCGAGAGCCAAGTTTCTTAGAAGACATTGTACTTAGCAAGTTTAAGTTACTCTAAGTTCAAGTTACCAATGATTCTCACACGAGTATTTTCCATAAACGTCACTAAGGAGACAGATGTATCCTAATTCTCGTTTTCTCTTGGATCTTCTGAACTGCAGTTGCCAAATTTAGTAAATTACCTTCACTAATTGGGTGTTTGACTACTGCATTCCTGATATTTTCAGTTAAGAGCATATTTTCATATGTTGTTTCCAAAAAACTGAATGTGATGAACTGTCTTGATTTTTAGCTTCTTGATCTATGTGCTGTAAGTTTTCACCAGGTACACATTTGAACCTGAAAAAATGCAGTTCACAGGGAAGGAGCAACCAAAGAATGTTCATAGCCCACATAAAACCTATGTAGGTGCCGGGCATGGTAGAACATGTCTACTCCCAGCACTTGGGAAGCTGAAGCAGGAGCGCTGCAAGTTCGAGGCTAGCCTGAGCTGCATAGTGAGCTCCAAGACTACATGGAATGTTTAATGAGACCCTGATTTTAAAAATCAAACAAATAAAAACCTGTATAGCCTACACTGCAAAGAAAAATCAATTCTCAACTATCTATGGAGTGATTTCTAAAGCCACATTCAAAAGCAGTTGTAAGTGCACAGTTCATCGCTAACTATCAAATGTTTATTTGGTGTAATCTACAATTTGTATTAATGGGATCCCTGAAGGAGAATAAGAAATTGCTGATAGCACAAAGGGAGCTTTCTTTGTTTCTCAGGACTGTAACATATTTCTGTTTTCTTTACATACAAAAAAAGAAACAAGTTTTGTTTATAGCAAACTCCAAGGAATTTTTAATGTTTTAGGAAAGAATATTTCTTTTGAAAATGAATTATTAAGTAGAACTTTAAACATTTTGTGCTGTAGCTTTAATTTTATGCAGTGGGATTTGCTTTTTCTTTTCCAAAAATAAACTTGTTATTATAAAAGTTGGTTATAAAAATATAACTAAGAGAAAAATGTCATGTTTGCCCAAATCTTAAGTTTTGGTACCTGTTGATAGATGTGATGGCTATTGCTGAAATGCCAGGCCTGACTAATGTCACCTTCTTCAACACTGACTGTGATCAATCTTTTTAAATGCTTTCTTTGCCCAATGTTTTTAATGAAGTTTGTCTACTCTCTCAAGAGATCTTAACCTTGAATTGAACCATCTTCACCATGTTTCTAGGATTCATCTCATTTTAAAACTAATTATTTAAGTCCCTTGCTTCAAGTCTCTGCTGGGTCCTTGAAGCTACCTAATGAAATCCAAACTCCTGTCCAGGGCTCACAACTTCCTCCCCTGTGCAGGGAAAGCATACCATAACACTCTGCAGTGGGCACTTCCATAGCTTCTGCTGAAATGCAAGAAAGCAAACTATGTGTCTCCTTTCCTCCTTCCTTCTGCATTGTTCTCCCACTTCCTGTGGCTCTACAGGGCTCGTCATCAGAGACCCTCTGGATGGCCAAAATTTCTTATTGTAGCACATACACCAAGCCATAGATAAAAGTTTCTCCTTCTCCACTTTGGCCAATTTCCATTTCCTTTGCCAAGTATCAGAAGACACCTACGTGAGAAATCAATTAGATTACATGATTTAAATAATTGATATCCAGGCAAGAAAAAGCTCATTCTCCCAGAAAAGAATGTCTTTTTCAAATATTACTGACTAACACAAATGAATCTAGCTAGTAGAATATACTGAAGAGATCTGGGAAGCCTTCTAGAAGTCCTGGGATTCTCTGGATCACAAGATACCAGCCCCAACATGGTAAAGAGATTGTGTCAGCAACAAGAAACCACACTTTGGAAAGACTGTCAACACCCAAGCCATCAGTAGGGATTTCCCTGTGGGCCTTCTTTGGGAGACCAATGCTCTGAAGATTACAATTCCTCAGTGTATATATTGCCAAAGTGCTGGGAGAAAAAAAATCACTAAAAGACAAACAGAATTAGAGCAAGAAGAATGGACAAAAGGTCAAGAGAAGGGAGGCAGATGAGAAAGGATGAAAATACTGGGGAACCACATAGAAGATTCCACACACAAATAGATGACACTTGACACTCATGCAAAAAAGCCTACTGAAAAAATCAGAAATGCACCCACTCCAACATTTTTTCTATTAAAATGTTTTTCATCTGATGCTGAGTGCCCCATACCACATTAGCTGAAAAGATGGGGAGAAAAAATTCACAAAAGATTGAGTGGGTCAGAAAATTCCAAGCACTTTTCTTCATGAAATTATAAAAGCCTAGCAAATGGTTGGAAATGTCTGGGCTTTACCCTCACTTCTCATGGTATTAGTTTCTATCCTCAATTTGATCTTATTTCCAGGGTGACCATTTCTCTAATAGCCACACGTGCTGAGATCAAAGGATGGAGAGGCTTTTTACACACAAGACTAACCAGAAGGAAGAGTTGGAAAGAGCTTCATTATATAGAAGAATAATTTCAAGAAATAAGAACCATTTTCAGAGGAAGCTGAAATCAAAAATAGTAGCAACCTTCAACTTTATTTGAGGAGTTTGAGGGGTGTTACACCCCGCCATGTGGTTGCCTAGGGAACAGGATTCATTTATCCTTTGCTGTCCAACAATTTCTTGGAAATTGCTATCCTGTATTATATCTATGGCTGTTAAATCCACTCTAAATGGAAAAGCTCTTCAAAAAATGCAGTTTAAGTTATAGTAAGGAAATCTTTCTCAGGAAGATGTTATAGAAAGCTGAAACTCCTTTAATAGCTTTCGGCTGTCCCAATAAATTAGCATTCTTCTACTTGGATATGAGATTTTCTTGTCCATAATATCTTATTCTTTCTTTGAATTCCTGAATGGGGAATCATCTTATAAGTAAATGAATTTGTCTTTATTAAAAACACTTATGTCAAAAATATGAATAAAAATGTTCTATTCTGAATTAAATCATGCAAAATTATTCCAAATTTCCTCCAAACATTTAAGAAAGGATGTTACTGATTACAGAATGCATATGAAGCAAAAAGAATGCTACTTGACTTTCTTCCCATGATAACTTGTCTTCTACTTTTGCCTGTGATAAGCCCCAACCATGAGAGAGAAAAATTTGGGTAACTATCAAGGAAGTGCCATCAATGATATCAGTATGCAGCGGGGTGGGGGGGGGGTTGGACAGTTGGGGGTGCTATTTAAAAACAATACTGCTGGCCAGATTTCTATCCTTTTAACTTCTCTCAGGCCGAGGGAGTTCTTTCATGGGCATGCTGAGCCTTTCATGTCTGCTTCCCTGTGTTAATTGAGCTAGGGCACCCTGAGAATTAGCTCCCCAGCAGGTGGAACATTCCTTCTGTTAATACCTCTTTTTTAATGTTTTTGGCTTCCCTACACCTTATCATTTTTTTAATAGGGAAGCTAGAAAGTGCTAAACTTTATCTCTGTACTTTCCTTTTTGAAACAGCTTGTGATAAAATTTAGATTGGGAGAAGAAACTGAGACCAGAAACTAAAGAGGGAGTAATAGGTGATTTGGTGAGTTTAATGTTCTGTGAAATTTTTAGAGCTTCGCTCTACTATGCAGAAGAGCAGAGACTTTGTACCTCAAGTACATGTCTTCTGGTATAATGTCTAAATCTCAACTGGAATGGAACCATAAGAGGAAAATTCCTATTCATCATAAAACACTGTCTGGGTACTCTGAGACTTAAAATATGTCAAAATAATTTTTTCTACAAGCCAATTTCAAGGGAATTAAATCATAAAATGACATATTCATATAAGAAATGTTAATTTTAAAAAGCGAAAATAGCCGACCATAGTGACAAATACCTATAATTCCAGCTACTTAGAAAGAGTAGTCAGGAGGATTGAGAGTTCAAAGCCAGCCTGGATCACATAGTGAGACCTTGTCTCATACACACACACACACACACACACACACACACACAAAGCGGGGGTAAACTTGCTCAAGGTACACTGAACGCATGTATGGAATTATCACAATGAAATCCCCTTGTACTATCAATGTGTGATAATTCAAAAGCAAAACTTTAAACGTTTTTAAAAAGAAAATGGAAAAAGGAAGGAAGAAAGAAAGGGAGAGAAAGAGGAAAGGAGGCAGGAAGGAGAGAGGGAGGCCTGCAGGAAAGGTCCTGAGATGGGCCCATATTCAGTTCTGTCTTGCATAGCTAATTACTGACCATCAGAATGCAGTTCAGAATGAGTGCTCAGGACTGCTGAACACCTCACTTTATGTCATTCATGAGAGCCTATCAGTGACTGTTTTAGCCTCCTGCAAATGCAGGATGAAGGTGTTTGAACACAGAAGTGGATTAATGGAGAAAACAAAGTTACTCTATATAATCTTACCAATTTTCAGTTTCAAATTGGCAACGTGCATCTGTCATATTTAAGAAAATTCAACTGTACATAAGATGAGAAAGTGAATGAACATGCAAAATTCACAACACGTAGTAAGTATTAGATAAATGGGTGACATATGAGACATACTAGGTATAAATAAAATAAGTAGTGACAAGCATAAAAAGGGATAGAAATGCTGATTAAATGCTGCAGTGGTTACTAAACATTAGAAATACATGAGGCATATGAGTCACTCATTCATGAGATCATCAATTGCTACTCATTGGTGACACCTATTCTAGCCCCACAGATATTCTGCCAGATAAAATTCATAGCAGTTCCTAGGCAAATTGGCCAGAAGCACTTGTCCCTGCATCTCTCCAATTGAGCCTCTTTACTCTAAACCTTAATTCTGGTCCTCACAGCCCCACCATCAGGTGGGAATACTGAGAGAGAGGGCAGTGAGAAGAAAAAGCAGAGGGAGAGAGAGACACCAGCTCATCAGGATTCATTCAGTGTCCTGTTCCTCCCTGTACCCCCTCCCTTTACTTGCCACTGTGTGTCTTTGATTCAATAAACCAGGCTATTCAAGCATCTCAATCTTGCTCCATAACCTCAGAGAACCATAGCGTACCTAGAGGTAGAGGTTGCATTGCATCAAGGTAATTTCCCACATGACAAAACTCATCAGTGTTTCCTAACACTGACTGCTAATTGTCTGCCAATAGTAGAAAAAGAAATGACATGTAGTAACCAATTATTAATGAGGAAAGCTGAAGTAGTCAGTACTGCTTAGTTCTGTGGCTTGGTAACATGACTTTACGCTGCATACATATAAATAGTCATGTTTTCTCCTGGTAAGACTACCCTAGCTCGAATTGTTAAATTACAGACATTGGTATTTCATAATATTCCACAAAGAGTATAGCAGCCCACAAAGAGGGCTATGACCTCAGGATGTTCAACCAGCAGAACAAGTTTCTACAATCGTTTTAGAAAGATGCTCACTCACAGTGTAAAACTAATTCATTTCAGTGCACCCAGTGTTTATTTGCTGTGTATTTCACATAGACCAGGCACTACGTTGTGTGATACATTAGGGAAACAAGAGGGTCAAAATGACAGTCACTACCTCTGCAATTTTGTAGTGTTCAGTATAGCTACATACAGTGTGTATTATAGATAGATACAGTGTGTCACAGAGATATTCTGTGCACCCTGTGATGCAAGATGGGTATTTAGTGAATCTCCATGATGATGTAAGAAACTAGCTAACTTCCACATGAAAGACATGCAAACACAGATTTATGACAATTCAAAAAAATAAGTAGTCACATCCATTGGAAGAATCCCAATAAATTAAAAGTTACACTGTAAATAAATATTTATGAAAAATTACATTGTAGGTAAAATCTTATTGAAAAGTCATAAAATACTGGAGGTGGAAAATCTCCAGACTCCTCAAAAGGACAATGTGCTGTCTTTATTCCGCCCCAGAATCCCCAGTAGTTTCCCACAAACTACCTTTACCTAAGACATTCCTTTACCCAAAGACCCAAAGCTACCCAGAGCACCTTCATCTAAAGAATCCTCAGTAATATACAAGCATATAATTGCATGCACACTTCTTTATTTTTATTCAAATTGTGGAAGTCACAGTACACCTACTGTTTGGCACTTTGCTTTGAGTCCTTCACAATTTATCTAGAATATATTTCCATATTACAAAAATACAGATAGGCCAGACATGGTAGCTCAAGCCTGTAATCCCAACTACTCAGGAGGAAGAGATCAGGAGGATCACAGATTGAGGTCAGCGTGGACAAACAGTTAGCAAGACCCCATCTCAACCAATAGCTGGGTGCAGTGGCACACACTTGTCATCCCAGCTATGTGAAAAGCGTAAATAGGAGAATCTTGATTCAAGCCAGATCTGGCATAAAATGAGACTATCTAAAAAAAAAAAAAAAAAGAAACCACAAAAAGTGCTGGTGGAGTGACTCAAGTGGTAGCATGCCTGTCTAGCAAGGATGAGGCTCTGAGTTCAATCCCCAATACCACCAAAAAAAAAAAGAAGAAAAGAAAAAGAGAACTACAGATATATAGCATGTACTTAATAGTTACTGAATATCCAATTGCATGGAATTTACTAAAATTCACTTTTCAGTCACTTATAAAAGAACAGTTATATTGTTTCCAGAATTTTTCTGTTACAAATAATACTGCAATATATCTAGATGAAATGCCTAATAATATGTAAAAATATTCAAGATATTTTAAGTAAAAGGATCACCAGGCTATAAAATAGCAATATAGTAAGATGTCAATTTAATTTCTTTAAAATATACATACCATAGGAAAGAAAAGTCTGGAAGGAAAGACTGTGTACACAAATAGAAGGCATCCGGTGGTAGAATTATGTAGGTTTAATTTTCATCCTTGTACTTTCTCTATTATCTAAATTTTCTACAGTGGACATATGCCATTTATGAAATAAAAATTAAATTAACAATAGCTGGGTGCAGTGGCACACATCTGTCATCCCAGCCTCAGCAGGAAGCCTAAAATAAAAGGATCATCCAGGCAGATGGTAGGGGGCGTGGAGGGGAAGAAGGGGACAGGGACTCAAAAATAACCAGAGCAAAAAGGGATGGAGGTGTGACTCAGGTGGAGCACAAAGCCCTGAGTTCAAACCCCAGTACTGCCAAAAAAGAAAAAAATTAAATTAAGTGGTTTTGAGAATCTTTGTAGATGAGAGGGCATTTGGGAGAAGACTTGTAAGATGGGTGAAATTATCTTACTTGTTTTCTCTCTTGAGAAAACAGAGATAATAGGAATTGAGATGAAAGCTACATGGGATGAAAGTGTTTGGGAAAGTTGGAAGTAAAACCATCAGTTAGGGAAGAGCGTAAGATAGCTGTAGGAATGGCATAGGGAATAAAAAGTCTGGAAAATTGAATTTGGATCTTGTGTATCAGATGAGATGGGGTTTTGCTTGGTTTGCTTTTTGGTTTGTTTGGTTTGGTTTGGTTTGGTTTGGTTTGGTGGGATGGGGGGTTGAACTCAAGGCTTCACACTTGGAGGGACCAGATTTTGAACTCAGGGGTCCTTGCTTGCTCTACCATTGAGCCATACCTTCAGTCCAGATGTTTATATTTACAATAGGTAACACAGGAGGGGAACTTCAAAGACAAAAGTGGATGACAGTGTCTCTTGGATTTGGTCAGATAATTTAAGTTAGCCATAATATTCCTGAGACCTTGGTTCAGCCAATAGTTGGTACTAACTTAATATGTTCCCCTAAGAGGAGTCAAAATTACATAATAGAGGAGAGACAGAGAGAGAGAGAGGCAGAAGCAGAGAAAGTCTAAAGGGAATTACAAGGTCACAAGGCAAGTGCAGTGAAAAGTATTGAACTATTGCTACATAAATATCTTCAAAGATGTCAGTGCCCCTAAATTATCTCACACTAATGGACACTTAAGCCTGTGAAATTTTAAGTACATATGCCCAAGAGATGCACATGGAAAGACCACTGAATTACAAGATTTCTCCTGATGCCGTGACACAGGTAGACTATTTGAAGCACACGCCAAGTAAACTTGTAGCCAGCACTGCAGAAAAATCACTCCCAAGGACACTGAAGGGATGTATGGGCATCAGATCCACTCTATTGTTGTACTGAAGTCTTCCAAACGCCAATCCAGAATACTGACTCTTTTTAACATTTTCTGGAGTAAACAATTGACCTGGTAGACGTTTCCCCACAATCACTAAGAAAGTAAAAGAGTAATAAAATATCTCAAATCATTCATACCATAATACGCCATCCCTGGCATTTGAATATTGTCCTAAAACAGCTAAGGTCAATCTAACTGTTTAATAAACAGTCCCGTGTGGGGAGCACTGGCACTGGGCTAGGTTCTTTGGAGTCCTTTTTGTTTTTTATCTCCCCTACGGTCTTGCATGGAAGGTATTATCCCCCTTTCAAGTTGGAATGTGGCTCAGAGGCTTTAATCCACATGTGCCAGTCACACAACTAACAGGTTGTGGAGCTGGTGTCTGAGTCTCTCTGGCTGAGAGACAGCAGCTCTTCTGCTCAGCACCATAGCCCAATATTTGCTACCTGTCCCCAAACCAACATCCTGAAAATGTCATCAGCCTTGCTCTCCAGTGCCAATACCAAGATCAGAGCAAACTGTGAGAAACCCTCAGACAGATAATGATCTCTCTCTCTCTGTGATCTGAATATAACACTATAAAACCAGAAAAACCAATGCAAATTTCTAAGAAGAGCCACACCTAATATTTTTGTGGCTAGCCTTAATTGTTCCCAAACTTAAAAGTCAGACAGATAGAATACTGTCTGTGTCTTTCATAAGTTTGGGGATTCCTTTTGTAAAACCAGAAACTTCTGTTTAAGTCTTCAAAAAAAAAAAAGTCTATGTATGTTAGATATCTAAAATTCTCTTTAAAAATCTGAAAATTGAAATTTCAATTTAAAATAGCTACAAATAGCATGTAATTGAGCAAAAATATTACTTATGCCAAATGAGAAAATGAGCAAGAGGCCTTTTTGCTCTCTTTATAGAACAAAGTTCTTTAGAAAGAAAGACAGCATTCTAAGAATAAAAAGAACATTTTCCCCCTAACTGCCCCACTACTTCCTGACATAACTACATTTTCATTTTACATCCATCCACAGGCAGCTTCCTCCTCCCACCCTCCAAAGAGAAGGCAGGGATGTGATGGGAATAGCTCAACACTCTGAATATTAGGTCATATTTAGAATGTTTTCCATAATCTTACCAGAGATCAACTGAGGCAACCAAGCAAAAGGCAGTAATCCATCACCAAATGCTCTGGTTGCTCTCCAGGCCATTCCTGCAGAACACAGGGCAGCTGAATAAAAAATGTGAAAGAAGGAGAAAGGACTGGTCACCATGCTCCGGATGGCTCATTCACCCACTCACCATACCTTACTGAGCCCCCACTATGGACTAGGCATCGGGAAAATAAAAATAAGTGGCAGATTAGATTGTGTTTCTCTATTAGACATCATTCACTTTGTAGCACTCAGCACAAAATCTTATTTCTGTCTTTTCTGCTACAGTTTAAAGAGACATTTCTATAGGAATACAAAATGATGTATCCACTGTAGAAAATGTCATGGTGTTTCCTCAAAAAATTGAAAATAGAGTTGCCATGTGGTCCATAATTCCACTCCAAAGCAGGGTCTGGAAGAGAGATTCGTGAACTCACACTCATAGTAACATTGCTCTCAACAGGCAAGAGTGAGAAGCAATCAAGATGAATGGATGAACCAAATGTGGTATGTACACACAACAGAATACCATTTGACCTTAAAACGGAAGGGAATTCTAACACATGCTACATCGTGAAGGAACCTTGAAAACATTATGCTCAGTGAAGTAACCAGATACAAAATAAGGGCAAAATATTGCATGATTACACTTATGTGAGAAGCCTAGAACAGGCAAATTCATAGAGACAACAAGTAGATTGGAGGATTAGGGGCTGGGGGGAGGGAGGAAGGAGGAACAATTGTTTAATGAGCACAGGCTTTCTATTTTGCAAGATGAAAAAGTTCTGGAAATTGACACATAACAATGGGAATATATTTAACACTACTGAGCCACTTATAATGGTTAAGACAGTAAATTTTGTCATATGTACTTGAACACAATTGAAAATAAAATACTGAAGGGAGATTTGTTTATCAGTATCTTTATTAGTTAAGCATAGACCCTTGCACACAGACTATGTTTAACAAATATTTATTGGATGGATTAACAGGTAGATGGATGGAGGAATGGATGGACAGGAAGGGAACAGTAAGAAACAAATAAACCTATAATTACTACACTGTGTGAGCATAGAAAAACAGGCCTGTGAATAGGAAGAAGTGAGGATTTTTTGTTATAGTTAAATTTGATGTTATATTTATCATATAGAGTTACTTTGTTTTACCCACCAATACCATAAAAATTCAATAAAGATTTAGTTCTATTTGGTTAAATAATTCTAATTTTTCTCTTGTTTCTTTCACATCACTTATACCAGGGAATAATCTGTCTTTTGACTTAGATATCAAAATTTTTGCTACCATTTTCTCTTTCCAGCACCTCTCTTAATCCAACAGGGTAACATGAGCTCAAGCTTACACTTAACACTGAGGAAGACCAAGCATGACCAGATCCTTGCCCACAGGTTGTTAATCAGCACTCCTCTGGGCCTAGTGTTATGAAGCAGGGAAAAAGAATAATCTCCATTTTCTGGTTCTGAAGTACAGTCATGTGCTATAAAGCTAATTGACATCTGTTAGAAGGCTTGTCACGTGGACGAATTTTTTCTTGCAGAAACTGGAATAAATTAAATCTTAAAATAAAACTTGGAACAGAGAGGCTGTTTTACATAATTCTTCCTAATGGTGTGCTGTGAACCTATCGCACTGATTTTAAGGAGAATTCTTGTAAGAAATGTTTCATTATCGTTTTAATTGCAAAACTGTGAGTACCACTATGTGCAAGGAAATTTGTGTTTTTTAAAGGGTCCCTATGTTTTTAACTGAATAGCAGCAAGTGAAACTTCCTTTTCTGATATTCTCACTGGCTGAAAAATAAACCAGGTTTCACATGAAAATGAAACTTCATCCATCTTTTCCCAAACACCTGGAGCCTGGTCCTCGTGGTGTCTGGCATGCTCTGACACGATGAAAACTGGCCTGGCTGAGCTCTGAGGCAGAAGTGGACAACATGGGTGTGACCTGGAAGAATGTGCTCAGGGATAAAGTCCCCCCAAGTATTCACTTATATGATAGCCAGTTCCAGAGCTCTTGCTGTCAAAAGGCATCAAGTTTCCTCTAACTACACATAAAGGAATCACATTGCTGCAGGACCCTGAAAATCTGAGCTGTAGAGTGGACCCACTCCCTTTCCTCACCAGAAAAGGGAGTCAACAAAGGGAATCCACAGAAATTTGTGGACACTTGGAGTTTTTAGCCCTCTGCTTCCTCAGGATTCACTTGGCTCTCGTTCCCCACACTTGGTCAAATGGTGAGATCCTCAGACAAGTCCAGGGATATGGAAAAAAAAAGGAAAACAAATGCCAGCTCCTGGAGGCTAATTTCTTCCATATGGGAATCTTCCTCCTTTGTAATAAGACTGGCCCCTTCAAAAATCTCAAAGAAGCAACAGTTAGTCATAATTCTCCATGAAGTATAATCATAATTTTGGTCTCCTGAAAACCCCTTGTTCCTTTCTCTCCCTAATGAGAGTTTGTTTGGCTACACAACATTCTTCAATGGCAGGGATTCATGTCACATACCTTTCAATAGGGGAAAATGAGGCACAGAGGACTCAGAGACTTGGCTAGGAGGCAGGGAGGATGTGCAGAAGCTCAGAGTCAGGCTCCTGACCTTCTTGCTTAAAGGGTTTTATGCACCACAAGAGTCGGGGATTTATAAGTGGAAGACTGAGCCACTCAAGTCCTTTCTACACAATGAGGTTCTTCAAAAGGTAGAGTGTTAGTCAGTTTTCCAATGCTGTGACAAAATACCTGAGATAATCAATTTAAAAAGCAAAATGATTTATTTTGACTCACAGTTTCAATGAGTTCAGTTTATGGTCAGTTGGCTCTGAAGTTTTGGGACTAAGGTAAGGCAGAACATCATGGTGGGGGGCTGAGGATGGAGCAAAGCTGCTCACCTCATAGTGGCAGGAGGAGGGGGCAGAGAGAAGGTCGCAATAGCCATCAAGGGCATACCACAATAATTTAACTGCCTTCCACTAGGTCCCACCTTCTAAAGGTTCTACCACCTGCCAACAGCACCACAGACTGGTGACCAAGCCATAACCATGTAAGACTTGGGGGACACATAGGATCCAAACCACACCAGGTGTTCTTCACAGATTCCTGTGGTCTATGACAGACCAACTGCATCATAATCTGTGGGATTGGTCCTGGATTTGGCAGTTAAATCAAGCTCTATTTGTCACTGGAATTCTACACTTGTGGTGCATTATTGCTATTATTTTGGTTTATTGTCTGGTGTTTCCATCCTAACATTACAATCTAAAGAGTACTTGATCATACGGGTGGCAATAGGTCTCCATTCACTCACAAGCTTGTCAGTCACAGCTTCTGCCCAAGGAATACAGATAGGAGAACACAGAGAATGAAACACTACCCACAGCTAAATCCAGATGTACGTGGTTCTCTCTTAGATGGCTTCCTAATCTGTCATTGCTCCATGCTAGATAAATACTGAATGGTTTAAAAAACAAGAAGAGCAACACATTTTGCTCCAGGGAAAATCTCACCGTTCTAGAGGAGCAAGCAAAGAGGATTAAAAAACCAAAACTCATACTCCAAGTGTCACGTTCCCAAGACAGCTTGTCCTTAGGGTCTACTACAGATTGACAGAGACAGAAAGATGTCTCTGCATTTCAAATTGCAATTCAACACCACGAATAACTCATTGCTGCTTATTTCACAGAAACACATCACCTTCATGATTAAATGGTAAGTCCACAAGATGAAGTGGCTTCAGGTACACCAAATGATACACACCTCTCTTTGGAAAAGGAATCTACATGAGTTTAAGGAGAAGACTACAGGAGATCTAAAATAACTGTCTGGACCTCTGTCTTTGCTACATCTTATCTGGCTTTCCATAGGTTTCTCAGTAACCACCAGGAAGACCTCTGAATTATCTAACTCTGGGCTAGGTTGTATCAAAAGATAAGGTGTTCAAACTCTGGTGCCCTACACATTTTATTTAGGGAAGTGCTGCAGAGGAAGCCAGGTTAACCAGTTTCCTATATATTTCCAGAGTGCTTAGCTAGATATTTGCAGTGAGAGTCCTTATGGTAACGATCTCTGCCTCTACCCATGAGACAGCTCAGCTGGGAACACACATCTCAGAAGCAGGGCTTCAACTCAAGGGCAAATCATTAATCACCTAGAACCCTGGCATGCCCCAGCCTTGACCTGATATGGCAGGCTACCAGGGGACATTTATATAAAGGAGCTTCCCTTCTTGAGAAAGAATTTGTCTCAGGGTCACAGCTAATACAGAAGTCTGGTGTAATAGGCTGCAGAGAGGAAAATAACCAACAACACAGCGTGTGTCCCCCATACCACTTTGGCAGGGAGTTGGGCTGAGGGTGCAAAAAGATATCGACAGTGCACAAAGTGGCCCAGAGCTCAGGCTCTTGGGGAGGACACCACCTGGGTTCAAGTCTCAACATTGTTAATGACTATTAGGTGTTCCCTGGTCCCATCCTTCTCCAAGTGCCGTACAGACCTGGCCTCTCAAAAATGTAGTTTCCCAAACATTGAGGGCAGCACCACCTCAGAACTTACTAGAAATGAAGGCTCCAGCCCCACCCCAGACCTCCTGCATCATCACTTACATTTTAATTAGACTCCCCAGGTGGTTAACATATACATTACATTTGAGAAATCATGATAGGGAATCTTATTTGGAGGCAATGTAAATAAACATTTCAAGACCGTTCATTTGACAGGCATTTTTCGTACGCACGAAGCAAAGATATCTAGGTCGGCAGACTCGTGAGCCCATGGGCATTACTTCTATGATAGCACTGAGAAACTTGAAACCACTCAAAGTTTATTTAAATGAAAGTATGAAAATAAAATGCACCCTCACCCCATTCGAAACACAAAGCAAAAAGGAAGAATTATTTCAGAGAGAAAGGACAAAGCAGGGCTAAAAGCAAGATGACTATCTCATTGGACCAGAATACAAAGCTGTGAGCAGATCCAAAGCCATGGTGTGCTGGGCTTCCATTTTTTTTAAGCCAGTGGCAGGAGTGCCAAGGGTGCGTCTCCTGCAGGGAACAGGAACTAACTGTTCTGAGACAGCAGCAGACCCCATTCATTAATGAAAGTCAGGGGCTGGGGAGGAGTTCCCTATACCGAGAAAGGAGGCTGAAATCAACTTTCAGTAGCCACTAACTAGAGATCTGGTTAAAACCAGCCAGTAGCCTGAGGAGATGAGAGAATAAGAGAGAGAGACACCCTAGCAAATGAGCGAGACCCCAGGTGGTTTCCCAGGTGGAATATTCCCAGCATCGCTGCGGGGGCGTAGAAGCCCCTGAATGCTTACGTAAGACCAGATCCTGGAATGTTTTTGCAAAATCATTAGGCAAAGAAGGGTGAAGCAAAAAGGAAAGAGAAAAGCAAAACCAAACTAAAAAACCTTGCACTGAAAGTGTGCCAGCAAACCAAAATTCCAGAAATCAAAGAATAAAGAAAAACAGGCAACCAAAGCAGTAATTGGAGTGTTATTTCATTCCAAGATTAAATTAATTTTGTTGAACAGTCTGGCTATAATAAGTATGTTTAGGATGCCCAGAGCAATCAAGACTATGTACTTTCATAACCATCTAAAGCAGTGACAATACATTTTTAAACAAAACAAGCAAAGTAGCAAAGAACAGATAGGCAGGAAAAAATACCAATTGAAAATCTTAGAAGTAACAAATATAGAAAGTAATGCAGTCTTTTTTTGATAAAAAAGATATTAAATGGTATACACTCTAGACTGGACATAGTTAAAAAGAAAATTAAAGAGTTGGAAACCAGTATTAAGGAATTCACTCTAAAGTATGACAGTAAATTACATTTTATAAATTCTGAAAAGAACAATTTAGAGAGGAAAAAGGATTTTAAAATATGAAAAAACAATTAAGACAGAAAGAGAATAGACAGAGAAGCTTTTAATTTCAGAGATTCCAGTCTGTGGTCAATTGGTCTGCAGCCCAGCAGTGCATCATGGCAGGAACACATAGCAGAGAAGGCTGTTCACCTTATGGCACCAGGAAGCAAAAAACAGAGTAAGGAAGGGGCTAGGGTCATCATATCCCTTTCAAGAGCACACCTCCAATGTCCTAAGTTCCTTCTGCTAGGCTCCACCCCTTCAAGATTCCACCACCTTCCAACAGAGCCAAGCTGAAGACCATGCCTTTACATGGGCCTTTGAGGAACAGTGCAGATCTGAACGATAGCAAAAAATAACTGAAAATATTTTAATTTCCTGAATATCCACAAGGTACAAAATTCAAAAAATACACACAGCACACTCTCTTCCTTAATTATCCACTTCTTCTCTCTGCAGACAATCAGCATTATGATTTATTTGCATAATTTCAGAGAGATTCTATACATATAAAAACCATTGTAAATGATGGAATGATAGACACACATTCTTCTGCAATTTGCCCCTTTTTGAAGTATAATTGGTATACAATAAAATTTATCCATTTGAAACATATAGGTCAATGACTTTTGACATATGTATATAGATAACCACCAACACACTCAAAATATCCCTTGTGATCCAGTAAGTCTACCTTACTCCAAACAACCACTGATCTGATTTTATCACTTAGAAGAGTAATTTGCCTATCCATATAAGAATTATGAAATGCAGCCATGAAGAAGAACAAAATGTTATCATTCGCTGGTAAATGGATGGAATTGGAGAACATCATTCTGAGTGAGGTTAGCCTGGCCCAAAAGACCAAAAATCATATGTTCTCCCTCATATGTGGACATTAGATCAAGGGCAAACACAACAATGGGATTGGACTATGAGCACATGATAAAAGCGAGAGCACACAAGGAAGGGGTGAGGATAGGTAAGACACCTAAAAAACTAGATAGCACTTGTTGCCCTCAACGCAGAGAAACTAAAGCAGATACCTTAAAAGCAACTGAGGCCAATAGGAGAAGGGGACCAGAAACTAGAGAAAAGGTTAGATCAAGCAGAATTAACCTAGAAGGTAACACACATGCACAGGAAATTAATGTGAGTCAACTCCCTGTATAGCTATCCTTATCTCAACTAGCAAAAACCCTTGTTCCTTCCTATTATTGCTTATACTCTCTCTTCAACAAAATTAGAGATAAGGGCAAAATAGTTTCTGCCGGGTATCGAGGGGGTAGGGGGGAGAGGGAGGGGGCAGGGTGGGTGGTAAGGGATGGGGTGGGGGGAGGGTGGAGAAATGACCCAAACATTGTATGCACATATGAATAAAAAAAAGAATTATGTAATATATTATATAATATACGGCTTCCTTCAATCAGTATAAAGTCTGGGAGATTCATTTACATTATACATATCAAAAGCTTGTTCCTTTTTATTACTGAGTGATATCTGTCTTCTATTGCTGGCACAGTATATGGTACATCCTATTTCATATATTCATACCATAACCTCTAGTCACTCACCTCCTGTGGACATTTGGGGTGTTTCTAGTTGGGGCTATTAGGAATGAAGGTTCTTTGAACTTTTAAGCACAAGTCTTTATGTGGACATATTTTCAGTCTTCTTAAGCAAATTCATAGGAGTAGGTTTGGTAGGTCTATGTTCATATGTGCTAGTCAGCTTTCCAATATTGTAACAACTACCTGATTAATAACTTACCAAAAGGGAAGGCTCAAGATCCAGGCATGGTGGTATGCACTTATAATCTCAGCTACTTGAGAGGAGGAAATCAAGAGGATTACAGTTCAAGGCCAGATCAGGCAAAAAATTAGCAAGACTCCCATCTCAACAAATAATGCTACCTAATAAGTGTGAAGCTGTGAGTTCAACACCCAGCACCATCACCAACAACAAAAATATATATGTATATATTTATGAAATTATTCCCTATTAGTACATAAGGATTTGTAAGTAGTCCACAAAAAGACATACAGTAATTCATTTAACAACTTCCACAATGGTAGGATTACTATTATAAATAATGCTGCAAAAAACGACCTGTTCACGCAAAATGGGAGCATGTCTGTATGGAAACTTCACAGAAGCAGAATTGCAGGATTTGCATTTGCAGTGTGGAAGATATTGCCAAAATGTTCTGCAGAAAGGTTATAACAATTTATATTCCTGCTACTTTTTATCCTTGATAGCCTCACAAAAATTGTCTGAGTGTAATTTTATTTGTATTTCTCTTAACCTTAAGTAATTTTTTCATGAGTGATTTGTAGTTCCTTTTCAGTGAACTGTTCTATTAGCAGCTGTTTTTGTTATTGTTGTTTGGGGGTTTTGACTTTGTTTGTTTTTAGGGCTGGGGATCAAAACTGGAGCCCCACGCATTCTAGGCAATGCGTGGCTCTACCCCCAAGCTCCACTAGAACCCTCATTGACTGATTCTCTTTATCCATTATTTTTAAATCAAGTTATGGTTCTTTTCCTAATAAGGGAAAACATTCTATACCAGTGAAATTAGTTCTCTGCCCATAAAATAAGTTGTCAGTATTTCCCAGTTTGTTCTTTGTCTTTAAATTTTGATTTTAGCAATTTTACCACTCAGAAAGTTTATATGTAATTAAGTAAGTGATTCTTTGATTTTTTTCTTCCTAACTTTGGGATTATAAAAAAGATCTCCACAGTTTGGTATCAGTTTTGAAAAATCTCTTTTTTGATGGGTGTGGATTTTCTTGGCAGAAGGCACCACACATAGATCAAAATTATTTTTTATAAGTGTCTACAATTTCCACATCATTTTACTGAAACATCTATCTTTTCTCACTGCTTTGTGATGTCACCCTTGTTATATAGCAAATCTGCATATATTTAGATTTTTGGATTTTATATTCTGTCCCTTGATCTGTTTCTTATGTGTGCAATGGCGCTGTTCTGCTATTATTATACTTTTATAAGGAGTTTTAATATTGCGTAGCGCTAATTAACCTCCTTTTTTACTCCACTGTGTCAGAATTTGGTTATTTCTGCTTGTTAATTCAATACGAACGCTAAAATCAACTTATCTAGTTTTTTGCTTGTTTTGTTTTCCCAGTTCCAGGGATTGAACCTAGAGCCGACACACACTAGGCAAGCCCTCTATCACTAAGCTACATCCCCAGACCAACTTCTCTAGTTTTGAAAAAAAAAAAAATTCTACTGGCAATTTTGATCATGTTAAAGAATAGATTAGCAATAACAAAGATCAAATCATTGTGATGGCTGAATCTATCTAAGAAAGGAGACTTGAATCCTTTAAAATTCTTGAGCGGTTAAAGTCTTCTCCTTGTAGATCTTATACATGTCTTGTTAAGCTTATCTTCAGCTGTAGCATTGTAAATGCTGTCTTTTCTCCCTTGTCATATTCTAACTCTGGGCTTCCAAGTCCTTTAAAAATGATACATCTGCAAATCATAATAAAAATTTGACCTCCTTCTTCCTACTTTTTACACCTAAATTTCTTTTTCTTTTCTAATTGTATTAGATATAATCTTAAGAACTATGTTAAATAACAATGGTGATTATACCCTGTCGATTCCAGTTACTCGACCTTCTTGAAAATGTCAACATTCTAGAAATGGAAAAGCAGATTAGTGGCTACTGGACATAGGGAAGGAGGGAGGGAGACGAGGGAAGGCGTGGTTGTAAAAGGTGGAGCACGATCCTTGTGGTGCTAGTGAGGCGAGCTAGACTTAGGGAAAGTTCAGACTCTTAGAACATACATGACTTGATGTTGTATTTCAGGTTGAACATTCGCCTCTCTGAGCCTTCTTTTCAATTGCAAACGTGTGTAGATTATTAACACTCTCGCTAGGCCACCCTCTCCTGCCCCAGGGACACCCATGCCCCTCCCCACTCGTTGATTATTGGTTGGGAATCACAAAGTTTTTCCTTTCCTGTAGGTTAGCATAAGTTTTAAAAGCACCTGGAAAAGAGAAACACTCTGTGCTTCCAGCTTCCACCTGGTCCCACCATGACCCCTTTTGTATTTCCCTTCCCTAACTTTCAATAAACTGCAATTACACCCACGTGTTCTGCCATGGATTCTTCCACATGGAACACAACAGATTTGGAACTCTTCTGATCACAGAGTATACTATCCGAGCTAAGTCAATGTCAAAAGCCGGTTGTGATTTCATGTTACAGGTTTGCCATTGCAGAAACTAGGTAAAAGGGTATGTGGAATCTCTGTGTTATTTCTTAAAACTGCATGGGAACCTAGAAGTATCATAAAATGTTTATCTTTTGTTTTTTCTTTGTTTCACTTGGTTTTTGTGGTACTGGGGTTTGAACTCAAGGTCTCACACTTGCCAGGTAGGCTCTCTACTACTTGAGCCACTCTGCCAGCCCTTTTTGTGCTGGATATTTTTGAGATAGGGAGGGTCTTGCTTTTTTGGCCCCAGCTGACCTGGAACCTCAGGCCTCCTGATCTCTGCTCCTGAATAGCTAGGATATCAGGTGTGAGCAACTGGTGTCCACTGAGGCTTCCCCCCGAATTTGCAGAGATAACTGAGAAGAGAGAACATGGCAAAATAGTAATAACCAGTGAGTCTTAGTGAAAAATACACATGAAAGTTCATGACATTGTAGCAACTTTTGAATTTGTTCTTTTCAAAATAAAATGTAAAACTCCAGTTATAATATTGTGGGGGAATACTTGTGTTTAGGAAAAATACGAGAATAAACAATTTAATATGTTGCTTAAACCTTTCAGAGTTAATTATATACACTTAAAATTTAAGAATTGGGAGTTGGGGATGTAGCTCAATGGTAAAGCTTAGCATGTTGCAAGGCCCTGGGTTCAATCCCCACCACTGCAAAAAGGAAAAAAAATTAAGACTAATCATGAAGCATAAAAATTATAAGCTTTGCGGGGCACTGGTGGCTCACGCCTGTAATCCTAGCCACTTGGGAGGCAGAGATAAGGAGGATCACGGTTCGAAGCCAGCCGGGGCAAATAGTTCGTGAAACCCTATCTCAAAAATACTCATCACAAAAAAAGAGCAGGTGGAGTGGCTCAAGGTGTAGGCCCTGAGTTCAAACCCCAGTGCTGAAAAAAAAAAATTACAAGCATTGACAAGAAGAGAAAAAAGTACAGAAAACTAGAAATGCAATTTCAAAGAGTCTAAATTGGTCCAAAAGCACAAATAATCACAATAAATATAAATATAAATGAATTAAACACACCCATTTAAAGATTATCTGGTTCAATTTTAAAACATAATCCGGACATATACTGAGTATGCTGCCTTTGTAAACTTGGCATAAACTGAAGCTGAAGGAAAATAAAAGAATCCAGAATGGTATTGTTAGGAATTAGCTTGATCTCAGGCAGTTAGGAGTGGGAACTATAAAGAGGCAATTAAAGTCAGCAAGTGCATTATCTAATAGCAGTGAGATTCTAATAAAGGTTATTAGGAAAGGTATACAGAATGAGGACGGGTCGCCTCAAGGGAAAGAAGGACGGGTTAGGCTTTTAGGTTGGAATGTTTATTAAAGAAGTTTTAGCTGTGGGTTTCTTTGGCCCCTTGGATGACTTCCTAGATTTGGATCATTGTCTTGTTAAATGAGAGAGAGTGTCTGTTTGAAATTCCTAACCTCTGCTCTATACAGCTCCTAGGTTTAGGTCATTATTTTGTTAAATACACCTGAGTAAACTCCCAGCTGTGATGTTTAAGATATAAATTACTCTTAAGTAAAGAATGGATTAAGCTTTAAGTGAGTAACTAACTTCAAAGCGGGCTCAGGACCAGGAGAGAGCTAAAGACAGTTAAATTTTAAAGACAGGGGAAACGGGAAAAACAGTGCACCAAAACCATAAAAGGAAAAACAACCAGATGCCCACCTATCAGAAAGCTGTAACCAGAGACTTGCAAGGTCTGCCCCAAATGTGTGCCCCTCAAAAAACAAGATAAAAACTTTTATATACATAGCTGCCATAGCTCAGTCTTTCTGGGCCCCTCCTGTGCCCTGGGAGGGCACCCTCTCTTGGGACACCCCCTCCCAACTCTGGGGTCTCTTGTCTCCCACTTTACACTTTTCTATCTCAGTAAACTCTCTGGCTTTACTCGCTCTTATAGTCCGTGAAGTTCATTCTTCGGCTTCATGAGTTGTACAAGAGGCTGGAACTCTAACACTCCCTCTGGCTGAACACCTAAAGCTGCAAGGTTGAGTGGAGGCTCTTGGGCCTACACAAATCTCCCATTTCAATATTTCATATAAATACTTATCAAAAGAAAGCTGGTGTTTGCAGAACTAATGGCAAACAGATAGAACTTATGGCAAAAAAAAAAAAGATGTCTAGGAATAAAAAGTGACGCATGCATATGGTCAGATTACTTTCTAAAACAGTACATCAATTTCCATCCCCGGCAGCAACCTCCTGAGTCTTATTCCCAACAAGTACTGCAACACAGGGCAGTATCAATAACTTGTTGGTATTTGCCAATTTGATAAGCCAAAGGAGATGGATCTCTTTTCAGAGTTTAATCTCAAAGCACACAGTCTCTCAAACACAGCAGAACCACACAACAAAACTGATGTTTGGAATCAATGTCAGACTCCCAGCGCAGGGAGCTGTCATCCTGTTAGGTTGCAAGGGGACACTGAACCATAGTGGTAGTGACCTCAAGCAAATGGTAGAAAGCCCAATTCCCTGGGGCCATCTGGCCAGCGAGCCCCAGTCCCTGGAGTCCACAACTGCTCATGTGGGACAGATTCAATTAATTTCCATACGGCACAATCACCAGTGAAGTTGTTCAGTGCCCCAAGGCAGCAAGCAATAATAATTCTCTTACAACCACATCTGAAGAACCAATTGCCCTTCGGCTTCACACAAAGCTTTCATTAAAAACTCTTGACTAGAATTAGATACAATTAGCAATTTCCAGAGAAATCACTGAGATATAGTCCCTGAAAATAAACAAAAGAGAAAAGACAATATTTCCTATAAAATGTAGTAAAAGGTTACTGAAATTATTGGTAACAATACTTTGAATTAACTGAAAACAAGTGTTCTTGGATGGAATTCTCAAAACAAGACACAATTTAGGCAACATTAGTGTCCTCATTTTACTGACAATCAGCAAGAGTGTCAGAGAGGTTAAATGACTTCTCGATTGCCAAATGCTAACAAGTGGACTCACATTTCAAATCTAGATGACTGGGTTATTGGAGGTAAACTCTCCAGAGGCCCTGCTACTCCTGTCACCAGCGATGCTTGAGTGACGGTTAAGACTGAGAGCAGATCAGGAGACACCAACCCTCCCTTAGGGCACTGGATAGGGATTAAGCTTCCTTACTCCCTGGAACTCATTGTAACTCATGTTAGATTTTTGCTGTAAGCACACCTTGATGTTTTCAGTTGTTTTTTTAATTTTTATTTGGTTTTTCCTTTTTTATATGGCCAAAGCAGTCAGATGTGAGCAGTTCGGCTGCTTAGTGACAGCTGTCAGATGCCTCCCTGGGGTCTGGCCACGGCAGCACTTGCCCAGGAGCAGGACCAGGTGACACCCCAGGACTAGAAGAGAAGGAGGCCAGATGGGAACCATTCTATTGTCGCTGCTATTCCCAAGTGTGGTGGGGCTGGGAAGATCCGTCAGGGTGCACCATCTGCAACTTCAGCCCT
Organism: Castor canadensis; assembly: GCF_047511655.1. Classification (NCBI taxonomy): domain Eukaryota; kingdom Metazoa; phylum Chordata; class Mammalia; order Rodentia; family Castoridae; genus Castor; species Castor canadensis. The sequence goes on along the minus strand of NC_133386.1, from coordinate 52,322,526 downwards.
GCCATTTTTCTGGGAAACCACAGGAGCTGTCAATCAAGCAGCTCTTCTTCCTGACTCCTCCAGCTGTCATCATGACAGCCGTGACTGCTGTCACCATCTCAGGGCTATTCGGGAAAGCTCCTACCCAACTGAAGACTCAGGAGGAGACTTCATTCTAGCCATGGAAACCACTTGTTTTTGTCATGGCTTCTCCAATGGTTTTTGCTTCAGGAGACTTTGCTTCAGTCATGCTCATTCCTGGCATGGATCTGGAAGACTTTGTTTTGGCCATGATCACTTCATGCCTCTGGCATGATCACCCTGCCTCTGGCTGCTCCAGATGTCCCACTCAATCAGGTTGGGGAAGAGAGCTTCTCCTGTCCATGACAGTTGGCACATCGGGCCCAGCATGGCCTGCACAGACTGCATGACCAGGCAAAAGAGAAAAGAGCTGTGTGCATGTGTGACTGACTGTGAAAGCAGTCCTCCTCTCTCCTGGGGCACTCCAGGAGACCTTTTCTTGTGCACCATCCCCTGTGTTGCGACATAAGCCCCAGTACAACCTCCTCAGACTGGCTTTATTGCCTCCTCGTGGTCTTTATCATGGAGTCAGTGGACTGAGCTGGTGACATGAAAAGCAGATAACTCCCAGGGATGCCAGCTCTGGTCACAAGCAGCAGTAGCTAGCAGATGGCTGAAGAGCTCCAGAGAGTAGCGAGGAGCAGAGTCTAGGGACAGCTGAGACTGAGAAGGACTTTGGAGGTACTGTAGAGATGAGACACTGAGGATCTGAGATTCCACAGACTGCAGAGGGCAAAGGGCTGTGAAGAGCTGAGACTGTGCAAGGGGAGAGACTGCAGAGAGCTGAGGCTGTGGAAAAGCCCATGCCTCCAGCTGCTGGAGGGTCGCAGAAAGGTGTGGAGAGTTACTAGCTCTGGAAGCTGGGGAACAACCCTGAGCAGTTACATTAAGAGCTAAGGACCACAGGTACCTAAATCCAGAGCTAAGAATGGGGAGTCCCAATACCCTAAGCTCAGAGATACTGATACTAAGGGAGCAGGTCTTTGCTGACTGGTAACAGTAATCATCATAATTTCCCATTAACAAGTCTAGATCATTTAGGAAGCAATAAGCATGTAAAAGCTCTAAGTATGGTGACATATCATGCTACTTGGGAGGCAGAGACAATGGATCATAGTTTGAGGCCAGTGCAGGCAAAAGAAAGACTCCACCTCAAAAACAAGCTGGGCATGGTAATGCATGCCTGCTCTCCTAGCTACTCAGGAGGCAGAGGTAGGAGGATGGTGGCTTGAGACCAGCCCAGGGGAAGTTTACAGAAGATCTTCTCTGAAAAGCAAACCAAAAACAAAAGGACTGGGGTGTGCTCAAAGTGATAGAGTGCTTGCCTAGCAAATACAAAGCCATGAGTTCAATTCTCAAAATCCCCACCCTCCCAAAAAAGAGTTTTGGTGGGGGAAGGCATACAATATAATTAATATGAGCAGAAACTTCAGGTTCGTGCCTTATACATTCTGGAAAAAACTCATCTGCTTAGTTAACAGTGAAGATTAAACAATCATTCCCAGTAATCCTAGATCTAGGAGATGTTCTTATCTCCTGGTAGACTGGGCTTCCGGTCCAAATGGTTTTACTGATGGGAATCCTTGATGTTCTAGAAAAGTGTTTTGATTTATAATTTGAAGTTAAAATTAGTGAAGAGTTTCTAAAGCAGTCCAAAGCCATATGCATCTTTCTATCACGGTCTCAGAATCCTGCTCTCATTTTGCCCAAAACCTTTTGCTTGAGTGGCTGGAATCTAGGTTTGGATTCAGAGAAGAAGAAGAAGAAGAAAAATAACAGTCTAACATAGAGCATTATTTCGCTCAGCCTCTAGCCTGCTCCTGGGGAGATTTCCACCTCAGTCACTTATTTTTAATTGTCCCAGAAACCCCTACTCCTCTGCTAGGGTGAGACCTTCTATCTAAATTGGGGGGGGTGCAGTTCCTTTTACCCCCAGGGGAGTACTTTTGCCCCTGATATAGGAACAAGTAGACACCATGGTGTGGACGGATGGACATACTGTGGGATGGGCACAAATGGCGATCCCAGTCCTAATTCATCTCAAGGACCCCTCTTGGTTTCCCCATTAAAAACAATATCCTTTTAGACTGGAAGTTAAGGAGGGGCTAATTCCCATAATCAAAGACTTAAAGAGACAGGGACTGCTAATAGAGTGCTCCAGCCCATATAATACTCCTACGCTCAGTGTCAGGAAGGCACTAACAAATGGAAGCTAGTCCAGGATCTCCACCTGATCAATGAAGCAGTAGTGCCTCTCCGCCCTGTAGTTCCAAATCCTTATATGCTTCTAGCCCAAATACCCCCAGGGACTGCTTACCACTCTGTCCTGGACTTAAAGGATGCCTTCTTTTGCATTCCCTTACACTCTAAAAGTGAGCCTATCTTTGCCTTTGGGGACACAAAAGGCTGGACAGGTCACCTGGACTGTCCTCCTCCAGGGATTCAGAGATAGCCCCCATCTCTTTGGGTTAGCCCTAACCCAAGACCTGGCAGGGTGGCAATATCCACAGAGGAGGAGGTCATTTCACAAACCCCTGAATCCTTACTAAACTTCCTAGCAAATAGAGGTTATAAAATCGCTAAAGAAAAAGCCCAGTTGTGTCAGTCTAGGGTTACATATTTAGGTCTTGTAATGGAAAAAGAAATGAGGGCTCTAGGAGAAGATAGGATCCCTTCAAACATGATGTTTCCTCTACCTAAGACTCTAGAAGGATTGAGAGCCTTTTTTGGGGTGACAGGATACTGTAGAATTTGGATCCTGGGATATGCAGACCTAGCCAAGCCCTTATATCAGATCCCTAAGGAAGCACAGAAGGATCCCCAGCCTTTCATCAAATGGGAAGACAAGTCAGAAAATGCATTCCACCAGCTTAAAAAAGCCCTTATGACAGCTGCAGCTGTCATATGTCTATGAAAAGGGAGGACTGGCCTTGAGAGTGGTGACTCAGCTCCAGGGCATCACTCCCCAGCCAGTGGGCTACTTAAGTAAAGAATTAGATCAGGTAGCCAAGGATGGCCAGGATGTATCTGAGCAGTCGCTGCAGTTAGCCATCTAGTGCCTGAAGCCTAAAAACTTGTCCTAAACCGGCCCCTGACAGTTCACATCCCATACGACCTAAGGGAAATTTTAAACTCAAAAGAGAGGTTACTCTAATAGTTTTAGGAATAACAGCATTGATTGCAACCCTATTTGGAATAAGCTATGGGGTGATTGCCAATCATGTAATTGCAAAAAACCTAACCAAAGTGGTAGAGGACACCTCAGACCAGGTAGGCCTTGCCATTAAGGACATGCAAAGGTCTTTGTCATTGCTTGTCTGTGTGGTCATGGACACTGCCTGGCCCTAGATTTTCTTTTGGCTAAACAAGGAGGGGTATGTGCCATCGCCAATACTTTCTGTTCCACATATATAAACACTTGAGGCATTGTAGAGGAACATACAGACTACATTCTCCAACAGGCTAGAACAGTCCGTCAAAACTCAGATATCCACATAAGTATGGGATCAAATAAAATCCTGGCTCCCCTCCAGGACATGGTTTCTACCCTTTCTGGGGCCTATAGTTGCCATTATTCTCTTACTTGTATTTGGGCCTTGCATTTTAAACTTACTTATCAGGTTTGTTTCCTTTCGCCTAGAATCCATCAAACTACAGATGCCCCGATAGAGATGAAAACAACCTACTATCTCCATCCCCTCAATAATCCCTCTTGTGGTCAGCCCTGATGCTGCAGGCCCCTCCATCGCCCCCTGTCATCAGGAAGCAGTCACTATTCCTAACAGCAGTTAGGGCAGATCATTGAGAGGGGGGACTTGAAGGGTGGACTGCAGAAGGTCCATGTGTTCCCAAAAGGTGATAATTAGCCAGGGAGATATGTCTTCTTCCCAGGAAATCTGTTTGCACCAGAGAGACACCTCTACCCTCGGGCAATTAAAAAAACAAGCTATAAAACCCAATTTCCAACCTGACCCATGGGACCACCAGTTTCCAGGTCCCTCTGCCTGCCCCCATGCAGCCTTTCCTTTATTTTCTCCACAAATAAAATCTTTCTGACCTTTGCTGCTCAAGTCTGCCTTTGCTTTCTATCTAAGAGCAGAGCAAGGACCCTCACCACCCGAAAATTCCTGTGTATCATCTGGGCATCAAAACTATATAAAGCATTTTAAAGTCATGCAGGAAAAAAACCTAAGACAATCACTGGGTTCTATTGTCACTTTCAGGATCAATAGTAAGTAAAGAAGGCAAGGCAAAAGCACTGAGATTTTTTGATGTTTTGTTCTATTTGCCCCTCTGCCACAATCACACCCTATTTACCAATGTCTGTGTACATGCAGAAAAATGCAAACAGACCATGCTTGCCATGGACCCCTAAACAAGGTTCCCTCTTATCTGGCACTGCATAGCCCCTGGAAGCATGTTCCTAACACAAGCAATCACTCACCCATGGGTTTAGTTTTTGTTTGAAAGCATTCACTCCAAAAACCTGTATAAAATATCAGTATCTTTAAAATTCTCCAACAAGGGATTTTTTTTTAACAGCAAATGTATACCAGCAATTCTGAGCCAGATCACTTTCACTGTTATTAATGTTTTAATAAAAATAAATAGCCTCAGGAACATAAGCTATCCTTTAAATCTTGTCTCCTTTTTTGGTGTCACTGTAAATACTTCTGCTGTCTCAGGGCAGTGCTGAGAAAAGCTTTCTGCATTGTCCTCAGCATAAAAGTTTGTCCCTTGAAGCTCCCAGGAAGCTAAACAAACACAATTCAGGTATGTACCTTGTTATTCCAAAACATATCATCTATAGGAAATATGGTTACATAAATTATAGCCACACTTTGCTTTTTCAAAGTCTCATTTTATCTTCACTTTCAGAAAATCTTTTGCTAAAATATTCTCAAAACATGCAAAATGGCATTGAATTTCACCTCTTTTCCCCACCCAGTCTCTTCTTGAAAGAATGACGGTGGAGAGGGCCAGGAAATAAGATGCATGAAGGAGGCACAGGGAGATGTATTACTAAGCACAAAGAATAAGTATTTGCTCTTTGAATGACATATTAGAGAATCAGGCTTTGTAATCTGCAGCTGTAAAAAATAGATCTACAGCGGTAACAAGTGGCAAAAATATAAAAATATAGAATTCTTAAAAATGCCCATGCTTCTTCCTACATTTACTGAAAAATTAATAGCATATGACAAAGAGTACTCTTCTGAGATTTTGCCAAAAAAATTCTATTTAGGTTCCATTAAGGTTCCTCACTATTAAGTGCTAGTTACTCTTAGTGGCAGAGCAAAATACAAATCAATAGTCAATTGCAAGTCTTTGAAGTTGTTCTTGAAGATTTGGCTGTGTAATTAAAGGGAGTTTTAAAAAAGAAGAAGAGGGAGAGGAGAAAACAATGCAGGAGAAAAGCCTTTTTATTAAAGATCAAGAAGCCACCTCAAATTTAAAGTTAAGTCCCATACACCTTGTCTCTCAGATGGCCTTCCATTCTGAAACATTCTAAGTTACATGGCGCCTCTGGCAGGGAACCACAGGCAAAGACAGGCCAAACCTAAGAACAGTTGGAAACCAAATCAAGACAACTGCACTCAGAACTTTTTTAGCATCAGCCTACAGAATGTAATTAATTTGGGTAGATTATGCTAAAAATTACTTTCCAGGAAAATAGTTCAAAGAACAAGCTTTTTTTTTGCTATCTATTCTCAATGAAATATTTGTAGAGATTTGCTATATTTTGATATATAAATTGCAACACACATAATGTCCATTCAATTTTATAAAATAAATTTTAATCAAAGTCACACATATTTTCTGGACTTTAAGAGCCTAGAGTGCAAAACAACGAGAATCATTACGATGGTGAGAAATATTCTACATAAGTGTACCCTACCAGACATAAACCTGGCTCTAATTATTACTATTTTTTTATATCTGTGGCTGACATAAACAGTTTGCCTTTTCTGGAAATTTGATATCAATTCCTAAACAGAAGTGGTAAAGTTCCAATTTGTGCAAGAAGTTTTCTTAGTCTTCTTGTCCATTCTTGGCCAAGATCTTAACTTAACTCAACAGCAAGTGAAAATCTTCAAATCCAGGTAAACATCTCTATCCTTGCCAGAACCAAAACTTTCTATCTATAGAGTTGACTGTGAAAGTAATGGTGGGTGATCAGTAAAATTAAAACTGGGTCTTCAACTTTCCAATGTCAATGTTGTCATCCTTGGTTTTCAGTTTTTAAAAAGCTGATGGCCTCATTTACTTTATTTAATGATGAAATTGAATGGAAAGTCTCACCTTGTGGTGCCCAAATTCATTCAAAATGCTTCCCAGTTTTCTGGTGTTGCTATGTGGTTTTAGGGCAGCGACAGCTGGATGGGGATCACGCCAATCAATGGACAAGCGGTGATGCCAGAGGCGCTGACTCTCCAGAACGTGAGCTGATTTGACACTAGGATCGAAACGATGCACTTCACAGCCGTCATTGGCCATGCTCACCTCAAAATGGGTGTCATCGCTTCCCAGCCTGCAGGGAAAGAGGAAGAAAATCAGTAACAAAAGATGTAATGAGGCAAAGTGTTAGAAAAAAAATGACAGCCCCAAGGCTGATTTCCTTCCTTCCTTCCTTCCTTCCTACTTTTCTCCCTTCTTTCCTTCCTTCCTTCCTGTGCGTGGTACTAGGGTTTGAACACCGGGCCTTGCACTTATTAGGTAAGCACTCTACTACTTGAGCCATGCCTCCAGTCCAGGCCCATTTTCTTAATTATGTCAAGCCTCCTCTTGTTTAAATACATGACTAATGCACACATTCAATGAACTTTCTTTCACACACACAAAAAGCATTACAGCTCAAAGCCTCTGGGCAAAAGAGAGAAAAATTATCTGTTAAACACAGACCAGAAAAATCCTACATTCAAACATATAGAAGCACCTGGGAATGATTTTTAAAGACATAAATCACAGAAGCAATGAGACAAATATGAATATCCACTAGTCTTAAGAGGTTTTCTCTGAAAATGCCAAAAATATAAGCCTTAGGATTAGTTCCCTTAAGGAGAGATGCTTTCTACTAATGAGCTAATTTGTCTCCGTTCTAATGGCCACCGTGCTGTGCATGAAATTTGACTTACAGACGACAGCTGTTTTCTTCAAAATGGAGTGTGTTTTAGAATAGTTCAGTTAAAGAAAAAAGGCAAATGTGCATGGTAGAACCATGTGGGAGCAAGCGTGGATAGAAATTACAGTGGTCTTAACTGTGACACAGAAACAAGGGAACAGGACCTCTTAGGTAGAGTGAAGGCAGAGGACCTTGTACATGGGTCTACTTAATTAGGAACCCAAGAAGGAAAAGAGGTTCTTCACCTAAATTCACATCAATAAGGGAAGAATTTATTAATTAATTATACTTAAGCACCCAGAAGGTAGTACACCATTGTGGACAATTCATACACTTTCAAATATTGACTTTACTCAAAAATATTTTTTTATTTAATGATGTAAGAATTATAACTTTGATTAAAGCACCAATTAGAATAAAAGGCATGAAATTAACCAAGAAAGTGATTTTTTTAAAATGATGATTATGGCTTCTTTGCCCTAAATTCTATGACTGTATATGCTTTAGGATACCAAAATCCCACAAAATATCTATAATGCATGGCCAAACCTGAGCCCAGTGCAGAAACTCTTTATTCCCTTAGACTACAATTTCAGACTATTGCATAATTTATAAGTACACAAGTACAGTAGATAACAATTATTTAGCAGGTTTTAGTTAACTGAAATAGGTGTCAGCACATACATCCTCCACCTGGCCCTTCTCAGTAGCCTTATTTGCCTCATCTTATCGTGCACTATTCCTTTCTTCTCTGGACTCTGTGACATGTCAGTGAACCATCTCATATCTTAGTACAGCTTCTTTGACCCTCCATGGCTAGAGCAGGATTCAACACTCCTCTCAAATACTCCCATTTCTTCTATCTAAGATGCCCTGTTGCCTTTGGAATCAGACAAGGGTCATAGGTTGGACCACTGTAATTTCTACTCAAATTTTCCATTTTCTAATCTGGTATGACAAACTGACTTGTTGGCCCTAATTCCTCATCCTTCCTTCACTCACTACTGCCGTGCTCCTCAAGGGGGAGTGTCCTTTCTGCCTCTTGATTATGTGGCTTGGACATACGACTTTCTTTAGGGAATGAAGTGACACTGTGCTAGTCCTGATCTTAGCCTTGGAGTCCTTCTGTTCACTCTCTTCCACCACAGCACAATAAAAATGTGCCCTGGATAGATTGCTGGAAAATTAGAACTATGAGGACAGAGGCAACCTCAGGCAGTCTACCAGCCTTCCATAAAAACCAGAACTGCACTTAGCCATCCTATCTTGAAATAAGGCCTCCCAGATGAGCCCAACTTGGATCAACTACACCCCAACGGACCTGCAGACATGTAAGCAATAATAAATAACAGTGTTTTGTTTTGTTTTGGCAGTACCAGAGTTTGAACTCAGTGCCTTGTGCTTGCTAGGCAGGTGCTGTACCACTTGAGCTAATGCCAGCACAAATAAGTGGTTTTAGGCCACTGAGTTTTAGAGTGATTTGTTACACAGCAAAGCTAACTGTTATACCTGGCATTCAATATAAATCCAAGAATTTTGGTTAACTAAAAAGCAATTTTAGAAGACAGATTTGTTTCCATACACATCAAATGCTGTAGAAGTCACTAATTCCAATATTCTTCATTTTGTTAAATTTGTTGAAACTTAAGCAAAGCAGTGTGATCATGGGTTATACAGTAGAAAAGGGTAGTTTTGTAGCTTACTCAGAGAACTTATGTCAAAAAAGGTACTCATTAAATATAATTTGTATGTAAGCCTTCTAGTATAAAAGTATGCATATTTTCTTCATCTTTGAATTTTCAGAATCTTTTCAAGAAACTCACACACATATGTATATATTTTAATCAAGACCTTTAAAAACACTTAAGAATTAAATTAGCCACATACTGTTCTAAAACTTTTTTTTGTAAGGCACTTTATCACATATTGATATGTTTCCAATTTAAACTTAGTTTCTGGGTTCGTTTTTGATTTTGTTTTGTTTTGTGTTTTCAGTGCTGCAGATCAACCCCAAAGCCTTGCACATGCTAGGCAAGCACTCTACCACTGAGCTGCACCCTCAGCCATTAAACTAACTTAAAAACTAGTGGATGCACATAGAAAAATTTCAAATGGTAAGAAGTATAGAAAAAGAAAAGTGAAAGTTTTTAGCAATAGACATTTTAGCCACTATTCCTAGAGATTAACATGGCCAGCAGTATTTTGTGTATCTTTCCAAGAATCTTCTACATATGCAAGCATTCTCTATTATAAATTATTCTAAGCACACACATATAAGTAATCATTAAATAGTAGAAAACTATTTTGCATGATATAACAGATAACATGAAATTATTCGTAATTTCTAATTTTTTATTAACATATTACTTTTACTCAACCCACTTAATCTTTTTTAAATTTTATTTTATTATTTTTAAAAATTTATTCATATGTGCGTACATCGTTTGGGCCATTTCTCCCCCCTGCTCCCCACCCCCACCCCCTTCTTCCCCTCGACCCCCCTCACTTCCAGGCAGAATCTGTTCCACACTCTTTTAATCTTTTTTCTTTTCTTTTTATTAGCATATATTAATTGTGCAAAATAATGGATTTCACTAGGGCATTTTCATACCCTTTAATTTTAACAAGAAAATATGTACTATATTGGAAAGTAATAAACCACACTAGTTTAATCAAGGTCTACAATTCTTACTTTCATTATTTGAAAAGGGACTTCTGCAGGCCTAGCTGGAATTAGTCAAGTTTGTGGAATGTATAAAAAGCCAGAGGAAGAATAAATGGAATATACAAAGATATTGTAACACATGGCCCGAAGCAGTAGAACTGGAGTCAAGTCCAATCTGCCCTCTGCATCATAGCAGATGAGCCACAGAACACAGCACTTTGGAAGAAGTATTTCTGATCTCAGTATGAGAAATTGTCAGTTACTGGACAGTAAAACTCCATGAAGAAAAGACTGTGTAGATCTTGCTTATTTCTGAATCCCCCATGCTGAGTGGATGAATGATGACAGATAGACCTACAGAATGCCACCCTAAATGAAGAAAAAATTTAAGTCAGGTCTGAACTTCCCAGAGTATACAGCAATATATCCAAACAGAGCATGTGGGAGGCTACATTTCACTGACTTTTCATGTATATAAACGAATATTTATAGAATACTGTATATGTACAAAGCACTCTACCAGGCATGAGGGACAACTGATAAATTAAACATAGTCCTGGAGCTGAAGAAATTCACAAAGTAGTAGTAATGAAGTATTTAATAGAAATATTTTATTTAATGTTTATTCCATGAAGCAGGAAGTGTAGGTCACATGGCTTCCATCTCAAGGTCTAAGATGACTGCTCCATTTTCCCTTTTTCTATCTGTACTCCAGTCATCAGGAAAGGTGAAAGGGGAAGCAATGGTCACATCCTTTCCTCTTGGGGACACATCCCTTCCTCTCAAATCATGGTGCTCACAGCTAGTCAGATGGCCACTCAGAGCTACAGAAAACACAGCCATCTAGAGGGCGGTCGGTCGTGTGCCCTCCTACTACAACCCAGTTCTGAAACAGTTCAGCAGTTAAGATGCATATTCAAAGGTGCAAGCCTTTGAACTAAGACTGCAACCTCTCACTCTCTGTGGGAGGGAGGTAAAATGTAAAACTCAGGTTATAAATATTATTTTGTATTCATTAATGCTGGAGTTTGAGGTCACAACAAAATTTTCAGCATAGAAGAACCATCAAATCTAGGAGGTACTGAAGACACAAGAAGGGGGAGATTTCTAGGGTAATTTCCAAGGGTAATAGAATAACAAAGCAACCATCTTGGCCTTCCTTGTTTAATACCACTGACAGAAGCAGCCAGGGTCCTTGCCCTGCGTGGGTTGTACACGAAACAACTCAAGGAGGTGCCGTTCACACTATAATGATGACTTTCTAGTAGGAGGCAGTCAGCGTTCTCAAAAGCGGGTGTTTTTTCACAAGCTGTGCAAAGGTGTTCTTTGGACTAGCTGCAGATGGTGTTGGAATCACATGCCCTTTTAAATTACTAGAAGTGAAAGGAATGGATTGTGGTGCTGTGACAGGTCCTTGATTACACGTTTAAAAATACTCTTGAGAACATTAAGGTGAGTGGCTTTTTATGTTCCCTAAGAAATCAGAAACTCAGAGCACAAGGACAGGAAAAGATGCTCAAGATGATTCAACAGTAGGGAAACACAAATCAAAACTATCACGAGATACTACCTCACGTCTACTAGGACGACTATAATTGAAAAGACCAATAATAATAATTGTTGGCAAGGATATGGAGAAGTTGGAAGCCCCAGAGATTACTGGTGGGAATATAAAAAGGTATGTACTCAAGATAAAGGGAAAAATATGTCCACTAAAAAACTTGTACATAAATGTTCATCTAACATTCAGAATAACTGAAAAGTGGAAACAATCCAAATGTGTCAGTCAACTGATAAACAGAATGTGGCCTATCCACATGAACAATGGAATACTACTCAGACATGTAAAGGAATGGAATACTGATATATGTTACAATGGTGGATGAACCCTGAAACACTATGCAAAGTGAGAGAAAACACTCCCAAAAGGCAATCAGTTGTATGATTCTATTTACATGAAATGTCCACAACAGATGAACTGTAGAGACAGAAAACTGAGTTATGCTTGCTTAAGGCTGTGATGCTAAGCAACAGGAAGATGAGGGCTTGAGAGAAATTGGGATTGACTGCTACTAGGGTGCAAGGCTTCTTTTTGGGGAGTGATGAAAATGTTCTAAAAAAAAGCTGGGTGCTGGTGGCTCACACCTGTAATCCTAAATACTCAAGAAGCAGAGACCAGGAGAACTGCGGTTCAAAGACAGCCTGGGCAAGTAGTTCATAAGACCCTCTTGAAAACACCCATCACGAGGGGTGAGGATAGGTAAGACACCTAAAAAACTAGCTAGCATTTGTTGCCCTTAATGCAGAGAAACTAAAGCAGATACCTTAAAGCAACTGAGGCCAATAGGAAAAGGGGACCAGGAACTAGAGAAAAGGTGAGATCAAAAAGAATTAACCTAGAAGGTAACACCCACGCACAGGAAATCAATGTGAGTCAATGCCCTGTATAGCTATCCTTATCTCAACCAGCAAAACCCCTTGTTCCTTCCTGTTATTGCTTATACTCTCTCTACAACAAAATTAGAGATAAGGGCAAAATAGTTTCTGCTGGGTATTGAGGTGGGGGGAGCGGGAGGGGGCGGAGTGGGTGGTAAGGGAGGGGGTGGGGGCAGGGGGGAGAAATGAACCAAGCCTTGTATGCACATATGAATAATAAAAGAAAAATGAAAAAAAAAAAGAAAACACCCATCACAAAAAAAGGGTTGATGGAGTGGCTCAAGGTATAGGCCCTGAGTTCAAGTTTCAGAGCACAAGGACAGGGAAAGATGCTCAAGATGATTCAACAGCAGGGAAACACAAGTCAAAACTATCACGAGATACTACTTCACGTCCACTAGGACAACTATAATTGAAAAATTCTGAGTGCAAAAAGAAAAAAAAAGCTAAAAAAAGTATAAATTAAACCCAGAGCAGATATAGGGCAAGTTTTTAACTCTCATCACCAAGTTTCAGAACCCTAGTCCTCATCCCAGCGGGAGCCAGAAAATCTGGCCAACTGTTAGTGGAAGAGAAATAGGTTTTGCAAAGCATAAGTGACACTTAACAGTGGATTAAAATGTTTTATAATTATTGATTTTTGTTATGTACCTTTGCATGAAATGCCCAGATTTCATCAACATGGTTAATGTTACTCTCAAAAGAGTAAAATAGGGTAAAAATAAAAAGCTTCCTCTCTTAACATATTTTACATTACACGCAGAAATTTTACATTACAAAAACAGTACATGGAGGCAGCACAAACAAGGTATACACATATAAGTAAATGTAAAATGAGAAATAAAAAGAGAAAGAAAATAAAACTACATCTGTGATAGTATAAGGTCATGGAGAGAGAATCAGCAGAAAATATCTCAAAAGGAACCTTGGGGTCCACAATTTTCCGATTCCTCACTCACATATTCCTTCTGTCCAAATGAAACTACAATAAGAGGAAAATATTTGGCTATGGATCTCACTCATTCTTCTTAAAATGTTCACAGCAACCGAAAGTTCCAGATTTTCTGAATAAAATATTGGCTCTGTTGCCTATCCATGTGCCACTTATGAAATCTCTTTCTGAGAGTAGGAAATACTCTGGAGTTAGTAGGTATAGGTAAGAACTTTCTCAATGAAACCCCAGCAGCACAGCAACTAAGAGATAGCATAGATAAATGGGACCTCATAAAACTAAAAGGCTTCTGTTCATCAAAAGAAATGGTCTCTAAACTGAAGAGAACACCCACAGAGTGGGAGAAAATATTTGCCAACTATACATCAGATAAAGGACTGATAACCAGAATATACAGGGAACTTAAAAAACTAAATTCTCCCAAAACTAATGAACCAATAAAGAAATGGGCACGTGAACTAAACAGAACTTTCTCAAAAGAAGAAATTCAAATGGCCAGAAAACACATGAAAAAATGCTCACCATCTCTAGCAATAAAGGAAATGCAAATTAAAACCACGCTAAGATTCCACCTCACCCCTGTTAGAATAGCCATCATCAGCAACACCACCACCAACAGGTGTTGGCGAGGATGCGGGGAAAAAGGAACCCTCTTACACTGTTGGTGGGAATGTAGACTAGTACAACCACTCTGGAAAAAAATTTGGAGGCTACTTAAAAAGCTGGACATCGATCTACCATTTGATCCAGCAATACCACTCTTGGGGATATACCCAAAAGACTGTTACTCCAGAGGCACCTGCACATCCATGTTTATTGCGGCACTATTCACAATAGCCAAGTTATGGAAACAGCCAAGATGCCCCAGCACTGACGAATGGATTAAGAAGATGTGGTATCTATACACAATGGAATTTTATGCAGCCATGAAGAAGAACAAAATGTTACCATTCGCTGGTAAATGGATGGAATTGGAGAACATCATTCTGAGTGAGGTTAGCCTGGCTCAAAAAACCAAAAATCATATGTTCTCCCTCATATGTGGACATTAGATCAAGGGCAAACACAACAAGGGGATTGGACTATGAGCACATGATAAAAGCGAGAGCACACAAGGGAGGGGTGAGGATAGGTAAGACACCTAAAAAACTAGCTAGCATTTGTTGCCCTTAACGCAGAGAAACTAAAGCAGATACCTTAAAGCAACTGAGGCCAATAGGAAAAGGGGAACAGGAACTAGAGAAAAGGTTAGATTAAAAAGAATTAATCTAGAAGGTAACACCCACGCACAGGAAATCAATGTGAGTCAACTCCCTGTATAGCTATCCTTATCTCAACCAGCAAAAACCCTTGTTCCTTCCTATTATTGCTTATACTCTCTCTATAACAAAATTAGAAATAAGGGCAAAATAGTTTTTGCTGGGTATTGGGGGGGGAAGGGAGGGGGTGGAGTGGGTGGTAAGGGAGGGGGTGGGGGCAGGGGGGAGAAATGAACCAAGCCTTGTATGCACATATGAATAATAAAAGAAAAATGAAAAAAAAAAGAAATCTCTTTCTTTCTTATAGTAAGAATTTATGTCTTGAAACCAAATATTACAACCTACCACAACTCGAAAAGAGATGAAGAATGTTTATTGATGTATTATCTCTTCCCAAGTCTTCCCCTCCATACCTGGTTCTTCCCCTAAAATATATTCTTTGACCTGAAAAGGAAAATAGACACTATTTCCCTCTTTATCTACCCTTCACCCCCCTGCCCTCTCTTACCAGCGCCCCAACATCTCCCCTCCACCATCTATGCAGGAAGACTTGCGGGGAAGACCCTACCAGAAGTTGCCAGGTGGGTGATAATTATCCTTGCAGCACACAGCCTCTTTCTATTTCTCTTCTCTTTCCCCTTCTCTGTAATTTTTACCTTTCTGTCCAGTGCCTTCCCCTATCTTCCACCAGTCTATTCAACCCCATTTCAAAACTAAAAAGGCTCTGATTTTAATTTTCATCAGAACATCACAGAGTACACCGTACCAGACAGCACACAGTCTTTTACATCTGCTTTGACTCCTGGTAAAGAAATTTCAGCCATCAGAGAAGTGATACCTGCCCCAGCTGCTGAGATGGTAGAGAGGAGCTGGGACAGCCATTGGCCTTTGTTTTCTGGCACCTGTGTCCCCAGGAGAGTCACCCCTCCAATTGCAGCTGCATCTCCAGTTTGCCTGGGAATTCATTACTATGCACAACATAGGCATGGTCTGGCTGCCATAGCCATGGGCCACACGACGCCCCACATCCTCACCAAAATCCAAAGCATTCTTCTTCAGCCACTATAAATATTTTCTGTAGTTCCCAGTTTTCAATCAACACTTTTATGTTCTTCATTAAATATTGACCCTATAACTGCTCATCTGCCTTTTATAAAGCTGATTTTGAATGGTAAACATTTAAAATGAAAGTAATAGAAATTTTATGCTCCCAAGACAACTTCCCAAGTTTTATTTTACTCTGTTATATGTTTTAAGTGGAATAGTCCAGGATGTAAAATACTAAGTAAAATACAAAGCCAGTTTGCAGCAAGAAAACAGGACCAAGCTGAGATCTCCAATTTGCTTGTGGTACTACGCAATTATTTCCTGACCTATTTCCATAAATTTTTAATGTGACATAAACTCTGCTGTCACAATGTCCCATTCTTCCTACCATTTTGATGCATAGCTGATGGACTCCCAGGAGAAAAGCTCAGCTTTAACTGACTGGCCAAGCAGCTCAGCATCCAATCCAAGCCTCCCATTCACCACACTGCAGAACTAGACTCCCTCCTGGCCTCCTCCCCTCAGTCACTTACACAGCAAATATTGAGTGCCTATTGTGTGCCAACCCCCACTGATAGACACTATCTGTAGATATTCATTTTTAAAAAGTTTCTATTATCTTTTTTTTTTTTGGTGGTATGGGGTTTTAGCATGCCTCCAGTCCCCTTTTTTTGCTTTAGTTGTTTTCATTTGTTTGCTTGCTTGCTTGTTTGTTTGGGTTTTTTGGTGGTGGGGTTTGAACTCAGGGCCTCACATTTGCTAGGCAGGCACTCTACCACTTGAGCCGCTCCACTAACCCTGCTTTAGTTATTTTCAAATAGGGTTTCACATATATGCCCAAGCTGGTCTGGACTGTGATCCTCTTATTTAATCTTCCCACCTAGTTGGCATGACAGGTGTGTGCCACCTGTTTTTATTGGTTGAGATAGGGTCTCTTGGACTTTTTCCCTAGGTCCATCCTTGAACTGCTATCTTTAGAGCTCCACCTCCAAAGTAGCTAGGATTACAGGTGTGAGCCAAGGTACCTGGCTAAAATATTTCCATTATGTTTAAAGTCTTATTTGAATCTCTTGTTTGCTCTGTGTGTGTGTGTGTGTGTGTGTGTGTGTGTGTGTGTTATCAGGGCTTGAACTCAAAGCCTACACCTTGAGCCACTCCACCAGCCCTTTTTGTGTTAGGTCTTTTCAAGATACGGTCTCATGAACTAATTGACCAGGCTGGCTTTGAACTGCAATCCTCCTGATCTCTACCGCCTGAGTAGGTAGGATTATAGCTGTGAGCCACTGGCACCCAGCTGCTTTTTTTTTTTTTAAACCCTGCTGATTATTAATTCTTGTTTGCCATAGTTTGAGAGCAATCATGATCCTCTCCACATTGGCACCTTTGGGGAGGTCTCCACATCACCAAATGTCTGCCCCTAACCATGACCACCCAGAGTCTTACTAGTTGTCTGAATGTAGACTGTAGAGGGAATAGTGAAACCTACAGGTGAGGAACAGGCATTTGGCATTCTTTAGGGTCCCCAGTACTGCTCGAAAAGGACTTCAGAAGTCTAGCCTAAGAACCTTCATCACGCCTACAGACAGTCTACGAGACAGGCTGCTCCAAATAGAAATGATTCTCTCCTCCTTTATTTTGAGACATATCATTTGTAAGTTCAGGACTGTTTATAAAAGTACTGATGCATTTGGTGAAGTAGTTTCATTACTTTAAACCCATTCTTCTGTAAAAAGCTCTCGAAATTCATTTGTATGTCAAGGTCATTTTCAACTGAATATCAATTTTTCTCACTTTTTTTGTAAGAGTGCCCTTTATTTCCTTTTTATTGAAGTATAAAACTATACATTTTTTTGGCAGTACTAGATTGAATACAGGACCTTGCAATTGCCAGGTAAGCACTCTGCCACTTGAGTTATGTCTCCAGTCCTGTTTGCTTTAGTTTATTTTTTTCAGAGAGAATCTCACACTTCTGCTCAAGGCTGGCTTGAACCTCAGTCTTTCTACTTTTGCCTCCTATGTAGCTGTGATTACATGGATGGCCACCATACCTGACTTGTCTTTTGAGATATGGTGTAGCTAAGTTTTTTTGCTCAGGTTGGCCTCAAACCATGGTCCTCCACCATCCAAGTAGCTAAAATTACAGGTGTGAGTCACCACACCTGGTCATACATAAATTTTTCATTGGTACAAATCATAGAAATCCAATAATGGACATTATTTGTCTTGGATCATTCATAACTATGTATAAAATTTCTTACCTACTCTCTTTTTCTAGCCATGTTCATTAATAGTCTTCTTTCTTTTTATAACAAGGGTGCTCTAATTATATCTGGAAATCATCACTTTCTTTTTTTTTTTTTTTCATTTTTCTTTTATTATTCATATGTGCATACAAGGCTTGGTTTATTTCTCCCCCCTGCCCCCACCCCCTCCCTTACCACCCACTCCACCCCCTCCCGCTCCCCCCCTCAATACCCAGCAGAAACTATTTTGCCCTTATCTCTAATTTTGTTGTAGAGAGAGTACAAGCAATAATAGGAAGGAACAAGGGGTTTTGCTGGTTGAGATAAGGATAGCTATACAGGGAGTTGACTCACATTGATTTCCTGTGCGTGGGTGTTACCTTCTAGGTTAATTCTTTTTAATCTAACCTTTTCTCTAGTTCCTGGTCTCCTTTTCCTATTGGCCTCAGTTGCTTTAAGGTATCTGCTTTAGTTTCTCTGCATTAAGGGCAACAAATGCTAGCTAGTTTTTTAGGTGTCTTACCTATCCTCACCCCTCCCTTGTGTGCTCTCGCTTTTATCATGTGCTCATAGTCCAATCCCCTTGTTGTGTTTGCCCTTGATCTAATGTCCACATATGAGGGAGAACATACGATTTTTGGTCTTTTGAGCCAGGCTAACCTCACTCAGAATGATGTTCTCCAATTCCATCCATTTACCAGCGAATGATAACATTTCGTTCTTCTTCATGGCTGCATAAAATTCCATTGTGTATAGATACCACATCTTCTTAATCCATTCGTCAGTGCTGGGGCATCTTGGCTGTTTCCATAACTTGGCTATTGTGAATAGTGCCGCAATAAACATGGATGTGCAGGTGCCTCTGGAGTAACAGTCTTTTGGGTATATCCCCAAGAGTGGTATTGCTGGATCAAATGGTAGATCGATGTCCAGCTTTTTAAGTAGCCTCCAAATTTTTTTCCAGAGTGGTTGTACTAGTCTACATTCCCACCAACAGTGTAAGAGGGTTCCTTTTTCCCCGCATCCTCGCCAACACCTGTTGGTGGTGGTGTTGCTGATGATGGCTATTCTAACAGGGGTGAGGTGGAATCTTAGCGTGGTTTTAATTTGGATTTCCTTTATTGCTAGAGATGGTGAGCATTTTTTCATGTGTTTTCTGGCCATTTGAATTTCTTCTTTTGAGAAAGTTCTGTTTAGTTCACCTGCCCATTTCTTTATTGGTTCATTAGTTTTGGGAGAATTTAGTTTTTTAAGTTCCCTGTATATTCTGGTTATCAGTCCTTTGTCTGATGTATAGTTGGCAAATATTTTCTCCCACTCTGTGGGTGTTCTCTTCAGTTTAGAGACCATTTCTTTTGATGAACAGAAGCTTTTTAGTTTTATGAGGTCCCATTTATCTATGCTATCTCTTAGTTGCTGTGCTGCTGGGGTTTCATTGAGAAAGTTCTTACCTATACCTACTAACTCCAGAGTATTTCCTACTCTTTCTTGTATCAACTTAAGAGTTTGGGGTCTGATATTAAGATCCTTGATCCATTTTGAGTTAATCTTGGTATAGGGTGATATACATGGATCTAGTTTCAGTTTTTTGCAGACTGCTAACCAGTTTTCCCAGCAGTTTTTGTTGAAGAGGCTGCTATTTCTCCATCGTATATTTTTAGCTCCTTTGTCAAAGATAAGTTGCTTATAGTTGTGTGGCTTCATATCTGGATCCTCTATTCTGTTCCACTGGTCTTCATGTCTGTTTTTGTGCCAGTACCATGCTGTTTTTATTATTATTGCTTTGTAATATAGTTTGAAGTCAGGTATTGTGATACCTCCTGCATTGTTCTTTTGACTGAGTATTGCCTTGGCTATTCGTGGCCTCTTGTGTTTCCATATAAATTTAACAGTAGATTTTTCAATCTCTTTGATGAATGTCATTGGAATTTTGATGGGAATTGCATTAAACATGTAGATTACTTTTGGGAGTATAGACATTTTTACTATGTTGATTCTACCAATCCATGAGCATGGGAGATCTCTCCACTTTCTATAGTCTTCCTCAATCTCTTTCTTCAGAAGTGTATAGTTTTCCTTGTAGAGGTCTTTCACATCTTTTGTTAGGTTTACACCTAGGTATTTGATTTTTTTTGAGGCTATTGTAAATGGAATTGTTTTCATACATTCTTTTTCCGTTTGCTCATTGTTAGTGTATAGAAATGCTAATGATTTTTCTATGTTGATTTTATATCCTGCTACCTTGCTATAGCTATTGATGATGTCTAGAAGCTTCTGAGTAGAGTTTTTTGGGTCTTTAAGGTATAGGATCATGTCGTCTGCAAATAGGGATATTTTGACAGTTTCTTTACCTATTTGTATTCCTTTTATTCCTTCTTCTTGCCTAATTGCTCTGGCTAGAAATTCCAGTACTATGTTGAATAGGAGTGGAGATAGTGGGCATCCTTGTCTGGTTCCTGATTTTAGAGGGAATGGTTTTAATTTTTCTCCGTTAAGTATAATGCTGGCTGTAGGTTTGTCATATATAGCTTTTATAATGTTGAGGAACTTTCCTTCTATTCCTAGTTTTCTTAGAGCTTTTATCATGAAATGATGTTGGATCTTATCAAAGGCTTTTTCTGCATCTATTGAGATGATCAAGTGGTTTTTGTCTTTGCTTCTGTTAATGTGGTTTATTACGTTTATTGATTTTCGTATGTTGAACCACCCCTGCATCCCTGGGATGCAGGGTGCTCTAATTATATCTGGAAATCATCACTTTCACCGGGAGGATTATCCTTATGTTGAGAACTGAAGCAGCCAACTTATTACCAGCACAATGTGGGGGCGGAAAGTGGCCCTGGTGAAGGAGACCTCAGCGATCTGCATATGTCCACAGCTGCAGAGCCGATCAGTGCCAAACAGTGACATGAACCAAAGCATAGCATCTGGACACACTGCTACCAGTCACAATTGTGTTGCTAAGCAGCTGTGGCTGCCCTCTTGAATGTTTGTGTTTTCTTCTGCTGCAAAAAATGTACTCACCCTAGCGAGTAGAGGCGGCACTGCTTGTTGCGGATCTGATGAGCTAAGCCAAACCTGTCATCAAGACACACCAACCAGGGCTTCTGGGCAGGGCTGGAGTCCTTACTCAGGCTGTCTGTACTCACGTGGTTGCATGCAATCTGTAAGGATTGGAAATCAATATGAATAATTTAAAATGTTGAGTGATAAATCAGGTAGAGACTTACTGCTTTTCCCATTCCTGAAAACCTTAATAGGAGAGTTATGTCTTCCACAGCTAACTACTCTCTTCCCCAGGGAACCACAAGACTGCTGTAAAATGTTAGGAGGAATTTCAATTACATAGCAGATAAAAAGTAATCTCATGGAGACTCAGTGCAGGTTTGAAGGGGAATTAGGAGCTACGATATCTATTTGCCCAGAAAGCAAATCAGGAGCAGAGATGGGAGGGGGAAGGGGCCAAGAGGCTTTGCAAAAGTGTGTTAGTTTGGGTGGATGAACAGAAGTTGACGGGAGGCTCAGACCAAGAAGGACATCCCAGGCACAGAGAACAACATGGTGCCCTTCTGCAAGATGTGTGCTACAATCACAGGCACAGATCTCAGAAAGATACTCACAAGACTATCTGTCCTTTAATTCGGCAGATAAGATGGGGCCACTGAAGTCAGAAAGGTAAAAAAAAAAAAAAAAGAAAGAAATATACAAGCCATTAAATGCACTTTTGTGCAAAAGAACTTCACATGAACAAAAAAGAATATTTTTCTATGTTCTTTTAAAGGTTGAAATAAAGATAATAAAAACAGCTAAAACCACACACACACACAAAAGAAAGGTGGTACATGTTAGCCAAGGTAGAAAGCTGATCTTGAGTCAAGTGAAATTACAAAGTAGTCCCTGCTGATAAGACACATTCTTGTGATAAGATGCTCCAATGAGCCAGCTCCTGGGAGAGGAGGGTAGCAGCCCCAGGCAGGAGACTCTTAGGAGCTAACCAAAGCACTTCTCTTAACTGATCCATCAAGATTAGATGAGAAAACAAAGGAATGTGGAGCTAAGTCAAGCAGAAATAAGTCTTTTCTTTCAAGCGCACATTAAACAAATGTACTTGATAAGGGAGGCTGACTTGCGTTTGAGGTGAGTGCAATTTGCACAGAGGATTGCCTGATCCTTTTGCTTAACTGATTGTCCAGAGTTTTAATCTAAGAAGAGCCTATCACTGGAGCCTATCCAACTAGTACCCAGGGCTAGCCTGTTCTATTCCAGGGCTAGCCTGGCAAGACTATCCTGGCTGTGTCTTTAAGTAAAAATGCTAGATTCTCTTTTCTACTTCTGTCTCCAACCACTTTTTAAAGAGGAAAAAATACCAGAATATGGAATTAAACCCTCTCTCAGGCAACTGCTACAGTCTACGTTTATTAGCTGAGTAATCTGCATGTTCACTTCTATAATTCATCTACTAGTCTCTCAGAGAAAAAAGGAAATTCTGCCTCTGCCTGCTTCTTCCTCTTCCCCACCCCCTACCCACCCAAGGACAGAGGAGTTGCTAATGTATTTAGTCAGAGCTCCATGTGTCTAATCTACCTAGTGGGCAGATTAGGTGCCTTGAACATAGGCACCTTTCTTATCCTATGTTCCATGCCTGCTTCCAGGAGGAAGCTGGTAGTCCAGGGCAGTTCTGGCGGGTCCCCAAGGCATTCCTGGACTGCCTAAACCTGACCCATTTTCTCTAGGGCAGCTTCCTGGAGTGTTTCACTGCGCTGGTGTGATGATTCCATTGCTGTGGTTCTTGTGGGCACGCTCCCTAAGAACCTCCATAATGACAGGTAGCATATGTTTGTATTTCCCTTCTAACACCATTAAAATCTAACTCTAGTCTCTTTCACAGCATTTCTTAAGGTGTGATCCACCTACATCAGAATCAGCTGAGAAGTACTGTAAATGCAGGTTCTTGTGTCCTATTCCATGCTGTGGATTTCAGAGCTGAGGTTGGTAAAAGAATTTACCCAGATGGGAGAGTGGGAGAAACCAAAGATTTATTACAGCGCCATTTAAAAGGAAAGAAAAGGCTAGGTAAAGAAGCACAAGCTGCCCTGGAACGGGGGTGGGATAAGCTTTTATAGAGTTTACTTGGGATTTTGCTGATTGGTTGTTTCTTTTTCATGGGCCTTGTTGATTGGTTGTCCACCTCCTCCATCAAAGTGTTAATTTTATGCATGGGAGTATCTCAAGAGTTTGGCCCCTATTTCCTCATTCCAGCATTCCTCCTGGCTCTGGATATTTTGTTTCCACCATGCCTCAGGAAGGGGGTGTGAGGGTTTTCCCTCACACCCCAGATCTGCAAAATCAGAATAGTTGAGACTGACACCTGGGAACATGTATTGTAGTGAGCTCCTCAGGTAGTCCTGAGAGTTTACCAGAGGGCTTGGTCTTTTGTAAAGCCCTAGGAAAATGTCCCAAACTGGTCTAAACTGTGCCTTAGCAATTTCAGGAAAGAGGATGTACTGTGGGCAGAGCTTTCAAGTGAAAGCAGTAGGCCCTACAATCCTACCCCTAACAAAGAGGGAGATGGGGCACAAATAATTAGCCAGAGGCTTCCAAAAGTCAGGTATTGAGGGCCAAGAGTCAGGGCCTTGAGGTCAACTGCTCCTCCTTTGCCAAAGTCATAGACTAGGATTTATTATAGAATAAACCCTAGTCAACTAACCAAGCACTTTTTCTATTAGACATTCTTTTCCATTCAATCTTTCAGGTAACATTCTTCTTCTTATCTTAGCTCAAAAATAAAATATGGGAGTTATTCAATTTTTAACCATTTATTAACCATCTTATTGGCAGACATTAGCTTTTGAAAACAACTAGGAGTCCTCCATAAAATTCTGCTCCTAAAAATTAATTAAATATTGATTTTCACACCTTTCTAGTTAAGATTTATGGCCAGGGCTTCAATAAACTCTCTTGCAAGCAAAATAAGTAAGGGCAACAACTTGCAGCTAAGCTCCAATTTGAGTAATTATGCTCTCTGTCTGCCTAACTCCCCTTATAATTTTAACCATATAAAGTGAATTAGGCCTGGACAAAAGAAAATAGACTCGAAGAAAAAATGTTTTTTAGTTATTTAGCTCAAAGGATCTAATTTATTTTCATTTCATTTTGTAACCCAAAATCTTGAGTAGCATTTGTGCCAACCCATTAGTAGAACGTGGCAAAGGGAATCCTTAAAATTTGAGTTTTGACAAGACTCCCTTATCAGTCAACTGTTTGTTTACCCAGTTCCATTATTTCGAAAGTCTCAAAGGCAGAACTGAATTTTTGTTTTTATCCTGCTGTGTGTGTGTGAGTTTAGCAGTAAATATAATAGACACCATTGTTAAAATGTTGTGAAGTTACAGTCTACACCTCCAGCACCTGAGTTCTTAGGTTATTGTTACAAATAAGGAGATAGATACCTAGATAGATGGATAGATAACAGAAAAACAGACTTTCAACCATTTTCATTTTTTCTTATTTAGATCAGACGCTGTTGCTTAGATTAATTTTGTATTGCAAGGCTTGCTTCCTGGAGGCATATGGTTTGGGGGTTGTCATAAAACACTGATCTGGAGACTTCTCTTAGAACAGAGCACTGTGTTTATGAGTTAACCATTTCTTGTGAGCTGCAGACTGTCTTACTGACTGCAGAACACTGCCATGAAATCATGGCCTTTCGTGTTGAGAAAAACAATATTCCTAATTAAACTGAGCCTGAGGTTCTGCATCCTCTATTCAAATGTCATCTTCCTCAGGTGTTTCATTAAAAATACAGAGCTCCAGCCACTCCACCATCCTAATGCTAGAGTCCAGGGGTCCTGTGCCCATGGCTGCCTACTGCCATGATTTCCCATGCCCTGTGCCTCTACTCTAAGCCTTGATGGCCTAGGGTGCTCTTCTCCACCCATTTGCCCATCCCTGCTAGAGGTTTCATGCCTCTCTTGCATGTTAGCTATTTACCAGTGGTGGAGGGGGCACTTTATTTGATATCCCTGCTCTGTGCCCGCACAGGGCCAGGCACAGAACAGGTGCTCAACAATGCCAGCTGATACATGAAGAAATCATCATGGAGCTTGTCAAATACTGGGCCTCGCTGTACAAGTTTAAGCACAGATTTGAGAGAAATAATTTTTTATTTTAAAAAGCAACATAAGAGGATGGGGGTGGAATGTACTTTTACTTTCAGAGGTTTGGGGCCTTTTTTTTTTTTTCCTAAGCCATTATGAGTCACTGCTGCTAACTGCAAAAATTTTAGGTAACAGGGGCTCTAATATTCTGCCAGTTTTTGTAAGCTGTCATTGTCAAGATGAGTTCTAAATGAGGCATAAGCCACAAAAGCAGAACAAAAAAAAAAAAACCTCTGCATGGCAAACAGAAGGAAGAGGGAGCAATGGTTAGTAAAAGATTCTGGTAAAGAATCACTTAGTGTCATCTCCCATTGCTCTCACCTGCTGGCCTCTTCATAACCCGGAAGAGCATTAAAGCACAGTGCTTTACCTGGATAAAATGCTTCTAACTGCAAAATTATTGTGAGATCTGGAACTTTATCTCAATTTTTTTTCTAGAGGACAAAAATCCTTTTAGCAAGCTTTGGAGGAATTCAGGACATATCATCCCCAAATATGTGAACTGGTATGTTGATTATTTCAAGCTGAAATCACTTGAGGAATTATAACTTCAGAAAGGACCATGTGGCCTGTCTTTTCTCACATACAGCAAGCCATAAAGATTCTCTTGGGAGAGGTGCCCTTCCCATATTCCAAGTCCAGAAAATAGCTTTAATCACTAGAGACTGATAACTGGGGCCAAAGTGAAACTAAATAAACAAACTCTTTAAAATAACTCTTATCTTCTACTAGCTTTTAGATTCCCCACCACCACCACCACCATATATCTCCTGGAGGCATCCCTAGAATTTGCTGCCCTAGTCTAAACATCCATTTGTCCTGTCATTCCTTCACAAGGTTTTTGTTCCTTATCTAAAAAGCATAAAAGCAACATGCTTTGGTCATTTCTATGGACTTCATTTTTTATGAAGATCTCCATGTAATGTAAGTTCAATAAAACATTTATGATTTTCTCTTATTCATCAGCTCTTATAGTAATTGAAATCCTAGATCCAGTTAAAGGGCCCACATGAGAACGAAGAGGGATGCAAGGGATCTTTTTCTCCCTTAGCTTCAACAGCCAAATTTCTATTATGCACTCATCATGCTTAATATCATTGTACATCCATTTGCCTGCCTTCACAACCTGTGTGTTAGCTTCTTGAGGGCAGAGACTGTATCCACAGGGCCTCCCACAGTTCTTGGCATGTCGATAATAACTCCATCCTACTCTGCGTAGTATAAGATCACAGAACTGGGGAAAACTTAGAAACAATTTGATCTCTTCCTTTTCAAGATCCGAACAGTGAAAGTTCACAGAAGCAAAGAAAGTTGCTCAGAGTTACAACATCATACTATATACATACAGGATAGAAGGCTTCCATTTTTCTAAAGACTTTTTCTCCTCTCAGTCCATAGCGCATGAGAAAGATCTAAGAGGAGTCAGAAATGACCATAGCATTCCACAGAGCATCTTCCAAGTAAATAGGCCTTGTACAAGTTACAGAATTTTAACTGAAAATACATGTAAAATGGAATTTGGAGTCTTGCAGTCAGTAAATTAACTTTGGAGGGTGGAATCCATAGTTCTCAAATTCAATTTATATATTTAACACATCTCATTTTTCTCTAGGCCCTTTAAGAGTTTTTTAAAGTCATAATTAAGAGGTCTAGTTTCCTATTGTTCATGTAAAGCCAAACTGTAAAATTAAAATTTTAGCATTTTAATTAAGTCTGCATAAGTCCACCAAATTAACTTGCATGAAATTACATAAAGCACAGGGACCAATTTATCATCCCATCATCTACGATTAATTCCATAGGCTTTTCATTCCATTTAGGTGACAAGTATTAAAATCTCTGATTGTCTAACTGTATCATACAGCAAATGGGATTTTCTTTTACCCCTAAACTAGCCTCCTAAAGATCCAGAAATAAGCCAGGCATGGTGAATGACACCTGTAATCCCAGCACTTGGAAGATCTTAAGTGTGAGGCCAACCTGGGCTGCATAGTGAGACCCTGTCTCAAAAGAAGAAAAAAATCTAGAAAAATGGGCTTTGTTGCCTGCCAGTGAGTTTCAGGAGGAGAAGCAGGGTGCCAAGAGCCAGAAGGCTGAAGGAAATAAAAAGAATTCATCACCCCCATCACACCCCCACACCTCACCTCCCCCAGGGCCGCCCCTGATCCACAAGGCAGTTTCCTGGGTGGGCCTGTGCTCAGTTCCCAAGCAGTCACAGTTCCTAATTCATTAGCACTGCTCAGTTCAGGGCTAAGTGTCCCTCTGGCCAAGATCTCCTCTTATGTCTGCCTTTTCCCCAGAATCAGGCAACTTGAGAAGAAACCTTCTGATTAACGTGTCAAGAGCCATAGACTCTCCTTAATCGATGGTCTCTTGCTTGCTCAGACTGACTCAGCCTCAAGCTGGGCTGGAGCTGCCACTGTGTGTCAAGCCACTAATAAAAGCCACTGCTCAGAAATGATTTAAAGTGCTCCAAGGAGAGAGACTTTGGATTCATTAACGTCTCACTGTTCTGCCTCAGAGTCTCCTCTGCTCTCTCGCCTCGCGTGTCCCTGGCTGCTAAGCGTCTGTGGCAGAAAAGTGAAAAAAGGCAAACGCCTCCAAATAGGAACTGGAGCTTGAGCCCTCCAGATGATGGTTTTGTTTTGTGACACACTTGACTGCCTACTCACAGGGACGAATCTGTCGCTTCAAATGGTTTTCCAAAGCAATTTTCTAAAGTGGATCTTTCAAACACTTCGGAATGAATCATTAGAACATTTCAGGTCGATGAGACTCCTGGAAGGAAGAAGATTCGAGCAAATGGAAGGCTTCTCAACTGCCTCCCAGGGAGTGGATAAATTTGAGCATCAGAGCCTCAGTAACCAGGTCCCTATCAGGAGTCGCTCACAACCTCCCACCCTCAGTGACAAACCCTTCTTTCCAAGGGGCAGTCAGCATCTATGACACAATTTGAACCTGAACACAACCTGAATGGTTCTGATGTATCTCAGGAACCTCGAGGCTTCCTCTTCCAGGGACTGGGCAGGACCTGCCCACGGCTGGAGCTGTATGCGCCACTGGGGACCCTGTGAGAGACAGAACACAGGCAATGAGGAGCTGGGTGGGGTGGGGAGAGGATCAGATGGGGCCAAGGCTGCCTTAGCTGATACCAAAGCCAGCCTGTGTGTGCAGAGCTGCTGTCATCAAGACCACATCAGCCATCGGAAGACTCATGGCCTCTCGTGAGGCCAGAGAAAGCCCAGCACCCAAGTTAAGGGAGCCTTGTCCCTTCACTGCAACTTTAGATTCCGTGATACCACTCCCCATTAAGAAGGAAAAAGTCCATTATTTACTGTGGTTCTCTACAGATAGAAATTTGGGGATTTGGGCCTCCTGCAGGGGCCAGTTCTGGTACTCAGAGCACCATAATGTCAGAACCTCCCCTTGTTGGGAAGAAGTACTCAGGTACTTCCTCAGCACAGGGAGATGGGCAATACCACCCGGCTGCTGAGCTCATGTACAAGGGGCAAGGACCCTGGACCTGTCACTACCAGGACTGGGAGGGTGACTTTTTTAACACTGTGAGGCAGCCCCCATCTGTCAGCTGAGGAACCGAGATGCAGCCGTAAGTAGAGGGCTGGGACTGAGTTCTGAGCTCCCTGTGCAGCAAGAATGGGTAGAAAGGCTGGAGGAAGACAGTGGTCTGGAAGCAACACTAGGATCCCACCAGTCAAAAGGAAGCATGACCCAGGAAGTTCTTGCTAGAGCTCAGGGCTCCTTGCCTAGAGTTGTCACCACCTGGTGATCTCCCAGAGGTTTGCTGTGATCCAAAGGGGGGGAAGGGCTCAGCCTACAGGGCAGGGAAGGGCTGGGGAGCAAGAGATGCTCCAGCAGCTGGCAGGACAAATGTCTAGCGTTGGAAAAGACTTGGGGGTCATGGCACAGGGGTTCCTGCAGAGTGGTCATGATGGCCTCTAAGCCCCCTTTTATGGTGAGGAGGGGTGCCTGAGAGGGCTCTAGGGACAAGATAAGTGGACTATTAATGTGTTCATATTGTTCTCCAGGCAGGAGTGGCGACAGGAACTGTCACCCAAAAAAGAAATATCTGAACAGGCTGGCCATGAGGCACATTAGTACAAATGTGGTCGGTTGCCCTTAGATGGGGAGGCCTAAGTGACAGGGTTAAACTGAAAACAAGGAGTGAGGGCAGAGCAAGCATGTTAGTCTGCGTGGAGCAGGTGCCTGGATTGGGAAGAGGAACTGGCTCCCTCACGAAGGTCTGGGATGAGTGCAAACGCTCTGGAAGTGATGAAGCATTAGCCCGGGTTAGGCAGGATTAGATGCCTGACATTGCAGAGCCCCAAAGCCACAGACTCAGCACCCCCACAGCCTATGCTGCCCTTGTAGTGGCTGAGCACCATGCAGTCCCTCTAGATTGAAAGAGCTTCCCTGACCTCCTGCAGGTGGCTTCTGTCCCAGAAATCCATAGGCAGGGTGGCTTCACAGGTGTGCATCCTGCACAGGCTTAGAGGGGCCATGTTTAGTTTACCGCTCTGCTAACCTTATCTTCAGATTCTTAATGATTTTTGAACAAGAGGCCCTGCATTTTCATTTTACATTGGACCCTGCAAATTATGTAGACAGTCTGCCCCGAGGAACACCTTTACTAGGAGGACAGCCTTGTCTTATAGCTGTTCTTGCCCCGTGAATGTTGAGCAGACAGACTCAAGTCAGAGAGAGCCAGAGAACACCAGCTAATCTTCCTTCCACCACTTTCTTTTTTCCTTCTCTGCTTAGATGTTGAATATCATTTGGTCAAACAATATTTACTGAGTATCAGCAACTCTGCGCCAAGCACTGGGAAATACAGATCTGAATACAACCTGGACTCTCCCAAGAGGCAAGCAACATGGTCAGATCAGGGAGTCAGATTTGTATAAAATAACTTTGATAAGGAAATGCAAAAACATGCAGGAGAGTCATTCTTCTCAGGAAACCATTTAATTCTTTTTTTTTTAATTTGGTTTCATCTCTTCTTTAAATAAGGATGTAGGAAACCATTTAATTCTGAAATCACAAATTATAAACACAAACGCCTCCTCCTTTTTCTTGGGTCACATTCTTTTTTTTGCATCAAATGGACAGTGTGCCTTCCCGGGTCACTGCAGCAGTTAGCACAGCAAACCCAGTGCTCCACAAAAGTCTGACAGGCCCAGGGTCTAAAACCTCCCATTAATTGTCATAGGGCCATTCACAAGTGCCCCCCAACATCTGGCCCAGGAGTCTCTGATGAAAATGATGAAGTTCACATGTCTGGTTTTCTGCTAAATAAGGGGTTGGCAAACTTTTTCTATCATGGGTCAAATAACAAATATTTAAGACTTTGCAGGCCACACGGATTCTGTTGCAACCCCTCGCCTCCTGTCATAGCTCAAAAGCAGCCAGAAACAGAAAGTAAACAAACGGTCATGGCTGTGTTCCAGTAGAACTCCATTTACAGAAGAAATTGACTGCAGGCAGAATTTGGCCTGCAAGCTGTAGCAGGTTGACCCCTGCTCCAGTTGATTCTAAGTTGGAGGTCACATGGCCTAGAAGAGAGTGTTTACCTGGAATAATGCAAGAGACACAGACTGTGACGTCTATATGAAACCACCTTTGTCATCTTGGTGACTTTTGGCAAGTATCTGTTGTGGTTCCAGAGGAAACTTGGAATCTTCAAACTGGTGAATTGGATAGAATTTCACCAAGGGACTATTTACAAAGGTGTGGACAGAGTTTATGGAAACCAGACCTCAGTAATGCAGTATCTGTGGCTGGTAACACCAGAGAGCCCTTCAAGCCCACGGGAAATGATATGGAGAAGGCTTCGATAAAGGAAAACAGTCAATCCTATTGCAGACTCCATGGCCAAACCCAAAGAGACCAAGAAAAGGGAGGCTGTGTTTGGTTCCATGCAGTCAGCCTACCAGGGGCACAGCCGGCAGAGCAGGGTAGAGACTAGACTGGGAGGGGCAAATGGAAGTTCTCTTGGACAGCATTCTTTGGTGGTACTGAGGTTTGAACTCCGGGCCTCGTATTTGCAAGGCAAGTGCTCTACCACTTGAGCCACACCCCCAGCAGGCTCTCTTGGGCAGCGTTCTTTGGAAAGAAGCAGTGATGTTTGACCAAGAAGTCATTCCTTCATTCCATAGGCATTTGCGCCTCTTTCCAGGTTCTGTGTTACAATTTAATACAGATCACAACTTTTCATCCAATAAATGCAAAATGAACTGTTTAAGGCTCTGACAGCAATCTCTGTAAGTACAATGGGGGCACAATGAGCTGAGATGGAGCACTTGAGTACTCACCACTCTCTAATAAAAGCCCAAAAATTATAGATGCCAATTATGGGAATTAGTCTGCACTGCTAAAAGCCCCAAATCATGGCAAGGTATGTCTGGCATCATTAAAAAGATGCCTTAAACACAGTAGCAGCATTTAACCTGCGCCAGTACACAAAGGGAACTTCACAGATCTATAATTGTGAATCTACATGATAAGTCAGTGTAGTGAAACAACAGAATTACCTTAAGGATCCACAAATAGTATCTTTCTTGCACTCTGATGTTTCTCATTTCCAACTGAGTGTTGACCACAAAGAAGCTAAACAAAGCAGCTGGACTGGTGAGTAACCTAAATGGAAGAGTCTCAGGCGGGAGTATAACAGAAACACACAGCACATAGATGCCCTCAGAAGTGCTCTGGCTTAATGCTTTGGTTGAGCTGTTTAAAAAACATTTCACATAAAGCAATGTTCTTATTGGAATCAAACTGACAGCAGCTTGTGATTATCTCCCCATGGAAACCACTAGCTTTTATCATTTCTTTCAATTATCATTTGTCCTAATTCTCCAGTGCATATACATCAACATTTGTTCTTCCCAAATTCCCACAAACAGGATTCCCTGAGCACCCTCAACCCCGATGGCAGGTTTAATAGAAAAAGGTAAAACCCATCTTTTCCCTTAAAAAAATTTTTGTTATGATTTTTACTCTAAACACTCCTAAATGCCAGGCTACTCTAAATGCCTGCAAATGCATGTGCTCCAAATGTCAAGTGACCATAAGGCCACCCCCATAGCTACCGAGAGGTGGGAATGTGGAGTCTCCATCCTGTCTGTCCATCAAACTTCTTTAGACAGGTAAAATGGTAGCTTAGCAGAGGTGGGTGGAAGCACCATCACTTTAGATTGGTCTTTCTGTCTGTCTTCAGCAGGCTATGCTGAAATGTTAACTGGTGAGTTGCCACACAGTGGGGCCCGGCCCTTAAGCCTATGCAGGGATGGAAGCCCCACTCCCACTACTCTTCTAAAATCCTGCCCCCTAAATTGCCAGGCATTTACACAAGTGGGGCCTCCCCTATAGCAGACAAATTTCTCAGGTCAAGCAAGGTCCTGGATTTCCAAAGAAAGAAAGCAGCCCCCTTTTTGTTTTGCAAGGCCTTGTCTGGTAATTTCTCCAGGGGATGTGTATTGAAAAGCTAGCTGGCTTTCTCTAATGAGAGGCAACAGTCTTTGTTACATTGATAAAAGTCCAAAGTATTAAGATACAGGACATCAGAAGCTTCTACACATAAGTAATTCAAGTTGTTTGGTGGCTATCTTATACACATCTGAGATTCTGCTTTTCAAAGGGTAAAAAGTAATTCAGTGCATAGAAATACAGCATCTGACTCAAATCAGACTATAGTGAGCACAATCACTAGGCTTTTGGATATTTTTATCATTTGTGATCTTACCATTATCTTTTGTTTTTTTAAAAGAAGAAATGGATTCTCTCAAGCCAGGAAGCTGAATTCCAAGATTTTACTACTAAAAGACAATACAAAAAACCAAATCAATCTCAAAAAACTTCTTTGCTTACCAGCCTCCACTTACTAATTCAAGACCATAAGCCCCGAACTTATAGCATTAAAAAAAAAAAAAATTACAGAAAA
This sequence comes from Castor canadensis, assembly GCF_047511655.1. Taxonomy (NCBI): domain Eukaryota; kingdom Metazoa; phylum Chordata; class Mammalia; order Rodentia; family Castoridae; genus Castor; species Castor canadensis. The sequence continues at coordinate 52,289,627 of NC_133386.1, read as the reverse complement.
AAAGCAGAGCCACTCATGACCTAGAAAAGAGAGGCACTGACTCTGCAAAAAGCTTTCTTTGTCTAGAAATTTGGAATAACAGCTTTCTTCTTCATGGGCAGTTTCCTCACACCGATGAATGACCTCACACAGCCCAAGAGGAAATTGTCAAACTGCTAACAGTGCCACCATTGGCCTTTGAAGGGATTTTTTACATTTTTGGGGGGAGGAATATAAAAATTGAAGATAAAATAAGTAAAAAAAAAAAAAAATACAGCTTCTAATGGACCATTGCTTTGTTTCAATATTACAGGTCTTTGGGGGGGGGGTGTAATTGCATAAGTGATTTAAAAGATTGCTTTCTTGAAGTGGATAATTTATAGAATGTTTGAAATAGTTTTTTTTGTAAAATCTCAATACTCCCAAATCCACAGTCCCATCATTACCAATTTCCTGAAAGCTTTTAGAACCCACAATTTTCCACAGGGAGAGATGGCTAACAATTCACTCTTTGCATTATGGTTGTGCCTATGGAAAAGAACAAGGCTGTGAGTCTGACTCAAACCAGACAAGATGCTAAGTGTGTATTGATGTGTTGATATTGGGAAGCCAGGGCTTTCTGGGAGAAACAAACCCAAAACAAGTTAAAATAGATTTATTTAGCAATTTTGCTGCAATTTTATACTAATTAAGAGTATCTGTTAGTGGGCAGGGAACAATGACTGGAGGAAATTGTGCATTCCTCTTTAGAAAGAGAAAGGGGTTTGCAGGAGCTCTTGGGGAAGGGGGAGGCACAAAATGGTATCTGGACTAAACATGAATCCAGCCATAGCTGATGGTTTGTGAGCATCAGGCCACATTTCTGTGAGGACCTACATAAACAGTGCTTCCAGACATTTGCTCTGGTGTGACCAGGAGTTCTGAGAGTTGGGGTGGGAGGAAGGCTGCTCACAAGTCTTCCCTCAGTATTCTTGTGTCATTGGCTGGTTCTCAGACTCAGCCCTGGTTCATAAACAGCAGGGGTCAGCATACATTTTATGGTGATGCTTAAAATTCAGGTACCTCATCTCAGAGAAACAGACAGAGAGGAAGGGAGATGGGGGAGGAAGGAAGGAAGGAAGGACCTCAGTTTCAGTTCCGGGTCAGATGACTAAGCACACTCCCACCCATGTCACCTACTGAATGCAGTAATGAAGCCTGGGTGGACTGCACAGAGCAGTTATTTGAGGAATCTGAAAAGTAAACATTAGCAGGCAGATTGGGGGAGAAAACCAGAATTCAAAGAACCATGGGACCAGCAGTAAGTTCACTGTTGGTTTTCTTTGGTCTCCTCCTGTCCCCACTCAGGGTTACCTGATAGAGTAATAATGTCGCCATTTTGTGAATCGTCAGCCATTTTATCCTCAGGCCTAACTACTTGAGAAATGGAGCCATCCCCAGGCAGCTCCACCCTTAACAGAAATTCCCATGCTCTAAGACAGCTCCATCCCTAAGGGAGACTCCCGCGCATGCGCTGACTTCCTCACGCTTGCTCTTCTATAGAAGCCACGCCTAGCCCAGAGTCTGTGCTGTGCCATTTTTACCTGGCCAGCCTGGCAGTTCATGGCTGCCATTAAACTTTGCTTTTGGACCTGAGACTTTTCTCATGAGCTTTCTTTGTGAGGGTGTTTTCCCTAATATTACCTAGCCCACGCAGAGGGCATTGGAGCAGACAGAAAGCCCTAAAGCTCCCCCCAGTTCAGGCTCAGGGACAAAAGGTTGCTCTGATTTCTCTTTCTTGTATCCCACTCTCAAAGCAAACCCCCTGAAGTGAAAGAAACCACAGTGGGGGTCCCAAGGCGCCTAAAACTCTGAAGAAAAGGCAGCTTCCTGTCTGAGCTGAGACTGCAGGTATGACCCCATGGAATATTTTCTGTTTCTCTCCTCTCAAAGCTTGAACTTGGACTGAGCCACAGTCACAGAAAGTGTGCAGCACAGGCAGAGCAGAGGGACCTACAGCCCAAACTTTCTGTCCAGAGGTTCAGAAGCTGCAGGGAACTACACAATACTAAGGCAATCAGGGAAAAGTAGCTTAGGGAAGCAACTGCATAGAGTGGTTTATGAAGACCTGGGCTCACCTAGGACTGCATTGCATGGATCTGATTCTGAGTGTATCAAAGACTGAGAACTGAGCTAATAAAACACCCTTGTCCAAGACCCAGACTGACCTCTAGGGGGCATGCCTACCAACATCTACAAAATACTCAAAGGCTTCACAAGCAGAACTGACACAGAACTCAGAACTCATATGTGTTATTCAGTTTCTCATCACTGTGACAAATACCTGACAGAAACTATTTAAAAGGAGGAAAGGTTTGTTTTGGCTCAGTTTTAGAGGCTTCAGTCCATGTTCACTTGGCTCTGTGTTTCTGGGCCTGTGACAGGAAGGGACCAGGGACAAAATACCTTTCAAAGGCACGCCCCTAGGAGACTACTTCCTTCAATCAGACCCTACCTCTTATTGTTCCCACCACCTCCCAAAATAACACCACCAGTTGAAGACCAAGCCTTCCACAAGCTTATGGGGGACATTTCATGTCACCATAGAAAGTTGGTTAGAATTTGTTGCCTGAATCTGAATAAGGTCAACTGCTTATTAAGACAAATATATCAATGTTATCCATAGCATTAAACAGAACTAAGAGATTTCTAACATACTATTCAAAAGGTCCAGGAAATAACAAAAACTAAGCATATGAAGAAGCAGGGGCATGGGGCATAGCCTAAGTGATAATGCCTACCTAGCAAGCACAGGGGCTTAAGTTCAAATTCCAGTATGACCTGAAAAAGGAAAATGAAAAAAAAAAACACGAAGAATCAGAGCAATCCCAACTGAAAGACAATTAACAGATGCCATTAAAGGCATGACGCAAGGGATGATTTTTTTTTTGGCCAAGACTGAAAAGCGACAATTATAAAAATACTTTACGTGACATAGAGGTATACACTCTTGAAGCCAATGGAAAGACATAGGAGGTATAAAGAGTCCAATGGAATTTTCTGAACAGAAAGATATATAGATGACATAAAAATTAAAATGTCAGTGGATGGACTCAAGAGCAGAAAGAATGTGACACAAGAAAGAGTCAGTGAACTTGAAGATGAAGCAGTAGAAAGTATCCAATCTGAGCAACACAGAGAAAAAAAATGATGAGGTGGGAGATGAAAAGAGCTTGGGGAACTCTGCAGCAATATGGAGAGGTCTAGCATTTATGGCTTTGATATCCCAGAGGAGGGGGAAAAAGAATGCAGTGCAGAAAAACAATAGTCAAAGAAACAATGACTGAAAGATCCTCAAATTGAACAAAGTACATAAACCTAAAGCTTCAAGCAGCCCAGCAACACCCTAAGACAAACACTGGAGGAATTCCACATCCATCCACATCATAATCAAACTGCTGAAAACTAAAGACAGCAATGACAAAATTAAAAAAAAAAACAAAACAGTCTCTATTAATGTGACACACTGTGCCCTGGGCCAGGGTCAAAATTGCTAGGTGAGAAAGGGCAAAGCCAGCCCCTCCCGATGAAAGCCCAGTCCCACCTCTCTGCCACCAAGTCCATCTGCTCAATGTCTGTGACAGCAGCCAGCAAGCATGCTGAGATCCACAGCCAGAGCAGCATTTTGAATTCTTCCCCCATCAATCTGCCGCCCCTGCATCATTACCCAGAGTGTAGGCTGGGAGGCAAGGCAACCAGAAATCAAATCAACTTTGGCAAGAAAAGAATGCACTATAATTCAAGCAGGCCCTGATAACTTTTAGGAAGGAGGAAAAAAAGGTGTGTGTGTGGGTGGGGGGTGGAGGAGAAATAAACACTCAGCTCTAGATTCATTCTCTAAGTTATTCTGGCAAATTGGAAAGAGAGGCCTAGCAAATTGGAGTAGGGTTTTGTTCTTAAAATGACATCTTTAAATTCACCACATTTTCTTTGTGTCAGAATGGGTTCAATCTGGGTAAGACTGAACACCACAGGGGATGGCTAAGAGAATAAAACATCATGTTTTATCATAGGCAGTAAAAAGAGAAGCCAAACACCTGGAAATAGATCCAGTGAAAGCTAGAGGTTTTCGTGATATAGACTATACAGTGTCTGCATACATAGTAGGGACTCAAATGTCAAATCAGGATTTCACTGAGGAGGAACGTCAACCAGGGAAAGAGGGAGGGCTTCATTTGTTATATAAAAGTAAGTTCTTAAAAGAATGTTTGCCTAGGAAATCATTACCCATGGTTTTGAGGATTCTGTCTCAGTGTGTTTGTCTCTTTGTCTCTCTCTCTCTCTGTGTCTCTCTCTCCTCTTCAGAATACGTAAAGTCCATGGCCTTTCTAGGACCCAGAATCATAGGATCCTAACATCATCTGAACCAACAGCACTCTGCTGTGTTTATGGACACACTTCAGTCAGGAAACTTCAGGCAGTCAACACCCCACAGTCCTGAAATATGGGCCTTCCCTGATGGGAGTTATACAGCACACCCCCAAGCCCATTTCAAGGATGTCTGGGATTCTAGTAGCTGCCACTGACAAAGGAACATGAATTGACAGAGGGTGGAGGGGGACAGAAAAGCCACTAAGAGGGAAGAAGAGGAATGGAGAAAGGAACAGGGAAAAGGGAGCATGAGAGAAAGAAGAGGAAAGGTGGTTTCCCCTCAATACCTGTATAGCAGGCTCCACCCTCCCTACAAGATCACTTAGCACCCAGGGTGGTATACAAGGGGTTCCCAGGGCCTCTTTACTGGCACCATCCCACATCTGCCCTCAGTCCTCATTCAAACCAGGGAAAGTGTTTTAGTTCTAGATGCTAAATAAGAAGCAATTTTTATCACAAAAAGAGTAAACTTGCCTCACCCCAGTCACCATGTATAAGGGAACAGGAATCATGAAAGAAAGAATGAGGCCACACTAAGCACCTGGACACAGAGCCTTTAGCAGCATCCTACAGCCATCCCAAAGGGTGACAAGTGGGATTACAGCCACATGTGACACAGCACATCAATGGGAAGCAGAGCCTTCCTTAGAAGCCAAACATAGACAATGGATGATGCTGAAACAATCTCCATGAGAAAGACCCTGAGCAGGCAGGACATAAGGTGCCCTGCCATGAGGAGGATAGCCCACGGTGGGTAAAAGGAACAGAGCCAAATGGGGGCCCTAGAACCCTGGCCAAGACCCACACCACTTACCATATAGCTAATATCACTCATTTCCAGATGAAGCTGTCACACCCCATTATTCAATGTCATTAGTTGCACATAACTGTGTATATATGCATGTATGTAATTCTCAGGTTCTTAACATGCATCTATTTATAGTCACTAGCTCTTTTTCATTTTCATATGATCCATATTTCACATTGTCCATCTTGTCACTCTTTGGCCCTGAGATAGGGATAGGGTATTTGGTAGTCTCAATAAATTCAACCTGACAATTAGAGATAAGACTCTGGTTCTGGGACATTCTTTGCATGATTTTATATTTATAGGACATTTTTCTGCCTGAATGCACTGTAAGTTATAGCACCTGGCAAGCTGGAAGTCCAATGAATGCTTCTTTTGAATCTGTCAACATGTGAACCAAGGCAAGCAGTGCTGGCTGGAAAGCCTCTGGACCCAAAAGCACTTAAGCCTCTAACCTAAATGGAAGGGAAAAGCTACCATATTTATCACTAAGTGGCCCTTTTCAGGGACGTGAAGAAGTGTTGAAGGAAGCAGACCTTTTTGGAAGTCACTTATTATTGGGTTCACCGCTGAGTGACTCTCTGCACTTGGCGTTCTTTGCTGAATGAGGGTGAGAACCTCCAAGGTTGGAAGTGAAGCTTCCAAAATGGCAGTGACCTTGGCCCAGTACCCTTTTCCCATTCCAGAAGGGAAAAAACAAGAATAAAGGGACAATTTGTGCAAACAAGTAGAGCAAATCTAAGCAGATGACATTCTGTAAACATTTCTTAGTAGTATGAGGAAAAAAATCAATATTCCTCACATTAAAGAAAAACTAATAAACTTTATCCCTCAAGGAAGAACTTAAAAAATAAACCACAAAAAAGTTATAGAAGCCAGAAGATGCAAAGTATTCCAACTTTAAATTTTACTTATGTTGCAGAGAATCATTGCATTGAAAGAGAGTTTATGGATAATCACCCATATTACCCCTTCATAGAATAACGGAAGCAAATGGAGTTCAAAGAAGTGAAGTGTCAAGTCAAAGTCACACAGTAGGAGGTGGCAGGGATGAGATTTGGGCAGCTAGTTCCATCCATGCTCTGCTACACAATAGTGTCTCTATCTTAACTCAGAGTTTCCCTTCCCCATACTTCATTTTTTTGATCACATAGATGTGACAAACCACTAGCAACTTCAACTACAATGGTTGGCTTATGTTGACTGACTTGTTGAGACAATAGCAACATATTTATGAAATCATTTATCCGTAAGTTGTGGAGCACATTAAGAAATTCATCAGTAGCTATATAAATGTCATCCGTGATGAACCCTCAGGAGTTAAAAAGGAAGAGTAGAATGTGTCGGGGGAAAGGGTCAGGCCTTCCTGATGAATGGCAATAGTTTATATAAGGAGGGCTGGCGTCAACCTGACTTCCTAAATGACAGCAGCAAGCTGAGACCTTTAACCACCCCACCAACCTGTACTGGACATGCAGCATGAAACAAAGAATTCATTTGTTATTTTAATCCACCAATATTTGAAATCCAAACATCCATGTGGATATTTGTTACTGCATCATAACTTAGCCTGTCCTGACTGATGCAAGAACATAAGAGGTACTGGCTAAAAGATGCAGTCATCATCATTATTACTGCATCCCTACAGAATCTTGCCAATGACACACCTTCACAGACTGAACAAACCACTGGGATTAAGGACATCCTTGGATGGAGAAAGAAATGTAAATAATTGGTGTCAAGACTCAGGGAAGCTAGGACATGCTCAGATAAAGACCAGACAAGGTTCTGGTCACAAAACAAATCCTACTTTCTGGTCTGTTTTACAAGAGCATCTGGTCTCTAACGTACTGTGCCAGCCCTTTTCCCTCCTACCTAGAATTCTCTCCCTTATTAACTCATGAGCTCAAATTCCACTTATTCTTCAGGGTTCAGATTTAGTTCCACATACTATCTTCAAATGCCTCGGTGCCCAAAGCCTCTCCTACATGCACAATGGACTATACAAGCAGGCCCTTAGCAATGCTGCTTCTATTTCTCAGTTCAGACTTAATCAAATGTTTGGTAATATCTGATTCAGGGCAGGCAATCTAACCAGACTACAAGTCTTATGAAGATGCCACATGTTTTGCTTCTTTCACAATCCTCCACAAAACTGGTTCCAAGGGACATTTTTATGTTGATTTAAATGCCAGGGAGGAAAGAACATGCTATAACTCTTGGGGTTGAGAACAACTTTTTTATTAGTTTGGAAAAAAGTAGGGAAATTCACTAACTGGGCTTTATAGTAATACCTTAATCTAGCTAAATGTAATTACCCTTTATTTTGGCAGAAATAAATTGTTGTAAATTCTGAACGTCTTTGATTCAGCTTTGTTCAAATTAAGATAAAATTCAGAGATAACAAGTAGTTTAGCAGAAACCCTGAGAGAAACTACAAGAAAGCATTTTGAGAACTTAAACTTATCATTAAAAATTAACATTTGTTTTGATAGATTTTTAAAAAGTTAAATTTTACATATCAGTAATTATAAATTTTAAGCTAAGCCAGTACATATTCTATACCTTGAAAGCATAAAGTTAGGTTTTGTCCAAATCTGTTTGAGAACACAGAGCTTTTCTATAATATGGAAAGTAAGTTTTCAATAATTCCAAAAACCGTTGGCAAGTAACCTTAAAAGTATTGATATTTGTAACTGTAAATTTGATTTGCTAAATGCAGAAAAAGTAATTGTTCTGATAAAAGTAGAACTCTGCTTGTCGTGGGAGGGTGGCCACGAAGTGTTGCAGAGGCCCTGGTGGTGACTGCTCCTCTTCTCACCTTTCATCCTGAGCAACGCTGTTCGCATTCTCTTCAGGTTCAGTAAGTGCATCGTTCTTTGGAGGAATTGATTTTACAGGTAAAATAAAGGAGTGCACAAATTTTAAAACATGGTGCACAATTTTTATTATCTTCACCATATAGCAGAAACATTTTTTTTGAGACAAATTCTCAAAATTCAAAATTCAAGCTGGCCTCAAATTCACCATCCTCCTATCCCAATCTCCTGAGTGCTGGAATTATAAGCATGTACCACCACAGTCAGCTACCAGAAACACTCTTAACCTGACTCTTTAACACCAACACAGATTAACTGACATTCAGAATTTTCTGAGTGCATCTCTGCTGCTGGTTTATTTTCATCAGGAGTAGTTGGGTTTGCTCCCAAACTAGCTCATCTCAGTCTTACAAGTTGTTGAAATGCTACAGTTTAATTCATCATTAGGCAATGATCAATTTTTTGTGTGTGCACAAAAGAAAATGGTGTTTCCTTTCTGTAAAAACCAAGTCAATAAAGGTTAGGTACTATTTTAAAATGCCATTGTATTAGATAGGGGTGAAGTAATTGTAAAAGAAAATAGCAAAATCACTAAAATCTCAAGGTGTCTGCACACAGGATGCTTCACAAGTGTTAAGTTCTTGCTCCATTTTGAAGGAATCAAAACTAGAAAGGATGGGTGATGCAGTGTAGATGAGTTTTTGAAAGAAAGATTGCAAAAAAAAGATTGGCAAATGAATGTGCATGCATATGTTTTCAGTTAAAATAGACTGTGGGTGCGTGTTTTGTGACTCACTGCTTTATCCATCTTTTATATAACTGACCCGATTACTGCAAATGGTGACTTTGAATGTGAAGCTTCAACTCAACTTGTTAATTAAATTGCTGTAGAGCTTACACAAGTGCACGGTCAGAGGCAGTGCAATCCTATTGATCAACTTAGAAAGATGGTAGGCTAATCTTGGTGTGCAGCTAGAGGAATATAAACATAAATCAGGTCAAAGGACACAGATGGAAAAGATGACCTATAACTTTCTTATTTATTTCCTCAAGAAGCTGTGAATTTTTCCATGTTCAAGAATTTCTTTAGCATCAACCGGTTTTATAGCATAGAAAAAGCACTTACTTACAAATGAAATAACACAAAATCAATGGCTACTATTGGCTACTATTCTGAAAAGAAAACATGGCTCTTCTTCCATATGTAACTTATGGAAGTCAAAGTGAGAGACCTAGCCATCTGTAGGAATGCATCACAGCACATGGAGGAGTGCTTTCACAGGCCTGGGAAGGGGGGGGGCGTGTCTTCACTCTACAGCCTGTTGTCCACAACCCCAGGCTTCATGTCACTGGGCTCAACTCAACCCAATCCCTGGAGAGGTGACTCCAGGAGAGACATACCCATCATACCAAGGCAACTCTCCATGAAATGTGAACCATCTACCCTAATTGGCAGTCCCAACCATACTTGTCCGTGTCTTGGCTGGGCACTCACCTCCCTGAGGGAGTGGGCCTTCACAGGAGGCGTGGACTAGGTGAAGTATCCATTCTGGAAACTCCTATGAATGATTCTCATCCACTCTCACAGTAAGAGTTTGGGCTTCCTGAGAGCCATGAACCCCCTGAACTCACCTGCCAACAAATATGTTTGTGTGTGTACAATGCTTTTCACAGCTTTCATCAAATTTTTCAAGTCATCAAAATTTTGTAATTCAGAAAACATCAGCAACTGCTGCTGTGACTCAGTCGACATCTTCATTGCCCAATTATCTACACAGTCCTGAGGAAGTCTGGGAAGGCAGATCTCTGTATAGAGCCTCCCTGCTGCATTTCTCTCTTGCGCTCTGCATTTTCCCTTCCAGACTCCAATCTGTTCTCCATTTCTTCACTTCTATTTTTAAATTGAGAAATTTTGGTTTCAAAATAACTATAACCTAAGAATTCCTTGGTTAAAAGACAGAAAATTGAATTTCCAAGTTCCCTTTCCCCATTTCTCCCATTCCGTATGATTTTATTATTAAAAAAGAAATCTGAAGGTCACTTGCTGTTTTTCCTATTAAGTTAATGATTTGACCAAATATGCATGTCTTTATTTTGCTTCTCAGTATCATGGCTTACTTATATTTTTTAAATAACATATGATAGATAGACAGATATATAGAAAGATAAATAATAGATAGATAGGTAATAGATACAGATAGATAGATAGATAGATAGATAGATAGATAGTCCCCTCTTCTTGTCTCATCACCCATAACAAGGAAGGATTTGCTGTTGTATGTGTGAAGAAAGCTCTGATCCGATCTGTGCTGGTGGTTTGCTTTTATAAATAAGAACATTCCCTGCCCAGGAATCAGGCCTAGGCATTTAGATTTTCCAAAACAACTCTTTGTATCCAGGGTACCCAAATAAATTCAAGTATTTTGGTTTCAAAACTGATGTGGCTGTCTGCTCCTGATTAAGACTCCTCTAAGTTTATATTAGTTAAATAAATCTTTTTTTTTTTTTTACTATTTCTGTGCAGAATGAATATTCACTACTCAGAAGAACATTCCTTATCCTAATTATAAAATCAGTTCAAGTTTGTTTTTAAGCAATAAAGGCATACTTGAAATTCCAACATAACAAAAATAGCTAAAAACTAAACTCTAACATATATTAGTTGATATGAAAATTTCCAAGTCTTAATATCAACTCTAAAATCTATAGTAATCAACATATTTTCTGCAACCTAGATTTCAGCACAGAGGTAGGTGAGGCATAAAGTACAAATGACCTCAACTGACCTGGGCTACAATCTTAATTTATCTTAAACCAGTAAAGCAACCACATTCACATACGGGTATTATAATACCCGTATGTTTTCTGTTGGAAAAACAACAGAGCAAGTCTTTATGAGGTAGGTAGAGCTGTCTTAAAAGCAAGTATTGGTATAATTGCTGTTCCCTTTACCATATGCCCTCCAAAATGTATAGGATGCTCCCAGCACACAAGTCATTGCAAATAAGATGATGATAAAGGCATGCGGGTGAGAACGAAGGTGAGAAGAGCCAAGGTAGCTGGTGTTCAAATCAGAGTTGAGAACCCACTCGCTTAAAGGATGAAATGGGCTGACATGGCCAAATCTTTGACAAATCCTGGTGCTCTGTGTCAGTGCTTTCTGCAAAAAAGCTGACACACTAGGAGCCTAGAGAGTTCCCAGTGGTGGCGGCTGGATGTTCTCCTTGTGCAAATGGTAGGCTCCTTGTTCCTATCACAGGGCTGGGGTGTGTCATCACAGGGACTCTGCAATGCAAGCACCAGGCCTGGGGAGCTGTGGGAGGGTGAGGGCCAGGAAGCTCCCCTGGGTGTGTCACCACTCCTGAGAGGCCAAGCCAGGTGCAACCTACAGAAGCAAATGCACAGGCTCGACATTTCCACTAAACACAGGATACCAGGCATGTTGCTCATTTCATGGGCTCCTGAGCACATTTTAAATTCATTTAACACAACATTGCCATCTTAAAGTGTACAATTCAATGGCTTTTAGCATGCACACAGGTTGTGAAACTATCACCACCATCTAATTCCAGAACTTCTTATCACCTCAAAAAGAAACTCTTCTCCCTATTCCTCGCTATCCAGGCCCCTGGTACCACTAATCTGCTTCCTGTCTCTGCACATTTGCCAATTCTGGACATTTTTGTTAAAGTAACTTGTGGTCTTCATGACTATTTTTCTTGCATTTAGCATCATGTTTTTGAGGTTTAGCAACCCTTAGCGTGTGTCAGTATTTTCACTCCTTTTTATGGCTGAATAAAATCCTATTGTATGGGATGTGTTACTCTTACAATGCGTCCATTCAGCAGCGGATAGACATTTGAGTGATTTCCAATTTCTGGATATTATAAATAATGTTTCTATAAACATTGGAGCACAAGTTTTGTGTGAATGTATGCATTTGATTCTCTTGGGTATTTACCTACAGAGGCAATTGCTGGGTCATTTCCAAGCACTCTTGAACTCTAAAACTTATTTCAGCACTCTCCATAGGAAAATATTTCCATGGCAGACAGAATACATTGTAATTCACCAGGAACCCCAAAAATCTAAGAAGGAAATGAAGATAGGAATGCACACAAGAAAAAGTGCTCTGTACCTAGCAAGGTGTCGCTGATCACAAAATACCGTTAAAATCTTTCTGCTATTCCACAACACAGCAGTGGCCATGACTAGGACTGGGCACCAGCACCGGACCTAAGTTGGCACAATCATCTTAATAAGAACAGTCAGCATGGACTGAGTGTGAACTGTGTTCAAGGTTCTGTGCTGAGCACACCCTGTGGTCTGGTAGTAGAGAGACGGGGGAAAGAAGGTTATTGAAAACGAGCTCAAATGACCCAAACATTGTATATATGAATAAGAAAAGAAGAGAAAAGAAAACGAGCTCTGGTTGCAGCCAATTCTGCCTTCACCAGAGTAGCATAGCTCATCTCCAGGCCAGGCCTACAAGGGTGGCTGTTGGGTGGGGGGAACAAACCAAGGAAGTTAAAGTGCTTGTTCGGGTTTTTTCTTTTTAAAGATATATATTTGGAATTTATTTGCTGGGAACTCAAGAGTGTGGGGCAGGAAGTGGGGAGCTGAAGGCTGGACAGTGTAAGAGGGGATTGATTGATGTAAGCATAGGAGAAGGCAGGAACAATGGATCAGGAGTCTAAGAAGGAAAAACAGCCAATAAGAAATACCAATAGCCAAAAGAAATTCAAGGAATCAATTTTAGGCTGTTATTTGTTTTGATATCTCCCTCCATTTCCCTGAGACCTTCAGTGACACCTGTCATGGTGTCACTCTGGAGAATTAAAAAAAGTGGGCAGAAGTGAGACACTAAGATTACAGCAGGAATTCAGAGCAAAGGGACTGGAAAGTGTAAGCCCTAGACATTGTCTCAATATTGGATGGAAGGAAAGCGGTGAATTTCTTCAAGTATATAGCTCAACCCATTTTAATGTAAGCATTAAGGGAAAAGGTAACTTCAGAAGCTGGAAGGGATGGGATCTTCTGATTTTCATAGTATACCCTACCCAACAAATGTACAGTTGCATAGGAAGAGGTAGGTGACAATAGCCACATGATAAAGACCTTAAGGGCTTTATGGTGGCACTCCCATGGAGCACCAGAAGATACCAAATATTCTCTCAGCATCTGTTAGAAGCCTAAGCCGATCTTCTCATGTTGCAGGTGGAAAAGCTCTAGCACCAGTCTCCTGGATTTGATTGGGTTCACTGAAGTTTTGTTTTCACTCCCACCTGAAACAGTCACAACTAGGTGGCCCTGAGGCCACTTGTACAGCAGGAATCGGCAAACATTTTCTGCTACGAGCCATGTAGTAAACACTTTAGACTTTATGAGTCAACTAGCACAATCAAGGATATTAAGCAGGTACTTATAGAACCAAAAGACAAATGTCTATAATATTTTTAATGATGAAATTAAAAACAATAATAATTGCACATAATTTTTAATAATACAGATCTACTGATGAAGAATGGAATTTATTTTCTTGTTAACATTTTGCTTCATTGAGGTTCAAAGTTAGTGTTTCTAGCATCAAACTGATCACAAATGTTTGTAGTCTTAGCTGATGGGCCGTACAAAAACAGATGCAGGTCAGATGTAGCTCTTTACCTCTGCTCTGAGTCACTATTGTCTGAAGCAAAATGAATGCTGGGTCTCTGTGCCAAGAGTCTGTAGTGAAATACCTGATTTGGAAATTAGACACCTTGAAGCGACTTAGACACAGCACTTGAAAGATTCAGATGTCTCTCAATCTCTGGTACTGGAGTTAATAGAAGTAACCATTCTTCCAGTCAGTATGACTGAGCACCTATATGTGATAATAGTCACTGGGGATAAAGTGATAAGCAAAACAGATGAACTCCCTACCTTCATGGGGGATACGACTACAAACAAGAATAAAAGATCAGAGCATGACAGTGGCCTTGGAGAAAATAAGAGTGAGCATTCAAGAGTGGGACATTACGCTACTTTGGATAGAGTGTAACTAGGAATCTTTTTTTCTCCACATGATTACAAATCTTTGTTTGATTACCATAGACCTGCTGCATTTTTCTATGGGATGGGGTGAGACAGAATCTCATTGTGTTTTGTTTTCCCTGCTCATTAGTAGAACTGATTGACTTTGTATATGTGTAAAATGTTTTTGATCTTTCAGTTTTCCTCTACTGTCAACCCTTGGTTGTTTTTCAGTTCTTTTATTTATTTTTTACATTTTTTTAATTTTTAATTTTTTGAATCTTAATGGTTTGTTGGTGAAATGCATGGCAAATATCCTCTCTCAGACTATGACTTGTCTTTTCACTTTTGTGGTGTTTCTTTATTATAAAATTTTATTTTTATTTGGTAAGTAATCTACTTTACGTGAGAATTGGTTGTTAGCCGCCTGTCTCAGCAGGCAAATTGAAAAGGCATGAATTATGATTTTAAACCTTCATTTCATCCCTTACAACTAGGTCTTGACCAAATTTATTAGAGTATTTGATTTCTCTGTCTGAAAAGTGAGGAAAATTCCTCCCTCACAGGTTTGTTCTCAGAATCAAATGAAAGAACATATACAGCATCCATTGCACAGTGCTCTCCTCCCATTCCACTTAAATAATTGGCTGCTTGAAAGAATTGTATTCCTCAAAATACCACGGACACTGTTACTACTTGTATTTTGTTTATTGTGTTACTTAAATTGGACTTATCTTTAAAAAGCAAATAAATTACCTAGTACAATAATAGTCACTTAACATTGACTAAAATGTGAACAATAAGACCAGAAAAAATCAATTTATTAAACAGCTCTTTAACCCGCAATTGTTCCAACTGGCTTCCCTTAAACTCCCTTAAAAAAATAGTAACATATTAGTAGGTTGGATTTGTAGACATTGCTTTGTGGGCAAACTATATTTCAAAAGCTTATAATCACATTTATATTGTCAATCCTAATACAAACCAAATTATTCAACAGCTCTTTATAAAAGATACTTGTAATTAATTTTGAGGAAAAATATCATAAAGTGATGTAAACAGGTAAACCTTAACAATTTCATATGTAGTTTTATGGGGAATAAATTTAAAATACAAACACTAATGAAATGGCACTAGTTCCTGCCCTTTATTTCAGATTTACAAATATATATCTTAGTGCCTCTGATCCCTAAGCATGTTGTACATTTTTTGAGTTTCAAGAATAAAAGAGGGCCAGGCGTGGTAACATGCCTGTGGAGGGTGAGGTAAGAAGATCACTATCCAAGGCTGGCCTGGGGGATAAGTGAGACTTTATCTGAAAAATATCTAAAATGAAAGGGCTAGAGACATGGCTCAAGTGGTAGAGTATTTGCCTAGCAACCTCAGGGTCCTGGGTTCAGCGCTCCTGAGTTCAAATCCCAGTATTTCAAAAAAGAAGAAGAAAAGAAATACTAAAAATTGCTCTGAATACTTGGCTTTATACATCAGAGATGTCACACCTGTAACTTTCCAATCTGGACTGAACTATTTCCCTGAGCCAGGACACCTGCTAGGCGCTTCCATCTCCAGGCTTTCATTTCATTGTCACAACAAATCTGTGACTTATGTATTACTAATTTTTTACCAAGGAAGAAACTGAAGTTCAAAGAAGGTAGTTCTCTTGTCTACATTCAATAAGTAAAAGAGCAGAATTTAAACTTCTTACCTGAAGTATAAAAACAGGAGCCCTGGGGCTGGGGTTGTAGCTCAGTGGTATAGTGCTTGCCTAGCTTGCACTAGGTCCTGGATTTGACCAACAGTGGAAGGAGGAAAGAAAGAAGGAAGGAAGGAAGGAAAGGAGGGGGGGGGGAGGGAGGGAGGGAGGGAGTCCATCTCACAGACAAGCCTGGACCACACTGAAATATTTTTCATGACTTGTAAATTCTCTTGAGCAGGTGTCCAAGGAGTTCGAGTATACCTTCACTGACTTCTCCCATATTCTCCTTCCAAAACTGCTGACTGAAGAAACCACTTTCTACAGTCTAATCACTCTGAGCTCAATAAGCATGGATTTTGCTAATTAGAATTTTTAAGTGATTTGTTGTGCTCCACTCAAGGTAGAAAAATAAACTAAAATTGCTTGCTATCAGCTATGCACAAGAGCAAATGCTCTACAACACAAGCATCGCCTCTGATTTGTGACTAGGTTCTGAAAACACATTTGGAAGTCTTTTAACCAGCTCCAAGTAAAAATGAATAAGTGATCGCCATGAGGATGGATTTAGACATGGCCTTTGATGCCTCTCATCAGAGGCCTGTGGCTCATTTACATTCATGGCTTTATTTATTCAAATTACTTCATTCCCCTTCCCAGAAAAAAAAAAAAAAAGCCTAGCAGACTATCTTCCCATCACTGCCCTGTGCAAAGAACCTAGCATAAACAATGTCAAGAAGAACCATTGTATTTAACAAACTCCAGGGCACCCCAGCACAGTTTGTATGATGTAACGATGTTAATCAAGCCTGGTTTTACTTCATGGTGCTGCTAAATTCACGTCTGCTTCATTTTAGATCTCAACCCCCTGAAAAGAGTTGATCTGCTTTGATACTGTCAAATGGTCAGTTTCAGTGAGGCATTCAAAACACAAAGGTGAAACATGGCCTAGACAACATTCGTTTAGATATGTGTGATTGAAGAGTCACCGTACTGATATGGCCTTAGTACTGCTCACCAAATGTGGCCCTGGATGGGCTCCAACAAGGGCCCTGGCCATTGGATTGTGAGCAGGAGAGGAATGTGTGTCACTTCCAGGCCAGGGCTTTTAACAATGCCAGGTAAAATCTTCCAGAGCACTCAACCTTCTACCAAGGATGGCCAGACTAGGATCCAGAAGGAGGCTGATGGCAGCACAGAGTAGCACCCCACCATCCTCCCCACAATGGATACATAGCCTCAGCTGGAAAGAAACCATCATCAGTATGAGCCCTGAGACTGGAATGCTGTTTGTGACAGAAGGATTAAACTGGACCCTTCCTATTTGGTACCACGATGCAGGGCTTGGTGTCTCTAGTGATAAGTTAGCAGATTTGTGTAATTTAGTATCTGAAGCTAGATGTTATCTTCCTGTCAGGGAAAAGTCCCTCGGCCCACAGTTCACATGGCTCCCACCATCATGTTCCAAACCAGAATTAAATAGACCTAAGCAAAATTAGAAAGGGAAAGTTACAGTAGTAACCTTCTGAAGTGCCAGTTCTAATTTATTGCTCTGTCAAGGTTTTAGGTGTAAACAATAGAATCCACTCTGGCTAGTTAAACAGAAAAAGAATGGATTAAAGATTTATTAGCTTACAAAATCTCAAGGGCATGCCAGTGTAGATGGCACTGCCTAACCACTGGGCACTGACACCACGCACAGCTCATTTATGTACCGCTGGAACCTGACTACAAAGCTCCTCTATGGTCCTCATGCTACCCACTTCTTTACCTCTGTAAGACACAGTCCAAACTCTCAAGCAGGCATATGGAAATGGTCTTAGGTCCTGTAAATGCACTTTAGGTGCAAGGAAAAGTGGGGGAAATATTTTTTTTTGACTTTTCTCCTAGAAAGAGAATTCCTCAAACACAGAAGGATATTCAAAAGTATAGGTGGGGGGAGGGTTGGGGGAAGAGAGATAAACACCCAGACACTTGTGGTAATGAGCAATATGAATAACTAAGGTCTCCAGGCCCATTTTCACTCATGGTCAAGTCCCCAAAGCCTTCCTTGCTTCTGCAGCTCTTCTTTTTCTTCCTTCCCAGTACCATTCCAGTCACTGTCTGGTTTCCTAGTTTTGGTTGGTTCTGCTACTTACAATCCAAAAAGTCCTAAGAGATACATTGTAACCATGTGTTAAAGAATTCCAGTGGGTGGTAAGGGAGGGGGTGGGGGCAGGGGGGAGAAATGAACCAAGCCTTGTATGCACATATGAATAATAAAAGAAAAATGAAAAAAAAAAATAAAGAATTCCAAACTAGCCAGTTGGAAAGGGTCTGTAAAGATGCAGATGCCTTGATGAACTATTTGGATGTTTTCTGTGAAAAATATTTCACAGAAAAATTTTCTGTATTGAAAATTTTAAAAATCAAAGAATGTAAGAAATCCTTAATCAGGGTCGTGGGTCAAATAATGATATTTTACTTTCTCTACTAAAAATCCTCACAAATAACTTTTTGCTTAAAAAAAAAAGCAAGAAAAATAGCACATACTATATGCATACATCCTATGTGCAAATACACACTGAAGTTGAAAAATCAGAAGTATACAGCAGATGTCAACTTATTACCAAATGCTACTTGGAAATAAGATTATTTATAAGAATATACCTAGATAGAGAAGTAATTAAGCAATAAAGATAGCTAGAAATAAAAAAGAAAAAAAGCCTTACAGGTGACTCACACCTGTAAGCCTACCTACTCAGGAGGAAGAATCAGAGGGTTCATGGTTCAAAGCCAGCTTGAGCAAGTAGTTCATGAGCCCTTATCTTGAAAAAACCCATCACAAAAAAGGGCTCGCAGGATGGCTCAAGTAGTAAGAGTGCCTGCCTAGCAAGCATGAGGCCCTGAGTTCAAACCCCAGTGCAACCAAAAGAAAAGAGATAGCTAGATTCATACATAGATATATAAACTCACACATGCATGGACGCTAGGTGTGAGATTATTAAAAAGCAAAAACAAAAACCCTTTAATCTATTTCTAGGTGCTGAGGCCTCAAGATTTCCGAAATGGACTAGGTAAAATACTAGATAAAATATGAAGGCCTAAGGGCAAACTGCAAAAATGATAATGAATAGCGAGGGAGTGCCAAGGACTTGACCTCTAAAGGTAAGGTAGAGGAAGGTTCTCTAAGAATGGCTTCCAGGACAGGGAGAGTGCTCTTTTGCTAGGTGTAGGGCAAGTGGCCAGAGCCAGCTGACCCAAGGTGAACATTAGAGACCTAGCCCCAGAGTAGAAGGAGGTGAGCAACCTCATGGTGGCCCCTGAGGGAGAAGTACAAAGAGCGTCCCTCTTCATCCTGCCTCTCCATGGCAGTGACTGAATGCTTCCTCCAGCTCAGTGTGGAAACCCCCAAAACCTCCCAATACATTCCTTTATTCTTTTCTTCTTCTTTTTTTTTTTTTTGGTTTAAATTAGGCTAGAGTCCATTTTTCTTGTTTACAGCCAATACAACTTTACATTAACTAAGCATATTCCCTTATAAAACTTATCCTACCATGTGTCCAGCTCCAGCCTTGGCTAACTCATCTTTCTTAGAAGGAATGATTCAGAAGGACTTCTGTTGCTTGATACCTGGTAGTTATGTGCCCTGCTACCCCTCACTGAGCAGCATTCATCCTGTTTGTCACTTTTTAGGAAAAACAACTGTGAATTTTGGGAACATCTGGCTCAGGGTTCCACCTCCAAATGCCTCCAGAGATCAGGTGGGTAGCACAGGTGGGGAAATGGTAAGTTGGGTCCCACCAGACATCCATCTAGAGATATTTATGTTAGGGATATATCTCAGTGGACAGTGCTTCCCTAGCATGCATGAGACCCAGAGAGAGAGAAAGACAAATACATAAAATACTATATAATTCAAGCAAAATACATAGGCCAAATTTAGATCCTGAGCCATCAGCAAGCAGCCTATCTTACTATTAGTTTAAATTACATATTGTAAAGTTCCTAAAACTTTTTTTTTTCCAGTCATTTGAGCAGAATAGAAATGCTTCCTGGACAGCAAATTTTCCCACCCTCTTTGAGCAGGAAACTCCAGAGGCTATTAATGGGACCTGTGTGAGAGATCTAAAAGATCAAGTGCTGTTTTTAAAAGAAGTTTATCAACGCTGGTAGAGTCTTGCCTTAGTGAGTCTGGTGTAGTGAAACAGGCTCCTGTTTCTCTCCCTGAATCACAGAACAAAGAGTCAAACTCTTTAGCAACAAAAAGACTGAAGGTATCATTGCACAGATGTGAAAACTCAGTGGTCTTGATGGGCTCCGGCTTAACTCAAGGCCCTGATTCTCTCACAGACTGCAGTCCAATTCGAGAAAACTGACAAGACTTTTTTCTTTAGAGAAAATGGACTGAACAAATTACATGCAAAGGCCTAAAATCTCTACCAGTGGTTGTTGGGAAACAATAGTGCCTCCATTAGAAGTTCCTTTACCAGCAGAATGCTCTCAGAATCGAACTGCAGGGTCTGGATGGAGGGCTGAGCCCTCATTCCCATCAAAGACACATCAAAGTTGTAATAAAAACCTGCTTTTCTTTATGAAACTAAGCAACTGCTATTTCGCACCACATATTGCTGGAGCTCCTTCAATTACCCTCCACCACTGACTTTGTTTAAAATGAAAATGCTTTGCCTCCTGCAGACAGTGGGAAAGGACTGATTTCTTGCTGCTCCCTGAAGGACAGAAGTGTAGAGCATGCAAAAACTAAAGGGGCTGGAAACTCCTGCTGGGTCATATTTCACAAAGAATTCAAACCTACTTTCAAGCATTTCATAAAGAAAATAGCATGTATTGGGGCATGCTATGCCACTTCCCCTCGTTCTTGCTGACAATCACAGAATTAGAAAACGAAGAGGAGGATGACAAGAAGCAAGAAAAACCAAATTTTGCCATATGGTTTTTTAGAAGAGGAAACAGCTCTCCCACCCCCTGACACAGTGTTCCACAGGATCTGTAACTAACAAGCCAAGCCAGCACATTGCTGAGTTTTGTAGTTCGGTGACTCAGAAGTCACATTTCTAGCCAACATACTAAATGTCAAGTAACATTTCTGATAAGACAGACATTTCTTCAGGAAGCTTGGCCCCTGAGTGTCTCTCCTGTGCAAATGAGCCCTATATTTAAAGACTGCTATCTTTTTGGTGGATTGCCAGCCTCTAAGACATACAGAGGCTGCATAAGGAAGCTTAAGTCGTACAGAGCATATCTTTCCTCTATAAAGCCCCCCCAAAGAACTTTACCCATGGGAATTATAGTAAATGCCTGTTTAAGAAACAAACAAAACAAGAAAAAAAGAAAGCAGAGAAGGGAAACGAAAAGGATCACAGTGATATTTTTATGAATGTAAAGTATGCAAATTTTGGACATAAAGAGCTGAGGGAATGCTTAAAGAATGTGTAATGTACAGGGTAGTCACAGTACAGATCCATCATCCGTCATTTGACCTTATCTCACAATGCTATAAGGTTAGAACCTCTGATGTGCAAGAGGACTAATATTTAGAGCTAGTTCCTATGAGGCTTGGTGAAAGATGGACTGAGGAAGGGAAAGGAATGAGAGAAGGACTTCACCTCACTTCTCTTTTTTATAACAAATTGGTTCCTTTAAGAGTAGCATTGGCTATGATTAAAGTGCCAATATAATTGCTGATTTTTTTTTTCACCCTAACACCTGCGAAGGAAGCATGGTGACAAGCAATATCCAGCAACCCAATTATTTCATGTGGGTTTTCATCCACCCAGAAAGAGGCCCTCAAAATAGAATGGAACTTGCTCTTCTTTACCAATCTGGTGTCTGCCTGGGGCAAAGGAATCAAGAACGTCATAAAATTGTTGTTCAGTATTCTCAACAAACAAAATTAGAATAAATTAGAATGAGATAAAAATCCAAGGAGTTTAGCAAATAACTTCCAAACTTTATTTCAATTATTTAATTATTTAATGGTGCATTCAGTTTATATTACACCTTGTCTTGAAGTGAGGCTCAAAAGGAACAGGATTTCTCTCCAGAGGGATACAGGAAGCTCTCTTCCCAGAAGTGGGAAGACAGATTAGGTTACTTGCCTTTCCAGTTGAGGAATACTTTAATTCAACTGTGAATGAAGTACTAGGGAAGTGAAAGAAATTTAAGAGTTTGCTATCTAGGAACCTGGAGGTTAGACGTATATATTGAAAATAAGTAAATAACTAGAGAGAAGGAAATCCAGGGAAATTTTTCTCCTATAGGAGGCTAAGGACTTAATATTTTAAAAATAATAATAAGCCCTCATTTCTTCTTATATGTTTTAATCAAAGACATTTAGGGTTATCCATGATAGGCTAAAAGAGTAAGATGATTATTATTCTTTTAACACACACCGGTGTCTCTGGGGTAAGTATTTACTGGAGGCCACTATGGCTTGTTAAGTTGTTAAGAACAACTGTGGTGACAGAACTTTTGATCTGAAATGGATTATCAGGTCTCAGTATGAACAAAGCAACTCATAGCTCACAGAAGGTATTTGTGGTTGTCATCCCAAACAGGAAAATAAACAAGGAAGGATTGACATCGTCAATAAGCCTTGACCTAAATGTTCAAGAAGAGAAAGGACAGGAGGATGGAAGGCAGCAGGATGCGGAAGGGATCCACATAAGCCAAAAGAATGGAACTAGGTCACAACAAATGACATTCGAGAAATAGCTACGGCTGAAAATCTGAGACAGTCCAGTGAAAATTAAAGCTACCATTACTCAGTGCTTATAACATGCGGGCACTGTGCTAAATACTTCTAGTTTTATAGCTAATTTGACTTTTTTATTATTTATGAGTTTTGTTTGTTTTTTGTTTTTGTTTTGAGATAAGGTCTTGCTATGTAGCACAGGCTGTCCTCAAGCTCTGCCTTCTAAGTGTTGGGATTACAAGTGCGTGCCACCATGCCCCACTCTTATTATAATAAGACCACCCCAGGGCTCAGGCTCAGGTTTCCTGTCCTTGCTGGCCACACTCACTCCCTAGCTGATCTCATTCAGTTTCATAGTTCTAGTGACACTTTACACAATGACTCCAAATGGCTACTTCAGCCTAGACATTGCTTCCAAGTCCCAGATTCACATCTTTAACTGTCTCTTCAACATTTTCACCTGAATGTCTTAAGGACATCTCAAACTTAACATATCTAGAACCAAACTCTTCCGTTCCATCCACCCAAAGTGAGATGATCAGCAACTGACTGCTTCTCCATGCACTTTCCAATTGCTTCTCACCACCTCCACATCTACCTCCCACCTCCTCTCCAGCCTGGATCACTGCTGGCAGCCTCCTAACAAGGTCAGATGTGAACTTGGCCCCCCAGTGACCCCTGGAGTCTGTGCACTCCAAACCTTGCCATTTGTAGGGAAGATTCTAGTTATCTATACTGTTCTCTGAAGTTGAGGCAAAGACTTAAGTGGTCTTGGACAGGTGACAGCAGGAACAACAGAAGTTGACAGTGAATCTAAAAGGAAAAGTACAGGGTGGGGTGAAGGCTGTCAGGGATAGAACATCCACAGAGGGACAAAAGAAGCCAAATGCTTGAGAAGAACCAAGTCCTCACTCCAATGTCCCCCTCTCTGTTCTGCCTCTCGACTCTTCCTTCAGTAGATTCAGGGGCTGAATTTGAACTACAGGACTGGTCAGAGCACAGGAGACCTCTGCTGAGTGCCTCCCCACTGGACTTTGAACTCCTCTTGTGCTCCCAGCACCTGACCTGGCATTGGGTGCCTAGTAAACTCCTGGCAAGAGTGTTAACTGCATAACATGGTATCATGAAGTGCAATGAGTGACATGAGAAGCAATTCCTCTCCAAGAGCGAATTAAAATTTTACATAGGAGGTGCTGTTTCAGAGACAGAAAAAAGAACTGAGTTTATTCTGGGATATAACACCGATGGCGGTGGAATGAAACAGCAGTAGTGTAGGAAGACAGAGGGCAAGGCCTAAAGAGGAAGCCAGGGAGGTGGAAAAAATGGTGGAGAGTAGTGAAAAGTAGGTTAAAACTGGACAGCTAAAGAAAACAGCAGAGCCCAAGGCACAGCACCATGGTGGGCATGGATGGGGGAGCCCTGGATGCCCCAAAGAAAAGGAAACACAGGACAGCAGACAAGTTCGAGAGGATGCAGTTGGGATGGAAGCAGACCTGGCAGGTGGAAGGACTGGGCAAGCTTATCCTTGACTTTCTTAATCTTTCCACTCTTAAGTATCATATCAATTACGAGCTCCAAAAAAGAGGGCTGGAGGCCAGAGGTTTAACAATCAGAGGTTAAAGTCAGCCTGCTCAATGAGGTGCGAGGTAGGAAGTTAATGAGGGAGGAAGAGCAACACTGTCCAGCCTTGAGCACCCAATTAATTTCCCATTAAGGCCAGCGCCTGGGGTGGGATTCCAGGGAAGTTCTGCTACCAGGTGGCTCTTCATCACCGTGCGTGATGAAGGTGGTATACATGCCATTTACAGTGGATACACCCAGCTTTGTCCAGGGCCCATGGGGAATACTGGAAGGCACATAACACAAAAGGGCCACCAGGACTTCTTCCTTTTTCTTTCCCTGCCTATCACTCAAAGCCTCCCTCTCTACAAAGGGCAGGGCTGGGTGCCAGGGGCCTGGAGGGGGACACTCAGCAGGCATTGGTTGGGTCTGGCATGAAGTCCCACTTCATCCCATCCGGAAGAGCACAGTGGGCGAGGGCCCGCCACACGGTCTGGTCCAAGGCCGGGGTCTGCGCGCTTTGCAACTGACCTTGGGGCGGGGGCGCCCGCGCGGGGCGCAGCAGCTCGTCCGGGGCGCTCGGCGCCCGCTGCGCACGTAGGTCACCTGCCTCCTGCTGGCGCCGCGCGGGGGACCAGGCGCGGGCGGCAGGTGCGGCCCTGGTGGCCACGGTGTCCTGGGACCCGGCGGGGCGCTGTGAGCTGGAGGTCCCGACCCCGCGCGGCGGAGCTCCACGCAGAGCCGCAGGCCCAGCAGCAGCGCGGCGCCAAGCAGCCACCGGGGCAGGGCGCCGCAGCTCCGGCCGGGTGGCCTCTCCCTGGCCATGGCGGGGCCGGGCCCCCGGCGCGCTCAGGGTCCCGCGGGCAGCTCCGGGACGGCAGCAGGGACGGGCCCCCGAGCTGCCAAGGGCGGGAAGTACCCCGGGGCCGGGGCGCGGGCTCGGACCCGCCTCCCTTCCTCCCCACCTAGCAGGCCTCGGCGTAACCTTATCCTGCCCGGCCCAGCCACTGGCAGGGCGAGGAGCGGCGGACCAGGCGGGGATCCCCGGCTCCAGCCGACCAGGGCTGAGCAGGGTCCCTCAAAAGATGTCACCCGCCCGGCCTCCAGAGCCAAGGCCAGCAAGAGCGCATCCCTGATGGGATCATGGGCCAAAACTTCATTTTCTGGTGTTAACATTACTGAAGACACAAAGGGGGCAGGGGAGGGTAGGTGCGCTGCCAGGTTCTGCTACAAGGAACAAGTTGTGATTGTCAAGTAGTTTGTGCCATTAAGCAGGATATAAAAATAAATCAATACTTGTGCTCGGGTTTACAACTTCTCTCCCTCAAGAAAGAAGGGGGAGGGGATGGTGGGAGAGGAGGAGAGAGAATAGCACTCAATGCAGAATAATCAAATTAGAGTTATTCCATTTCTGAATTCTGCCTGAAGCCAATCCGTGCTTTCTCTCCGTATTATGAAATGTGTGGGGGTGAAAAGAAAAGCGAAAAAGCCACTAAGACATCTGACAGCAGGGAGAGAGAACAGGAGTTACCATGGCATGATGCAAATCAAATTAATTTAACTCCAAACACACACCTCCCTGCTGTGTTGCAGCGATAGAGAGGGACAAATTTATCTTTGGGCAAAACACTCCCCAGCTGCTATTTCCATCATCACCTTGACCTTAATCAGACTGAACACTCACAGCCTGAAGTCTAGGGGTGGATGGATATACCATTTTCAATTGTTGGTAGAATTCTTTCTTCCGCCGTTTGAGGTGAGTTTGAGTTCTAGGTTTAGGTTTGGGTTCTTCTTGTGTTTTGAACTACGGCCAAGTCTCCCCTACCCAGATGCTTTATGCTTGTATTTTTCAAGCTTCTATGGAGGATGCTCCTGTTGACCCCTCCTCTTTTTCTCCTCAGTCTGCAGTAAGAACAACAGAGACCCTATATGGAGCCTGAACCCCCTCCCCACATTGGATTTTGGGAATTTTCCATAGGGAGCTCTCCTCTCCAAAACCCTCTTCCCTTCCTGGCTTAAAAAAAGACCCAACTTATTCTTTGAACAAAGCACTTATACTTACACAAAGCATTTACACTATTTCTTTACTTTTAACAAACTTCTCAACCCAACCTAGTCCATTCCCTAGCTGCAGCAGGTCCTGAAGGTTGCTTTGTGGTTGATTTTTTTTTAAGTGCAATCCTACCCCCACCTCAGCAGGGGAAATTGCAGATGTTTTATAGACTCCAAACAAGTACATTTCTCCTCACACAAACTGTAAGAGACAGTCTCACAGCCTGTAACTATTAACTGTGAACTGTGTTTAAATCAGTTTTAACCATTTAACAATGTGCCATTCTGCAATGTGAGCCTTGTAGAAAGAGTACTTAGCCTGTCTGAGCTTCAGTTTACCTATGGGGAAACAGGTCTGTATATATGATAGGATTATAAATATTGCATGTTTATTATATGTTTAGTGCCTAAATGGTACCTAGCCCACAGAAGATGATAGTGACTTATTATTTGTCATTGAAGAAAAATTCTGGATGTTGTCATGAAAAACAAAAGGTAAGTATTTTTCAAGGTAGACAAGCACAAGAAAGTATGAGATTTAAAAATAGCTTACACACTCCAGTGGCACAGTTAGCATGCGGTACTTACAAAAATAGCTTACACAGTATTCCCCGGAATTAGAAATACCCAACAATTTCAAGAAAACAACCATTAAAACCTAAGATCCCACAAATTTGTTCTATTAAGTGTATAATTATGTGATAGTATTTAAGACACAATTTATAAAATACTTGATAGTCATAGATCAGCAATATCTGAGGCTGAATTTGCTAGTTTTTTTTTCTATGCAATCAACACAGTGCTACTAAAGCAGTAATCTTTTTGAAGATCATGATACCACTAATACAACTTCTGTCCATCTACTGAGTTCTCTCTGGGGAGGAGACATGAGAAATATCCTATATTATTAAAATGAGGATATTAATAAGACTTTGGACTGGTGGCAGAGCCCAGGGTAGGGCATATGGAACAGTGCAGCTCTTGAAGAGGATGGGCAAGATGACCTCATATTTTCCCTTATCTCATGTGTATGGTTCTCTAATAAAAGATTTCCATTATGAAAAATAACTCCAAATTCAATGCAATATTTAAATACCCTTCCCCTTATTCTGTGCAACTATGTCTCTGTGTTTAGTTCTAATTTAAAAGACCTATTTATATGTATGTAGCATCATTAATTTTCTAGGAAGACATCTCCCTTTTCTAACTTCCACACAATATCTCCCTGTGTCATGGATGCTAATGAATGGTAAAATGGGTCCCTTGGTAAGCTGGCGGGGCAAATCTGACCAATCACTGTGATAGCTGACAACAATCTTTCACTTATGACCTTTGCTTTTCTCTAAGAGTTGAACTTGTCTTGGTCACTTCTGGATATGTTTCAAAAATGCAGATAATCATTAACTGATGTGTCATAGGTTGGCTAATTAAATGTGCAGGTCAGTAAACCACAATAACAGCTTTCATCAGATCACAAATTACATCCTCTATGAGGTCTTAGCCAGCAAAATGAGTGAAACAAAACCTTGTTACTGCTAATCTCCTAGGCACCAACATTTCAACTCGAACCATGCTGGAGGGCAGTGGTTCCCAGCCATGAGTAACTGCCTCTCAAGGGGACATGTGACAATGTCTGAAGACATTTTTGGTTGTCACAGCTGGAAAGGAGTTTGGGAGGCTGCTACTGGCACCTAGTTAGTGGAATTCAGGGATGCTACTAAGCGTCCTCCAATTCAAAGGATGGTCTTCCACAAGGAAGGATGATCCAGCCCAAAATGTCAATGGGCCTGAAATTGAGAAGCTATAGTGTAATGATAAATGCTAATGTGGCAATTTTTAATTCCTGGCTGCCCAAGGTGAAAACAGAGGCTGGCAGAAAGGATCCTTATCTCTGTTGAGTGGTTATTTCTGTTTCACAATGTGAAGTAGCCAGCTTGAATTAAAGTAATCAAATTTATAAGAGGAATAGGAGTGGCGTGTCAATATCAACATCACTCCCTATCCCCCTCATTTTTTTCTCCATGGAATACATGTCCACTGTGGGAAATAAATGCAAACAAAAGAAGGCATCAACAATCATTTACCAGATCATGACTCAAGAGATAGCTGTCCTGTGAGACTTACTCCTATGCACATACAGTTTACCAAAATGAAATCATGTTATGCACATTTTTGTAAACTGCTTTGTAACATAATATGGTTGACTTGATACAATATCTGAGAGTTGCTTAAAAATAATCCTGTGGGGAGGTAGGAGATGAGTTGGGGGGGAATAAATAAAGCAGAAATGGCTGTGACTTGATCACTGTAGGTGGGTAATGAGTTCATGGTTCTCTATTATTGAGCATGTTTGAAATTATCTATAATTAAAAAACACCTTAAACAGTATCTAATTAACCATGTCATTTTTAAAAACATCAATGTTGTTGTATAAATTAGGAGACTACAACATGATATGCATATCAAAATGAGGACACCATAATGAAGCAGATTAGCATATCTATAATCTCACATAGTTCCTATATTCATGGGGCAAGGGTAGCCAAAATCTGTAGTAGGTCCCCGTTGTCCACAGGGAATATATTCCAAGACTCTCACTGGATGCCTGAAACTATGGATGAATTTGATACACAAACACTGTGATACTACAACAATCAATTTGATAACTGAGACATCTACTAAACGACTGTTGGATAAGTAGTATAGGTAGCATGGATATACTAGACAAAGAGATTCTACCAAAACAGTATGCAATTTAGAACTTACAAACTATTTACTTCTGGAATTTTCTATTTAATATTTTTGTACTGCAGTTGACCTCAGATAACTAAAACCTCAGAAATCAAAAGCCAAGAAAGAAAGGGAGGAGTACTGTAGTTATTTAGCAAGAATACCTAATACAATACAGTTTTATGAACTAGAGTCCTCATGTTGAACATTCTGTAAATTTGTTCATTCCACATGTGTGTTATTTTATATCTTTTGACCTGTATCTCCCCATTTTCTTTCCTTCTTTTCCTCCATCAGCAGAAACCACTTTTTCATTTTCTAGCTCTGTGTATTTGAGCTCTTCTGTGGGATCATGTATATTGTTCTGTCTGGGTATGGCATATTTCATTTAGCATAATGTCCTTTCAATTGTGGGAAATGACAGAATCTTCTCCCTTTTTAAGACTGATAATATTCCATGCAAAATATGCCACATTTCCTTCGTTCATTCATTTGTTAACAGGTATTTCCATCTCATTGCCATTTTGAATAATGCTGCAATGAGCATGGGACTGCAAACACCTTTACAAGAAGACGATTTCATCTCCTTTGGGTATATATACACCCAGAAGAAAGATTGCTGGATCATAGGGTAGTTCTATTTTTTTTTTTTTTTGAGGGTGGAACTGGGGTTGGAACTCAGGGCTTTGTGCTTGCAAAGTAGGCTCTCTACCTCTTGAACCACACCTCCAGTCCATTTTGTTTTAGTTACTTGGGAGATGGGATTTTGCTAACTATTGTCCAGGTTGGCCTTGAACCACAATCTTCCTGCTTAGCCTCCCAAGTAGCTAAGGTTACAGGCAGGAGCCACTGGCACTCAGCCTCTATGTTGAATTTCTTTAGGAATCTGTACTGTATTTTCCATAATAAATATACCAATCTACATTCCCATCAAGAATGTACCCTAGTTCCCATACCCTCAACCAGTGGTGTTATCAGCAGTTGTTATCTCTTGTCATTTTGATAATAACCATCCTTATGGGTAAGAGATGATATATCAACATGTTTTTTGTTTGCCTTTCCTTGATTATTAGCAACTACAAAGTCACTTTTAATGGCTGGATGAAACATAATTTAACCATTCTTCCATTATTGAATAATTATGTCACTTCCACATTTTTGTCTTTATAAAAAATATTGTGATAAGCGTCTTCGTAGCTAAATCTGATGGATCAGTTGTGGAATGTGAGAGAAAGAAAGAAGTCAGGGATGAATCCAAAGGTTTTCCTGAGTAATTATTAGAATAATGTTACCATTAACTGAGAAGAGAAAGACTCGAGTAACAGCTGGGGGAAGAAACTCAAGAGTTTGATTTTGTGAAGTTTGGGAGGTCTGGTAGACATCTATGTAGAGATGTGGAGTAGGCAGTTTGATTTAAAAGACTAAAATTCATAATAAAGATGAAAGCTGCAGGTGTAAGTTTAGATCATCACGAGGGAGGAAAGAAGTGTTTGAGGGCTTAACTCTGGGGCTCACCAATTTAAAGTCAGGAAAATAAGGAGAATCCAACAAAGGGTATTGAGATAGATAGGCAAGAAAATGTGGTATCCCATAAACCAAGTGAAGAAAGTATTTCTGGAAGAGACTGAGAAGTCTAACATGATTTAGACTGAAAACTGCCCATGAGGATTGATAGCACGATGCCTTTTTTACCTGTCTTCCCCAAACAGAATATCATCTGAGGTCAAAGTGTTTGATCACTTCAATTATTGTTGTAATCTGAATGCCTAGAAATATGGCTGACATGTAGTATGTGCTCAATAAGTCAGTGCTGAATTAAAGAGAAAAGAGTGAATCAAGTCTGTGCACATTCATAATTATTTTGCCACCATATATTCCTATGTTATCATCGGAAAACATCAAAGGATGGCTTTGAGCCAGCCCCTAACAGAAGGGTAAGCTAAGTAAACTTCATAGTTGGTTTTCTTCTACTTCCATTACAGCAATTACACCCACTTTTGGTCTCCTCTAAAATGCCTCCCCCAAGTCACATCCCAGATGGGATTTGTGTTCACTGGATTATCAGTTAGTTTCCTTCTTCCCACTCAGAGATGTAGCTGAATATTGAGATACTAGTCAACATGATTGCAGCCCTATGAGAAGCATCCATGTTTATAGAAGAACTCAGCAAGATGAAAGCTCTCAAGACCTAGAGCAAAGTTACAATACCTACTTTCTGAAGCTGGGAGCCCTGCCTAAAATCACACCACAGTTGACTCTACAGCCAACTCCACAGACTAATAAAGCTGACTCTGACTAGTCTTATGGAAAATGCTTGAGGGACACCTGAATGCCTGGCTGCTTGAGAAAGAGAGAGCAGGAGCCTGCCTGCCTCTTTTGCACCCCCTCCTATTCTGTTCTTCCATTCTTGGTGTTATCTTGTCTTCTCCTTTCTCTACTTAAGAAGTTTCTCAAGCACAAGAGATGGAGGTGTTACAGTACCCCTCTGCAAAGCCTTACATGGTATGAACTTCAGTCATGTCTCTGGAATTGCTGATGAACAGACATCACACCCCAATCCTGCTGAAGTCGTACATGAGATATCACATTTCTCATCGGTCTCAACCAAAACAGATCCGTCAACTATACAGCTCACTCACAGATTTTTGTCTCCAACCTGATATCTTTTTTTTTTATTATTCATATGTGCATACAAGGCTTGGTCATTTCTCCCCCCTGCCCCACTCCCTCCCTTACCACCCACTCCGCCCCCTCCCTCTCCCCCCACCCCCTCAATACCCAGCAGAAACTATTTTGCCCTTATTTCTAATTTTGTTGTAGAGAGAGTATAAGCCATAATAGGAAGGAACAAGGGTTTTTGCTGGTTGAGATAAGGATAGCTATACAGGGAGTTGACTCACATTAATTTCCTGTGTGTGTGTGTGTTACCTTCTAGGTTAATTCTTCTTGATCTCACCTTTTCTCTAGTTCCTGGTCCCCTTTTCCTATTGGCCTCAGTTGCTTTTAAGGTATCTGCTTTAGTTTCTCTGCGTTAAGAGCAACAAATGCTAACTAATTTTTTAGGTGTCTTACCTATCCTCACCCCTCCCTTGTGTGCTCTCGCTTTTATCATGTGCTCAAAGTCCAATCCCCTTGTTGTGTTTGCCCTTGATCTAATGTCCACATATGAGGGAGAACATACGATTTTTGGTCTTTTGGGCCAGGCTAACTTCACTCAGAATGATGTTCTCCAATTCCATCCATCTACCAGCGAATGATAACATTTCATTCTTCTTCATGGCTGCATAAAATTCCATTGTGTATAGATACCACCTTTTTTTGATCCATTCGTCAGTAGTGGGGCATCTTGGTTGTTTCCATAACTTGGCTATTGTGAATAGTGCCGCAATAAACATGGGTGTGCAAGTGCCTCTGGAGTAACCTGTGTCACAGTCTTTTGGGTATATCCCCAAGAGTGGTATTGCTGGATCAAATGGTAGATCAATGTCTAGCTTTTTAAGTAGCCTCCAAATTTTTTTCCAGAGTGGTTGTACTAGTTTACACTCCCACCAACAGTGTAAGAGGGTTCCTTTTTCCCCGCATCCTCACCAACACCTGTTGTCCGTGGTCCAACCTGTTATCTTTTGCCCTGTAGGACCTTGGGAAGAATCAGGAAATGTGGCAGAAAGCCATGGGGGTGGGGTAGGAGGGAAGATGAAAATCAAAGATCCAAGTGTGGGAGGACTACTGCCCAGATGGCGTGGAAACTGCAGTGGCGGGTGGCTCTGAGGTCAGCCCTAGACCCTGAGCTCCTGGCAGGAAGTTCTGACAAAACTTCGTGCATCCAACACACACAAGGGCACACACACACTTTCCTGGACATGTTCTGGAAACACATCTCAGGCATTGTTAGAAAGGTTTATTTACACACATTAGCTCCCACAATGAGACCTTCCTAGATTTTATGGCAATAAAGGGATCTTTACAAGTTAAGAATGATCAAAACATTGCCTGTTTCACAGGCCCACTTAGGGAGCATCTCCCCCTTTCCTACCCGTGACTCATCTTATCATTATGACACATGCCAGAAATAATCTCCCAGCTCCAGATCACTTTGAAGTCAAAAACATTCCTGATTTAAATTTTCCCAAACTCAAGGGCTTAAAAAACCTTTTAAGGTCAGAAAAAGATCGCCAGGGAATTGACAGGATAAAGTGAGGCACGGCATGCCCACAGCAAAAATCTCAGGGTTCTGTCATTTCAACTCAGCTTGTGAATATATTAAAAATCCTGAGGTCAAAAGCCATTTTGCTTTCTCATCACATTACTGCACTAGCCCTAGGGAAAGCGTAAGTAAGAACTGTATTATTTTCAGATCAGAACGCAGAGGCTCTCAAGCCTAAGTGTGCACGACAGTCACCCCCGGGAGATGTTCAACTGCATCTTCAAAAGCCCTGCCCCCAGAGAGTTGTGGTCCAGAGTTATTTTGACAAGCTTCAGGTGGTCCTCCATCAAACCTCCACCAAGCCCTTGTATAGTGTTTCCCCGAAGTGGGGGTGGGGGGGATGGGGAAGGACATCATTATTACAAGGTGTCCTTGTATCCATGGGTGCAAATGTCCTTCCTCAATCCTCTAAGTACAGTTACTAACAAAGTTTCAGACATTAATAGGGAGTCTTTATGTTCAAAAGGTCAGGAGCGCCCATGGCAGCCTCTTCTTTTCCCACCACCTCTCACAGGGAGGAGAAGAAAGTGCCAATAGAGAACTTTCTTCCTTCCTTCCTTCCTTCCTTCCTTCCTTCCTTCCTTCCTTCCTTCCTTCCTTCCTTCCTTCCTCCTTCCCTCCCTCCCTCCTTCCCCTCCTCTCTTCCTTCCTTTCCTTCCTTCTCTCCCTTCCCTCCTTTCTTTCCTTTCTCCCACCCTCCCTTCCTAGATTATCAGCTAGTTTTCTTCTTTGCTCTGGGAATTCCCTAGCTATGAAATGAAAGGAAGGAATTGTTTACTCATAGGTTTTTATGGCCAGGATCCTGCTCCTGATTGCTCTAGATAAGGTGGTAGCACCCAAAATCTGCACGCCCTGGCCAGGATGCAATTCCCTTTTAACTCACAAGTTGTCTTACTCTTGGCAACTCAGTGGCCTTGTGTGGAAAATGGGCATAGTAATAGCACTTTCCTAGAGGGATTGTTGTGATGATTCAATGAGTTGATCCATTTAAAGAACTTGCAGGAGCGTGCCCTCACTTAGTGCTGTGGGGTGACATTTGCTGTTGATGTTGCTCACTAGGAGTCAGAAAGACATTTGCTCTCCTTTTGCAGCAGTTAAGCTCCTCATTAACTTACCTTCAGGTTGAATTGTTTGGGGCCTGGGCTTCCTGGGTCTTGAACAAGCTAAAATGAGAGAAGGAAAGCTAAGCCACTCTGTGCTGCTAGTGCTACCTCAGAGCCTGTGGTCTTTCTCCTTAGCACATCCCATGCCAGCCTGCATCTCTCCAAGGTTCCCATTATTCCTAGGAAAGCACACTGATCCAATTCACCAGCGGTTCTTCCCTCCCCCTTCAATCTGCACTATTGCAAAGCAGTTCTTTCCTTCTTTTTAGTTCCGTTTCTTGGGTTTCATGTGCCATGCAAGCATACAACTTCACTCTCCTTTGCAATTCCCATCCTGTTTTCTGTGCTCACGTCCGTCCCACTTTGCTCCTCTTTTTAAAGCACACTGTCCCTACTCTTCCAGCTTCATCACCTCCCTTCCACCTGCCCCTTAGAATAGCCTCAGCCCTGATCACTTGACTACGAATTTGCACCTTTAGTGTCAGATGTGGACCTATACACAGAGCACACATCTCCAAATTCCTCCCTCTGGAATTTTCCTAGTGCTAAAGACTGCTGAAAGCAGCTTTCTCTCAGAGGGAACAGAAGGCCTGGGGCGCCCCCTCCCTCTTGCACACACACCCCCTCCATCTTCCCCCATGACTTAGCTAGCTGCTCAGAGAGGGAAAGAACTGCTGTCTGAAAGAATGTGGCTGTTGCTAGGAGAGAAAAAGGAGAAATCATTCCCTGTCACAAAGGGCCACTAGGAGAAAAGCCACCCTAGGCTGGACAACAAAGAGAGGGGCAGA
Source organism: Castor canadensis (assembly GCF_047511655.1). NCBI lineage: Eukaryota > Metazoa > Chordata > Mammalia > Rodentia > Castoridae > Castor > Castor canadensis. The sequence goes on along the minus strand of NC_133386.1, from coordinate 52,254,775 downwards.
GCCTCCACGTTTGCTAATGCCTGGGGTGTATGCACACCAGCTGCTTCAGCCACTGAGTGTGAGATCATTGCTGGGTTTTTAATAGCAGCAGATCTTATTTTAATGTCTTTGTGGCTTTTTAATTCTGCCCTAGTGTGGGGAAACTGTATGTTAAAATCAGGAAACAAATTCCCATTATTGCCTTGAAAGTGGCTTGACCAGGTATTAAAACAGTTAACTGCCTCTGTGGGTTTACCAGCCCAGAACACACAGCTGATGCAGGGCTGGGCTGTGGATGGTGAATTATTCATTTTGCCTCCCTGCTGAGAGCCAGTTTCTGGCACGGTCTCGGTGTGAGGTGTGTGACAGAAGATTTCAAGGACCCTGTGATAGCAGACTTGGCATAGAACAGACCCCAATCTTCAGAAACCCTCACTCACTGTACCCCAATGCCACTGTGCTCCCCCACCTCCGACCTCTGCTCTGGCTGTCCTCCTTGTCTAGGGCACTATAGTGGAATAATCCTGGGTAGGTTGGGAAAAGAGCAGGCCAAGGAGTTTGAATGCATTCAGTGACAGTTTTTGAGCAGGAAACAGCGGCATGCTTTGAAATTAGACCCGACTAAGGCCTTCCTAGACCCTAAGAATGCACTGTGGTAGTCCCAAAGCCTCACCTTACACACTTCAAAATAACAACTATACCAAACTGTAAAACAAAACATCATATGTGTTGACATTGATAAAACTTGATTCGAGATCTTCTGAATATAAAATTCTCAATGTAAACACAGACTCCTTTTCCAGGCCTTTCTCTGCTTTTCTTCCCACCCAAGAATGAAGTGACTTCTTTCTTTACTATAGAACATTCTCCCAGAAATTTATAAGGTTTGAACAGAGTGATTTAACAAAAAGATAGTGGTCATTACCCAACTGTTCATAATAAAAGTAGATAATGATATAGCATAATTATTTCAGAATAAATCCTTTCACTTGCAGTCATAGAATAGCTTCATGGCAATGCTACAGAACATTTCATCAGCTGTGCTGATGAAATTTTAGGGAGTTTTGATTTTGTATATATAACACTTTATATTAAAGCCTTCCTACATTTGGTGGACAAGAATGACGATTGTTTGCAAGCCAGATCATTTCCTAACATTCAAATTTTCAGCATAAGTGGGAGTGTGATAAATATTGGGCACTCTTCATAATTAGTGACATTCTTCATTTTGCCTAATTCTAGTCTAAAAGTAAAAGGGTAATTGACCTCCTTCCCTAAACTCAATTTAACAATGAAAAAGAAGATACCTTAACTTATTCATTGATAAACTAAATCACAACTGGTGACAATCTGATCTGTTTAAAACAGAGAAATCCTCTTTAACATGAAGGTCTTTATCTTATTGTTTACCATGCTTTACTGAAATACAACTTTTCACATGAAGTCTGTTTCAAATCCCATGTTAAACAAAGGGGTGAAATCCCATTATCTGACAGGCTTTAACAATCCAGGATAAATTGCCTATATTTGTCTATTATTCAGCACCATTCTTAGAAATTAAGCCTTTGTTACTGACAGGGGTGAAACTTAGCTGGGCCTATCAATAAAATTCTTTCTCTCTGCAGATAATAAGAAGTATGAAGATAACTAGCAATGAATTAAAAAATACCTGCCTTCCGTTAGCAGCTCGTGTTCCAGAAAACCCTTTTCTAGTTGCCCAACAAAACACCATCCCCCTTAAGGTTCCACAGTTTCATGTGTCAGAGAAATTTTCAGCAACTCTGAAACCTTTGTAAATGCCTAGCCAAAACAGCATATGCTATGCCCAGCCCCCTATCAAAACCACAGGACGGCCTCATAATGAAGGGTCTTATGGTTCCATTACAGGTCAGTGCCAAGTCCTGCACTGCTACACTGAAGGCCATAAATAGCCAGAGGATCAGAGTATAAAGAAGTAAGTACAGACTAAACACAATCTTCAGCAGCAAGAACAGCAGCTTTGCTCTCAGAAGACACATTTCTCTGGCTGGCTTCACACTTTGGCCCCACGTGCTTTCTCTGGAAAATACTTGTCGTGAAATTTTATGATCCGTTAAAAAAAAGTGTAAGAATTCTCCTTCTTACCTACCTCACAAGGATGTTGGAAAGATTAAAATTAGATAGTTGTGAAATTGTGTCTAAGTCTCCTAGGAAAGACTGAAGAAAGGCTTTGTGGATGAATAAGTGTTTGCTCATTGCAACCTTAAAATAATTGGAGTAATTCTTAGTTGTCTCCGTTAAAAGGCCAAGATTCTGCTAACCAAACAGCTCTTTCCTTTACCTCTAAAGAGCTCCCTAAAATCATCCCACCTATTGCCCAAAAGAATTTAAAACATGATTGACAAAAAGAAAAAATAATGCACCATTCCTCCAAACCCTTCCTGGACTAGTCAGAAGAGAAATTCCAGCAGCCCTCCCTTGACTAAGAGTAGAATTATCTCTGTGGACATCTCCCCACACATTTCCACCCTCTAGACACATTTTCCTTTGTCTTCATCCAAATACAAGGACTAGCAAATGTGCTCCCTGCTGTTTATACACCCTCCTCACATCTGAACATGTCAGTGTGCTCTATCTGTCTCTTAAGCCTTAACCAATGACGGGATGCTCTGCCACTCACCAGCTAAACCTATCTTCATACACTTCTATGCTTGAAACACCATCACCCTTAGCAACACACACTTCCATCTCCAGCAGAGACTAGAAATATGTGGATTTCCCAAACATTTGCACTTTTTACTCCCTTTATCTCACTTCAGTTCTCCATGACCGATAGCCACTCTCCACTGAGATCTGCAACACTTCACAGGAAGTTGTAAGTCACTAGTGTCTGCTTCAGGAGCTACACCTTTGGAAATATCCTTACTTCATATGAGTCTCCTTTTGACTCCGACATGCAGTCTGGTATATCTCTTGTATATTCTCTCCCATCACCTATCCCTGAGAGGGAATTCTTGTCCCTATATATAATAAAAGTTCAACCAGCTTTCTAAGTACAACACACTTAGTTTGGGGGAAGCATACAAAAGTCTTGAAGAAATGAACTTGGGAGCAAGAAGTGGTGGCACATACCTGTAATTCCAGCTATGTGGGAGGAGGAGATGGAAGGATCACACTCCCAGACCTGAACCTACCTGAAAAATGAAATAAAGCAAAAAGGGGGCTTGGCTCAAGGGGTAGAGCACTTGCTCAACAAATGCAAGAATGCAAAACTCTAAGTTCAAACCCCAGTACTGCAAAAAAGAAGAAAGAGAAGGAGGAAAGAGAAGGAAGGAAGGAGGTGAACTTGGAAGAGTGGAATTTCAGGTGAAGTTTGAGGAAAGTCACATCAAGAACTCCCTAGGCTTGGGTGCTCCCCACTGTACACAGGCTAACCTAACCCTAATAACAGCTGCGTGCTGCCGGGCCCTGAGAACTGAGCGGGGAGATGAGTGGCATGGGTGAATGGCATAACCATTCAATTGTGCACAACAGAAGCTGTACTTGAGTTAGTGGAGCACAGGAGTATTCATTCCCAAGAGTCCGTGGCTTACTAAATCATGGAAGGTGGGGAGAGGGCTGCCCAAGCGCCTGGGAACCACTCCCCCTGCCTCTGCACTGCTGGGAGGCCCTTCCATGGCTGTCAAATGAAGCAGAGTCAGGAAGGCCACGGTTGAACACTGGTGCCTCTGCCATGTTCTGCGTCTGCTGGAGTTGATGCTTCGAGCCCCGCCTCTCTCCACACGTCACTCTGTCCAAATCTGGGTTCCACGCCAATGCATCAGTCCCAGAACCTGAACCACAAAGGGGCCTTGCAAGGAGGGGAGTCTAGGAAATGCAGCTTTTTATTTCATCCTCAGTACAGAAAGGCCCATGATAAGGAGGTGGAAATAAGTATCAAGCAATTCACAGAATCTACTACACCTTATTTCTAATCAGTGACGCTTCAGTAAGACTGAAGACTACTCAAAGTATTACAACACTCCAACCGCAAAATACTTTTTCAAATGTTTTGCAAGTTTCCTAGACTTAATTTAAAAAAAAAAAAAAGGACTGATGTAATTTATTTTTGCTCAATTACTCAAAATCATAACCTTCAACATCAGTTATCTTACTGTGCTGTAAAATAGCAATGCCCCCAAAAAAGTCCTGGAACGCAGAGGGATATTCTTCCGTGCACTGAGCAGTCTCAGAGCACTGCACATACTTTTACTCTCTCCTTCCTCGCTCATAGCTTTCTTGGGTCCCTGATGTTTCTCTGAGAATTGGGATCAGCTGTGCCTCAAGCCGTCTTTCATTAAAAAGGACACAAAAGGAGGCTCCTTTAAAGTGTTAGAGCCCCGCACAGGGACTCTTCAGAAGGGAAGGGATGCATCCCGTCCCGTTTGCGCACCTCACCCGCATCCTTGCCCACGGGTTCCCGGTGCTCCTACTGCTCGTGTCTGAGGCCCAGGCGTGAACTCATCTCTCTCTGTGGGTCCTCTTGGTGAGCTTTAATACCATGTTATCTCCAATATCACTTACTAAAAATTTAAAAAGAGCAGACAGCATATAAGTAGTCCTATTTCTAAATTATAGGAGTCTGGTTTTAAGATATAGTAAAGGTAAGAAAGATGTTTTCTTGGTTTCAAACTTTCTTAACCCAAGGGGACAAAGCATCATTGCTACTTTCTTCTTCTTCCCGTTCTGCTTTTCTTCCTCAACCAACAAGCTTATTTCTTATTCCAGACATTGGCATCTGATCCATTAGAACACATAAAAGTTTTCTTTATAAAATACCAAATAATTTTCTCATTCTAAATTCCAAAATAAAGTTCTTCGTTTGTTTGTATTTTCTATAGAAAGAGCCTGAGTGATGGGTCTTCCTTCCTGGCTTAGGGAGGCAGTTGTGCCCATGTCAGCTATATGGTGTGATGGGTTCTCCAATGTGAGTCCTCCTTCCACTCAACAGAAAGTAGTGTTTCAAAAGCCCACCCTGGAAAGATTCACAGTGAAACCGTTTCTAAACTGCACTGAAATAAGACTTAGGGCACAGTGAGAGTGATGTATATGCTCTTTCTGCCATCTCTTGCTATCCTGTTTCTTCTTAGGCATACTCTATTTGTTCTTCTGCCTTATTCATTCCCTGTGCACAGGCCATAGTAAATTATAGTAGCTGCAAGCAACTCCTCCAGCAACTACCAATAGCTCCAAAGGGCAAAATATGCCCTTGGCTGTCAGAACTTGAGGGCAGTGAACCATCAGGCTGTCCATCAAAAGTCCAAGATGACCAAGCGCAAGGAATAGCAGCAAACCAGAGGCAGACTGAGTTTAACTAAAACTGAAATAGTTTCAACTAGTTGCAATCCCTGATTGATTTCCCCTAATTACTAATCAGCCTCTCACCCTGTATGTCCAACAGAGCAAAGAAGAAAACTCTCTCTAATGGCAGATGTCCTCTGGAGTCCCTGTGATTCTGTAAACAACATGTCAGGGGTATAATTAAACATTACCTAATATGAGAAGAGGCAGGGAAATGAGCCACAATTAAGGGGAAAAAAACACAAAATAAATAGGCCTACAGATCATCCAGATGTGGGAGACGAGCGGGAATTTCAATGTCATTATTGTCAGGATGTTAAAGAAAATTAATAAAATGGATGAATAAATAAAGAATTTCAATAGAAAATTGGAATCTATAAATAAAATCAAATGGGCACTCTAAAACTAAAAAGAAAGTAATACTCAATGGATTAATTTAACACCATAAGAAAAAGATAGAATTAACAAACTTAAAGATAAATCAAGTCGGTAATTCTAGCAACTTGGGAGACAGAGATCAGAAGAATTGAGGTTCGAGGCCAAATAGTTCTCAAAAATACCCAACAGAAAAAAGGGCTGGTGGACTGGCTCGAGTGGTAGAGTACCTGACTATCCAGTATGAATCCCTGAGCTCAAACCCCAGTACTGCCAAAAACAAACAAACAATAGATAAGTCAAGATAAAATAGCCAAATCAGAAAACTAAAACTAACTAAACTGAAACACACATAGAGAAGAATGAAAGAATAAAACAGAACATGAGAAAAATGTAGAACCATCAAAAGCTACAGCATTTGAGCAATTGGAGTGCTATGGGAAAAGAATGAGAACAGGGGCCAAAAAAAAATTTGAAGAGACTATGACTAAGAATTTCCCAAAGCTCCAAGGAAAACATCAATCCATAGATTCAAGAAATAAGCAAACAATAAGCAGAATAAATACAAAGAAAATTACCTGCAGACATAGCAAACTGCTGGAAACAGAGGCAAAGGAAAAATCTTAAAACAGGCAAAGAAAGGCTACATGACCTTGAGAAGGGTAGTAAGACTGATGCCCAACTTTTCAATGAAGTCTATGATAGCTGAAAATCAGTTATGTTTTTTAAAAAGTCAACAACAAAATCCCGAAAATTCTATAGCCAGCTAAAATATCCTTCAAAATGGAGATGAAATAATGACATTTGCATACAAACAAAAGCTTAGAAACTATGTTTCCAACAGATTGTAGTACAAGAAATGCCAAAGGAAGCAATTCAGGTTGAAGCAATTACCCAAGATGGAAGCCTGGAACTGCAGGAGATCAGAGCACCAAAAAGGGAAATACAACCAAGTATTGAGTGTGCAAACCAACAACAGTAATGAGCCTAGAGAGTTAAATAAATAATTGCAATATTGCAAAGTATGGAATAGGGGTAGATGGACTAGCAGTATTGTAAGGTCATTGCGTTATTTGAGAATTGATAAAAGTACTAATTTAAGGAAGGCTTTACTAAAACAAGGAATTATATGGTTATCTCTCAAGAAACCACTGAAAAGAACATGTGAGTTGTTTTTCCATGGCTGTGACAGATATCTGAGAAAAACAATTAAAAGAGGAAAGATTTACTTTGGCCCTCCGTTTCAGAGCTTTCAAGTCCATGGTGAACTGGTTCCATTGTTTCTGGGCCTAGTGGAGGACATGGTGGAGCAGAGCCGCTCATCTAATGGCAGCAAGGAAGCAGAGAGGATGGGAGAACCAGACTTACCCTTTAAAGGCACACCCCAAGACCTACTTCCTCCCACCAGCCCCACCTTCTAGGCTTCATCACCTCTCAGTAATGCCATCAAATTATGAATCTACCAGTGGATTCATCCATTAAGAAAGTCAGATCTCTCATGACCCAGTTGTCTCTCAATGACTAGATCCGCTAGCAGGAGACCAAGCCTTTATCACATGAGCATTTTGGGGGACACCATAACAAGAAATATGAATTTTATTTTTATTTATTTTATTTATCTTTTCTTTTATTTTTTTGGTGTTCAGTTTTTTTGAGACAGTGTCTTGCTGTGTGACTCATGCTGGCCTGGAACTCAATCCTCTTGCCTCCACCTCCCAAGTGCTGGGATTACAAGTGTGCACCACCACACCTAGCTTTTTGTTTTGTTTTGTTTTGTTTTGTTTTGAGCTAGGATCTCACCATGTGGCTATAAGAACTTTAAATGCTGTACATATTTAGCATGCACAAAGCCCAGGGTTCACTCTCCAGCACAAAAATAAATAGATAAATGAATGTCTAAAAGGCTAATAGAAGGAGAAAATGAAATAAAAAATAACATATAAGAACTCATGGGGGGAGAAATGACCCAAACAATGTATGCACATGTGAATAAATGAATTTTGAAAATCCTATTTTTCTAATTACAAAAAAAAGAACTCATGCAAATAACTCTTAATTTTTTAAATGAATTAAAACATGAACAGAGGAGACTTTACACAAAAAGGATCTGAAATGAATAATCATAGAAAAAGATGCTCAGTACTGTGACTCAAATTCAAATTAAAATCATTCTGAGGGCCAGATGTGGCGACACACACCTGTCATCCTAGTACGGGAGGCAGCTAAGGCAGGAGGTTCTTAAGTTCAAAGCCAGCCTGGGCTACATAGTGAGATTCTGTCTCAGAAACAACAACAAAGAAAATTGAAATATACTTTACAGTAATGAAAAAGAAAGAACTACAGCTACACTCAAAACAGATGAAGTTTTCAGACTTCATCTCTTTAAAGAAGCCAAACACCAAAGCACATGATTCTATTTTGCCTAAAGAGGCAAAACTAACATATGTGAGAGAGCAGAATAGTGACTGCCCTTGGACGGGTATGAAAGGGTCACAAAGGAGTTCCTAGGGTACTGTGACTGTTCTGTATTTTCAGCTGTCTGTGAATTATGTGTGTGTAGTTAGTAAGCTGCAAGGATTTAGGCACTTAGGATTTGTGTACTTAATTATGCATAAATTACATCTCAGAAAGAAAGAAGGGAGGGAAGGAAGAATGAAAGAGAGTGAAAGTACATGGGCTTCACAATCAGGCTGGACCCATTCAATTCTGACCATTTGCTGGTTGTGTGACCTTGGACTTGAACTTTATCTCTGAATTGTGACCTCCTCAGGTAAAAATGGGAATCTAATCCCTCAGACTTTAAAGAGATAGTAAATGTAAAAGCACCTGGTCTCTACTAGGTGATCAACAGATGTTAGCTTCTTTCTTTCCCAGCTATTTATTTTTTCTCTAAATCTTGTTTCTTACTCTTGAGGGCTCACACTCCAGTTAAACCATTCTCAATGCTAGAGTGTAAACGCTGACATCACCTGCCTCACTTCATTGATCCTGAATCTCCACATTCCCCTCTCTGACCACAACACCCTACCTCTGTGTTCCTTTACTTCTCTCTCCAAAGGATCATGGCTTCCCTCCTTGGCCATTCAACCCAGTCTCAAGGGCCTTGATTGGCACCACTGAGCAACACCCTGGCTGGTTTTGCCTCCGGTCCTTTTACCACACCCAGCTCCCAGCCCTGCATCTTCCACATCTTACATGCTGGAAAACAACTCACCAAATCTCTCTGAGCTACCTCTGGCCTTTCTCTCCATTCCCCTCCACTGCAAAACTCCTTAAGGAACTGCCTCATAGCATTTCCTTAGCCTCTCCTCTCACTGACTCTTGTCAGACTCTGTCCTCAAAGTCACCAACAAGTCCCACTTTGCCAAAGCCAAAGGTCAGTTCTCAGACCTCACTTTCCAGCAACATTCAGCACAGGTGATCCTGCCTTTGTCACTCAGCTCATGAGACACCACTCTCTCCAGGTCCCTACCACCTCCTCACTGGAGACTCCTTTTCTGTTCCCTCCTAATCTTCTAACCCTCTATATACTGACTGGCCTCACAGTTCTGTCCTTAGATTATTTCTTCTTTCCTCCTCCTCCTCCTCCTTGTTCTTCTTCTTCTTCTTGTTCTTCTTCCTCTTCTTCTTCCTCCTCCTCCTCCTCTTCCTCCTTCTCCTCCTCTTCTTCCTCCTTCTCCTCCTCCTTCTTCTTCTTCTTTCTCTCTCTCCCTCTTTTCCTCCTCCTCCTCCTCCTTCTTCTCCTCTCCCTTCCTCATTCCCTCCCTCGCCCCTCTCTCTTTTGTTTTTCTTTTTGTGGGACTGGGATTTTAACTCAGGTCCATATCTTAAGTCCATTTTTCTCTCATTATTTTGGAGATGAGGTCTCATGAACTATTTGCCCAGGCTGGTCTCTAATGCAATCCTCCTGATCTCAGCCTCCTGAATAGCTAGGATTATACAGGAGTGAGCCACCACTCTTTTATGGTCACTTTCCAAGTGATTTCATTGAGTCCCATAACTTCAAGACCACTGATAACTCCCATAGCTATACCTCTAACCCAGTCCTGTCCCTGAACACCAAATCCATATATCCAACTGCACACTCAATGTATTCACACAGGTTTCTGATAGATGTCTCAAATTTAACATGCCCCAACTTGTGATTATTCATACCTCCCACTTCTTAACTAAACCTTCTCCCTCAACGCTAGCTTCCATCATCCTGAGTCATTGCTCCCTCCTTGTTTAATTTTGCATCCTACATCTGTGCAAATCTTATAGCACTACCTTCAAAATATATGAAAACCACCACCACGTCTCACCCCCGACCACCTGTCTCCACCGGATCGTCAATGATGTTTTGTTTCTGCTTTCTTGGCCCCTCTTCAGTTTATTCTCCATACAGCAACCAGAGTAATGTCACATCGTGTCATTTCTTTCTTATCAGTTCTAATAGCTTCCCCTTGCACTTACTGCACAATGCAAAATGCCTACCACAGCCCCAAATCCTACTTGTCTGCGTCTGTGACCCGATCGTCTTCCATCTGCTTCTTGCTCATTGCCCCCACCCACACTGTCCTCCTTGCTGTTCCTTGTGCCTACCAAACACATTGTACTCCACTTCAGGGCCTTTGCACCTGCTGCTCCTTCTGCCTAAAATATTCTCCCCCAGGGATTCACATGGGTTGCCATTCCTCACTTCATGCAGGCTTCTGTTCAAGAACTACCTTGATTTCTGCTGTACTAGTACTGGACAAGCTGTCTAATTGGTGGCTGTGAGGCAAAGGGGCTCCAAGTGTTTTAAGGAAGATGGAGGAAGTGGGAGGAGACTGGATCCAAAGAGCTGGTGGCAGGATTTCCAGTCTCCTCCCACTTTTTTTCCTCATCAGAATCACTTGGGGAATGTTATGGTTTTGATCTGAAATGTCCTCCAAAGGCCATGTGCTAAGGTTTGGTCACCAGCCTGAGGCGCTGTTGGAAGGTGGTGGAACCTTTAGCAGCTGGGGCCTAGTTGGAGGAAGTAGCTCATTGAGGTATGCCCTTGGGGACACATCGCTTGAGGACGCCAGTCCTCTCTTTGCTTCCTGGCCACCATGAAGTAAGATCTATGCTGTGTGTTCCCTGACGCGATGTGCTGCCTCTCAAAACACACCCAGAAACAGCCTAGTCAACAGTGACCATGGACTAAAACCTCTGCAACTGTAAGACAATACATCTTTCCTCCTTTAGGTTGGTTCTTTCAGGTATTTTGTCACAGTGACAGAAAGCTGACTGACAAAGGGAGCTAAACAGCCTTGTTCCAAACCTAATCAATCAGTTTCAGGTGGTGGAACCTAGGATTCATATTTCTAAAATCTCCTCTGGTGCTTCTCTGGCACAGGAAACAAGTCTGGTCCTAAAAAGGAGGAAGTAAGGAGTTGGCCACACCTAGGCAGGGTTCAAATGGGCTCCTGGTTCTGGCACAGAAACAAGCAATATAGTTAGAACCTCAGGCAGAAGAGAAGCCACATCTACAGAGCTCACCTTAGCCCTACAGGTGAGGCTTCCCAGAAACCAGCCTGAGAACATAGACAAGCTCAGTGTCCTGGGCACTTCCCACAACATCAAGCTTAGATAGAACCAGTGGACTAAGGCCAAGTGTTCACGTCAAGTCTTTGGAACTGAACTAAGTGGGTTGGATTGCCATGGGCAGGCCACCTTTGACCTAGTCCAACCCATGGGCTCAGGTGGCTGAGGTTCCAACATATCATGTTCAAGTGTGAGCTATCTCAGCATGTGCTTGGAATGTCCTTTCACCAGAAAGTTCTCAGAGAAGCTTTGGAAAATATGCATTCCCACACCCTATGAGATTTTGACTTATGAGGATGAGGATAGGGTTTTAGTACCTATATTAGGAGAAAAAAAGTGATTCTAACCAGGACTAGAAATCTAGTCTATGCTTCTCCATCCTCAATGCAAATTAAAATCCAAGAAGGTCTGTGTATGGGGAAGAGTTAAAAAATACTAATGTTGACCACCCCCGCTTCAGGAGATCCTGGTTCTATTGGTCTGGGGTGGGCCTGGGTGCCAGGGTTTGTTTTTTGTTTTTGTTTTTGTTTTTTAATTTGTTTTTGTTTTTAGCTCCCCAGTGGATTCTAATGGACAGTCAGTGGAAAAGCAGACCCATGAAAGTCTTGTTGGTGGCCAGGTGGACAAGAGGACCCAGACAAAGCATCAGCTTCACCAGGAGGCTTTCTGGTCAAAGCAACACAGGTCACTGTTTTTTACCATTTATCATGCTTTTCTGGAGGTCGGAGCTGAATCCCTGGTGCAACACTCCAGAGAACAGAACAGCATGGAAGAGACCTAACCCTAAGCTGCCCTGTACTGGAAGGCACCTCACACTCCACAATCCCAGTTTAGGAGACTAGCGCCAGCAAGACATGCATACCTGGGTGGAACACTGACATGGAAGTTTTGCTCCCAAGAAAGTTTTCTCCATCTTATTTCTTCTAGCTAGTTAGTTAATGCGGCTGCCTGAGAATCTGGGCTATGAATGTGTTATTTTCTGTCAAGCCATGAGATTTTAGAAAGAGGTAGATTATCACAATTCTTAAGGAAAATCAACCAGAAGGTTAACAAGAGATCTTGTTTAATGGGGCTCACTAAACTTTTCCTAATTTAAATTGGGGTGATCTGTCCAACTGGTGTTGCCTTATTAGTTTGCTCCCTCAGAGATTCAACAAATGTTATCATAGACCAGGCTTGATGCCTCCAGCTGAGTATAAAGTGTTAAATCAGACATGTCCATCCATGTGGAGTTTATAGTCTATCATGTGCACACTACAGCCCTCAGGCCAATTATGGCCCTCTGCCTCTTTCTGTGAATAAAGTTTTATTGGAACACAACCATGACAGTTTATTTACACACTATCTATGACTGCTCGACTGCTCCCAGGCTGCAGTGGCAAAATTGAGGAGTTACGTGATAACAACAGAAATCATATGACTCACAAAGCCTTAGTTATTTACTGTCAGGCTCCTTACAGAATTAGTTTGCCATCCCCAGGTCTAATGGATAGTTGAACTCTGTTTCTTATGGATCCACTTGAATTTTTTTGTTTGGACAAGGGTTTTGATTAAAAGAAGAGAATCCACTTAAATGGGTTCAAGGAGATAGGGGAAGGATAAAATATTTCCACAAAGAAGCCATGGGCCAGAAATTAAATATAAGCATTACTCCTAAAGCAGGAGTTTGGGCCATAACTGAATTCTGTGCAAGAACAAAGTCTGAATCACTAAGGTTACTGTTAGTTATATCAAGATCCTGACCAGGAAGTAATAAGATGCTTAGGCCTAACGCCAGATGGGAAAACCAACACAAAGGCTTTGTTTGGGTAGCTGAGACTTGGTTTTTCCTAACAGTGAGTGATAAAATCACTGTCAAAGGACAAACTTATAACAATTCAGTTTAATTTTCATAACTAGCATTGTTTTCAATTTTAGAATCCGGCAATGCTTATTCCATGAAATAGAATAAGTGTTTCGATGGGCTGAGCAGAGGAGGTTGTTTTTATAGACAGACAAAAGCTGAAAAAAGCAGAAACAAGAGAACTAAAGGCAGGCTGGTCATGGGTTCAAGGTTACTTTCCTTACAATGCAGGGCAAGGAGACAGAACAATGGAAAGACAACTGATTGGTTAACATCAGTTTACTTCGGGTTACCCTGTTTCCTTGTAGGGATTAAGGCAGAGACAGCTTCATTATCATTCCAATTAAGACTGGCTTGTTTAGGAAATTTGTCTGTTATCTCTCTAATCCTGCTTTCTGAGAAGGTCAGCTAAACAGCTTAGTTTCAGCTTGATGAAGTAGAACTTTATCATGAGTGTCCATTTTGATTTTTAGTCTGGTCTGTTGGGATCCAGTGCAGAAGTATAGTCAGACAATGGCCTCCTGTAATATTTATTTAACACCATAAAAAGTATTCTTATTGTTAAAATTATTGCAGGAAAAACAACTTCTTTTTGGAATCTGAAGTTCTCCACCTCTCATTTCCTTCCCCAGATTGAGAAAATAGTTTTTTTAATAATGTATCTCTTTTTAATGTGAAGTTTCTAAGGAATTCAGACTTGGCTGTCTGGAGAAGTAGGGCTGGGTGAGAACATGAGTCTGTTCTTGATAGTTCCAGACATATGTAACCCCTTGTTGGACTTCTGTCTCTACTTTTCTCTGCTTCCTCTCTCTTGCCTGGTTTCCTCCATATGAACCTGAACAACCCAGACAGTTAACTGCAGTCTACACATCCATAGGGCCTGCCATCATCAGAAAATCATTGCAGAGGTCCTTAGTACAAATTCTTAATCTGGCTGGTTTATAGTGTGATACTTTCAGCAGAGCTAGAAGCTTGACCTTTACACTGCTACCCAGCCAAAAGGCTACATTCCCACCTCTCTTTGAATCTCAGTTGTAACCCCGAGGCTAAATCTATGTGGTGATACAGAAGCCAATGTTTCCTTGAGGGGTTGGAGGGGTGGATGCGATAATGTGATGGCCAGAGCTTCTACTGTCATCTTGAACCATGAGGAAAAGGGGCACATCCTTGAGACAGCAGAGTATGAGCAGGAAGGAGCCTGGGTCCCAGTGACCATGGAATCCCCCATACCAGCCCTAGACTGCCTACACTCAGGCTTCTTCTTCTTCTTTTTTTTTTTTTTTAGCAGCACCGGGGTTTTGAGCTTGCTAGGCAGGCCCTCTCACCACTTGAGCCCTCCTCCAGCCCACACAAGAGAGAAGTGCCTGTCTTATTTAAGCAAGTACTTGGAGGGCTTCTGTTACTTGCAACCAAACTTAAACCTTACTGGTAGTTGTCTGTGACCAGAGAGAGCCAGGTCACAGGACACATGATCCATGTAGTAAACCCTCCAAATCTGAGCAAGGGTCCGGGAAAGGGGCCTGGGCAAAGCAGTGAGGCCATTTGGAGTAGCCACCACAACAGCTAAGCTCCGTAGCTCAGTGACCTTGGTCTTTATGGATGAGAAATACCAATATCTTTGAAAAGTTGGGGGTTGGGCAGATACCGTACAACATGCACCAGGGTAAAAATTATAACTGAAGGGCAACGGGCTCTGGCAGTTGGGATGGTGAGCAACATGGCTCTGGGCCAGGTGGGCAGGTGTCCTGAGAAGACAGAACTCAATTGTTCTGCGAATAATTGAAGAAACATTAGTTATACTTTAAAGAGACCTGGTTAACTCATTCCCTTTAGCTACTTAGGGCTGTGATTTATAGGCAGCAAAGTCACTCAGGATAATAAAGCCCCTAGGCCTGCTAGCAAACTGCAGAGATTTTTCAAGAAGAAAGGCACCATTTAAACATCTCTCTGGACTTTCCTCCAGTGAATGATATCCAGAAGAAACAGATTTCAAATGTGTAGCCATCCTTCACACCTTCAAGAAGAAGTATGAAAAGAATCAAATATTGTCAAATATTTGACAAGTTAGGAGAGTCCTGGAACAGGTTTCCGAGAAGTACAGCTCCCACTTGGCACAAGTCCCATCATCTTTTCCTTCTTTCTCTCTCAAAGCTCTTAATTGATTGAGAAAAATTGGCTCAAATAGCAATTGATTTGAATGCATACAGTCCATAAAAGAAATATGTGTCATTTTTAAAAATAGCTTATCTTCTACACAACTGCATACAACAAGCGATGGCATTTCTGTTCATCTTCTTTCCTAAGCGAATAAAACCCTAAAAGTTTGTTGCACAAACTTTTCTGTCTGCAGAAGAAGCCCCATGCTGGCAATGACAGTGCCTCAAAGAAACCCTGTTCCCCTGGGTTACAGCTTAGCAGCCACACCACCATAAAGGTCACACACTTGAAAGAAATCGGTTGCTCTTATGTTCAGAAAAAAAATAGTTCTGAAAAAGAAAACCAGGGGGAAAAGATAGTTCACTCTCAGGCAGAAGCACAGATCCCCAAGAAAGACTTCGACTTAAATATGCATGAAGTCTTTGTGGAAATAAAGAACGACCAGTTGTGATGGCTAGTTTTATGTGTGGACTTTACTGGGCTAAGGGGTGCCCAGATAGCTTATGTGTTATTTGAGGCTGTGGCTGTGAGGAGGTCTCTGAAAAACATTAGTAGGCTGGGATCAGAAGATTGTCCTCACAGATATGGTGGGCATTGGCCAGTCGTGAGGGCCTGAATGGAATGAAAAGGTAAGGGAGGCTGAATTTGCTCTCTTCTTGAGCAGGGACACATCATCTTCTTCTGCTCCAACACTCCTGACCTTCACACTCCTCTGGGACATTGGCTGGGACTGGAACTTACCTGGGCTGCCATCTTGCAGACAGCAGATCCTGGAACTGTTCAGTCTCCATAATCATGGGAGCCAACCCCTCACAATTTCTATATATCTATATATTGGTTTTGTTTCTCTGGTGAACGCTAACACACTGGCAAGTGAGAAAAGTGAAGGCATTTCTTCAGCACTAGCTGCAGGAGTCAGCCCCCAACACTTGTATTTGGCACAAACTCAAAGGTAGGTAGAAGAGTGAGAAAGCTGTAGAGTAGAAAAGAGGACAGACTTCAGAGGTGCACTGACTGGAGACCGTTAGTGTGGCAGAACAGTCAGCGGGTTAACTGGAAGCAAGGCATTCTAGCTCACTGGTTAGGGTTCATATTTTGCTTCCTCTGGCTGGTCCTAAGTTAGAAGGGGGAACAAAAATTAAGGAAGCTATTAGTTATTCATCATATCCTGGCCACTCTATGTCACTTGTAGCAGAAATTACTGTTTAGCTTCCTGGATTGTCACTAAAGACAGCCCTCTCATGCCTTGCAAATCTGACACACAGTTTCCTCAGCTATTTACTGTAGGTTAGGGGATTGGATTCCTGGGCAGGAGACTGTGGGTCAGAGCTCTGTTTTCATTTATGGTCTGGACATTATTGGTTTGCATATTCTATCTCATCTTTCAAACAGACAGATAGCTATCTCTCTGCAGCTGACCTTCAGCCTGCATTTCCAGAGAACCACTTTAAGAGATGGCTAATTCCCACAGGCCATCTTGCCCAGAGCGCCTATTAACATACCTGTGAGCATATCCCTGGGAGCTCAGTGTGCCAAGACAGAAGGGTGGAAGGGAAGGCTACTGGTTATGGCAGCAGTGGAGAAGAGGGAGAAACAGCTAAGGTCACCCTTAGCTGCCCTGGGGACAGCTTTGAACAAATACTCACGGTGCAGCTCCACCCTACCCCCAAAGCATGGATTTAATAATGCAGGGTTGGCACAAGGATTTCTTCAAACTTCCCATACAGATTCTAAGATATAGCCAGATTGCCAGCTAACAACCAAAATGAAAAACCTTTGAGAGACACAGGGAGCAAATATTTAGCAATTAGTGAGAATGAAATCAGGGCAGGCAGCCAGAAAGCCTCCAATCTTTCATCTTATAATGTTGAGTTTTAGAAATATAAAATACAGAGTGAAGCTAAACTAAAGTGGCAAATAGGTGAAGGTTAGCCGGTGAGCCTAACTACACAACGAGAGAATGCAGTAGTGTCTACACTGCTGGGCAACAAGAAAATACTACCCATGCTGAGTGGCAGCCTTCATTTTTGTTTTCAACCGTGAAAAACAAAAAGTCCTCCTTTTAAAATGCTGGCTTACTATAACATTATTTCTCATAAATTGTGTGTGAAACATGTATTTTCAATCACGTAAAGCAGCCATTCCTCATGTACTTTAACTACAATTCAGAGTAAAGCCTCACAGAAGTCACGCACACACTCCCCACACTTAGTATCTATTTTTTATTTCTGGTCATTTGTAGATTTTCAAATGTATGGGTTTACCTGAGTTTGAAACACCACCACCCCCTGGTGGCGATCTATAGAAGAGATCCCAAGCTTGATTTAACTTGCAAATTTTAACAGATCATTTAAAACAAGGATGCCTCTCTGCCTCCCGCAGAATGTTCTCTTCCAACAAAATCATATGCAAAAGCTCAAGGAACAAAGCAGTAAAAATGGAGCCATGATGGGAGCTTCCTCTTTCTCACATTTTCATGGCCAGCCCCACATCTCCCTGGGGATGTCCAAAATAGAATTTATTATCACCAAACATAACTCATCTCTCCCCCAAAATTAAAATTAAATTTTTTCCCCAAGCTCCCTTACCTTAGTGAATAGCACCTCCTTTCCCAATTACTCTGGCCAAAAACCCTCCTGAGGACTCACAATACACATAGGTAAGCTAGACCTGAGTCAGGAAACCAGGTCAAATTTATTTAACTCAGCAATTTGCAAACTCATGGGACATGTTCTCCTCCCCCAGTGCCTTTTAACAACCTGCAGCATACTTTTGGGTTATATATTTCATTCAGAATGATTGTGCCGTTCCAATTAGCGAATTAGCCCTTTGGCTGCATATGCTATTCGATCTTCAAAAATGCTTAGGCAAATGCAATAAGCCAGTTCTCAATCATTTGTGGTAATGAAATATGCAAGACTTAGGTGACTGTGATGGTTAATCTTGATTGTCAACTTGATTGGATGGAGAAAGACCTAGGAGATTAGTAAATCACACCTCTGGGTATGTCCATGAGATGAAGGTGTTTCCAGAAAGCTTTAGATCATGACAGCTCTGACCCAATGAATGGTTTAATCCATTGATGGATTCAAAATCTGAACAGAGCCCTGGGAGGTGGTGGAATTGTAGAAGGTGGAGCCTGGTTGGAAGAAGTAGGTCACTAGGAGAGTGAGCTTGGGGGGGCTCTATTTTTCCCTGGCCCCTTGCTCTGCTCTGCTTTCTAACTGCCATGATTGAACTGCTTTGATCTGCCATGCCATAAATCCTTCTTCCCTTGCATTGTTTCTGTTGGTATTTGGTCACAGTGACAGTACAACTAACACAGTGACAGACCCCAGCAGCTACAGAATTGGTACCACATCCATAGGCAACTTCACACCAAGTTCCACCATTATTACCAACTGAGGGGACAAAGAAACTGCCACCAGAACTAGCAGCAATCATGTTTTGTCTTCAATTAAATATAAGAAGTCTGCATCATGTGATTCCCACGTGATTTTATTTAGTGGGATTAAAATACTCACTTGGCTATAACCTAAGAGGATCCTGTCTACAACGGACAGTGATTTTAGTGTTTCTCTGCATTATCTCCTCCTGTGGATTCAGGAGCCAACGGACATCAAAATCTTGATTTCAATATCATGATTTTATCACAATTCCATTCACATAAATTAGCATAGATCCTTAGGCACCAGATCCAAAAGAAATCTTACCCTATATTGCATGTTTTTAACAAAATGAAGTTTTATGTCCTATGTCATTGGTGGTAGACTTCCTAAGTCTACTGATTTATGTTGTATCACTTCTAATTTTGAAAACAAACCAAAAAAAATGTCTAATTAAACATCTCCTGTGATATAAAGGTGATTTACACCTGTTCTGGGCCTTACATTGGGCTTTGCTCATTTCATGTCAGTTACAGCTTTGAGGCAGGGGCAGGGGTCCTGAGGTCCTGGACACACTCACTCACCAGCCTGGTGGCTTCCAGCGCAGAGCCCCAGTGCACTGAGACACCCCCGCTCCCGTGGCCATAGTTGTGGACCACAGGCAGCCTCTGTCCCCCTCGGACCAGGAGCTCCTTCTGCAGCCTCACGCTCGGCCTGCCAGGCCTCAAGCCCACCTTCTCCTTGATGTCGCAGGCCCTGTGGAGGGAGGGCTCCAGGGCGCAGCATCGGGACAGAATCCCTCTGCTGATCTCTGCATCTGGGGACAGACTCCAGTCTCCCTCTTGCCTCGTTCCACCCAGGGTTACATGGGACACACCAGGGTAAATGTAGGTCAGCCCACTCCCATCCCGGATGAAATGCTTCACCCAGGGGGCCCGCACTTGCAGCACTTGTCCCCTGACTGGAGAAATGGCGGGATCTCCGGCAAGCTGCCGGCTTCCCAGGCCTGAGCAGTTGACCACGACATCAAAGGCAGGCTGAAGCTCCCACAGGTCTTCGATTCGCCTGGTGAGCAGCAGGCTGCCACTTGCCTTTATCCTGGAAAGGAGAGATGCCCAGTAACCATCTGCTCAGCCCCTTCCGGGAAGTGAAGGTCCAGAGCAAAAACCAGGCCACGATCCAGTGAGCAAACACCTGGAGGACTTCCAGGGCTACACAGATCAAACTCAAGCCACCAACCACTTCCTGTCCTTGGAAACTGGGGATTCATACAGCTGACCCTAAGTGAAAACCCACTTGAAAATCAATCCTTTTCCTTTATGTTTGAAGATGTTATTCTAGATGTAAAATGAATGACAAGTTAATCCAGTACTTTATTTTTCTTATTTATGTATTTGTTTGTTTTTGCAGTATACTGGGGTTTGTATTCAGGGCCGCAAGCTTGTGAAGCAGGTGCGCTAGCACTTGAGCCACTCCCCAACCCTTTTTTGCTTTAGTTATTTTTCAGATAGGGTCTTGCTGGCCTGGACCTTTATTCTCATACCTTTGCCTCCAGAATACCTGGAATTACAGAAATGTACCAACATGCCTGATTTCTTTGTTGAGATGGAGTCTCATTAACTTTTTTGCCAAATTGTCCTAAACCTCGATCCTCCCAATCTCCATCTCTGAGTAGCTGGGATTACAGATGTGTACCACTATGCCTGACCTGATCCAGTATTTTAAATGTCCAAGCATTTCCTGTTTACATGTTCACTTCACACCTAATTTATTGTCTTGTACATTTTATTGCATATTAAGTCTCGCATGTTTCTTTGTATAAGTCTGTATTCCTGAATTAGATTGTTGGTACAGTCACACACACATACTCACACTTTATATATACAGGAACATTTGTGAAAAAGGAACACAAATTATTTGCAACTGATGGACTAAGTGACACATGTTGGGAGTTGTATTTTGGACCAAGTATATCAATATGAAAAGAAATAGCTTATCCAGGTCCTGCAAATCATTTTTAAATTGTGGTGAAATACATATCACATACAATCTCACAATTTGGACCATTTTTAAGCATGCAGTTCAGTGACATTAGTCACATTCACATTGTTGGGACACTGTTACCATCATCCAACCCCAGAATTTTTTCCATCTTGCACAATGGAAACTGTAGCCATTAAAAATAACCCCCAGTAATCTTGTCATCTGAATCTTAATCCTTTATAATCCTATAATCTTATTCGTAGGTCCCTTGTAGACTATAGGAGATTTAATACAAGACTGTCAGCAGTTCTGTTCAACAGTACAGGTTGGGTGTCCAGAAGTCAGGCACTGCTGAGCACAGCACAGGTCCTCCCTCGAGGGCTGACAGGGAGCTGGACACTGTAGACAGTAACAGGATGGAGTTTGGAGCCTGTGTACTTACATCCGTACCTGTGCACA
Organism: Castor canadensis; assembly: GCF_047511655.1. Taxonomy (NCBI): domain Eukaryota; kingdom Metazoa; phylum Chordata; class Mammalia; order Rodentia; family Castoridae; genus Castor; species Castor canadensis. The sequence continues at coordinate 52,233,724 of NC_133386.1, read as the reverse complement.
AATTCTATCGGTCCTGTCTAGGACAGAGCACACAGCCCAAGCATCTGTCTGACTGCTGCATTTTAAGCACATTCCGGGACGATCTGGGACAGGTTGGCACCAGATATGGAGATTAAGTGCTGGTACCCTTCCTGCTCCTGAGAAAGCAGAAGTGGTCCTTCCAGCAGCTGAAATTTTGTTTGTTTTTTTCTAGCGGTACTGGGTTTTGAACTCAAAGCTAGGCAGGCTCCTAGGCCTTTTTTTGCTTTAGTTATTTTTCAGGTAGGGTCTCAAATTTTTGCCTGGGGCTGGCCTCAGACTAAGATCTTCCTAAGTACTCCTCCCATGCGGTTGGCTCACCATGCCAAGTTTGTTGGTGGAGATGGAGTCTTGCTAACTTTTTGCTCAGAGTGGCCTCTAACTGTGATTCTCCAGAGCTTCACCTTCTGAGTACCTGGGATTGCAGGTGTGAGTATTGTGCTTGGCTAGTGGCTTGAGCACATCTGCCTTTAAAGCCAGATAAACAGGTTTCATGAGAAGGTAGAAACTTTTGGAACATAAGGAAAACGTGGCTAAAAGTTGGTTTTAAAAAGCCACCCTGATTTCAGCAAGAAGAGACTCTTGGAAGCGATTCTAATGTTCCACCCCAACTTGTGGATTGGAAAGTGCAACTGAAACTTGTATTAAGAGCTGCAGAAAAAACTGGCACTTAGACTCTGGTTCCCATTTCTAGAAAGTCCACAAACTGAGGAGGGTGACAGAGGCCAACATTGCTGCTCCCCTGCATCACAACCCCAAAAACTCAGATGCCTCACTGGAGGTGACCTGCAGGCCAGGCTCCCAGACCCTGAGTGGCCACACTGTCCTCCTCCTGCAGGGACCTCTGAAGCAACTCCACTGAGCCACTGAAGAATAGCTGGAAAGCTCAGGACTCGATTCATTATCGTTCAACACATTTGCAAAGGGCTTGCTGTGCCACCCTGTGCTGGCCTGGGGACTCATACCTTTGCTGGTTATGCTGACAGTGTGCTACGACGTACCTGAGAGGAAAAACCAAAGACAAGAATCTGGCAGACATCCACGCTGTGGATTCCAGAGGACCAATAAAGCCTTGAGGTAAATGAAAGTGGTTAGAACAGAGAGAATGAGACTGGAGCTTCTTTCTTTCTCTGTATTCCTTTCCTTCTTTCCTTCTCTCTTTCCTTCCTTCCTTCTTTCTTTTTTAAACTAGAACAGTCCATAGATAAAAGCATTTTAATGTAGAAAATTTTATGGTCACAAGTTTCAGCTCCTCTCTGTGGAACAATTTTACAACACTGTAGTGTGTTTATAGTCTTCAAAAAAGTGAGGGTTGGGAGGTGTGGCTCAAGTGGTAGAGCACCTGCCTAGCAAGCTCAGAGCCCTGAGTTCAAATCCCAGTACCACAACACACACAAAAATTTTTAAAAATTAAAAAGTGAACACCAAGAAAAAAGACTTTTAGGTAGGGTTTAGCATTTATATTTCCCCCCTTCAAATGACCTTCTCAAGTTATTCATCCAATTGAAGATTTAATCTTTCCTCTGTATTATGGCGATGATACAGACTTCACAGGCTGACTGTGAAAATCAAATGAGACACCAGGTGCAACAGGTCTGACACAAGACACACTTGCTGAATAAAGGTTGTTTATAAGAAAAATAAAAGGTACTAGAGGTTGTCATGATACAGTAAAGTATAAGACCTGCTATACCATCTAAAGTATGTCTTTCCTGCACACCTGTACCACTTACATTTCATTAAGTATAACATCTGGATTTTTTTTTAATTAATTGATCATTATTTGAACATTATCTTGATTTTGTTTTTTCTTTTAATAGACTGTGGATTCCTTGTGCTAAGACTTGAACATTAAGTTCTGTGTTCCTAATTAGAACTCAGAATTATTTTCCTAACTGAGGGAAGAAAGAGAACTTACCAGCCTTGGGATTTAAGTAAATTTCTTAAATTCCCTGAATTAGTTTCCTTAACTATAATACAGGGATAAGAGTGCCCGGCTCACAGAGTTGTAACGATGGTTATGTAAGAATTCAATAAGTGCAAATATCTTTCTGTTCTGTTTCAACGGTACCCTGCTGGAAGCTACTGATGAAAGTCACCAGAGCCAGATGCAGTGATGGGCTGTTGGGAGGCCCTGTCCGGCTTGCTGTGGCGGGGCCCTCCCAGGCCTTGCAACCCAGGAGGAGGCCTACTTCACATGCCCGGAGACTGGACATCTTCCTGAGGTTGCGATGTGACTGCAGTGAGGCTCAGCCATTATTACATATCCCATGAAAGATGCCTCACCATGGTACCAGGTGTAGAGGGTACCATAGCCAGAGGCTAGATGCTAACTAGCTTAGGTGACAAGTACCTAACAGGTTTCTTTTACAACCACATGAGGTAGCTATTCTGGAAATTTTAGGTGATATGGTTGGGGGTATAAGAAGCTTGGTGACTTCCTGCCACTGAACAACACCTCATTCTGGAAAGAGACTATATGACTACCTCAACTTCCATGAGGAAATGGGAGCTCTGCTCACTGAAGAACCTCAGCGCAATGTCCTCTGGTCATCACTCCAAAACACAAAAAAATACCCCTTTTTTGCCAAGCCTGACATCTGCCCTCTACTGTTTTATCTGCCTGACCATAAACAGGAGACAACAGTCTTCAGGGCCCGTCCTTCAGAAGAAGGGAGAATGAGCTGGCTGAACCCCTGAGAGTCTCACACACATACACACACCACACTCCACCTCTCACCTCTAATTCTCTGTGTGCTTTTGAGATTAAAACAACTCCCATCCCTGCCTGGTGGAAGCCCTGGTGAGAACGGAGTCTGGTATCCTGTGTACCTCTAAACAGGGAGGTGAGGCTCTGCTGTGGAGATACTGGAGCCGGGATTCAGAGCTGGGAAGGGGACATTTCTCACGTAGGAGCCAGCTCTCCCTGGCCCGAGAAGGACAGGTAGCTACAAGGTGGGATCTGTACCCTAAAGTTAGTTGGAATGAGGAAAACAGAGCAAGTTTTCAAGTGACCACATAAAGACAAATTGGATAGGAGAGGTGAGAACAGTGAGGGGCTTGTGAGCCCTGCTGAAAATACAGAAAGATGCAGGATGGCCAAGACTGAGCTCCAAGACCTGATTCAGAGATGGGAAAGGCAGAGCAGCTCTATCCTTCACAGAAAGACTGTCATCAAGAGAACAAACAGCAACAAATGTGGGTGAGGATGTGGGGTAAAAAGAACCCCATACACTGCTGGTGGGAGTGTAATTAGTACAACCACTGTGGAAAACTCCATGGAGACTCCTCAAAAACTAAAAATAGAACTGCCATATGATCCAGCAATTCCACTCCTAGAGATATACCCAAAGGAATGTAAGTTGGGTTACAATAAAGGCACCTGCACACCCATGTTTATTGCAGCATTATTCACAATAGCTAAGGTATGGAAACAGCCAAGATGCCCCACTACTGACGAATGGATCAAGAAAATGTGGTATTTATACACAATGGAATTTTATGCAGCCATGAAGAAAAACGAAATGTTGTCATTTGCTGGTAAATGGATGGAATTGGAGAACATCATTCTGAGTGAGGTTAGCCTGGCCTGAAAGACCAAAAGTCGTATGTTCTCCCTCATATGTGGACATTAGATTAAGGGCAAACACAACAAGGGGATTGGACTTTGAGTACATGATAAAAGCGAGAGCACACAAGGGAGGGGTGAGGATAGGTAAGACACCTAAAAAACTAGCTAGCATTTGTTGCCCTTAACGCAGAGAAACTAAAGCAGATACCTTAAAAGCAACTGAGGCCAACAGGAGAAGGGGACCAGGAACTAGAGAAAAGGTTAGATCAAAAAGAATTAACCTAGAAGGTAACACCCACGCACAGGAAATCAATGCGAGTCAACTCCCTGTATAGCTATCCTTATCTCAGCCAGTAAAAACCCTTGGTCCTTCCTATTATTGCTTATACTCTCTCTTCAACAAAATTAGAGATAAGGGCAAAATAGTTTCTGCCGGATATTGAGGGGGTGGGGGGGAGAGGGAGGCGGCGGGGGTGGTAAGGGAGGGGATGGGGGCTGGGGAGAGAAATGACCCAAGCATTGTATGCACATATGAATAATAAAAAAAATAAAAAGAAAAGAAAGGGTACAAGAAGGTGAATATGGGGCAAATACTGTGTAGACACATATGAAAATGGAAAAATGAGACCTGTTGAAACTATTCTAGGAATGGGGGAGGAGGGATAAAGGAGAATGGTGGAGGGGGGAATTCAACTATGATATAAAAACTTTTGTAAATGTCACAATGTATCCCTGGCACAACAATAACAATAATTGAAAAAGAAAGTCTTTAGTTTATTCCGCAGTTTAGCTGTGATGAACAAAGCTGCAATAAACATGAATACGCAGGCTAAAAAAAAAAAGACTGTATTAGACATAGCAGTATTGAGATGTGTCGAGTATGTGCTGTTGTTAGTCAATTTTAAAAATGAGTCCTTGCTTTCATCCTGAAGAATAATGCCTTATTAACAGTGAACAGAAAGCCAACTTTCTCCAGCCTATTTGTTCAAATACCAAAAAAATGAAATAAAATAAAGAAAACTAATTTAAAATCTCAGTTGGCAACTACTGTGCATACAGACTTACACAGAAAAAACACTGTGTCTTCATGGCAACACTTAATATAGTTAGAATTTTAAAACAGATTTAGGTTTACAAAGTAACTAAATGTACTGAGTCTAATTTTTGACCTGACAGTGTTATCTCATCTGCTCACCATGGTCTTCATTGTTCCCATGCAATGTGTACACCAAAAATAAAAAAACAAAAAACCTGTATCCTACTTCCCACTTCTCTGAGTGTCCATGCCAGCCTGGTCTACTCTGTGGGCTTAGATTAACCACTCCAAGTCCCATCAAGGGTGGAGCAGCATGTGGCCACTTCAGGGAGGGGGTGGATGAGGCTCTGGGGGTTTCTCCAAGCCAGGGCTTCTAGATGGAAGCAGCCATGTACCCTAAGTCCATCGAGCGGGTAGGATGTAGGGAGGGAATTCACCTCTGATGGGAGTCCCCAATGTCACCGCACCCCACACCGCTTCCATCTGTTCCCTATGAATCTTATTGCCTTTATTAAAAAAAACCCCACTCACTTTTCCACCTTTTTGGACAGTGCTCTCTCACTCCACCCTTGCCTAATCAGGAAGAAAAAGAAAGGAATCCCATTCAACTCTGTCTGGGGCCTTTTACCTCCTGGTCCTCTGACTAGGGAGTTGGGTAAGGGGAAGGAAGTGCCCAGGGCCACTTGGGAAGGAAGGATGTGCTCTAGCAGGCCTGGGGTATGTTGAATAAGAGGAGACCTTTGCAAGTTCCCATGTAAGGCTAGGACAACCTGTCCCATTGTTGCTGAGCAATGCCAGTACGTATTTCTGTACCGCTGCTGAGGAAGTCACAGGAGTCAGGGTAGGTGGGAGAACTCAAGGTATAGAAGAGGAAAAAGATGGGAGGTGGAGGGTCCTCCCAGAGAAAGCAAGAGAGAGAGAGAGACCGTATCCGAGAGGGGAAGGAGAGCTCAGGGAGTGTGTGCGTCATGTGGTCACCACTGCCTGGTCTCTTCAGGGTCATGGGATATGGCCTGGTCTCCTGGGAAGAAATCAAGGCACCTAAGTCATAGGCCCCCAGCTTCCTGGAGGTCATCAAAGGGAGGACAACTCTGATCCCTCCAGGATAATTTATTCAGGTAGGCTGCCCTGCAGCCTCTCTGATTTATTTCTTGAAGGCGCAAGTAGAAAAGCATCGGAATGTGACTCTGCTGTCTAAAGGTACAATAATATGACCTGCAAGAGAGATTCAACTTCTCAGGTCTTCGTTGTTGGGTGGTTTGTTCTGGATGTTATAGGGCATTGTTCTTTATAAAATACCAAAGACCCAAGTTGTAATAAAATATATTTTTTTCTGGGAGCTGATATAATTTCAGAAGAAGAGTGCTGAGGCTAAAGCCAATGCTTGCTGAGCAAAATGCTCATTTTTGAGTCGGAGCACGAAGGCTGAACACTCACATTGTGTGGAGAGGCGTAGGCGACAACAGAACGGACCCTGAGTGAGGAACAGGCAGGGATTGTGTGACTGCCCATCTGGGGCTGCAGGGGGGCGGGCAGGGGGTAGGCATGTGGCTGCAACCCACAGAGTGAGCTCCAGGTGTCCTGTCCTCTCACTGCCACACTGCCCTGCCTCCCACCAGGCTGGATCACACTGAAAGGCTGGCTCTGGGCTGAACAGAGTCCCTGCCCCTCGCAGCCTTCCACTGGAGGAAAGGGGACAATGGTCCTCTTCCTCCTTGATGTTGGCTCTGTGACCAGCTAGGCTTCTGTTGTGTACATGCAAATACCCCAAATCCGGAAAAAAAAAAAAATCCCAAGTTCAAAACACTTCTGGTCCCAAGCATTTCAACCTATACACAGATTTGAAAATTCACAACCCTCCACTTCCAATAGTGTCCAGACTAAACGAGCAAGAGACTTATTTGAGACCCATCTGTCTCAAATAAAAGTACTCTTGATGTGTATTCTAACTAGGAAAAGGAAGTCCCAGAAACCAAGCCAAATGCAAGTTCAAGTATTAACGGCTGAGCTTAGGAAGGAAGGAATTATAAAATTTGGATGAGTTCTCAATGTTAGTATTCTTATTCATGATGAAAGAAAATAACAAAGCCATTTTTTTTTTTTTTACTGGGAATGAGAGGGGCAAAAGCAAACACAATTTATGCTTAGCATAAGATTTTCTCATCCAAAAATCTCAAGTAAATCATGGCACTTTCTAGCCAGAAGTGTATTCTCCAAACTTCTCCATTTTACAGCTGAAGAAACTGAAGTACTATTTCAAAAAGTGGATTTTACCTGGGTATAGGGGACAGAAGGCCATAGTGGTACACACTGAAAACAGACACAAAATAGGTTACCACTTGCCGGGTGTGCACTTAGTCCTCCAGATTGTTTCACAAAGTCATTTGTGCTTTACAAAGAGCAAAGCTGTGAGGGGCCCCAGGGAATTCATAGCATGTGTTTTATGAAGTTACACAGTTATTTATGACTAGGACAGATAAAGGAAGCAGCACAGAGTCATTGCAACACACCTGTTCTCCAACCAGGACAGGTAGGCAGAAGTTTCACACTTCAGGGTTGTGAAAGCCTGGCCAAACACATGTTGAGGGAATCTCTTCAGCTCAGCTTCTGTCATCTTTCGAAATCCCAGAACCACATCAGCCCAGACTGGCACTTCTCTGGTAGGAACACTCTGAAATATCTGCCAACTCAAACATAGAAGTGGAGAATTTCCCTGAAATTTTTTGAGATCATATATTTCTTTTTTTTTTTTTTGAGATCATATATTTCTAATAAAGTCTATGTAACAGTCCCTAAGGCACTAAAAATATTCACATCCAATAAGCACAAAGAGAAAAAGATCTATATTCTCCCATTCTCTTGGGTTCAGATAACTTAGTATTAGATTTCAAATATTGGTGATTGGAGGAATAAGACATTTTAAGAAGCTAGACACTCGTGGCTTATGCATATAAGCCTAGCTACTCAGAGGCAGAGATCAGGAGAATCAGGGTTCAAAGCCAGTCCAGGCAAATAGTTCTCGAGACCCTATCTCAAAAATACCCAATACAAAAAAGGGCTGGTGGAGTGGCTCAAGTGGTAGAGCACCTGCCTTGCAAGTGTGAGGCCATGAATTCAAATCCCAGAACTGCCAAAAAAAATACATTTTAAGAGTAACACACCAGACTAGGGGGTTAGCTGTGTCAGGGCACATGCTTAGCATTTGTGAGGTCTTAGGTTTAATCCCCAGCACAAAAATAATTAAATAAAATGAAGCAAATACACCTTTTTAAAGATTAAAATTAATTTACTTTTTCTAAAATGATTTTGTCCAGGTTTTCTTTATTTACTTATGACAACGTATTTTAGAAGAAAGGTTTTTCTGGCTTACAACACTTTACATAACTTGTAAGCAAAATGTCAAAAGTTTTAAAGTTAGCCTGGATTTTGAACAAGATGCCTAAACTGAAATAATTTTCACTCCTGCTTCCTGCATACTGTAAATGAGTGTGCAAAGTAGGGGCCAAGTGGTAGGTCAGCAAGCTTTCTCTAGGACTAGAGAGAAGCCAAGAGCTGTCCAGAGGAGCCCTGCTGCTGGAGTGGATGAACCTTGGATGGCTTGGGTGGTTAACAGGAAACCTGTAATAACTGCCCACTACACACATTTAGATTTATAAGTATTGGGTGGTTTCCATCAGCAACAGCAACCATCATTGCTCTAAAATAGCAAAGAGTGAGTCTGAGTGCTAATGATGTCACCATTAACATTCCAGAATTTCTGTCTCTAAATAATTCACTCAAAGTAGTATCTGGGAAGACATAAATGCATGGCTCTACACTGGTCCTCTTCCTGTCTCATCCTGCACACACTCCCTCTTCCGTAGCTTCACCGCCTTCTATAGGCTAAACACTCAGAAGTAAGTCTTTCCCCAGTGTTAGCCCAACTCACTAAGTGGTACCAATCCACACAGGTGCTAATGCTAGATACCTAATCCCCCGCAAGCCATCAACTGTCAAATCCTGTCAAACCTCTTCTTAAGCATGTCTGTTCCTCCTATCAATACCTAATCTATCCTACCATCATCTCTCTTCCTACCAGCCTGTCCTCCACACTACAGATAAAATATCTTTGCAATAAAAAACAATCAGTAACCTCACGGTGCGAAACCCCTCAATGGTGTCCCAATGCTCCAACACACCACAGTGGCCTGAGACGTATGTGTTCTGTGTCCGTGCTGTTCCTGCTACCTGGAATGCTGTCTCCTACCCTGTCTCTGTCTCCTTTACCTCCACAACATCACCACTGACATTTGTCCTGAGGGACTCAGATGAAAGACTTTTTCTACATAGCTTCTGATAACTCCCTAGACCAAAGTTCTCCAGAATTAACTTCTATAGCACTCTGTATTCCTCCTTTCAGTATCATGTCCAATTTCTAACTCATTAGATTTACTGTAGTCTCCACAAGCCATAGGCTACTTGAGGACAGGACTGTGTCCATCTTCCGTAAAAAATCACTTAACACAAATTTATTAAGCATCTGCTATATACTGAATTGCTCATTGCTATATCCCTACTACCTAGAAGAGTGCCTGGTACTGGTGAATACTGATTAGATTGCTTGGAAGAAAGAAATAGGTGAATAAGGCTATCTACTTATACCAAAGATGCAAATGATACTTGTAAAGCCTTGCTTTTGAAAAGACAGGAATTTTGGTCATAATTATTTCCACAACTTACTTAGAGCCAAAGTCTGTGAATTAGACTGGTTCATATTGGTTTTGAGAAAATAAAATATAACCATAACTGAATGAGAGCAATTTTCTTATGTGATTCATCAACTGGTTCTGGAGAGAAACAATATTCTCTAGAATAGAGACGGATCAAGCCATACCTTGACAGAGAAGCAAAAACTGCCTCTTTGGGTAGGGTCTTCAAAAAATCAGTAATGTCACCCTCACCTTGGTGTTTTTAATGGCGAGGGAGGGCAAGATGAGGAAAAGGGTAGAAATCCTCCTCCTGTTGCAGGTGTGTAACCAGCAGCAAAGGTCTGTGGGAAGCCTAACATCAGAAGAGGAGATGGGAAATCTTTAAGTGGTGCAAAGATGTAGTGGTCTTGAATACTTGGTAAGAAGCAAACACCCCTCTGCTCTTCAAAAGGCTGTAGGGGCAGGAGTGTTACACAGGTAACACAGGTGACATGTCTTACATCACATGATGATGACACTGAGACTTAAAGTAAAAATGACAGAATGAATTTTAAACAGTGATAGGATGCTTAGGATTTCTGTTTAAAAAGACATAGAAATGCACTGTCATATTTTCAGTGCTAGTTTGTGTTAGAAATGTTAAATAAAATTTATTTTCAAATTTTCATTTAATTATGCATGTCTCCTAAAGTCAGATATTAAAAGTCAGTAGAAGCTAATCACTTCAGAAATGCTTTTCTTTTTCCAAATGGCATTTCAAAAGTCAACTTTTGAGCTGGGGATGTGGCTCAGTGGCAGAGCACTTGACTAGCCTGTGCAAGGCCCTGGGTTCAATTCCCAGCACCGCAAGAAAACAACAACAAAAAAAACAAAGACAAAAAGGTCAACTATAGTGACCTAAAAAATTTACTTATTTGGAACACCTCATTCTCCAAGGGCTCCAAAGAAATAAGATGTCCCTCTGCCTTTGGTGTCTGCATTCATTCCAATGTCACACCAGTGTGCGTCCATCAGCCCCACACTCAGTGTATACCTGCATAGTCACCAAAGAAACTCAAAAGCTATTTATAATTAGAAACCAAAATGGTCATATACTGTTAGAAAATATAATCCTGTACCTTGTCTTTCTCACATTCTCTAAAGTCTAAAATGTTCTTTCTAAATTCTTCCACATCTCATTCTGTACTCTGCTCACAGCAGATAATGAATATTTTACGTTGACCTGTGATGTCAGTCCAGATTGTTCTAAATTCTTAAATAACTTCTCTTACCCAGACACCAGGTGAACACCTGCATCTACAGCTTCTGGAGACCTGGCGATTGCAGACAGGTGATCGAAGGTCTCTCTAAACCACTGCTTCTGTGTTTGAACAGGTATGTCTGTAGCCACAGAGAAAAGCAAAGCAGACAAAAAACAAAATAATGACTATGCTTCTGATAAGCTCCTTCTTAGAAACTGAGAAAAAGAAAGGAGGCATTTAGATGAAGAACTCCATGGAGGTGGCAGATGCATCAGCGAGCAGAGATTTCAATGGTGACACATGCTGTCCACCAGGCCTGCTCAGGTGATGATCAATGGATGGACAGGAAACAAGCCAAGAAGGGCAAAGCCTGATGTGAGAGCCAGCTGGTTTTGCACAGGCATATTCTCAAGGTCCTTGAAGGGTCCATAGCCAGCCTGACCAGAAATGAGTTCATCACCAACTGGTGATGTAGTTGAGACAATGGGAAGAAGAACTAAGGGAGCTGAAAATCAATGGGTCTGCAAGACCAGGTCAACCAGGACAGAAAACAGACTGCACGACTTTGGAAAACACAGGTGGATTACCCTCCTGATAGAAGGAAACAAGGCCTGCCTTATGCATGCCAGCTCTACAGGCCAGATTTCCCTGCCAGGCTGCAGTTAACCCACACACCATGTAATCATGGACCAGGGTCAGCTGAGGATGTGAGGATCACACCATCCTTCAGACATTCCAGCAAGAGCACAAGGGATTGAACCTGGCCCAAGCTTCTGGGATGGTGACAAGTCTGTTAGGAAGGAAACAAGAGGTATGGTTTGATCCCCAAATAATAGTGTCCAGTGCAAGCACAGAGAGGAGCACAATGCAGAGTCAGAACAGATCCAGCTGTGGGTGAAGCATTTATTTGACCATCTCATCTTGTGAAAGGGTCTTGAGGGAGCAACCAGAGCCTGGGGAACAGTAACCCCGAGGGGATGCTACCAATACCCATAGGCGACCCAAGGGAATTGAGCCAAAAAGAACTCTGTGAAGATCCACTTGGAAAAGTGTCCTGTAACTCATCAAATAGATGGGAAGACCCTTGGAGACAACCCACATATTAGGGTTTTAAAATAATTCACTTGCTATAGAAACAATAAATATTTCTTTAATACTGGGTCAACACTGTCATCATTAAATGCATGCCCATGTGAACTCAACATTGCATTCCAAAATTGCAGATAGGAGATGCTGATTTAGAAATAAGGAAGAAATAAATAATTAGTTGAAGAGAGAACTATGTTAGATCTCAAATGGGTTGTACCCCAATGATCTACATCAGTGTGGAAGGCCACTCTGAACCTTAGAAACAAAACACTGGCTGAAATTCACATGCAGCAGAAGTCATCCCAAAAGAGCAGACAATTCCAATTCAACAGTGGATTGAGCAAGCCTGGTGACCTAATTCACATTCAAGTGCTAGTCAGAACTGTAGCTGAAGTGTCAAGAATAATAGTAAATGCTGATATGGGGCTGACGATGTGCTGGGCATACTCTAAATGTTTTGCATATGTCAAATCATTTGGTCCTCATAACAACCCCATGGAACAGGTATGGTTCCCATATGATATTGACATTTGTAAAAGGAGATATTTATCACTGGGGCTGGTCTGAATTGTGTCTAGGGAAGAAGCTGAAGGGGAAGAACAAAGTCTTTATCTCACAGCATCAGAGAGATGGTCCAGAAGACCCAGCCTCATAGCCAAAAGAGAGCTCAAGCCTCCATGGTCCGAGGAACACTCAGCCTCTTCCTTTGAAGATGATTCCATGACTCCAGGCAGCCTTTGGACCACTCACTCAGGCTGGAGCAAGCAAGGCAATACTAGCAAACAAACACAAGAACTCTGGTCACAAGAAAGGCACTTAGAGTGATCCAGTATCAAGCAAATACACCAGTATTTGTCTCTTGAGGGGTAGGCCCCAGGGGCATGACACAGCCAAGTTCTTGGCCTACAGCACCAAAGCTACCGCCCTCTCCACCCTGGCAAAAAACAAAATAGGGTTGACTCTCTGCTAGGTGAAGCAGGGTGTCTAAGATGGGAAACACCAAGCAAGGCAAAAGCAGGGCTATCAGGCTGAAAACATGAGGGGTAAGGGAACTCATGAAAACTGGATCTAAGGCTAGCCTCTTCTCCCCTCACCTTCTAGAATGTGGCATCCAGGCTTTCACCCTCCCCAGGGGAGGCAGAAAACTGGAAGCTTTTTCTCTGCAGAAGTGGCCTACCCAAGAAGAATGACTAAAACATAATGAGATCAGAGCTTCCCCACTAAACGGCCCTGCTGTCTCACTCCAGCCAGATTCACAGGCAGCAAGCCCCATGCAAGCAGTGAGAAATTTGGGTCCTACCCAGAAATATTAGCCAACAGGTCAAGACTCCCACAAAGCCAAGGAAGACCTGGATCATGAAAAATGAAAGCATCAAACCAAAAAAAAAAAAATGTAACTTGTAGACAACAGGAGCTATGCAGGGAGAAAAACTTTAAAAACTACTGTTAGTACCTACAGAAAGATAAGAAAAGATATTGCAACCATACATCACAAATAGGATGACGCTGTGACACAGGAAAATTCAGGGGAAAACAGAGCTTTGGAATATTAAATAATGTTGCAGTGGAAATAAAAATTCAATAGCAAGGAAGAAGATAAAATTGAGAAACTCTTTCAGAAAGTAAGCAAAATTAAAAGAGAGAAATAAAAACAGATTGACTCTCTAATATGTTATTATTCGAGGCCCCAAATAATAACAATTCCAGAAAAAGAGGTGGAGACATTAGAAGGGAGGAAGTAACTCACAGACTGCCTCCAGGTTAACAGGGCAGGGCAATTTTCATATTCCAAGTTGCAGGCTTTTGTAATCAGTCTTGTAAACTATTTGATTATTTAAGCTATGTACATGCTAAACTTTGATTTAAAGGGAGAAAAGAATGGAAATGAGGAAGAAGAAACAGCGAGTATGAACCTCATTGCTACAAAATAATTTGGATTTCCATTTAATGAAAATTGCATTTCACATGAAGAGTACCAAATGCATGGACACATTAAAAAAATGAATGCATCTTCAGGCCCAAATACATATTGACTGGTTGTTTTTATACTGACTTAAAAGTTAGAATTTCAGTTCCCTCCCGAGTAGTCTCCAAGTTGGTACCAGTGGAAAGATGTGAAGTCAACAGCTGTTAGTGCTAGTCATTGTGTTCTCTTGCTGCCCATCTTCTGGGAACCCTATAGAATGTAATTCCTGGTCTCCTGCTGAGGGGTGGAGGCATATGACTAGCTCTGCCAATGAACTGTCTTGAGAAGTGTTGCAAGTTCACTTCCTGGACAGTGTTTAAAGCAGGAGGAAAGACTCAAGTGAGCTGATTTATCAGCATGCACAGGTGCAGAGGATTCAAAGTGACAGTCCCACCAATGGGATCAAAGCTGTACATTGCACATGCACACAGCCAGCCTTCCTGGTGAAAGATTCCCTATTTTGCTCTACCTAACATCAATCATATCTGACCGAATAGCTGAAATCCTTCTCTCACCTTGATAAGCATGAGGAATAAGTATTCCAGCTGCCACATCACTGGTGGTGTCAGGAGTAAACTTGTCTGAGATGACAGTAACAGAGCATCGGGGGACCTGCTGGGAAATGCACATGGCGGTGGCAAGCCCTATCACGCCTGCTCCGACAACTGCAACCCGTACCGTGTCCATGGGCCTGTGAGGAAGGAAACGTGGGCTATACGCCTTGTTTTAGGGATCCTTCTATCTACCCGAAGTTCGACCTGATGGTTCTTTCCTTAGGCTGGCAGCCCCTCAGAATAGGACTTCCTGCTGGTGGTCCTGGTGGGATAAAGCAAGCATTCTTTAAACTCTCTTCCCATTAAGTAACAGGGAACGGGCAACGAGGTTTCCATGGGCATTTAGATGCTAGCACAAACTCAGCCTGGATTCACCTTTAGCACACAGTAGGTCTTCAGTAAGTCAGTCTGCATTTGGGAGATGTTTTCGACTCATTCTGCTCTTTCCTGAATCATGGTCCTCTTGGGCACAGTTTTGGGGGAGTGTTGGTGAGGTAAGCAAGGGTGGGACCGCAGCAGAGCTGTGGCCATTGCTCTGGGGAGCAGTCAGGAGAAGGCAAGGGCCTGAGCAACTTAGAACTCAATTCTGGCTCTGTACACACTTGCTTGGAATAATAACAAAATCACAGATTTGAGAAACTAAACTCATCATCTCTCTTCCTACACTCTCCCTACAAACCAACTCTCCACTCCCACCTTCCCTGCTTCTGCCACTGCCTCCTCCCCCTACTCCAACCGGGCCCATGGGCTCTGGGTCTCAACAGCCCATGTTGGATAGCATGTTTTCAAGACAAGGAACCCTGGGCTCCTAGCTGGACTCAGTCACAGGCTGAGTCTGTAACCTGGAGAGTGGCCCATGGTCTCCTAGCCTCAACTCTCCCATCTGTAAAACAGATCAAATGAATTCTTATTAGTGCCTTTAGGTGGACAATACGAGAGACCCAGGCCGGGCTTGGCTGAGCCATCAGTGCTGCCCCCTCTCTTTGCCCCCCGGCCCCCAGCCCTCACCCTGGGCAGCAGGATTCCATGGCACCCTGCAGCCCCGTCAGCCTCCCTGCCTGCCTTGGCTTCCTGTTCATCTTGCATGACTGCTCCTGCTCTCTGTCTGGCTCAGGCTCAGACTCCACAGAGAGAAAATTGTTCCAGTTGACCAATGCCACCCTTTGGGTAAAGTTCTAGCACCAGGCCAGTTGATTGTGCTAAGTCAGCCTGCAAATCTGCTCTTGGCACACTCACCCGTCTCCATGCAAAGAGTAATGTGAAGGCCTCAGGTCACATGGTACAAGCCATGGCCACCGCACACAGAGAGACCTTTGTTCAGGAGGGGCTGTGGGCAGGGCAAACATCATGTGGCCTGCCTGTCAGTGGTCTCTGCGACCTCTTCTGGCTCTGAAGGTCTCCGCTCTGTGGGCCTTTAAGCAGTTAATCTAGTGGGCGGGTGGGCTGAGGGACTGCTGCTGGGGCAGAGGGAAGACAAGGGAAGGTCCCAGGGCCCTGGGTGGTCCAGTGATGAAGGCCCAGGTCCTCCGCGTGTTTCCTGGAGGTAGAAGACAGCCACCATACCTTTACCTCATGGTTTTGCATCAGCTTCCCCTGCCCAGCAACTCTCAAATTAATTTGAGAGGGGAAGTCAGCTATGGCTAAGAATAACCAGCTGTCAGAGGGGGAAGGAGCAAGCCAATAGGGCAGAGGGTGTCCTGACACAGGGACCTGTCAATCCCTGTCCTGATTCCACCAGACAAACTTCTAGAGTGCAGATTGAATGATCCCGGAGTCAAGGGCAGGAGGATTCAAGTACCTGTCTCTGAGAAGGCTGCCTTCGTCTCCGCTGAAGGCTCTGGCACCAACTCTTGTTTTCCAGTGACTGGCTAGTCTAGTGCCCTGAGATTCAGAGGCAAAGCAAAACTGCTTCCCATTGGGGAATTTATTAAGGGCATTCCCTCTAATCTTACTCTCCATTGGCCCATACAACTGCGTCTCCCCAGGAGGAAAGGAAAGGTGACCTTATCTTGTAAGCTCCATGGAGCTGCGTCTCTGCCAAGCCCCTGGTGGCTATTTCGTCCAATACTGCCCTTCTTTGTCTGCCTCACAAGCCCTCCAGCTCGCCACCAGCCTGGGATTTTCTCCAGCTGATTTATTAAATAATGGGTAGCCTGTCCAACGTCCATCCGGAAGCAAGCACCCATTTTCTCATTGTACCGCCCAGAATTGGCTGCTGTCTCCCACAGGATGCCTGGCTCTGCTGGTCAGCCAAGAAGGACAGGGAGAGCAGGGGGATGGGAGCAGTATAATTCACTAGGACAAAGGCCAGATTACAACTGGAAAACTTACTCAGGAAATAATCAGGGATAGAACACAAATATTTAAAGAAGGGAAACAATATTTGCTGAGTATCAACTCTGTGCTAGGCACTGGCACTTTAAAAACGTTTGTTTCTAGGGAGCCAATTTGATGTCATCAAGGTAGTGGTAATAATATTTTAATAATATAGAATATTTAGCATTAACCATCTGCATGACATCATACAATACAACCACCCTGGAAGGTAGGCTCTGTTACATTCTGCCCATTTTATGGATGAGTAAATTGAGGCTCCAAGGAAGGGTCCTTGGTTGCTTACGTGGTTAAGCTCATTCTGTCTATCAGACTCCAAGGCTCAAACTCTTTTATTTACATTTTTATTAGCAATATTAGTTGTGCAAAAGGGTTTGATTATGATATTTTCATACAAATGTACAGTGTACTTTGATCAATTTCATCCCCTTCTTACTTGTTCTCATCCTCCTTTCCCCCCTTTTAAAAATAGTTTAACAGGTTTCATTATTCTATTTTCACAGATGTGTATAAAGTACTTTGACAGTATCCACCCTCTTTTTGTCCTGTTTTAAATTCCCATCATTCATTTTTAAGGACTAAATTCCACATATGAGAGAGAACATGTGATATTGGTCTTTTTCATGCTGGCTTCTTTCACTTAATATAATGATCTCCAGTTTGATCCATTTTCCTGAAAGTGACATAATTTCACTCTTCCTTATGGCTAAATGCATTGTGTATGTGCTTCAAATTTTTAAAAATCCATTCATTGATTCCATAGTTTGACTATTGTGACTAGTGCTGTTATAAACATGGGTGTACAGGAATCTCTACTGTATGTTGACTTGCGTTCCTTCAGATATATGCCCAGAAGTGGTATAGCAGGATCATATATAGTTCTATTTTTAGTTCTTTAAGAAACCTCCATATTGATTTCCATAGTAGCCGCATAATTTAAATTCCTGCCAAAAGTGTATGAGGGCTCCTTGTTTCTGCATCCATGCCAGCATTTGTTGTTCTTTGTTTTCTTGATTGTAGCCATTCCAGCTATGGTGAGATGGAATCTCAATGTTGTTTTATTTGCATTTGTGGATAAGGATGTTGAACATTTCTTCAGGTATTTATTAGCAATCTGTACTTCTTTTAAAAATCATTCAATTCATTTGCTCATTTGTTAATTGAAGTCTTTGTTCTTTGGTAGTTCATTGTTGAGCTCTTTATTATATTCTGGATATTAATCCTTTAGCCGATGAATAACTGGCAAAGATTCTCTCCCATTCTATAGGTTTCTTTTGATTTTTGTAATTGTTTCCTTTGCTGTGCAGAAGCTTTTCAACTTGATGCAATCCCACTTGTCAATTCTTACTCATTTTTCCTGAGCAATTGGAGTTTTATTTAGAAAAGCTTTATCTATGCCTATATCTACAATGGTTTTCCCCTAGCAGTTTCAAAGTTTCAGGTCTTATATAAAGATCTTTGATCATTTAGAGTTGATTTTGTACAGTGTGAGCGATAGGGGTCTAGTTTCAGTCTTCTATGTGTGAATATTCAGTTTTCCCAACAGCATTTGTTGAAGAGGCTGTCTTTTCTCCAATGTAGGTTTTTGGTACCTTTGTCAAAAACCAGATTGCCATACATGTGTGGGCTTATTTCTGGATCTTCTGTTCTATTCCATTGAGCTGCATGTCTGTTTTTGTGCTAGTACCATGCTGGGTTTTGTTACTATGGCTCTGTAGTGCAATTTGAAGTCAGGTACTGTGATACTGCCAGCACACAGTCTTTTTGCTTTGGCTGTTCCAGGTATTTGTGCTTACAAATGAATTTTAGGATTCATTTTTCTATTTCTCTGAAAAAGTGGCACTGGAATTTTGATGGGGATAGCATTGAATCTGTAGGTTCCTTCCAGCACACTTTGGAGTCAGGAGCCTTTGTCTTACATTGAGCACCTGACTCACCAAACCTCTGAGTTTGTTTTGCCATCTGAAAATTGAAAATGATCTCAGATTTCCTTTGCATGCTCTCATGAGCTTCTGATGAGTTAAGCTATGTAAAATTCTTTGAAAGGTGGTCCCAAAACCAGAGAGGCACTGCTCCCACAGTCACTCAGTACAGGACACTTGTGACCTGTTGTGTGGGGTTGTTTCTCCATACCCCAAGTAATCAATTCTGCAAGCTCTCCCTAAACACCAGCTGGGTGTTCTGTAATTCGATTCTGTTCAATCTGATACTTTCTACCTGGAGATAGATCAGATTCCACAGGATGAGGGCTCAGTCCCTAAGACTCTACCTCTCCCATACTTCAGCTGACAATTGCAGACCCCAGGTTGTACCTTGTACTTCTGACCTGCCACCTGCAGATCTGGTTCCCACAATACCCACCTCACGCTTGAGCGATTTGCTAGCGTGGCTCACAGAACTCAGGGAAGCCCTTTATTTATGTCTGCTAGTTAGTTGGATAGAAGAAATGCATATGGATAGCACAGGAAGAGGCACAGAGCTTCCAGACCTCTCTGGGAGTGTCGCCCTCCAGAAACCAACGTGTGCTGAGCTGTGTGGAAACTCTCCTACCCTGTCCATTTAGGTTTTTGTGGAGGCTTCAAGACATAGGCATGGCTGATCACATCACTGGCCTTTGGTGCTCAGCTCCCTGAAGGTTGAGGGGTGGAACTGAAAGTCTCTACCCAATACTCATGCCTTGGTCTTTCCTGTGACCAGCCCTCTTCCCAAAGCTACTGAGGAGCCTTCATCTACAGGTCAGCTCATTAGTATACAACAGACACTCATCGCCTCAACAGACAATAACCAGAAATTCTAAGGGTTTTAGGAGCTGTGTGTCAGGAAATGAAGATAAAGATCAAATATGTATCTCATGTTATTATATGTAATATCCATATTTTATTGAGCACTACTATAAAATCAATCTGAAAACATTTACAGGACAGTCCCTCTGTCCAAGGCATGCTGCAAAGGCTATAAGAGATTTAAAGATGTCTAAAGTGATGTTTTGTCCCTCCAATACAAGGCAGAGTAAGTCAGTCCCCTAATAAACAGCACAGAGTATGAGTGCTGTGTGGGGTCAGGGGAGACAGAAGCTGTCCAGGGGAGAGGATGGGAAACAGGGAAGTCCTCAAAGGATCAGTGGGGTTGGATAGACAAAGAAGAAGAAGGAGAGAACTCTCAGGAGGGGGGACAGTATGAGTGCAAAGTAAGCTGAGGAATGAGGGGGAGGCTGCCTGGGGAGGTGTGTAGGGGCGGCATGGCAAGGGCTGACACTCAGCTAGGCTAGAGGACTGAATTTGAGAAGTAATGGGGGCCATGGAAAATAAGTAGAGGACTCCTTTTGCCCCTGCCCAGTCACAGTTCTTCTTTCCTCTGAAAAGCAAGAAGAGGAGGAAACCTTTAGTTAAAAATGAAACCCAGAGAGAAAGCTGTACAAGGCCCTTTATTCTCTTCATGCAGAGTGGTGGCGATATGACTTGATGGGAAACCAACTTAGGTATAACTGAGAGTGATGACTAAAGGGACCATCTAATGGAATCTAATGTTACCATTTTACAACTTAGTGGCTGAGGTCCAAAGAGCCAAAATGTTCTGCTTGAACTGCAAGAAGAGCTAGACTTCATATTCACACATACACCTTTTCCAGAAGTTTTTTGCCTCACCTCTTCAGTGCATTTAGGGTATTCTCATCCAGCCAGTCTCTCCAGCTCTGTTCCCCACAAGTGGTAATGGCTTGTGGTGTGTAAGCCTTCCTGGTGTTGCCAGTAAACAAAGGGCTTCAAGCCAATAGAACTCACACTCTGCAGAAGGTGATTGAAGAATCAAGGCTCAGCAACCTTGTGTACAGACACAGGTTGAGCAGGAAGGCAGGGAAGGAGCAAGCTGAAGGCAGCTCAGGTTCTGTATGGGCTAGTAGCCATGATTCCCGACTCAGGATTAGGACAGAGTCTATAATCTACAACCTTTCCTCACAAAATAAGACTTTCAAGACTTACTTATTGAGGAATCCATAAAAATCTCTCATGTTTGGTGGCTGAGGGGATGGATGGCATAGAGAGAGAGAGAGGAAATTAATGATAATTTACTTACAAAACTTGCAGTTACCTACAAAATACTGGTACGTGTGGACTTCAGATATCAAAAAGAGTAGCCATTAATGAGCTCTGTCAAATTCAAGTAAACACAAACCCAACCCCCACATTGCCCAAACACCGTGCTGGGGAATTTGCCAGATTTTTCCATAGTCACTTTCACAATCTTGAAGAACAGAATATTCTTCTTTGCCATCTACAAGAACTTTCGACATACCCCTTTGCATATGTCATTTTACAGAATGAAACTTTGCATTTAGTATGTTTTCAGAAAATACTTAATAGGTGTAAAAGAGGACAAGTAGCCCTTCCTAACTGCCCATCCAATTGAATACATTCTCGGCATATATTGAGTATGAACTTCCCCAATGACACACCATTTAACAGTGATATACATGAGACCAATCAGCTTTTGTGAGGTCTGACATTTATATAGTTTCATGAGTCCCCTTTAAAAGGGGGAAACAGGGCTGAGGCATGATTCAAGTGGTAGAGTGCCTACCTAGCAAGTGTGAGGCCCTGAGTTGAAACCAGCACCACAAAATAAATAAATAAATAAATAAATAAGGAAAAAATATGTTGAATCATGAAAACTGTGACCACTCTGATGTCATTTGACAGAGAGAAATTGAATAGAAGAGTAAATAGATGGACAATAGTGGTTTTAACTGATTGTAGTGAATATGTCTTGGTTTTGCAAAATTTACAAAATTTTATAAATATTTATAACCAAATGAAGAAGGTCCCTCATAAGAGCCTATGCAAGTGAAGGAGTCTGAAATTTGTCCTTCATTTAACTTCACAGTCTATCCTGCAGCCACCAAAATTAACCACCAGTGTACATGTAAGTAGGAGAATCCGCAGGGGAGGGCTCAATATTTGTTGTAGGTCACAGTCAACTTGGGGCAGTGACCATTTGATAGAGTACTGAGTAACAAGGACTCCAAATGCTCATTGGCTGAGACTCAGACTTGGACATCCTGTCATTGACCAGGTTGTAGAATAGTATACAAAGCATGAAGAATAGCAGCTGTGTGGGTTGTCTTCTTACATTTGCCTCTGCATACAACCCTAATACAGCAGACCCTTGATATCTTCAGGTCTGTGCCTTCAAAGAGACCTCCATTGAGGAAAGGCCACACATATGCAGTACGCAGAGTTCAGTGCTGTACTGCAGATGCTTGATTCATTTTCACATAACACCCCAACATCTGCTAAAGTGTGCATCTTCCAACAAATCTGAAATGTTCACTTTATCAGTTACATTAAGCACATTCACTCTTACCTTGCTTTTCGGGGGGGCACCATTTGCTTTTTGGGAAGCAGATTTTCACAAAACTAAGGGCGGGGGTCAGTCAGCAGATCATGTGATTTTAACATAGCTGACAATAATCTGGGGCTGACTAAGTTCTTCTCTGTATCAACTGAGCTGTGTAACACATGGGAGAATTTAAAATTTTTGTTTTTAAAATTTCTTTTGATTTTTTTAAATTATTTTTTTTTATTGCACTTGGTCAAACCCTTGTGTAATACATCTGCAAATGATACTGTGGCAGGAAGGTCAGGAGAGGGAAGAGAGATTAATGAGTGCTACAGTAAAACAAAGGAAAACTGGAGTTGGGGAATGTTACCTGGAGACCAGAGGAGGGTCACCTCGCCCCAGAGGTTAAAACAGCCAATGAAATAACATGTGGTTATGTATGGGAGAAACTGTACCCCACCCCCCCACCATTTCTGTAACCTGCTCTAAATGGCATATAAGGAAAGCCCCCTTTGTTCTTGGAGCTCAGCCTTTGGACTCCAGTCCACTGAGTCACTGCCAGCTTGTTTAATATACTTGCTTCCCAAAAGCTTTGGTGCCCTCACAGTCTCTGTCTGAGCCCTCCTGCAACATTTCTGGGGGCCAGCCCAGGATTTGGAGGGTGGTGTTTTCACTTCCTTGTCACTGGCTCAATATCCCTGGCCCGCCAGGAGGGCCACCCCTGCCAGGCACCACCAGACTGTGTTGATCCGGGGGAGGGAGCCTATCTTCTGGCAAGCTGAGGAGGTGAGTTCTGGTTGTACAAAGGAACCTGGGAAGGCTCAGGAACCAACCTGGGAGCCCCACTCATCAGACTGGTAAGAACCTGGGTTCAAATTCAGTCCTGCCTCAGGAGGCAGAAGGGCAGTCTGATCAACTCTCAAAAGGCACCTGAATAAACCCCTTTTGGGGGGTAAAACCATGTCTTTTCAGGTTAGGGAGCGGGATGGAAGTACTGTGCTGTGAGAGTATGTGAAAGTGCAAGTCTGAGACATAGACTGGTTAAGAAGTGAGTGCAGAGTCCCAATCCACAGGTCAGTGATGAACTCATATGGTCCAGGGTGAGTCCTAACAGGGCTTCTGGTCCAGGGGCTTATACAGACTCATGACAGCCAAGAGACACCTAAATCCCTGAGAGGGGAGTGGCTGGAGACAGACAAAGTAAGTGGTGTTATTTGTTTTCCTCTGTATGCCAGAAAGGAGGACCCCTTATCTCCTCTCCTCAGTCCTCATCCCTTCTGTCTTTATCTGTCTTGGTGTCTGGCAAAAGGGAGACTGGGAGGAGATCAGAGTAAGAACATCCCCCTAGATTTAATGGAGATTATGGGATAAACTGACTCCTGACAAGCTGAGGACCTTCTGTGAAATAGACTGGCCTGCTTTTGATGTAAGATGGCCCTCAGACAGGTTATTAGATAAGATCATATTCAATAGAGTTTTTAAAGTGGTTGTAGGGGAGCCTGAAACACCCAGATGGTTCCTTATATTGACTGCTGGCAGGATGAAGACCTGCCCTAATAGAGAAAGCACATAAGGTTATGGTACCCAGAGGGGACAGCAGCTTCCAAGTACAGGGAACAATGTAAAAAGCCAGAGAAACCCATATTAGTGGGAGACCCCGAGAAGTCCCTGTCCCCATATGCCACTGTACAGATTAGAGAATTTCTAGGAGCTGCAGGTTTCTGCTGGATCTGGATCCCCAATTACTCTCTCTTGGCAAAAACCCTTTATAAAGCCACAAAGTGGGGAGAACAGGAACCCATGGTATGGGGGGAGAAACAAAAAAAGGCCTTTAAAAAAATAAAGAGAGTAGTCACAAGCGCTCCTGCTCTGGGCCTGCCAGATATGATAACGCCCTTCTTCCTACATGTAGATGAGAGAGTGGGAGCCATAGGAGTCTTGATCCAGCTGCTAGGTTCCTGGCACCACCAGGTGGCCTATTTATCACAGCAATTTGATGCAGTTTCCCAAGGCTGGCTGCCCTGTCTGTGCACCCTGGCAGCTACTGCTGTCTTGGTGACTGAAGCAGACAAACTTACTTTAAGACAAAAACTCACAGTCCAAGTTCCCCACTGTGTTTTGACTCTCATGGAATATAAAGAAAATTATTGGTTAACAAACTCCCAAATGGCCAAATATCAAAACATGTTATGTGAAAACCTGCATGTCCAGCTAGAGGTTGTTAAGACTCTAAACCCAGCCACCCTACTACAGGTTAGTTCAGGCCCACCAGAGCATGACTGTTTAGATTATGGATGAAGTGTTCTTCAGCTGGCCAGGCTTGACCAGCCAGCCCATTAGTCATCCAGACATTGGGTATTTCATGGATGCCAGCAGCTTTGTCCAAAAACACACATACTTTGCCAGATATGCAGTAGTGACTCTGGACACTGTCATAAAAAACATGATCACTGCCAGTTGGGACTTCTAACTCAGAAAAAAAAAGTGTTAAATATGGACAAAAAATTCTAAAATTACTAAAAGCTGTATGGGCCCCTAAGCAAGTAGCAGTCATGCACTCAAGGGCACCAGAAAGAGGAGATGACAGCCACTTGGGGAAACTGAAAGGCTGATAAGAAAGCCAAGAGAGCAGCCCTCACAGGAGGACAAACCTTGGCCTCACTGGCAGCTGCCTTGTT
The DNA here is from genome assembly GCF_047511655.1 of Castor canadensis. Classification (NCBI taxonomy): domain Eukaryota; kingdom Metazoa; phylum Chordata; class Mammalia; order Rodentia; family Castoridae; genus Castor; species Castor canadensis. Next base: position 52,209,215 of record NC_133386.1, on the reverse strand, counting down.
CCTATGTCCCTTATCTGAATGGGATCCATGGTATACTTCACAAGAACAGGCTTGGTTTGAGACTGAAGGAGAAAATTTTCTACTGGGCAGATGGTGGAAGTTTACTGATGGCCACATTGCCATACCTGAGTCACTGGCTCCCACATTTGTCAAACAGTTCCATGAAGGAATTCACTCAGGACAAACAGCTCTCAAGACCACCTTGGCCCAGCATTGTTACGTCCCCAAGCTCTCCAGCATAAGTAAGACAGTATGGGAAAGGTGCAGTCTGAATGCCAGAAACAATCCCTGATATTTGCTAGTGTTTGCACCTTCTCAAGATGGATAAGACTTCCCCACTCAGACTGAGAAAGACCAGGTGCCTGTTAAAGAAAATCATCACTCGATTCAGAAAACCTGTGTTTATTGAATCAGACAATGGGCTGGCCTTTGTGGATGAGGTGGTACATTAATGGCTAAGAGATTAAAAATAATTTAAAAGCTACACATGAGAAATTTTAAAGCAACAGAGGCCAATAAAAGAAGGGGCCAGGAACTAGAGAAAAGGTTAGTTCGAAAAGAATTAATTTAGAAGATAACACACATACACAGGAAAGCAATGTGAGTCAACTCCCTGTATAGCTATCCTTATCTCAACTAGCAAAAACCCTTGGTCCTTCCTATTACTGCTTATACTCTCTCTTCAACAAAATTAGAGATAAGGGCAAAATAGTTTCTGCTGGGTATTGAGGTGGGGGGAGAGGGAGGGGGTGGGGGGTGAGGGAAGGGGTAAGGGGGTGAGAGAGGGGCGGGGGGGGCGAGGGAGGGGGCGGGGGGGTGAGGGAGGGGGCGGGAGGAAGGGGGAGAAATGACCCAAACATTGTACACACATATGAATAAAATAAAAATAAAAAAAAAAAAAGAGCATGGCTGATATTACCCTTCCTAATCCGCAGGTACAGTGGTCTTTATCAAGATGAAGGTCTTTGCCCCAGAAGTGGGTCTGAGTATCAAAGGGGGGAATGTGGCAGGAAGGCAGGGAGGGGGAAGGGAGATTATGAGCACTACAGTGAAACAAAGGAAAACCAGGAATGTTACCTGGAGACCAGAGGAGGGTCACCTCGCCCCAGAGGTTAAAACAGCCAATGAAATAACATGTGACATGAAATAATTAGACATCAGACAATAGCCAAAAGCTATTCAACCACATTCAAGTTTTAGGTTTCTATCCCTTTCCCTATCCCTCCCATGCATGGTCTCCCCTTGGTGTGTGACCCATGTCCAATAATATTGCTGCATTTGTTTTAGGTCTATGATACCCATGAAAACATGAGATTTTTGGCCTTCTGAGCCTGGCTAACTTCATTTAAGATGATGTTCTCTAGTTCCATCCATTTTTGTGAATGACAAAATTTCATTCTTGTTTGTGATTAAAATTCCATTGTATATAAATACCACATTTACTTAGTCCATTCATCAGTAGTGGGTCATCTTGGTTGTTAAACTAGTTTTAGAAGACTATGGTGTTAAGTGAAGTTGGGAAAACAACACTTGGTGAAAAAGAGTAAAATCTCCAGGAAACTATTTTTAAAAAGGAACTAATATTTACAGTTTTTTTCCATTAGCAACAAATCCAGATGGAACGTAAAGTCAGTGTCCCAGATGATCTGCTAACTGGAAAAGTTTATAATGCACTAAAACATTATAGCTTCTCTGTACTCAAAAAGAGACTTCACAGGGGCAATTTAGCAAATTTGGAAAAAAATAAAAATATCAGACAAAAACTCACTCTTAGTGCCTGGCAGGTATGTCTCCCTTCACTGGACCAAACATGAACGGGTCATTTGCACCTTCAAGCCTTCTTGGCTAGGGTGCTGTAAAACAAGACATCTTTTTTGTAGTTCTCCTTTCTTGTGGTTTAATTATAAAAACAAACATGACAGGGTTTTTCTGAATAAGACTTGTTTTTAGAGCTATGATTCTCATAAATGGGGAAAAAATATCAGAAATGGAATCTTCAAGGGGCAGTGTCAAAAGAAACACTCTTACATGCCCCTTTTCCAGCTTGGAGGGCAGGGGACACTGGTACCATCAGGAATGGTACCATATACCTGGATGGTGGCATAGGTCAGGGAAGGATGAGAATCAATGACACAGACAAAGTGGGGGAAATATTTTGCAGCAGTTTTTAAAAATAAGAACTCTCATCTTGGCTTTTATTTGGTTCACTTTTACAAAATAATTGTTTAAAACTTTCTTACAAAATTTTTTAGCAAGACACATCAATAACCTGTGGGAGATGAGATCACTGTTCCTCTGACACAAAGGCATTCATGCAAAGAGTGTTTACGATGCTAGACAGCACGTTCAGCCCCTCCACAGTCCTCCAGATCAACCACTTCCAGTTTTTCCAGTTTAATGTTATTAGCTATGGGGAGCAATTTGTTCGAACTGCTATTGTTTTCTGGTACCATATCTTTCCAAGTAGTTGCCAGCAGCTTCCCACGGGTTTCTGGAAGCGTTAGTGACAGAAGTCCACTCAAAAAGGCCAGAACTCCAACTAACGACTAGAAGAAATTAAAAAAATAATAGTAAGTGACATATCAAGAAAAAAATGTACCTCTCAGAAAATAGTAACTTCTGAACCTTTTGCAGAGTTTGATATAAACATTACTGTGTTTACTCCTTGGTGAGATCTCAGGTTACTGGTGTTGGATTGGGAGTTTGTTAACTCATCAACTAGGCTTAATCTGGTCACTCATTAATTCATTCTTTATGAACCATTGTGGAGCGTCTATCCAATAAATGCCAGCTCCTGCCTGCAGGCTCTGTCCTGTGAGCTGTAGTCACAGAGAAAAAAGAACCTATGCCATCTTTCCAAACCCCAGTCTTTGCAGGAATCAAGCAACTGAGCCCTCAGTTTAGACTTGACCATCAGGGACTGTCCTAGTCAAATCTGCCCTGCCCCAATAATTGGTACACTACTAGCTGTTCATATATGATAGGATATGAATGACTAAACAAATAAACAAATGTCTCAATGAACCAGAACCTACAGAATTTAGAGGAAACAAAACAAAGACAACAGAAATTACTACTTGGTGACAGGGAGGGACATCTGGTTACCTACAAAATGTCAGTATGATTTCTTTACTTTACAGATTTTAACACAGAAAAGACAACCTTTCAGCCTACCACCAAGGTGTTCACATTTAAAAATGCAAGACAGATTACAAATTAAAGTCTGTATAACTTCTCTGTCAATCATTATGGAAAGGTTGGCTGATTTTCAGAACTAAATATTTACACAGTCTGTACAAAATATGACCCACCCTTACATAATTTAAACTCCTTTTGCAAAAATAATACTTGGTGGAGAGACCACATAAAACATGAAACAATTTTTCTGATAAACCTACATAATATGGTATTTTTACATCTCCAAGAGTGAAAATCTTAAAATACATAGTGCAACTGTGAAGTGGTATGAGCCCTCATCCATACAAGATGAGACCTGGAAAGGCAGTTTCTTATTTCATTTTGCAGAATGCTTATAACCTAATTCTCAGAAATACACACAACTTTTACCTAGAAGCAACAGCAAAATTTAAAGTGACATTCCAAGAGATTTTTTTCAGTGTTCTTAAGACACCTGGTTCTCAAGTCATGGCTGGCATATCCATTGACCTAGACACCCCAGAAGAGCCAGCCCTATGCCAGGGTCTGAAAAATACCAAGTAAGTCTAAATGCAAAATAAGATCAAATAAATCTAAGATAGGACTGGATTTTCTTCCTAGCTTGATAGTAAGAATGGCAGGCAGTAAACAGGCCTATAACCCTCAAACTCCACCCTATTCCTGCTACCCTGGCCAACTGCCCACCCCACAAACCCCAAACCAAACACCCCAAGCATCCTCCTGGCCAATGGATCCCTTCACTCTGACCAGACCCCATGATCCTTCACCTCATCCTTGGAGCTCCCCCCGCCAACAAACACTGCCCCATAGACCTCTCAGCTTCTCACATACTCATGGCCTTTTACTTTCCCGAGTGAAAGCAAAAGTTCTTGAGCTCTTATAATCTCTGCAACCACTTTGCCTAGGTTCTTGCCCCTTGCTAACTGTACGGTGTGACTGTGAGCAAGTTATTTAATGTCTTCGTTCCTCAGTTTCCATACCTGTAAAAGAGAAATGAGACTGGCACCTGCCTCAAAGGACTGGTGAGGGGATGAAATTACATAATGTACTTAAGGCTTAGAACAGTGCCTGGCCCATGGTCAGTGGCCAAAAATGCTAGCTATCGTCACTGTTATCGTCTCTCGATAAACAAGTTGTTTTTAATGTTCTATCACTACTGCAGTTACATCTTTGAAAACAAGACGTGTACTAGAGCCTCCTCACCTGCCCAATCCCCAGCTCTCCCTGTGTCCCCATTCCCAACTCTGCTGGGCCTGCCCCTCTTAGCCTGACCCCTCCCAACTCTGTAGAATTTGCTCATCCTGGGCACAAATCCTCAACTGCCTCACCTGAGGGACATGTTCCTGTCCTGCTCTTTTCTGGCTGCTGCCCTCTCTTGCCATCTTCACCTCCTCTCCAACCCTGATCTCCTTAATGATCCTCGCCCATCTAACCAGCCACATTCCTTTTCCCCTCCAAGCCTCTGCTTTTCTGTTCTCTCTGCTCAGCTGACTCTTACTGGTCCCCAGATACAGACAAAAAACTCCCTCCTCCAGGAAACCCCCTCTGACCCTAGCCTAGGTTGGCAGCCCTCTTTCAGTCCCTAAGTCTGGGGCTTGTAATGTTTGCTCTTGCTCTTCTGCCTTTCCCCCCACACCAGCTATCTCAGGACAGAGGCTGTTTTTTTCATCCCTGCTCCTCAGCACCTAGCAGAGTGGTGAGTTCAAAATCAGCACTCAAAACATTGTTGTTACTTTCCCTGTCCACCATGAGATGAGCAGTTCCTCCACCTGCTCTGCCCAAGCTCAGGAGGTCAGCCAAATGTGGGCTGAACCTCTGAAACTGAGAGCTAAATAAAATTTTCCTCCCTTAAAAAAAATCTCTACTAAACAAGACTATAAACATAGAAAAATGAATTTGACATCCACCTTCTTTGAGATTAAGTAATAGTCGGTAATAAAAGCATCAGAACAAGTGGTTTTCATGGGCCTGTTCTCAAAAAGGAAAATATAACCTTCTAGATTAGTGTTTTTATCATTCAAAATGAAAATACTGGTTCTCCAGGGCAGTGTGATACCCACAAACATTTATTAATATGTATTTATCACTTATTTTCTTGCTCATTAAAAGCAACAAGCAACATATGTGCATCCCATGGAAGCAAGTTCATAGATTATTTCTGCAAATATACATAAGACCCCGTAGCAGAAGATGTCTTGGGCAGAGGGTTGGGGCACTCGGGGGCAGGGAGGCAGACAGCCGACTGCCCTGCTTCCCTCAGTACTGTTTGCTTATTTGTTGGTTCGCCTTCCATAAAAGACACATGGGATTTGGGCTAGAGTCCCAGCTCTGTCACCTTTAAGGTGAGTGACCATGGCCTAGCCATTATTTTCTGTACATCTGTCTCCTCGTGAGTAAATAAGGAAAACAAAAGTATCTGCGTTATATGAGAATTAATTTTTGCAAAACACTGAAAATTAAGGCTGTTTAAGAGTCTATTAAATAAAATAAATGATGCCTTTTAGTTCTATAGTCATTAATGGACCCTTACAGATACGCTTCTTTTAAATTTGATTTGGCTTTTTTAAATTGTTACAGCTTCTTGCTTTAAAGAACTACTTGCTATTTTTATCTCTTTTTTAAAAAAATGAGGAACATAAAGTGCTAGCACAAAAGAGATGCTTCTGGAAATTTCCAGCCCTAAAAAAGGTGGTAGACTCTTCCCAAACACCTCTTTATATAGACCAGACATTCCATATTATTTCTTTCCTTGAAAAAAACAAAACAAAAAAAAAGTTCTGGTGAGTCTTCTTCTTGCTGTTGTTGTACTGAGGATTGAACACAGGGCTTCGTGCTTGCTAGGCAAACACTGTACCACTTGAGTGAGTCCCATCCCCAGACCTGGAAAAGTCTTATTAAGAAAAATGTACATAGTTTACTTTTCTCCAATCTGTCCTGGTGTGCTTCTAATGATATTGGAATCACTTGGATCAATAACAGCCAGGGTGCATACTCTAGTATTTTCCACATGCTGTGCCCAATTCAATATGGTTGCCACTGTCGTGATGGACACCAGTTTTGGCCAACATGGTGCAGAACTATCCTGGATTTCCTCAGGCTGGGAAGTTGTCAGCAAGAATGACCACTTTTATTTGCTTTGTCTGATTTTCAGCATCTACTTTTGTTGTGGCAATATAGTCAGAGGAGAAACCAAGCGACACTCAAAGGAGTGGAGAACTCAGATTTTAATTTTACGCCAGCGGGCCCAGACGTGTACCTGTGTCTGAGCCCTGAACAAAGGATTCACAAGATATTTAAAAGGTAGTGTAGGGCATCAGGTTACAAAGATGTGCTCAGGTCATGGTGTCCTAACCAGTGAGTTAGATTGTTTAGGTTAATTGGGCTGGTAGGGAGCTAGGGACCTAGTGTTGTTTAGATAAGAACAGCAGGGGAGGCCTGCTTTGGAAAGTTTATTTACAAGTGGAGACAAAGGAAGGCAGGAATGGGTGCTTATCTCTGCATGGTGCCTTTCATCTCGGTCCTGAACTTTTGCTTGGCTCTAATGGGCAATTCCTCACAGCTCTGTCTGAGGTTACAGCTTTTAATTGACAGTTTACCATGTTTTACAACCCTATTTCAAGGCTATCTTCCTCTTCACTTTGACATACTTTCCACTTTCCATAACCAGTCAGAGCCTAGAGGTGATTAAGTCTAAACCTTCTGCATCTTCTTTGTAGCCACCAAGAGCAACTACTAAGATAGGCAAGTAGCAGGAAAAACGAACTACAGAGGCTAGTAATTTTTCTCCGCCTCCGAGTCAGCTGAGAGAGAGGATGGTCCTGACACCACAATGAAGCAGACTTACTGAGCACGGCTACTGGGCAGAGCAGAAGGTGCTCTGCTAGGCCACTGATTCCAAAGAGCAATCTGCATACCACTTGTGGAGCCAAGGTGACCCCAGTCGGACCAAGAACCTTGTTTTCTTCCTTGTGACATTATGTGAGTGTATTTTACGAAAACATTACTGTTATCACACTCTCAATTTCACTAGTACTGCTGCTTAGGACAAAGCTAATTTAAAAAGCCAAACTAATTGATTTAAAATATAAAGGAAATTTCAGTGTAGGTAGAGCACAAGATGAAGGAAATGCTTTGCTGGCCCCAGGGGCTACAGAATGCTCCACAAGCAAGAACTCAATAGTGTAGCTGGAGAGAAGGACACACCATGGAAGCATATGGAGTACTGTGCAGACTGAGTATAGAAGAGGTTGGCTCATAGGGCCTTGTGCGGCCTTTCTAGAAATATGACAGTTGAAAGGCTGCCTTGCAGTTTAGCAGGGGAGGTAAGAGAGGAGCATTCCCTTTGAAGGGGCTGTTTAGGCAGAGGTGTGGGTGGGGAGTGTGTGGTAGCTGACACAGGGAGCAGGTGGGAAGGCCTGCAATGGGAGGGGAGTGTGACAGAAGTGGAAGCTGTGTGAAGAAACACAACAGAAGACAGGCAGGTGGTAATATGGAAATTATAGGCTGAATCTGGGTTTTTATTCTGAAGATGACAGAGGTAGGATGGAGGTGGGGGTCACTTCTGTGCTATTCTGGTGGAGTGGAGGGATGGAAGAGAAGGAGGAGAGTCAGGAGAGAACAGGGCAGGAGGTGATGAGGACCTGAACTGTAGTAAGCAGGGGTGTTTTTTATGGAGAATGTAAGGATTTGATGATTAATGGCTTGGGAGAAGATGAGGAGGAGAGGGTCAATAAAAAGCCAACATTCAAGTGTTGTGCTTGTGTTCTTTGACTTACCCTTGATCAGAAGTGAAAGAGAGGGCTGGCAGAGTGGCTCAAGCAGTAAGATCACCTGCCTAGCAAGCATGAGGCCCTGAGCTCAAACCCCAATGCTGCCAAAACCAAAAAAAAGTGGAAGAAAGGAGGGAGGAGGAGAGAATTTAAATCACTGACCAGTGCCACCGTGAGAACCCTGGATTTATTCTAAGACATTAGAATAGCCACAAGGTTAGTGTGCAGCTACCTCCGCAGCACAGAAAAGAGTGAGAATTTAGGAGAGGTCGACCTTGCAGGAGAGCAGAGGAGAATCAGGGTGGAATCTTAGAAAATGAGTCAGTTTAATTGGTCATCAGAAAAAGGGGGAACTGAGGAAGACCAAGAAGGAACAGTCTAGAGGGAGCAACTGCAAAGAAACTTGGGAGGGAGAGCTTAGAGAGGAGGGGAAGGCCAGCAGGAGGGGGGTCCCCCTAAGTCACTGCTAGGAATGCTGGCACCATGTGCCACCCTCTGCCCTCTCCAGCTCTCATCTGCCTCAGGACCAGAAGAGTTACCCTAGACCAAGTGTCAGGTGTAATAGTGTTCTGTCTTCCCAACTCTCAGTCCCCATGTGAAACACTGTGCAAACCAAGGATGACTGCTCTCTTCATCTAAAACCAGGCCAGTAGCTCCCATGACCAGAGCCAGAAGGACTCAGAGGGAAGCCTTGCCCACCAAGAGCCCCTCAGGTTCCAAATCAATGGAAAAAACCAGATTCCTCAACTTCTCCAGCAGGTACAACAGAATCTTCCAGGAAGCAGGCAGCCTCCAGAATTTTCCTGGAGCAGCAGGTTCACAGCAGGAATACAGACACAAGGACTGGGCCTGAGAGGGGACTGAGAGCAGAGCTCTCTGCTGCAGAGCTGGCTTCAGGCTGAGGGTAGAGAGAGCCCTCTTCTGGCAAGCAGAGTGATAACGAATAACAGCTCAGCAGTGCTGAAAGGCAGTCACCAAATAATAACACAGCTACCATCACCCTACTTACCAATTAGCGAGCTACTCATGGTGTTTCTAAAACCCTCTATTACTAAAGGATAAATTGGCTTGCAAAAAATAAAAATACAGAAGGCAACTGGTTCCTCTGCCCCTCTGCTATCCCAATAAGTTTCTATAAAGTAATGAAGACCTGTGGTAGGAAGACCCATATTTGGGTGAGCTCCATGGAGAAGGGGATGATGATGCTGGCCACAGGGGACACCACGTTGCCACTTCCCACAGCTGTCAACCTGCAAGCACCAGGAGAATTAAGATGGGAGCAAAGCACAAACGAGGTAAAGGGTGTCGCTCCTGCTCTACCCTCCCAGAGTGAGGACCCAGAATAGAACTTAAGCTCAGAAATAACTCCGATGCTTCAACAGCCACCCGTGAGTAACACCTATATTCTGTGAAATGGTGTACATAAGCATGCAGATAAATTCAAGACAAAAGAAAAAATGGCAAAACATTTTCTTGATCCACTAGTAAACAAGGCCCATATGTATACCAACCCAGCTTAATAGTGAGGCTAAGATGATGGACTTTCTAGAATAGGAATTTGTTTAGGGTAGGAAGCGGGAATTTGGGGGAGAACAAAATATTTGTCTGTTTGTGGACTGTTCTATTTCAATTTTTAAAAGTTAAGCAATATCTTAATGTACTTTTCTTTAAAGGTTACTTGAAGAAAACTTCTTGTATCTCTTGGGCTGGAGGTGTGGCTCAAGCGGTAGAGCACCTGCGTAGCAATCATGAAGCCCTGAGTTCAACCCCTAGCCCTGCCAAAAACTTCTAATATGTCTGTTAGTAGAGAAAGATTACTTCCCCACTCCATCCCTACACACGCCCACATTTCCACAGCCTCCCACCCTGACCCAGTGCTGGGGATGGAAACCAGCACCTCAGGCATGCTAGGCAAGTGCTCTATCACTGAGCCCCATCCCCACTCCGGGAAAGACTGCTTTGAATGTGCAACTTAAATCAATGGTGCTTCACCTCTTCTGGGTCAGACACATTTATAAGTAACTGATAAAATTCACGACATTCTTCTGAGAAAGAAATCTCACATAAGTCTTACATGCAATATTAGTATGTTCAGAAATCCATAGAATTTGTTAGAGCTTCTCTGCATTAACTAGTCATATGTTGTACTTTTTTGAGTAAATGTATCTACAGCTATAAACCAATAACCAAATTGGTCTGAAAAATACCATCATATCTGACAGGCATAGGTAATAACTCTATGAATGGAACTCCAATAGCTCAGCAATTAAGAGAAAGGATTGACAAATGAGACTGCATAAAATTGATAAAGCTTCTGCACAGCAAAGGAAACAGTCACTAGACTGAAGAGACAGCCTACAGGATGGAAGAAAATCTTTGCCAGCTATACATCTGACAAGGGATTAATAACCAGAATATACAGGGAATTCAAAAAACTAACCTCTCAAAGAACCAACAACTCACTGAATAAGTGGGTAAATGAACTGAACAGACAATTCTCAAAAGAGAGGTACAAATGGTCAATAAACATATGAAGAAATGCTCGACATCCTTGCCCATAAAAGAAATGCAAATCAAAACTGCACTGAGATTCCACCTTGCCCCAAAATGTCTATCATCAAAAAATACAGGTGTTGGGGATTTAGCTCAGTGGAAGAGCGCTTGCCCAGCAAGTGCAAGGCCCTGAGTTTGGTCCTCAGCACCGGAAAAAAAAAAAAAAGGAAAAATAGAAAAAATACAAACAACAAATGCTGGCAAGGATGTGGGGGGAAAAGCAACACTTCTACACTATTGGTGGGAATGTAAATTAGTGCAACCACTATGGAAAGCAATATGGACGGAGGTTCCCCAGAAAACTAAAACTAGAACTACCATATGATCCAGCAATACCACTCCTGGGCATATATCCAAAAGAATGTGCTCCAGGATGTTGTAGGGGCACCTGCACACCATGTTTATTGCAGCACTATTTACAGTAGCCAAGCTATGGAAACAGCCCAGATGCCCACAAGTGATGAATGGATCAAGAAAATGTGATATGTATATACAATAGAGTTTTATTCGGTCATGAAGAAGAACAAAATTATGTTGTTTGTAGGTAAACTTCATGTTAAGCAAAGCCAGTCAAGCTCAAAAAAGTCAAAGGTCACATGTTTTCACTCATATGTGGAAGCTAGACTTATAAGTTAAATGTATATATGGATACATATACGATTATATAGAGATATATACACTGTATACTATGTATACACTATATATATATGCATATAGTGAGAGAGAAAGAACAAAATTGTACTAGTGAGTCTGTCTAAGGGGAACTATGGGAGGTGGAAGAGGTAAAGAAAATGTTAGAGAATGAAAAAATATTGAAACAACCCATCTATATATATGAATCTAATAATAATGTAATATAATGTATAATACTGTAAGTTATTATTGGAGTTCTGTTCATAGAGTTATTACCTATGTCTGTCAGATATGATGGTATTTTTAAGACCACCTTGGTTATTGGTTTACAGCTGTAGATACATTTACTCAAAAAAGTACAACATATGACTAGTTAATGCAGAGAAGCTTTGACAAATTCTATGGATTTCTGAACACACTAATATTGCATACAAGACTTTGCTTAGGTGGGATTTCTTTCTCAGAAGAATATGAGGGGAGCATGGGAAAGTGAACAAGTAAGTAACAGGAGGTAATTTGATAATATACAGACCAGAAGTACCAAGGCAAAGCCCCCTTGGACTATCAATATACACTTGATTTTAAAAAATGAAGGGCAGAAGGGAAACATAAATCTTTTCCAGGGGGTGTCCCAGTGGGAGGGGTGGGCATAAGGAAAGGGGGAATGAGGGTGAATATGGTGGATATATTTGTATCCATATATGAACGTAGAAGAACGAAACTTGAAATTTTCTAAAAAGGGGGGAAGGAAGGAGGAGGGAGGACAATGGAGGGGATAAATGTGACTGAGCTACATTGAAAGCACATATGTAAATGTCACAATGTGTCCTCCTGTACAAGTATTCTATGCTAATAAAATAATTTTAAAATGCCGTTCTGTAATGATGATGCACACTGACATGTTTTGGCTACGCTATCTTTGCGCACATCACACATCAGTCAATACCTATGTGTTGCATTGGTATATCTTATCCAACCTGAACTTGAAACGGGAAGCATGCCCCTTCTCCTGGCTGGGCAGAAATCCACACAAGAGAGGCCAGAAGGAGCCACGGGCCATGGCAGAGCCATTTGCTCTGATTCACAGAGCGCTCTCCTCCCTACAGAGCCACAGGAGAACCCAGTGACGGCCTGAGTTGGCAAATACACTTCCCACTCTGTTGTGTTGCCCTAGTTTCTCCCGTCACCCTTTAAGAGCTGGAAATCACTGTGTTATTCTGCCTGTCTGCTACCGTGCCTCTGCACAGGGCTGCTACTATCATGGAAAGATCTGAAAGGAATCCAAAGGCCCTTACCCTAAAAGCTGTCTACTCCACTCCTACAGCTGTGCTCCTGGGATTCATCCCTTGCAAATGTTCAGCACAATCTCCCAGGAAAATTCTTGCATGCTTTCATTGAGTGATCGGAAGGGTCCGAACATGTGGGTCTGAGTTCTAATCAGTCACTGACTAGCCATGAGCCTAGGTCAAGAACCTAATCTTATTTGAATCTCAGCTCCACAGTGTATAAACTGGAGGCCACAACAGCAGCCTCAACAGAGATGTTGGGATGAATAACGTTTATTTATTATTATTTATTACTTATTATTATTTATTATTTGAGGGGGGCCTGCAGAAGAAATAGGGAGAAACGAAAAACCCACTTTTACCTTCTGACAACCGAGCTAGCTGACACTTGTGTGGGGAGTTATTCTTCTCCTGTTCTATATCCCTGGTCACACAGTAATCTGAGTCTTTTTTCTTAGATTTAAATCTGTCTACCTACTCTATCTGTCTAGCCAGCTGGCCACCTAGACATCTATCTACAGCCAGCACAAGTGTACGTACACATCCTCACAGGCAGGGGGTCTCCCTGCCCAGGTAGATGTGCGGACTTACGTTCTTCTCTTGATGGATGGGTTTCGAGGTCCTACAGCCCTCTTGCTTGTGGAGCCAAGAAGGAACACCTATGGGCTGCCATTATGTGCCCTTATCGCTACAGAAGTCACTTGCCTTTCACACTTGTAACACATAGCAAATAACAGACCCCTAAAAAAGGGACACACCACTAGGTAAGCACTTAGAAATTTCAAAAACAATTTCCTGTACAAAAAGCCTAATACCAGGTTCTGATTTATTTGTTTATTGTTATTAAGACTGCCTCTTTCATAGGGTAAGACATTATCCAGCCTCACTAACAAAAAAATTTCCCTTAGAAAATAAAAACTTCCTTGGAGTAAGTAGGCAGTAGGAAAAGATGGCTTGGAGGATTTGGGGTGGGTCTGTCAGTAGGAAACCATTGCAGAACTTTACTGAGGGAAATCTGGGGCCCAAACCTCTCATGGCACTAGTGTAACACTAAGCACCCTTTAAGCTTTAAAACCCAAGATCATTTGGCCAAAAGAGAACCAAAAAGTTGGATGAAGTGTTGGAGAAAGGATCCCTTCCTGTCAACCCTGGGTCACAGTTCTGTTTCTAGCACAAGGTGCTTGATCTCCCAGGCCTCAGTTGTCTTGTCCAGACATGAAGGGCTGCAGTAAGAACTCAGTTTTCAAAGAGAGCTGTGTTGGGGCTTGGGCGTTATGCTGCAGTCCTGCAGAACAAGAAGGTGGAGAGAGAAGGAAATTCCAGATTCCCCAACAGAGCAACCAAAGTGCCTCTGTTCTTTTCTTCACTACGTAAAGGACTTTCCAATAAACAGTGTTTGAAAAAGCTGTTAATAAGCCAGATGTGGTAGTGTATGCTTGTAATCCCAACTACATGCATAGGTAGGAGGATCACAGACTGAAACTGATCCAGGCAAAAAGTATGAGACCTTATCTGAAAAAATAACTACAGCAAGAAGAGCTGGAGGTGTGGCTCAAGTGGTATAGCGCCTGCTTTGAAGCATGAAGCCCTAAGTTCAAATTCCATCCTATAAAAAGAAATTGCAGGTGTTGAATTCACTACCCCCCAGTATCTTAGAATGGAACGCACATGAGAGAAGTCTTTAAAGAGACGATTAAATTCAAATGATGCTGCTAGAAAGGGCCCTGATCCAATAGGACTGGTGTTTGTACAAGAAGAGGGAAAGTTACAGTATTTTTAAAAAGCATAGCTATACTAACAATACTTACATATTACTTAAATAATACTTAAATATTAAATGCATGTGCATTTAAGTAATAAAAAATAAAAAGAAGACAGAGAGACCCCTGGAGTGCACAAGGGAAGGACACGAAGGAGAGAGGTCTCCAGAAACCAAACCTGTTGACACTTTGATCTGGAACTTTTAGCTTCAGAACTGTAAAAAAATACATTGTTACTTCTTATGGCCCCCAGTCTGTGGTGTTTTGTCATAGCAGTCCTAGCAAGCACATGTAATTGGCATCAGAACATTGAGGAAGGCATCCTGAGAACATCAGCCTTGGGTCCTGTGTGAGACACCATTTAAAATAGTATTAGGATAAATGTGTTATTTCAAAGTAATGTCTTTAATGTCCCTGCCAGTGAGGTACAGATGGCACATCAGATTCAGAGCTAGGATCATCGTATAATTTTCCCACATCTGAGTTTCAGGTAACTTCTATGGACAGCAAGCATTTATATTTAAAGGCCAAATATAACAAATTGCAAGCCAAAAGCAATAGGAAAATATTAATCCTCACCTTATAATGGTTGGATACAGCTCGCCTGTGTAAAGATAAACGAGGCCAAACACTGACACTATGGCAAATTTGACAGCCAAACTTACTATCACACTCAAAGTACGGCTATTCTGGAAAAAAAAAAAAAAACAGTGAACTAGACCATCATAAATAATATTTTAAGAGAAAAAATTAAGTCATTAAAATCATTACTTAAGCCTTTATAATTCCTTCACTCCTTCCATATTTTTTTCAGAACAATGAAGAGTTTAATTTTTGTGTGTATGTATGTGTGGTACTGGGGCTTGAACTCAGGGCCTGAACTTTAAGCCACTCCACCAGCCCTTTTTTTGTGATGGGGGTTTTCGAGATAAGGTCTCACAAACTATTTGCTTGGGGTGGCTTCAAGCCATGATCCTCCTGATCTCTGCCTCCTGGTATAGGATTATAGGTGTGGGCCACCAGTGCCCAGCAAGTTTTCCATCTTTGTGAAATTTAAGGAATAAGGTTTATTGTGTCCCTCCTCCCCCAACCTGGGGGTTTTGAACTGTGAACTGTTGGACAGAGAGCTTTGGAATGAGACCCCCCTAAACAGGGCTGGTTGGACTGGTAATTACCCGCTCCTTCTGGAACTGATCCATAGAATGAAGCCAAGCATGACCAAAACGAGCGGTGCCCTTTGTAATCGCTGACTTACAAATTATCTTCAACAAATAATTTGAAAGTGATAACTGAACTAGTACACACCTCAACCTCAAAGCCTCTCAGTGAGTGTCTCCAGCTCATTTCTTGCTGACTCTCCATGTTCTGAAATCCTCTTTCTCCCTCATCTGACAGCTGGATGTTAAGACCCTGACCTTGGGGTTCACGTGCTAACAACGGTAGTGCTTGGCCAGCCTGCAGCCCTAAGGAACTCCCTGGAGCTTCCCACTCTCACCTCAGCCAACCGAGTACACTCACATAAACTTTCTATGAGCAAGATACAAACAAGGATTGTGTTAAGTCACCAACATTTGGGGATGAGTCTACTAAAGTTGCTAGTAACAACTACTTTAGACAATATTCGTTGAATGAATTAGTGACTTTTTTTGGCTGGGTTCCTCTACATGCTAGGCAAGCTACATTCCCAGCCCCAGTAAGTGTAAGTTTTAAAACTAATCTATATTGGGTTGGTATTATCATTAGGAGAGGAATTTTATTAAACAGAGCCAGCCCTGACAAACAGTTCCCGAGACCCCCATCTCCAAAATAACTAGAGCAAAATGCACTGGAGGTGTGGTTCAAGTGGTGGAGTGCCCGACTAGCAAACATGAAGACCTGAGTTCAAACCCCAGTTCAGCAAAAAAAAAAAAGGTATGCGTTGAAGTTTGCTCAAATTGGCAGAGGCCTCCTGTGCTGAGTGGTTTTATTCATATTAGTAGTATTTCAAGCACCTGGAAATTTCAGCCACATAAAACATTTGGTCCCCCAGCTCTGATAAGTGAGAAAAGAGTTACTATAAAAGGAAGTCACTTGTTAGCTTAAATTAAATTTCAAACAGTATGCAAAACTTAAAATGCTTTGCCCTAAACCCTGCTATACTACTGTTTAATAATTATAGAATTTCTGGAGAAAATTGCATAAAATATTTTAAAGTACTGTTATAGTAACCATAGTTTTCCAAATTGAGAATTAAAATACAGGCACTAATAGCATTTTTGTGTGTGCCTGGTACTGGGTCTTGAACTCAGGGCCTATACCTTGAGCCATGCCACCAACCTTTTTTTTGTGATGGTTTTTTAGAGATAGGGTCCTTCGAACAATTTGCTCAGGTTGGCTTTGAACCACGATCTTCCTGATCTCTGCCTCCTGAGTAACTAGGATTACAGGCCTGAGCCACGGGTGCCCAACTACTAATAGCATTTTTTTGGAGGAGTGGGAGAGAGCTTCAGGTAATTCAAGAGGTATTCCGGGTGTGCAGTTTGCCAAAATGTAAGATGAGAATGTTGCTTCAGTACTTTAGGGCAGCACTTCTCACTAAGAAACTGCCTTTAAAAAAAACAAGCTCCTAGCCAAGTCTGGTGGTATATGCCTGTAATTCCAGTTACGTGGGAGATAGAGACAGAAGGATGGAGAGTTTGAGGCCAGCCCAGGCAGTTAGTGAGACTTTGTCTCAGAGACAAAAGGGCTATGGGAATGGCTCAAGAGGCCCAGCAATCAAACGTACACAGACCATGGGTTCAATCCCCAGTACCATAACAAAAAAAGCTCCTTAGGGGAATTTGTGTATGCCTGATTCAGAAACTGCTACACCACTGGGAAAGCCAGAGTATTTAAACTGGAACAATCTGAATATTTGACTCATTCAGATGTCCCTGTGGCTACCACTCTCATTCAGGCTTCTGACCACTTGTCATCTCTGAGGCCCATCAAGCCTGATCCCTCTAAAATAGTACACACTCATTCTTCCTTTCTTTCTCCCTAATTCACCCACTCTTCTCCACACATACCCAAGTCATTCTTATTCTTTATCTTGTTTTGCTTTTCTTCTTGCTTCTTTTTTTTTTTTTTTGGTAGTACTGGAGTTTGAACTCAGGGCCTTGTGCTTAGTAGGCAGGCGCTCTACCACTTGAGCTACACCTCCTGCCCCTTTTTACTTTTTCAGATAGGGTCTTGATTTTTTGCCTAGGCTAGCCTTCAACCTCAATCTGCCTACCTACGTCTCCAGAGTAGCTGGGATTATAGATGTATTCCACCATGCCTGATTTGTTCTTTGTTATCTTGGTGAGAGGTCTGCTGTTTTACTTCTTTGAGTAGCCTGCTCCTCACGGCTCCTTAGATGGTTACGTTTAAGATGTCTTCCTTCTCCCTTATCTGGGATAAAATCACTCGTGTTATTTGCTCCCCTCGCAGCCTTGACCAAGATCCTGTATCTCTGTCTCCAGAGTCTCTGGGATGACAGGTGTGTGCCAGCACACCTGGCTCCAGTTTTGCTTTTCTTCATTATGCTTAGAAAAACTTGATTCACTGTGTGTCTTCTGTTTCTGGCACATAATAGGTACTGATCAATCCTTAAATGAATAAATGAATGACTGAAAGTTCTATATGATGAAATCACTGGAAAGTGTAATCAACTTTCCTAACACAAGACAATTGTGTTCACAAATTCAACATGGGCCAACTTTGGGTTTTGTTTTGTTTTTTTAAAACATTTCTTTTTTTCCTTGAATTTTCTACAATGAATATATATTACTTACATAACAGAGAAAAGATGGTTTCTTAAAGAAGACATTTTAAGAGTATTATCTATATGCTCTATTCATGTATCTGAATTGGTCTTCATACTTACAGTAAGATGTTGAAAGTCCTTTCACTACACTGTCACAACCCTTCCCTAAATAAAACATGAAATAACTCACATGGGTACCGTGATGACCACCACAGGTCAGCGACACGAAGAAAAGGGAGAAGGCCAGAGTAATTCTTCTCCCCACCCAGATGGACCCAACGCACACGAAGAAGTAGGCGGGGATATCCATGACACCTGCATGAAACAAAGAGGCCTCCCTGAGGCCACTGCCCACCACGCAGGGGACCCTGCCTTGAACCCACCACCCGAGGGGAACCAGCAGCCCTCTCCCTGCCTCCGGGGGTCTTTAGGAACTAAGGACTGCCTGAGAGGCAGGAAACCTTATGGCATTCAACTCTGGAGGGAGGACAAGCGTCCCTGTGAAACACTCAGTGATCCACCTGCTCCTTCACACCTGTACTAGGAGCAAAGCTCCGGAGGACACCGCGGGGTGCCTGGGAGACAAGCCCCTGAATGAATAAAATAACAGATCACAGTACTTCTGATCTTTGGTTTCTTACACTTGGCAGAACTAAGGGGAAATGTATGTATCCATAATTTCAAACCTAGAAACTATTCAAGACAAATGAAAACAGAGACCACAGTTCAGACAGAACCTTGCCCGACAAGGTTATCAGCTCTATGTCCTTGTCAGCATGATTCAGTGAAGTTAAACCAATCAGCTTTAGACAAATGGGCTCAAACAGCTCTGCCTGCCCTGAAAAGAATGCTAATGTATAATTAGTCAATCACAGAAAAGGTCAAGATGGTAGAAATGGTGCCCTCAGGCAAGTTTCTGACCACTTGGTCTGAGACCCTGTTCTTTTGTATGCACAATAAACTTTAATGTTTTAAAATTTTGATATGATTTTATCTTTGACAAAGCTAAAGTAGGAAGCTCCCTATCAACTAGGTACATTAGCTAATGATAACTGTTAAATAGATTTTAAATCTAACACAAATCCCCTGTAGAACAGGGAGTTTGTCTTGGACCCCTCTTTAATCCACAAGGTTTAAAAAAAAAGCAGCATCTATAAATCTGTAGATCCACTGACAATAAAAACCCTTCCCTACAGAAGCAAAGCCTGAATCTCAGGTCCAGAACAAAAAAGCCTTGTGCCATGAGCCAGCCCCAAATAGGAGCAAGCTGGCAGCAATCCCAGCCAAACAGCAAACCCAGCTATCTCCTTTCACCATTTTTGAGTTCAGTTGTCAGCCATATTTCATAGACCTGTCACAGTACAAGCCCCAGAAAGGCAGGGCTGAGTCTACACATCTCACACAGCTTCTAGAACACATCATAGTGGGTAGATACGAGGCAGGCTAAATTAGGGAAAGTGTGGGACTCATAGAAAAAACATAGCATCTTAGATTAACAACGCTTTGGCTCAGGAACCACCCTCACCTGGTCGGGAACCACCCATGCCCCTCCCCACTCATTGATTATTGCCTGGGAATCTCCTTCTCCCCTTCCCATAGGTTATCATAGGTTTTTAAAAGCACCTGAAAGGCAGAAACACGCTCTCTCGGCTTCTGGCTTCTAACACAGAACTGGGTATAGGCCAGCACTATGATATGGCAGAAGAAATATTTAAAGTGCACCATGGATGTATTCAAAGTGTACTGGTTTTTCTTGAGTTGGTACTTCTTCTATACCAACTATAATACATCCATATCTGGCTTGACTCTGAGATATTAATGGCAGGAGTAAGAAGGCCCAGACCTTTTGGCATTGGACCATGTGCTCTTACTTCCTTCATTTTATGATATATCATCTCTTGAGTCACTTGAGTCCCATCCACCACATAATCCCAAAAATATGTTGTGAAGATATGAAGTGTATATCACCTGCAACTGGCACAAAACCAGGGTTGAAATTCCATCTCAGGAGGTGCAAACTTGGTCAAAAATTTCAAAGCAGGACCCAGTCAC
The DNA here is from genome assembly GCF_047511655.1 of Castor canadensis. Lineage (NCBI taxonomy): Eukaryota > Metazoa > Chordata > Mammalia > Rodentia > Castoridae > Castor > Castor canadensis. The sequence goes on along the minus strand of NC_133386.1, from coordinate 52,189,219 downwards.
CTGTGGCTCATGCCTGTAATCCCAGCTACTTGGGAAGCTGAGATTGAGACGATCGAGGTTTGAGATCAGCTTGGGAAAGTTCTCAAGACCCCATCTCAATCAATTGCTGGGCACAGTGGTGCATACCTGTTGTCCCAAACTACTCAGGAGGCTGAGATCAGGAAGACTGATTTCAGGCCAGCCCAGGCAAAAAAGTTTGCAAGACCCCATCACCTGTCTCCTGTCTTCCTAGCGATGGCAGGAAGCATAAATTAGGAGAATGGTAGTCCAAGTCAGTGAGGGCAAAAAACAAGACCCTATCTCCAAAATAACCAGAGCAAAAAGGGCTGGAGGCGTGGCTTAAATTGTAGAGCACCTGACTTCCAAGTGCAAAGCCCTGAGTTCAAACTGCAAAACAAAATCCTAGCAGAGTACAATAAGAAGTGTCTATCTGCAAAGTTCTAATGAGAAGGGTAGTGGCATGCAAAATTTGAAATCTTGAAAAAATTATACTTATGAGATCATCCAGTTTCTTGATGGTAAGGTTCTTAGGGTTCTTGTTGTTTTGTTGTTTCTGTTTTTTGAGATGGGGTCTTTCTGTTACCAAACCTTGAATTCATGAGTCTAACTGATCCCCCTGCCTCAGCCTCCTGAGTAGCTGGGACTACAGGCATGTACCATTGTGCCTAGCTTAGTTTCTTGAAAATTTAAATCTCTATCTGCTGTAGTTTGGATGTTAAATATCCCCCAAAGACCCATGTGTTGAAGGCTTGGTCCCCAGGATGAGTTGTGCAACCTTTAAAAGGTGAGGCTAGTGGGAGGTCTTTAGGTCATTGGGGCCATTCCATCCAAGGGGATTGTGGGACCCTGCCCTCCTCCACACTGGCTTTTTTGCTTCCTGGTCATGAAGTGAGTGGTCTTGTTCCACTAAGCACTCCCACCAGGTAGCCCTACCTCACCAACCAGCCCAACCAACTATGGACTGAAACCTCCAAACTACGAGCCAGAATAAATCTTTTTCTTTACAAGCTAGTTATTCAGGTATTTTGTTGTAGTGTCAGAAAGCTGACTTACATGATATCAAAATTAAGAAACATTAACATATAAACCATGAGCCGGGGACGTGGCTCAAATGGTAGAGAACCTGCCTAGGTTCCACCACCACTCCAAAATTTAAAAAAAAAAAAAAAGAAAGAAAGAAAAATATCTGAACCTTCAGTTTTCCTAAGCTTCTCCATGTATACTCCACCCTACCTGCTTCTCCTACCACTTGCTACCATGTTCTGGGATAACTACAGAATGGGTTGCAAGTCAGGATGGGCTCTTCCTACAAACATCTTAGTATCCCTCCCTCCCGCCAAAAAAGAGTAGTTTTAATAACTTCTCTCATAATTCTTGCTGAGTTCTAACAAACAGAAGTCACGATGTCATCAGAGCACTTTGATGAGAAGGGATAATATCTATACATAAAAATGTAAAAGCAAGGTCTTATGAGAGTGACATAAAATGTGGGAAACCTATGCAAAAATAACCAGGAATTCAGACTAGATGGTGAAATACAGATTTCCAGAATTTCCCTCATGTTTAGTTCACATGGTTCATGCTGGAAGTTATAGCTCAAGCTACCTAAAGCCATTTTAACCTGCTACTAAAATGAAATCAGCATGATAACATAAATATTTGTGTGTATTAAAGTTATTTTGCTTACTAAAATTTCTGAACAAGGGACATTTGGAAGTAGAAAGATACCACATCTCCAAGATGTATTACATTTTAAAAGAAAAGGGATCTGCAAAGAACAGTATGTAGTGAATTATTCAGATTACATGCAAAAAAATATATGAAATTGCACAGAAAAAGAGTTGAAAGGGTACAAGAAGTTCCTCTGGGAAAAATTACAGGGAAGGGATGGATCTAAAGCAAAGAAGCAGGCAAGGAAGGAAGGAGGAAGGGAGGGAAGAAATGCCCCCTTCTGGCTGTTATCTTCTTTTCTTTTCAAAAGGAAGATGCATACATGTGTTTTGGTAAAATAACATTAAAAGATACCATAATAATGTGGTTGGTAGTATTGTTCCTGGTATAAAAAGATTATAACCACACATAAAAAAAAGATGGCAGAAATACCACTTCATTGCCACATTTAAATATATTTTAACTACTTACTCAGTAGGAAGTAGAGAAGGAATTCATGTTTTCCTATGTTAAGAGTATCCAAGGTGAACGTGTAGAATCCCAAACTCCCCGTCAACCAAATCAGCCAAAGGATGATTGTCCTTATTGTGACACTCCTGTCATAAAACAGATTGACTAGGCTGTGCTTTACTGAAGTACGGCTGTTGCCATCAGGATCATTTGCGTCCAGCGACAACAGTTCTGACAGGTTACAGGAGTTGGCCTTGTTCCACACGGCCATCGTGTCAACTACTCTCTGTGCTTCTTTATACCTGCCTTATGAGAGAAGCCAAAAAGGTGTCTCTGGGAGCATCCAACAGCACAAGATAAAGGGAACAGTTGCTGTGGAAAAGGTCATCTGATAAAGCCACCAGGTTCTGATGAAGTAGCTTACCAAAGCCACCAACTTGGTTCTAATTCCAAAAAACGTGTGCATATGGATGGATGCCCACGTCCGAGACTTCATGCCAATGAATTCCATCACATAGACAAATACCACCACAAGATAGCCACTTACAGCCTGAAAAACAAAGGGAGGTCCAGATTTAAGGTCACATTTATAACTACTGAGGGGTTTGATCTCTCTGCAAATCACATAGGTAAGAAAGAAAATGACTCATGAATGTGAAACCCATTTCACATTTATAAAACAGTAAGTATTCATTCTGTTCCATCTTCCTTTTTTAATGGGTCCTTTTACTCTCCCCCCCCACTCCAATCACAGACTTGAGAGATTATTTTAATTGTAGATGCTGCCTTTTGTTTCATTCCAATGTTCCATTGTAGTATGGATTTATTTCTCAGTACCTTCTAAATGCGCACACACACACAGTCCTTATTGTTAAATCCTACTTGTTAAATAGGGGCACAAAATTTATAGTAAAGAGTAGGAAGAAAAACATACTTTCTTAAAACTATTTGACAGGCAACAACAAAAAATAGACAAATTAGACTTCATGAAAATGAAAATTTCCATGCGTCAAAGGATACTATTAACAGAGTGAAAAGACAACCTACAGAATTAGAGAAATCACACGCAAGTCATACATTTGATAAGGGATTATACACAGAACTCCTGAAACTTAATAACAAAACCCAAATGATTCCATTTAAAAATAGGCAAGGGACTTGAATAGACATTGAATGGCCAAAAGGCACTGAAACGGTGCTGGATGCCACTGTGAGGGCGATGGAAATCAAACTGCAATGAGCTAAGCACAGGCAGCTCACACCTGTAATCCTAGTACTCTTGAGTCTGTGATAAGGAGGACTACAGTTTAAGGCAAACTCAGGCGAATAGCTTGAAATACCCCATCTCAAAAATAACTAGGTGTGGCTCAAGAGGCTGAGCACCTGCTTTGCAAGTGTAAAGCCCTGAATTCAAACCCTACCCCTCCAAAAAAAAAAAACCCACAAAAAATAAACATTGGTAGAAATTTAGCCAAACTGGAACCCTTGTGCACTGTTGGAAGGAATGTAAATGGCACAGTCCCTATGGAAAACGATATGGCAATTTCTAAAAAATTAAAAATAACATTACCATACAATTAGCAGCTCCACTTCTGGGTGTATAGCAAAGGCTTTGAAAGTTCGAAGAAGGAATTGTTACACCCATGTTGATAGCAGCTTTACTCACAACACCTAAAATGCCAAGGCAACCTATGTGCCTAGCACCAAATGAATGGATAGGTAAGACTGTGCACACTTGAAAACGAAAGGAATTCTGATCTATACAACATGGATGAACCTTGAGGATGTTACACCAAGTGAAATAAGCCAGGCCCAAGAGAACATGCTGCATGGTTTCACTTAAATATGGTACCTCAAGTGGTCAAAATCATAAAGATAGAACACAGATGATGACTGTCAGGGGCTGGGGAGAGTAGGGACAGGAGTCATTGTTTAATGGGCACAGTTTTGGTTTTGAAAAATGAAGGGAGTTCTGAAGATGCATATAGTGGTAATGGTTGTAAAATAACAGGAATGCATTGAATATCACTGAACTATACATTAAAAAATGACTGAGATGGCAAATTTTGTCATGTGTAGTTTACTACAACAAAATGGTAGGGGACTTATATTTTGAAAACACACCTATCTTTTTATTTTGCTTTGTTTTGTTCTGTTTGTGGTATTGGGGTTTGAACCCAGAGTCTCTAGGCAGGTGTTCTACCACTTGAGCCAGTCTGCCAACCTTGTTTTGTTTTCTGCGACAGGATGTCACTAATGTAGCCCAGGTTGGCTTTGAACTCATAATCCTCCTGCCTCAGCCACCCAAATGCTGGAATTACAAGTGTGTGCCACCATGCCCAGTTAAAATATGACTACCTTTAATTTAACAAAATTTAGATTATAAAACACTATCTGATCGCTTGGGATAAACAAGAATGAATCAGATGTAGAGTTTTGTAGGGAGGTTGAAAGGATTCAAATTTTACCTGCAAAATTATTTTGCATTTGACTTTTACAACACAAAGTATGAAGTTACTTCTTGCAAAATTATCCTGAAGCACCACTGATTTCCCCAAAAGCCTCTTAATCCTTTGGTATCTGGATCACTCTCTTTTGAAGAACCTTTTGCAGACTCAAGGTGTCATTATCCTCAGTGTTTAACTGGACTATCTCTGCCACATCCAGGATTTGGTCAAGGATTTGGGGTAGGGTTCAGGCAGTTTTCCCTTATTGCTTCTAAAGACTTTCTGTAGTCACACATCCCTTGTAAGATCTGCAGTCTACCTGGCACCTGTCGCAGAGGCAGGTCTATGGGATGTTGCTGGGATGACCCATGGTTGACAAGAGTAGAAAGCAGGGAAGCACACAATAATGACTACCGTATCAATGGCCCGTTTAATATTTTTGTGATGACAGCTTGTATTTCCCTATTCAACCTCAACAATAGCAAGATTCAGACAATGAACCCTGATAATCAGGCCCCTGTATCCAATAATCTAGCAGTTGCCTGGTGTATGCTGTTCTTATGACAAAGATTGTGACAGTCTTCAAATTCTGCAAATCACACAGTTCAATTAAAGGGTAACATCAGTCCCTGTCAGGTTTTTCAACACTAAGTATTTCTCTGGAGTCCACTTCCATTTCCCTCTAGGTCACTTCTGTCCCTGCATTCACACATCCCCTACGCAACTGCTTGGGTGATTCCCAAAGACTATTTGCATCCATTTGTACCCATGAGCCCCACTGCCAACACTATTCCTCATGCCTGCTCTGACTCTGTCTCCCCTGCACCTTGCCTGTGTCCCTTTGGTGGATTCCCCACCTTTAGGAGACACACCAAAGCCTTCACCATCCTACAAAGTCCATGCACTGCCCCTCCTTCAATGTACCTGACCTCCTCTCCATCGTCCAGACAGCATGGTTTAATTCTTTCTCACCCCTGGCCCTTCTCACCTGCTGCTACCTTTGCTGGAATTTTCTTCTTTCACCCCTGTCCCACAGCTCAGAAGCCCCTGACCCTCTAGACCCTAAAGGGACCCCTCTCCTCTGTATCGAGGTATGTACATATGTATTTGTTATTGGTTACATAGTCTATTTTGTGAAAATCCATCAAGACATATATTTATAATATGCATACTTTTATGTATATTTCTTTTTTTCTTTATTTATTTGATACATAAAAGTTGTACACATTTGTAGGGTTACCATGTGTTTTGAGACATGTAGAAGTCGTATAATGCTCAAATCAGGATAAGCCTATCTATCCCCTCAAACATTTATTATTTCTTTTTGGTGAAAACATTCCAAATCCCTTCTTTTAGCTTTTTAAAAATAAACCACACATTATCACTGTGTATAGTCACCCTATTATGCAATAGCACACCGAACTTATTTATCCTAACTGTAACCTAGTACCTGTTACCTAACCTTTCCCCATCTCTCCCTCCCCCGTGTCCCCAGCCTCTGGTCACCACTATTCTACTCTCAAATTTGATACGACCAAGCTTTTTAAATTCCACCCAAGAGTGAGGTCAGGTAGCATTTGCCTTTCTGTGCTGGCTTATTTCACTGAACATAATGATGCTCCATCCCTGCCATCATAAGTGATGGAACTTCTGATCAAACTTTTGCCTTTCCCCTATACAGCAGATTGATTAAAATAGCCAGGTCTGGTTTATTTAGCATTAGACTCTTTAAATGAATCTTGCTGCAACTCCCATAGTCAAAATTCTACCACAAATATATTTCCCATGAAAATCAAAGAAAAAGTCACTGATAATGAAGGCCATGTTTCACAGATGGATTCCATGGATGTGACCTCATTTCCTTGGCTCTGTGAACCAATATGCAGTATTTTGCAAGCCTCAAAGAGAAACCTTCAGAACTGTCCTCATAAGTTTTTCAAAGAGGACTTTCAAAACCTGACTGGAGTTACAGAGCCATGTGCTCAATAGAGACAGAACTCCTAGCTGCAGTCTCTCCTATCACTAACTCTTTCCACTCCTAAAATACACGTTTACTTTTTATAAGGTGCCACACTTTCAATTTTCCTGCATCTGTGTATATCCTCTCAAATCTTTGGCAGTCCTTTCCAGCCACCGAAACAGAACATACCACCTTGTTCCCTGAAGGATGCAGACATGTCTTCTGAACTTGAAGTCAGGGCTTCTCTCTGGACCTCAGGTCATCCACCCTGTTGAGGGGAATTTTAATGCATACCCTGCTCTGCTGTTAGCAAGATCACAAACGCTTCTCCCATTATCCACCATCAGTGATCTCCAGTTAAAAATCACTGCCACTGGTGTTTGATGGTTTGGACACCTGTCTAGAAGCCTCAGCACACGTGGAAACAGCTTCAGTGCCCACTTCAGATAACAGTGATCATTGCGAGGCACAGTGCCAGGCACTGGAACTTTGGATATTTGTATTTAATCTCACTGAAGCCTCATGACAGCCCAATGAAACAGGCATTATTGTCTAGAGGATAGCATGTTTGCTCAAGGTCATGCAGCTAACAAGCCAATACATGACAAAGATGGTATTCAAACTCATGTTTGTCCACTGCCCCCCTATTCCTCCTAACGCAGGCCTACTGGCTCATTTTCATCCTCACTGTACATGATATGAATGACTTTAATGACACACTTTAACAGTCTGGTTCCTGTACAGGCCCTGACTGGACCAATATAATTGCTCAAAAATAAAATAATGACTTCCTTATTGTGAGATGTGGGCCATGTACCAGACAGAATCAAAATAAAAATTTCTGCCCAGTAAGCAGCACTTTTTTATTTTAATAAGTTTCTTTCCTTCTTTTCGTTTCTTTCTTTCTGTTTGTGTTTTTGCCTTTGTTTTGTTTTGTTTTGATGGTACTAGGACTTGAACTCCGGGCTTCACGTTGAATGAGTTCCATTTTCAACACAGAACATTAATATTCCACAGAAAGTCTTCTGCAGTAGAGTGAACAAAGATTAGTCCATCCTTCTTCTCTCTCACTAGATTCTAAATAAGCAAAACTAAGAGAATTAAGGTTAACATGGAAATCCTGCAGTAGAACTAAAATAGTAAAAACCCCAACTCACCATGGCAAGCAAAAAGCATGAGGCCATGAAGCTGAAATAATCAAACATCAAGGCTGATGATACTCCGGACAAAAACATGCCTATGCTTGTGGACCACAGAATCAGTTGTCTTCCCAGCCTGAAAAACACCAAGTACATAGGGCAAGAAGCAAAGCACATTCCAACAGCTTAAACACCTACATGAAAGATGAGCATTCCCTCTATTTTGTTGTTGTTTTACGCTACTGGGGTTTGAACTCAAGGCTTTGTGCTTGCAAGGCAGGGGCTCTACTTCTTGAGCCACACCTTCAGTCCTTTACCTCTGTTTTTAATAGCTTATATATTTGATAATTTTATGCAGTCATTTATTTGGGGGAAAAATCATGAGTTAACACATTCTTTCTACAAAGACCAGCCTCTCAGTGTTAACTAGGCTGCTGAGATATGTACATAGTCACTCTGGGGCTGGGGGAAAGGGAAGCGGGATCTGTCCTTTCCCTCTCAGGACGTCAGCTCTTTGCTCTGCTGGGCCATCCTTCCCACCGGTCTGGCTCTGTCCAACAATGCCTTGTTTTCATTCATGTCACCATGGCTGTGACAACTCTTGCGGAGCCCCTCTAAAACCGACGTCATGCTACCTCTACTGCTACAAGGAGGTGCACACTTGCCCTATACTCTCATGACTGAGAGAGGCGTTTCTTTGTCTGAAAAACAAATAATACTCCTGACATATTTTCTAAATTGTGATATACTTCAACTGTCATTCCAAAAATCACCCCAAAGAGAAACTCTTTACCTAGGAGTCATCACTTCCCATTCCCTGTTCCCCCAAAGTCCCTGGAAACCATGAATCAACTTTCTGTGACTGTAGATTTGCCTCTACTGGACATTTCACATGAGAGGAGTCAAACAGTATGTGGTCTTTTGTGTCTGGCTTCTTTCACTTAGCACTATGTTCTCAAGGTTCGTCCATCATAGAACAGCAATCAGTACTTGATTTGACTGCTATTATGAATGAATGCACTTTGTTTACCTATTCACTGGATGTTGGACATTGGGTTGTTTCTAATTTTTTGCTATTATGAATGATATTGTTGTGAACATTCATGAACCATATTTTGTAAGAACTATTTTTGTGTGTGTGGTGGTGCTAAGGTTCAAACGTAGGGCCTTGTGTATGGCTAGGCAGGAGTTCTACCACTGAGCTACATCCCCAGCCCTTAAATTTAGTGAGACTTTATTCTGTTTTCAATAATTCTGAGTGTACACCTGGTTGTGACATTACTGGGTCATATGGTAACTCTATGTTTGACTTTTTGAGGAACTGCCAAACAGTTTTCCAAGATGGCCACCCCAGTTATAATCCCACCAGCAATGATGATCGTTGTCTTTGTGTGTGTGTGTGTGTGTGTGGTACTTGGGTTTGAACTCAGGGCCTCGTGCTTGCTAGGTAAGTATTCTACCACGTGAGCCATTCCATCAACCAGTTATCATCTTTTTATCATTTACCTTCTTGATTATAGCCATCCTAGTAGGGATGAATTAGATCTCACTGTGGTTCTGATTTACATTTCTCTAATGATGTGTTGGGCTTATTGACCATTTTTATTTACCCTATAGAGAAATATCTACACAAATCTTTGCTATTTTAATTTTTTGTTGTAGGATTTTTTCTGTGCTTTTTTATTGTTGTAGGTTTGTTTTTTGAGACATGATCTCACTATAAAGCCCACACTGGGCTTGAACTCACTGTCCTCCTGCTTCAGCTTCCCAAGTGCTGGGATAACAGGAATGAATCACCATGCCTGACCTGGTTTTAAATTAGTCTAATTTTTTTTAAATGATGAATTATAAGAGTTCTTTATATATTCTGCATACAAAACCCTTATTGGGAGAGACAAGAAAGGGTAATAGAGAGGGTGAACATGCTCAAAGAATGTTATATGCATATATGGTTGTCACGATAAAATCTGTTATTTTGTACAATTAGTATAAAAAGTTTTTTTTACACTTATCAGATACCTGATTTGCAAATATATCCCTGTGAGTTTTGTCTCCGACAAAAGAACATTCCAACCAACAGGTTTGCTGGTATGCCAGCAAAAGTGCATGTACACAGAAACTGTCATCTTCTTCACACCTTAGCCTTCTCGCTTCCACTCACGTTCCTAGGGTGAGTGCTCCCCAGTCCCACCTGAGACCTGAATACCACCTATCACCAATGGAGCCCCTTCCCACCCAACACCTTCACCCTCTGCAGGTGTGTGGTGTCTCCTGCAGAGAGCAGAGGCAATCGAGGACCCCGCAGCTTCCTGCCCTGCCCCTTAAGCACTAGCCAGTGCCTGCAGTCAGCCCCCTTTTTTTCCCACCTGTCTCTCCAAACACCATTTTTCAATCTTTGTATTGGATCACAGCTCTCCCCACCTCCTCTGAGAACTTAGTCTATCCACTTCTTCTTGTCCCTCTGTCTTTTTCTTTCTTCTAACTCCTTTCTCTCAGTTTAAGTCTTAGCCAGCCAAGTGGCTCCTTTAGGTACCTTACATTCCTCCTGACAGACTTACCAGAAGGAAATGCTTCCTTCTTTAGTAAATGGCAGCTGGCAACACCAGCTTTGCTGAGATCCCTTTGCAGCCATCAGGGACTCCTAATTGCCCATCTGTGGTGCCACTGACCCTGCCTAGACATCATGGCCCTGCTCGCCCATGACTTGCAGAGCCCCACTCTCTCCCTGATGACCCTGTTCCCATGTCAGCATTTCCTAACGCCCTCTGTGACACAGCTGTCCTCATGATCCATGTCCTCCCAGCTCTGATTGCTCCCCACTCACCTCCTGGCCCTCCTTCTTCCCTCTACCTCAATGTCCTGAAGAGCTGCAATCTTTTATCACCATGCTGTTAATTTGAATATATCCCTCCTTTCCCATAATCCAGAAAAGTGCACACATTGAAAAAGCATCCAAACATGTGTCCCTGTCCTCTAAAACTGCTCTTGCCTGGTATTTCCTGAATAGGATGCCAACATCTCCTGCCATCCAGGCTCCTGAACCCCACTCTCCCCCATCCTGCCTATTCATCACCAAATTCTGTCTGTATCAAAATGCCTCCCAAATATGTCTTCATCTTTCTCTCCCCACTCTCCTGCTTTTGCTCATTCCTTCACCATATTTTTTTCCCTTTGGTGGGACTGAGGTTTGAACTCTTGGCTTCAGCTTACAAAGCAGGAGCTCTACCTCTTGAACCATGCCTTCAGCCTATTTGGCTATTTTGGAGATGGAGTTTCATGAACTATTTGCCCAGGCTGGCCTTGAACCTTGATCCTCCTGTTCTCAGCCTCCCTGGTAGCTAGGACCACAGGCATGGGTCACCATTTCTTAGTTCATTGCACAGCTTTCCACCTAGTATTAACTTCACACCAGTGAACTGCTGGCCCACACTTCCTGGAAATACACCAATCCTGGCCATGCTTTTGTCTCCTGTCATTTCCTTTATCCATCCTGCTCTTGTTCCACACAACCCTTCCCTGGATGCGTGAGCTGCTCCTTTCCCCTTGGAAAGCCTTGTCCATCTGACAACTTTTGTGGAGCTTTGAAAACCCAGGTCAGATGTGAAGCCTTTCCTCATCAGCATCTGGGGTCTCAGAGCAGAAATCGTGACCAGGCGGCACAGTACTTTGGGCATACTGGCTCCACGCCCTCCCATCCAAGTGACCTTTCTGTGCTTCCTCCTCCCCATCAGTGGAAAAGAACCATGAGGGCCCACCTCACAGACGCCTTTAGTAGTTACACAACTCACAGGTCATCTAGAATATACCTAGTGCATAGTAAGTCTTTCTCACACCTGAGTAATGATTATTTTTTAAATTATCATTTAAAAGACTGTCTCCTCTTTCTTTTCTTTTTATTATGTCGCACACGAGAATGCATAACATTACAGTATAGAGAAAAATAACTAAATACCTAGAAGTCACAGCCCAGGGCAAGCAAGATGTCATCGCCAGCCACTAGATGTCACATTCCCTTGTGATCGCAAGCCCTTGCCTTCCTAGGAGGAGCCAGTAGCCTAATTCTGGTGATAATCAATTTCATTTTACCACTTTCATATGCAGCACTAAAACAATATGTTATTATTTATAAATAATATAGGTTAGATAAGCCATTGATTTTTAACCTTTTTGGCTTTTTTTTTGAGGCAAAACTTTGTATCCAGCTGATTTCAAACTCAGTACTCCCTGTCTCAGCCTCCCAAGTGCTGAGAGGGAGGGAGGAAGGGAGGGAGGGACAGAAGAAGGAAGAAAGGAAGGAAAGAAGGAAGAAAGGAAGGAAAGAAGGAAGAAAGGAAGGAAAGAAGGAAGAAAGGCCTAAAGGAAGGAAGTTGCATATTTGGGGTCATGTGTATGAAGGAGATATTGGGACCCTAGCCTCTCCCTCTCACTGTCTTTGCTTCTCAGTTGCCACAAGGTGAACAGGTCTCCTCTGACCAGTGCTCCCACCCAATGTACTGTGCTACCACAGGCCCAAAGCAACAATCCAAGCAAGCATGAACTGAAACCTTGCAACCGTCAGCCAAAATAAACCTTGCCTTCTTTTGTGTTGATTATCTCAGGTATTTTTCACAGTAATGAAAAGCTGACTAACATGGTAAATCTTGTTGTAGGTGTCTTGTACCAGGTTTTTTTTTTTTTTTTGAAGTACTGGGATTTGAACTCAGGGCCTCACACTTGCTAAGCAGGTACTCTACCACTTATGCCCCAGCCCTGATTCTTGCATTTTTAGTTTTATCATGAATGAATTTTGCAATTTATCAAAAGTTCCCTTGCATTTATTGAGTTAATCATATGAACTTTGTCCTCCATTCTGTTAACCAGTTGTTTAGTTTCTAATATTAAATATATCTCAGAATTTCTCCCTCTTTCTCTCTGAATTTTAATTTCTCCTATTTCCCATCTTTTTGTGTTTTCAAGTTTCATTGTTGATAATTTTTTCTGAGCTGTCATCCACTTCATTAATTCTTTCTTTAGCTGAGTATAATAGGTTACAATAACCAGGGGATTTGTCATTCACTTGTATTATTTTTTTTATTTCTAAGTTTTTTTATCCTCATTTTCTTCAATTTTATGTCATTTTCAATACAATTTCCAGTTTTTATTTATATTTTCAAACTTGTCTTCTATTTTATTTAAAGTAGTAAGCATAGGTATTTTATTATTTGTGCACAATAATTCCAGTACTTGAAGTCTTTGTGCAGAAGTCTGCTTCTGCTGTCTATTGCTTCTGCTGCTTCTCACTCATGGTTCCTTTAGTCAATGTGTCCTAGTTTTGACTGAGCTACTTAAATGCCATGAGAAATAGTTTCTGTGAATCTTCCCAGGCTGAGGGTGATGGCGAACAAAGGGCCTTAAATTTGATTTAGCTCTACTTTTAAATTAATAATCTGTTGCTGTTTAAAGGATGCTGGCGAAAAACATAAGGCCCATGGGTCAGAGAAAAAGAACTTGTTTACGTATACCATCGCAGAAAGCAGCAGAGCATTAGCACATCTAAGTTAGTTCTCTTGAACCACCTGGGAACACCTGCACCTGTAGAGTATTGCATTACAAAAGAGCAACACTGGACTTGGGGAATCCACTGCTTTTACAGCAATTATTCAGTCTGCTCTTTGTGACAGAAAGAGGATCTTTTATCTTTTCTTTTCTTTTTTTTTTTTTTTTTTGAATTCAGGGTTTTGTGCTTGAGAGGCAGGTATTCTACCACTTGAGCCACACTCCTAGCCCATTTTGCTCTGGTTATTTTGGAGATGGGGTTCAATTTTTTGCCCATGCAGGCCTGGACGGTAATTCTCCTATTTTATGCTTCTTGAACCTCTGGGATAAGAGATGAGTACCACCATGCCCAGTTTTTTTCTGTTGAGATGGGATCTCACTTTTTGCCAGGGGTGATCTAAAACTTCAATCATTCAGATCTCAGCCTCCCACATAGCGAGGATAACAGGCATGTGCCACTGTGCCCAGCAATTGGTTGAGATGGGGGTCTTGTGAACTTTTTGCCCCAACTGGACTTGAACCATGGTCCTCCCTTATCTCAGCCTCCCAAGTAACTAGCATTACAGGCGTGAACCACCAGAGCCCAGCCCATTACCTCATCTTTTAATGTTATCAGCTGCATTAACAGCTGAGAAACAGTCTGTGCAAAAGTGGTCAGAGACTTGCAGCCTTGGCCCAGCCAGCGAGATGTGCAGAGGCCCCAGAAAGACTGCCCCTCTCAACGAATTCCTGTAGGAGGATAGCAATTTCTGAGCATCTTGAGACACTGCCAATCTGGGAAGGACCAGGTTAAATAATTTCTTAGCTTGAGGTTTTTCTGGGAGCTCCCAAGCTATGTTAATTTGAGCTAAATACCCAAATGAGTACTGACTTGTGATTTCAGTTTTTAAGGACTTTAAAAAATACAAATCCCTACATCTAGCAAAATAACTGGGGCACAGGTGTTCAACATATGTTTGTATAACTGCACTAAGTTTACACATGAAGGAACTCAATTTTCTTTCATTTAACATAGTCTGTTTTTTTTTAAGCATTAGTTATATCCCATTTTTGTCCTACAGCAAATGTATTTTAGTACATTTACTTAGTACATGTGTTTGAAATATTTTTAGTCTCAAGTGTCAAGCTTGACATTTTAACAGAAAAGGCCCAAGTGATAATGTGTGCACGAACCTACCAAACAAAAATGAACACTCAGCCTCTGTGAGTGTTCTATGAGAAGTACAGCCCTGGCCACAACAAAACCCCTAAAGTTTTCTTCAGATATGTTTGTCAGTCACAGTAAAGTGGCATATCCCAAAGGCAAGGATTTCTGACTTAAGCTATTATCTTTAGGTCCCCAGTGCCTCACACATGGCTATAAAATTCACAGCTGTGTTGATCAAGTAAGTTCCTCTCTGTGCTTTTTTTTTTTTTTTTTTTTTTTTTTGTAATATGGACCGCTTCACGAATTTGTGTGTCATCATCGCACAGGGGCCATGCCAATCTTTGTATCGTTCCAATTTTAGTATATGTGCTGCCCTGTGTGCTTTGGTAGGTACTTCAAGTATGGTCCATGTCCACATGGAGATGAACTTTGTTTGGCTCTAAGAGGTAAATATTTATTTTAATGTGAATGTTGTAAAAATATGACTGCTCTATGATCTGCATGATGGTGTCCTTTCCAAAATTCATGTCAAAACTTAATCCCCAATGCAACTGTATTAAGATGTGTGGCCTTTGGGAGCGGATTAAGTCATGAGGGGTGCTCCTCTCAGGAAGGGAATTAGCACCTTTATAAAAGCACTGAGGGACTGAGGCTGCTTTGCAAGCCTGAAGCCCTGAGTTCAAAACCCCAGTCCCACCAAAAACAAATAAATAAATAAAAGCGCTGAACTCTGAAGGCAGTGCACTCTTGCCCTTCCACCCCTTCTGCCATGTGAGGACACGATGTTAATCTCCTCTGAAGGACACGGCAACAAGGCATCATCTTGCAAGCAGAGTAGCCCTCACCGGACATCAGTCCTGCTGACACATTGATCTTGGACTTCCCAGCCTCCAGAACAGTGAGAAATAAACATCTATTATTTACAAATTACCCAGTCTGAGAGATAAACATCTATTATTTACAAATTATTATTACAAATTGCAGGTGGTATTTTGGCTATAGCAGTACAAAGAGGTTAAGACAAGCTAGTATATCAAATTTTCAATTTTGTAGGTTGCCTAGGACCAGACTATCACTCTTCAAAAGGAAGTCTATTTAAAGAAAAAAATCTGGCTGGAAGTGTGGCTCAGTGGCAGCATTCTTGCTCTGCATGTCTGAGGCCCTAGGTTCGAGCCCCAGTACCACAAAAATAAAACACTTTAATAAAGAAAAAAATCATCTAAAGTAATAACTAGTATCTACTAAGCAACTTCTTCTGTACCAATTTTGCAATAACCTTTTAAGTGTTTTACTAGCTCCTAAACTGATATTCTGAAACACAGCTGAATGAGGCAATGTCACAGCTAATAAGAAGTAAAAGAAGCCGACTTTCCTAGAAGCCATCCACCTACCACTATGTTATTTTTCATCTCTAAATAATGGATCCTCAAAGTGGTAGATAGTTAGATAGAAGGTATGACAATGACTGAAGTTTTGGACATAATTCCCTGTTCCCAAGGAAAATCAGACAGAAAGGTGAACCCCACGCTGATGCAACAATCGTAAGTATTTCATTTTACCTGTCAGAAAGGCAGCCAAAAATAATCGCTCCCAGCAGGTTTCCTAGCATGAATATGGGCTGAATTGCCTTTGCATACCACTTCTGCTCACAGACCAGATTCCACCTGGACACCATAGAACTTTTCCACTTGCTCTGGTCATATACGTAACCGTCCAAGCAAGGAATGGCACGCTTATAGCCACTCTACTCGTAGTCAAAATGTGATGTGTTCTCCCTCCAGATCCTGCTGCATCTTGAAAGCTCCCAGGTCTCACTATCCTGCAGCTTCACTGTAATGTGATCTTTCTGGCCTGGAGACAACAGGGCCAAGATGTCCTCCAACTTCCAGGTAGAGTAATTGTGGGAGATAGCCTGTTTGACTAGGCCCGTGGGTTTGCAGGTGTGCTCAGGGGTAATAGACATGAACACAGAAGTCAAGTAGTGAATATCACAAGAGATGTTCTGGTAGGCACATATAAAATACAGCAATATCTGGAATCTGTAAGTGGAAGAAAAGTTAGTTATTATAGCTTGCCTATAGATGGAATACCAAAAAAAGCAAGTATGAGGACATCAGGTTGCCTTTAACATATATATAGAAGGGTAAATACAGAAATAATTGTAGGGGTGCTTGTATCTATGGGTTAGTATATATATAGAGAGATATATAGATATATAGATATATATCTCTCTATAGATACATATATATCATATTATCTTCCTCTGGCTCCTAAGAAGCTTAGAAACAATGATAAACCAAGAGTAACAAACACAACCACTACCCATATCTCAGTTGTTAAATGCTATTCTCCAATAATAGGAGCCAGGAAAAATGGCTGAGTCTAAGCTCAGGATAGGGAGAATACAAGATAAGTCTGGAGTATCTTGTAGTATCAGAAACTTAGGACAAGCCAGGCACTAGTGGCTCACACCTATAATCCTAGCTATTCAGGAGGCAGAAATCAGGAGGATTGAGGTTCTAAGCCAACCCAGGCAAATAGTTCATGAGACCCTATCTCAAAAAAAAAAAAAAAAAAGCAAAAAAAAGGGCTGGTGGAGTGGCTCAAGAGGTAAGAGTGACTGCTTAGCAAGCATAAGGCCCTGAGTTCAAACCCCAGTGCAGCAAAAAAAAAAAAAAAAGTAAGGACATGCTTAAAAAACAAAAGGATAAGGGAATGTGAAAAAGACACAGGAACCAACCTAAAAGAGCTGCAAATGGCCAAAGCTGAAACAGTTAGAACAACAAATAAACATTACAAAGTATAAAACAAATGTACGTGATCACCCTGTGACAGTCAATTTTATGTGTCAACTTGGCTGGCTTAAGGGAGGCCCAGATAGCTGGCAAAACATTATTTCTGCACGTGTCTATAAGCTGTCTCTAGAAGAGATTAGCATTCAATCAGTAGACTGCCCAGTGGGGCAGGCATCATCCAATCCCTTGAGGACCTGAACAGATCAGAGAGGTAGAAGGCCATGTCTCTATCTCTGCTTGACAACCATTCTCTCCTGTCCTCAGACATCAGAGCTCCTGGTTCTTGGGCTTTTGGACTCAAACTGGGACTTGCACTCTCACGCATCAATTCTCAGGCCTGTGGTTTGGGAGTGAGTTACACCATTGGCTTTCCTAATTCTCCAGCTTGCAGCTGGTAGACCATAGGACTGTGCAAGCTCTTTAAGAGCCAGTGCCTGTAATAAACTATACATATAAGGGTGTATGTATATATATGTATATACATGCACACTCTTATAGGCCTCATGTCTCTGAAGAACCCTGACAAGCACAGGGTTCTAGAGGAACAGAACTTTAAGAATGAGTTTTCTCAATTGGTTCCGGAGTTCCTTGAATTGGTTCTCTAATTTGATTTGATTTAAGGATGCTGATGGTTCCATTTCCAGTAATAAAGACAGTCCTGATAATCCATGGTGTAAACTGTTTATAGAGAATTGCAAAATACGTCCACTGGATATTTTTCATCAATCACTTAGAAGAAGCAAAAAGCTAAGCAACTCCATGTGTCATACTTTTGAACATTTTTGGAAAACTAAGAAACCAACACTGGTGGCTGCTCCTATTGTCCCTACCCAGACAAAATGGTGAAAGGAAAAGATTGAGTCCAAGGATTCCCAGGGTAAGAGCCGCATACATGACCAAGAGCTCCTAGGTGTGCCCTGAAGATCAGCCTTAGCCCTTATAGGCACCCAACTGAAATTGCTGAAATTATAACTCCTCCTGGGCTCCTTTGGATTTTGGAGGCAACTCATTCCTAATTTGGGGTGTTACTCTGACCCATTTACTGAGTAACCTAAAACTAGCTTCTTTTGGGTGATACCCAGAACAAGAGTAGGCTCTGCAGTAGGCCTACACTTCTGTATGAGCTGCCTTACCACTTGGGCTACAAGATCTGTAAGGTCCAATGGTGCCTGCAGTGGCAGTGGCAGATAAGGATGCTGTTTGGAGTCTTTGGCAGGCCCCACTAGGCAAATTGCAAAGCAGACCTTTAGGAGTTCGGAGCAAGGCCCTCCCATCATGTTTAGATAATAGTTCTTGGCTTGCTACTGAGCCTCAATAGATTAAATACTCAACTATATTCCAAGAAGTTACACTGAGCTGCCCATCATGAACTGGGTGTCAGCTGATCCACCAACCCACAGCTGGGCATGCTCAATAACTCTCCATAGTCAGTCATATGATGGGATCCAAGAAAACCCTGAAGACACAAGTTACATGAAGAACTGGCCCAAATATGTATGGTTCCTGCTCCTGCTACACTGCCTTATCTCTCCCATCCTGCACCTATGGCCTCGTGGCCCAGTGATCAGTTGACAGAAAGACTCAAGTCTGGTTTACAGATGGTTCTTATTATGATTCGAATGTCCCCGTTAAGTATTAAGAGGGTAGAAACTCAATCCAAATATGAAATTGGGAGATGGAACTTTTGGGAGATAGTTAAAATTAAATGAGGCCAAAAGGGTAGGGGCCTTAACCCAATGGGATTTATAAGAGGAGGAGGAAAGACCTGAGCTAGGATGCTCTGACTTTCCATGGATACCCTGCATCACCTTGGAACTCTGCAGCAAGAGCTGCCTCATCAAATGCAGTCACCCAATATTGAACTTCCCAGCCTTCAGAAACGTGAAACAAATAAGTCATTATTCTTTATAAATTACTCGGTCTGTGGTATGCAGTTATAGCAATACAAAATGGACTAAGACAGTTCTGCTTGAAATGCAAGTATGTCCCAAAAGTCCAACTAGCACACGAAAGCCCTCTCTGGGACATCCCTAAAGACAGTAGTAAAAGGAAATTTTCTCTCTGGGAAGAACGTTGAGCAGTATACTCGTTATGCACTTTGCTTGGCAGGGAAATAACCAGGTGTGCAATTATATGCCAGTTCGTGGGCTGTGACCAATGGTTTGGCCAAATGGTCAAGGAGTTGGAAGGAACATAATTGGGAAACTGATGATACAGAAGTTTGGGGAAGAATTATGTGGATTGTCCTTTCTGAATGGGCAAAAACCTGAAGATACTTCTTTCCCACTTTCACGAAAGATGACCTCAGTAGAGGAAGACTTTAATAATTCAAGAAGAAAGGATCCCCATTCTGTGGATACCTGTCAGCCTCTTCCCAGAAACCCCATTATCTCCTAAGGGACTCATGAACAAAGTGGACATGGTGGCAGGGGTGGAAGTTATGCATGGGCTTAGCAACATGGACTCTCACTCGCCAAAGATGACCTGGCTATGGTCACCTCTGAGTGCCCAATCTGCCAGACACCAACACTGAAACACCAATATGGCAACATTCTCTCAAGTGATCTGTCAATTACCTAGTGCCAAGTTGATTACATTGAACTACTTCTATAATGAAAGGGCAGCATTCTATTCTTATAAGAATAAACCTTTACTCTGGAAATGGATTTTCCTTTAATGCTTCTGGATTTCATCTATGGACTTACAGAATGCAATATATGTCATCACAGAATTCCATACAGTATAGCTTCTGACCAAGGAGCATGCTCCACAGCACACTTCACAGCAAAAGAAGAGGATGAAACAGCCCGTGCTCAGTGGAATGCACATTGGTCTCACCATGGTCCCCACTACCCTAAAGCTAAGAGAATGAAGGAGTGACCTTGTGAAGATTCATTTTCACTGGCAGCTAAGTGGCACTGTAGTGGAGATGAATGGTGGTTATTGATCTTGCCCAAGAAAGAATTCAGAGACTGAACCACAGAGAAGTTTTAACAGAGCAAGTTTCATGAAATCAAGAGCAAGTTCAAAGGCAAAAGTGTACCCTCAAAGGAAAGTGAGGGCATGCAGCTTGACCAAACAGTCAAGTGCCCCAAACTCCCAGGTCTTTGACACTTTTATGGATAGGGTTTAATGATTATTCTAAGGGTATGTATATAATAATTGCAGAGATCTCTGATAAATGAGAGGGCATTTCCAAGAGCTTACCTAATAAGGTGTCCTCAGAGCCAAGATGGCAATTTGAGAGGAGGTGTGTGCATGAAACTGCATGTATAATGAGATGTAAGTGAGGTCCCTGGCTAGCTTCTAGAGTTGGGACAGTCCCTGCTAGGGGATTGTTGGTCTTGACCATTACACCAGGACAATAGTGGAGTAGGATGTTTGGCATTGCAACCTCTCCCTGGCTCTTTTTGATATGTTCCCTTTCTGTCTGCCCACCTCATCTGAGCAACACCTGCCTGGACTGGGCAAGGTTCTGTAGAAGGCCATATATGCTCTCAATCAATGTCTAGTATATGACAACCAGGATTCCCAGGTCCAGGAATAGTGACACCACTCACTATCACTCCTATGACTCATTAGCAAGGTTTTTGTTTCCTATTTCTGTCACTATGGCTAGAGGTCTTATTTCCAGAGAAGAAATGCTTCTACCAGGAAACACACCCATGATTCTAATAAACTGGAAGTTAAGACTCCCACTGGGACGCTTCAGGTTTCCTGTGCCCCTGAATCAACAGACAAAAAGGGACTTACAGTGTTGGCTGGGGTAACTGGTCTGGACTTCCCAGGAGAAATCGCACTACTGTCCCTCAATGGAGGTTCAGGAGAGTATGCCTGATATACAGGAGTTCCTCTAGAGCATCTCTTATTATGACCATCTCCACTATGCCCTGTGACTAAGGTAACAGAAAACCTTATCAACCCAAACCAGGGGTTGATAAGGCAGGACTATGAATGCCCCAGACCCATAAGGAATAAAGGCTTGGGTGGTAAAGAATCATGACCAGCTGAGATGCTTGCTGAAGGCAAAGGTAATACAGAGGGAGTAGTAGAAGAAATTATAAATTCCACCTGCAAACACATGACCATTATGGAAACAAGGGCTGTAATTATCATAAGTATTTTTCCATGTTTTATTATGAAGGTGTTTATGTGTGCATAAAGGCATATTAAGCAAATATCTTTGCATTCTTTACTTTTATTCACTTATCATGTCATTCTACAGAGGTATGTTCATACCTCTACATGTGCATTGCTGTGTAAAATGTGTTTTTATGGCACCCCAAATGATTAGCTTTGCCCAAACCAGCGATAAACATGGCCTACTCTGGAGACTTTTGCAAGAGACAACACTAGGCAAAGTCACAGAAGTGGTGCTATGAAGCTGTCCACCCAGTGACTTCCCTAAGTCCTCACAGATAATTGCCAGGCATGTCTGGTCACCATTCCTCACTTCTCATAGGACCGCATGAAGGAAAATGGGTGAAATAGAACAATTTAAGGTGTGTGGCTATCATGACACACCATAGGCTAGCCATAGTGGCCACAGTTTAAAAGTGAAACTGTGCATCTGGCTCTTCTGGTGGCTAGGCCAGACCAGAAAGCCACAGAGCAAAGCAGGCAGGAATGAAGAAGAGGTACACACCTATAACCTCAGCTATGAGGGAAGTGCAGTAGAAGGATTGAGGTCAGAACCTTGCCAGAGCTCCAGGCCAAAGCCTGAAAAAGTACTAAAGCGAAAAGGGCTGGTAGTATGGTTCAAGTGGTGACTCTGCAGTCACACACACACACACACACACACACAGAGTGTGTAGCTCTCAGCAGAGAGCCGGGATAGCTGGGGCCTCCTGACTTGCCTCCTCTGCTCCAAGGTCACTGTGTAACCTTCTTCCAGTGAAGAAGATCAGTATCTCACTGACTCCGCACCAGACCTGGGAGGAGGCCAAGGCTGGAACCAGCATGGTCCCCACTTTCAACATAGGTGGCTGAGCCAGGAGGAGCTGTCCCCAGAATCACACTAGAGGTAAGTGGCAGACCAGACTCTGGTCTGGTCTGGTCATGATGGCCAAATCTCTGGCCATCGTGCTGTGTGACCCTCACAGAGCTGCCTTTCCTCTCTGAGTCAGAAAAAGAGGAGCACGTGCACATGAATGAATGAATGAATACATACATACATACACATCCCATGCCCTCCAGCCACCACTCACGGTGTGACACGCAGGGTGTCCGTATGGCTGCCACCCTCCAGGGGAGCCCGGCGCCTCCGGAACGTTGTCACTCAACAGCCCAGGGTGGGAGCGCAGAGGCCTTAGCTGCAAGGACGCAATCTTTTCAGCAGGACACACCCCAGAGCCACGGCTCTCAAATTTAGTGCTTGAGAATCTACTGCAGGGCTTAGTTTTTAAACGCACATTTACTTCTAGACTCCATTTCTGAACATTCAGCCTGCCTGGGGTGGGGTCCAGAAATGATTTGGTTATTTAGAGACAGGGTCTCATTATGGAACCCCGGCTGCTACCCTCGAACCCTGGATCCTCCTGAGTTCTGGGATTACAGCTGTGCACCACCACTCCTAACTTTTACTCCTCTCTTGCTTTCACACCCCACATTGTTTTCCATCAGAAAATTCAGATAGCTCTATCTTTACCATAGTGCCAGGTCCTATTATACTTTTCTGTCTTGCCTGGCTGGTGTATGGCTCAAGTGGTACAGCACTTGCCTAGCAAGTGCAAAGGTCTGAATTCAAACCCCATTACCACCACACACACACACACACACACACACACACACACACACAATCACTATTATACTTCTCTCTCCCCCACTGCTACCCCCATGTCCAAACCTCTGCCATCTCTTATTCCATTATACAACACTCTCCTAACTCCCCCGGCCCTGTCCCATGCTCCACACAGCAAGCAAGGGCTTCTTAAAGACATAATCCAAACCCAGTCACTCCTCCCTCAGAACTGGCTCTGGCTGTGACTCTGGCAGATCTCCTACCCCTCTTCCACTGCGACCACTACTCCACTCAGCCACGCTGGTCTCCTCACTCATCCTCAAACACAGCAAGCACTCCCCATCTCTGCATTTTTACACTTGCTACCCGCTGTGCTGAAGCTTCTGTCCCCAGAGAGCCACATGGCTCTGTTCTTCCACTTTGGTCAGGTCACTGTGCAAATGTTGCCTCTTCAGAGATACTGCTCCTAAAATAATCGGACCTCATCACTCTCTGTTCTCTTTCCACTGTCCTGTTCTATTTTTCTTCAACCTAATTACATGTGTAACACATGTACAATCTGATACATCAAACTACTGCAGAATATAAGCTCTGTGAGAGAAACACTTTAACATACAGCAATTGCTCAAAAAATACATGTTGAATGGATGAATAAATGCACATTATCTAAGTATAAGCAATAATAAAATTTAAGCAATTTTCTAAGAGCACCAATTCCTCTGCCACTCAGGCAAAGTCTTGGAAATTCCTAAAGAGGACCCCGGCAACATCATACTTAAATGCAATAAGGTCATCCTAACGCAAGCACGGAGCACATGAACATACTTTTCCCAGGGAATGGAAGGGAGATGGAAAGATGGGGTGGAGAAATCTAGAAGTAGCATTAAATTGAGTAACTTGAATCCCTGGCAGGTGAATAAATATTCTGTTGTCCTGGCTAGGCTTGGTGGTACATAATCCCAGCTATGAGAGAGGCAGACATAGGAGGATCATGGTTCCAAGCCAGCCCGAGCAAAAAACTCAGCAAGGGGAGGAATAGCCAGAAGCCAGTTGTGGTGGAGCATATGCCTATAATCCCAGCACTCAGGAGACCAAGGCTGACAAGGTCAACCTGTGCTATATAGCAAGATCTGCCTAAAAAAAAAAAAAAGAAAGAAAGAAAGAAAAAAAATCTGACCATGGTGGCTCATGCCTGTAATCCCAGCTAAGAGGGAGGCACAGATAGGATTATGGTTCAGGATGACCCCAGGCAAAAGCTGGACCCTAAAAACAAATGAGCTGGGAGTGTGGCTCAAGTGAATAATATATCCTGATGTCCTATGGCCCAATGGCCCAAGACTCAAATCCTCATGTGGCCTAGTCATTCTATCCAGTGTTCTTGTAGTTCCTACAAGGGATGCACAAAGTGGAAAGAAGACAGCGAAGACAGAATTACATTGATTGACGGACAGAGTACAACTCACAGGTATAAGCAGGTGTCAGATTGTACGGTAGTCTTAAGTGTATTGGAAACAGATTGTCTGACCATGGCTAAAAATCCCCAGTGATACCAGAAGGGGAGCTGGTGAAGTAGGGGAGAGATAGCAGGTAATGAAGTTCCCACAGAGATCCTCACAGGCTGTGCCCCCAACTTGTCCTCCCCAAGGCCCAGACTGTCCACTGCAGTTACTAAGTCCAACCCCTTCCTCAGACGAGCCCAGTCAGAGCCTGTCCAAGGGGAATCCCAGAGCCAAGTAGGTTTTAGAATTTCCCCCCTCTCCAATTTCCCTCCCACCCTTCTGTCCAAGTCCAGGCACCCACTGCTCTGTCCCTCACTGCTCTGTGCTGGGGCTGGTCCCTAATTGCCATCCACCCCACACCTGGCATCACATCCCATCCACTTGAAGTTTCCCAGCTCTAACTTACCTACTGCTCCTCTGTCAAGAAAGACTTCCCAGGGCTGGTGATTCTGGATGGAACTGATGCTAACATTGGATTCCCAGAGAAAAATGCTTTGCCACCTCCACTGCCTTTGAATGACAATGTCCCCAGCATTTCTTATCCCTGGCCTTCTTTTCTTCCCCATACTCTCTCTTAATGGAGAAAATTCATTCTACAGGGCTAGATGTCAGAAAATTCACAAAAATACTTGATAAAGCCCTATCTTGCTCAGAGAAGGGAGGCAGAGAGGTTGGAGTATTGGAGTCTGGTTTCAGGCAAGGGCACGTTTGGGGG
This sequence comes from Castor canadensis, assembly GCF_047511655.1. Lineage (NCBI taxonomy): Eukaryota > Metazoa > Chordata > Mammalia > Rodentia > Castoridae > Castor > Castor canadensis. The sequence goes on along the minus strand of NC_133386.1, from coordinate 52,164,121 downwards.
TTGATGAGGTTCCTAATTTTATCAGGATTGAAATATACAGCTAGGTGAGGATTTTGAGGTGAGGGGTTGGAAAATTCCTAGGATACAAACTTTCTACTGAAAAGTTGAACAGTTTTCATGGTAATGAGTTTGAGAAATTCCTGAAATGAACAGCAACGTGTTTGTGACTTTAATCTTCCCACCAGGAGTTCCCTGGAGTAGGAAAGTCATGTTAATGAAGACATGAAGAGAAAAATGAGGTCAATGTAGCCAGTCAACTGAGTGAACCACACACCTCCAGACCCTCTAACTCAGCCCTCTCTTGTTATCTTAGACCCTCATTCCCTTTTTTTTTTTTTTTTTTGCAGTACTGGGTTTGAACTCAGAACCTACACCATGAGCCGCTCTGCCATCCATTTTTTGTGATGGGTTTTTTTCGAGATAAGGTCTTGCTAACTATTTGCCTAGGCTGGCTTCGAACTGCAATCTTCCTGACCTCTGCTTCCTGAGTAGCTAGGATTACAGGTGTGAGCCTAGCTGTTCCCAACTTTTTATTAGACAATACGATCTGATCATGCCTCAGGTTGCTAAAGTAACCTCTCTAAAATTCCCCTGTAAATACATCACTTCAGGGTAAATCCTTCCATGGCTTCTTGGCCTTCAGAAGTAAGTTTCATCTCTTCATGGTGTCCAAAGCCTCCTAGGATTGAACATCTGCTTACCTCTCACGTCTACCTCCAGTCATGTCCCATGCAGCCCCTTTGCTCCAGAATTGCAGGGCTCCACCAGTTCCCACCAAGTGGGGTGTTCACTCACACCCCAACAGCTTGCAGTTCTATTATCTCAGTGTGGACATGCCTCCTCATAGCACTTCCCAGCTAAATCCTGCTAGTCCTCCAGGACTCAGTATACCTGCCTCGTCGTGTTTGACCTCCAATGCTGCCTAAATGAAATTCTAATTCCCTCCACGCGTTTGAAAACTGGACTCTGGAGTCAGAACCACCACTTATGGTGTGATCTGCAAGTTATTTATATTTTCTATTTTTTTTTTCTCAAAGGTAATTAATAGTGCCTACCTGGATATAATAAAAGACACCAGTGTGTCCCAAACTTCAACTGTGTCTGGTCATTGAAACCACCTTCATGATAACACTACATCTCTATAATTTTCTGAATATATTTTTAATGAACCTTGAATTCACTCACATTTTTAAAACCAATTTTCATATGCTTGTTTTACAATACAGAAAGAAGTCTTATGTCGACATGACTGCAATCCAATTAGTAGGTTAAATAGTTAATACCAAACTGCAGGCAGTGTTGCATCTTTTCTCGTGTGGAGAAGCAGTTCTGATGGCCCAGGAGTTTTGGCAAAAGTTCTGGGAAACTTCCTTAATCTCGTTGCATTTTATTTTGTGTGGAAATAAAGTATCTGTAGTCAGGTAAACAATGTCCTTGTTTTACATATGCTATGTTAGTCAGAGCTGGGTGCTGGACACAGAAACCCCTGCAGGTGTTTCAACCAGAGGGGGCTGGAGGAAAGGGAGCTGTATCTTTTCAATATCGTTGAAGAGCGGGAGGGAAGTCAGGGGGCAAACCTGAGCATAGATTTCAAGGTCACATCACGGTAATTCAACCCAGAGTTCAGGAAGCTGCAAGCACCGATGCTGTTGCCACCACTGCAGTGCCACCACTGCCTCACACTCCCTTATAGGAGGATTGGACAGGGAACACACGATTCCCGAAGGAACAACAGAGCGCATGACAGTGACCACCCCACCTACTGTCCAGAGAGAAGCAAAGCAAGGGCTGAAGTGTGGGGCATCCAATGAGCAAGACTAACCCTGGGGTTCACCTCCACCAAATAAGACCTTCACTGCCCTTGTGATAGCTGTGCAACCCACCACCCACTGGAAGGACCACATCCAGCCTCAAGGAAATGACAAACTGTCACTTCACCAGGGGGTCTGGAGCTGAGTAGCTTACCTATGTAATTACCACTTATCTCCCCTGGCTTCCCCTAGCAATCACTAACTCCACTCCAGAAAACTTTTCCCGCCCAGCAAAATTTCCCCTCCAAACCGCTCCCCTCTATCTACCCCAAGTCTGTAAGGGCTGTCCCCAGCTCTCTTGCTAAGGACCCCCTCTGCAGGGTTTCTTCCCAAATAAATGCTGTGTTGGCCTTGAGCTGTCTTCCCGCCTATCTACTCTGTGCCTCTTTCATTCAAACAATAGCTTTTCTTCAACAGGTTTTCATTTCCTGACCCCCGTCTTCCTTCCATCTGCCCTCCACCCTGCTGCTTCCAATTCTCTGTAGCTCCCTCAAGCAAGTGCAGTTGGTCAGCAGGTGCAGAAGCCTAGAAGAGGGTGAAGACTCCATCTCAATGGGAAAAAGCTGGGCATGCATCCATGCCTGTCATCGCAGCAATGGGGGAACTGTAAAATAGAATCACAGACCAGGCTGACCTGGACAAAAAGCCAGAACCCTTTCTCCAAAATAAGGAGAGCAAAAAGGGCTGGAGGCCTGGCTCAAGCCTGCCTGGCAAGTGTGAAGTCCTGAGTTCAAACCCAGATAAGTGAGAGAGAGAGAGAGACACGGCAGACACTGTGCTAGGTTTTTAACTTTCATTGCTCATTTACTTCTCACAACTAAGAGCAATAGTGCTGTCCTCCTATTCAGAAAGAAAATGAGTCCCCAAGAGAATGAATAATCTGTTTAAGGTCATCCTTGAGAACTGTAGAGTCAACTTCGAACTGGTCTCATTTTACCCTAAATCCGCAAGTCACAACAACCTGGTGGTACTTGTGTAAAAAGTGCATTTTGCAGATACCATTGAAATGACTGGGGGCTGGCCCGTGTTCAATCCAAGTTCTTAAAACTTAGGAGGAAGTCATTGCTTCTGGGTACCCTGTTGAAGGCTTCCAGAGGATTTGACATTTGACTCATGAGTTGAAAGGTAAATAAATATGGCCTGGGTAAAGTGGACAGGGAGCAGGTTTCAGGTGAAGATCCAGATGGCGGAAAACTCAGGGCTGTGTGCACTCACACAGTGGGACAAATTGGGAAGCAGCAGCAGATGGAAGAGAAGGCCAGAGTGAGATCGTTTAGCCTGGGGCCTGGCACATAGGAAGGAAATGTGGGCACATTTTCCCTGGAGGGTCTTGGAATGCACCATTTAGGTACCCTTAAGAGCGCAGACATTAGATGTTAAGAGTTAGATGGCCTGGCTGTGAATTCTCTCACCACCACTTAAAAACCATGAGACCTTGGAGGGCCGCTTCTCTCTCAAGTGTCATTTACCCATCAATGGAGAGAGTAGCAGTCCCACCCCAGAAGGAGTGGTGAGGCTCAAGTGAAATGGAACATATTGCTGTGAACAGCAACCTCACTCAAGCTGATGGAAGGAAGGGATGTTTGGACGCCCTATGGGAAAAGTCCAGAGGTAGTGCGAGCTGCTGAGCTGTTGAGGGACAGTGTCATGTCTCCTCTTCTCTTCCTCCATCTTTTTTCTATGTTTGTCTGGGTAGATATTGATCCCAGAAGAAAGAAACCCACTTTCTCCCTCTCCTACACATCAAATTTCAGAAATCAAGAGTAGGGTTGGGTGGGAGAGAATAGAATGCTTTGATTGGCTACCCTGTTGGGTGTGAAATGCTCTGATTGGCTGGTCCATGTCACATACTTAGCTCTCATCAAAACCCTTAGAGCTGCTGAGTATAGTGTTTAACACCTATAATCCCAGGATTCTGGAGGTTGAGGCCGGAGGATCATGATTTCAAGGCCACTATGAGCTACATAATGGTAATTTGTCTCAAAAAAAAAAATCCAACAGGGAGGCATTCCTTTCTGGAAAGGGATTCTACATGGACAAGTAACATTTAGAAGCTTTTGACAGAGTACATGACTCACAGTAAGCGCTCAATAAAAGCTAGTGCAATGAAGCTAGGCAAAGAAGGAAGAGTTGGGCCAGATTCAAATGCACAGAGCCTTGAATTCTAGGCTAAAAGTATTACCCTTTAGTTATGGCAGAAGGGAGCTACTGAAGGCATTGTCCAGTAATCATGGTGTCTTGTAGGAAGATCATTTGACAAAGAGGGTGTGATGGGGTGGAGGGGGGAGGATGAAGAGGTGGATGACAGGAAGGTCAACTGGAGCTTGGTGTTCAGGATCCAGGTTAAAAATGAGACATGGGAACAGGACAAAGGGGATTCAGTCAAGTGCAGGAGAAGGAAAAATGGCAGACTTTAGCTACCGGGGAGGGCAAAGAATCCCTCCCTGCTTGTGCAAGCCTGGGTGGTTGGTCTTCTCTGGCTCCTCTCTCTCTCTTTTCCCCCTCTTCATCTCCCTCCTTCTCTCTTCACTCTCAGGAATGCTCCAGGTTTTTCTCTCCTCCTGGACAGAACTGTCATTCTCTGGTATGTTTCACTTACACACCTGCCAAGGGCTCTACTTGGAACAGCTTTGAAAAGATTGGTTCCTAAACAAATGCAATGTGTTAAGATTGATTTGGGTGGATGAAATGTTTCCCCTCTGATCAGAAAAGAAAAAGAAAAGTCAGAGAATGCACATTTTGTAGAATGTGCAAAAGATTTAGAATAACAGCTGTAGGTCTCTTTATGAGAGCAGGAAATGGATCAAAGTTAGGGCCAGGAACCATGAGTGTTCTAACATTCTGGTGCTAAAGATGTAAAGAGTGGAGCAAAAGATGGGTTTCACTTGCATCAGGAGAGAGAGGTGTGTGCATACGTGTGTGTGTTTGTGTGTGTGTGTGTGTGTGTGTGTGGTGAGGCGGGAGACGGGGGGCGGGGGTGGGAATGTCTGTGTGTCAGAGGCAGCTGCATGTCACAGTGATACTGACCAAAAATAAGAAGCAGGTGTGAGGCCCTACAAGAAACAGATTTTGCTAGTTCTGCTTCCCAAGTGCATTTGTTTTGTTTTGTTTTGTTTTGTTGTTTTTTTATGGTGGCACTGGGGTTTGAACTCAGGGCCTCACAGTTGCTAAGTAGGCACTCTACCACTTGAGCCACTTCACCTGACCCCAAGTGCATTCTTAAAGGGCCAGGAACAAAGAGGAGAGTTGTAGAAATGGTAGGCAGTGCACCAAAGCCACCTGGAAGCAACCTGTCCGTGCCACGGGGAGCCCTGGCCACAGCTCCAGCTTGCACAGTCAGTAGCTGTAATGGAAATTTTTTAATTAATACTTTTGAAAACATGTCTTTATGCTTTTTTCCATGTAACTTGGGTGTGTCAAGAGTCTTTTTCACAATCTCATGGAATTCTTGAACAATTCCCAATCTTCTGCTTCGTAACCTGGAAATAAACAAAATATGAGACAACCAAAAGAAGTCACAGCATAGCCCACTTGCCAATCATGTGAACTGGGTAACCCCATCTTTCTGAGCATCCTCTCCCCCAGTATCTTAATACGTACTGTAACCTATACGATAACCTAAAAGGCAAATTGAGGCACACAGATCACATAGGAAAAAAGAGTTTATAAGAGACAAAATGAGGTTGGCCACCCAGGAAGAAAAAAAGGAATTCTACCACCCAGAACAAAAGCTCCAAAAATGATGTCTGAGGAGTCTAGGTCTTCATACATTTTACAAAAGAATGGAAGTAGTACCCTTACAAGAAAACAAGGAGGTTATAACAAACCAGCTGGTATAACTGCATTTGTTGGCAGAATTGTACTGGATGTTGATTGATGGTTAGTGGCTTCTGATATACAGTCCAGGTAAGAAATGCTGAAAAAAGAAAGATTTACTGAGGTTATTTGTTATCCTTCATGTCCTCAGGGAGTCCCCAGAAACCTGTACTAGGACAGAATGACCTGGGTGACTGCAGTCCATGCCTCTTGTTCCCCGCAGCTAAAGAATTTTATGACCTCAGTTTTGTGACATTTTAAATCCTTTCTCAATACATAAATCAAAATTCAAAAGTTACTGAGGTATAATAAGAAATATATATTTGGTCTTTGTCTCTGGTTCCTGGCACAGAGCAACCAAGCCCTTGAAATTTCCTGAGTGACAGGGGTAATAAGAACATCTTTTATTATTCATTGCTGTGAATATGTCCTTTTGAACCACACCAGAGTTTATGCTAATAAGGGGCCTCTGGATGGCTTCAGGATGGGGCTGATCTCCAGAATGTCCAAGCCTTATTTGGAGTCTTGGAACTTTCACCCCCAGTTTCCAGAAAAGGAAGAAAGACTGGAGGTGAATTCAGTCCCCCCATGACCAATGATTAACCAATAGTGCCTATGTAAAACATTCAGGAAATTCCTGAACAGCAGAGTTGGGAGAACTTCCAGATTGCTGAGCACATCCATTTGCTGGGGAAGTAGCACACCCCAACTTCATAGGGACAGAAGCTCTGCACTCAGTCCTTTGGTCCCTTCCAGACCTCACTCGGTGGACCACTTCATCTGGCTGTTCCTTTATAATAAACTAGCCAGCATAAGTGTTTTCCTGAGTTCTGTGAGCCAGGTTAGCAAATTATCAAACCTGAGGGGGGCTCATGGGAACAACCAATTTATAGTCAGTCAGTCAGAGATATGGGTAGCCCACGACTTGAGTAGGAGCTGTCTCACAAAACTGAGCTCCTTAATTTGTGGAATTTGATGCTTACCACGGTAGATAGTGTCAAAACTGAATTGCTGGACACTCGGTGCTACAGAACTGGACAATTACAGACAGGTACAAAGAACAAACAGCAAAAAATCATCTTTCTAATCCTATCTCTAAGTCCTTTTCCCTCCTTGACCCAGAAGTACCTACTGGTACCAGTTACTTGGTGCTGTGAATTGAACTGTGTCTTCCCAAAACTCTATACTGAAGTGCTAATCCACAATGTCATAGTAATTAGAGATGGCGCCTTTGAGTTGGTAATTAGATTTAAGTGAGTTCATGAGAGTTGTCCCTCATTAGTGCCCTTCTAAGACTAGGTAAGAGATTCTCTCTCTCTCTTTCTCTCTCTCCATTCCTACCCCCCCACCCCCCTGCCATACGACGACGCAGTGAAAAGGCAGCTGTCTCCATGCCAGAAAGAGGGCCCTCACCAAACCTTGACTATGGTGACACCCTGATGTCAGACTTCCAGCGTCTGGAACTGTGAGAAAATAAATTTCTGTTGTTTAAGCCACCCAAACTATAGAACATTTTTATGGCAATGCAAGCTAATATACTTGTGTATTCATTCACAAATATTTTGTGCATAAACAAGAAAAAGTAAATATATTAGTTTTCTTCCTTTTTTCACACAAATGATTCTGTAACTTGCCAAACTCTGAGAGAACAGCCAACGTTACTTACTAGTTTTGTTTTTTTTTTAAAAAAACATGTCTCATATTTTTCTTCTTTTCTTTTTTTGGCAGTACTGGGGTGTAAGATCAGGGCCTCCGCACTTGCTAGGCAGGCACCCTGGCACTTGAGCCACTCCACCATATTTTTTCATTATATGAATGTACCACAGTCATTATCCAAACTTCTATCCCCAAACATTTAGATTGCTTCCAACCTTTTATGATTACAAATAATGCTATGGTGAATAACTGTGCCATAAAAATATATGCTATTTGCATGCATGAGAGCTGTATCTTGGCTAAATTCCTAAAAATGAATGGCTGGATGACAGTATATTCGTATCCATAATGTTGAGAGATGTTGGCAAATTGCCTTCCTAGTCTTTGCACCAGTTTGCACTCCATGCTGTATGTGTGGTAGTGTTTAGTTTTCCCTAACTTTCACCTACACAGTCTACAGCACACTTTTGAGATTTTTCCAAACTGGCTTGTAAAATATTACATCTTTATAATTTTTTCATCTTCTATGTGTGAAATTTTTGTGTGTTTTCCTTCTACAGTTCCCTTTTATTCATTTTTCTCTTAGTTAATATTTTTCTCACTGTTTTGTGGTCCTGGAAATCAAATCCAGAGTTTCATGCATGCTGGGCAAACACTCTATCATTGAGCTACACCCTTCAGACTTTCTTCTTATTTTGTAGGAGGAAAATAAAACCTTCATGAATGATAATAATTACATAATTTCTCAGTCTGTTGTTTGAATCTTGATTTTCCTTATGGTGACTTTTGTCACAAACTGTTTTTAGTTTTACATAGCTCAATTTATCAAACTTTTAAATCTTCTGGGTTTCCTCCCATACTTAGGAATTCTTTCTCCATTCCAAGGTAATATCTCCATGCTTCCTTTGACTTCTCTTCTTATATTTAAGTCTTTGATCCATCTGGGATTTATCGTGCTATAAGGTGTGAAATGCAGCTCCAAGTTAGTTTATTCCCAGAGAGTCAACAAAACTGTCCCAATCCCATTAACAGAATAGCCCATCTTCCCAGCCCCAATTTGAAATGCACCGCTGTCACAGACCAGAACTACAGGCAATGTGATGCACGGTGGCACACAATTACATCTGGGGATTTTACACTCTGTTCTCTCGAGCTAAGTATCGTATATCAGCACTGTACCTATGCGTCAGTATGGCTTTATGTTTTCACATCCAGGTTGGTTCCCACTTTGTTTTCATCATTTTTCTGACTCTTCTGGCTCATTTATTTTTCATATTAACTTGATCTCAAAAATATGTCCTACCGTGAGTTTTTTGTTTTTTACTGAGATTCCATTAAAGTAAGGGAAGTTGACCTAGGGACCATGCTGAGTCAGGCTCAAAGGCAGAATTGCCTTCCACTTGTCCACAATCTCTTTAACCTCACAGGAGTGCTTTAAATTTTTCTTTACAACTCCCACATTTCTCTTAAATTCAATCTACATTACCAGTCACAGTGTAAATAGTCTTCCTGTTACATCTTCTAACTGATTGTTGTTTTTATATTTAAAAGTCTATTTATTTCTGTATATGAATTTTTTATCAAGCTAAATTACTTCCCATATCGTTTGCCATAATCGTTCAGCTGCCTCTTTTAAATTCTCCAGAGAAGTCCACCGTGGTGTCACAAGTCTGTAACCCCAGCACTCAGGCGGCTAAAACGAAGAATTGTGAGTTCAAGGCCAGCCTAACCTACATAGTGAATTCCAGGTTTGCCAGGGCTACATAGCAAAACTTTGTCTCAAAAACCAGAATAACAAAAATAAAATAAAATTTCCAGATATATTATTTGCCAATAGTGATCATGTCACCTCTTCTTTTTTATGTATCACATTTCCTTTACCTCATTGAATTAGCTGAGAAATAGTAATTGTAGTGTTACTAGACATTAGTGCCTCATTTCTGACTTTAATGGAAACATATTGTTTCTCCATTATGTTCAATGCTGTCTTTATTTACTCAGGTTATAAAAAGACCCACCTGCTAGATGACTAAATCTTCACCAGGAATGGATGTTGGAATTTATCAAATGCTTTCTATGGGAAAGATAATACTAATTTGTTCCTATCAGGACAATAAAGTTCCTAATTCTGAATCATCTTTGCATTCCTGGAATAAACCCTAATCATTCATGATTCGTTTAATGTGCCACTAAAGTCTGCTTGCTAATATTTTATGTTGAATTGTTATACTGATACTCATAAATGAGATAGCTCTGTAATTGTTGGTGCAATCACTGTTGCATATAGTTTTCAATGTGATGTCAGCTTCATATAAAATAATGTGTACACTTATTTCCCTTTCTGTGCTTTGGGACAGTTTAAATACGATTGAAACCATCTATATCTTGCATAAAATTTCTTTTTTATGATTCTTTCCTTTACTAACACTTTCAGCTAATCTACAGGCCCCAACTGCCTCAGATAAAACTATTTTTATTATCTCAGTTTTTTCTATAATAAATATTTATCAGCCTTATAATCATAAGTATATTAAATATTATAAAAATGAGGAAATAATCAGAGAAGGGTGCAAATGTAGATATGCAAAACTTTTTATTACAGTATTATTTATAATGATCCCAAAAAATTTCCAGAAAAGTTTGAAGTCAGTATCTACACAATCAGCTGAAAAAGATTCCTAAGCACCTGCTTAGTATGAGGCCCTGAGTTCAAACCCCAGTACCACAAAAAAAAACCAAAATGAGGACACTTTTGAGAGAGGGGTCATAGTCAACAGCAAAGCACCAACAAGGGCAGCAGAAGGCAGATTCTGATGTGTTTGGATTTGTTCCCAGCAGACTCCAAGAGGCCAAACTATAGTTTCTTAATAAGGTACCAGAGTGTCACTTAGAACTGCCAGATGATGCTGTTTTGGAAAGAAGCCAAGGATTCTCCATGAGTGAGATCTTCACCCCTGCAAACCAGAGACAACAATCTCTGCACAGACCTGACCAGTTCATCCTCACAAGCTTTCCACTGAGGATTTCAATCTGTGGCAAAGCTCAACATGAAACCCAAACCCAAACCTTCCTAGAAAGGTCAAAGGGGGCAGACTGATTCTTCTTGTTTCACATTAGCCATTTTTTAAAGTGCATTTTCTACACTGACCTTTAAAATGCACATATTCTTAAGGACACTAGAAAACACTGAGTTACAGTTCATAATTCCTAAATTAATAACAATCTTACATCAGGCAAGATTTCTTACTGCACTTAAAGTTCTCTTTCAACAAATATAGGGACATAGCCAATAGATACCTATTTGGAAAAAAAAAAAGGATCAGTGGCCAAAGCTTTGGTCATTGTTGTTCTATGAAGATGCCTTTCTGTTGTAATAGTATTTCTCTATAGGGCCCATTGAGTCTATGATGTAACTCATCCATGACCTTTGAATTTCAACATGAAAATTTTTGTCTGTGTTCAAGTAAAAAGAAATAATGATCATTCTGGAATTCAGTATTAGAAAGAAATATTAGTAAATCAGTCTGTTTCCCTTCACAAGTTACTTTGCTGATCACCAAGGACATGACCAGAGAAGTTTCACACAGTCTGTTCCTTTAAAGAGTTCATTGCCAATACAAACATCTATCAGACTTACACAGGCAGAATTCAAAGCAAAGAAAGTTCCAAACAGGCTCACAACTCCAGATTGACAACACAAGAGTAGAGGCACACACAGGACCAGAAAACAATTAAGATGCACAAATGTGGACTGGAGTGTGGCTCAAGCATAGAGCGCCTGCTTTGCATGATGCCTTGAGTTCAAACTCCAGTCCCACCAAAAAGAAAATAAAAAAGATGCACAAATGTGGACATGTACCGAACTCCACCAGCATGCTGAAAAACATACTGAAACTTTATTGCACTTGAACTTGGGACACTTTGTGGGGTTTTCTTTTGTTTTGTGCGGTTTTGTTTCATTTTGTTTTTTCCAGTTTTTTCCCCTTTGATGAGACAATGACAGAACTACTTCTGAGGCACCATCTCCAGGATTGGAGGTTGAGGGATGAACACCAAAATTATTAAGGCTGAAACTTTATTGCATTTGAACTTGGAGATTTTTTTTTAGTTTTTTTTTTTCTTTCTTTTTTCATTTATTTTTTTTTATTTTTATTTTTTTTAATTTTTTATTGTCAAAACTCTCTCTGTCTCTCTAATGCCTGTTCAGCTTACAGTTGATTAGTACACTATCTCTCTCTGTTCATATCTTTGAAACTTTTTTTGTTTGTTTCTTTGTTTTGCTTTTTTCTACTTGTTTATTTGTTTTTCCCTTTTCCTTTAACTTCTTTGCTTTCCATCTACTCTCACCCTTCCATTCTAAATATCACCAGTACTATTATTACAAGCTTGAAAATACTTAATTGCACACAGTACAGGGACAGTAACAACACCAAGGGCAATGACGGGAAGACAGAAAAAACAGGGAAACCAGTTTCTCCACAGCAAAAAATTAGTACAGGAATCAGAGGGAAATGAAGAAAACATACTCAGATCCAGACTCCAACAAAATGAAGATAAACTATCCCAAAGAACCCAATGAAGCCCACAAGAATAATCTAAAAGAAAAAATACTACAGGTACTCAATAAGAATTTTATAGAGATGATACTGGATAGGGTCAACCAAAATGTACAGGAGACACTCAAGAAATTCCAAGACAACAAAAATAGAGAATTTGAAAAAGCAAAAGAAGAAATAAAGGAAACCATAGAAGCAATGTATAAACACCAAAGTGAAGCAAAGAACACGATTAACAAACAGATAAATGAACTCAGGACAAAAATAGACAACATTAAAAAGGAAATGACTCAAGATATGGAAAACCTCAGAAAAAAGAACGAAACAGAATTGCAAAACACACAAGATATGAGGATAGGTAAGACACCTAAAAAACTAGATAGCATTTGTTGCCCTCAACACAGAGAAACTAAAGCAGATACCTTAAAAGCAACTGAGGCCAGTAGGAGAAGGAGACCAGGAACTAGAGAAAAGGTTAGCTCAAGAAGAATTAACCTAGAAGGTAACACACATCACAGGAAATCAATGCAAGTCAACTCCCTGTATAGCTATCCTTATCTCAACTAGCAAAAACCCTTGTTCCTTCCTATTATTGCTTATACTCTCTCTTCAACAAAATTAGAGATAAGGGCAAAATAGTTTCTGCTGGGTATCGAGGGGTGAAGGGGAGAGGAAGGGGGTGGGGTGGGTGGTAAGGGAGGGGATGGGGGAGGGGGGAGAAATGACCCAAACATTGTATGCACATATAAATAAAAAAAAATTTTTTTAAATGTGGACATGTGCCTACCCTCAGCAGGAAAAAAAAAGGTAACAGATGCAAAAAGCTTCCTAAAATCTCAAAAACCAACCTTGTATTTTTATTAACAAATACTCTGATAACCTCTATGATATTTTTATCCCACGTGACTCTGCCTGTGGCTCAAACCTTACCTGAGGCCAACTACCCCTGGGTTTTTCTGCTGCATGAGCTAACATTTTACTTAATTGTTTAAGCTCTGTTGAATTATTTGCAACATAGAATCTTTTTTTTTTTTTTTTTGAGGAGGGTACTGGGGTTTGAACTCAGGGTGTATACCTTGAGCCAGCCCTTTTTTGTAATTTTTTTTTTTTGAGATAGGGTCTCACGAACTACTTGCCCAGGCTGACTTTGAACCATGATCCTCCTGATCTCTGCCTCTTGAGTAGCTAGGATTATAGGCGTGAGCCACTGATGTCCGCTGCAACATAGAATCTTAATACAAAGCATTAGTAAAGGATGACATAAGGCCATGAGAAAAAGCAAAGTTCAAAATGCTGCCATGTCTCTCCAGTAACAGGGAACTTAGAATCAATATCTAGTGCTATGCAGTAATTGAACCCCAAGAGGATATGTGGGGAAATAAAAACATTTGTAATTTCAGCACAACAAAGCAAAAACATTATTACTGCCTTTACCAAGTATTTAGTGATTAGCCACTGACAGGAGATAGTTGCATGGCTCCTTCAATGTGGTGGCCTAGAATTAGTTATTGACAAGTTCTGCTTTGCTCCCAGGAGGATAAAGAAATAATCAACATGTAAAGATGAAAGAGGTGGAAAAGTTTGACTAGCAACCGCATTTTCTGAAACCCCATTATGGATATTTACAGGAAGCAAATGGATAGTGTCACATGTGACAAGCGTTAGGTAATGTAGCTTTGGGATATAAATGTGTCATGGGAAAACAACTGCTCTTAGACAGGAAAGGCTGTAGGACTTTGTGCTTCATGGAGAAACAAATGGCCGTTTCCAAAGTGTGTGGGCTCAGTGGGGTTCTGTCTAGAATAATAAAGAAAGAAGCCAAAACAATAATTGCAGAATATAATTTGGAATAGAACCCCACTGGGACTCATTGTTCTTTTACCACCAGCTAAAGAGCAGAGGCAGCCAAGCCCATGGAGTTTTAGTGCGTCTCTTATAATTACGGCTTATTAATGATGACCTTCTTGGATTCACATGCAACCATAAAGAGGCAAGGCATGGGATGGTTTGAGAGGTTTACAAAAACAGTTACTTATGGGAGGGACTTTCTTTACAGCAGTTCAAAAAAACAACTTTTACTAGGCATGGTGGTGCATGCCTATAATCCCAGGACTCAGGATGCTGAGGCAGATTGGAAGTTCCAGGCCAGCTCCACAGTGAGACCCTGTCTCAAAAACGAAACAAAACAAAAAACCCACCACCTTCTACTGTTATTGTTCATAATGAAAAGATAGGTCTCATGGCAGAACCACAGCCCCATGGGATGGAGCCTCAGACACCATCTCATCCGGGACTACCTTGCACACTCAAAGGCATGTCAAAGCCCACACGTTCACTTGGTGGCTGCGAGCAACACCTAGCTCTGCACCATGCAAGTAAAAATGAGAGCTGAACCCAGGTAGGAATGATTGCACCTATTCCAGGTTATAAAATGATGCCTTCCTTCCCCCTGAAGATTAATTCTTCAGATATCCCAACCTCCCTTCCATGGCTCTCACCAAATACCTGAAAATATTCCTTTCACCCCAATTACTTCAATTACAAAAATGAGATTTGTCTTGGCAGAAAAAAATGTAGCTCTATAGGTTCCATGGTCCACCCTAGAGCGACTCCAACTGTCTTTTTCACAATCCCACCTCAACTTCCCAGCCTAGTACAGCTCTCAGCTAGTGTTTGTTGAATGAATACACTGCCACAAAAGGCAAAAATGAATTGCTCAGTAAAGGCTACCCACCACCTGGTTGGCTTTATATATCTGTGGTTTATTAAGACAGCTTACAAGTCTGCCTTTGGTTCTCTTCTATGGCAAAACTGCCTGCAACAGGCCACACTTCTCACTCACCACTTGCATGGTTGCCTTCAACCATCCAGCCCCCCAGGCTCTCAGAACCCAGAACACAAAAACAGTAGAAAACTTCCACACACTCCCAGTGTTACTGGGTGGTCCCAGAAGACCCTGGTTGGGAAGATCTCAGATCCTTGGCATCCCAAACAAACAACGGGACAAAGACACACAGTTGCAAAGTAGCAGCACAATTTTATTGAGAGTGAGAGAGAGAGCAAGTGAAAGCAGGACGGTACACTCCTCAAGGAAGAGGCATGGCTCTGGTGAGGTGGCCTAAAAGCAGCACCTGTAGCTCAAGAGCTCCAGTGCCTTGGTATGGATGGCTACTTATTTACTGCAAGGAGTGAAGGGGTGGGGGGATTGGTGGTGCTTAGGAGTGCTCTTGGTGATTGACTGTACATATGACTCCAATGAGCGATAATTAGGGGCCCTTGCATTCATGCACCTTGTGTGCATGCCCCAGTTTGGGTCCAGATGAAAATACTATTTCAAAAGAGGTGATTTAGATCACCTCTTCCCTAAAATGATCCATGAGGAGGCCACCTGTTCCCCATGACCTGGTTTGGATACTGTTCCTGTTACTAACCTGCCCTCACCAGTGCCACATCTGTCCACACTCCTGTGTTGATTCCCCACTGCTATGAAGGAAAAACTCTCAGTGCTTGACAGGCCAGTCCTGCAGAATGTCACCATCTCCTCTCACCTTCCCAAGGATACCCATCATCAATCGAGCACTTAGTGCTATCCTCCCTGCTCTCCCCTTCTCAGCTTGGGACCTACCAGCAAAACACAAGGAAGTTGATGTCTGGTTCTTGGCCTCCTCACTGGATTCTATGTCCCTTCAAGCTGCCTCCCTTCTTTCTGCTCCCTTTTAAAGAAAAACTCCTCAAAAGAGTTGTCATAATATTCACTGTCTCCAGTTCTTCTCCCATTTTCTCTTAAGTCAACGCCACTGAAGTCCTTCTCTTACTGACCTGTCAAAGCATTTACAAACCAGATCACTTCCTGTGCCTGGACACCCGGACTCCCCCTCACCCCTGGTTTCCCGGTCTCACCGGCTGTCCTTTACTGGGTCTTCTTCTCTTTCTTATCTGTAAATGTTTTCATGCTCTAAGAGTCCTTAGACCTCTTCTTTTTCTTCACTCTCATGGGTTCCGTAGTTTTAAATACCATCCTCACACCAGTGACTCCCAAACTGTTATCTACAGCTGAAGCTTTTCCCGTAACTCCAATTTCCTGACACCTCACTGGGAAGTCTGATGGGCACTTAACTTTAATATGCCCAAAACAGATTTGGTGATATTTATCTTCTCCCCAAAGCTACCCTGCCCCCAGTGTCCTGTGTCTTGGTAACTTGTCTCTTCATTTTCTCAGTTGTTCAGATTCTTCTTTGATGTTGTGTTTCTATGAACACTCTATATCTAAGCATCAACAAATCATGTTACTTTTATCTCCAAATAGACCCCATTCCAATCACCCACCATCACATCTTTGCCTCCACTCTGTGGTACAAGCCACTCAATCACTTTTTGGACTATTGCAATGGACTCCCAGTTTTTGTCATTGCGCCTTGATCCCAAGACCATTTTCAACACAAAAGCCAAGGTCATCCTTTGAACACATGAGGACTGCTGTCTTAGACAAACTCTCCCAAGAGCACAAGGACTAGAAATGTTATTGTTTGTAATGGAGGAAAACTGGAAATAACCTGTCAATGGATTAATAAATTATGGCACAGTCCACAGTGGAATCCTATGCAATAAGGGGGATGAGGAAGATTCACATGGGAGATATGAGAAGATCTGGATAACACTATGTATGAGAAAGCAATTGAAGGGCTGAGGGCATGGCTCAAGTGTAGAGCTCCTGCCTCGCAAGCGGGAGGCCCTGAGTTCAAACCCTGGTACTGTCAGAGAAAAAGAGAAAGAAGCACTTTAGTAAAATCAATTATGTACATCCACACAAAGTGAATAGAAGATCCTTTTTATCTGATAGAAATGTCTTTTGATGAAAAGGTATACATGCATAAGTACATACAGAATATCTGGAAGGATACACAAGAAACATTGATTTCTCCTGGAGCATAGGACTCAGGTGAAGAAGATGGTGCTTATTTTTTACTTTACACCCTTTGTTGCTACAAAATTTTTATCATGTAGGCAACATGTGTCAGTATACAAACATACATGTAAACACATACATATGGTTTTCTGGTACTTTAAGATGGTTTGCTTGTTTGTGGTTTTGTCTTACATATAAAATTTCATCTGATATGACAGAATACTCCTGTAATCCCAGCACAGAGGAGGCTGAGGCCTGAGGATTGCAAGTTTGAGGTCAGCCTAGACTACATAGTAAGTTCGAGGCCAACCTGGGCTACAGAGAAAGACCATCTCAAAAACCAAACAATAACAACAACATTAAAAAAAAAAAAAAACTTCATCTGGAAGTTACTGGAGTAAAGAATAAGGTGAAGACACATTCTTCCAAGTGACAGGCAATTGTCCTGACTCTAAACCCTAGCTAATCCATTTTTTTCTCTGCTTATTCAAATGCCACCTTTATCACACAGTGCATTTCTATTGCTGTATTATTTTTATGGTGCTGGGGATCGAACCCAGAGCTTCCCACATGCTAGGTCCACATACAACCACTGAGCTACAACCCCAGCCCTACTAATTTAACAATTGTCCTCATCAGCAGGGTTTTAAAACTCAAGTTCAAATTTTTTTCCCTTGGGTTCGTGCTACTTGGTTAGGAAAAAAAAAATTGACCGAGATCAAAATACATATGTATATACTACAATTACATGTTAATTTATTTTAACAAAAAATGTCCCAAGCTGCAAAAGCATTTGAGCATAATATTACTCTTTCCTTGACCAAAAAAAGAGAGATTCTGTATTTCTTTTTATAGCTATGTTATTAAGCCTGAGAAACTGCTGCTTGCCTGCCTACACGTGCTCCATCCCCTCTGTGGGTGAGTAATTGCATGTTTTACAAGCACTCACCTGGATTTCTATAGCAATCCTGTAGAAACTGCTGCAGAACCAGCATGTGGTTAAGATTGTTCATCTCCCACTTAAATGCTGCAGCCTAGCTTTCCCCAGCTGGAAGATAGCTTACTGCTCACCAGAGCAATACTTATGAGTTGAAAAGACTTAGAAGTTTTCAGGATTTCCTGGGCTCTGAGAACTTGTCTGCTCAGTGTTGCTCTACTTCTTCTGCCTCTCCAAATAGAACAGTTCTGTGTTCTGCAGATAGCACTGCCCAGAAACAATGTGCACATCCTATAGAACTAATGTATAATAATGGTAACAGGAAGAAAATAGCAGCAATAATAGGAAGAAATAATTTCCAACTTCTGTTCTGGTAATACTGCAGATTATATTCCCTGGGCATCCCTCTCTCTTCAAAGCAGCTAAAATTTCTAGGTGAAATTATGTAAAGGTGGAACATTTAGATTTAAGTGTTTAGCTAAACACATAAACTTGGAGTTTTGAGTGTGATACCAAGATATAAAAAATATTGGACACAAAGTAAATTTTAAGACATACCAAGATGTCTAAAATCAGGAACCAGACAAGGATGCCCACTATCTCCACTCCTATTCAACATAGTACTGGAATTCCTAGCCAGAGCAATTAGGCAAGAAGAAGGAATAAAAGGAATACAAATAGGTAAAGAAACTGTCAAAATATCCCTATTTGCAGACGACATGATCCTATACCTTAAAGACCCAAAAAACTCTACTCAGAAGCTTCTAGACATCATCAATAGCTATAGCAAGGTAGCAGGATATAAAATCAACATAGAAAAATCATTAGCATTTCTATACACTAACAATGAGCAAACGGAAAAAGAATGTATGAAAACAATTCCATTTACAATAGCCTCAAAAAAAATCAAATACCTAGGTGTAAACCTAACAAAAGATGTGAAAGACCTCTACAAGGAAAACTATACACTTCTGAAGAAAGAGATTGAGGAAGACTATAGAAAGTGGAGAGATCTCCCATGCTCATGGATTGGTAGAATCAACATAGTAAAAATGTCTATACTCCCAAAAGTAATCTACATGTTTAATGCAATTCCCATCAAAATTCCAATGACATTCATCAAAGAGATTGAAAAATCTACTGTTAAATTTATATGGAAACACAAGAGGCCACGAATAGCCAAGGCAATACTCAGTCAAAAGAACAATGCAGGAGGTATCACGATACCTGACTTCAAACTATATTACAAAGCAATAATAATAAAAACAGCATGGTACTGGCACAAAAACAGACATGAAGACCAGTGGAACAGAATAGAAGATCCAGATATGAAGCCACACAACTATAAGCAACTTATCTTTGACAAAGGAGCTAAAAATATACGATGGAGAAATAGCAGCCTCTTCAACAAAAACTGCTGGGAAAACTGGTTAGCAGTCTGCAAAAAACTGAAACTAGATCCATGTATATCACCCTATACCAAGATTAACTCAAAATGGATCAAGGATCTTAATATCAGACCCCAAACTCTTAAGTTGATACAAGAAAGAGTAGGAAATACTCTGGAGTTAGTAGGTATAGGTAAGAACTTTCTCAATGAAACCCCAGCAGCACAGCAACTAAGAGATAGCATAGATAAATGGGACCTCATAAAACTAAAAAGCTTCTGTTCATCAAAAGAAATGGTCTCTAAACTGAAGAGAACACCCACAGAGTGGGAGAAAATATTTGCCAATTATACATCAGACAAAGGACTGATAACCAGAATATACAGGGAACTTAAAAAACTAAATTCTCCCAAAACTAATGAACCAATAAAGAAATGGGCATGTGAACTAAACAGAACTTTCTCAAAAGAAGAAATTCAAATGGCCAGAAAACACATGAAAAAATGCTCACCATCTCTAGCAATAAAGGAAATGCAAATTAAAACCACACTAAGATTCCACCTCACCCCTGTTAGAATAGCCATCATCAGCAACACCACCAACAACAGGTGTTGGCGAGGATGCGGGGAAAAAGGAACCCTCTTACACTGTTGGTGGGAATGTAGACTAGTACAACCACTCTGGAAAAAAATTTGGAGGCTACTTAAAAAGCAGGACATCGATCTACCATTTGATCCAGCAATACCACTCTTGGGGATATACCCAAAAGACTGTTACTCCAGAGGCACCTGCACATCCATGTTTATTGCGGCACTATTCACAATAGCCAAGTTATGGAAACAGCCAAGATGCCCCACCACTGACGAATGGATTAAGAAAATGTGGTATCTATACACAATGGAATTTTATGCAGCCATGAAGAAGAACGAAATGTTATCATTCGCTGGTAAATGGATGGAATTGGAGAACATCATTCTGAGTGAGGTTAGCCTGGCTCAAAAGACCAAAAATCGTATGTTCTCCCTCATATGTGGACATTAGATCAAGGGCAAACACAACAAGGGGATTGGACGATGAGCACATGATAAAAGCGAGAGCACACAAGGGAGGGGTGAGGATAGGTAAGACACCTAAAAAACTAGCTAGCATTTGTTGCCCTTAATGCAGAGAAACTAAAGCAGATACCTTAAAGCAACTGAGGCCAATAGGAAAAGGGGACCAGGAACTAGAGAAAAGGTTAGATTAAAAAGAATTAACCTAGAAGGTAACACCCACGCACAGGAAATCAATGTGAGTCAATGCCCTGTATAGCTATCCTTATCTCAACCAGCAAAACCTCTTGATCCTTCCTATTATTGCTTATACTCTCTCTACAACAAAATTAGAGATAAGGGCAAAATAGTTTCTGCTGGGTATTGAGGGGGGGAGCGGGAGGGGGTGGAGTGGGTGGTAAGGGAGGGGGTGGGGGCAGGGGGGAGAAATAAACCAAGCCTTGTATGCACATATGAATAATAAAAGAAAAATGAAAAAAAAAAAAAAAAAGACATACCAAGATGAAGATGTTCAATGCAGGTGACCAAGAATACAACCCAAGGAGGATGCAGCATAGGGGTTTCCCCTAAAATTCCACAGGGAGGATCTATGAGCGCTGTCACAACCCTGAGAGTGGGGTGGCATTTTCTCACCCTAAGTCTGAAGAGGTGCATCAAGAAAACATCTTAGAGTATAATATGTGTCTCCTGAAATTGTGAGACACAGGGACAGGTGACTCAGGACTGAGGAAGCTAAAGACAGTAGGCTCTTTAAACTATTGGATGGGAGTGACAGGCAAAAAAGAAGAATGCTCTTGCTTTGTGATAAATCTGCATTCTAAATTTCATATGGCACCTGCCCAGAATCACAAAGCCCTCAGCTCAAATCTCAGTACCACCACCAAAAAAATAAAAAACCTAAAATATGGAAATGCAACAAAGAAACTGGAATAGCCACAAATCTTTGAAAGAGAAAGACAAATTGGAGGACTATTTGATTTCAAAAATCAATATAAAACTACAATAATTAAAACATCTCACATCCCACGCAAGCTTGTCCTAGAAACCTAATTGGGGGGTGACAGGAGATGCAGAAAGGACAACAGACAGAAGACCAAACATGCACAAAGTTGGGGCCAGGTAGGCTGGGCACTCAGATGGAGACACACAACAGCCCCCTCCACTGCCACTGTTTATTATATACAGTGGCAAAACGAGGTGGAGCAGCAGTTCCCAGGGGAGGGGACATGACATTGTAATCCTTGGGAAAAGGAGGAACCTGTGACTGCTTCTCTCTGAATGCAAACATCTTAGGATAAACAGCTGTGCTGCATCTTGCCCTCTTCTGCCCCTGGGGCTGTGCCAAACTCAGCCTGAAGTTTATTTGACATAGCTGTGCTTATGTACTCTGCTCTCCACATCTCCTCTTTTTTATTTCTTAAATGTCCCCAATGAAGCCTGTCCCCTAATCCAAGGAGTTGTCTTTGCACTGTGCAACATCCGACTGAAAAAACAAGAAAACAGGTGAACAATACCAGAAGGAATGTTTTTGCAAGTTAAATGGATTGAAACCCTTGAATGCATCCAGGATGGTTTTTGCAATATTAGCTGGAAAAACAACATTACAATAAGCCTTTTGCATGGCCAATATTTGTTGCCTTAGTAGCCATAAGTCTACAGTATCATTTGCTTCATTCTCATGTGCCCAGAAGATGAGCTTTACCTGTAAAGTTTTAGTCTCTATATTGAGGCACCAAATGTCCTGAGGAATGACCTCCCATGTGCACTGTACCATCAGTAAAGATAGATACAGGGTGCTGTACCAAGTGATAGGATGGTGAATTGGGCATGAAAGAAGAGTATGCATCGCCCTGGACAACACATGCCTGCATTATAATTATAATCAATGCTGCCAGAAATGTGGCTGTGGGATTCCCAGTCATCCCCAGGCTACCGGTTACCATCATTGCCATGTCCATTAGTTTCTTAATTTGATCCCAGGTGGGTGGCTCACTATCCCACATCTGTCTCGCCAGCATCCTTTTCCTTGACCGCCCTCTGGTCAGTGGAGGAGTCAGCCTCTGTGGTTCCCTGTCCCAGGGTGAGTCTTCCAGTCTCAGCCTCCTCATCTTTGGGATCATGGGGCCCATGAAGCTTGACAAAACGTGATGGTACCCACACTGGGTGTTCTGCACCTTCAGGAAAAACACAAGCATGCCCTCGACTCCACATCAGGACAGGACTAGGACCATGCCATTTGCCAGTCAACACATTTTTCCAAAGAATCTGAGGCCTGACAGTTGGCTCCTGTGGTTGCCAATGCTTTTCAGTGGGTGTTAAACCCTGTTCTGGACAGTTCAAAAAATTAAGGGTGTATAAAGCTTTAATGCAATTGGCTAGCTAGGGGAAGTACCTCATTTCCCGCTTTTAATTTTTTAATTGCATTTTGAGAGTGGCATGTCCACATTCCACTATGGTCTGCCCTTGAGGATTATAAGGAATACCAGTGGTGTGATGTATCTGATAGGCCTCACAGAACTGCTGAAAAGCAGTTGAAGTATATGCAGGGTCATTGTTGGTTGTGAGCTGTTGGGGTTTACCCATGGTGGCGAAGGCAGCCAAACAATGAGCGATGACATGCTCAGTGGCCTCACCCACATGTGCGGAGGCATAGCTATAACCTGAATAAGTGTCCACTGACACATGAGCATAGCACTGCTGGCCAAAGGAGGGAATGTGAGTGACATCCATCTGCCACAAGATTCCAGGCTGAAGGCCCCGGGGATTAACCTCCTCCAGTGCTTTTGGCAAATGTGACACACTGTTCACATGATTTAATGATTTGTCAAGCCTGCTCCCTGGTAAGGTGAAATTGCCTACGCAAGGCTGAAGCATTTTGATGCTACACGGCATGACTTAGGCAGCTTCTATGGGTGTGGCAGTTTGCATGGGCAAACCCAAAGCAAGCCCAGAGACTAGGTTATCTGCCCGGGCATTACCGTTAGTGAGTGGGCCTGGAAGATTAGAATGTGAGCACAAATGGCTCACAAAACAAGGATAGAGAGGAGTTCGCACCAGACTACACAACTGAAAGAAAAAATTGAATAACTCTTCACTACTAGTATGGCTGACATAAGCAGTTTCAATGCAGTGTGAAACATCTACCACATAGTGACTATCACTGTATAGATTGATAGGTTGTTGTGGAAAGCATACAGCTCTGCCCTTTGAGCTGAGGCAAAAACACTATGTTCAAACTTATGGCAATCTTTGGTGTAATAGGCAGCAGTACCATGCCCAGAAGCGTCAGTGAAAATTGTGACAGCCTCCAACAGAGAGGAGGATAGAATAATTTTTGGAAAGACAAATGCAAGCTTGAGGGAGATGCTATAATCAAAAGGTCCTCTTCCCATGAGCATATCTGCAGTGATATGCAGTCCATGGGCCAAATTACGGTTTGCCTGTTCCTGATATAACTCTATAAAACCTGTTTTCCACAGCAAGTAATTACTGGAGAGAGACATGCTTTAGCCAGCCCTGTCCAGTAGTCTGGAGGCATAGCACTATCTCCTACCACACACTGTAAGAGCCCCAGTGTAAATGGTGCTGTAGAGCCATACATTGTGCAGGCTTATTTCACCTCCTTTAAAGCTTTAAATGGAATCTTTTCATGACATTTCTGTTGCATGCCAGAGTTGTTAGGGGCCAGTCTCTCAAGCACAGGGCAAAATTTAAAACCAGCTGTATCCTCTCCTTGACTGTGAGCTGCCTGTAAGGCAGCCTGCAGGGGACTCTTAGTAAGAGTGGGAAACCTCTTGCCCCGTGGAAGGAACCCCAAATGCATTGTTCCCAGTGCTTGGTGAGCTAGAGTGTCCTCCTGACCCTCCTTATCTGACACTAAATCAGAACCCAAATCATCTTTGGATTGAATTTTAATTTTACGTGAAAACTTATCCTCATAAGGTGGGGCTGATGGTTCAGTGGCTCTGCTGCCCACAGCATTTTGTTCCTTCCAGGGATACTGCCACTTACAGTCCTGGATGATTGATTGTAAGGGGTGAGTCCCTCATCTGGCTTGAATACTGAGGAAGAAAATCTTTCTTTATGTGAGGGAGTAAACCCCAATCAATCTTTAATTATAGACCGCAAACCAAAAGTAAAAATGGGCATGCATTCTGGCCCCTCAGCCATATATCACACCCTCAGCCCATCTCCTGCCTTGTTCCATGTTTCTAAATTTACAGTCCCCTCTTCAGGGAACCATGGCAAGTATCCTGCACAAAATCTAAAAACTGCATAAGCTGATGCTACTTGACTCTGCTTCCTCTAATCTTTAGCATAGCTTTTAAAGCCTGTAGATAGAGCTCTTGGTAAGTAGACTCACCCTGTCCCTGAAGTTAGGTCCCTGTCCAGGCATCACCTCTCTCGTGTCCCACACAAGCTTGTCCTAGAAACCTAACTGGAGGTGACAGGAGATGCAGAAAGGAAAAAAGACAGAAGACCAAACATGCACAAAGCTGGGGCCAGGTAGGTGAAGCACTCGGATGGAGACACACACTAGCCCCCTCCACCTGCAGCAAGTTTATTATATACAGTGGCAAAACAAGGTGGAGCAGTGGTTCTTGGGGGAGTGAGCATGACATTGTAGTTCTTGGGAATAGGAGGAACCTGTGACTGCTTCTCTCTGAACATAAACATCTTAGGAAAAACAGCTGTGCTGCATCTTGCCCACTTCTGCAGCTGGGGCTGTGCCCAACTCAGCCTGCAGTTTATTGTGCATAACTGCGCTCACTCCCTTCTGTGGCTGGAGCCATGCCAAACTCAGTCTTCAGTTTATTTGACACAGCTGTGCTTATGTACTCCACTGTCCATAAAAACAGTACGTATTGGCTATGGGTAAGACATGTAGGTCAATTGAACAGAAAGCCCAAAAAGAGTGTGTAACGTATATATGGCATTTATATGAGTGTGTGTGTGTGTGTATATATATATATATATATATATATATATATAGGGCCAAGGGTCTTTTAACAAGGATTTCAAGAAAATTCAATGGGCAAAAGGTAATATTTTCAATAATTGGTGCTGGAACAACTGAATGGCTAGACATGAACAAAAGGGGAGTGAGAAAGAGCGAATCTCAACCGTTACCTCACACCATCTATAAAAATTAATTTGAAATGGACCAAAGATTTAAATGCAAGAGTTTAAATGATAAAACTTTAAAAGGCAACTGTTCTACTTCACTATCTATCACTGAGTAACAATATTACCACTGATGCAGTGGCTTAAAACAACACACATTTATAAACTCACAGTTTCTATGTGTCGGGAATCCAGCCATGGGTTGGTGGCTCCTCTGCTTAGGGTCTCACAAGGCTGCAATCAAGGTGCCAGCCAGGCTGTTGTCTCATCCAAGGCTCAAAATGGTATAGCTATTGGCAAAAGTCAGTTTCTTGTTGTCATGGGACTGAGGACTTCACCATATTGCCCTTAGCTCCTAGACATCACCCACAGTTCTTTGTCACAATGGAGTTTCCCAACATGACCACTGGCTTCCTCAAACCCTGACTGAAAGAGACTCTAGCAAGACAGGTACTGTTATCTTCTGTAACATAGTCATGTAGTCATATACAATCACATATGTCCCATTGGCTTGGCCATATTCTACTGCCTAAAAGCAAACCACAGGTCCTGCCCAGTCAAAGCCAAAAGCAATAATGCAGTAATTTTAAAAAGTAGAGTCATCCTGGTCAGGCACAGTAATCCCTTGTCATACCTGTAATCCCAGTTACTTGGGAGGCAAAAATAGGGAGGATTACCATTTGAAGCCAGCCCAGGGGGAAAAGTTAGTGAGACCCCATCTTAGTCAATAAGCTGAGTATGGTGGTACACTGTGGTCCCAGCTATGTGTATAGCTGGGAGACTATAGGTAAAATGAACAGTCTTGAGACTGGTCTCAGGCAAAAACACAGCACCCTGTCTGAAAAATCACTATAGCAAAAAAAAAAGGGAGGGGGTGGTTAGAGTCATGGCTCAAGTGGTAGAGCACCTACCTAGCAAATGCAAAGCCCTGAGTTCAACCCCCAGTTCTGCAAAAGAAAAAAGTAGAATTGTCCTGTCATATCTATGGGTTCTGTCTCTGTGGAGTCAGCCAATTGCAAGTCGGAAATATGCAGAGGAAAAACAAGTCTGAACTGCGCAGATTTATTTCCTTGTCGTCATTGCTTAGGCAGTACAGTATTGTGCTGACGTGTATACAGCACTGACATTCCATGAGGCATTGAAAGAGAACCCTAGAGATGACTTGAAGTACGCAGGAGGGCACACACAGGTTCTATGCAAATGCACCTCTACTTCAAAGGATCTGAACACCTGAACCTCAGTATCCAGCTGGGTCCTGCAACCAATCCCCCGGGTATCAAAGGCAACTGTATGCGGGCAGCTTTTCCGGAGTGATGGAGAAAACGCACACATGACCATGCTGGTCTCTCATTTATTCACTTGCATGAAAAATGGCCCTACGCAGATTCCTTTTGTGCTGCCTTGTCCTGTAGTTTCTTTCCCACGGGTATTTTTATGTCCCTACTTCCTACTATGCCAAAGCTCCTGAAGGACAGGGAATATCCTGCGCTGCAAGGCCCAGGACAGCCAGCAGCAGTGACTCACATGCACTCACTACTCAGGAAGTACTTGGCCAGTCAACTTGGCATGACGGAAAGCACACAAGCTCATGGACCTGGGAAGTAGTGTTCAAACCCCAGCTCTTCCACTGGCAAATG
Source organism: Castor canadensis (assembly GCF_047511655.1). Taxonomy (NCBI): domain Eukaryota; kingdom Metazoa; phylum Chordata; class Mammalia; order Rodentia; family Castoridae; genus Castor; species Castor canadensis. The sequence goes on along the minus strand of NC_133386.1, from coordinate 52,137,238 downwards.
GCGACACTTATCAAATCTCTCCTGTCTGCAGTTTTGTTATATAACCCTGTGGTTTTGAGATTAAGAGAGCTAATGTGAGTAGACTGCCTAACTCAATGGTAGCAATCACTGTAATTTATAGATCATGATAACCGACAATAAAAATGTTGAAAATGAGTAAGTTTAACATTAAGCAGAAAATTTAAACAGCTTTCTGTGATAGATACTTCTCTGAATGTGTTTAAACACCAGGAAACAGGTTCTGTTTGGAGGTGGGCACTAGTGGGAGGAAGAAGGTAAACTAGAGAGTGAAGGAAGGCGTATATGGTTGAGCACTTCATAAACTTGTATGAAACTGTTTTAAGAAGGAACGGTGAGGAAGAATGGAGGGGTGAATGTCACCCAGGTACATTGTAAACATATGTGGAAATGTCACAATGAAAGCCTTGTACAACTAATTTATGCTAATAAAAATCTTTTTTTAAAAAAACCAGGATTCCTCCTGACTGCTGCCACCTGCGTAAGGACAGCCCCAGGCAGTGGTGCGTCTCTAAAGGTGTCCTGGTACCCTCTCCTTGCCAGCCACCTTCTCAGACCATCTCTTCACTTGTATACTTAACCAAAATGAATCTGATTAATTATTAAATAAAATACCAGGGCATGTCTTCTGGTTGCAATATTTCTGCCACAAGAGGGCACAATGTGACTGTGTATACCGTGTTCAAAAAAAAAGTCCGGAAAGTTAATATACTGCATTTCAGGATACGCTGTGTTCCAACCATTGTTTTTATTTGACTATTATTTTCTATGTACTTGAATTAATTACATTCTCCTGTCTCTCTCACCCTCTCTCAATCTTTCTCTCTCTCTCCTTCTCTTTCTTTTGGCTTTTTGAGGCAGGGTCTTTCCATAGCCCAGGCTGGCCTTGAACTCATGATCCTCTTGCCTCAGCCTCCCAAGTGCTAGGATAACAGTCCTGTGCCCCACCCAGGACTTTTAATTGTATTCTTTGAGGCAAGAATAATTGAAAGTAGGAAGGCACAATCTTCTTCTGGAAATTTTCTCAGGCTATAACTGGTTAACTTAGCATCATTATTTTCTGTTTAAAATACTATGATTCATCTGGTTTCTGGGAGTCATTTCCTGTAGGGATTAAATAGGCCTTCCAGCTCTAAATTATTCTACATTCCTAGTTCTTGTTATGTTTACTACAGGCCATCAGGTTCGTGGGTTTTATTATAGCCTTGCAAATTAGTAGAAAAAAATTTACTAGTCCATAAACATTTTATCAGCTTCATCTTGCTCCTGGGGGAAGATTGGTAATGAAATGTTGAAAGCGCTATTATTCATTACTCACTCAGCTATAAAACTAATCATTGTTATGCAACCAGTTTCTAGCTTTCGCTGGCCTGGTCCTGAAGAGTGTCAGTGGATGATGGAGGTGGTCATAAATGAGGCCAGATAAACCTATTGCTCAACACCTCATGTGGCCCATGGTGAGAGTGAACACACACAGTCTGACTTCAGTGACAAATGGAAGCGACCCTCTGCTTTGGTCTGAATGTTTGTGTCCCTCAAAATTCATATACTGAAATCCTGGTACTAGGAGGTGGGGCCCTTGGAGGTTATGAAGTCTGAGAGAGCTCCCTTTCCCCTTCCGCCATATGGATGTATAGTGAGAACTTGGCTGTCTATGATGAGAGCTAACTAGACACTGGATCTGCCAGAGCATCCGTGTTGAACTTCCCAACTTCCAGAACCATGAGAAATAAATTTCTTTTCTTTAGAAGCCATCCAGCCTATGGTATTTTGTTTTGGCTTCCTAACTAAGACACTGTCCTTTGAGAAGTCCTACTGGAACAATACACAGCCCTGCTCAGGAGACCCACTGGACAGAGTATGTCTGTGCTCTCCTTCTCTGCCTTGTCCTTCTACATTCCCCACACACTCCACACACCCTGTGGGAGATGGGGGACAACCTTTGCTCACTGTTTACTGAAATTTTTGTTCCTCTGCATTGAGATAGGTGTTTGGTGCTCATGAAGCTGGCACTTTGGTGGTGTGGCCTGGTTGTCCAAGTCACTTTCCACCTTGTTTCCTTTTGCAAAGTCACATGTTTCTTTGTGGTTGCCACATTCATTTCAGCTTACACTTCCTGTTTCATGCTAGTCTTAATGTGGCCCTTGCCCCTAGATTTTGGGAATGCCCACCCTTTTCTGGAAGGCTAGCTGTGGTTCAGAAAACTGCTTCACACCAACTGTGGCTCTGGTCCACCACTAGAACAGGGTGGCAAATGAACCACCGTCAGTAACAGACGCAAACACAGCACAAAGAGAAACAGACTCCTGCAAGCAAGTGGCAGAGGGGCAGCTCTGGAGAAGAGGCAGATGTTTTCTCCACCATCAGCATTTCCCTCTTAACTCAGGGCTCTGAGGAAGTGGGTAGGAACCTGATTGACCCCATTACTGGCAGTAGCTCCTGATGTGGGCTTGCCCCATAATCTCAGGGAGTTGGTGAGGACTGGTGGGCACCCGTGGAGAGTTGGGTCTGTTGGATGGGGTGGCCAAAACCAGAATCCCCAGTGGCTCCCAAGCCTGGGCATCTAGAAAGAATGTGCCTGAGGATGCTAACAACCTGAACTTCCAGAGATTTCAGGACAGTCTCCCAAAGTGGCTATATTAGGAGAGGTTACCAGATGTCCTGTGAAAAATTCCATCTTTCTTTGCTACAAGACTTCTTGGAGCCTTTAATCGGCCAAAACTCTTATCTCCCAAGGGAGATATTATTTTACCACAAGCTTGTTTTTGAAACAACGTCACACAAACCTACTGTTTTTGGGTTACACACGTGGGAGCTACTATTCCAATCGTCATATTTCCAATCATCATTATTCTAAAAGAAACAAATCATAATATGTTGGTCTTTTATTAAATAAGAGCAAAATTTGTTTAATCATGTGTGACAAAAGAGTAAGATTGAGAAGTACCTCTAGGGGGGTAATTATAGGATTAGGGATGGCATCACTCAGTATTAGAAATACTTAGGGTCTCAAGAAAAGATACAAAGGTTGTCTTTCATTCAGGTGCATCTTTATTTCAACAAGCTTCTCAGATGTCACCTTGTAAGAATCCCAAATTCTAGAAACCGGTTTAGGGGTGGCCTGGCACATGATGTAATAAATGAACAAGTGACAAGCTCAGTGTTATTAAGCAGGCTTTGAATATCTGAAATCTCACAAAGACACCCTTTCTAAAAGTTGTGGTCTAGACTATTCCCTCACATATAAATAAATCAACACAAGTTGGTAACCTGAGGACTAAGGCTGTAATTCAGTGGTAGAGCACTTGCCTAATGTGTGAGGCCCTGGGTTCAATCCCCAGCACCATAGAAAAAAAGAAAAAGAAAACCAACCAAACAAGTCAATGGCCTGAAAGATAAAAGGAGGCAGGACAAGGACAAGCAGGAGCCCAGGAAGCCTGAAATCACTTGGACTTGGGTGCCATTCTAATGGTCGCATGTCATCAGCACTGCTAGGGAAACACGTGGTGGGAGAAGCTGGAAAATGCTGTGCATTCTGGGAGGGTTTCACTCATTGGTAGGGCTTCCCTACATCAGCCCTGTGGATCTCACTTCACATGGAAGACTTTTCTAGTATCTATTGTGTGGTTTCCACCTACTTATTGTGACTAATGCATTACTCACAGGTTACAAGATGAGAGACTGAAGAGAATATAGTCCTCATCTCTCACCCATGAAGATAATGGACGTGGAGACTGGCAAGAATTATCTTCCAAATTGCAAATAGAGGAAACCAAACCATCAACATTCAGGGCTCAAGAAGAGATGGCAGCAGGACACAGAGACTCACGCCTGTGATTCTTGCCACTGGGGAGGCAAAGATCAGGAGGATCACGGTCCAAGGTGAATCCAGGCAAAAAAGGTCAAGAGACCCCATCTCAACCAATAGCTTGGTGTGGTGGCCTATCATCCCAGCTACACAGGGAGCATAGATAGGAGGATCACAGTACAGTACAGGCTGGCTCAGGCATAAACACAACGCCCTATTCAAAATATATCTAAAGCATGAAAAAGGGCAGGGGGCTGGAGCTTGACTCAAATAGTAGATGACACAAGGTCCTGAGTTCAAACCCCAGTACCACCAACAAAGAAGGAGAAGGAGGAAGAAGAACAGGGTGTGGTGGTGGGGGGGTGGCAATGACTAAGTCCATATATAATTCTTGTGTGAACACCTGTGTTTAGTTGACCCACAAGATGAGTTCTGACCATTGGGTTCTGATCCAGGACCAAACTCAACTGTCTACTCTGAGAGATTAAAATCTAACTTTAAGACCCAAAACCACAAACAAAAGAAAGAAAAAAAACCCAAAACCTTCATCTCCAGAAACCTAGGGAGGGGGGAAGAGGCGTGTGTTAATACTTATGACCACATGGACAAGGTACTTAAATGGAGCAAGAAAAAAATGTGCCATTTGAAGTGGAGAAGAAAACAGCCATTGTCTAACACTTCAATAAAAAATACTGTATAAACAGCTAACAGCTGTTTTTCAGCCTTTGCTTTTAGAGCAAAAGCCAATAAAAGAAAACACATACTCTTTCAAATGTGGTTTTTGTTCAGAGCCTAGATTTTCTATAACTAATTTCCAACCCAGAATTAGGCCCTGTTTCAGACAGCTTTATTTTGTAGATTAGAGAAAATGATAACGTTCAGTGGAGCACAGGACCAGATGGAGACCGAGCCAGGCCGACTTCACAGTACTCAGGGGCAGTGTAGACATGTCCTCAGTGATTCAGTCCTGAAAAACACAGAAAAACTAGTACTCGAAAAGCCCAGATGAGCCAATGAGTACCGGAAGGACAAAGCACAAGCGTGCAGGAGTAGGAAACAAGGTGCAACTCGTAGATAACATTGTTTTATTTCATCTCCTTACGTTCAACTATCTTGAAAAGGAGTAAATAACAGTCCAGTCATTGTCCATGTATAAAAGCTACAAAGAGGACTTTAATGAGCATTCATCTTGTAAATAAGGAAATTATAGAGACTTCCAAATGGGATACTCATATGAAACCATACCAGCTAAGTCCTATAATTATGAAGCCAAAGGAATTAACAATGAGGTGAGGCCTTTTTATAAACAGAGACTCAAGGATGAACCTTACTTCTTCCCTCTCAGTTGCTTTATGAATGCTGTTTTCTGTCCCTTGAGGACTAGCATTGTCCCTTACAGTACATCTTATGCTTACTTTAGGTACCAACTCTTCACCCACTTGTAAGCTTTTTCCTATATGAAAAAATACATGTATAGATACAGTTACAGAGAGAGAGAGAAACATAGTGAACTTTGAGCTGTTCTCTAATTGTTTCCTGTGTCACTGTTTTATTTTTCTTAAAAGTTTGGGGTAAGGCCTAGTCTTCCTCGTGCTCATGTGTATCTTATCCCTAGGTCTGAATGACTGGGCATTGTGAACATGTGGCATCCATTCCCACTACTATGGCAGAGCCAATCCTGCTACAGTGCACTAAGATCCTAGCTGCAATATGGTTTTTAATGCATTGCTGGGCTCATGATAGCAAAGAAACTTCCCCAAGTCCAGACGAAGAAACCAAAGCAGTGATAAGAAATCCAGGTAGGAAGCCACAAGGGTGGGACAAAACCCAACACAAAGCCCCAGGCCCATTACAAGGGGCGAAAGCCAAAGTCAGATATCTCACCTCAAACCCTGACCCTTGAAAAAGTTCTGGACTCTGGAAGAAACAAACGAATACCTCTTCTGGAATCAATACCTTCAATTTAGGCCCTGGGCCTCCCACAGATCAAGCAAAATAAGTTTGGAATCAAAGAACACCAAGCAGCAAAAAAAATAAGCCACCATGATAAGTGAAAGCAGAAAGAATACATTTATACTTCCAGGACTTTGATACTAGAATTATAAAATGCAAAATATAAAGTCTATGCAAGTATAATCACATAGAAGTAGCAGGAGACTATGAAATATGAGCAGGTAGATTTGAAAAAGAGCCCAATACAACTATTATAAATGAAATAAGTAATTGATGAAATTAAAAATCAGTGACAGAATTAAGCAGTAAATAAGACACAATTGGTGGCTGAGGTGTACCTTAGTGGTACAGCACTTGCCTAGGATGTGTGAGGCCCTGGGTTCAATCCCCAGTATGACAAAAAGTAAAAAAAAAAAAAAAAAAAATCATTGGAAAGAGAATTATTTAATATGTCTGAAGAAATTACCCAAGATGCAGCATAAAGACATGAAGATAGAAAATATGAAAGAGGAAGATTAAGACATGAAGGATAGTGTGAGTGTCAGAAGGCTTAATATACTTACAATAGGAGTCCCAGAAAACACTAGAGAGCAGAGATGAAAAGCAACATTCAAATGAAGAATAAAAAATGAGGATTTCCAGAACTGTTGGGAGCTATGAGTCTGCTTTTCATAGGAAGCACAATCTACACCATGTAAGATAAATTTTGATAAATTCACACCCAGAAAAGATATAGTAAAACTATAGCATACCAAACTCAAAAAGAAAATCTTAAAGAAAACACAAAGGAGCCAGGCACCAGTGGCTCACACCTGTAATCCTAGCTACTCAGGAGGCAGAGATCAAGAGGGTCACGGTTCAAAGCCAGCCAGGGCAAATAGTTCGTGAGACCGTATCTCCAAAAAACCCATCACAAAAAAGGGTTGGTGGAGCAGCTCAAGGTGTAGGCCCTGAGTTCAAGCCCCAGTATCACAGAAAAAAAAAAAAAGAAGAAGAAGAAGAAGAATGAGTAGAGGGCTGGTGGAATGGCTCAAGTGGTAGAGCGTTTGCCTAGCAAGTGTGAGGTCCTGAGTTCAAACCTCAGTACCACCACCAAAAAAAAGAAAAGAAAAAAGAATATATAGGAATGAGTAAGAAACAAAAATATTTGAAAAACATTATGTATGAACAAGAAAATGAGGAATATGAGGGGTGCTATGTTTAAGCTTCTTTCTGAGTACATACAAGGAACCCTTTTACGTGAAAAACAAATTTAATGAGGTTAATATTTACTGAGCTGATGACAAGGAGCGTTTTCTGTGCTCCCTGACTCTGGGAATTCGGGAAACAATTGAGCTCTTGGCAGATTAAAATCACAATGTGCTTCCCACTCTCAATCACTGCAAGCACTGTCTGATTTCAAGGAGATTCTTGAGAGCAAAGGTGTTTTTCTAGGATGTATTGTGTAGTTTCCACGTGCTCAGCCTGACTAATGCATTAGTCACAGGTTACAACACGAGAGACTCAAGAAAAGGCAGTCTTAATCCCTGGAGCAACCTTGCTCCCTCCCACTTCTTCTGCTCCCACCAATTCTCTCTGCTGCCTCTGTCTCTGAGAAACTTCTCTTCCTGGCAGGATATACTTACTGAGCAGCGACTGGCTTCTTGAAGACTTTAGTTCAGTGAAAAAAATCACCATCCGTCCTCTTGGGCAGACATTCTCCCTAGATTCCTCACTCCTTTTCTGCCTACGTTCCTCACTCCTTTTCCTATAATTTCTTGTCTTTTGGTAGGAAAATGTGTGACCCCAGCTGTTAAGAAAACTGAGACGCGAGGAACAATCAGGTGGAGTTAATGGAACTTGAGCAAAGATTTCTAAGCTGTGCTTGTTGTAACATGGAAAAAGGTGAGCCAATCTCACTTTAACTTAGCAAACTTTGGCATATGAAGAAAACAGAACATTATATTGCCATGAGTAATGGTAAATGCAAGGACCACATGGTTTACAGGGCTATCAAATGGATTGTATTGACAAACATCAATTGATAAACATGAAGTACAGACTTAATTATGCACGGGGGTTACAGCTATGTGACAACCAAGCAGAGACCTAAGAATGCAAAGACAATATAGAACCTTCTGACTTATTAGTAAAGTCATGGTGAAAGTGCTTTTATATTGCTTTTGTTGCTTCTGTGGTTCTTGTGTGTTTTTCCATACAAAGAGGGCTACATTTTATTTAAAATGGTGGACTAAAAAAAATATGGTAATGGGACCCAAGAGAATTGTGTAGAATTCTCAACTGTTTGGGCCACTGACCTTTAAGAAATTCCCATTATCTTTGTCCTGACCAGGACAATTGTCTTTGTCTTTAGCGAGCTGGGGAAGGCTCTGGAAAAGAGGCTCACTGTGATCGTGTTCAGCCATTGGCTTCCTGAGTCCATATATTGATCATTGATGTTATTGCAGGTTCACAGGCTCTAGTGTGCAGACCTAGAGCCCAGACCCTTAGAGGACCCCAGTTGTGTTAAGCTTTTTGTTTTGGTTTGTTTTGCTTTTGTCATTGTTGTTTTGAGCTAGGGTCTCACTGTGCTGCTTAGGCTGGCCTCAAGTGTCTGAGTTCAAGTAATCTTCCTGTCTCAGCCTCCTCAGTAGCTGGGACTATATAGATGGGCATCACCATACCCTCCCTGTGTTTAAGCATTTATTTAAATACTTAAGTGTTTGGGTATTTTGGTTTTTGGTTTTTTGTAATCATGTTCTATGTTGAGCATTCTGCTATAAAAGAATAGAATAAGACACAGAGAAAAATAAATATGTATGATGAATATATTCAAGTGCAAGAAAGAGTTAGAAACCACACAGTAATTTCTACAAGGAAAGTTAACTTTAAAGTCTTCTTACCAGGGGACTGGAGTTGTCATGGGTGGGATGGTGAGATGTAAGAAAACACTAAAAAACAGGAGCAGTAGAGATAGAGAGCAGCTAGATCCTTGCCCCTAGGGTGAGGTAAAGCATTCAAAGAGACCACCTTGTCCCAGGGCTGAAATCCTGATCCCATGGAAGAGGGTATGGTGGAAAAGTTCAGAAGAAGCCTCACTGTGAGACTTTCCGGGAACATGCTCTGTGGGGTGCTAAGGAAGCTATTCTGCTTACTGCAAAGCTGCACAAGAGAGGTGCCCCTTCTTTGACACTCCACTGCAAAGCCTCCTGAGGGATTTCCAGCAGGGGTCATTCACCAGGAGGGTGACCAGGAAGCTGCATACAGGAAGGCACCATGTGCTGCTGGCACCTGGCACTGCAGAAAATGTGTGCACACTGCAGAAGGCTGACAAAGTAGCCCTCTGAAACTAGGAAAAGAAGCCTTTCCTGTTTTCTCCCCCAGTGTTCCCCCACCCCAGGACCCTCTGCTGACAAAGCCCAACCCACATGCTGTCAAAAACAAGCTGCTTACAGGGTCCCTCTTCTATTACAGGGCAGGTTATAAAGGGTGAATCTGGAACTGAGGACAAAAAAAAAAAAATCAATGACTGCCACAGTGAATTAAGTTAATGACTGGAGCTTAGGCCATATAAATGTTTGTTTCAGGCTGCGAGTCCCAGATTTTCTTATCAGAGCGCTGATGATCAAATAGCCAAGTGAGCTGGTTCTTTATTTCCTTGTGTGCATTTTTTTTTTTTTTTGAGTGCTGGGGATTGAACCCAGGGCCTCAAACATGCTAGGCAAGTGCTTTACCACTGAGCTATATCTGCAGCCCTCTCTCATGCAACATCTTTTATGAAAGAATGCTGTCTTTCTGCATTAGTCATAAACATTAGGTACAAGACCCTAGACTATATGTTAGTGGGCTGGGGTGTAGCTCAGTGATAGAGTACTTACCTAGCATGCATGAGGCCCTGGATTCAATCCTGAATACTGAAAATTTTTTTAAAAGAATAAATATTTCTTTTTGTCTGCCCCTAGGCAGTTAGGCCAAAGACAATTATGTCTTTCAGGCATGTTTGGAAAAGTAAAGAGCTATGAATACTGTAAAAATGTTTAGTAGCTAAGTAAATGGTAATGCCATGGTTTTAAAGTTTCTGTCATACACACACACACACAGAGACATATATATATATATATATATATATATATATTTTTTTTTTTTTAGCAGCACTGGGGTTTGAACTCAGGGCCTCATGCTTACTAGGCAGGTGATCTATCATTTGAGCCACTCTGCCAGCCCTGTTTTTGTGTGGAATTTTTTCGAGATAGGGCCTTGTGAACTGTTTGCCCAGGCTGACTTTGAACTGTGATCCTCCTGATTTCTGCCTCCCAAGCATCTAGGATAACAGTCATGAGCCACCAGTGCCTGGCAGTCATACACCTTTTGATAATGTAGTGATCCAGAGCACAGGCTATGGAATATGGTGGATGCACTCTGTATATGTGTGTGAAAATAGAACAATGAAACCTGTTGAAATTGTTCTAAGAACTGGGGGTTAAGAGGAGGAATGACAGAGGGAGTGAATCTAATTAAGATACATTGTAAGCACATATGTAAATATCACAATGAATCCCTGCTGTACAACTATTAGATGTTAATAAAAAAAAGAGCATGTTCTTTGAACTACTTATTAACTGCATAACCTTGGACAGATAAATTGCTTGTGCCTCAATTTTCCCATCTCTATAGTGGGAAATATAATAACACCTGCTTCAGAGGATTTTGACAGGATTAAATAAGTTAGTATATGTAAGAATCTTAGGACAGAGTCTATCACATACTAAGCATTTCATATTTGAGACCAGTAATACCCAGACTCATGTGTACAAGGCCCCTTGGGTCCCCTACAATCCCTCCCTTGCTCCTTTCTTACAATGCTGGTGTTGCTAACAGGTTCTGCTCTTAAGGGGTGCCTGGGCACAGAACTGGCCCAGAATCTGCTGTGTGGCCCATCAGAACCACTGGTCAGGCAGGACAATCAGGTGGCTTTTCTGTCAACACTGGACCAAAAGACTGAAAACCAAAACAAGTACTGCTATTCCCCCCTCCTCCGCCCACCGCCCCAAAACTGAACCAAACAGCTTGGGGCCTGGCAGTGCCAGTGAAAGAACTGGAAAAGCAAAACAGCCCTGAACAACACAGGCTTGTCTTTGTCATGGCTGGCCCCGCTCACAGCCAGGCACGGAAACAGAGCGGCTTTATGAGAAAATGCCTTTCTTTCCACACAGTAATTGAATCCAGTTGTGGATCAAGGTTGTCCATTAATGGGGTTTAAGAAAGGTTCGCCTCTTACATATGTCTACTCCAGCTGAGCAATCTTTTATTTCCGTTGAATTCCAGTTAAGCTGGGCACTAAAGCATCCCTGGACAAGATAATCCTTTGGAGAGATGGGCAAACCAAGCCTTCTGGGTGGAGTTCCAGGAGACCCCTTGCTTTGGATATTGAATTCAGCTTTGTACTAGATAATATTTGGGGCAGTTTTGGGGCAGCTGCATTTTCAGAATGCATTAGTTTGCACAATTCCTTTTCCAGGGGGCTCCCCTTGTCTGATCAACGCTTTTCTTCTGGAGACCCCCTATGGGGGAAGAGCTGGGCTGTGGCTGGGACAGGCTGTGTCAGAGTCATGGTTGCATCTTGTCCTGTGGCTGTTACTGCCAGCTGACAGTGAACTTCACTGTTAATGAAAAGAAGCAGTCCCTGCTCCAGCAACTGCCACCCACGTCAGGACAGCAAGTCTTACACCATCCCACTGGAGTCCTGCCCTGAAACCCTTAGGGCACAGATTCAAAGGTCTTTGCCAGAAGCTCTTCAATAAAGCAGGCTTTTAAAAAAAAAAGAGAGAGAGAGAGAGATTTTTAATTGCTTTGGTAGTTTTGCAATGATGAAAAGTTCCATGTGGGATATACAGCGGGAATTAAAAAGAGTACGGTTTCTTTTAAACATAAAATAGGTTCCAGTTATCCACTCCATGCATAGGATGTGCACAAACTACAAAGTATGTGACAGTCCCTCCTGTCTTCAAGCACCTTATGTTCTCCATCCTCTAGCTTCTCCCTGAGGAAGGCCTTCCACCCCATCACTCAGGCTGCTCGGCAGGAAATAAATGCCACATGTAAACACATGGCTGCACTTGGGAAAGCAACTGTTTGCAAAAGTGTGGGCAGGGTGTGAGGAAGCCATAGGAGGGTCCCACAGTGCGGTTCTAGTGACAATGGGGCATACCTACCTCCCCAGCCTGAATGTGAAGGGAAAGAGCAGCAGCTCTTGTGGAAAGGATCTCCTAACCAGACCTGTGTCACAGCCACCAAGCAACCTGCAGCAAGGAGCAGGGGAACCCATCCCCAACAACCTCCAGCCTCTGCTCTCCTACTGGAGTTCCCACTGGAGAAGCCCTCAGAAGCTAGAGGGTGATGGGGCCTGGGGGTGGGGAGGGGAGGACTGTCTGGGCCAGCCTCCAGGGGCACAAGCAAGGCAGAGAATGAACCAGGAATAGCCAGTCAAGGCACCCAGTCCACACCGCATTTCTGGAAGCTTTGGAAGGCAGGAGCTATGCTTTACTCATCCTTAAATTCTAGGGCCTGGACCATAATGGGTACATGATATATTTTTTTCTGATCTAGTGTAAGAAAGAAGGAATGGATGCATTGGTTTGTACATACATGGAAATGTACCAGCAGCAGGTGAAAGATGACTAAACACCAATGGTGGCACTGTGTATGGAAAATTCTACAGGGAGAGGGCTTTGGGTCTTAAGTGCAAAGGGCTCCATGGAGAGTGGAAAAGGAGGGTCTTTAAAGGGTGAAAGGTCAGATCAGTGGAGAAAGAGGGAGGAGCAGGAGGGAGCAGGATAGGCTCCCTGATTGGAGGAAACAACCTACTTATCACCATAGGGTGGGAGGTTTTGGCAAAGATGGGAAAGTATTAGGAACCAGGTCACAGAGGGCACTGGGTGGTGGCTCAAGAATCCTATGTACATGTCTACAGTGAGTAGGCACTGGTATCTGGGCAGCTGAGCAGTAGTGGATGCTCTGGGAGGGACAAAGGCTAGAGGTTCTAGACAAGGACACCTGGAGTAGCAGACACAAGAAGAAAGGACAGAGGTGTGTGAGGTGAGAAAGAAATAAAGGACTTGTTGCCTTGCTGGCAGGGAGACAAAAAAGAAAGGAGAATACTGTCACCACACACAAGACCAAGTCTGAAGCTGGAAAATTACAGCATTCATGACACAGGGCCCTGCTGAGTATAGCCTGTGATGTCTCCAGGGTCAACCTGCCCTACGGTCACCCCTGCAGCACTAGAGGCCAGCACCTCAGGAGCACTGGACACATCCTAGGGATTCTCTAACTTTGAGACTCTCAGTGAAAATCTGTCCCTTGGGTCAGGAGGGAGGGCAGTTGTGTCAACCCTCCAAAGACCAAGACCCCCTCCACCTTCTGCAGCCCTCACAACAGAACCTCTGCTCTGGCCTTGTGGGGGGTGAGGAATCGTGGCTCAAGCCCCCACCTCTACTCAGGCAACCCACAGGGTCAGGGTGGAAAGAAGGAGCCTCTGCCTGATATTCTCTGGTTAGCCCTGTCTCCCTGATTGCAGGAAGCGACACATCAGGACCCTCCAAGGGCAACCAGGTTCTCCCTGTCGCTGGAATTGTCAACTCATATGCACAGCAAGTATGAGGGGGGCACCCATCTCATTCATCTCCGGGATACTGTTCCCTCCACCACCTGGCCTGTGTGCCAGAGCAGGAGGTGGGGCTCTAGGGACTACTTCCCCTGGAGAGCACATTGGCTTCACTGGTGCAGCTCAAAGGATGGAAGGTGGAGGAGAAAGACTTCAGGACTGAAATCTCTGCTGGTTTTCTAAAATCAGGTGGGAACAAGACAAATAAAGACAAAATGATTTCTTTGAGTAAGCATCTGTCTGGATTATTAGAGCCTGACATTTCTAAACTCATAGTAACTGAGCACCTGGTTGGGCTGGGCTGGGAGGGTGTGAAGGGCTGAGATTCTCAACATACTGTCCTTCGTGCTTCACAAAGGTCCAGTACCCTGGGACCTGGGTTAGTTTCTAGAATATCATAAGAAATAACAGAAACAGGGCTGGGGACATGGCTCAACTGGTGGAGCATTTGCCTAGCATGCGGTTCAATCCCCAGTACTGTAAAAAAAAAATAATAATAATAACAGAAAGTTATTCTCTCACAGTTCTAGAGGGCAGAAGTCTAGAATCAAGTTGCTCTGTGGCTCCTTCCCCACAAGGGCTCTAGGGGAGAGGGCTCCTTGTCCTTTCCAGCTTTTGGTGATGCAAGGCATTCCTTGGCTTGTGGCTGCATCACACCCATCTCCACATGGCCTTCTCGTATTCTGTCTGTATCCTCTCCTCTCCCATCTTTTATATTAGGGTTTGAACTCAGGGTTTTGCTCAGTTCTCTTCTACTTGAACCATGCCTCCAGCTGTCCCATCTCCTTTAAGGACCCTTGTTGTTGGATTTGGGGCCTACCTGGAAAATCCAGATGAGTTCAAGATCCTTAATTATTTTTTTTGCAAAAACCTCTTTCTGAATAAGGTCACTTCACAGATCTAGGGACCAGGATATGAATATGTCTCTCTGGGGCCATCACTCCATTCACTTCCTGTCCCACCCTCCATCTTTATTCTCTCCCTTCCTGGGGTCCTCACCCTCAAGAAACATGTTAAAGTTGCCTCATCCAAAGAAAAATAAATTCCTTCTATCCTTCTAACCTCATCATTGCTCACCAGGTTTTGTCAGAGGTAGACAGCTTCCATCCTCAACCTTAGTAGCCCAAATCGGATATTGTTGACTCCTCCTTCCTAAAACTCCTCCCTCAACCTCCCAGAGCACTGCTCTCTTCTTGTTCTTCACTGTTTGTCTAACTCTTCCCACTGTGCCTTTCACCAAGCCATCAAATTTCTCCAAAGAGTGGTCTGTATGGCTACTTCCATTTCTGACTTAACCTTTTTCTTCTGCTTACTTTTAAAGTGGTTTATTAGGGTGTCTCACACATGGAGAAAAACGTAGAGAATAATTGTTCAATTATTCAATTGTATAATTGTTCAATGTTTATATTTTTTCTCCCTTTTACTTTTTTGTGGCAAAACACAACATAAAATTTGCCATTGTAACCGTTTGGAAGTGTACAGTTCAACTACAGTAATTACTCCCACTTACTTCTACATGCTTTATAACTTGGCTTTGACCCTCACTGCTGACCACTAAGTTCTGTCAAAGAGCAACAGCTTCCATCCTCAACCTCTGTAGCCTAAATCTGATAGCCTCCGTCTCCCAGAACCCTTTCTCTCTCTCTCTCTCTCTCTCTCTCTCTCTCCTCTCAGTGGCACTGGGTTTGAACTCAGGGCCTCACACTTGCTAGGCAGGTGCTCTACCATTTGAGCCACTCCACCAGCAGCCCTCTGCCCTCTTGTCCACTGTTTCTCTAACACTTTCCCTAAATCAGAATTTCTTCAAGGACCTGTCCCAGTTCCCCATAGTCTATCGCTCCCATGGAAACCTCCTCTGGTCTCATCCAGTGCAACAGCTTCAACTAACTCCTCAGCACAGACGCCTGTACTCATGTGCCTGTACTTGTCTCAGTCCTAGGTGTATATTTCCAGTTGATTTCTGACCATCGCCACCTCTGTGGAGACCTTAAACTTGAGATGTTCAAAAGGGGATACATAATCTCCCCTTTCAAACATCTCCTTCTTCTACCTTCTCCCTAATCTGGGCCTGGCATCATCAACCCTCTCACCTGCCCAGTGTGGAAATCTCAGCACCATCTTTGCCTTCCATTTTTGCCCTCTGACCCTGCAACTTCATCTCTCCAGCAGCTTCTCTCTCCTGATGTCTCTTCCATCCTGACACTCTCCTGATGCTAACTAATGCCTGCCTCCTGAATTCAGTCTGGAATACTGTGGGAGACTTCTCACAGGTTGCCTGTATCCATCTTGTTTCTGTTCTGTTTCACTTATTGTTAATAAATTGTTCTGACGAAAATGGAAGTTTTGAACTACCTGGTCAAAAACTTTCATTAGGCCAAGTGTGGTGGTACATACCTGTAATCCCAGCACTGGAAGACTAAGGCAGGAGGAGCTCCAATTCAAGACCAGCCTGTGCTACATAGTAAAACCCTGTCTCAAAAAACAAAAGCCCTTTCATTAACTCCTACTACTTTGAGAATAAAGCTTAAACTCCATACTTGAGCCTTTGACACCCTCCTATACCTACTCCCTCCCCCTTTGCTCCAGCCAAACAGACATAAACAGGACATGTCTCCTTTATATAACCCACACTTTCCGCTTTACCTTTCCCCAACATAGGAGTTTCACGGTCTTCTAAGTGGCCTTGTTTCTTTCTGATAAAATATGTGTAACAAAATAAGTGACACTGAGTGAAGATGGCCAAATTCCATAAATTGTAATCACCCGCCTCTTATTTCCTGTACCAAACAGAAAACACACCCCAGATTATTCTTATCTGACAGGGTTACAAACAGAGCTTTGTTTTGCTCATGGAATTCACCAGCTGGGAGTGCAACCTTGGCCTTTTGAAGACTCAACATTCCCTTGGTGACTCACCTATAAGGAAAGGCAAAATTCTCCCACTCCTAATTTCTGTAACAGAAAAGGGGGGCTCTGTTTGCAGACAAGATGGTAGCGAGCACAAGCACTTCAACTTTGGCATCTTGAGAGGAGATTTCCAGGATCTCAAACAGTGCCAAAGGTGAGGCACATATTAAAAGGAAACCAGCCTGCAGAAACAATGGAGGAACAAGGACAGACTGGAGGTGTTTCACTGAGTGCTTGTTTCTTGCTCATTTCAGCCCCTAAGTCCTTGACCTTACCAGGAGGTGGCATCAGAATGCTTTTAAGAAGCCACACATACCTAGCCAGACATCCACACTGAAAGGAAGAATTCTTTCCAGAAACCTAGGTGTGGCATCCTTAATCCACCTGAAAAGACCTAAGTATAGTCTACCTTTCTGTCCACTCAATAACTGAAATTTCAAACTCCTCTTTTGGTTTGCTGTTCCACTTAGTGCTGTCATGATTGTCCCCACAGCCCTGGAACTGCTCCACGCAGCCAAAGCTGCAGCCTGGGAAGCTGCTGAAGGGAACGCTGTGAGCACAGAGGTCCTCAGAAACTCAGCCAGACACAGGCTTCTGGAATGTTCTGTTTTCTCCTCAGAGAAAGGCCTTCTGGTATACACTACCTGGGCTCAGCCCCTTGGTGGGAGCTATGAGGTCCATCACTGCAGGGAAATCCCACTCCCTCTGTTAGCTTCCCTCTGCTTCCTCATCTGTAAAGTAAGAGAGCAGCTCTTGTAAGGCGGAGCTCCCAGGCCGGGCCTGGCACTGAAGATTCTCTGGAGGTAGTTAAATCACTTTTAACATTGTAAATCTGAGTGAGAAAGATCAGCCTGCCCTTCGTTAAGAATCCGTTTAGCATTTATGAGACATATGAGAGGTTTTCTTTAAAAAAACAAACTATTTGATAAATTGGGTATGCCAGGAAGGGCAGAAGGAAGGACGGAAGGACGGAAGGTCCTCACATAATTCACTGGTCATGTTCTCCACTGCCATATGCATCGAGCATTTCACTACTCACCTAAGATGGATGTTCCAAGGACAGTCCCACCATTCCAGAACAGAGCTCAACTTATCCATCAACCCCTCCCGGCCTCTTAGTTCTTTGGGCTGGGTGAGGCTCCTCCCCACCCCTCTCACACCCCATATCCCTGTACCCCCCACACTCCAGGGCTCCAGCAATTGGCCCAGGGAAGGCCAATCAGAACATGATACTCTTTGCCATTGTCATTGGTTCAGAGATGAACATTGTGACCTACACCAAGCCAATCAGGGAGTCCCTATGGAATTATGGGAGCCACTAGAAAAGGCACTCTTTCCTTCAGTCCATGCATTTGAGGTGTGAAACTGAGCGGCTGCAGCCACGTTGTCACAGGAAGCTAACACGGGGAGGTGGGGTAACAAAGGGAAGCCTTAAAGCCTTGAAATAGAAGGAGATTTTAGCATAGGAGGAAAGAAATCCAGAGTTGAAGTGGCAAGACATGAAAGCATTAAAGGGTGAGAGAAGAGAAAGACAGAAGGGCTAAGCAGGAGACAAAAGAGGAGCAGCTTCTCCCGCCCTCCCTAAGGTCCAGCTCCTCCTGCCCCCGACCCTCTTCTCCAGGTCCTCTTCTCCCACAACCAGCTGCGAATTCAGATGCAAGACACTAAAAATGGACGACAACCATGGCATGGCTTCCTGTTGGAAACTTATGCAAAGGAAATGATTAAAAAAAAAAAAGATTGCAGAGTTGTGTGCACGGGTGTTCACTGCACCTTACTTAAGCAACAGCAGTGTCCCCAATAATAATCCATTTTGTTTATCTTCACACACTCCTCCAGTCTGAGAGGAAATACACAAAAAAGTTTGAGGAGATTATGGGAGGTATGTATTTATTTATTTGCTTCCTGTATTCTAGTTGATGCTAGAAAGAATATTTATTGCTTAAAGAGGAAAAAGGGAAATAAAATAACCACATGTCAAGGCTGCAACTGAGACCAAGTCCAGATGCTGACAACTTATTGCCAAGTGCCCTTCCCAGGAGAGCAGGTGGGGTTCCACACCCCACCCCTCACCAGTCAGAGGGCCACCTGTGCCTGACCTGTGGGACCAGCCTGGACTGCAGTTACCATGGCTGGTAATGGGCCCAGGCCTGAGGGTGGTCCCAAAAGCCTTCTCTTTGCCTAAAAAGGCGGTAAGACACAGGAGGCCTTTGCTACTTGGACCAAGCTGCTCTATCCAGCTTTCCTTCCAGGCAGACAAGCCACACACTGAAGAACAGTTGCAAAGACACCCACCTGAGGACCAGTGTGCTGGAGCTCACCAGGATTGCATAGTGAAGGTGAAGTGGTTTCCTGAGTCCCAGTTGGCCTCATTAGCACCTTGTCACAGCTGAGAACCAGAGCTCTAAGACGAAAATCATCTTCGTAAATGTCACTGAGACTTCTGGGAAGACAGCTTTTGTGTTTAAGTTTTTGAAGACATAAAAGCTTTTGTCTTTTTCTTGAAGACTCTTGTATATACAGTATGCCAAATTTTCCTTCTCCAGTTGGTAGTAGACTTCTTCATGACATCTTAGGCAGATCTATAATTTACAAGTTTTTAGATACTGATAAATCTCAGACTACTTTAAAACACCAGTTCTAAACCTGATTCTATGCTCACCTCCTCTCCATGCCTCACCTCTGCCCAGTGCAAGCTTGGATCTGAGACACTCCCGGCCCCTATGGCCCCCTTTCAAGGGGTCCTGCACTCACCGTGCCACAGCCTTCTCTCTAGTGGTGGCCCACTTGAATGGCACACACCCTGTGGGAGGCAGCCAGCCAGCTGTCCATGGTGGGATACATGTGAGTGCTTCAGAAGCACGTGCAAGGCAGGCATCTAGAAAACCAGGCTCTGCCCCTTCCTTGCCTCAACTCCCCTCACTGAACTCCGAAGACTCTTTGAGCTCACGCTCCTTGGAAAATAACGGAAAGAACCATGTCAGCATGGGGGTGGAACAATCCAGCTACAAACTGTGTGGGTTCATACTACCCCTACAGCACTTCCTTCTGCCCTGTCTTTCTCCAAAACCTTTCTCTACTCCTAATCGTGTACTAGTGAACCCACAAGTCGTTTCCTAATCAAATGTTCAACTGGGGAATTAATTCACATTCCAGTATTTGTGGACAACTTTCTTAGAATATTCTCACACTGAGGAGAAAATACAGCTGCTTCCTCCATTTTCCATTGCCTCAGGAAGGCAATCACCGCTCACACCCACTACATTCCACCACTCAGATTTATTTCTCTCTCCCCTTCCCAGGCTTACTAACTAGGTAGAAGGTGGTGGTGGTGGTGGTAACCTGGCCATTTGATGTGTCACTGCCTAGGAATCCTTGGTCTCTGGCTCTCGTGGACGTTGGCTCGGATAGACAGTACCTCATGGCCTCACTCTTGGGTTCAAGTGGCCCAGGGCAACACGATGTGCCTCACTCTAGGTCTCCTTAGGTCTTTAAAATAGCTGAAGTTCCATTTCCAGGGCGCTCCGTTCCTTTTTTGTGGAGCTAGATTTTTATCTGGTATCATTTTCTTTCTGCCTGAAGGAATTTCTTGAACATTTCTTATAAAAGTAGAGGACTGTGGGGAATCAATTTTTCAGCTTTTGAATGTCTGAAAAGTCTTTCTTTTGCACTTGTTTTGGAAAGTTATTTTTGCTGAGTATAGAATTCTAGATTGACAGTATTTTTTTTCAGTACTTTGTAAGTTATTCTTCTCTCTGCCTTGTTTTTGACAAGACTTCTGCTGCCATGCTTACTGTAATCCTAAGTTTTTTTCCTTTGGCTAACTTCCAGACTTTGTATGGCTGGTTTGAGCAACTCAATCATGAAGTACCTTGGCATGGTTTCTTCCTGCTTCTCTTACTTGAATTTTACCTTGTGGAGTGCTGGGTATTCCTTTATTTAAAGAAAAATATTCTTGAGTGTTTTTTCTGAGACACTTTGAAGCTTTGTCGGGAAGGACCAGAGCTATCGTCAGTCAAGGTCAGTTAGGCCCCATTACTGAGTTCTCTACCTCGAACCTGCGAATTACTAGATCTGCAACTCTGGCTGGTAGGGACGGGGCCTATTCCCTGTCCGGTGTGGGCTCTGGAGCGTCTCCCCTCAAGACCTTCTGGGTGGTTATCTCCCTAGCCCTGTGCAGTGCCCTCATGTGCGAATGCTAGTCAGTACTCAGCTGCCCGTGTCAAGAGGCCACTTTGTAGAACTCCAGAGTTCTCTCTGCTCAGTGTTCTGTGAACTCTAGCTACATTGCTCCTGAGACCCAGTGTCATATTCTCTACTCAGGGACACTGTCACACACCTGTGCTCCTCTTCCCTGCACAATGGTCACAGAAGCTATGGGTTCAAATTCTGACTTTACCATCAACTAACTGAGTGACTGGTCAGTCTCTCTCTCACCTGGAAACTCTCTCGAGGCATTAAGCTGGAAACAAGCACAGGACTCACATCATTTGTTTCCACTCACTCAGGAATGACTGCCCTATGCTGCCTGCAATCCAATGTCTAAAAAGTATTGCTTCAACCATTTTAAGTCAGATGCAATGACATGTACCTGTAGGTCCAGCTACTTGGGAGGAGGATTGCTTGAGTACAGGAGTTCAAGGCCAATATAGTGAGATCCAGTAGCAAAAACAAAAACAGGAGTCTTTAGTCCCATTTCCTTCACGGGAAGTAGGAAATGTTTCTCCCCCGTTTTTTCCCCATTTGTCCCCACTTCTGTCCTGTCCTATTGTACCAAATTTCTTTCCTAATGAACTTTCCTATTACTTTTACTACAAAAAAGTTTTTTTTTTTGCCTGTTGTTTTACTTGTGTTAGACCCTGGTCTCAGTGTGCATTTCCTGGAGTTCCTGGAATCATAGATCTTGGCTCTTAGCTGGCTTTCCAGATCATCTAAGTCCTTATCGTCCACTTGCCAATAAAGAAACTGAGGCAGAAGTGTCCTTCCCTGAGTTTGTGACAGACTCTGACCTGCACCAGGTCCCCCAACTTCAAGTAGAAGTTATTTGGAGGAGAAAAGAAGAGGCTTGGGAACTTCAGATAAGATTCCTGTGTGTCAGGGTGTAAGTGGACTCCATTGCTCTTTTGGGTCTCACTATCTACCTCATTCCAACAGTTGTCACCTTCTGTACCCTCTTACTGTAATTTCTGTGTGGATAATGTACATTTTCCTTCCCCAAATACCTTCTACTGAGTCAGTCCCAGAAGAACTGAAAGACATTATGGAAACACAGCTCCAGGAAGAGGAAAATGGCAAAACTGGGATCTGAGCTGAGCCCCACCAGGACCTCGAAAGGGAACGTGGAGCTCATCAGAGCTTACCTGTCATTTTACAGGTGAAACTGAGACATCGCAGGGGCACCTGCCCACCCCTGAGGCAGGACTAAGATTTTTGATTTAAATTCAGACGCCCATCTCCGAAAGATATGTGCTTAAGTCAGCTCTTAATGATTTGTCCATTTCTGTGTGTTCTGAATACTTTTGAACAATCTCCTTTGCTTTGCTCGTGGGCACATTGTGTAAGAATTCCCAACAGAAGCCTGGGGCCACTATGAGAAGTTTTTGGAGAAAAGGACAAACATTAGAGAGAAGGAGGAAGCAAGAAGAAGGAAAGAAACAATGACAACAGTAAGCCCATTTCTCAGGTCACTTTAAAAGCCTCTAATTGGAGACAATGAGCAGATAAGTATCTACTTTCTTTGCTCTGGGTATTTTTGAAGGAACTGTCCCCGCCCTGTCACTTGAACACAATGCTAAGCACGCACTTCTCAGCACGTAAGAAACAGGGAGGTTCCTGGTTTTGATGCACGGGCAGCCTCTGGTCTGCCTTGTTGACCAGTCATTACAATAGGGCTTTTCACTGCAGGACCACATGGTCCCCTGCAACGTGACTTGGGAGCTGGCAAACATTCCAGGACAGCACAAAGGAGCGGAACTTGTCTTTGTGCTGACGATGGACAGTGCCTGGGGTTATTCCATTGCTGTCCTCTCAGAGCTCAGGCAGCGCCCCACCCAGTTCTCCTGCACCTCTCCCTTGCCCCTCTGCAGTTCCTGGTGGCCAGGGCTGAGCTGGCACCAAGAGGAAGGAGATGCAGGGCCAGGGTGAAGTCTGCTTGGAGAAAAACGCAATATGCACATATAAAAATTTTACAGGGCTTATCCCTCTTTACATTCTGGGGACATGATTTTAACTTCTAAGAAGAATTCACTTAGGTGGAATCTGAAAGAGTCATGAAAAGAAATTGGGCCCTCAAGAAGCATCTGATGGGAAAATGCACTTTGTATGAATGAAGGGAGAAACATTTCAGATGTGCATCTATAAATTTTACTGAGTTTACATAATTCCCCACCAACCCCAGCTCATGAGACATGGCCTTCAGAGAGTTTGTATCTTGCTCACAGGAAAGGGTTACAACTGGGGGCAAGGAGCAGGGCCCAGCTGGCTGGAGTGGTGTTCTCTGCACTCACTGGTCTTCCTCTCAAATGGTAAACGGGGACTTTTGAAACAGCAAATCTTCCCCCAAATGCTGGGAGGTCCTGGTGTGCTTATTAAATCATCACTGATTCCTGCGTTCAGCAGAGTTTGGGGGGCCAATTGAAAATGGAACTCTGTTGGGTGGCAGTGGCTCACTCCTATAATGCTAGCTACTCAGGAGGCAGAGATCAGGAGGATAGAGGTTCAAAAGCCAGCCCCAGGAAAATAGTTTGTGAGACCCTATGTCGAAAATATCCAAAACATAAAAGGGCTGGGGGGTGGCTCAGGTGGTAGAGTTGCTTGTCTAGCAAGTGTGAGGCCCTGAGTTCAAATCCCAGGGCTGCAAAAAAACAAAAAAACAAAAAAAAAAAAACTGGGGGTGGGGGTGATGGCCAAAGTTTATTGAAGTCCCCAATGTCTGTTAGGTAGACTCTGCTGTCCTCTTGCTCGCCTCTCTAAAATCCAGTCACCAAGGAAATCTAAGACGCTGTCAGAGTATCGGTGACAGAAAAAAAGCATTGTTCATTGGATTCTTGCTTATATACAAGGCTTTTCACACACGCCATCTCACAACAGTCTCAGGAGGAGGACTAGCATATCCAAGCCAATGCTCACAACAGTCTCAGAAGGAGAACTAGCATATCCAAGCCAAGCAAGTTCAAGCACAAACCATGGCTCACCTGCCAGGTGTGGTTGGTACACAGGGGACCAGGAGCAGGAGGACAGAAAAGGAGGAGGGATGGGGGAAGGGTTCTAATGAAGATGTGGACTGAGCCCCACATCCCCTATGACTCTCTCAAAGCTGGGGTGAAGAATTCCTCTCCACTAGACCAGAGCAAGCCACAGCAGAGGGAAAAAAATCCTTGCTCCAGATAAGGAGTGTTGATGACAGAACATCAGTGAGGCACTGGCTGGCTGCTGTCTCTCTTCTCTATCTGGCTCCCCTAGCAACAGTTAAGTAATATTAATGTGCCAGGCACAGAAATTCACTCTAATCGCTGCTCTGATCATTAGGGCCTGCCTGTGGCAAAGGACAAAAGGCAGATGGAAAGACGCTTCAATGTTAAGGTTATGTCAGAACGGAGAAGAAAAAAACAGACTGCCAACACCTCACCTTCCAGGGGGAGAGTGGTGATTGAGGTGCTCTTGCCTCAACGTATTGCTACTGCCACATTTTTCTAGCATGTCTGGAAGGATCCAGCTCTAAGATACAGATGTATTATGTTTTGAGAGGTTGTCTCTATAGCCTGGGGTTGCAAAACAACTCCATTGCCATGAGCTCATGCTGGATCCTGTGCAAACAGCTGCCCTGCTGTGTATAGGGTTTCTAATTAGGGCTGGTATAGAGAATGAGCTTTGTGGGTATTGAACTGACTGTCTGTGCTAATTGAAAATCTAGGGCTCTGCCTGTCCACCCTTGGGTTGGCCCTGCCTCTTGATGAGTCACTAGAAGGAGAGGAGACCCCTAGCCTAGCTACCTGAGGTCTGGAGTCAGAACTGTAGGGAAACAACCTAGGAATATCCTCTATGTCAAGTGGATATTCACTATACTTGTCATTAAAAATAAGACTTTTTTTTTAAGCTGGCAGTGGTGGTGTATACCTATAATCTCAGCTACTCTGGAGATGGAGTCAGAGGATAGAGGTCTGAGGCCAGCCAAGTTTGCCTGAGACCCTATCTGATAAAACAACTAAAAAAGCAAAAGGACCAGGGGTGTGACTCAAGTTAGAGCTCATGCCTATCAGCTCAAGGCCCTGAGTTCAATTGCCAGTCAAAAAAAAAATGACATTTATCAAGAGAAGCAACTAAATGGATGACTCTTGCTTCAGTGTCATTTTTCACTACAATTATACCTTTGATAAGAAGAAGGTCACCTGGAGGGCATTTGTCTGAGATGGAACAACTAAAAGGTGTATGGTGAGCACTAGTGCCCCTTCTGCATCAAAAAGTTTAGCAATGCCCCACTTCTAACATCTGACATGAAAGTGAAGTGGACACTGCTGACCAGAACTCTGAGGCCTCAGACAGGAGACCACAGAGTGCCTGAGTGTCCCAGCCAGAACATCCCCCCCATTCCCACCTCTGACACATTAGGAAATTAATCATCAGCCAGTGAGCAGGTGGTCAGCAGCAGCGGGTAATTCCCTCCCCAGGTAAACCTCTGGCGTTCTTTTAAGAAGTATTTTCTTTGTCTTTTGGGTGGGGGTAGGGGGTGTCAGGGTCTTGCTGTGTTGCCCAACCAGGCCTCAAAATCCTGGGCTCAAGCAGTCCTACTGCCTCAGCCTCCCAAAGAATTATCTTCTTGATGGCAGGCACATGCCTCTCCTGGGTTTAGCTCTGGTGGGCGATGAGTAGAAATGGTGTCAGCTTACAGGGTGCCAGTGGCTCATGCCTATAATCCTAGCTACTTGGGAGACTGAGATTAGGAGGATCGTGGTTTGATACCAACCTGGGCAAATAGTTCAAGAGACCCCCATCTCCAAAATAACCAGAGCAAAATGTACTGGAGGTGTGGCTCAAGTGGTACAGTGCCTGCTTTGCAAGTACAAAGCCCTGACTTCAAAACCCCAGTCCCACCAAAAAAAAAAGAAAAGAAAAGAAATGTTTAAATGGTGTTGGTTTGACAAGAGGGCTTCAGGTATATATGGTCTCAGCAAAACAGGTAGCCACTTTCTTGGGCAGTTTTCCAATATCGAGCCATATAAAATCATCTATACATTTTTAATAAAAGTCAACTAATTCACCAGTAATGCTACCCAGAGAAGTCTCCAAGGAAGGTCTGTTGGCTAGGCATATTTTTCCTTCAATAATATCTTTATTATGCAAGTAGAAAAATATTGTACACATGATTCTGCACTTCATTTTTTTGGGTGATACTGGGGCAGTTGTCACCAGGCAAAAAGTTCATGAGACCCCCATCTCAACCGATGGCTGGGTGTGGTGGTACAAGCCTGTCATTCCAGCTACA
Organism: Castor canadensis; assembly: GCF_047511655.1. NCBI lineage: Eukaryota > Metazoa > Chordata > Mammalia > Rodentia > Castoridae > Castor > Castor canadensis. Next base: position 52,111,429 of record NC_133386.1, on the reverse strand, counting down.
TGGGGAAGCACAATTAGGAGGGTCAGAGTCCAGGTCCATGGGCATAAAAGTGAGATCCTATCTCAAAAATAACCAACACAAGAAGGGCCAGTGGTGTCCCAGTGGTGCCCAGGCTGACCTCACAACATGATCTTCCTACCTACGCCTCCCATGTAGCTGGGATCACAGGTGCTCAAGTGGAGGGCACCTTGGCGCCAGGAGGAGACTGTGAGACAGAGCAGCCCCTCTGTCCCCCAAGTGCCTGTTCACGTGTCCATTGCCAAATATGCATTGAAACTGCTATGCACAGCCATGCCAGGAGAGGCTGAGCACCTGGAGGAACAAGCTCTAGGGGGAGGACAGAAAATAAATGCCAAATCTGTAAGCAAAGCGACACGGAGAGTGAAAGTGAGGAGGACATGGAGACCCCTGTGGTGGAGTGAGGAGTGGAGAGTTGGGCCTTCACTTCTGGGCTGCAGACACGGGAGTCCTTTTGAGGCAGGCTAGGATAGGGAAAGTTTGGGGCTTTTAGAACATATATGACTTAATATTGTATTTCAGATTGAACATTCTTCTCTTTCCCTGTTTTGGTTTTGAAAGGTTTCTGCCAGAAGCAGGGACGTCCCACAGTTTCAGCTGCATTTGTCCTCTAGTCTATGAAATCCCAAACTCAAAGAACAGCCATGGCACCCCCCAGGACAGAATTGTGCTCTATCCATCTCTGTACCCAGGTCTTCAGTGTGGCACTCACACCTGCAGGATGACTGGAGGGTAAGACAGGCCTCACAGGTCAGTGCCCAAGTAAGGCATTGGTGATTCACTAGTAGAATTCTCATCTGCCACACAGGTCAGTGCCCAGAGCTGACTGGTGTCACAGGTAGATGTGATGAATGGGAATGGGTTTTGCACCGATGGAATAATGCAGAGGAGAGCTTTTCTTTGCTGGAGAATTCACACTGTGAGCAGATATGTTCACACAACCACTCTGCACCCCATTTGAACATACTTATGTTAACCAAGAAATTGAAGGGACAGTACTGTAGGGTCCTGAGAGCCGGTAGGATATAGATGAAGCTGCCATGTTTAAGATGCGCCTGGCACAGGTAGGCAACCTTCCAATGCCCACCTAAGCAGTGCAGCCAGAGGCAGCCATGACAATGCAGGCTGTCACTCAGGAGGTCCAAAGGAGCCCAAGAATCAGCGAGTCCGGCAGGTTTCCCAGATGCTGATGTGGCTGCTCCAGGGGCCAGCCATTCTTTGACAGGTGAGGCAATGACAACTGTCTTCAGGAGGACACATGCCCTGTCTTAGTGACCCATGTCACTTTGGTTTCAATGAGGTTTGTCACCACCCAAACCCATGTTGAGGGTTGGTCCCAGTGTGGCAGTCAGGGTTAAGGGGAGGCGTGGGGACAAAGCCCTCACAGATGATGCTTTCTCCTGTGGGTAACTTCCTGCTCCTGTGGGACAAATTCGTCCCCAGAAGAGCAAGTTGTTGGACAGACAGGCTGCTCTTCATGTTCATCTGTCCCTCACCCACCCTGTGCTCGTCCACATTCTGCCATCCTCTGAATGAGTGCCACAGTTATGAAGTACACCATGTTGCATTATTGAATCCTTGGGCACTGGTTAATTATTTAATTAATCCAGAGCCCCCCACCCCCCAGGTTGTACTGTGGCAAAAATATAGAGGCATTTAAATTTTTTTATTTAAATATTCTGGGTAGATCCAAATGCTAGAGACAGTTTTAAGTCTGGCACAGAAATGGCTTCCAAATGCAGACACCTACTCTTTCTGGAACAGTTCTTGTCCATCACTGGCATTTTAGTTGGAATCCAGCCCAAAGTTTTCCTCTCCTACACTTACCATTGTAGGCTGTCTCTCTCCAGCCTCAGTGTTGCTTTTGGCCAAAGGAGTTGTGGGCCCAGGGAGGCAGGGTCCTCACGCATTTCAGGCCCACACTGCCATGATGGGGTTTCTTCACCTACTCCAGCATCCTGGAATTTCACACAGGTATAGATCGCGCAGAGGGAGAGGCTGGGAGCTAGAGCTTGGGGAAGGTGAGGTGTGGGGAAGGAGAGAGGAGACTCTATGTACATCACTCATCATTTATTTTTTCAGACTGCAAGATAAAACACAAAATAAAATATTCTTCTCGCCTAGTGCTTTCTGTTGTGTGTGGGAGGGGCTGGGGGGGCTGGAGTTAGAACTCAGGGTTTTGTACTTGCAAAGCAGGCACTCTACCACTTGAGCCACACCTCCAGCCATTTCACTTTGGTTATTCTTAGAGATGGAGGTCTCGTGAACAATTTGCCCAGGCTGGCCTCAAACCTTAATCTTCCCAATCTCAGTCTCACAAGTAGCCAGGATTACGGGTGTGAGCTGCTGGTGCCTGGCACCGCTTAGTACTTTTGGAGGTAGAGGAGGCTTTCCTGCCTACAGAGATTACCCCTCTAAGTGCAGAATGCAGAAGTCCCCAATTTATCAGTATTACATCTGCGACTTTTCCTTTACGACAGCAAAAGCATACGCCCATACCATGGGCAGTACTTAAGAAGCTACACAAGACAGTCAACACATAAAATGCGCTTGTGTTAGGTGATTTTGTACAACTGTGAGCTAGTATAACTGTTCTGAGTGCGTTTGGGGTTGTCGTTGGTTTTGTCTTTGTTTTGTTTTGTTGTGAGACAGGGTCTCACTGTGTAGCCCAGCTGGACGCCAACTCACGGGTTTCCTTTTCTCTTCTTTTTCTAAGTTTTAAAGGTAAAGCCTGAAGTGACTGATTTGTAATCCTTTTTTCTTTTTTGAAAACAGATATTCAGTGTTATGAATTTTCCCCAACTGAGAGTGTGGCTTAGCTCATACATTTTGATGTGTTTTGTTTACTTTAAATTCATGTTTCTCATTTTCTCTTTGATTTCTTCTTTGGTCAATAGGTTATTTATTTATTTACTTATTTATTTATTGGCAGTACTGGGGTTTGAACTCAGGGCCTCACACTTGCTAGGCAGGCACTCTACCACTTGAACCACTCTGTCAGTCCTTTTTTGTGTTGTATAATTTCAAAATAGGGTTTTGTGAACTATTTGTCTGGGCTGACTTTGAACCTCCATCCTCCTGAAGGAAAGAAAAAAAGAGTTACGATTTTTTTCCTAAAGTGGTTATTATTGTCTTTTTTTTCTTTTTTCCCATTTTTATTAGCATATATTAATTGTACAATGTGAAGGGTTTCATTGTGGTATTTCCATACACTCATATAATGTGCTTTTATCAAATTCATCCCCTATTATCTGTCTTATCCCTCTACCCCCTTTTTTAAACAATTTTTAAAAGGTTCCATTATTCAATTTTCATACACTGGATGAAGTACTTCAATCATATTCACCCCACACACATACATACCCATCTCCTTTCGCCCTTCCTCTTCCTACTGGTTTACCCCACCCCAAATAGTACCCTCCTCACCGTTTAATGCTTGTGTCATTAGTTTTGCTTTTTGTTGGTTTCCTTTTATCTAGGTCTAGATTCTACATACGAGAGAAAATATGTGACATAGGTCTTTCTCAGTCTGGCTTATTTCACTTCACATGATGATCTCCAGTTCCTTCTATTTTCGTGCAAACAACCTAAGTTCAGTCTTCTTTATGGCTAAATAATACTCCTGTGTGTGTGTGTGTGTGTGTGTGTGTGTGTCTGTGTGTGTATCACATTGTCTTTATCCCTTCACTTGTTGATAGGCACCTTGGTTGATTTCAATTTGGTTATTGTGAATAGTGCTGCTATGAACATGGGTGTGCAGGTGCCTCTATTGCATGCCGACTTTCATTTCTTTGGATCTCTGTCCAGTACAGATACAGCAGGGTAGCATGGTGGTTTTATCTTCAGTTACTTGAAGAACCTCCACACGGGACTACTGTGCTTATTTACTTGCCTGGACTTATTACACAGAATCTTGCAATGTGTAAGCATTAATGTCTGTGCTCAGTTTTTTGTTTTTTTTTTAATTCTTGTGTTTAACTTTTAGCTTGGCTTTCCAAAGGTTGTCCCTGTGGTCAGCTGCTGGTTGGGCAGAGGTTGGGTTCAAACACCTAAGCCTCTAACATCCCTCTTTGTCAGTGGGTCTCTGTGTGGGTGGGAGAATACAGTCAAAGTCCAGTCCATATGGAAGTCTAACTGGGCCTCTGGTCAGGGCTAGTGGAGAGCTGACCATTTCTAGGATTTCCCATTAGGGTCTCAACCACTCAGTTGCTCACTCCAACCAGGATCAAAATTGCGGCCTTGCAGAACTGAGGGTTTTCCTTTGTACTTCCTCCTGAGTTCACTGCTTTTGCTGAAAGCTCTATTGGGTGCATGTTTCACCTTCCACCCCCAAATCCAGCTCACCCACCTTTGCCAGTGAGGCTGCCAGGATCATGGTAGTGCTGCCCTGGTGAAATTACCAGACAGGGGACAGGGGCAGCACCAGCTTTTTGTGACTAAATGATTTTCAGTGCCCTTTGAAATATCCAACGCCCCCAAAAAATTTAGTAAATTTTCCCAGTTTTGTATGTGTGTGGCCGAGGTTTGAAATCAGAGGCTTAGGCTTGCTCAGCAGGCACTCTATCACTTGAGCCACTCTACCAGCTGCATTTATTTTTTGGCACTGAGAATTTTCTAACCTCTTGTGTCTGTCATAACCAAAACCTTGTATGACATGGAGTTTTAAATGCTCCCACTGCACACCAGAAAAAAATATATATTCCAGATTTATGCATTGATAACTTGGGTCCTTTTAGTTGATCTTAAATGCTCAAAAAGAATTTTGGGGATCAGAAATTTTAAAAGCCAGGAAGCAGAGATTACAACAAACAACCTGTTTGGCAATTGTTTGAGTGACAGTGAGCAGGTAGGTAGGCAGGGATCCTTGACGCAGCCTCTCCTGAGGCTGGGACAGTGGCAGAGGGCGAGAAGAGAAGGAGCCCCAGAGCAACTGTTTGACAGAAAACAGAACAGCAAAAAACATCTCTAGTTTGGAAATGAAGGGAGGTATTTGGAAACTGACAAAGTAAAAACCTTAAAGCAATAAGACCTTTGCATCTGTCTGTGATTATGTACGTATGTTTACATGTTATTATGGCATAGTTTCCTACCTGCCAATGGTATTACCAAATTAACTTTAAAATCTCATAAAGGAGTTCTACTGAATCAACTTAAAGGAAAATAAGTGTTGCCAGGCACTGGCGGCTCATGTCTGTAATCCTAGCTATTCAGAAGGCAGAGATCAGGAGGATCACAGTTCAAGGCCAGCCCAAGCAAATAGTTCCACAAAACCCATCTCAAAAAAACCCTTCACAAAAAAGGGCTGGTGGAGTGTAGCTCAAGGTATAGGCCCTGAATTCAAGCCCCAGTACCAGAAAAAAGAAAGAAAGACAAAAAAAAAAAGTACTTATATGAATTAAGTATTCCTTAAACTCCTAAAAATATAGAAATTAACCCAAATGTTTTTCAAGTTTATAAAATTTGGGCAAATCTCTGGTAAATAAGACTAGCTGAATATTGTAGGTCTAATAATAAAGACTGTTCTAGTTTATCAGCAACCCCCCCCCATATCTTTGACTAGTTCTTGCTACAGTGATGACTTATCTAAAATGCATCGCTGTAAAAACAGTTAACAAGAAAGGAGCTTGAGATGATGGTTAGCTTTGCTGAATGTCTCATGAAACTTTAGAACACTTCAAGCATACTTATTAGGAATAAGTAAATTGGGCTGGTGGAGTGGCTCAGGCAGTAGAGTACCTGCCTAGCAAGCATGAGGTCCTGAGTTCAAACCCCAGTACTAACAAAAAAGTAAAAAGAAGAACAAGTAAATTAGGTATACAATATATAAGTAGGATAAAAGTTTACAAATGAACTTTTCATAGTTTCAAAAGTCTTTTGAATAACTCAAAAGCTTAAAGTTATGCTAAATTAAGTGCTAGGTATTATTACATGTCTAGATCATCACTGAGTTAAAATACTGACACACATTAATTCTGGAATATAAACTTAAGTCACTTTGGGCATGTTTTTGTATAGTATAGAGAAACTAAAAATATTTGAGCCTGTAAGTAAACATGAAAAATTGTACAATTGTTGGGCACTGGTGAATCACACCTGCAATCCTAGACAATTAGGAGGCTGAGATCATGGTTCGAGGCCAGCAACTAGTTCAAGAGGCTCCATCTCCAAAATAACCAGAATCAAAATGGACTGGAGACATGACTCAAGCAGTTAGAATGCCTGCTTTGCAAGTACAAAGCCTTAAGTTCAAAGCCCAGACCCACCACCAAAAATATATATAATAATAAAGCATGTTCTAGGAATTAAAATTACTAAGAGTTAAAAATTCTAATTAGTGTATGTAATTAAAGTTAATAGAAATAAAAAAGGTACATATCTCTGTACACAAAGAAAGAAAGACATATTCTTGGTTAAGAAAGTTGTAAGGTCTGAGGACATATTTTTGTTGTTTCATTGTTAAGAGAAAAAGGTTTTTGTCCTAAGGTAAGGTGGACTGTGGGGGAGAGGAAAGGTACAGGACAGACTACAAGATATAAGAAAGCTATAGAAGGTGTGTGAAAGAGAATCTGTGATAGAGGAATTTCATGTGTGGTCAAGATGGCTAAAACTGGATGAAACTATTAGGTTTTTAAAAATGATCCTTAATATCAAAATTACATTGGTTCAAAACCAGCAGCTGGTTTCTCTGTTAAAAGAGCAAAGTTTTCTTGGTAAAAGAAATCTTTTAAGTGATCTGCCTAGAAAACGAAGAATTTGTGTCTTACAAAAATAATTCTTTGTGCTTCATGTTGCCTTTTTTTCCCCTGCGATGCAAGAACGAAAGCTGAATGTGGTGGTGCTCAACTATAATCACAGATTCAAGAGGCTGAGGCAGGAGGATCATGAGTTCAAGGCCAGGCTGGACTAGATAACAAGACTCTACATGAAAAACACTCAAAATCTGGGCGCCGGTGGCTCCTATAATCCTAGCTACTCAGGAGGCAGAGATCAGGAGGATCACGGTTCCAGGCCAGCCCAGGCAAATAGTTCACAAGACCCTATTTTGAAAACACCCAACACAAAAAAGGCTGGGCAGAGTAGCTCAAAGTAATAGAGTGCCTGCCTAACAAACATGTGGACCTAGGTTCAAACTCCAGTACCACCAAAAACAAACAAACAAACAAATATACACCCTCAAAACAAAACAAAAAATTGAGAGACTGGCTCTTATGGTTCAAATGCTGGACCCATTATTTATAAATGATCAAATTAGCCATGAGACTTCTCAAGAAAATTTAACATTGTACCTATCAGTTGAATAAAATTTTTACAATATATCAGAAACAAAATGTTTCTATTTGTACTATGAAAAATGTAATTTTGGATCAGAGGTGTGACTCAAGTGATAGAGTCCTGAATTTAAACCTCAATACCACCAAAAAAAAAAATGTATTTTTGCTGTTAACTCTACCTTTTCATTAAAAAATGTTTATAATTTTGCCTTTAAACTTTGTTATGAAACCATTTGAAAAATTACACACTTAATTTAATAAAATACTTTAGCCACACCAAAAAAAAAAAAAAAAAACCTATAAAAGAAGTATGAACCACTATTTCAGGCACAAGCATATACCTGTCACTCATGGATGTCCACACCACCCCAGACTCATTCACCACTCAGCTTCCACATGTGTTTATAGATGTCATGAGGAAAGACAAAATTCACAGAAGGATATTTTCAGTGCCTGTCTCCAGGGCTAGACTAGATGAATGTCCCCTCAAGCCTCTGTTCAAATTTCTGGAACTAGAAATGATTAAAAATGAAATATCTCTTCCCCAGTATCTAATTTTGCTTATGTAAACAACTGTCCATATGAGGTAAGATTCACCAATCCTAAGCAATTGACAAAGCAATTTTGCTTAAATTGAACTGATTTAAGCACAAGGAGGAAATTTGTGTAAAGTCCACAAACAAATCTGTCTTCAGGCTTGACAGAGTTAGAGATTTAAATGGTGTTCTATGATCCAAGTGTCTTTTTTATCAGCTCTGTTGGTTTCTTTCTTACAATCCATGTAGCTAGCAAGATGGTGGCCCACAATGTAGTTTCTTTTCCCCCTATATAATGAAAGTTCTGGACCCAAACTTTTTTTTTTTTTTTTGGTGGTACTAGGGTTTGAACTCAGAGCCTCACACTTGCTAGGAAGATGCTCTACCACTTGAGCCACTTGCCAGCCCTGAACAAAAATTTTCTCATTGGCCATGTTGGGAATGCCATTTTTGACTGGCCAGTATGAGTCACATGTCCATGCCTAGACTCAAGGATAGAGTCAAGACTACTTGGCAGAAGTTTAGCTAGCATAACTGAAAGAAAGGAAAATATATACTTCACAGCCAAAAGAGAACACATGTGTACCACAGATGATAAACTTATTTCTCCAGGAGGTAAGAATTTCTACTTGCAAACAAAATATTACAGCAGAAAGAGCTGTGGATTAGAAGTCAAAATTTCTTAGTTCTAATGCAGGTTCAGCTGGCTCTTGTGAAGTAAAGTGAGTAAGCAGTGACAGTGTTTCATTAACATTTGAATAAAACTGAACAATTGAATAATATCATTACTACATAAGAGGCTGGGACTATCCCTTGGAAAGATATTCTTTTAGTATCTGAATTCCATCAAAGCAACTCCATAACAAAGTATGTGAACGTAATAAAGTAGTTGTAGTAGATACCATGTGTTGCTCTTGGTGTCTTTTATTAGGTCTGTTGATTTGTTAAAAAAATTGAGCTGGCAGAGTGGCTTAAGTGGTAAAAGTGCCTGCCTAGCAAGTGTGAGGCCCTGAATTCAAGAGCCAGTACTGCCAAACCAAACAAACCATAAAACAACAAAAGGGCTAGCCTCTAGTAATGGGTGTACAATAGTTTTTTCTCCGGAAACGTAGTTTTCCCCTCTATAATCCCTACTACCTCCAACAAAGATAACCACAGCAAGAACAATTAGTCAAGGGCTGGAGGCATGGCTCCAGTGATAGAGTACCTGCCTACCAAGCTTGAAGCCCTGAATTCAAACCCCAGTACTGCCAAAAAATGAAAACTGTGAAAGCTATTTAAGGACAGTTGGTCAGCAAAACAAGTCTAATTTCATTAAATATGGCCCATCACCTACATAGTAAGAATACTGAAGGACCACACAGGGCCTTTTAAAGTCTGCTCTGCTGGAACTTTTGATGAGGGATTTCAGATTAGACTTTTTTTTTCCCAGTACTGGGGTTTGAACTCAGAGTTTTGCACTGGACAGGCAGGCGCTCTACCACTTGAGCCACACCTCCAGTCCTTTTTTCTCGGGTTATTCTGGAGATAGAGTCATTTTTTCCCCCACACCTTCCTGGACTGTGAACCTTCTGTTTTATGTTTCCACTGTTGCTGAGATGACAGGTGAGTATCACCACGCCCAGCTTTTTTCCACAGAGATGAGGTCTTACTGATTTTTTTGCCCTGTCTGGCCTGGAATCATGATCCTCCTGATTTCAGCCTTCCACATAACTTAGGATGTCAATTGTGTACCACTATACCCAGTTACTGGTTGAGATAGGGTCTCACAAACATTTTTGTCCAGGCTGGCCTCAAACAGCAATCTTCCTGATCTCAGCCTCCCAAGTAACTAGGATTACAGGCAATGAGCCACTGGCTTCCAACTCAAATTATACTTTTAATAGCCTTTGCAGTCTAGGAAGCTAAGCCCAGGGCTCACTATTCAACCGTGGTTTTAATACTTACAGATTCAGGTCAATTCTTTTCTTCTTAAGAACCCTAAAATATCTTTCAGGCTCCTAGGACTTCTTTTCATAATGTTGGGAAACCCTTACGCACTTCCTCAAATATGACACTCCACTCAAAGCCTTGGTAGCACAGCCAGCGTTTCAATGGTATTTGACTAAAGAAAATGTGTACTTACTGAACTTTTGAAAAAGCTATGTTGCCATAAACGAAAATACTAATAGTTTTTGAATTCTGGAGGATCAAGTAGGGAAAAAAAAGTAATTATTTCAGCTCTTTATAAAGGCATAATTTGGGGCTAGCTATGTAGCTCAGTCTTAGAGCACCTGCCTAGCATTTGCAGGGCCCTGGGTTTGACCCTCAGCACCAGAAGAAAACGAAAACAAAAAAACAAAGAAATAACCTGCCAAATTGCTGTAAACTATATAGAGCTTAAAGAGAAAACAGGATCACAAATAATTATTTTCTTCCATTCATTAGTCCCAAGTAACTTTTGTTTTGCTTGATGTTAGGTTAGCAATTTATGAACTAAGCAGTTTCTTCATCAGAGTTTTGGAAATTCTTATCCAGTCCAATAGAATGGTCTTTGTTTGTTTGTTTTGTTCGGTTGGGCTTTTTTGTTCGTTTGTTTGTTTTGAGACAGGGTCTTGCTATATCGCTTAGGCTGGCCTGGAAGTTTGGCATCTTCCTGCTTCAACCTCTTGAGTGCTGGAATTATAGGCAGGTACCACCACATCCAGCTTGATGGAATGTTCTTAAATTATCAAAACCTGGACTTGCCAGTCTTTTCCATGGATCAACAGGAGAACACTTTAGTATTCAAGTTGCTTGAAAAGTCTTTTGGGAAAACTTCAGAGTAAGGCAATTAGCTGTCTATGGTGACAAGTGGGTGACAAGACTTAAATGGCCACGGTTAAAGATCTAGTGAAGAGTTCATTACAAAAATGACACAATTTATGAGGAAATTTTGTTATTTCTATGACACACAACATTTTAACATAACAACCAAAATTATGACTAATAACATTCTACCAAGTCATATCGAATTCCTAGGAATTCATACAATTTCTAGACCACTTAATATCATGACTTATTTGGCAATGCTTCCCGTGACAATTTGATAAATCAAATAAGCCTAATTTGTTTAACACCTGTTAAGGAGATTCTTTTGAAACTTTCCAAGGGCCCTCTAGAAGATTCCAAAATAAATTTGAGGTTAAAACAGGACAATTTAGAATTTGATTTAGGGAAAGTTGATAAATTTGATTTATCAAAAATACCAAAAGGCTTAGAACACTGATAAAACAGAATCCTAGCTCGCTGGAGGGAGGAGGTGCTGGCTGAGGCACTAGGGCCTGGAACACAGTAGGGTCATTGTGGCTGGGCATTAGTATCCCACCTGTTTTCTTCAGGGTGAGCTGCTGGCTGAGCAGCAAGTTGCTGAGTAATGAGGAAAACTTGAAATGTCTGGGAAATGTGCAATCTTAATGACCACAGGCATGCTTACAAAGCCAGGGTGACAGTCCATGGAGAGACTGATCCTGTTACAACCAGGGCTGTGAATTTAACTGAACTCATAAAATATATGGAGGTAGCAATTATGAAGTCTCTTGATGCTAAGAATTTGGACCTGGTGTACCTTCTTTTGCAGATATAAGCACAACAAGAAATGTTGCTGTATGTCCTTGAGGAAAATTTCAAGAAGTTTTCTCCATGGCAGCTCTTTTGTGAAAATAAGTATATGAAACTGGCATCATGTGGTAGTCCCTGAAGGAGACAGCACTTAGGGATTGCCACTGTAGGAAAATTAACCTCTTTCCAGATTTGATAAGGATCTTTATCCCTTTGGAATATGAAGACGTCATAAGTGTTGCACCTTCATTTTGTGCTCTTGGATGCCTGACTATTGAAATCATTGTGAAGTCTATTACAAACTCAAATTAATCTTGTTTCTTGACTATCATTTAGAGAATCTTTTATCTATAGATTAAAAATCACTTCATTTTCAGCAAATAACCGCCCCCCACATAAACAGAAAAAAAAGAAATCGCAATACAAAGTAACAAGAGATGTCCTAGGCAAATACAGTCAGGCTTCTGCGACCACAGAGTTAACCAACTGTAGATCAAAAGCATTCGGAATAAAGGGACTGCTGGCATGGCTGAAGTGGTAGCACACCTGCCGAGCAAGTGCGAGGTCCTGAGTTCACACCACAGTATCGCCAAAACAAAAGGATTCTGAAAAATATCTGTACTTAGCATAATTTTTGTTGTCATTATTCCTTAAAAAATAGAGCACAATGACTATTTGTACAGCATTTAGATTGTACTAGGTATAACAAGTAATCTAGAGATGATTTATAGTATACGGGAGGAGGTACGTAGGTTATACGCAAACACTAAACCATTTACTGTAAGAGACTTGAGTATCTGTGGATTTTGGTACCCACAGTGGCCCTGAACTCAGTCTCCCACAGCTGGCCAGGGGCGACTGAACAGAAAAGTTTCTCAGTTGAAAAAATCCCTGGATCTTTTAATATTAAGAAGACTCAATTTTCTTTTCTTTTTTTGGCAGTACTGGAGTTTGAACTCAGGACCTCATGCTTGTTAGGCAGGCACTCTACCACTTGAACCACTCCACCAGCCCTTCTTTGTGTTAGGTATTTTTAAGATAGGGTCTCCCAAACTATTTGCCCTTGAACTGCAATGCTCTTGATCTCTGCCTCCGAAGTAAGTAGGATTATAGGTGGGAGCCACCAGTGCCTGGCTCAAATTACTTCAAATAAGCCAGCACTCAGCTCCTTTTTGTTGTTTTTAAGGTTTAACTTGTAAACAGGATTGAATCCTGAATTCCTTTAGTTTTCTTCAGTATCTAGCTCTGATTCTCAAACTAGCATTTCCAATTTTCTCCCACCTTTGTCTTGAAATTCCTAAGAACAAGAACTGCCTTTTTCCTGATGTCCCAAAAGCTGACAGTGGACAACTTGACACAGACTTTGGAGAATACAGCTCAAACAGGACCACACTTCATGTAGGCAACTCAGACATCACTGAAGATGTATGAACTGGAAAACGTGTCAAGCCCAAAGTGGGAAAATCTTGATTGACTGCCCTTTGGGCTCAAAAACCAAATTTCTAGTCATTAACCTCTGTTTTTCTTTTGTTTATTTCAGTAGGTTTGTTTATAGAAGTGTTAAAGGAGTTGTAGGGCAAAAGGTCCGGCACAAGGAGACTTGACAGTCACCAGTTTCAATATGCCCATTAAAGAGAGAGTTGTGGTGAAAGGAAATTTATCCAACATGGCCACATCAGGAAAAACAGACAAAGGGGATCAGTGACCCTAAAGTCTGTCTTTGTGGTACTTACATGAGCTTCTGAGTTTCCAGAGGATGGACAAGAGAAATGTGTAGTTAATCAGTCTTAATCAGACTGTGGTCTGGTTGGTCATCATCTCAGGGTTGGCCAGGTATGGTCTTGTCACCATAAGAAGGTCATTGCTGCCTGGAGAGTAGATTCAACTCTCGTAACAAATTATTGATCAATCTTGTCATTTCCAGAATCCAAGGTGACTATAGTAGAGAGAGACTCAGAAAAAAAGGGTCAAAGAGGCAAAAATAGAACCAGAGAGGGAGAAAATGGATTAAGTTAGGCCAGACCAGGAACTGGTACCCCACTCAATTCCCACTGTCAAGTCATTGTTCCATTTGTGTGGGTGTTAAAGACCAAAGGTGATTTTCTTCAGTAACTCATTTCTGCTGGTAGTGGGCTCTATAGAATTCTGGGAACAGAAGAACTTGACAGGGTCAGAAAACTTTCCTGTGCCTTTTGAGGGGTGAAACAGGTTGGGTATCACTGGTTAGTAGACAGACACTCCTTGAGTGATTGACATGCCTACATGCAGAGTGAACAGGAGTCTGACCCAAAAGTTTAAGACAAAGGAGACAGATGCAAAATGAAGTCAGGGCCCAAGTGAGGAATCAGTGCTTTTCAGCAAAAGCAGTTACTAAACAAACCTGTTCCAAAAGCCCTGGCTAAGGAACATGCTCCAGACTCTGTATGATCTTGACAGCCACCACAATAGTCTCCTTTTCAAAGGTATGAAAGGCTTGCCTGCAGCCACCTGCCCAGCACCAAATGCTCTTTCTCCAGATGGAAAGACAAAAACTCAAGGAAAAGCCTTACAATGAAGACATAGCCTAGGAATGACATGTTGAGTCCAAGAACCCAAAATGAAGGTACGAAGTTATGGTCACACTTTTGCCAAGAGAGCCTAACCAAAAGTAGGGGAATTGCTCAAAGAAATTTACAAGATGTTCTTCATTTGCACTGAGCTCCTGCACTAGGGCCCAATACTCCAGGCCAAAATGAAGCCACTTGTTCTAAAATTCTCTGTCACCAAATCAAAACTAAGAATCTGATCTTCCAAGAAATCAGGAGAAAAAAATCTTTGATAGCCAAATCCCCAAACAGGCCAGGTTAACCTGCACGATAAGGCCATCTCTTTTGCTTGAACTTCTGAACTGACAGATCTGCTTTTTTGATCTCATTTCTACTTTCTCTAGCATTTTCTTGTCTATAATATTTACAGCCTACATTGCAGAGTGGAGCTGTGTGAACCTCTTCCAGCTCTAAGGGCTACCTCCGTCAAAATCAAATAAACTATACAATTTATTTTGTCTAAACTTCTTCACTCCTTTCACATAGAGTCCCTTTAAAAACAGAAAGAAACAAGTCTTCACATGCATTTCCTGCATGGGGAGCAGGAAATATGTCTCCCCTTTTCCCTCACTTTGTCTTTTCATACTAAAATAAATTCCTGCTTTAAAAAAAATTAAATCTTAAGTGATCCTCTAGTCACAAATACTCCCAGTTTGGGGCCCTTAAGCCCCAAGGACAGGGAAAGGTAGAAACAGGGACAGGGAGGAGAAATTAATATTTCTTTTAATATTTCAAAACACCACATAGAAATTGTACAATTACTGGCAACAAGGCTGCTAAGCTAAGCACAATATCCTATGTCTAAGTCTGGGGTAGACGTACTTCAACTCAGTATGAGAAATCTGATTATCTTATACTGATCAGAGGTTTTTGTTAGTGATTATAAATAGCCTTGGTTAACAAAAGTGGAAGGGTAAGCCAATTATTACCTAATAAAGCAGCTCATTTAAACATGGGTGTGGGTCCAAGTGAACAAAGTAACAATCAAAGAGATCCTTAGAGATAAAATAGATGGAAACCTCTGGTTTGACTCTGACTTCCCTGGGACAATGGAGGGACCGTGAAGCCAGTCAGGTTGGCCACACAGCACACTTAACAGTGGAGCCCAAACCTCAGTCTCTGGGAGGCTCAACTGCCCTTTAAGCCTACCAACTTATTAGAGCACATAGTTTACAGCCAAGGAAGTCCTGCAATTTAAATAGTGCAAAATGTAGGTCAGTGATGTCTAACAGAACTTCCTGAGATGATGGCAGTGACTGAGAAACTGGTACGGAATTTTTTTATTCGAGATGAATAGGTTGCCCAGGCAGTTCCTGAACTTTTTTCTTTTAAGTAGAATATACTTACTACTTTTGAATAACAGGATTTCTTTAAAATCATAAGCATGGTACAATCAAGTTCCTTTGGACGTATTGGCTCAGAAGCACCTTCATATGTGCACAAAGAGGTATTTATTCTCGTGTTCATTGCGTCATGGTTTATATTACCTTAAATTGAATAGCGCAAATTTCCACCAACAGAGGGATAGATCAATAAATACAATGTCTTTATTTCTATCATAGAATGTAATGCAGTATTTGGAAGATGAAAAACTTATATATAGTTAAATGGATAGGTCACAATATTTGATATTGAGAGAAAAAACAATGTACAATGAAACATGGCATAATACTTATGTAATTTAATAAAACTATTGATCATGGATCTTTATATGATATTGGTTGTCTTTGGGGTGTGAAGGGCTTTGTGGGAGTTGTTACATTGAACTGTAATATTTCTTTAATAAAAGAGTAAATATGACAGTGGTAACAAGTCTGGGTGTCAAAACTAGTTATGTGGAGTTTTAAAAATTCTTTTCTTAGCCAGGCACTGGTGGCTCACGCCTATAATCCTAGCTACTCAGGAGCAGAGATCAGGAAGATTGCTGTTCGAAGACAGCCCTGGCAAATACTTCATGAGACGTATTTTTAAAAATCCATCACAAAAAATAGCTGGTGGAGTGACTTAAGCAGTAGAACACCTGTATAGCAGCTATGAGGCCCTCAGTTCGTACTCCAGTAATGCAAAAAAACCAAAATTCTTTTCTTGCCTTTCCAAATTTTTCTAAAATAGGAATCATGTGGCTGGGAGAAACTTGGGTCTATAGAGCCAATTTAAAAAATTTTTAAATTCTTAGCTGGACTCCAGAGGCTCACGTCTATAATCCTAGCTACTCAGGAGGCAGAGATCAGGAGAATCAAGTTTCAAAGCCAACCTGGAAAAATATCCCCCCCAAAAAAAAAATCACAAAAAAAGGGCTAGTGGAGTGGCCCTGAGTTCAAACCCCAGTACCACAAAAATAAATTAAATTAATTCTTAGGTTTTTTTGGGGAGGGGTGCAGTTCTGGGGGTTGAACTCAGGGCCTTGCAGTTACTATTTCAGGTGCTCTATGCCACACCACTGGCCCTTTTTTTTTGTTAGTTATTTTTCTGGATAGGGTCTCACTTTTTGCCCAAGCCAGCTTCAGACTGTGATACTCCTGCTTGTGCCTCCTTTATACTGGGATTATAGATGTGCACCACTCTCACACCTGGCTTATTTGTTGAGATGGGGGTCTCACTAATTTTTCGCCTGTGCTAGCCTAGAACTGATACAATCTCTGCCTCCCAAGTAGCTGGGATTATAGACATGAGATTGGGACTCTTAAACATATGTGTGATTTAACATTGTATTTTAGATTGAACATTTTTTCTCTCTCTGAACCTTCTTTTCAATTACAAATATGCACAGATTGTTCACACCTTAGCTTGGGGACAGCCCAAATCCAAGCCTGGGGACCACCCAAGCCTCTGCCTACTCACTAATTATTGGTGATCAAGAACTGTTCAGGAACACACCTCCCACAGGCTAAGGTCACCTTTTAAAACACTTTGTAACAGAGTTTCTTTGCTTCTGCCTTCCACCTGGCCCATCATGACCATTTGTAACTTTTTCCCTAACCTTTAATAAACTTTTATTATCACTCTCACTACGTCTACATATCCTGCCTGGATGCATCCACATTGGATATAAGAACCAAAAATTTCTGTTTATTGGCAATTACAACAGTTTGGTGCAGCCTAGCTAAGAGATCTTCGGAGGGTGAGACCCTAAACCCCATATTTTAAAATGTCACTTCTGCTATCTGCTCTCTTCCTCACTCTTTCTATCTTTGCAGCAGTGTCTGTCTGTCCAACACCCAAGAGCTGAGTGGCACCGGTGACTTGGGGGTGGCAAACATTTATGCACAGGTGATGATTCCCACATTCCAGGGTTCCCTCCAGGAGAGGTGTCTCGCATTGCACCAGGGTCCAGGCTCACTTTGAGGCCTATGGCCCATGTGGGGTTGTGCCTGGGAAACACAGGCCCTGGTGGGGGGTGAGGGCATTAAGCTGTGGCCACTGCTTCTTGCAGCTGAACTGAGAGATTTTGATGAACAGAAACGTGACTCCTTCCCTCCAGACCTTCCCCAGTCTTGTACTTGCGTTGCAGCTGTTTTCCCTGCAATTGCCCACCCGTTCAGATGCCTAGCACCCCTCCTAGTCCAAGTAAATGAACTGATAAAGGGCCTATCCCACCTTAGTTTACTCTGGGTATTTGTTAACACTCTGGACTCTGAATCCAGTGCTTTACCCCAAAACTTCACATGCAGAGACAAAGATATGACCTCTGGAGGAAAGTCAAACAAAAGGAAGGGTATCTGTATCTAAGCCAGAGATGTCTGGATATCAAAAGTTTCTATAAAGATGAGAGATGGGGACACCTTGAGGATCTTTGGAAGTTCCAAATCTGCAGGAAAATCTCCTCTTCCCTTTTTCCCTCAGTCTGAATGGGAAAAGCTTGCAGCCTGAAGGCCAGAGGTAAGAGGGATGACCTTAGGAACCTTAATATCCACAACTAGCTTATATGAGCAGTAACAGCTGTCTCTCAATGGAAAATATCTTTGGTTTTTTTTTTTTTTTACAAAAATTGTTTATTCTTAAATGTACAACAGACTCCAATACAACACTTCATTCTGTCTATAGGTGGCAAAAGATGTTATGGCAGGGAATCAGATGTTTAAATAGGGATGGAATCAGGGTCACTATCATCTCAGGTACAAGAACAGTTTACTTTTTGCCAGATTTCTTAATTCCACCTGTGGCCAGGGGCCTCTTCCCTGTGGCCTTCTCTTTTAGCTCCTTGAGTTTCTTCTGCTTGAAAGCCTTATCTTCCTCATCACCTCCTTGGCCTGCTTCTTGGGCTGTTTCAGGGGCTTCTTGCCACTTTCATGGCCGGACATGGTGCCTGCCACCCCTTTCCCAAGACCCTCAGTAAATATCTTTTATTCCTACAACAGATTGCTATTTTGGTTCTGTATTTTGCACATAACATGGCTTTATGTTCCATTTGAAAACCCTTTTGGAGAGATCATGTGGTCACAGGAAATGCTGTCACCATGATGGAGTCATCATCCCTTCTTCAAGTGACTCCTATCCTACGGTAGTCATCTTTGTCATTATGTAGGGATGGCAGACATGTGGCTAATACCATCGTTGCCATTCCCAGGGATGGGAGACAAGTGGTTGGTACCATCTTGCTATTTCCTAGATAAAATTGTAAGTGACCTAATATTCTAAATTAAAATACATGTGTTGTTTTTAATGTATTCATGTGTCAAGGATTAGACAAAAACTAGGGTATTTGTGTTGAAAATCTGTTGCAAATTACTTAAGAGTAAAAAAGTGCCAAGTCTAGCTGACTGATCTGCCACTAAGAATAATGGCAAAAGGATAGTTTGCTTTAGAGTGAATTCTGAACAATATTAATTATTTTTGTGTCCCATTGTGTGTATTTTGTTTATGTCTATTATAGTCTGTCTCCTACCATTGTACTTGTGGACACTAAATTAATTTTTATATTTTTGAGCTTATATAATTATTTGAGCACGAGCAATTTGAGCATGATTAAACTAATATTTTTTGGCATGCATAATTTAAAACATCTCTGTGGGTATGCAAATGTCTTTAGGATGGTTTTTAAACTACTATTATAATGTGTAAAACTGTTGTCTCAAAAGTTACCTAACATTCCTATCTCAACAAGGTCTAACTAAAAATTTATGGACAGTAATCTTAACCTGCTTCATTCTGTCATGAGTGTAATTTGCATTCAACCTTCTTTTACAATTAGGTTTATTAACCAATGTGTTTTTGTAGATTGGTATTGTGTAAAAAAAGAGTTTAGGAATGCTTTTCTTCCTGGGTCTTCTTTTAAGGTATAAGGTTACTAAGAGTGTTTTATTAAAAACAATTTATGTAAATTTGGATTTTGTAGAGGTTGTTTCAAGATGGAAATTAAAAGGGTCTTAAAGATTATAAGTTCATATGTGTGTGATTGAGTTGGCTGTAGTTTTGAATTTACCTGCAAAATATTCTGATGCTAAAATCCAAGCTCAAAATTTAATGTACTACTGTATGCCTAAAAAAGGGTTTTTGTTTTATCGAAGTAACTGACAGGGATGAAACAAATTTAATTATATAAAACCAAATACAGACAAAGCAATGTTGCTACACTGAGGTACTAGAACTTCAAGTTTTTATCTGGGTCTGTAAAAAAAAAAAAGGATGATTGATCTTAAAATACTGAATTGTATATGTCATTAACGAGTCTGTTATTTTATTTTGGGGCTCCAGGGGCTACATGCAGCTCAGCAAAACATTGTTGTATGTCCCAAGCAAGTCCAGGGTGTGACTTCTTATCAACATCCAAGTCATAACTCCCAGCCATCAGGTTTCCTCCTCATCAAAAACTGCTTGTGTTCTCTATTGATTTTTGTCAGGTTTTGACTACTGAGGAAACTAAGTTTAAGCTAAGTAAAAAGTCTTTTAAGTGGTTCTAATACAGCTAGTGACTTGCATATGTATCTAAATGTTGTGTAAACATTTACAGAGTGAAAAGTATGTAAGTTTAGTACATGTAAAATAGACAGCTATACCTAAGGTACATTGTATCTAACAGGATCTTCAACTTTTCTGCTATTTATGGTTAATGCTTAGAGGCCTGGCATTTAGGCCTGTCATCTGTTTCTCTTGGCTAGATAAATTTATATATGACATGCAATTGAGCATTGAAATAGGGGCTATTTGGGATTACTGACACATCCTTTCCCTAACTGGTGGGAGATCTAGGGTTTTTTTGTTTTGTTTTGTTTTTTAATTTTGTTAGTACTGTCCACCTATTGCTTTACCTAACTAAAATTCAAGGTTTCAACTATGATGCTAGCTGTTACTGGCTCCTTTATCTGTTAGGTGTATTTGTGTTCTTCAAGTAATCAAGCCTTCTAGAATACAGAGTTGTAAGAAGATACTGTACTAATCTGGTGTCTTCCAAATTAAAACTGTTAGTGATGCTAGCCTTTTGCAAGCTTGTTCATGTGTTCCTAATTGTAATGACAGAGGTTTAATAATGGAAGGTTAAACAATGGAAGTAATTAGGTTTGTTGTGTCAATTGCTAAACTGTTCTTCAGAATTTTAACAATGGTTATTTTAAGTTTGTCATTTTAGTTCTTATCCTTATGGAGCATTTACAGGCATGCCCATGGGAAATGACTCTGACAAATATTTATCTGTCAACCAAGCCAGACAAGAATTCTAAGTACTGGTGTTGTTTTGTACTTTCCTTGTAAAACTTTTTAACATTGTGTGTCTGTTGACATTTTGTAGCATTTTTAAGATGCCAGGATATCTTCCATAGGTCAGGTAAAATTAGGCTTAATAATGGACTCCAGGTAAACCCAGCCTAAGAGTCACTTCTTTTAAATCTCAGCATTGCTTAAATTTTAACAAAAAGTTCTCACTGGCATTGACTTCTGCCTGACCTGTTATGCTACTTTCACTCCAACTGGGACCAGATCAGACTTTCTGGGAGAAAACTAATCCTGGTGGTAAAGGACAAAAATGCCCAATGGGCAAAAATTTTAAGAAGCACCTGTTTCAGAGTAACAGTTTAAAGGACAGTTTGAAGGTACTAAACAAATGAAAGGACTTCCTCCAGATCTAGAGGGAGTCAATTATGCCAGAATTCTAAAAGTAACAAAAGCTGAGAGGTTGAAAGATGGGTTTCTTATGCATGTGCTATTTGGTATCAAAGCTTTCCAGGCTTCTGGCAAAAAGCAAATTCATGTCTTTGGCCAGGGCCTTCTGCCTAAGCAGAAGCAATACGACTATTTCTACTAGTTCCAGATACTTCCTTTTGTTAGGGTCCAAGAATCCTATTCCTCCGAGAGACAGAGAGTCACGCGTGAATGCAATCAACAAAGCAGAGTTTATTGAGCTGGCAAGCCAGGGTCAAGCTCCCACACAGACACACAGGTCCGATTGGGCAGACAAGACCCCGAGCCTCTTTAGGGAAGATCTTATATAGGCCCCTACCGGCCGTTACAGCAAAAGCCCACACAGTACATAGCCAATGAGTTTGTAACACCACATACATTTCCAGCCTATCCATTTAAGAGTACATTACTTCTTAGCCTATAGATTCAAGGGTCAGTATTCGTGTATGTGGTTACATTTAGCAAGCAGGCAGGGCACATCTTGCACGTACTTCTAGTCGTCTTTCGCAATCTGCTCACATTCCTCACATTCCTCACATTCCACCTGCCCCCATCCTGTTTATCTTGTCCTGCACGGGGCATCCTGTGCTGGCTTTACTGGTTTCTGCTATGGGGATCTGCTGGGGCAAAGGGCACATCCTTTCATTCCCCCCTTTTCTTTGGGCTATATTGAGGAATCATTCTCAAGGGGATGAAGAGCCTGGTATTGTTGGCGGAGGACAAGAAGTTGGACAGCGTTAATTCGGTTTTTGATGAAAGTCACAAGTCGGTTTAGAATACAAGGTCCTATGGTGACCAGTAACAAGAGGATTACTATCGGCCCTGCTAGTGCAGACAGGAGGGTAGCTAACCAAGGGGACTGGTTGAACCAAGATTCAAACCAGCCTTCCCTGGCCTCTCTTTCCCTTTTTCGTTGCTCTAGGCCTTCCTGAAGTTTGGACATAGAGTCGCGAACAACCCCGGTGTGGTCGGCGTAAAAGCAACATTCCTCCCCTAGAGCTGCACAGAGGCCACCATTCTTAAGGAGCAGTAGGTCCAGTCCCCTCCGGTTCTGGAGGACTACCTCGGATAGGGAAGTTAGGGATTTTTCAAGGTGGCTAATGGATTTTTCAATACGGTCTGGGTCCTCATCGATGGCCACCCTGAGGGAGGTGAGGCCGGAGTGCTGAGTGGCCAGAGAGGCTATGCCGGTACCCACCCCTGCCAGGCCTATTCCAAATAGGGTAGCTATGGTTAGGGTGATAATGGGCTCCCTTTTTGCCCGGGGGTGGTCAGACCAGTAAAGAATGGGATATTCAGCTGGATGGTAGAGGATTCTAGGCACCACTATCACCATCAGGCAGAATTCCCGGGAGGCATTAAAGACCGATCCAGCCAAGTGGGGGGTCAGCCCATTCAGCAAGCATATGCCCACCAGGTGCCTCCAGCTGGGGTTATCCAATGGGAGGCATTCCAGTTTGAGTGCTCAATTATAGTAGCACACAATTTTTTACTTCCTTTTGGGACCTGCCCTACACAAGTCCCTTGGCCACTGACCTGAGCCATGGTCAGGCTGGCGGGTCGGGCCTCCCAACCCGTTGGAGTGGTGGTGTTGACTACAAAAGAGGAATTGATTCCAATAGCCTCGTAGAAAGGGGGCGAAGGGCTGTAGCAAAGCCAGCAAGCCTCAGTTAGATTAGGGGCTGTCCTATTCAAGGTCTCAAATGTAGCAAACAGCAAGGTCTCCAGGGGGCTAGGTGGTACAGTGAAGGGAATGGTGGTTGTGGGTTCTGGGGGTGTCGCTTTGGGACTCTGAGAGTCATTGGGAGTGGTGTTCTGGGGCGTCCGGGGAGTTGTGCGTGGAACCAATTTTGCCTCAGACAACTCTGGCTTTAACACAGGATTAGGCCTTAACACGAGATTAGGTCCTATTGTTAGAGTAGAGACTGGTTGTCGCACACGCCGCAAGGTAAAAAGGGCTCCTGGATGATTTGTTTTGTAGAGTCTGACTCCCCAGGATTTACCCAATTCCCAATTTGTCGCCTTTTTTCCTAAATCAGTGAAATTTATCATAATGGGATTACAATTGGGGGGAGTTGGGCATCCCTTATTTATAGGTCTAGGTTGGTGGTATGTAATACCAGATTGAGAGACTCTACTTAACTGAATAAGGTCCCCCTGTTTGGGGGGTGGCCACCATATGTCCCCTGAGCTCTCACAACCCCATGACTTACAATAATAGTCTGCGATTCCTCCACATTTTTTTCTGTGGTTGGGTTGGGGAGTGGGGCAGACATAGAAGTAACTTTGGCGCAAATCCCATTGTCCCCTGCCAATGAATAAGGCCCTTAAGTCAAAGTATAATTCTGGGAACCAGGTGCTGGGAGGGGTCACCTTGGAGGTCTGGTTAAGAATGTCTCCTGTGGATACATCTACAATCATCCAGGTCAGGTTAAAAGGTTGATGTGGATTTGTATGCCCCAAGCAAGTGGTGGACAGGGTTAGAAAAAGGAATAAGGTTACCGAGGTCCAGTTTGCTGAAGTTTGAGTTTGAAGGAATTGTCCTTGTGGTGGGACACCCTTCTTGTTGGCAGGAAGTCTTCCTTCACAGCTACCGGGTCTGCTGGTCTGATGTGGGTGTAGTGGACCCAGGTGATGATTCCATTCTAGGAGGGCTGCGGAGCATCTGGGGTGTTTTCATTTTCTGAAGCATCCCGTATAAGCCGGAGCTTGAGTGGATTTGTGGGATGCTGTCGTGCGGTCCAATTTCCCTGCTCCTCCTGAGGACGTGCCCGTCTCACATGGGAGTGGTGTACCCATGGTGCAATTCCATCGACCTTGAGGGCGGTGGGGGTAGTAAGCAGTACAACATAAGGTCCTTTCCATCTAGGCTCTAGGGTTTTGGACTGATGCCTTTTAACCCATACCATGTCACCTGGGGTTATGCCATGTTCCGGAGTCGGGACCCTCTCAGTAGTATGGTACGCTTGAATTAAGGGCCATATTTGTTGTTGCACCTTAGCTAGAGCCTGTAGCATAGTCAGGTAATTTGGGGCCAGATCACCTAGTCCCGGGCTTAAGGTCCTTTGAATGATGGGGGGTGGAGCCCCATACAGGATCTCAAAGGGGGTTAGCCCATGGACATAAGGGGAGTTCCGGACTCGGAAGATGGCCAAGGGAAGGAGTGTCACCCAATCACCACCAGTCTAGGGCCAATTTGGCTAAAGTCTCCTTTAGTGTCCTATTCATCCTTTCTACTTGCCCTGAGCTCTGGGGGTTATATTCACAATGTAGTTTCCAATTTGCCCCCATAGCCTGGGCTAGTCCCTGCAGGACTTTACTAACGAAAGCCGGACCGTTATCTGACCCAATTGCCTCAGGCACCCTGTACCTGGGTATGATTTCCTCTAGTAAGGCTTTTGCCACTACCTGACTCGTCTCCCTCTTTGTAGGAAATACCTCCACCCAGCCCGAAAAGGTATCTATGAACACTAGCAAATATTTGTACCCAAACTTTCCTGGTTTTACTTCGGTAAAATCCACTTCCCAGCTTCTTCCCGGGGCCCTCCCCCGTTCCCGAATACCTGTGTGGTGCCCCTCCCTTCGTCCTGGTTTCATAGCTGTACAGCTAGCACAATCCTCCACAATTTGACGGACGGCCGCGGTCTGGTTTGGAAATCGGAGTTGTGCAGATGTCAGCAAGTCTAGCAACTTTCTCCGCCCCAAGTGGGTGGACTTATGTAAGTTAGCTAACAGGAATCGGCCGAGTTTCTCAGGCAGGATTAGCTTGTCTTTCAAGTTGCTTCTCCATTCATCCTTCCTTTTTCTAGTGAGGGAGTGGGCTCTCATCCAAGTGAAATCCTCCGAGGAGTACTCTGGTCGGGGAGGTAGCGAAGGGAGCTCGGGGACAGGCACATCTATAGCCGCGACCACGGAGGGACTCACCATTGCTGCTCTCCTAGCTTCTTGATCCGCCCTGTTGTTACCGACAGCTTCCGGAGTCTTGGCAGACTGATGGCCTGGGACATACATAATTGCCACTGCCTTCAGTTTTTCCACTGCTATTAATAGACGCTGGACTTCGGCCAGGTTTTTTAAGCCTTTCCCTTCTGCTGTGCGAAATCCCCTTTCGCGATAGATGGCTCCGTGGATGTGGATGGTACCGAAAGCATAGTGGCTATCGGTGTAGATATTGACTCGTTTTCCTTCTGCCCTTTCCAGGGCCTCGGCCAAGGCAATCAATTCTGCCTTTTGGGCTGAGGTTCCGGGTGGGAGGGCGCTGCTCCATACCGTGTTTCCTTCTTGGTCGACCACTGCTGCCCCTGCCCTTCGGACTCCATTTTGGACAAAACTGCTTCCATCAGTGTACCAGTTTAATTTACAGCCGGACAGTGGGGTGTCCTTTAGGTCAACCCGTACCTGGGTAACTTCGGAGAGGAACTCCTTGCAGTCATGGACAGGTGTCTGTAGTTCCGGGTTGGGCAACAGGGTGGCAGGGTTCAGAGTTACAGGATCTGCGAAGGTGATCCGAGGGGAATCCAGCAGGAGCCCCTGGTAGTGGGTGAGCCTGGCATTCGTCATCCATTTCCCAGGGGGTTGTTTAAGGACTCCCTCCACCGGGTGAGGGGCCGTGACCCGGAGGGCCTGTCCAAAGGTTAATTTGTCTGCTTCTCTCACTAACATGGCAACGGCCGCTATGATGCGGAGGCAGGGGGGCCATCCTGATGCTACTGCGTCTAATTTCTTGGAAAGATATGCCACGGGTCTCTTCCAGGGACCTAACTGTTGGGCCAGGACTCCTTTGGCTACCCCCTTTTTTTCATCCACAAACAGAGTGAATGATTTTGTGGGGTCTGGTAGGGTCAAGGCAGGGGCCTGGAGAAGGGCGGCCTTTAGCTGGTCAAAGGCCCGCTGTTGTTCCTCTCCCCACCTCCAATCCGGAGCCACTTTGGTGGCCTCATATAGAGGTCTGGCTATCTCCGCAAATCCCGGAATCCAGAGTCTACAGAACCCTGTGGAGCCCAGGAACTCTCTCACTCCCCTAGTGGATGTGGGGGGTGGAATAGTCAAAATAGTCTGTTTCATGGCATCAGTCAGCCATCTTGCCCCATCTGCGATCCGATAACCCAGATATGTCACTGACCTTTCACAGATGTGGGTCTTCTTGGCACTTGCCCGATATCCCAGCTCACCTAACTCTGTTAGCAGGTGTTCAGTAGCCTCGCTGCACTCCTCTCAGGTTTCTGCCGCTAACAGTAAGTCATCAATGTACTGTAGTAGAGTGACTCACGGGTGACTCCGGCGAAAGGGCTCCGGGTCCTGGCTCAGGGCCTCGTTAAACAGGGTGGGAGAATTTTTAAATCCTTGTGGCAGTCTGGTCCAAGTGAGCTGTCCGGTCCGGCCCCCATCCTCTTGCCATTCGAATGCAAATAGCGGCTGGCTGATTTCTGACAATGGAATGCTGAAGAAAGCATCTTTCAAATCAAGGGTTGTATACCATACTTGTGAGGGCAGTAGGTGACTGAGCAAGGTATGGGGATTCAGTACAGTGGGATGAATGTCCTCCACCCGCTCATTTACCTTTCGCAGGTCTTGCACAGGCTATAGTCCCCGCTTCCCAGCTTTTGGACGGGGAGCAGAGGAGTATTCCAGGCGGACCAACAAGGCCGCAGTACTCCTTCCTTTATTAGCCTGTGGATATGAGGGGCTATGCCTCTTCAAGCCTCTTTGGGCATAGGATACTGTTTTACCCGAATGGGAAGAGCGGAAGCCTTCAATTGTATAACTACGGGAGGGAGGTGTTTGGCGAGGCCAACTCCCACAGTCTCTGCCCAGGCCGTGGGAAACCTTTTTAGCCATTGGACTATGTCCCCTCCTGGCTCCTGTCAGCTGTCAAACAGTCAATATTTGTCAGCCAATGATAGGGACAGGACGTGTATTGGGCTCCCCTCCCGATCAGTCACAATTATTTCATCTGGTTCAAAATAGATACGGGCCCCTACTTTGGTGAGCAGGTCCCGTCCGAGCAAGGGAGCGGGGCTCTCAGGGACGACCAGGAAGGAGTGTGTGACCTGGTGTTTTCCTAAGTCTACCTTTCTTTTGGTAGTCCATGAGCATAACTGTGTACCCGTGGCCCCCTGAACCACCCTTGTTCGTTCCTTGTTTAAAGGTCCACATGCCTTGTTTAAGACCAAATACTGGGCGCCGGTATCCACCATGAACCCCATCGGCTTCCCTTCCACACATACAGTTACCCAAGACTCGGGGAGGGGGTCCGAGCCCCGTCTCCCTCAGTCCTCTTCTCCGGCTAGAAGGACTCTGGCCTGCTCCACTGCTCGTTCCCTTTCCCTGTTACCTCCCAGTCTCCTGCCAAACCCTCTTCGTCCCTTTAACTTAGGGCACTCTCTCTTCCAATGCCCAGTCTCCCTCAGTCCTCTTCTCCGGCTAGAAGGCCGGGCTTTCATTTTCCCCTTGGACAACTGCCTTTACCTTTGCAAAGTTGGTGGGCCTCCTAGCGGCCACTCGGAGACCTGCCATAAGAGTCTGGCGGTAGATTTGGAGATGCTCCCTACCTTTTGCGGTCCCGAAATCCCAATCAGGGCGGCGTAGGGGGAAGGCCTCGTCTATGGCTGGTTGGAGGGTTGTGGGTCTCCCGTTGTCCCCCAAGACGTTCTTTCTAGCTTCCGCTCCTCTGTCGTAAAAAGAGTATTGAGCAGCTGGTGACAGTCGTCCCATGTGGGGCGGTGTGTATGCATGATGGACTCCAGGAGATCTATGAGACACTTAGGGTCTTCTGAAAAGGGTGGGTTCTGCATCCTCCAGTTATATAGATCACTGGAGGAGAAGGGCCAGTACTGAAACTGTTGCCCCCCTCCCGGTCCTCCTTGGCCTACCGTCCAGACTGGAAATGTGGGGACAGTTTCCTCCCCATGTGTTGACGAGGAGGGCCCATCTTCTCCCTCCCTTTCCCGTACCCCTCGGGGGCGGAGTCTTCGACCCATTCCTCCTCCGGCCGTCAGTCCTGTTGAGGAGGATGAGGAAATTTCCTCCTCCGGAGCACTGGCCTGACCAGGGGGAGTCACGTATGGGGGCGGCCGATCTTCCTCTACCCCCGTGAGGGATGGGTAAAGGGGGGAACTCTCCGGTAAGACCAGAGGTGGTAAAGAGGGTGT
Organism: Castor canadensis; assembly: GCF_047511655.1. NCBI lineage: Eukaryota > Metazoa > Chordata > Mammalia > Rodentia > Castoridae > Castor > Castor canadensis. Next base: position 52,083,176 of record NC_133386.1, on the reverse strand, counting down.
CCTATTTTGAGGACTGGTCAGGGAGGGAAAAGGAGGTTTCTCTTCCTCTTTTACGACCAAGGCAGGCGTGACTGGGGTTTTAGCCCCGGGAGCCGAACTGGAGGGGTGAGTCAGAAAAGCTGTTAACCAAGGGGGGGTTCCCCGCTAAATCTTCCCAAACCAAAATGTAGGGGGCCTGATCTGGGTGGCCTTGATTGCCTGGTCGGAAAATGACCGCCTTGACCTTAGTGATCAGGTCTAGGGAGAGGGAACCTTGAATGGGCCATCCGACTCCGAAGGTGGGCCATTCTGCAGAACAAAGGGTGTCAAACTTACCTTTCTTAATGACCAGAACCGCATTTAATGCCCTTTTTTGACTTCTGGAAAGTGAGAGAGAATCAAAGACTTTGGGGTTGCTTGTCCCTGTCCCATTGTGGGATGAGAAGCAACCGCCAGGAGAGATAGAACAAAAAGGGTGAAAGCAACAATAACTCCACACACACAGAACACTCTCCACCACTCGCTTGGACTGGTCCTTCTCTCACGCTGGTGCGCACCCCATTCAACCTCCTCACCGTCCAATTTGGATATCAGGCCGAAAGGTGTCCACTTGACAGGTGGTCGGTCAACTAGTTCAATTAGTTCTTCACCTGGCACCAGGATTCCTGAAATGCTTGAGCCCAAATGAGAGGAAAGCCTCTCCCAGCAGGACCTTGTGGTCCCCTTAACGAGATTCCCAGAATGATTCTCCCTGGGGATTGGCCAAATCCCCGCCACTGCCCAAATGGGAACAATCATCTACCAATTAGTTCCCTCCAAATGAGAATCTCAGACTCTCCCAATGCCTAGGACTTGGAATCATCTCTGCTTTCTCGTGGACGGTCTGCCTTCTCGAAAAAGGGTATCTCGGTGGGACCTCCAAATGTTAGGGTCCGAGAATCCTATTCCTCCGAGAGACAGAGAGTCACGCGTGAATGCAATCAACAAAGCAGAGTTTATTGAGCTGGCAAGCCAGGGTCAAGCTCCCACACAGACACACAGGTCCGATTGGGCAGACAAGACCCCGAGCCTCTTTAGGGAAGATCTTATATAGGCCCCTACCGGCTGTTACAGCAAAAGCCCGCACAGTACATAGCCAATGAGTTTGTAACACCACATACATTTCCAGCCTATCCATTTAAGAGTACATTACTTCTTAGCCTATAGATTCAAGGGTCAGTATTCGTGTATGTGGTTACATTTAGCAAGCAGGCAGGGCACATCTTGCACGTACTTCTAGTCGTCTTTCGCAATCTGCTCACATTCCTCACATTCCTCACATTCCACCTGCCCCCATCCTGTTTATCTTATCCTGCACGGGGCATCCTGTGCTGGCTTTACTGGTTTCTGCTATGGGGATCTGCTGGGGCAAAGGGCACATCCTTTCACTTTTAATAGTTCATACTCATGGACTTGTTACTCCCTCTTGTATTCTACTTTGTAATGGTGTTTAACTTCTACCTAGAGACAACATGAGTCTTCTTTCTGAATGGGACCTTCTCCCATAGATATTTACCCTTAATCAGCTGGGCACCTACCCCCTGGTACACCTGGCCTCTAATGTAGATATTGCCCCAAACAATCAGTCCTTAATTGCTCCACATATAGTAGTAGTCTAGATTTTTAAAAAGGGTCGTTCAACTCATCCCCTAGATAGCTACAGGTATAGACACTTGCAGGAGGAGTAACCAATAGACTTTCTAATGGTTGTCACTTTTCAAAATGAAAAAAATTAGATCCTCTGACAGCTAAAACAATGGGCTTTGTCTTTTTCCCAGAAAAAGGGTGTTATTTACATGGTTTAAACCTTAAAATTGTGCATTGTGTTTACGGCACTGGGCCCTTTCTGATGTTCCTATCAGTATTCATGCTTGGGTCATGCCTACTAAACTTGTCAGCCAGATTTATCCCTTCCAGGATGAAAGCCTTTAGGATCCAAATCATGACACAATAGGACTGTCAGTCTCTGGAAGTGGACGAGGTTCTCATGAACAACCTTCATTGGGTTGAACAAAGATTTAGACAACAGATGCCATCTGATGAGTAAATGAGTCCCAAGGGATAGTGATAAGAGGGACAATATCCCTGTTAGGTAGGGTCTGTAACCCCTTGTCTACTCTGAAGCAAATACCAAAGATAGAACTTCCTCCTTTAACAACCCCACAAAAGATTTTTTTCAGGATATTGTCTCTCAGGGTGAAGTTAAGGCAGGTCAGGACATAGAAAGATTGGGATTCTCAAACATATGTGACTTTACATTGGATTTCAGATGGAGCATTTTTCTCTTTCTCTCTGGACCTTTCAATTGCAAATATGCATAGGTTTTTCATGTCCCAAATCCTAGCCCAAGGACCACACAAATCCCTCCCCACAAACTGATTATTGGTGATCAAGAACTGCTCAGGTTTTATCCTACCCTCAGGCCAGGGCAACATTTTAAAACGCTTTGTAACCAAAGACTCCCTCTCTGCTTCTGCCTCCTATCCTGTCCATTGTGGCCGTTTGTAACATTTTTCCCCTTAATCTTTAATAAACTCTTATTATCACCCTCCCTACATCTACATATCCTGCCTGGATGCATCAAGTAGGATATAAGAATCTAGAATTTCTGTTTATTGGCAACTACAACAGTTAGCTGGAATTTGGAATGGGTCAGCGTGAAAGGACAGATACAAGGAAGGAGACATAAGTACATCAGGGTAGTTGAAATTGGCTGAGTATTTCTCATGTAGCCCCAGGCTCCCAGGACTTCTTGTGAGATGAGCACATCAGCCTCTCAAACTAGAAGCCAGAGTCTCTTGTGTTCCTCCAGCTCCCCAGGTTCACAGTCCAATCCCCATGTGTTCTCTCAGGGGTCAGTTTACAAGAGGAGGATGTGCCAGCTGAAGGACATTTCTCTCTTCTCCACTATTCTCACTCTCATTGTAGTTCTTCCAGAAGGCTCTGACCACTGAGCCAAGCCAATCAGCCTTGGTTAATACACTCTCTCATCATGGAGCTCTCTCTCTGTAGTTGCTCCACACCCTCAGAGATTTCTCTCCCAAGCAGGAGTTTCTCATGGTGGAATTTTAAAAATGGTTACTGACAATGATGTGATTTCTTTCCTGTGAAGTTTTGTCCACAAGGAAGAGAATGCACACTGATTGTACGGAAATGGGTAGATTAATCCAAACTCAGAAACTATAAGTAAGACTTTATTTTGGGGTCTAGGAATTGGAAATTGAGGAGACACTGTTACTGGTGGGTGGGGTGTTCCAGATGTTCCTCTGTCCAGTGGGTGCAATATCTAAGATTAGGATGCAGCAAAAGATAGCAAGGAATGATTTATTCACAAATGGAAAGCATATCTCAAAGTGTGAGAAGGGAAGTTTGGATACGGCTTGTGACTGGCGGTGGTCTCAGAAGACCGTTGACAGAGACACAGATTGCAAAGCAGTAGTAGAGTTTCATTGAAAGGAAAAGGAAAGTAAGACACCACAAAAGAAAGAGTAGGGGCTTTGGCCAGATGGCACAGAGGCCCCGAATTTTGTTAAAGGGCAATTTATAGTTGTAAGGTCAAAATGAGGGAAATATCTGGGCAGACTTTGGAGGAGGGGATAGGGTTGTTGACAAGTTTGATTAGCAGGCTCTTATTCTGCACATGAGCTTATGCTGATCCTCAAATCTTTAACTGTATTTATGATAGGTGACCAATATTCATAAGATCTTAAGTAGAGGGCTTTACCTGAAAGGTCATATGGCATTTTTCCAGCCTGAACTGGAGAAGAGACTTGCCTTTTGGGGAACTTACATCTACAAAGGAATTCACGAATGAAAAGTAATTTACAACTGAGGAGATGTTCAAGGGTAGTACTGGGTGGGGACAAAGAGGAATTCAGCATGAGGTGATCTTTTGTTGCTAAGGATGGAGTCCTATGGCAGATATTTCTTCCTTTCCCTATTACTAGCCTTCCTCAGGGCTTGGTGTTTTATTATCCAATAGTGTGGGGTCTCTAGATGGTGTGAAATTGAGGCCCTTCTCTTGATGCCCCTTCCCAAATGGTTTGTCAACCATACCTGTGCTTTTTGAGGTGAGGGCAGGAGCCTACTTATTTGAGCCTCTTTCACCCTTCCTGTGTTAGCTTTGCCAGTGGAGGGTCACAGAGCACTCATTATGCCCTCAAGGTGCACTCATGACCTTGATATGCAGAGTGTGCTCCAGAAGAAGGCTATGGGCCCATTGGTCCAGGGTGTGGGCCATCTGGAATTTTATGACTGTAGCCCAGGGCATTTCTTTATTCCTGCTCAGGTCTACCTGGCTGACCTTGTTAATGACAGGGTTCAGATAGATTTGAATCAGTTTTCTGAGAAGGCAGGAAAAGTGAGGGCTGGGGACATGGCTCAAGTGGTAGAGCATCTGCCTAGCAAGTGCAAGGTCCTTAATTCAAACCCCAGTGCCAAGAGGGAGAAAAGGGCAGGAAAAGTGGAACATATATATATGTTGAGAAGGAGTAGGGGCCAAGTGATCTATAGAAGAAAAAGAATGCATAAACCGAATGGAAATGTCCACAAAACATGGCTCTCCTAGCCTCTTGAGCCTCTGGACACTCCAGATGCCTGAGGTCAAAGAGTGAGGTTACCAAAGTTCACATTCCAGGGTAGTTGGAATCATGCATAAGCCCTGTTTCCTAATGACCTCCACATTCCATTTTAAGGTGGTTTTTTTTCAGTGCTATGGATTGAATCCAGGGCCTCATGTATGCGAGACAAGTGCTCTACCACTGAGCTACACCTTCCCCCAGCCCGAGAAGCTTTTTCAATGCTACTTTCATTGTGATTGCCCTTCATTTTCACAGGTATGATACACAGTTGTGAGTGGTCAGCAGAGTCAAAAGCAGGACTCAGCAAAGACTTTAAAGCAGCTACTATAAATATGCTCGAAGGATTAAAGAAAACACATGACAATGACTCAAAACATTGGGAGTGTTAATAAAGAGAAAGTAAAAAAAAGAGCCAACTAGGACATTTGCTTCTAGCCTCATGAAGCGAAGAGATAAACACATCTTCTCCCAGAAAGGTAATTATCATAAGGCTTAACAAAACTGTCAAAACATATATAACAGTTGAAACCAAGGAACCCTTTGTCCACAGGTAAAGAGAACAGGTGGAAAACAAGGAGGATGGAGCAGACCCTCCTCCTGTTGGGTTTGATTGGCCGCCTTCTTTGATGGGTCTGTGGCACACTCTTGAGGACCAGGGCAGTGTACCAGTAAACTGGCACATTGGGGTTCACTTCACACTCTCAGAGTTTACCAATCTGAGGGTCAAGTTCTATATTGTCTAGTAATAATCCTATCTTCAGAAGGCCTTGGTTTCAAAGAATTTCACTAGAACCAATACTGTCCAGGGGCTTTCTAGAAATTTGTGAGGACTTCGGGGGTTGACTAATGATTGGGGGTTATAATAGCTGAGGGCATGTTAAAATGTGCTGCACAATAAAGAGTTGTCTTGCATGCCTTGTGACTTTGTTTTTTGAGACAGGGTCTTGTTATGTAGCCCATGTAGTCTTCAAACTTGCAATCCTCTTGCCTCAGCCTCCAGAACCCTGTCACTTTTGAGTCATTCATTATATGAAAAACCTGCTTACAATGATTTAAACCTAGAACCAAACTCCTTTTAGATATAAACAAATTATTTATTCCATAGTTTTAATATATGCTGACTTTCTAGGAATTAGATTAAACCACATAAATCAAGGTAAGCCCTACTTTGGCTGTTTTGTTTTTTAACTTAACTAAGCATTATTCAACATTTTAGAATGTCACAGAATGAACAGCACCATGACTAGTGACATTTGAGTTGCCAATATAACACCCCTCCCCATTGAAAGAAGGTACTGCTGAACCATCCTAAAGATGGTGATTGAGGAAGTGCAGCAAGTCCTCTTCTGCTCAGAAGGCCTTGTGCAAATGGCTACATAACTTCCCAAGCTGTGCCTAGCTCATGGACTTCACAATGGAACCGATCAGTGGCTGGCAGTTGTGACAGTTGGGCAACACCTTGAGAGACCAACCCAGGGCCCAATGGGGAGTGAAGGGTGGAAGAGGAGATGGGCATTATTGGGTCTATAAAAAGGGAAACACCCAGATGCCTTGGTGGACTATCAGTTTTTGGGTCCTACCTCTCTGCTTCTCTGCTGAGAGGACTTTACTTTCACTTTTCAATAAACCACTTGCTCACTTTCACTTTTGTTCCTATCTTTACTGGAAGCAACTTGGTCCATGGGGAATGGGTCTTCTGAATTAGTTTAGTCAGGTGTCGCTTTAAAACCTCATTTACCTTTTCCACTTTACCAGAGGACTGGGGACACCAAGCACAGTGGAGATGATAAACTATCCCCAAGGCCCAAGAAAGGGCCTCCACTTTGAAGGCTGGCCTGCTGTTGCTCTAAAGGCTTTTAGGGAGGCCAAAGCAAGAAATTATTTCTGTGTTTAAGACACAAAACACTTCCCTGACACATTCAGTATTACAAGGGAAAGCTTCTATCCACCTGGTGAAGGTATCTACTAGTACTAGTAATGTGGATGAAGTCTAACCACCAATCTTGATTTCAGGGATAAGTCCCTCCGTAGTTTCTGGCCTCAGTTGATATTGTTTTTGGTTTTGGTGAGGGAAGTGAGAGGGGTTTTTAAGGCAGATCAAAGCCAGAGTAGTCATTCAAGCTCTTCTCCCTATCAAATGTCCATCAGTCCATACAGCAGGGTCTATCTGTGACTCTATTAACAGTAAGCAAAAATATTCTCCCAGAGGTAAAAGTAGGACCTTTAGCTGAGACAGAAGGTCTTGTCCCAAAAGGGGGGTTGGAGTCTCAGGAACTATTAAAAAGGAGTGACAGAAATGTAGATCTCCCCAGGAGCAGGAAAGCAGTTGGGTAAAATAACACTTTAGAAGCTGATCCAATAAGCTCGAACAGTAACTTTATTTAGGGACCTGGGTCCAGGAGAGAAGGGGATAGCCAATTGTTTTTTTGCAATTAAAAAGCTGATTTGTGCTTTTTAATTGTAATGATAACCACGGGCTCCTCAGCTTGTACTGTGTTCACAGGAACCTGGATGGGAGGCCCTGCAACCCATCATTGCTTAGATGGCTGTGTACCTGACTCCATCAAAAGCTGGGGGCAGCATGTCTTCAAATGGTTCCCCTTACAAATGGGGCAGGGTCCTTTAGGTTGCCTGTTTCTCCAGGGGCACTCCCTCCTAAAATGCCCTCCTGTCCACATTGGAAGCAAGTCTGCAGGCTTGGACCTGGTCCAGAGGAAGCCACCTGTAGCTTAGCAATCAATGCTTCCTGTCACATATCCTTCCATCACTCTTTTTCCAGATCCCTATTATAGAACACAGACATAGCTGTCTATACTAATTGGTCCAAATCCTTGCTCCCCTTAGCCACCAGTTTTTGAAACTTTCTACGACCATCTGGGGCTGATTAAGAAACTTGTCTTTCAGGACAATCTCCTATGACCCTGGTATAACATTAGTATGTTTATGTAGGGCATCCTTAAGTCACTGTAGGAAAGTCACAGGGGGTTCTGAGTTTCCCTGCTACATGGCAGTGACTTGGGAATAATTAAGGGGCTTCAGGTTGGCTCTTCTCAAGCCCTCAGTGATTCAGTAAATGAAGTGGCTTCAATGCCAATCATCTGCCCTGTCCTCAGGAACTCAATTAAGTCACTCCTAGGTACAGCCTGGTCTTCAGTAGGAATGGGGAGCTGGGAGGGAGTGTGAGACAAGTTAATAGTCATTTCCCACAGCTATGGCCTGATCTAACACCTGTTGTTTTTCTAATGAAGTCAGGGTCTGACCCAACAACAGCATCATATCTTTCCAGGCCAGGATCAAATTTTGGGATATATTGGTTGGGATAATCAGTAAAATTTCCTAAATCTTGTTTAATTTCTTTACCTCACTTAACCTGAAGGGGACGTGGACATGCTCACATCCAAATATCCCACCTGGAAGGACGTGAAGGGGGAACAGCCTTGTTCCTGGTCTAGTCTGCCCCTGTGTCTTGGGATGAGTTTCACCTAGATAAAGGGGCAAAACAGCAGTGGACAGAGGTGCTCTGTTGAGTCCCTCCAGATCAGGATAAACGTTAGGAACTCTCTGGGAAGGAGGAATTCCCTTTCTAGGAGGCAGTCCCTTGAGTAGTGGGAGATTGGGAGATTTAGAGGAGTGTCCTTTGCGGAGAAGAGCCAAGGTCTGGGAATCTAGTTTACATCTTCCAGCCATTCTGGATAGTCCCTCAGGTAAAAGAAAAGCTGGATTATGGAACCTCTGCCCATTTACCCTCCTTTCTACAAAACAGGTCAAGCTTTAAGATGGTATTATAATTAATGCTTCCCCCTTCTGGCCATTTCTCCTGATCCCCCAGAGGGTATTGGGGCCAGGCCTGAGTGCAGCAGAAGATGAGGATCTCCTTTTGCAGACTTTCTGGGTCAAGATCCTTCCAGTGTTTCAACAGATAGGCAAGAGGGGATCCCTCAGGCACTCAGGAAGCTTGGGGTCTCATCTAAAAAAAAAAGAGGGACAAGGAATTTCCTTCTTTTGGGTATCCCTTGATAAGGAAAACCCCTCTACCTAGGAGAGGCATCCTACTCTCCATCCTTTTCTTTCACTGCCCACCTGTGACTAAGGTCTGGGGAAAGACGTTTGGGTCTGTCCGGATTGAAGCCACCTTTACTGGTGTAACCCAGACCACTCCTTTGCCTGTTTGCCTTATGACACAGGCTCTCTTCTAGACCTCTAATTCAAATATGATCCTATTTATAAAGGGCTGAATAGCCAAAGGAGCCTGCATGGATAGAGGAAGGATCCTCAGGGGGCCTGTCAGTGGAGTTTCCCTCCCCAGATTGTCTCAAAAAATGGGGGTAACTCCAAGGGACACGAGTCATCTGGCAGTACTGGACAAAATGTGAGAAAATTATCATGGTGGTTATTTCCACTGGGCAATCAGGCTACATCCCCCTCTTTCTCTGAGGGCAGAACACAGGGACATGCTCAGCTAAATGCCAGATATACACAGCAATTCCAAGTCAGATAATATTTCTTCTCGATGTGCCCAACTGAAAAGGGAACTGCAAAAAGGGCAGGGGAGTTCCCAGGGGCACAGACTAGTGATTAGGCCTCGGACAGCAATGTGTAGAGACTTTACCTAGGTCTGACTAAAACAGGAAGACCATCTTTGCTAGGACAGAGAGGGCAGCCACTCATTCTGACCCACAGAAGGATAAAGGAAAGGAGAACAGAAGTTAAAGAGAGGAGTAAGAGAGAGGAGAGCAGAACCGAAATCCTCAGTGCACTGGGGTTTCACCTTGCCCTCATAGCATATGGCAGTCTGGTATAAACCCCCAGAGGGCTTCCAATTCTTGGGTTGCCTGAAGAGGGCTTTAGGCATCCTCCCCAGGTTCCCAAGGGAGAAATCCTTCTATGGAGAGAAGTAAGTCAGCCTGGGAGTTTGACTGTGCTAAGTGTGGTCAGGGGTATCCCCTGGGAAGAGAGTCCACAGGAGTGCTGATGACCATGTACTCTCCCCCAGTTTAGCATGACTGATACCAACCTTTCAATGTCGACTGGGAATCCCATGACTTGGGCCCCACGTTTGGGCACCAGGAACAATGCGTGAGGTGCAGCTATAGTCTTGCTTGGCTGACATGGGTTCTTGTTCTCTAGTGAGTGCTTTAAAGAATTAAAGATAGGAATGAAAATGAAAGTGAGCAAGTGGTTTATTGAAAAGTGACAGTAAAGGCCTCTCATCAGAGAAGCAGAGAGGCGAGACCTGGAAACCAGTAGTCTGCCGAGGAGTCTGGGCTTTTTCCTTTTTATAGACCTGATGATACCCTCCTCCTGTTCCACCCCTCTCTCTCCATTGGGCCCTGGGTTGGTCTCTCAAGGTGTTGCCCAACTGCCACAACTGCCAGCCACTGATCTGTTCCGTTATGAAGTTCACGAGCTGGGCACAGCTTGGGGAGTTGCATAGCCATTTGTGCAAGGCCTTCTGGGCAGAAGACGACTTGCTGCACTTCCTCAATCACCATCTTTAGAATGGTTTCAGCTGTCCCTTCCTTCAACTCCACTGCTACAGAGCTCTGATAGGTGTTTATTGTCATGGCCTGCCACTGCTGCTAGGGAATAAAATGCTTCATTCTGTAATTCAGAGACACTAAAAATGGACATGGTATTCATTTAAAGATAGAGATGGAAGATCTGATAGGAATGGCAGGAGACACTTGGTCAGCCACCACTGTTCACAATAAATATTTATGGAGACAAGGCTTTGGGCCTTCTTGCACCCTGTCAAGGACATTAAATAGAACCCTGATGGCTAAATTCCCAGCTTTCCTATAAACAGGAGGCTAGACAACAAGTAGAGGTTCCTGTTTCTTTAATGAAATTGTCAAAAGTGAAGGACTCATTCCTTGTGTTTGGTGACATCACCCATCATTTCTTTTCTCTACTGTGTTTCCGCACCACTAACTTCCACCAATGAGAGCAACTGCAACAGACGCCTCGTCTGCATCCAACTGCATCTGAGGTTCCAGAGAGACATAATCTTCCATTTGCCCACTGTGGCTCTCATAAATCACCATCCGTGCTTCCAACTCCTTAGAGGCCATATCTTAGAAGGCTTGGTCCAGAGATTCACACAACTCCTCAATTGCCAATACTTTTGAGACATTTATAGGAGAATGGTAGCCAGGAAAAAAAGTCACTTCTGAATTTTGCATTTTACCCTTTCTGAGCCAGGTTTGGAGGCTCTAGCCCATTAAGAGGAGTGAAGAGAGAGAACAAGACCTTTGGTCTGCAAGTAGACCTTTGGAGAAGAGCCCCTCTGAGAAGAGCTGCCCTAGGTGGGCAAGTGCTGGATGGGGCTCTCAACTCCAGTCTGCTGGTGAGCGCTACACAGTGGCACCTGGTGGACTAACAGCTGTCTAGGCCTATAAACTCCTAACCAAGACAACAGAATTCCCTTGCAGGTCAAGCCCTTGGGAGAAACTGCTGGAAGAATCATCCAGCATCAGCCTGGCATGGCTGATAGGGGCGAAGGAAAGAGGAAGTCCAAGTGAAAGTAAGGGAGGAAGGAAAAGAAGAGCCAGGGCTGAGGGTATAGCTCAGGTGGAAGGGTGCTTACCTAGCATTCCAGAGACATGGGTTTGGTCCTTAGTAACAAAGGTAGACCCTTAGGGCACTGAAAGAAACTTAAGCCTTTCTAAGCAGGAGCATGGCCATTCTACCTGTGTACCTGAAAACACTCAATTTTCCAATGGCTTAAAAACTCCCTACGTTTTCCACATAAACAAGGAATAGATTTGTTTGCTTCTCCACCCACACTATGTATGTAAAAGCTTTTGGCCTGGACAAGCTCAGCATTAGTTATAATACAGGTGAGTAGATTTCTTTGTATCTTTTCTCAGTAGCACTTTCATATGAAGGAAATGATCCAGAGCAGATCTAAAGATTAAATGGAGAATCCTCCCAACTGAATTATATGAGAAGTTCTTGTATGATTGTTTGCAACATGTTCTTTGCTTCAAGCAAGAACTAAAGGAGGAAAACTAAGTTGTTAAGCAGAAATTCCGAGTGTGTCTCGTGTAGTCTTAAATACTGCCTAGTGACTCTTCTTATGAAATTGTTCTGTTCTTATATTACCATTGAACATTTAAGCCTGCATCTTGACACCAGCGAAAACATGCACTTGTTAGAGCAAGTTCTGTATTTCTGTGTTCCTGTGAATTTTCCCCAGAGCCTTGTACATAGTAATAAACGTTCAGTTATATCAGTTAAGTGAGCTTAACTGACTTAGAAGATTTAGGTTGGGCATTTGCAAAAACTTCTTAAGTTGAAATTTTTTAACTGGTTATGACCTGAGCAAGACTACACAGCCTCACGTTGAAAACCATTATCTGTTGTATGGGATTTGAAGTGGCTTACAGGCCTATGGCTTCACATATTCTCTGGTTTGTTCCTATGTTCTGTGGAAAAAACAAAATAATACAAAGCTACGACTTTGTATCTGGAACTCACCCGGGTCAACAGAACTTCTTTGTTGGCAGGCTAAGGATTAAAAGCAATGCATCTAAAATCTGCAGAGATTTTTTTCACCAGATCTAGTTTCTGCAAACAAGTTAGTCACCAGCCTACCACAGCCACCATACCCTTTCTAATTCATATTTTTTGACCTTTTTATTTATGGAAGAAACAAACACCTTGCTGAGTAAGTCACTTCCTTGTTAGAAAGGGATATGTGGCTTCACAGTGGTATGTCATTAGCAAGATTTCAAAAATTAAGTTTTATTTATTGAAATTAAAAACAGATGAGCAACTGGGTGCCCGTGGCTCATGCCTGTAATCTTAGTTACGTGGGAGACTGCGATATGGAGAATCATGCAGGTGAAGACCAGCCTGGGCAGAAAGTTTGAGAGACCCAATCTCAACCAATAGCTTTCAGCAGGGCTGGCTGAGTGGCTCAAGTGGTAGAGCACCTGCCTGGTAACCCTAGTAAGCATAAGGCCCTGAATACAAGCCCCAGTACTGCCAAAAAAAAAAAAAAAAAAAGAATTAGTTCCTTACCCAATAGCTGAGTGCAGTGGTTCACACCTGTCATGTCAACCTACACGGGGCTGAGATCAGGAGGATCATGGTCCAGGATGGCCTGGGCAAAAAGAGAGACCCTATCTCCAGAACAAAAAGAACCTTTTTGGTATGAGGTAAGGTGTGGCTCAAGCAGTAGAGTATCCATCTAGCAAGCTTAAAGCCCCAAGTTCAAACTCCACTACTGCCAAAGAAAGAAAGGAAAAAAAAGTTTTTATGTGGTCATACATATCTAGAAAATTCTGGGTTAAACCCAATTAAAATACAGGACTTCTCAGAACCATTAATATACTGATGACATAAGAGGAAGGCGGTATAGTATGGCCTTTCTAAACTTACCTGACTGAATTATTTTCTGTACCTTCAAAGATCAGTGGAAACTGTTTAGAAGTCTCTGGCTGCAGCAGACACTCTGTCCCCTGTGGTCATCCCTGGCTTCCTCTTTGCTGTTAGAGCCAGATTTGTTCATCTGCCCAGAGCGGCCAGGTCCTTCCATGAAGGCTGGATCCCTCTTCAGCTCCAGTGGATGAATGTTGGTTGAACAAACCAAAAACATTGGTCTTCTTCCCTTTGCCAAGGTATGTAATGCAATTCTGACCAATACATTCTGAGGCAAAATCTTTGGGGAGGAGGGGGGTTGTTCTAGAAGGATTTGTTTCAAGCTTTAAAAAGTAACAAGATAGCAACATTCCCTTTTCTACCTCTGGATATCTGTATGTGAGCAGGGGACCGTGGTAGCAGGAAGGAAGCCAGCCTCAGAGGCCAAGCACTAAGAGCAGTGAGAAGATGGAAAATAGCATTGAATCAGTGAGTGGACTGGCCCTGGATCTGCCCTCACTCTGGGTTTCTTTGCTGGAAGATTATAAGTACCTTTTCTTTCAAATATCAGTTTTATGTGGTTTCTCTAATATCATCAGTGAAAATCTTTTTTTTTTTTTTCCTATTTCAGTTGCTCTCATTGGTGCCTAGCCTCCTGTTTATGGGAAAGCTGGGAATTTGGCCATCAGGGTTTTATTTAATGCCCTTGGGCAAGGTGCAAGAAGGCCCAAAGCCTCGTCTTTGTAAATGTTATCGTGAACAGTGGTGGCTGACCAAGTGTCTCCTGCCATTCCTATCAGATCTTCCATTTCTATCTTTAAATGAATACCATGTCCATTTTTAGTGTCTCTGAATACAAAATGAAACATTTTATTCCCTAGCAGCAGTGGCAGGCCATGACAATAAACACCTATCAGAGCTCTGTAGCAGTGGAATTGAAGGAAGGGACAGCTGAAACCATTCTAAAGATGGTGATTGAGGAAGTGCAGCAAGTCGTCTTCTGCCCAGAAGGCCTTGCGCAAATGGCTATGCAACTCCCCAAGCTGTGCCCAGCTCGTGGACTTCATAACGGAACTGATCAGTGGCTGGCAGTTGTGGCAGCTGGGCAACACCTTGAGAGACCAACCCAGGGCCTAATGGAGAGAGAGGGGTGGAACAGGAGGAGGGTATCAGGTCTATAAAAAGGAAAACCCCCAGATGCCTTGGCATACTACCAGTCTCGGGTACTCTCCTGTTTATGGGAAACAATCTCCCCAACTATGTACAGGTCCTTACCACAATCACTAAGTGCTGCCTATCAAAGTGCCTAAGCATGGGCTCTTGAAGAACTGAGCTGCTTGGTCAAACTGCATGCTTGTTTCCTTTGAGGGTGTACTGTCACTTTATAACCACTTGTTCTAATAGTCTAGCTTTTGCTTAAACAAATCTACTGTTAATTGAAATCTTCCTTCGGCAAGACCAAGAACTTGCCATCCATTTCTTTTGACATCTGGACTCTTGGTCAATCAATGTAATTTTGCTCTTGGTCATAACAACGGCACCCCCAACACACACAAAGTTGGGATCAAGGATCAGATTCCCTCAAACACTTTTGTAGCTATACCTGGGACGACTCCCGAATTCCTCTGATGCTACACCTATCATCCTGGCATCCAGTAATTGGTGCCAAGAGATATGCAAAACCTAAATGTGTCATTACAAAAGCCAAGCTGCAAAAGACTATCTTATGCTCAGTTAAAAAAAAAATTGTGTAAGATAACCGATTTGCTTCTATCTCCAAAAAATAGATTTAGAGCTCAAGCAGCAATGGTTGCCTGTCAAAGTTATTTGTAATAGGAGTGAGAACCCCTCAAAAGGGAGATCAGAGGAGCCAGAGACCACACAGAAGAGCAGGACCAAGCAGGAGAAGGGACAGTGATAGAGCCCAGTGACTTACTGCAAGGAGGACTGAAGTACTCTGGAAAGGGACAAGACACTATTTTTTGCCTATCAAATTGGTGCATGGTTTATAGATTTGCTCATTGTGAGTTTTGGTATGGCCAAGGGATACAGAGGAAGCTTAAGTTAGCATAGCCTTTATGAGAGTATGTAAGGAGGGTAGAAAATAAGGCAGGGTTTTCAAACTTCACCTTGGATGACAATCACCTGGAGCTCATTCAAGTACAGATTGCTGGGTTCCCAGCCCTGTGTTCTGGGTCTACTGGGATGGGGGCAGGCCTGGGAACCACCATTCCCAACAAGTTCCCAGAGTGGGACTAATGCTGGGCCAAGAGTTTAGGACTCTGCATGACCCATGGCAGTTGTTTAACTTCTTGGTCTCTGGCATGTTATTTATTTGTTAAAAATAGGGACAATAATAGTTCATTCAATGGTTATGAGAATTAAATGAATTTATATATACATACATACGTACATACATACATACATACATATATATAAAGGAACTACTCAATAAATGTTAGCTCAAAAAAATGTTACCATAATTTCAGTTGTTCACTGCCTTCTAGTTGGCAACTTCATGTCTATGCCTTGTGAGAAATATTTACATTAAGCTTAGAGGAAACAAATTCATTGACAAATGTCAATAGACATTTATAGATTATAAATCTATAAGTCTATAGACTTATACATTGGGTATGGTGGAGCACACCTTTAATTCTAGCACTGGGAAGCTGAGGCAGGAGGACCATGAATTTGAGGCTGGCTTGGGATATGTAGCAAGATCCTGTCTCAAAAGAAAAACAAACAAAGCAAAAAAAACATAATATAATTTACATAAATAAGAAATCTGAATAACTCTATGTCCTTCAAGGGAATCAAATTTATAATTAAAATGTCTCTCATAAAGAGAATTCTACAAAATTCACTATTGTGTTCTACCAAATAAGGAAGAAAGATTAACAAAGTTATTTTGAGTCCAGCATGGGTCCTAAATATCAAGCTTGACAAGGACATCAGGAGAAAGCTGTAGACCAATATCATGAACACAGATACAAAAATCCTGAACAAAATATCAAATCAAATCCAGATTGAAAAAGTAACACATCATGTGCAAATCTGTATATCCTGTGGTTGCTGTAACAAATCACCACAACCAAGCATGAAACAAGAGAAATGTGTTCTCTTACAGTTCAGGAGACCAGTCTAAAATCAAGTTGTCCACTGACAACACTTTCTCTGGAGGCTCAAGGGTAGAAGCCATTCCTTGCATCTCCCAGCTTCTGGTAGCTAATGATATTCCTTGTCTTGTGGCCACATCACTCCAAGCTCTGCCTTTAACTGACCATTGCTTTCACCTCTGTGTTTATCCTAGGAATGCGAGATTGTTTTCACAATGTAATCTGGGCTGGAGGAGTGGCTCAGGGGTAGAGTGCCCACCTAGCAAGTGTGAGGCCCTGAGTTCAAACCCCAGTATCAAAAAAAAAAGAAAAAAAGAAAAAAAAAGTCAATGTAATTCATCACAATAACAGCATAAAGGGGAAAAAAAACATTATAATCTCACATGAGGAAAGGGCATTTAACAAAATTCAACACCTGTTTATGATTAAAATTCTTGCTAAAATAGGAATAGAAAGCAAGGATGGTGGTACATGCTTTTAATTCCAGAACTCAGGAAGATTTTGTGTTGCACACTAGCCTGGGCTACATAGAGGACCCTGTCTCAAAAACATAACAAAGTCAGGCACTGGAGCTTGTAATCTTAGCTACTCAGGAGGTCAAGATCAGGAGGATCACGGTTCAAAGCCAGCCCAGGCAAATAGCTCCCAAGATCCTATCTTGAAAATACCCAACACAAAACAGGACTGGTGGAGTGGCTCAAGTGGTAAAGCACTTATCTAGCAAGTGTGAAGCCCTGAGTTCAAACCCCAGTACCTCCAAAACAACAATAATAACAACAAAAAACAAAAGAGGAAACTTCCTCAATTTGATGAAGGGCACCTGATAAACCTTTAACATCATACCTAAAGGTGTTCACTCATCAGATCTACTTGCATTAAAAGTACTTGCTCATGTATCAGGCAAGACAAGGAAATGAGCAGTACAGACCAATAGCCAGATATAGTGGCACATACCTATAGACCCAGATATGGTGGTACATACATACTATAGTTCCAGATACTCTGGAGACTGAGGCAGGATTACTTGAGCCCAGGAGTTTAAGGCTAGTCTGGGCAACAAAGCAAGACCCTGCCACAAAACACAAAAACCCACCAGATTAGAAGAGACAGGAAATTGAAAGTAAGAACTATCTTATCCTTTCAGAGACAACTGATCTCCATAGAGGAAGAAGTCAAAGCTCAAGCAAGGATAACTAGTTGCTAGCTTGAAAGCAGAGTACATACAATGATGGATAGTTTACACAACAGAAACTTTTTCTCACTGCTCTGGAGGGCTGGAAATTCCAAGATCAGGGCCTGGCAGATTGGGTTTCTGGCGGAACTTCTCCTCCTGGCTTGCACATGCTTGCTTCTTTTTTGGTGGTGGAATGTGAACTCAGGGATTCCTGCTTGCAAAGCAGGCTCAAGTTCTACCACTTGAGCCACACTTCCAGTCCATTTTGCTCTGGTTATTTTGGAGATGGTGTCTAGCAAACTATTTGCCTGGGCTGGCCTCCAACCTTAATCCTCCGATCCCAACTTCCCAAGAAGCTATGCCTGCTTTTTGTCCACAACGGGAAAAGGAAGAGGGAGTGAACTCTGGTTTCTTTTTCTTTTTTCTTCTTTTTTTTTTTTTGGCGGAACTAGAGTTTGAACTCTGGGCTTTGCACTTGCAAAGCAGGCACTCTAGCGCTTGGGCCAAACCTCCAGTCCTCTTTTTCTTTTTTCTTCTGGTGCTGGGGTTTGAACTTGGAGCCTCACACTTGCTAGACAAGCACTCCACCATTTGAGCCACTCCCCCAGCTGAGACCAGCTGTCTCTTCTTATAGGCCACCAATCCTATTAGTCAGGGACCTACCCTTATAGCCTCATTCAACCTCCATAAAGGTCCTATCTTCAAATATCATCACACAGGGGTCAGGGTTTCAATGCATAAATTTAGAGGGAATTCAGACATTGTTAACAGTTCTTTGTGTGAAAAAAACTTAGCACATTTTAGAAAAGTTTAAGCAGCACAGAAGAAATGTACTGAATAGATATGCATTGATATTTTCAGGCAACATTTTTGTATCTTGTATTGTCCCACCACCACCACCTTACTGGGGTTGAACTCAGGGCTCTACTACTCAATTGAGCAAGGCCCCTAGTCCTTTATATTCTTAGTTAGATGAAATGAACAGATTTTCCTATTACATTTGTGTTATTTGTCCAAGCTAGTTTTCTTCTGCTTGTTACACAAAATAATGGTATGCAAGACTTTAAAATGCCTGCCTCTAGGCAGCTGAAAGAAAGATGTCTTCTAAAGAAGATTGAGGAGTATGCTATTTGCTTAATTCTTACTCAGATGTAAATTAGTTTGCTTGTCCCTTTGGAGTGATATTTTACTATGACTTTGCAGCCAAAAATATAAAAAATAAACCTATTTTTAAAAGCAGTGATTATTTTTAGCATTTTCATTATTCATGGAAAAAAACCTGTTCATCCCTGTCATGTACAGATATGGCATATTATATGATTCAGGAATTCTGTTACAAGTGTACAAAAGTGATGTTACTGGCTTGCCATATTCAGTATCTGCTCTGTACTGGGCATCATGTCAGCTGCTGGAAGTACAGAAGGGAAAAAAACCCAGGCCCTGTCCCCATAGAACTAACACAGTCTGCTAGGGTGACACATCCTTCCTAGTTGTTTTCCTGGGAGTGGTACGGGATTTGTCCACTGATCCACTTTCTCTTACCCAGGTGGCTGTTAGAAAGGCAAGTGAGATCAAAGAACAATTTCCCAAGAGAATATCTACCATAGAAATGGCACAAAATTGAATACACAATCCATGACAACTGCGAAGCAGCCAAGTTGGACATGTGCAGTGTCTATTTTAAACAGACATGGAAATTTTGTATTTATATCACTTAAAGGTTCTTCAGTTCACTCCATGGTGCCTTTGACTACTGGAGTAAAAGTGCCACAGAATTATCACACAAGTTGGGTGCAGTAGCTCACACTTGAATCTTAGCTATTTGGGAGGCTGAGATCAGGACAACTGCAGTTCAAGGGCAGCACGGGCAAAATAACCAGCTGGTTGTGGTGGCGCACACTGGTAATCAATAAGGCAAAGAGGATGAGGCAGGAGGATCATGAGTTCGAGGCCAGCCTGGGCTACAGTTTTGGGCTGGTGGAATGGCTCAACTGGTAGAATACCTGGCTAGCAAGTAAGAGGCCCTGAGTTCAAACCCCAGTACCTCAAAAACTCAAAACAACAAAAAAAAAACCCCAAGAAAATAACCAGAGCAGCTGGGCACTAATGGCTCATGCCTGTAATCCTACTCAGGAGGCAGAGATCAGGAGGATCATGTTTTGAAGCCAGCCTGAGCCAATAGTTCCACAAGACCCTATCTCAAAAAAAACTTTCACAAAAAAGAGCTGGTGGAGTGGTTCAAGGTGTAGTACCTGAATTCAAGTCCCAGTACTGGAGAAAAAAAAAAAAAAAACCCAGAGCAAAGGAAAATAGACTGTAAGTGTGGCTCAAGCGGTAGACTGCCTGATTTGTAAGCATGAAGCTCTGAGTGCAAACCCCAGTGCACCAAAGGAAAAAAAAAAAAAAGTACCATAGAGGCTTCATCCAAATAGATTACAGAAGAGGTAGCCAGGTCCAACAGAACAGTCTTACAAAAGGAGAGCCTTCCTATACAACTCCATCAACCAAATGTTACTTATTTTTGATAACACATCACTCTAATTTTCATTAAAATAAAAAAAATGTTTCTCCTAGTGAGGCAGGACAGATCAGGAAAACTGAGGCATGGGAAATAGCAGCCAGGAATTTACAAATAAGCATTGTACCAACAGATTTACAAATAAACACTGCACCAATAGATTGATTAAAAAACTACAGACACTGCTTTCTTTGCTTGAAGCCTTACACCCTCTCAACAAGTCGCAACATTTGGTAAACAGAAAAGAAAAATTAATTATGCTATATGTCAGAACAAAGAGGAGAACTTTTCCTAAGGTAAATTCAAGCCAAACTCCCAACCTACTTTTTCATTATAAATATCCCTGATGTTAAACACTCATTGCACCTGTGAACAGATGGCGTCCACACCCATGTCTGGGATGTACACTATGTATCTGTCTTTCCTTCACTTTGCTTTATTAATAAACTTTCTTGGTCTCAATGTGTCCTAAAATTCTTTTTGTGACAACATCACAAAATTAGTTCACAAGAGCCAGGTGGAGGTGTCCTCCTTTTTGAAGACCTCCTCCTTAGAGCATCACCAGTTTCCATAACACCAGGGCTAGAGGTATGGCTCAAGTGGTAGAACAATAGCCTAGGAAATGCAAGGCATTGAGTTTAATGAATAAATGAATGAATAAGCATGACTTTTTTTTTTTAAAAGATGTGTTTAGAAACCTATAATTTTACTCCTGAGCTATTTGCAAATCTTGCTTGCTTTTGTGGTTTTTTTGACATCATAACCATACTGAACAAAATAACACATTGAAATTCACAGGGAGATTATCTCTGCAGAAGTATAACCACAGAAACTTCTAGGCAAGCAGATAAAAATTTTACATTAAAAATTATTACAAGAGTTTTACTACACTTAAAAAATCCACGCAGAAACAAAGTCAATTAAATTTTATTTCAATCAAGAATATAAAATAAATGCAATGCAATTTATCTTAGTTTTAACAGTCATTTCAAGAAGGATGTCAGGACAACTCAAAAGCAGAAACCCTTGGCTCTGAAACGGCAGCTTATCCCACAGCCCCTGGAGTGGGCTCTGCTGAGATGCAGCTGACTCAGAGCACACAAATCACAGCAAAGCATGGAAAGCTACAGTCATATCTATATCATACATAGAGGGTTGCGTGCAGAAAATGACTGAAAAAGACACAGGGACAGGTACACTTCACAAATAGAATTATCAGAAATACAAACTAGGCAGTATAGAAAGGATATACTACATAACACATATAAAAAGTACTTTCAATCATTGTTAAAAAGGACATCTTCAGTCCAGATTTTGTGTAATACTTTTAGTGTCTACCCAGACAAATGTTTAAAAAAATTAAATAGTATTAATTTACTAAATATTTAGGAGATAACAGTGCATTCAGGATTTTTTTCATATAATACATACATATCACTTCCCTTGCAGTGATAGCATAAAAGAGTAAGTATGGCCTTAGGTACAACACATTTTTAAAAAATCCTAAAACAATGACCTCTTTTTTAAATGATATTTTTGACTATTCTTAAAGATTCTGAGGTCCTAACCTGCTATGTTTTATAGAAAACATGACTTGTACTTGACTTCTTCAAGCCTCTGTTAGGCTAATGGGCATTTCACTGCCTTTCTCCATCTCCTAGGAAGTTATCACCATGGAGCTTAAGATTTGCAACTTTCAGAGAATTTTTCCTTCATTGTAGAGTTTCTGCTACATAAATTTATTCAAAAGCAAATCAAGCTGCAAGTCTTATTCTCCACCTACTTTTTCTTTTCTTTTCCCTTTAGCAGAGAAAACAAAATCGTTGTAGAGGCATAGAGAACTAGCAGTGGCTTCACCAGGAACAAGGCAGTGAACATATACAAAAATGCGCCCTTTTTATTCTTAAGAGTAAAAGAGCAAAAGAGTAGTGCAGAAGGCCAAAATTCTAAGTACTAAAGTTTCAAAACCACACAGATATAAAAATATACACGTTCTTGGTTTTTACATCTCATTGCATGAGCTACTTCATCACAAGGATTGCTTCAGCCTCATAGTACCAGCCCTACTGCCAAGCTACCTTACTTTAAGCTAGTCTGTCCTTTTTCTCAAAAAGGAGGCACCTCACCAGAAAGCTAACTCTAAAACTGATCTGTAAAGTGAAGAGCAGAAGACCTTTCACTCCTTCAATACCTCCTTGGTTCAGGTATTCCCACAGGCTGAGAGGTATCTTCCCCTCCCCCCACATTCCCAGAGGACATGATATTATCTAATAAACTTTCAGAGGAATGAAATTATTTGGGAACCATGGAGGTAAACCTTACCCTCAAAAAGACCCCACAGTCTCGGTCCCTTATGTGTAGCTTTGCTACCTTTAAAGAGAAAGGAAATTATAAACCAAAATTAGTTCCAAGGGTAATGGACACCAGTGAGCATCACCAATCCTGAGGCAAGAAAAGAGGGAAAAGGGGCCAGAACCAGTGCAGTGATAAGAAACCCAGTCATACATGTAATGGGGATTTCTGGCTATGTCCTAGAAAATACTGCATACTGGAAGCAACTGACAAAATCCCCTTATAGTTTATGTCAGTTCTACCAGTACAATTCATTATGTACAAGGAAGCAGGGCAGTCCTGTGAATGTATAAGCACATACAAAGATAGCATATCAAAGTTGCTTATAAATTATTAAGGGGCATGGTATTTTGGTTTATGTACAAATTTGGGGTTGCCTTTTTTTACTAAAGAAAGAGCTTCATTTTCACTGTCATTTCCTAAAACTACTTTGTAGAGTGTGTTTTGTCAACAAGGGCCACCCAATTGTTGAAGGCTGCTGTGAACATTTCAAATATACATGATTGCTTTTTGTGATATTTAATCACTGGCTTTCTCCTAAGATAGACAGACACAGAAACCCTTCCATAACGCTGTTTACTATAAAATTGGAAGAATAACTATCCACGTGCATTTAGAAGTAAAAAAAGGACCTTCATATTATAAGACAGTTTCACTTATATGTCAATCACATGCCACAGACATCCCAGGAGAGCTTACTTTTACTGAATAGACACAAGCTCCTTAAGGACAGGAAATATACCCTGTCCTTTATGTTTTCCATTAGCACAGCACTGGGCAGAGCATATGGTGAGGGCGCAGTGAGCATCTGATGACCAGTAGCTCTCGACAGGCAGTGAGGCTTTAGGGCACAGAACAGAACTTTAGATAGGTAGCTACATTATGCAAGAGGCTGTTCCTTTCTTATTTTAAAAATGGAAGGGGTGAAATACCATGGAGACGATTAGAAATTCCTTCCAAGGGAGCATGTCAACTGTTTCATCTTTAATCATGAGGAGTGTACTATACAGCCTTTATTACTATTTATAAGCATTATTATGCTGAGATCAGTAAGATCCTGGCTGGCTACAGTATCACATCAATAGTGCAAAATGTATACTGGCTTCTAAAATCTTATTTTACTTGTATATGGACCCAGAGTATCATAACCAGGTAGATAAGTTCACAAAGAATAGTTTAAAAATGCATATAGTTTGCATATACAACAATCAGCTATTTCTTCTAGCTCAAGAAAACATTTAAAACAAGGCTGGTGCTGCTAGTAGCATTCAGAAGAACTTGGATTTTTTTGCCCCTTATTTTACAATGGGAGCTCTAAGTCTTTGCATTTCCTTTTGACTCTGGGAGTGAGGGGCTTCCTTAAAATGGCTAAGAAAGAACTCAGCCTCTAATTCATAGATAATGGAAATGCAAATATTCACTTTATCTGGTATAGTCTTACACAATCTGCCCATAGTTCTTAGGCACAATTATTAGGTTTTCTCCTAGGGGCAAAAAAAAGCATTCAGTGCAATGAAAAGATTCTTGATAGAATTAAGTTTCAGTAACAACAGCAAAATTATGCATACGTAATACATACTTTAAACATGAATAAAACCTAAATTTTTAACATGCTTTGAAAATAGTCACTCTTTCTATGCCTAATGCAAATACAAATGAAGAACACTGAGCTTTAGTTTAAAAGCAGATGAATTTACAGGCTTCTATCTGAGTACCCTTGATTATGTAAGAAAGTTACTCACACAGACCCAGATGTGAAGAAACGGAAGAAACCAATAGTTCACTCTACATATAATACACACTAAAAGCTTTTCCTTCAAGAGGAAGTAACACACCCTTTGATCATTACTCTTTAAAGAAATCCTAGTGCAGTTAATATTCTCTTCAGCTTTCTGGTGTGGATCACCAGAGGACTGTATTTTATCAAAGCTCTTGAAACCCTTTTTAAGGTAGACTTAGCTATATTAATGTTAAAATTATAATTCTTAATTACTGAATACTATTTGGAATACAATGATTCTGGGAACTAAGTTCCACAAGATTATATAAAAGTCACCACATACTTCAGTTCTTTATAGCATAAAGCATAGTAACTGCAAAGATCCAGGCTGTTTTTGGTTGTAGGTTCCCTCTGTCCCACCACTTGTCTTTTCACTAGACCTTCCCTGAAACTAAATAAATAAAAACATAATTAGTAAAGAACTTTGGGACAGTAAGTTTCTGTTTAAGACTTCCATGAGCAAACAGTTACAGTCTGTGAAAATTGAGTAGTGCTTTAAAAGGTGCATTTTTACCTGTGTTGTTAAATCAGTTCATGAAGTATAAAACTACACACCACTGGAATCCTGTTTCTAAAACTTTAAAATCCTATTAAAAGAGCTTTGAAAAGATAAATCAAATGATTGCTACAGCATGAGAAAGGTGCACCTGGAAATCCTTCAAAAAATGCTGAAGGTTACAGAAGTGCTGGGATTAGATCAGACACTTTATCAGAGAAGTCACAATGAACTCATGCAGGGAAAGGGGACAAGGAAACTTCACAAGAACCTTCTTTAACTCAATAAAGAAGAGATAAGAGTTCTGCAAAAACACTCAGTATACCAAGTTTTTCTCCCAAGTGTACGAGTTTTAAATGGCATCATAGCTTGAATTTGGGGGTTCTTGCAATGCAGACATCATATTGCTGGAGTCTGTGCTCTGGGCTGGCCTGGGTCAAGTGGAGGCAGCTGTTCAGTACCGGTGGGCCTGGTGAGATGGGTGGTACTGTGTACTCTGCTGAGACGAGGAGGAGTAACCTAGTGTGCTCTGGGACTGAGAGGATCCCTGAACGCTGCTTTGGTAATTCAGGCGAGAACCGGAGTGCTGGAAGGAAACAGGTAGAGGAGATTACGGACAAAAGAGTATGGCTCAAGCAGTCAATCACAGCAGGATGGAGATATAAACCATTTTTATATCCTATTTCAGATCCACAGTAACTGAGTGTTACCTTAGTTTGTTAATATATATTGCTGGTCTGAAATCACAGCCTAGACTTACTGTACCTCACATTCTGGCAGGCATGAAGTTTGGCTGGATTTCTTTGGAAGGTAAGCTACATAGGCAATGACAGGCAGAGGAAAAACTTACATGTTGACCCACCACTCTTTATACCGACTAACTGTGGGGTGCAATCTAACCCTTTGCATAACTGAGATTTGCACACAAGAATGATCAATTTGGCATATGGAAATCAATGGTATTTAGAAGGTATGTTGACATGTTATTAATTTTTTGATTACAGATTAAAAAAGCTATAAGTAATCATTATTTTAGAGCAGAGTTTTTAGAGGTAGATGCCAGGGCTATCAGCAGCCTCACCTACAAGACAAAGCAAGGTAAGGTTGGGTAGGATGTGGTAGCAACTAGGTAAGTTTTATAAACTTCAAATAACATTTAGAACAAAGCCCGTCCACCAATATATCCTATTTCCTGTCCAAAAAAAAAAACAAAACAAAAAAACAACGCAATTTTCCTACATGATTGTCCTCAAGAGATCAGTACATAAATTTATTTCTCTTTCTTTTTTTTGTGGTTCTGGGGTTTGAACTCAGGACCTCATGCTTGCTAAGCAGGCACTCTACCACTTGAACCACTCCACCAGCCCTCTTTCTTTTTTAAACATGGGTCTTGCTATGTTGCACAGCCTGATCTTGAACTCTTAGGCTCAAAGTGATCATCAGCCTCCCAAGTACTGGGAGTACAGGTGTTGTAACCATTCTGGGCTTATATTACAATTCAATGTATGTTTATTATTTTAAATGGAACATTTTCATAAGGCAAATATGAATAAAATATGCAAAAGGAAAATTCAAATGTAAATGACCTAGAGGTGGCATTATGGATAAAGAAAAGACAGCTTAGTTGCAGAGCTTAGCAAATTGCCAGGTCCTAGGTTCAATTTCTGGCATCAAAACCAAACACACAAAATAGAAGGAAAACAAATCAGTAAGGTTCTCCCCCTCAGTGTGAGAAGGCTGCCAAACTGGACATGTAACACTTGGCCCAAGCCAACAGTGCAATAAGACAGTCTTCATTAAAAACAATTCATCCCTTCCTAACTTACATAAGTATCTGTGTTGGTAAAAGAAGCCTTTGAAATTTTTAGCTATGTTTCATTTTGGAGTTGTTTATGAAAACAAAAAACCCCTTTTCGTTCACTATTCGTTAGTGGCAATTTTGCTGGTAAATGTAACAATCTAATGTGGGTCGGGCATGGTGGCACACTTGGGAGGGTGAGGCTGAGGATCACAGTGTGAGACCAGCTTGGGCTACATAGCAAGATGCTATCTTGAAAACAAAATTAAAAGAAGAATCTAATGTAACGTATCTTTTTTGTTGTTATATCTTTTTTTAATGACAAGATTTCCTTTTTCAACAGAAGAAAAGCCAGTTTTCTCTTTTCAGAGTATTAATCATACTTACTTATGTTGATGCAGGAACCTAAAACCTTTGAAAACATTATGCATCCCATGAAGAACAGGAAAAGTTCTCCTTAAACAGAAAAATTAAGTCTGGCCTTTAATAATTCAAATAAACTTAACTCAGGGAGAATCAAATACAAGAAAATAGCACATGATCCTTTCTTAGATATTATTCAAAAATAACTACTTTTCATTTTAAAAATATTTATGATGAAACTGAAATCTAAATACAAAGATATTTTATCTCCAATAAAGTCCTAAAATCAGAAAATATAAGGAAAAAAGAAGAAAATGATAAAACTAATGTCCCCCAATTATTAGGCAAGGTATGATTACTTTTAGGCTTGAGATTACACTCAGCACAGTAGCTCTTCTGTAGCAGGGAGGAGGGCCAGAAAAGAAGCAAGCAAGTCTGTGTTCTGATAATGTAGCAGTGGGGAGGGGATGACACAGTTGGGAGATAAAACTTGAAAGAATCTAAATGTGAAGAAGGTCAGGTAGCATTGGGGATGAAGTAGCCATATATGGGTTAAACCTTGCTTTTTGCTTCTATAACTTGCTTGCAAGGGTATATAAGGTGAGACCCCTTTGTTCTCAGGGCTCAGCATTTGGATGTGAACTGCTGAGCCACTGGCAGCACGCTAATAAATATTGCTTCCTGAAAAGACTTGGTGCCTCATTTCCCCGTGTGAATATCCCATAACATTTCCTTATTTAGATAAACAACAAGCATGGTACCCATAGTAGCCTCTCCAGCTAAATCACTGAAATACCTATCCAGTTGATTGATAATGGTTTAAGGTTTACTTTTAAGTAGATGGAACAATATGGGCAAAGGAAAACATTTGAGAATTTTTGAATTTGAAAAAGAACAGAAGGAAATACAGTAATCTATCTATAACTATATTTAAAAGTAACAAAGACCTCTCCTTTGCTGTTGGGTCTAGAGACCTAAGGCAGATGCGCGAATATCCCATCCCCTCCATGGTACACTGATTCCTGCATCCTGAGAAGGGGTTGTAAATCTGCATTCCTGCATCCTGAAGAGGAGATACAGGGTCTGATAGATCTGCCACAGGGCTGATGAGCAAAATGCTCTTAAGATTCTTCCCCTCCCCTGCCCATAAGGAGTAAACAAACCAGTTCACCTAAGAAAGCCTGCAAATCCATGGCCAATGAAAAGAGCCCACCAAACCCAGAGTTAAAATGTCCATTAAAGCCCCAGCCTTCACCTGAGCAGCAAGCTACCGGTTTCCGGGCTGCACTGGACTGTTCTACCTGTATCCTTTCCTCTCTCTAATAAATCCTACTTTGTACACCAGCTTTGGCTCATCAATAAGCTGTCTCATGAGTCAGTTCTCTGGCCTGTGAAGGCAAGGACACCAACACTAACCCGCAACACTCCAAACTGGCATGTAACATTTTGGCGACCCAAAGAGACATTTCTCCTGGACCAAGCACAGTATGACTTGAGAGCCAAACCAACAGGGGCATGCCTATGGTGCAACCTTGAGTGCCTGTCGCCCTGCTGGATGCTCCAGCTGGGGGGAACCCCCAGCTGAGAACTAGCCAAAAGCAGACTTCCTTGCGCTGCTAGCCCTCTCTATCTCTTCCTATTTTCCTGGGGACTTTCCTGTCATTGTATAAAACCAACAGCTCCGAGCCAACTTTGGCCTCATGGCAATTCTGGCTCTGGGTGTGTTTTTGCTCCCACCCTGTGGGCTGAGACCAAGCCCAGGGTTTATTCAGGTATGCCTTATGCTATGTTGGAGGAGATCTAATTGGTTGTGGCACCTGACGATTTTTTTTGTCTTTTCCCACCTGTCAAATACCCCTTCTGCTGGAGGCAGTGACCTGAGAGTGGAGATTTCGTGTGGCTGACAGTGTTCCAGTACCACTTGGTGGGAGCAATCTGGAAGAACATTTAATTGTTAATCCCTCAGGTGTGTATCCTGTCTCCAGGCTCTGCCTTCCTCTCCCTTACTTAAGATACCTAAGATGTCAGGACACCCCTTCTGCGCTAATTGGTTGTGGCACCTGACGATTTTTTTTGTCTTTTCCCACCTGTCAAATACCCCTTCTGCTGGAGGCAGTGACCTGAGAGTGGAGATTTCGTGTGGCTGACAGTGTTCCAGTACCACTTGGTGGGAGCAATGTGGAAGAACACTTAATTGTTAATCCCTCAGGTGTGTATCCTGTCTCCAGGCTCTGCCTTCCTCTCCCTTACTTAAGATACCTAAGATGTCAGGACACCCCTTCTGCTCCCTTCCCAGTCCCACCGCCTTGTCCTTCATCTGTCTGCCTTCCCCACCTTATGCTTACTGGGACGCTGGCCTCCAGTGGAAAACTCCCTACCATGTTACCTTATGACTTTCTTAAGTTACACCCATACCTAGTTTGTCATGTCTCAACTTTAAATCAGCTGCTGGGCACCTGTGGAGGCAAAGGCGCTTACAAAAAACTGCAGCCACACCACACTCATGCCCTAACCCCACCCCCAGAAGTGAAGGAGAGAAAACAAACAGGTGCATGAGCACAGGGATGCTGGCCCCTGGGCACAGAGGTAACACCTGCCATAGCTAAGGCAATCCATAGAGAGGGCCCAGCGTGCATCCAAAGCTGCCAGCCATACATGAGGGTGACTATGACCCACCACCACTCCCCCTAAAAGGGATGAGAGGAGAAACAAATGCGCACAGGTGTGTGTACACAATGGAAGGAATGAGGGGCTGCAGGGGTAGGCCTAGGTAGACAGGGTCACTTGTCCTAGGCATGTGGGGGGATGGCGGCGCTTTGTACAGGCCCCATTCCTAGCCCCACCTTATGCCTTGGGCCTGACCAACCCACCCCTTGGAAGCCAATTCTTATCTCAAGGTTATGATCCCAAAAAGCTCTAATGTAACCTTCCGGGAACAGCAAAAATGGGCGTTGCCATGGTTTTTAAACGTCTCATTTAAAATTTCCTATACTTTTGGCCTCAGCATAAAAATTTTTTCCTCCAAATATTAACACTGGTCATCTCTTGTGGTACTGTGATTGCCCCAGGACCCCTCTGAGTACACTTCTCTAACCTTGCAGACACCTCTCCAGGTGATGCATCCCTTTGTTAAAGAGGCAGCCTGCTTTTGGCTAAAAAGCAGGATCCTAGAGTTGTGCTCTCTCTGAGTTGGTCAGGTGGCCTATTCTGACGCAGTCACTTCCTTTGGTCCTGGACATGGATGGCAAAAGGAAGTCACAATAGGGATGCTTAGTCTCGTAGTTAGGTCTGATCCCCAGTGGCACTGATAAAAGGGGAGTCTGACAAGTTCATGTAGATGGGACCTGCCCCTTCCAGTCTTCTGGCCTCAATACCCAAGCAGTCTCCATTGGCCTGTTTACTGAAATGTTATTAGGACCCTGACCATATTAATCTCAAGGAAAAAACCCTCATCTTTCTTTATACTGAGGCCTGACCTCAGTATCCCTTGGGTGACCAAGAGAAGTGCCCTTCACAGGGTTCCTTAAATTAAAATACCATACTCCAATTAGACCTTTTCTGTAAAAGGAAGGAAAAGTGGACTGAGGTCCCCTATATGCAGCTTTTCTTTTATCTCTGAGACCACCTAAAGTGGCTCCATAATTGCTATCTACATTCTCAAACACTGGCTATTCTTTGTAAGCCACAGGATAAACATGGGCGAAGAGGACCAAACAAGCCCCTTACCAATGACAAGGCCCCCCGTCCCTGCTGCTCAACACTCAGCCCTACCTTTAAGCTACCCCAATATTTAGAAACTCCTAATGGATGTTTCCCCCTTCAACAGGCAGCGGTAGGAAGACAGCGAGTCTATGTCCCCTTCCAGTTTTCAGATCTAAGGGAGATTTAAAAAAATCTGGGTAACTATACTGATACCCCAGACCCATACAATACATCCAAGCTTTTATCTCTGTGATCAAAACCTTTGAATTGGCATGGAAGGATATTATGATTTTGTATTAGAAAAGCAACGGTCCTAGCCCAAGCCACTCAGATCGGGGACGATTTTCATCTACAATGAGTCCTAATGCCCATGGCACCTGGAAATGAGGGAATGAATGTGCCTATACCCACGGGGGCACAGGCAACCCCTTGGCAGATCCACATTGGGATCAAAATGATGAGGAGGATGAATGGTGTTGACACCACTTCATACATCTTATAGTATAAGGGCTAAAAAAGGGCCAAAGTCAAACCTCTAAACTATTCCCAGGTACCTGTAGTAGAACAATGTCCTGAAGAAAACCCCCTTACCTTTCTACAGCATCTTAAGGATGCTATCAGAAAGCATACCACAATGGACCCAGCATCACAGGTGGGAGAGGTTCTCCTCAAAGATAAATTTCTTATTCAATCAGCCCCAGATATCCATAGAAAACTCCAAAAGTCTGTGGTAAAGGAGAAAAGTCATTCGACCAACTAATGCAACTAGCCATGTCTGTATACTATAACTGGGACGTCACTAAAAAGAAAGAAAAGGATAAAAAACATCATGACCTAATTGCAGCTCTCAGGAAGTGCCCCACCCACCAATATTTAGGGGCCTTGGGTAGCCATAATAGTAGAGAAGTGAAAGGTCATTTTCCTCCTAGACAGTGGAGCCCATTTATCTGTCTTACCATTCTCTCCTCGTCTCCAGTCCAATAACAAGGTTATCGTTCGGGGCATATCTGGCCAGCCCCTAGAGCGCTATTTTACTGGGCCTCTGGCCTGCTCTTGGCTTGGAGACTTCCACTTCTGTCACTCTTTCCTCAT
Source organism: Castor canadensis (assembly GCF_047511655.1). Classification (NCBI taxonomy): domain Eukaryota; kingdom Metazoa; phylum Chordata; class Mammalia; order Rodentia; family Castoridae; genus Castor; species Castor canadensis. Next base: position 52,051,820 of record NC_133386.1, on the reverse strand, counting down.
AATCCCTGAAACTCTAGTGCCCCTGCAGGGACAGGATTTACTATCTCAACTAAAGGCTCAAATTCTACTCCCCCCAGACAACTATCTCTGCTGCCCCCTTCTTCAGGAACAAGTAGATCCCACAGTGTGGACTGATGGAATGACTGTAGGGTGAGCCAAAATGGCCCTCCCAATTCAAATAAAACTCAAAGATCCCTCACAGTTTCCACATAAAAAACAGTATCCCCTCAAGCCTGAGGGACAAAGGAATTTAAAAAAACAAGGGCTACTAATTAGTTGCTCCAGCCCCTACAATATCCCTATTCTTGCTGCCTGTAAGGGGCCAAACAAATGGAGGTTGGCTCATTAATGAAGCAGTCATTCCCCTCCACCCAACTGTTCCCCATCCCCATACTCTATGGGCTCAAATACCCTCAAAAGCCCAATGTTACTCTTTACTAGATCTAAAGGATGCTTTCTTTTGCATTCCTCTGTATCCTGACAGTCAGCCTCTATTTGCCTTTGAAGACTCCACTAACCCTTCACAATAACTAACTTGGACAGTTCTGCTGCAAGGGTTTAGAAACAGCCCTCATTTTTTTAGACAGGCCCTAACCAGAGACTTATTAGATTGGCACTACACAGAGGCCACCCTCTTTAAAATGTTGACGACTTACTTCTGTGTGGAGCCACAGAGTCCCTCATCTCCAGGGTAACTGAATCCCTTTTAACTTTCTGGCTTCCCAGGAATACAAAGTCTCTAAGGAAAAGGCTCAATTATGCTTCCCTCAAGTCACCTACCTAGGTGTGGGCTTAAAGGGACAGACTCGCTCCCTGAGTCATGAGCTAATCAACCCAATCCTCTGTTTCCCACTCCCACATATCATAAAGCAATTTAGCGCTTTCTTGGGAGTTACAGGATTTTGCAGAATCTGGATCCCTAGATATGCAGCCCTTGCCAGACCACTTTTTATGCTCCTACTAATATTCCTATTTGGGTCTTGCATAATAAATGCTCTCTCCAGATTCCTATCTCAACAGGTCCAATGAATCAAAGTCCAGCTCTTAGTCAAGGAATACTCACCTCTGGCTACACATGAGCCCTCTATCTCGTTCTATCTAGGGCCCCTGGAGAATACACAGGTCAACCCCTGAGACAAGTACCACCTCTCCTATTCCCCGTTGTCCCACTGTCAGCATGAAGCAGGTAGATGAGTCATCGCCCCTCTCCCCAACAGCAGTTGAGTGCTTGTCTCAGACAGGGGACTTGTTGGGTCTGGAGACCTAAAGCAGATGAGTGAGAATCCCATCTCCCCCCATGGAGAGCACTATGATTCCTGCATCCTGAAGAGGAGATACAGGGTCTGATAGATCTGCCACAGGGCTGATGAGCAAAATGCTCTCAAGATTGTTTCCCCTCGCCCAATAAGGGGCAAACAGACCAGTTCACCTAAGAAAGCCGCGAATCCAAGGCCAATGAAAAGAGACCACAAAACCTACAGTTAAAATGTCTATAAAAGACCCAGCCTTCACCTGAGCAGCGAGCTACCGGTTTCCAGGCTCTGCTGCATGCTCTAGCTGTAGCCTTTCCTTTCTCTCTAATAAATCCTACTTTATATACCGGCTTTGGCTCATCAATCAGCTGCTTCACAAGCCAGTTCTCTGGCCTGTGAAGGCAAGGATCCTCAACACTGGCCTGCAGCACAGAACATGACCAAAACTTTACCTAGGTTCCTCTGAATCCTCTACTTGACTAGGCCCAAACCTTGGCTTCCCTCTTTGTCCTTGGTGAATCCCATCAAATCAAGGATCCTGCTAAGCAGGGCACTGGTGGCTCACACCTAAAATCCCATCTACTTGTGAAGCTGACATTGTTAGAGGCCACCTAGAGCAAACAGTCTGAGACCTCCCCCATCTCCAAAATAACCAGAGCAAAATGGACTGCAGATGTGGCTTAAGCAGGAGAGCACTTGTTTTTCAAGTTCAAACCTGAGTTGCACCAAAAAGAAAAAAAAGAAAAGATAAGCCCCTATCTCAAAAATAACCAGAGGAAAAAAGGCTGGAGGGATGACTCAAGCAGTTCAGCCCTTGCCTAGCAAGTGCAAAGCCCTGAGTTCAAACCCCAGGATACACACACAAAAAAATTATAAATCACTTGTTATATTTTGCATAAATTTAAGTACATGTGTTTGACTTATAATATTAGCAACATAATAAAAGTTATTAACTAAAGAGCAATGAGAATAGAGAATTTCCAGTCAGGAATTTTGGGAGTTGTTTGAGGAGGCTCAAAGAAGCAAAGCAAAAAGGTTAACTTGTCCAGGGCAGCCTAGAACAGTTGACACAGATATATAGTTCACAATTGTATGTTACTAATTTAGCAATTTGATCAGTATTATCTGCCTCAAGTGTCGTCTTCCCACAACAACACTATCCCACTCCCCCCAAAAAAAAAGAAGAAAGAAAGAAAGAGGAAAAGTTAAGAATCTTGTTAACAAAAATCCCCATCTTGTGTCCTTGGCTTGCCTTCACCAATAACCCTATCAAGTCAGAAACCCTTTATCCTTGACATTTCCTCTTGGCAATTTTCTATCCATTGACTCCCACCTTGTTCCTTGGTTATAAGTCTCTGCTTGTCTTTACAAGAGTTGGAGTTGAGTCCAATCTCTCTCCCCTATTGCAAGACCTTGTTGCAGCATTCTCTACACCTACTGCATGCCATCGCCACCTGGAATAAAATCTGCCTTACCATCTTTAACAAGTGTTTATTCGTCATTTTTTCCTGTAACACATGTTAATAAAATACAATCTGGGATACAAAGATGAAACAGTATATAGTAAATACTGCACATATAATAGGGATAAACAAAAGTCTGGAGTAAAACTAACTTTTATGCCACCCTGTATAATTATCCTTATCTCAACTAGCAAAAACCCTTAGTCCTTGCTAATATAGCTTATACTCTCTCTTCAACAAAATTAGAGATAAAGCAAAATAGTTTCTGCCTGGTAGTGAGGGGGTAGGGGGGACAAGGGAGGGGGCAGGGTAGGTAAGGGAAGGGTGGGGGAGGGGGGAGAAATGACTCAAACATTGTATGCACATATGAATAAAAGAAAAAATAAAAATAAAATAAAAATAAAAAATGAAAAAATAAAAAAACTAACTTTATGACAAAATTCAAATATGTTCATAACTGTTAACCAAACAGCAAGCTATTTTTAGAAGATAAAACTGAAGCTTTGCAAGACAAACTAACCAATGTACAATGTAAGGCTAGTTAGAATTGGCACAACGAATATATGCTAATAAAAATGAAAAAAAAACAAACCCTGAAGCCTCAACTAATTTAATTGGAACTGAAGGGAGGCATTACATACTCTTATATTAGACAGGGAATCTTAAAGTTTTTAGGGAGTAGTTATGTGAAAACACATTACTTTGTAGATACTTGAAATGTAAAGCTGGCTATTTATTAAGTCTTTCTTGCTAATGATTCTCTTTATTCTAGTTCCTTATCAGTGAGTTTACAGCTCCCTCACCAGAGGTTTGGTTTTCTATTATCTCTATGCTAAGCCTTCCTCTTCTGTGAATTCCCTGAGGACTAAGGTTCTAAACCTTTTCTTTAAAAACAAAAAACAGAAAATCAAACCAAAGGAAAAAAAATAACAAAATGTTCATTTATGTTTTCCCTTCTTCCTTGGTTTTTCCTTAGCTTGTTACCACTTTGAAAAACAAATTTTTGTTTTGCAAGATCCTCTAAAGTTATCACAATGAGTATTTTCACCTCTCCACATCCTTAAATTTCCTAAATTAGTAGGAAAATTATATTTCATTTTATTTTAATAACTAAAGTATTATCTACTCTCAAAATTATTTCTAGTAAGACTTGCAGTTATTTCTGAAAAGTCTCAATCTTCATCCTTTTCTATATCCATGTGGCTACTTATTTCCTCCCAGTAAGAGCAAATCTTTCTGAGGAATGAAATTAATTTTGTTCAAAGTAAGTTGTCACCACCCTCTCTTCAATTGCTTATCCTGGTATTGTAAGAGATGCTCAAATTGCTTTTGCTGAAAAGCATGTACTCCTTACTCAGGCCTACAAATTAACTAAAAGCAGGAGAACAACATGGCATCTGTCCTCCATTTTTATATTTGTCTTTGCTTTGAGCCAGTCTCACTGCAATCACCTTACAACCTCCTTGGAATGAAGGAAGGACAGGAATGACAGATAACATCTTCAAAACAAGGGACAGAAATTACGCCCAACAGACGACTTTCCTCAGGATGGACTACCTGCCAGTTGACAATAAACCCAGCACAACTCCAGAACCTCCTCCAGAACAAGGACTGGGATAACAACCAACAAGACACACCTGTGTCATTGAACTTTTTAACTATGCATATCTTTGGTCTCCTGCCTCCAGTTTTTTGGTCTACTTAAATCTGTAACTCATGTCTGTACCCTGAAGATGGCTGAGGATGAGCTGAGTATTTACTCTGCTTCTTCCCTCGGCATGTCCCGAGTCGTAATAAATCTCTTTTTCTCTGCCTTCAACATGCCTCTTTGTTTGGCATTTAGGGGGAGAGTAGCTGGACCTGGCATATGGAATCTCAGGAGTTTGGACCTTGGGTCCAAAACTCCGGTTTCAGTATCTTTTTCTGTTTCAGTTATAGGCAACTATATGAGTAAAACAATGACATTTTCTTTTCCTTACTCTGTGAAAACAAACAAGTCAGGAAATACGGTAAAAATATTCATTTTTACAGTATGCCCTAGAAATAAGAGTTGTCCAGTTTATGCAATGGATGTTACAGTTAAGAACTACTTAATTATAAAAGGACCTATTAAAAGTCTATTTCCCATTTCATAAAACATTATACACATTAAAAAGGAGAAGATTCAGGGGAATACCTGATAATCCGATGGTATAACAGGCCCGCCTGAGTTTGTGCCCGAAGGCCCTAGCCGGGGCTTCTTGTTTGGAGGCACCTGATTCAGGCCAGAGTCCTGGCTGTGTTGCAGTGCTGCTCCAGCACCCACACCACCTGCAGCCCCTCCTGTAGTCCCATTGGTCTGAGTGCTGTTCTGCTGTGGTGGGGGGGCCTGTGGAGGGGCTGCTGCCTGCTGTGGAGGGGCTGTGGGCTGCTGATGCTGGTTCTGCTGCTGTTGCTGATTTTTTTGTGGGGGAAAAAAAAACAAGCTTGGTACGAAACTACATTAATGGGAAATTTCTTTCATTACTTGATATGTACATGCAACTGCTGACTCACCTGTGGCATAACCTGTGTGGGTCACTGAATGACTGAATGACTAGAGAATGAATGGGACAGCCAGAGAACCAAGGGTCAACATAATGGTCTCTGAACAGAGTGTACTCTCAGAATTTCATCATAGACACTACACTGAAGGCTATAGGCACCTCAGAAATAGTGTTACACTCGTTAAAACAGCTCTAAGAAGTCTTCTCAATCATGATTTTGGAAAAGGAGAGCAGTGTGGGGAGAGGAATCATATATCCAGAGTGGAGACAGGAGATAGAATGTTTGAAGCCAGCCTGGGCTACACAGTAAGTTTCAGGTCAATGTGGACCCTGTCTCAAAAACAAAATGAAAAGTAAAATCCAACCAACCAACCCCAAAAGAATAGTCATGTCTGTAAAAGCCAGCCTGCAGAACATGATGGTAATGACACTGAACAAACATTCCTAGCAAGAACTGTGAATCAGGGACTAGAATGGGCTATTGGACAAGTCAGGAAGTTCAATTATCTGTAAGATTATGTTTCAAAATTCAGGGCACATTTATAATCCCCAAACTTCCACAAAAAACTAATAAACTCTCAATTAAATCAAAGGTGGATAAATGCATATGAATTATCAAATCATCTTTTTGCTTTCCTTACTCTCTGAAAGCCAAAGTGTACCATGAAGTTTATACCTTGTCACCTTTCTCTTCAGGTTCATCTTCATTAAGGAATTCTCTTTTGGGGTATGGAATCTGACAGCCAGCAAACACACTAAAAATCATTAAAAGGAAAAAAAAAGTCATGATCTTAAGATCTACAATTCTAAAAATTTTCCCTTTTCTCCCTTCCTCTCCCCTTGTACTTCTGACAACCCTTGTTTTGTGATGGGTATTTTCAAGATAGAGTCTTGTGAACTATTTGCCTGGGCCTACTTATTCATTCTTAACTCACTTCCTGCTCTTCACCTATGGCTAGTGTTGGCCTAATGCCTCCCAAAACAACCGAATTTGAAGAATAAGAACAATTTATAATATGAATTTTTACACTAACTGCTACTTTCAATTTCAAGGCATGACTTCTGCTAGCTAATTGGTATATAAGACAGAAGTTTCTCCACACCAAATTCATCAGCACTCAAACTGAATTTGTACTTGTTTCAACCAGAAAAGAAAATTTTCCCTCCAGAAAGAAATGTACTTCTAATATTATATTCTTACATTTATAAGCCCAAAGCACATGCGTGAAACAAGGATGAAGGAGAATAGGGAAAAGTTTTGCAGTGTTGCAGACATGCTCTAGAAGACAGAATTTTGTTTACCATTTCCTATTGGCTTGATTTAATCTCTGATCTGGCTGGCTGATATATAAAATCCCTCTGGTTGTCATCTTTAGCTTTCATCTGCAAAACTGATTAATGGTCATTCCTAAAAATACTTTTTTTCATTCACACCTCTCTACAAGTTAGCCTATTTCAAAATACAGGCCTTTTCAACAGTTGTCTCAGAGGCAGTCTTTTCTTGTTGGTATGGTTCCAAACTCATGGCTTTGCACTGGGTAGGTAGATGCTCTGCCATTTGAGCCAGGAGGCAGTTTTAATGAAGAAAGTAAACTACTTGGGTAAGCACATGCTTTCAGCCACCATCTGACATCCTTAACCTGGAGCAAAGGAGAAGGAAGGAGGATACATACTCTAATGTTGGCAAGGGGTCCTCCTGAAAATAGGGGTCCTGCAGAGCCTGCTCTGAGGTAATTCTCTTGGTTGGATCCATAGTAAGGAGTTTCTGAAGCTAGAGCAACACAGAAGAATTTGAAACACAAGAAAAGGTTGTTTACAAGTCAATGTCCTGAATCTGTATTAATGTCTAACAGGATTAACACCAAATATATTTTGTATAGCTCACTGCAAAATGAGTATGTTATACACACATATATTTGAACTTGATAGAAATCATCAGCATTAAAGCCTTTTAAAATTATTTTCTCTGCTAATAAATCATCTTAAAAAATAAAGTTATAACTGAACAGTGACATCTCAACAGAAAAATATTTCATTTTGCTCCAGCATCCACCAATTTCTTTTATTTCAAAAGGAGCAATAACTAGGACAATTCTGTAACAAAAAGAATTAGGTCAGCATTATGCGAAGATCCAATTTCTGTCTGAGAGAAAACTTACCAAGAGGAACACTTTGCTGTCAGGCTTGACCTTGTGTTTTTCCATGTACTTTATGAGGCTACTATTGGCATACCTGTAAGGACATGGACAATCATGTCAACGGGAACACTTACACAATTTGTAAAGGAAGTGTGTAAGCCATTGTTTTTCTAATTAAAAAGAAACGTATTATCAAATCCTGCAAATGTGTGAAGAAACAGGAATTGTTACTACATTTGAGAGTTTACACTGCTACAATCATTTAGGAAAATACTTATGTGTTAACCCTTAGAGTTGAAAATGAAATGTATCCTTCTACCTATCAACTCCATTCTAGGTACACAATAGAATTTAAGAGATTTACACATGCATGTTAGGATATATGGATAAGAATGATGTTCTTAGGAGCATTTTTGTAATAGTAAAACACTATAAACAACCAAATGTTCATATCTGAAGAAAATGGGTAAGTAAGTTGCTATATAGTCACAGAATGTTATACAATAGCAAAATGAATATATATGGCTGAGTGTGGAAAATGATGACATATCAAACTGAACAGTAATTTTTAGAGATACATGGTGTTAGTTTTATTGTCACTGTGACAAAACACCTGAGCAAAACAACTTAAGGAAAGGAAAGACTTGTTTTAGCTAATGGTTTCAGATTTCATTTCCACATGGTAGGAAGGGTGTGGTAAGCAGAGTAGCTCACATCATGGTGGCTAGGAAACAGAGAACATGCCTTCGAAAGTGTGTTTTCTCCTTTTCCCCCTTTTATTCCACCCGGGCCCCCAGCCTAAGGGATGATGTCACCCACATTCACCCACATTCACATATCTCTGGATATGTCCTCAAAGACATACTTACTAATCTCTGAGGCACTTCTCAACCCAGTCATGTTAACAGTCAAGATTAACCATACAACTATGTGCCAATGGCTCACACCTGCAATCCTAACTACTTAGAAGGCAGAGATCAGGAGGATCATGGTACAAAGCCAGCCTTGGCAAGTAGTTCGTGAGACTCTGCCTTGAAAAAACCCTTCACAAAAAAGGGTTCATAGAATGGCTCAAGGTGTAGGCCCTGAGTTCAAACTCCAGTACCACAAAAAAAAAAAGAGAGATTAACCATACATACATACATACATGTGTAGTAAAACTATAATGAAAAATTCGGGATGATAAATGTTAATTCAGAAATGCTCAATCTTCCCTCTTGGAGGGCTAAAAACTGAGAGTAGGGATCCAGGGTACTTCTGTAATCTTAGTAGTGTTCTAATTGTTTGATTGAGAGGTTAAGTGGAGGGATATTCACTTGATTATTCTAAACTATGTATTTTCATCACATATTCTTTCCTACAATTGAAATATTTCAAAATAAAGGTTTCAAAATAGGTAACAGATACATGTGTTTATAGTTAAAAAATACAGCCTACAGAAAATTAAAATCACTCACAATTCACTCAGCAACAAAGAATCACTTTGTCAAAGTGATTAATAATTTTCCTTTGACTTTTTTTCTATGCATATACATACACGATACAAACAGGAATTTTGTTGGTTTTCCTTTTATAAAATTGGAATCACAGTATAAAAACTGTTGTTAGGTTTTTTCATTTAATATTGTTTCATAAACATTTCCCCTTGTAAAATGCTCTGTAAACTTACTGAGGGGTTGTACATAGAGTTGTTTCATAACAGCTACAAAATGCAGATACTTGCAGCTAACTCTGGTACACATGGCAAGGAGACAGTATTTCAGAGCAGATGAAAAATCACAGACCTACTACACCCTGATTCAGTCATCTGTCAGTTGTGTAATCTTGGGCAAGTTAGGTAACCTCTATAAAACCTTAGGTTCCTCATCTAAAAAGTGGGGATTATAATTAGACATACCCTGTAGATTTGTTTGCTATGAGGATCATATGAAAAACTATAGGTGAAGGGCTAAAACACCATCCAGGCACACAGTAAATACTCAGCTAGTTGTAGCAGGCATGATTAACTTTCCACATGATAAATTCCTTCAATTATCCTGTCAAAGGGTATGCCCATTTTAAACCCTGCCCCCACTTTTTATTAATGTGTTTTAGAATCATGCTACATAAACAGTGGTCCTCAGCAGCAGCATGGGTGTCACCTCAGGGTCTGCATTAAAAATGCAGATTCTTAAGAATCTACCAGATTCTTACTCAGAATCTATCTTTTTTTTGGGTGAGGGGGAAGATGGCACATTGCTGGGGATCAAACACAGAGCCTCATATATGCTGGGCAAGCACTTTACCACTGAGCTACATCTCTAGCACTCAGAATGTACTTTTTGGGGGAATTGTTTTTTAATATGGAATCTTACCACATTGCCCAGACTGGCCTCAAACTTCTGGGTTCAACTGATCTTCCTGAAATGATTGATACCATTCTTGGCTTCTCTTTATGATGTCTGCTTTTATTCCTACAAGTCATGCTGTACTGAAATTTTCCTAAAGAGATATTTGCCTAAAGAGTACCTATACCACCATTTCCTCTAGATGTGTATATTAATTACAAAATCCTTTCATGCCATTCCCTTTGCTCTCCTCTCATTTCTACTCTATGTACAGGTCACTATCAGTTTGTTTGACTTTAGATCCTTCATTCTTCCTTCATTCATTCTTCCTGGTTCCCTATTCTGAAATTTCAGTCACCAATCATTACTCAGATGTGGTCATTATCATGTTAAAACAGAATAGACATTTAAACTATCTACTAACCCTGAAATTCTTGAACATTTAAAAATATTATAGCCTAAACTGGACATATATGTTAACACCATCTGGAATATATTCTTTAAATCATAGATATAATATACTAAAATCTAAGTTTCTGATTTAAAGTTCCATCTGTTTTTTTTAAAAGATTAAATTTTCTCATTGAATTTACTACTTGCAATTTATATGCTATGGTTTGAATGTGTCCCCTGCAAAATTCATGTTGAAACCTAATCCCCAGTGCATGAATATTAAAAGGTGGGGCTTTGGGAGGCGATTAGGTCATAAAAGCTTCTGCCCTCGCAAATGGCACTAATGTCTTATAAGAGAGGGTTCAAACTGAGTTCACCTTTATTGCCCTTGACCACCTGAGGACCTACAACAAGGTACCATCTTGAAAGTAGAGAGCAGCCCTCACCAGACACTGAACCTATCAGCACTTTGATCTTGGATCTTCCCAGTCTTCAGAACTGTGAGAAATACATTTCTATTATTTATAAATCACTTAGTCTAAGTATTATTTTTAATTTCAGCACACATGGACTAAGACAATATGTAATTACTTACGTTGTTCTTCTAAAGTCTTTTTGAAGTGTAGGGTATTCTGGCATCTTTCTGATATCTTCCCAGTCTTTATCTTACCAAAAAAAAAAAAAACTGGTATTATTATAGAAAACATTAATTTCAATGAAAGTTTCTTAGTGCTTTTAGTTTAAATTATACATAAAAATACTTTCTCAAATGGCAGAGAGCCTGCCTAACAAGCCTGAGGCCCTGAGTTCAACCTCCAGTACTGCCAAAAAAAAAACTTTCAATATGCTTTGAAAAGGAAAATAAATTACCTGCAGGAAACCCCATAACACTAAATATCCGATCTAGTTGATCGTGATGAAAAGGATTGCTTGTTTTTATATCTTCTTGACGACAGTGAAAAATAGGTTCAGAAGTCAACAATTCAGCAAATATGCAACCTATGGCCCATATATCTATGAAGGAAAAAAACCAAGTTTTTGCACAAATGTATTACTTAAGTATATAATTCCAACAAACACACATACAAAAATACTTTTCTTTTTTTATTCCTCCCCTTCTTCCCCACAAAAACACTTTTTAGTAAAGCAATATAAAAAGCACAATGAGTATAGGAAGAAAATGTATATACTACATATGTGAAATGCAATGGCTGTATCATCATTTAACAGACTTGAAGTCCGATAAAAACATTTACTTATACATTTCCAGATGAGGATAAACTTAGGAAGAAACTGAATTTGACAAGCAATGAATTCCTTCTTTTTCTATCCTTTTTTGTTTTGAGACAAGATCTTGCTATGTAGCCCAGGCTGCACAATCCTCCTGCTGCAGCCTCCAAAATTGGGATTATAGGAGTGAAGCACCATGCCTGGCACAATGAATTCTCTAGATTTAGGCAAAAACTGTTTCTAACTACTATTAATAATTTAATCACTAAAGCATTCATTTGATAATCTAATACAAAGCATAACAGTCAGATCTTATAGAATGAAGCAATATTAGATGTAATGATTTAATTCCTTTTTATCAATTAAGTGCATGAGAGCAATGTATGTTTTGAGTATAGACAGATAGTAAAAAGACTTGGAAAAACTCAACTGTTTTCTAAAAGACTACCAGCTCAGTTTTTTTTTTTTAAAACAAATTATAAGGTCTAGAAGCTGATAAATAATACAAGTTTATATAGGAACTACTGAACAGCAATAGAGATAGATCTTACCTAAACACATTCATTTAGTTGCTACCTTGCAGGACAAAGTCAGGAATCTTTAAAAGTTTTATTAGGGGCTGGAAAATGTAGTTCAATGGTAAGTTGCTTGCCTAGCGTGCACAAGACCCTAGGTTCTGTGCACCTCAAAAGAAATTTTAGGGAGATGAGGAAGGATGATCAAGTAGGTGAATCTAATTAAGATACATTGTAGGCATGCATGTAACTGTCACAATGAAACCACCTGTTTAACTAATATATGCTAATAAAAATTTTTTTAAAAAATTTTAAACTAAAGTCAAGATTATTTTACTGGGTTTTATATATTGAAAGAGACTATTTTATATTCTTAAACTATATTATATTTGCAATGTTTTACCAAATGTATTAATCAACTTTTGTAACGTGTATATTCATATTTGTTCATTTAAATAAATGCCATTTAGTAAGTTTTTGTTGGTTGGTTTTTTGGTGGGACTGAAGTTTGAACTTAGTGCTTCATGCTTGCAAAGCAGGAGCTCTACCACTCGAGTCATACTTCCAGTCAATTTTTGCTCTGGTTATTTCAGAGATAGATAGCATCTCTTGCACTATTTGTCTGGGCTGGCTTTGAACTGCCATCCTTTTAATACCAGCATCCCAAGTAGCTAGGATTACAGGCCTGAGCCATCAGTGCCCAGCTTAGTAAGTATTTTTTTATAAAAGAAAAGTTAATAATGCTAGAATATGGTATAACATAGAGAGGTATAAAAGTTATGTTGATCACATTCTGTAGATAAACTAAATAAGAGCTTAATTATATCCATTAACTAAAATAATTATCTATGTGTTCTTCTGTAAAAACAAATCACCAAATGGAAAAAAAATTATAGTAATGCCTCTTATCTGACCCCATTCAGGAGTGGTTTCCTTCCACATAAGTTAGCCTTCTGGATAATGGGAACATAATCCCTTCAGTAACAATTTTTATTGCACCATTACTTGTCATCTTTAAAGGCTATATGACATAATTTAATCTTCCTTAATGACACAGTCAAGATCATCATCATCATCATGAACACTCATCACTCCAAAGTAAAGTAATAATACTGTTTGATGTGTTAACTTTTTAATCCTTTTCTGTCTTCCAAATCATGTTGGCTGTCACTCTTACCCCTACAGGTCCCATCTCTTTTCCTTCAGGCTGGCTGTCTACTATACAGTCAACTGGGAGTACTACTGTGTACTGCTGGCCATGCCAATTCCTGGTTTGTCCTTTATTCAAAGGATAGGAGCCAGAATCTAGATTTCCCTGTGAACCACTAACATAAAGAACCTCAAAACAAACAATGATGACAACAACAACAACAACAAACCAAAATCTACTGTGGTCATTGACTCATATGATTCTGCAATTCCAAATGGCCATCTGGCTCCTATATCATCTATATCCACTTCTCAGGTTTCTTTTCTTAACCAGTGATTTGGCCTACACACACACACACAGACACACACACACACACACACACACACACAGACACACACACACACACACAGACACACACACACAGACACACAGACACACACACACAGACACACACACACACACACACACACACACACACACACACACACACACACACACACACACACACCCTAGTGCCACTTCCTCAACTAAATGTCACTCAACAGACCTTCACTGAGAGTCAAATAACCAAACTCTCTTTTACCTATGCTTTGAATAGAAATACTCATTTCGGACATAACCTAGATAAAAAGAAGAGTGAGCCAGGCACTGGTGGCCCACCTGTAATCCTAGGTACTCAGGAGGCAGAGATCAGGAGGATCATGGTTTGAGGCCAGTCTGGGCAAAGAGTTCTTGAGACCCTATCTCAAAAATTCCTGACACGAAAAAGGGCTGGCAGAGTGGCTCCAGGGGTAGACTGCCTGCTTAGCAAGCCCTGAGTTCAAACCTCAGTACAGCCCCCCCCAAAAAAAAGTGAAAGAAAAGAGAATGAGTGGATATGTATGTACTCATATATGTCTGCTATGAATATATTTCAAGCACAAAGATAACTAATTTGGGGGTTATACTTTTTCTGTTTTAACTTTTTTCCTAACTTCTATGTGAATGGATAATTGGAACTTGACTAAAATAAAAAATTGGTGATTACGGTTGTTTTTAGTATTCTGAAATAGGGTTCACTATGTAGCCCAGGCTAGCCTCAAACTCATTAACGATAATCCTGCCTCAACCTCCCAAGTATTGAGACTACAGGCGTGCACCACTGTGCCTGACTAGTAATTATATCTTCACCTTTAAGTGGCAAAGTAAATAAGTAAGTTGCAAGATGGTTAAAATTCAATTTCAGTTCTTACTCTTAGAAAATAAGAAATATAGTTGGTTTTTTATTCACATCCAATTACTTTATTTCTAAAAAACCACATCCATTTTCATCTCAACAACAGAGAAGCTGATCAAAAAATAATCCTAAAACTGTGCTTCTCAAAGTGTGGATTCTCGAAGTGTTGAATTTACCCAAGAATGCAAGTTAAAAGTGGGCCTTAGTATGGACTTGCTATATAAGAAGCTTTGAGAGTGAAACTGACCTCGGTGGAGAATCATTTGTTTAACAGAAAGTTTTGGCCTTTTCTTAATGGAAATGTCTTTTTAGATAGACTCTACTAGCTGCAGGAGAGAGCCAGAGGCATATGGATTTCTACTGATCCTATGTCCTTTACTCCCTCCCATAACCTGGGTTATCCACCATCCAGCCTTTCTAAGGCACTACTTGTTATTTCTAAGTAACACTTCTCCCTTCTCTGGCTTATTTTTGCTTTCTATCCTCTGGTGCCTTCTGAGACTGTCTAAGGTATCTGTTCCCAACAGCTGGTAATAGAAAAGGCAAACTTATAATTCGAATTCTCAAAACACAACCCTATAGTAAAAGTCATTTATTGGAATGTTAATAGTGTCATGCCCTGATTTTAGCTCCTCATTCTTGGGGCCACTCCATTCCTTTCAATTGCTTCCTATAGTTCTTTCTCTACCCTCCACAAACAGCTGCTACTGTCCTCTGCTGATAGTGTGGTGTTGTCAGCCTTTGATCTGCAGCCTTAGTACAGGCTCAACTGCTTGGACAAGGGTCTAATGACATTCTCACATTCCTTTACTGCCAAATACATACTGGTTTTCCCTCCAGTTCTGAGACTATTCAGAAGCCTCCTCACTAATTTAACAAAAATATTTAGAAGTATCTATGAAACATTTAAAATGTTCCAGCACTGTGCTAGTCTCAGTCCCTGGGACTAAAAACAAATGCCATCCCAGGCTGCCTTAACCAAGCAACTCTCACTTCTACACCACCAGGTCTCTACTACGGCCAATGTTCTGAAATTTGTGGCTTGAACCACAGCTTTATACCAATCATCTTAGAAATAGTCCCACTCAAATATTTCGAAAGCTGATCACTGTCTATATTATAAGTACATTATGAAGCTACTGCAGCATTAACCTTTTATGCTAACGACAGAGAGCTGACTCTCCATAATGAAATGCCACAACTCAACACATCTACATGATTTACGACTATCATCTCTATAATCTTTACCCTATTCATTATCTTCCAGTTAAAAATAAAAGTATACAATTTTTTACCTAACCCTGCACCTAAAAATATCAAATCAATAAAACAAGATAACTCTTGAGAGAAAAAATGAACGAAAATTTATCTGCCTCTTTCATTACCCCTACTATAATAGGACTTCCTATTATTACCTTAGTAGTTCTCTTCCCAAGTATTATACTCTCAACCCCAAACCAACTAATCAGTAACCGATTAACCTCCCTCCAACAATGAATAATTCAACTAATTACTAAGCAAATAATAATAAAGCATAATTACTAAGCAAATAATAAGCATATAATAATAATAATAATAAAGGATGTGCCTGATCTTTAATATTAATTTCACTTATTATTTTCATTGGGTCACCTAACCTACTTGGACTATTCCCATACTCCTTTACTCCAACAACCCAACTATCAATAAACCTAGGAATAGCTATTCTGCTCTGAGCAGGAGCTTAATCTTAGGCTTCCGCCACAAAACAAAATCATCCCTGGTCCACTTCTTACCACAAGGAACCCCAATCCTCCTAATCCCCATACTAATTATTATCAAAACCATTAGCCTATTTATTCAACCAATGGCACTAGCCATTCGATTAACAGCTAACATTACAGCAGGTCACCTGCTAATTCACCTTATTAGCAGCGCTACACTAGCACTATTAACCATCAACCCTACCACAGCCTTTGTAACATTTATTATCTCAATTCTTCTCACTATTCTTGAATTCGCAGTAGCCCTAATCCAACCCTACTTATTTACACTCCTGGTTAGCCTCTATCTCCATGACAACACATAATGACCCACCAAGCACACGCTTATCACATAGTTAATCCAAGCCTCTGACCACTAACAGGAGCACTATCTGCCCTCCTAATAACATCAGGCCTAGCAATATGATTCCATTTTAACTCTGTATTCCTTCTATCACTAGGACTACTCACTAACTCACTAACCATATGTCAATGATGATGAGACGTAGTACAAGAAGGTACATTTCAAGGGCACCATACCCCTGTTGTCCAAAGGGGGCTACAATATGAAATAGTATGATTCATCATCTCAGAACTATTTTTCTTTGCCGGATTTTTCTGAGCCTTCTACCGCTCGAGCCTTGCCCCAACCCCTGAACTAGGAGGATGCTGACCACCCACCAGCATTAATCCACTAAACCCCCTAGATGTGCCCCTTCTTAACACATCAGTTCTCCTTGCATCAGGTGTATCTATCACCTGAGCCCATCATAGCCTTATAGAAGGAAACCGAAAAAACATAATCCAAGCACTATCAATTACCATCCTATTAGGTGTCTACTTTACCCTCCTACAAGCTTCAGAATATTTTGAAACTTCTTTTACAATCTCTGATGGTATCTATGGCTTGACCTTTTTTGTAGCAACAGGATTTCACGGCCTACACATAATTATTGGCTCCACCTTCTTATTAGTATGTCTAACCCGACAACTAAAATTCCGTTTTACATCTAAACACCACTTTGGCCTTGAAGCTGCAGCCTGGACATTTTGTTGACGTAGTCTGACTATTCCTATACGCTTCCATCTATTGATGAGTCTCATGCTCACTTACATTAACCAGTACAACTGACTTCCAATCAGTTAGATTTGGTATAAACCTAAAAAAGAGCAAGTAACCTAATTATCATATTAACCTTGAACTCACTCTTAGCAACCCTTTTAATCACCATGGCATTCTGAATCCCACAAATCAACATCTACAATGAAAAATCGAATCCTTACGAGTGCGGATTCGACCCCATAGGCTCGGCATGACTTCCATTCTCAGTAAAATTCTTAATTACAATTACCTTTCTCTCGTTTGACCTTTAAATTGCTCTATTAGTTCCTCTTCCCTGAGCACTACAAACAAATAACCTCTATCTAGTTATCCTTATAGCACTAGCCCTAATTATTATTCTGACATTAGGACTAGTTTATGAATGATCTCAAAAAAGATTAGAATGAAATGAATATAGTACTTAGTTTAACACAAAACAAGTGATTTTGACTCATTTGACTATGAACTATTCATAAGTACCAAAGTGTCCCCCATCCTAATTAACCTCTTCTTAGCTTTCTTAGTCTCCCTACTAGGAGCTCTAATCTATCCATCACACCTAATATCCTCTTTCCTATGCCCAGAAGGTATAATACTATCAATTTTTATTACCGCAACCCTAATTACCCTGAACTTTAGTATTACTTTATATTACTTATACTACTTATATTTCTCATTATTATTTTAGTCTTCACAGCCTGCGAAGCTGCCGCAGGACTAGCTCTACTAATCATAGTATCAAATTCATATGGGACTATGTACAAAACCTAAATCTCTTATAATGCTAAAAGTTATCATACCAACAATTATACTTATCCACATAACATGATATTCAAAAAGCAATATAATCTGAATTACTCCACAACCTATAGCCTACTAATTAGTATACTATGCTTATTTATCCTAAACCAATCAAACGAAAATAGCCTTAATTTCTCACTACTATTCTCCTCAGACTCCCTCTCTACTCCTCTTAATCCTAACAGCCTGACTACTACCACTAATAATTATAGCTAGCCAACAGCACATGAATAAAGTCTGTAGCGTGAAAAGATATATATTACCATGTTAGTATTACTTCAAGTTCTATTAATCATAACATTCACATCTACAGAACTAATTCTATTTTATATTCTATTTGAAGCAACACTTATCCCCACACTAATTATTATTACACGATGAGGCAACCACCCAGGCCTATACTTCTTATTTTACACATTAATTGGATCACTACCACTTCTAGTTGCATTAATTTACTTACAAAACTTACTGGGATCTCTAAACCTTCTCATTCTCAACAACTACTCAGAGCAACTAAACCTATCCTGGTCAAATGATCTACTGTGGCTAGCATGTATAATAGCATTTATAGTTAAAATACCATTATACGGACTACACCTATGACTACCTAAAGCCCATGTAGAGGCACCAATCACCGGCTCCATGGTCCTAGCATCCATTCTGTTCAAGCTCGGTGGGTATGTCATAATACGAGTTACCATCCTCCTATCACAAACCATATAATATACCCATTTATACTGCTCTCATTATGAGGAATAGTAATGACTAGCTCAATCTGCTTGTGACAAAAAGACTTAAAATCCCTAATTGCATATTCATCAGTCAGTCACACAGCGCTGGTAATTGTCACTATCCTAATCCAATCCCCATGAAGCTCTATAGGAGCCACAGCATTAATAATAGCCCTTGGCCTGACCTCGTCCATTTTACTCTGCCTAGCAAACACTAACTATGAATGAGTCATAGCCCAACTGTACTCTTAGCTCAAGGCTTACAAACAATACTCCCATTGATAACCCTATGGTGACTTATAGCAAGTAATCTTGCACTACCCCCTACAATCAAATTGGGGAGCTAATAATCATTACCTCCTCATTCTCATGATCAAATTTCACCATTCTTCTTATAGGGGCCAATACACTCATTACAGCCCTATACACTCTATATATACTAACCACAACCCAACAAGGCAAAACTACATATCACATAAATAGTATCCACCCATCATTCACACGAGAAAATTCCCTTGTCTTCCTTCACCTACTCCCACTACTCCTATCTTTAAACCCCAAAATTATCCTTGGTACAGTATTCTGTAAATATAGTTTAACAAAAACATTAGATTGTGAATCTAGAGTCAGAAAATAAAATTTTCTTATTTACGAAGAAAGTATGCAAGAACTGCTAACTCATAATACCATACTTGTATGTCTTTCTCTTCATAAGATATTAGTAAAATAATTATATAACTTTGTTAAAGATAAATTACAGGTTAACCCCCGTATATCTTTATGGCTCACCCCCAATTAGGCCTACAAGATGCAACATCACCTATCATAGAAGAGCTACTAAATTTTCATGACCATACACTAATAATTGTTTACCTTATCAGCTCCCTAGTACTGTATATCATCTCGCTTATGCTTTCCACTAAATTAACACACACTAACACAATAGATGCTCAAGAAGTAGAGACTATTTGAACAATCCTTCCAGCTATTTTCCTTATTATAATTGCACTTCCATCCCTACAAATTCTATACATAATAGATGAAATTAATAACCCAGTACTGACAGTAAAAACCATAGGACATCAATGATACTGAAGCTATGAATACACTGACTATGAAGATCTAACATTTGACTCCTACATAATTCCAACATCAGAGCTAAAACCCGGAGAACTTCGACTTCTTGAAGTCGATAATCGAGTTGTATTGCCCATAGAAGTACCCATCCAAATATTAATCTCATCTGAAGATGTGTTACACTCATGAGCTATCCCATCCTTAGGCCTAAAAAGGTATTCTGGGTGTCTGCGTTTCAAAGTGACCTCCTGATGAATGAGGACATTATCATATCTTAACTTGTGCTTGCTTTTTATCCATGAACTAATCATGAGACTAATTTAATCTTTTCAAACATGAGAACTGCCTTTGTAGTTCTTTTGGGTGCCACCAGGTTTTTTCATAAGCTTGCTTAACAGGGAAAGGACTATGCTTGCTTGTCTATTTTTTTTTAATTGTTTTATTATTCATATGTGCATACAAGGCTTGGGTCATTTCTCCCCCCTGCCCCCACCCCCTCCCTTACCCCCCCGCCCCGACTCCCTCAATACCCAGCAGAAACTATTTTGCCCTTATCTCTAATTTTGTTGAAGACAGAGTATAAGTAATAATAGGAAGGAACAAGTGTTTTTGATGGTTGACCTTTTCTCTAGTTCCTGGTCCCCTTCTCCTATTGGCCTCAGTTGCTTTTAAGGTATCTGCTTTAGTTTCTCTGCGTTGAGGGCAACAAATGCTAGCTAATTTTTTAGGTGTCTTACCTATCCTCACCCCTCCCTTGTGTGCTCTCGCTTTTATCATGTGCTCAAAGTCCAATCCCCTTGTTGTGTTTGCCCTTGATCTAATATCTGCATATGAGGGAGAACATATGATTTTTGGTCTTTTGGGCCAGGCTAATCTCACTCAGAATGATGTTCTCCAATTCCATCCATTTACCAGCGAATGATAACATTTCGTTCTTCTTCATGGCTGCATAAAATTCCATTGTGTATAGATACCACATTTTCTTGATCCATTCATCAGTGGTGGGGCATCTTGGCTGTTTCCATAACTTGGCTGTTGTGAATAGTGCCACAATAAACGTGGGTGTGCAGGTGCCTCTGGAGTAACCTGTGTCACAGTCTTTTGGGTATATCCCCAAGAGTGGTATTGCTGGATCAAATGGTAGATCAATGTTTAGCTTTTTAAGTAGCCTCCAAATTTTTTTCCAGAGTGGTTGTACTAGTTTACATTCCACCAACAGTGTAAGAGGGTTCCTTTTTCCCTGCATCCTCGCCAACACCTGTTGTTGGTGGTGTTGCTAATGATGGCTATTCTAACAGGGGTGAGGTGGAATCTTAGTGTGGTTTTAATTTGCATTTCCTTTATTGCTAGAGATGGTGAGCATTTTTTCATGTGTTTTTTGGCCATTTGAATTTTTTCTTTTGAGAAAGTTCTGTTTAGTTCACTTGCCCATTTCTTTATTGGTTCATTAGTTTTTTGCTTGTCTATTTTTAATAGCAGTATCCTTTAATGCCTTATTGAAAAGTACTCAACAAAAAGTTAAAGGTAGCCCAAACTGATATTAGCTTAATAATAATACACAGAAAATTTAAAAAATGAAAATCTAAGGAATACACTTTGGAAATGTAGGTGCTTTATAGAACTAGATTCTCATTCATTCATTCTCATATTCTCTTCTCTCTCTCTCTCTCTCCTGGTTTGAGGAAGGCTCTTTATTGCTGACTCTCAATCTACAGCTGCATCCTTCCAGGTCACTGTAGTGACCAGGTAGCAAAATCTCTGGTTCCTCTGTTCTAAGGCAGAATTTTTTTTTTTTAAGGCAAACTTTTAAATCCTGGAGAGTATTAACAAGTTTTCTTACTCAGATTTTTTTTTTTCTTGGTGAGATGGCAAGCTGCTGAGCATAGCTAATCTACTGAGATTCTATTTCCTACCTTAATGGAGAAACTTCCATTCTTATAACTGCAAGAGTAAGAGAGAAAGATGAGTTGTATTATTTTTTTCCTCAGGAAAGGATACAACTTTTTCCCAAACTGGAGTATTCTCTCCAACACTGCACTATCCTGTTCTTCTATTTTTCTTTCTGTGAAGAAAACAACTCTAAATCTCTCTCTAGTTCCGTTGATCAATAGCTAAGTAAGTGTGAAGTAAAACTTGCATGATATTATTTCCAGATGCCTCTATTCTCCCAAAGAAAATGCTTTCTTCTTTAAAAGAACCATACGCTGCTGTATAGTTAAAAATCCAAATCTACCAGAATGTAAAATCTAGAAACAGAAGACAGCAGGACTTTTACAGAGATATAAGGTGTTTTTTTTCCCAAATGGCTTTACTATTGTACTGTTTGGTATTTATGGAAATTTGATGTCAAGACAGTAAAATCATTTTAAACCAACTTACCAATGGCTTTTGTGTAGTGCCTTGCACCAAGCAAAAGTTCTGGTGCCCGATACCAGAATGTCACAACTACTGGGTCCAGATCTGCTAGTGGCTTTAGGGGAGAATTGAATAATCTGGCAAAACCCATGTCAGCTAAAAATAAAATAAAATAAAATTCATTTTGACATGCTGTTAGAATCATGCAAGGTTGAAAACAATAGCCCCTAATCTTATAAGCAATACTTTCCCTCTGAAAAACACCAGAGGTCTATACCACACTCTGGATAGGAATTACTTCATTTAGCTTTAGTATCTCCCCCTAATGTAGGGATTACTATTGTGTCTATAATTACCAACGAAGAAACTGAGGCTTAATGATAGTCTGTCTTGCCCAAATTCAGAGCTATTAAGTTTAGATTCTGGGTCAGAATTAGAATCCAGGTCTGACTTCAGATTCCTGTCTTAGAGAGACAATTAAAATATTCTTAAACATCTAAAAAATCTAAAAATAGCCTTACTTATGATTTCTGTAAACCTATGCATCTAAGAACTGACTACATCTTACATATGTCAATATGTACTAGTGTCAGTTCCTGCAAACTCACAAGAGCTGACTTGTACATATCTCTTCCCAATTCTACATTTGCTGAGAGCAGATTGGTGACTTAGAATTGGCTATGGTTAGAGTATTTACAGCATGTAAAACAGAAAATGTCACAAATTGGGACTTTCCCTCCACCCAGAAAGTCAGTTGTTAAAGAGTAACCAGTGCATCACTCACATGATATTCTATGTTTCTAAAAACATGCACAGAAAAAACAGAGATAATTTGTTATAATTCAGCATTTAACAAAGGTTACACCAAACCTAAATGATTTAAATATTACGAATTTACAAAACTAGTAACAGAATATTTGTAAGTATAATGAGGTCCTAAGGAGCAATTTTCTTGAGATTTCATAAATAAAAAATACCTTATCTAGTTAATTTATAATGTCTTTTATGTACCATATATCACCCCATTTAATCTTCCTAAGAACACTAGTAAGTATTTTTGCTCCCCACTTTTGAGTGAAGGATCTAACAAAGTGATTCACTGACTTGTTCAGGTTCACAGGAATAGTAAGAGATCAGTACTCAAATAAAAATCATGTTGTAATTTGGTACCTACATTCTTAACTGCTGATCTGACATCCAATAAATTATACATATGAAAATCACAAGCCACAAAAGTGATGCCACAAGAATGATAAACTTCTGTAATTTGAAATACATAATATACACAGTATATTTTGAATATGTAAGGGACTTTTATGTACTATAAAATGCATAAATGCACATAAAAGTTTCAAGTGTGGACTATCATTTAATCTAAAACTAATCTGCTATGATATAATATGCATTAAAGTTTTAATTTGCTATGATTTTGTTTCTTTAGAGCTTGAATAATTTACAAGAATTTCTGAGAATGCTTTGGAATATTTAGGTCTTAAAAAAACAAAGCTACCCAAGGAAGGCTATGCGCTGATGCCTACTCTTCTTAAACAAAATTTCCCTGTAGCAAACAAAAATATTCAATCATTTTATCAGTATTTCACCTATTATTCTACAATATTATTCAACATTCAAAGTGCTACTTTGTATATTTAATAGATGCTAATTGCTATTGATGGCAAAGAATACCATCAAGCAGATGGAAATGATTAACAAGATTAAGTCATCAGATGCATATTCTTGTTGATGGCAAAGTATGATGAAAGGCTGTTTCATCCACTGGAAAGCATTTTAAAAAGTAGAAGCAAAAGCTAGTATTTTTCCTCTTATTCTCTATCTCCTTAGTTTTATGTAAACACATTTATTCATTGTCGAAATCAAGGTCAAAAGGAAATAAAAAGTGGTCTTAAAAAACCATTCCTGTCTATTGTATGAACATTAAAGGAGCTTCAAACCACTTTTCAAATAATTACTAATTTAAACAAAAGTTAACTGACCTAAACAATCATTTTAAATAGTTGGTTTTGTAAGATTAGAAATTAGTGGAATTGTTCAAATCAACAAATAGGGATAGCAGAATTCTGGTGTGGGTGCTGATTAGGCATTATCAAATATCAGAAAAGTAGCAACATACAAGATCTACCATCGAACAAACAAACATGACAGAATACTTGGAGTACATAAAAGGAACAAATGGGTAAGTACTGTGAGAATTAAGGGAGTTGCTACTGTTTTCTACTAGCTGCTAAGTCCCTTGCGAGAAGGATCTGTCTCTTTCAACCTTCAAGGGATTATCTGGAACCATGTTTGATAAGCACTTGTGGAAGTGGACTAAATTGAGCTGGATCCTAAAGGACAAAGTTTTTTAAACAATAAAAAGGCAATCAGTATTTTAACTACTGCCTGAGAAGTCTTTAGATTGCTGGGGAGGGAAGGGGATCAGACACAGGAAAGGACACAATGTGTTTTCCTTTCAACTATGGCATCTAAACAGAACTACAGTAAAGCATTCAGCATAGGTATCAACATTAGGGATTTTTTTTTCCCCATTGCTTGGGACTGAACCCATGCCCTCATGCATACTAGGTAAACACTCTACCACTGAGCTATGCCACGGTCCCCATATTAACTGTTTAAAAAATCATTAATGCCAGGGATGAGGATATGGCTCAATGGCAGAGCACTTATTTTGCAGGTATGAGGCACCAGGTCAATCACTAGCACCACAAAAAACAGCGGTAATAAAAACAAAATAAAAATAATGTGCTACTAAGACAAAAATTATAAGCAACTGAATCAACTAGACTGATTGCTCATTAGACCTTTATTATTAATCACTGCTTATTATAACCCTGATTAATCTTGGATAGGATTACAATCTTAAAACTTAACAGTAAGGTAACTAACTGGCCTGACAGAATTTTATGTTGAAGAATTTTCTCCTTACTAGGAGAAAATATTAGATTTGGGTGACTGGGATAAATATAGTGAATGTTATAAATAAAAGGGAATAAAAGAAGAGAATGATGAATTTGGTTTGGAACAATGGAGTATAGGTTGCCTGGAGGACATCCAAACAGAGATAAAGTCTTCAGCTGGAGAAAGAATAGAATCTAAGATCTAGATTTTAAGAGTAATTTTCATAGAATCCAAGACTTTGAGGACACAACTTATCAAAAGTAATTGCAGAGGGAGGCCAAGTCCCAAACCTGTGCTCACACAATAGTTAACAGGAGTAAAAGGCAATAATGAATAAAATGCAGAAGTAACAGCAAAAGTGGTAGGTAGAAAAGCAGAATTATATTATGCTATATAGACAAACTCAAAGCCAAACTGGTCAGAAGAACAAATGGCTTATTGCAGTAAAGGAGAATAGTGACTGATACAAGGCCACTAGATTTGGTAAGATAGAGGTCACAGGTGTCCTTTCAGAGAGCAGTTTTGAGAGCAAGATAGAATTAGAGGACAAATTATAACAAATTGGGTAAGTAGAATAAAAGGGTGAACATCAAGGATGTTCCAAAAGTAATGGAACAAGTGGTGGGGGGAAAGGACAAATGCTAAAAAAACCAAGATGGAGATAAGATTTATTTTAGGATTGGGAAGAGGACAATGAATGTTTAAAGGAAAGAGGAGAAACGAGAAGGGGAAAATGGCAATGTTGTAGTAGGAAAGAAGGTATTTAGAAGCTAGAAAGGGCACTAGAAACTTAGAAAGGGGAGAATCAATCATTCCTTCTCTGGGGCTGTTTCAAAGGCAGAGCTGGTTGACAAAGGTGGAGGTCAGGAGTTTCACACCAGAGAGTCACATTGGTAGCAAAAAAGTCTCAGGACCAGGAATCTAAGTCCTGACTTTGAGAGACTCAGCAAGCAACAACTTCTCTAAATCCAGCCTTCCTATCTGTGATATCTACCTTTAGAAGGTGGTTGTGCAAAAGACATGAGGTAACATATGAAAGCACCTACCATACTGTACAGTAAACCATTTATTTTACTGTCTCTCACAAGGAGGGACTATCCTTTATCTTCCTTTCACCTGTGCCTGGCAAAAAGTAGGTAATCAATAAATGTATGTAAGAAAAAGACAGTGTAAAGTAAAAACAGAAACAAATGAAGAGTGGTAGAAAGGCAAGGGGAGAGGAGAGCAGCTACCAGGCACTTAATTAACATCAACACATTTTTTAATGAAGCTAAGTCCCAGCAAACTCAAAGCAGAGGTTTAAAGAAAAGAAAGCTGGTTTAGAACAGCTACTTCAGGAACTGAGCAAGGAAAGTAGAAACCCAAACAGCAGGAAACGCTCAGTTGAAGTAGGAAAGCATGAATTTGTAACAGGTCAAATTAGCACAATTTGTATCATCTTTACTATAGTATATTCTAATAGCAAAGAAAGGCTGATGAAACAAAATTTATATTCAAATCCCTCCTGCCAGTGCCTTAATCTGAAACAGGCAAGTAAGTGGGACAGGCTCTAAGCATATATGTATTTCTTTGGAAAAGTTGTGTTAGCAGCTGAAACAGGACATGCAGGCCAGGGGTGGGAAAGTAGGTGAGAGTTTCTATGTATTAGGTCAGGGCCAGAAGGATATATTCAAGGGAGAGAATATTTGGTAAAGCTAAGAAAAAAAGTGTGATTTAGGGGATTTGCTTAAGGTGACCTATGCAGAAAAGTGGTGGTGACAGAAACACAGCTTAGGATATTATGGTAGTGAATATTTTTGTGGACTTGCTGGTCAATTCTCAGTGATGCCTCAACTTAGAATTATAGGTACTTATTTTGGGAAAAAACTCACTACCTACATTTTCCAACATCTTTTCTAAAAATATTATGAGGAAGTAGTTTTAAAATTAACTACTTAAATAAGAGTATTAAAAAGGGAAACCATCTTTGCAATTGCTTCAGTTTCTTAATAAGTTATTTCAGGAATAATTACCTACCTATTTTGACTCTCCCCCTCTCAGGACCTTCTCCCATTACTAGGATATTTGCTGGTTTCTAGAAATAAAAATAGAGCACTCAAATTACTGTTTATTCTTTTGACATGCTCTAAAATGAAAAAAACTTCTTATAATATGAAAATATTATTTCTGTATTTTCATCAAAACTAATCTAATCAAATATTAAGCACCCTCTATATAGTTAAAGCATTTGACATGAAATTAGCACTAAATTTTATGTAAACATTCTTGCCATGGAAACGTACCTTATTTTCAAAATTGTATCATACAACTAGTTACCAAATAATTAAAGCTATCATTTCTATTCACCCCATGGAAAAAAACTAGGAATAATTTAAAAACCTGCACAAATTTTATGAACTGCTTTCTTCCCACAACAAAGAGTTTATGTGAAATTTTTACATAAAAATTTCAAGCCACAAACCACAACATAATTGCCTTCACTTAAGTAATCAAGTGGAATATTCCTTACTAAATATTTCTAAACTACCACAGAAAACATGATTAACATTAGCTCAACAGACTCCACTAAAATTTGTATGTCAGCTACAGTACATGAAAAAGTAAGAAACTCCAAATATAATTTCAAGATGTAGGAAAATAAAAGGGAAAGCTAATACAGAGTTACATAAAGAACAGGAGTAGGCTGTAAATGTACCTATCATCTTTTAAGTCATCTTCAACTGTAGACGTTTGGAATTAAAAACTATAGCAATAGGCTTAGAGGCGGGGAGAGGCAAGTTTTTATAAATGCTTTGGAAAGAAAATTCATGTGTTTTTTAACTTACTGGATTCATTTATTAAATCAATGAAAATATTTCAGTGTCTCCTAGGGGAGCAAAGAACCATACTAAGCATTAAACGGTAAAACAAAAACATAGTAAACCAAGCTCCTAACCTCCAGCTACTCACTAAATAGAAGTTTGTATAATGTTAGAAGCTATATATGGGTTATAGAGACACCTGAAGTCTTCAGTTTTCTGAAATACTTTTAAGAACCCTTCTAATTTTCTGATATTTAAAAACACTTCAGTGAAAACAATAAACAGTAAAACAAAACAGTTCAAAGGAGGAAGTGATTACTACATTTTGTTATTAAGAAATGTTCAGCCAGGCACAGTGGTTCATGACTACAATGCTAGCTACTCGGAAGTAGAGCAATCTGATCCTAAAGGCAGTGAGATTATAAGAGAGAGAAAAGTAGAAGAACTGGGCATGAGGTGATAAGAGAACTGAGAGAGAGGTATAGAGCTAAAAAAATTTTAGAGGAAAAAAAATTTTGTGACTGATTGCAGTCAAAAGATTAAGAAAGAAGAGTGATAAAGACTTCACCAAGGGGGGTGGTATAGCTCCTGACTAGTAAGCAGGAGGCTCTGAGTTTAAATCCCAGTACCATCATAAATTTCACCAAGACCTTGAGTTTATGAGACTAGAAGAATGATGGTGCCTTTTATGGAAACAGAAAAACTATGGGAGGTAGTAGTTTTGGATAGAGATGACAGTAAATTTGAGTAACAGCCAGGGGAGAAGGGATAGGAAGATCTGGATTTGAAGGTTATTTGCCACTAGAGTGTGATAATAAAAACATGAGACAGGATTAGCTCACCATAGCAGAATGAGTCAAATAGAATCAGACAAAAAAATGAACCCTCAAAATTCAAGTTTGGCTAGGCACTGGTAACTCATGCTTGTAATCCTAGCTACTCAGGAGGCAGAGATTAGGAGGATCATGGCTTGAAGCCAGCCCAGGCAAATAGTTCATGAAACCCTATCTTGAAAAACACCATCACACAAAAAGGGCTGGTGGAATGGCTCAAGGTGTAGCCCTGAGTTCAAACCCCAGTACCGTCAAAATAGATAAATAAATAAATAAAAATTCAAGTTTGGCAACTATTTATCAAAGATCCACTATTATGAAATGTTTTACTGCAGTCTTTGGGAGAGAAAATGAAGACCTTGACTTCAGTGAGTTTACATCTAATAAGGAAAGACTGACAGATTAGCATTTTTAGAATACAAGCTTATGAAAAGTATCAACACAACAGAAAAACAAAAACAGGAGTGGAGGCACAGCTTGCCTAGCAAGTGTGAGGCCCTGAGTTTAGTCCACAGTACTGCCAAATAATAGTAATAATAATAATAATAATAATAATGAAGAAGAAGAAAGAAAGAGAAAGGAGGAGGAGGAGAAGGGGAGGGGAAGAAGGAGGAGGAGGCGGAGGAGGAGGAGGAGGAGGAGGAGGGGAGGAGGAGGGGAGGAGGAGGGGAGGAGGAGGAGGAGGAGGAGGGGAGGAGGAGGAGGAGGGGAGGAGGAGGAGGAGGAGGGGGGAGGAGGGGGGAAGGAGGAGGAGGAGGAGGAGGAGGGGAGGAGGACGAGGAGGAGGACGAGGAAGAAATGGATAAAAAAAGCATTTCTGGAGGAAGAGGAGGAGGAGGAGGGGAGGAGGAGGAGGCGGGGAGGAGGAGGAGGAGGGGAGGAGGAGGGGGGAGGAGGGGGAAGGAGGAGGAGGAGGAGGAAGAAATGGGTAAAAAAAGCATTTCTGGGAACAAAATGATTCTTTTTAGTGAACATTAGAATAATCTTTAGGAAGATGACTGAATGATTTTAAGTAAAGATGACTAAGATTTTGATAGCATAAACAGAAGAATGACTTTCCAGGCTCCCAGAACCCTACAGGTAAAAACAGGGTCATATAAAAACCCAGAGATGGCACATGAAGAGCTATAAATATTTTGATGTGAATAGCACACAGAATTCTTAGTTCAGAAATAAGACTGGAAAACTGTTAGAAATAAAATGCCACATTAAATAAAAAGGAATCTATTCTACAGGAAAATGAGGTAATCAGGTCTGTCTTTAGGAAGAAAGCTTGGTAGCAATATGAACAATGGATTAGAAAAGATGAATGAACCACAAAGTAGAGTCAAAGAGACCAGCTGGAAGTGATCTATAATAGCCTAGAGAAAACTATGACCTATCTTGTGGTGATAGTAAGAGAGGACCATAAAAGCACTGCAAGGTAAAAGTTCAAGATTTGGTACCTTTTTAAATAACATCCTCTCCAACTTCATTCATTCAGTCAATATTGATGGAGCACATACATACTATGTCAGGCAATGTTTCAATGCTGAAATATAGCAGGAGAAAAAAAACAAGAAAAATTCTTGCCCTTGTGAAATTTACATTCTAGGGGGAAAAGAAAGATGATAAATAATTATATACTGTAACACATATTGATAAGTACTGTGGAAAAAAAAGGATATTGCCATCTGTGGTATAACAGCTGACCGGTTTCTCTAAGAGACCCTTGTCCTTACAGAACAACTGTATGATGCTTAAGAAACATTTCTCAAAGCATCTTGGAAGGGGTCAGGGATATGTATAAAACCTCACCCCTGGTTCCGATAATGTGTTCTTCTTGCTAGAGAGTGAAGGAAAGGCAGAGTGCACTGAGAACAGATGCTTACCATGCAATTTAGCGGGAACACTGAACCTTGGGCTGCCAGTAAGGTGAGGAAGATAAGCCTGCTACTACAATCACCAAGATCCTCAAGGGGGCGGATCCTAGATGCTAACAGTTGAAGCACAGGCAAACTCTTTCTGGAAGAAAAATTTCCCATTGCTGGCCAGAGGAATAAAACAATGAATTTTCCAGCTAAAAGACATTTCCATATTGGATCAAAACCAAACTCCATTTATATGCCACTAATAAGAGACCATCTAAATGTGAGGCTCATAAAAGCTAAAAGGAAAGGAAGTTAAAAAATGCACTAGGCAAACTGCTGAAGGAAAGCTGAGTCAACCACAGAAATGGCACATAAAGTAGCTTTGAACACAAAAACATCATTAGGACCACAGATGGCCATTATATAATAATATAAGGTTTGGGGCTAGGCACACCTATAACCCCAGCCACTCAGGTGGGCAAAAAGTTAGCAAGTCCCGTATATCTCAATAAATAAGCTGGCATGGTGGCACATGACTATGGTACCAGCTACAAGGGAGGCAGTAAGAGAATGACAGGACACTCTCTTTTGGGACCCCTCCCAGCTCTGGGAGCTCTATTTTTTGCCACTTTTCTATCTCAGTAAACTCTCCCACTTCTTAAAAAAGAAGGATACAGAGAGAGAATCACAGTCTGAGGCTGGCTTGGGCAAAAATTCGTGACCTAAACTAAAGCAAAAAAGGACTGAAGGTATGGCTCAAGTGGTAAGAGTATAGACTACCTGCCTAGCAAGTGTGAAGCCCGGAGTTCAAACCCAGTACCACCAGGGATTTGAGTGGAATATACAAGATTCAATTTACCAGGAATTGGCAATAATTCTAAACTTATTATGTGTATTTAATACATATGTGCAATATAACTCCAAGGAGGAAAAATACCAATGATATCACACTTTTCTCAATTATTGATATGACTAACAGACAAAAAAAAATCAGTAAAAATGTAAGCTATTCAAAGAATAGAACAAGCATGAACTAGGGGGCATGTATACAACTTTTTTACTCAGTAATTAAAGAATACACATTTTCTCAGGCATACATGAAACATTTACAAATGTTGACCATGTATCAATAGGGTTCAAAAAATTTCCAGAAAACTGTTACCAAATGGACTGTATTTTTTTTTTACTACAATACAGTTTAAGTTAAAAGTCAGCTGCAAAAGTATAAATATAAAGCTTCACAGATTTGGAATTTTTAAAAATATTTCTAAAGCACTTGTGAAGAGGAGAAACCATAAAGAAATTAAAAATACTTAGTACTTTAAAATATTTAAAGTAGTACCTAATAAAACCTGTGAAATACAGCTAATATAGCACTTAGAGTAGAAATTTATAGTCTTACATATTTGTGTTAGGAAAAAAGAAAGGCTGGAAATAATGAATTATGTGCCCAAGTTAAAAAGTTTAAGAAAAAACAGAAGCAGTTCAACAAAATAAACCTCCTCCCCCAAAAAAGTAGAAGGAAAAAGATAAAACTAAAAGAGGAGATTTGGGAAGTCGCTGGGACACCTGGAGCAAGAACAGAGGAGGTATAGGTAAACTGGGTTTCAACAAACAAAAAAGGAACATAATTATAGATCCAGTGGAGGACAGAAAGAGAAAATAATCCTACGAAAAACACTGTATCTATTAATTTGAAAGTGCATACAAAGTAGACAAAGTCAAGAAAACGTTATCTACAAATTGATTTAAAAACAATGCAGAAAGCGTGAAAAAAAATAGGAAGTGCTACAAAAGTTGAAACTGAAGTTAAAAACCTTCCCATTGAGAAAACATCACCCCAGATAATCTTAGAGTCAAATTCTCCAAATTTTCCACAAATACATTGTTTCGGTATTTAGAGGACAGGCATGGTGGCTCACACCTATAATCCCAGCTACTCCAAAAGGAGGTGGGGATTGTAAGGATCGTGGTGCAAGGCCAGCCAGGGCAAAAACTTATTAAGACATTCATCTCAAACAATAAGCCAGTCAAGTTTGCTCACACCTGTGAGCCCAGGTGTGCAGGAGGCATAGCTAGGACAGAGACCCTATCCAAAAAAACAACTAAAGTAGAAAAAGAGCTGGAGTTCCTGCCTAGCAAGTGTGAGGCCCTCAGTTGAAACCTCAGTACCGTTAAAAAAAAAAAAAAATTTTTTTTTTTTTCAGAGAGTAGAAGAGAGAATGCTCCAAACATATGTTAGGCCAGTTTAATCTTGATAACAAAACTAGATAGAGCATGAAAAAGGAAAAGTCCAAGCCAACCTGGATGTTAAAATATTAAACAAAATATTAGTAAACCAAATCCAAGATGGCCTAACATGAGAAAATTTGTGCAAGTCCATCACCATATTAACAGACCAAAAAAAGATAATAATATCATCATTTTGATAATCAGCTGCTGAAAACTCAGCTGGTTTGTTTTTTTTTTTTTTTTTTTTTTTTTTTTTGGTTTTTCACAACAGGTTCTCAATATGCAGCCAGGCTGTTTCAGCCTCCTGAGTGCTAGGATTATAGGCATGTGATACCCGGCTGCAGTTGACAAAATTTAATATTTAACATTTATTCATGATAAAAATTCTCAGCAAGTCAGACTAGAAAAAAACTTCCTTGGTTTGATAAAGGTTATATACCAAAACTAAGAAGGAAATACTTTTGAAAGCATTCCCTTTAAAATCAGCAATAATACAAAGATGCCCACTATCACTACTTCTAAAGTCAACATGAACTGCAATCCCAGGCCTACAGAACAATAATTTTGTCATTTACAGATGATATACTTATCTCATTAGACAACCCAAGTATTTATAGATAAATTAGTAGCAGTACTAAGAGAGGTCAGCAAGATGTCTGGCTAATTGAGTAACATGAAAAGGTCAACATACTTCCATATAGCACTTTAAAAAGAGCAATGAAAAAGAATTTTTCAACGCTAACTCTTCTAGGTCTGGTGGGGTGGCTCAAGTGGTAGAGTGCCTGCCTAACAAAATATAAAATACCTAGGAATAAATATTTTAAAGGCAAAGGCAGGAAGACAGTTTGAAACAAACTTGGGCTACAATGTGAGACACTATCTCAAAACAAAACAAGAAAGAAAATTTTAAATTGAGGCACAATCTGGCAGAAGTACTTGCAACACATTAAAAAAAACAAAGATTTAGTACCCAGATTAAAGAATTCCTACAAGCCAAATGAAAAACAACCAAATCGAAAAATGGGCAAAATGTCCAGTTAACTAAAAGAGAAATATATTTAACCAATAATCATATGAAAAGATGTTCAACCAAAGCAATAACAAGGGAAATGCAAAATAAGATCACAGTGAGCTAACATTTACCCTACTAGATTAGTTAAAAAGTGAATAAATGCATATCTTTTGATTCTGTAATTCTATTTTTAGATATACCAGAGAATGTTCATAACTGCACCGTTTCCAATTTAAAAACTGTGGCAGAGTCACACAATGAATTTTAAAACAGCAGTGAAAAACCACTGAACTCCAAGTAAATGTAAAAGCATGTTCAATTTTTGGAAGTATTATGTTGAGTGAAAAGAAATCAAGTTTTAGAAGACCATGCAACAGAATGCCATATTCATAAAGCCTAAAACCAAGCAGAGCTAAATATACTAGTTAAGAATACATACAAATGAGAGAAGCCTATTTTTAAGTAGAAGATAATAACTGATTCAAAATCCAAGGTATTTGTTTCCTCTTGGGAGAAGGCAAGCGAATGGGTTAGGGGAAAAATATAATAAATATTGGTAAGACCATCAGTTATTAAGTGACAAGTTATTGACAATTCACAGTAACTTATGCTTTGTAACAGACATAAATATTCCAAATTTTCTTTCATGAACACTCACAGAAAGACACACACACACACACAGAAAATATGGCTTGAGTCAATGTAAAATAAGAATGAGTAGCAGGAAAAGCAGTAGAGAGGTAAGGCCAAGGTTGGGAGATGCTGTCAATCATAAAGTCACACAGGAACTTGGAAGAACTTTAGGTTTTACATGATGAGAATTAGCATCATTTTATTATGTTATTCGTTTCTTTTAAACAGTTGTAAAATATAAATAGGTGGGTAGGGTAGGTGGATGGAGTGAGGAGAAGGAAGAGAGAAAGAGAAAGAGAAAGAGAAAGAGAAAAAGAAAGAGAAAGAAAGAAAGAGAGGGAGAGCAGGAGAGGGAGATAAGGAGAGAGATTCTGGCAAGATATGGAGACACTATCATTTTCTACTATGTTAAGTATTTCTATAATGTTTGATTTTGAACATTTCAGTATTATATTTACTATGTGAAAAGTATTTTAAAACATAGTAAAATAAATAATGCTGAAGGGAATAAAGGAAAGTTAAGACAGGAAAAAATTTGAAGAAAACCTATGAAAGAACATCAAAGTTAAGAAAACTGGACGTGGTAGTATGTGTCTGTAATCCCAGTACTCCAGAGGCAGAAACAGGAGGATAGAGAGTTTGAGGCCAAGCCTGGGCTACACAGTGAGACCCTGTATTTAAAAAAAAAAAAAAAAGAGGGGAGGGGAAAAGAAGTGGTTATTAGGTGCAACAAATGAAAGCTCAGAAGCTGCAACCAAAATGGACAATTAGAAGGCCAATGGTGACTCAGTAAAAATAATTTCTGTGCATTTACAGAAGCCAGACCTAGTAAATACAGCCCAAATAAGCAGAAAGAAGGCAAAGGCAGGTTGACAGCATAATTTTTAAAGGCCTTAGTGAAAATGCAATCTCTGGAGAACATAATTTTTTTTTAACTCTGAGATTACCAAATAAACCATCATGCATACCATTTGCTATAGCATTTGTAATTCCTAAGTTTTGAGTTTTTTAAATACTTTCAAAATAAAGATAGTAAGATATTAACAATAAAATATGACATATGGGAGCAAAACTGCTTCATATAAGAAATAAACATAGATTATGAACTGCTGAATGCAAGAAGTACAGGAAGCTAACCTTGTTAGAAGTTTTTACAGTCAATCTATGTTGAAATACAGAATATGGGCACTAGAATGAGAAGCTTGGGGGATGGGGGGAGGTGGAACAAACAATGTATACGCATGTAAGTAAATGTAAAAATGATAAAATAAAAGGAAAGGAAAAAAATACAAAGAGAGAGAAGGGGGATCTAGCTAGCATTGCAGGTGGTGAAGAATATCTTTTAGATAACACTCTTGAAGCCTATGGAAGCTGTAGGTGAGCAGTCTTCATGAAGAGTCTAAGAGAAGTGCACAGGCAGTGGCATGGAAGCCTTTGGGCCATATCAACAGCAAAGGGTTTCTGTAGCCAAGTTAAGACCTAGAACTGCACAAGGAAGCTGCTTTTATTTATTTATTTATTAATTTTGTGGTACTGGGGTTTGAATTCAGGGCCTCACACTTGCTAGGTAAGCACTTTACCACTTCAGCAACAACCCAAGTTTGTTTTTAGGTAGGGTTTTGCACTTTTGCTCAGTCAGTCTTAAATTGTGATCCTCCTACCTCTGTCTCCCAAATAGCTGGGATTACAGCTCTACCCTGCCACACCTGGCTTGTTTATTGAAAGAGGGTCTAGATAACTTTTTGTTCCAACTTGCCTTAACCACCACCCTTTTATCTGCCTCCTGATTAGCTGGGATTATAGTCAATGGAGTTGCTTGTGTAAATCTGATCCCTTATCTGGGATTATCCATCCCCTTAAGAAGAAGTAAATAAATCATGAGGTCCTAAGATACTTATGTTTCAAAACGACAATGATAACAACAAAGTACACTCTGTGGTCACTATTAAAATATGTTTAGGTTTTCAGTGCATTTTCATAGCAATCATCTCATTTTTCTTAATGGACATAATCAAGGGTCTACAGGGAGACAGGGCAAGTCTTAAAGCAACTCTTATCACATCCTCAAAATTCTATATTGAATTGTATTTGTACATGATATGCTTAATTTTCAAAAGACTGACTTTAGGATAATTAATTTTAGTGAAAATATATGCTTTAAAAAAAAAGGAAACTGCAATTCACACACACACACTCATACCCACGCACAACCCTGAAAGGATGGAGAAAGGATACCAAAATTGTTCTGACCTAGTTACATCTGAATTAACACAGACTATGCTTTACTAAAACTCCTCTTCTTACTGTGAACACAAAATGCCAGCTGTGAAAGAAAGTGATACTGCTGGGTTTGCACACTTCAGTTACCATAGAAACAGTAGAAATAGCAGGAGTTGGATGCTTCACATTTAAGTTATCAGCAATAAAATAAGATGGACCAATCAATGCTACCAAGTTCATTTTAGTTAAATTATATTTTAAGGGCAAAATTACATATTGAAAGGCAAAAGTCAAGGAAATAATGTGATAAATAATACTATTACTCAGAAGCTATTCCTGAAATATTTTTGCAGAATTTAGTTAATTCTTGAATTTATATTCATGACGCTTTTACTCCAGACTTGCTTTTTCCTTTTATAGGATCAATTTTTTCATGGGTTAAATTTATTTCAGTTAACTGGCACATAAATATAACAGCCTCAAAGATACACAATCATTCTACTACATTTGCATCGCACTCCCCACACTAGCACATTTGGAACAAAAATAAGAAACTC
Organism: Castor canadensis; assembly: GCF_047511655.1. Lineage (NCBI taxonomy): Eukaryota > Metazoa > Chordata > Mammalia > Rodentia > Castoridae > Castor > Castor canadensis. The sequence continues at coordinate 52,014,748 of NC_133386.1, read as the reverse complement.
ACATATGACTTTTATCAACACCAGTCGAAAAAGACAGAAAAACACAAACACAACCATCTACAATCCTGACTTACAGGAACAAAAGTAGTCAGAATATCAATTGGACTAGTTTCTGAAACAATGAATGGTACAGACCTGATATTAGTGGCTACAACTACACTTTTAAATATAGTGATGGCACAATGCCCCTTGTACTTGATACAGAAGTACATTCCCAGGAGAAAACCTTTAGTTCATGTTCCTTTCCATACACTACTTACTCTTCATTGTTCACCCTGAACAAGTAAGATTTTGTATTATAGCAAACAGACCAAACCACTACCTAACAGTAAGAACTATGCTTTCATTTGCTGATAGCATTAGTCTATCATAGCCATTTACCCCTAAAAACACCTCATTAATTGGACAGTAGAAAACTATAAAATACAGAGAACCTGATCATTGTGTTGTAGTTTCCTGGAGAGCAGATAGTTCTGTCTGATGAAATCTTGCCACAAACTAAACATTTAATAAACATTCATTAAATGAGAGAACAAATAAATGAATGAACTAAATTGTTAACAGTTAGCACTCATAGTCCATCCAGCTATGGTGTACCCTTTGACAGGACACTTACCCACTTTAAAAGAAGTGTCAGGGAACAAATGGACACCCCAAAATGTGTCAAACATTCCTGGTTTGTTTTTTGGGCTTTTTTTCTTTTTTTGAAATTCTGATTTTAGTTTGTTCTAGGGTTTAAAAATATCACCTATATGCTAATGACTCCAAATCTAGACTTTTAGGTTTCTTAGCTTGCATACATCTTAACAGATATGTCAACTGTATGTTGGCCATCTTCACAATTATCACAAACTCAACTTGTCCAAGCTAAATTTTTACTTTCTCCTGCCTTTCCTAGTACTCCTTTCCCAGTCAACAAAAGCAGAAGTCTGAACTCCACCCTGTCCTTCATACCTTGAATCTAATTAATTCTCAGATCTACCTTAGATCCTACCTTCTACCTTCCTTCTTTATTCTGACCACTTCTGCCATAGGTCTTCATGATTCATCAACAAACTGACTACAGTAGCCTGATAAACCTAGTATCACCCTGTGTCTTTAAGTCAACTTTCCATAACTGTCTGAGTGGTTTCTCTTAAGAACCTGACCAGCTCAGAAAAATCCATGCTTCTAAACAGAACAGTTAAAGTCCACCATAATGTCTCTACTTCTCTCTCGTCTTTTCTTTTACTACTTGTTTTGTCCCAGTAGCTTATAGTTTCTTTCCATATGTCATTATTACTTTATTACTCATGCTGTCTCCTCTGCCTGGAATACTTTCTGACCCATCCTTTTCGCCTTATTAGTTTCAAAACATCCTCAGTATGAGTCCTCCAAAAAAGCGTTCGCTCCAACTGGTTGGATGATCTGTACACTCAGTAACTTATGCATAGAGATTCTTGTACCTCATAATTTTTTTTTTTTTACAATGTTAGGAATCAAATCCAGGGCCTTGCAAATGCTAGGAAAGCAGCCTACCACTGAGCTATACCCCCAGTCCCATAATTTCTTTCAAAAACTTGCTATTTTAAGATTATCTGCTTATTAAATCTACCCCACAATGCACCCATTGAGGGAAGGAGCTGTATTTTATTAATCCCTGTGTTCCTGGAGTTCAGTATAAACCCTGGCAAATATTAAGAAGTCAAAATGTGTTTGTAAAGCAAATATTCTAGGTCTGTAAACCACTACTCTCCCCATAGAAATGCAGTTATAAATAATCTAATTTAAAATGACTATGTTCAGTAATATCATTAGCATCATACTTTAGGTACATGGTGTGTTAAATAGGCCTTTCTATTCTGAGAATGTAACCACTGTTTAAAATATTATCTCTAAATGAAAATGTCTTCCCAGTTGGAAGTTTCATGTTTATAGCCAGATGCGGGTTATCTGCAAATCAGAAGCAGCCTATAATATTAAATGCTGTGATTAATTTCATTTTACCTTAATCCAGGCTGGCAGGATCTGTAATACAACACTTATGTTAATCAGACTTTGGTATTCACAGTAAACAATGCCTGCCAACCCAACACTGCCAACAGTTAACAATGCCCTTCTTTGTCTGCCTTTCAGAAGTGGTTACAGGCCTGAGCAATAGAGATAAGGTCTTCTTTTCTCCAACAAGAACCAATAAAAAGCAACCATTATAAAAAGCTCAGTGTAAGACAAACACATGTGTCTAGAAGGCTATTTAATTAATTTCAAGGTCAGGAAGAGAAAATAATCAAGATTTATTCCACAACTGATATCAACCGCAGGACTAACACTACAAAGGCATTCTGATTCAAAATGAAGTTTTCTATTTACATTTGTGCCATTCATATTCCAATCAAATAATTCCTTCTATCATGAGAAACTAAGAATGTTGGAGAAAGAAATTGTCAAGCTTAGTCCCTTGTTTTACTGATGAAGAAACAGGCCCAGAATGAAAGACCCAGAACCTCAACCAAGTTTATTCTCCATAGATAGTGGCAGACAGAGACAAAATCTAAGTTTCCCAGAGATGCACTCCAGTCTAGAGTTGTGAGAGCAAAAGCACATTGGGGAAATGAACAGTCCTAGCTGCTATTTCTGGCTATAATATCTGAAAGTCTTCTACCCAGATATGTGCTTAGTTAAGAATAGCTCATACAAAACAACCATCATATGTTATCTCCTAATAAATCATCAGTCCTTGCATACAAAATTCGCTCATTCTCAATAAGGTATCTTTGTTGCTGGTTAAATAGTACCTGTGGTAGTGATTACTGGGGTAACTATTTATCAAAATAGTTATATATAAATTTATATATAAATTTTACCTCAATAAATAAATTTTATAAAATATATGCCTCAAATGAATTCTTCAGTTTTAACTACAGCTCACAAAGTACTAGAGCTCCTGTCTGTGGATTTTGATTCCTAACCAATGCCTATCATTGCTATCAATGTTGAATCAATCTTGATTATACCCTCTTAATGCCTTCTTAGTGCTTGACTGTGTCCCCCAAAAAGAATCTGTTAGAAGCATATTCCTCAATCCAACAGTGTTAACAGGTGGGACCCCTGAGAGGTGATTAAGCCATAAGGGCTTTGCCTACATGAATAGATTAATGCCTACTATAAAATGGGGTGAGACTGTGAGTTTTACCTCCCTTTCTCTCTCTCCCCTTTGTGCCACAGGATGATATGGCAAAAAGGTCCTCGCCACATGCAGCCTCTCAATCATTGGACTTCCCGGCTATAGAACTAAGAGCCAAAAAAACTAATATTGTTTGTTTATTGTTTTATTGCTCAGTCTGTTTTAGCAGCAGAAAAATGGATTAAAAGAATGACCCTGAAGATAACTTGGTAGACTCTTCTTTTTTCTTTTCTTTTCTTTTTTAAGAGACAGGGTCTCATACACACTATGTTGCCTCTCTTAAGTTGGCCTTGAATTTGTGGGCTCAAGTGATCCTCCAACCTCAGCCTCTCAAGTAGCTGGGACTCTACTAGATATGTACCACCACATAGCTGGTAAACACCCTTACAAATGTATGTGTTTGTTAGCACAGGCCACTAAAACTTTATGCTAAAGTCAGGGAGACTTGGCCCTGAGCTTAACCTTAGAGGCCTCATCTGTCACTGAGTCAAATAATGTCTCTTTAAAGTTGGCCCTTTGGAAGTGAGGTTCCTAGTGTATTGTATCTTCTGCCTATGGAACAGATGGTGGAGCACTACATTGCATTTCTAATTCAAACTGACAGATGTACAGAATGCTGTCAAAAGCTTCAAAAGCTTCAGTTACTCGGCTGGGGTATAAACGATAGAAAAGGTGTCATGCCCCAGTCCACATCTGAAAACACCTCAGGAATACCCTCCTATATATGTAAGGTATATGCTACAATATCCAGCCTGGGCAAAAAAGGCAGGGAGACCCTGTCTCAAAAGCAAAAACAAAAAGGGATGGAGGTGTAGCTCAAGTGGCAAAGCACATGCCTAGCATGCATGAACCCCTGGGTTGAATCCCCAGTACCACAAATTAAAAAAAAAAAATCTCATCTGAGCCAGGTGTGGTGGCACACACAACTCAACATTCAGGTGAGGCAGGAGGATTTAAAGGGAGTTCAAGGCCAGCCTTAGCTACAAAGCAAGTTCAAGGCAAACTTTGGCTACATAGTAAGATCCTGTCTCAAAGATGTTGAGGGGGGTGGGGCAGAAAATGCAGGGGGAGAGAAACATCTCAAGGCCTTCAGTAGAGAAAGCAGGACAGAAGTCTTTGTAACGGATGACATCACTATCATCAAAGCCCTCCAGACTGCACACAAGAAGGGCTAAGCCACCAACTCTCAAGTAGCTAATTCTAAAGGAATTAACTAGCAACCCTAGTAGTATTCCTAATCATGTCAAGATTTGTAATTGTTCAAAATGATGTAATATTGCAAGTTAGACAATATCTAAGCCATTCTTTGCTTTTTAATGGTTAGTACTGCATTTTAAAATAAATTTGAATGATTAAATCATATAAAAATACTACTTTGTACAACAGTTCTCTTTAAGTAGAAAGTTAACTTAATAAATCAAACGAAAAATAATAGGAAGTCATTTGACTAGCATGAGATTGTTACCTCTAAAGCTTCTCTTAGTCGTTCCTCATTTGAGAAGAATAAAAAATAAACACTTTGAAGCACTTAACTAATTTTGATCTCATTTAATCAAGTTTTTAAAATTTTCTTATTTTAAATATGAAGTCTTAGAAAAATTATTTGCAATATTTAAACTAAACAAGATGAAACATGGACCACTTTTTAATTTTTTAAATACCAAGAGGACTGTTTCACATATTTATACTAGGTATCTATTTTATAAAGCAGAGGGTCTAGGGAGAGTATCAGGCTAAAGGAGTTCTGGGGGAAAAAAGGAGGTTAAAAGAAAAGGGTATTTTTGGCTTGTTGACAGAATCAACAAGTATCTACAGAAGGGAAAGTAGAAGGAATTCAGAAACTCCAAAATTAAAATGCAGAGTCAGTAACCCTATAAATTACCTATCATTATCCTCATTTTACAGGTAAGTCAACTGAGACTTAAGGATCAAGATTGGCCCATTTAGAAACAATTTTTTAAAGTGTAGGTTCTTAAAGCTTCCATAGCATAAGAAATCTACAAGGTCAAAACTCTAATAAGCTAGGTATGGTACTTGGGATGCAGAGGCAGGAGGACTGCCACCTCAAGTCCAGCCTGGGCTATACTGAGAGTTCAGGTCTAGCCTGAGCAACATAGTGAGACCCTATCTCAATAAATCAAGGACTGGGGAAGTAGCTCAATGGTAGAATGCTCGTCCAGCATGCATACAACTTGGGTTCAATCCCCAGCATGGCAAAAAACAAAAACAAACAAACAAAAACTAAAAGAAAAACCTCTAATAAAATGATATTAAAATGACTCCAAAATGCAGGCTTGATGGTTTACAGTAAGATTCTAAGGCATCTCTTTGAGGTGTAACACATTTGCCTTATCAGGCCTGTTTCGCAAAGACAAAATTAAAGACTTGCGGTATCCCTTGTCAGACCAGGTATGAAGAGAAACTGCACTGCACAGTGAGGTCGTCGCTAGGTGATTCTTCAACAACTGAGCACTTACTTAATCAAATTTTCATAAGGATTAAAAGTACAACATTTTTTTCCCAGCTGTGTAAAAGTAAATGATGGTCTTTGACTTTCATATATTGATATCTTCAAATGCTCTCTTTAGCCAAAAACTGTATTTCATCCTCCTGCTTAATGTTCTCTCCCTACTTGTCAGCTAGCTATTACAACTCAGCAAAATTACTAAATTTGGAAAACAATGCTTTCACCATTATTTAAATATTTTTTTGCATTTTCACCTCTGCTTTATTTTGAGTGAAACAGAAATAAGAAAATACTAATACTAGAGATAAGCATAGGCCTCAGACTGTGTAACAAAGGTGGAAATGTCTAGGTATGTTCAAAGTGATAAATCCTGGCCTGGCTCTCTATTGAACAAACTTTCCTCTTCTTCTCCCTCTCCTTCTCCCTCCCCCTCCCTATCCTGCTTTTTTAATGAAACAAACCCAAAAGATGTACACTCAGGCTCAAGTTGTGCAGATCACAAACATGGAAAAAACAAATGAACAAAATGACAGATGAACCTGGGTGGCTCATGCCTATAATCCTAGCTATTCAGGAAGATCAAGGTTCAAAGCCAGCCAGGACAAATACTTCACAAGACCCCATCTCGAAAATATCCAACACAAAAAGGGGCTGGTGGAGTGGCTCAAGTGGTAGAGCACATGCCTAGCAAGTGTGGGACCCTGAGTTCAAAACCCCAGTACCACCAATAAAAAAATGATAGATGAATAAATTTTTTTCATGTGTGTGGGACTAGGGATTGAACGCATGGTCTCACTTGGTAGGCAAATGCTCTACCACTTGAGCCAAGCTCCCAGTCTTAATTGAACAAACTCTCTGAACTTAAGTAGATTGAACTTATGGTTCAACAGCAGGGAGGAAAGGGGAAGGGAAAAGGTGAGGAGGGGAAAATATATCAAATTCTGTAAATAAATCATTGAAAGATGTTTTTAAAAAGAAAGGGATACATGCTAAGTTAGAGTATTTTTTAGCTTTCAGAGCCAGAACTATGCCCAAAGCCCATTCATCTTTGTAACAAATATATAAGGAAACATGGATTTTTTTGTATTTTCTCTATTGCATTTCTACCAAATAAAAAACGACAATAACAGTATCCAAATATCACTGAAAAGCCTCTTAGACTCTGTGATAGGCAGTTTTGGCCATGGTTTCTAATGTTCTCCAACTTCTGGTACACATATTGTTGTACAAATTCCTGTCCTGGAATGTAGACTGTACCTAATGACTTGCTCCTAAGGAACAGAATATAACACAAGTACAGGGATGTCACTTCTATGATGATGATATAAAAGACTGATTTCCATCTTGTTAATACCTTCTGTCTCTCTTGTCTTCCTCCTTGTTCACCCTGGTTAAGCAAACTGCCATGTTGTGAGATGCTCTATGGAGAGCTCATGTGGCAAGGAGCCAATACAGGCCCCACCCATGAGTTCATGAGGCAATGAATGAATCTGGCCAACAACCAAGTGAGTGAGCTAGGAAAAGGAGTCTTCCCAATTAAGTCTTTTTTTTTTTTTTAACAGTTGGGAAAAATAATTTTTTTTATTTATTTTATTTTTTTTTACTCTTCTGTCCTTAGCATTCACTTTTTTTTTAATTGTTTTATTATTCATATGTGCATACAAGGCTTGGGTCATTTCTCCCCCCGCCCCCACCCCCTCCCTTACCACCCACTCCACCCCCTCCCTCTCCCCCCTACCCCCTCAATACCCAGCAGAAACTATTTTGCCCTTATCTCTAATTTTGTTGAAGAGAGAGTATAAGCAATAGTAGGAAGGAACAAGTGTTTTTGCTGGTTGAGATAAGGATAGCTATACAGGGAATTGACTCACATTAATTTCCTGTGCGTGTATGTTACCTTCTAGGTTAACTCTTTTTTGATCTACCCAGTTAAGTCTTGAGATGAGATCCTTAAGAGACCCTGTAGTGGAGGACCTAGATAAGGCACATCTGGATTCCTAAATCACAGAAGTTATGAAATTATGTATGTCTTAAGCTACATAGTTTTGGGTTAATTTGTTATGCAGCAATACATAACTAATACAGACTTGCAATGTAGCCAGCATGTAATAATCTAGAATGCTGTTGAAAATCCGTAAGTATACTGCTTGAACAAGCAGACATAAGGAAGAAAACCGCCTAAAACTATAGTTCATGTCAATTAGTACTATAAAGTATACTTTATTTAATATACTTTTACTTCAGCTAAAATATCTATCCCATCATTTTCTTTAATCAACTGAAACTGTATGAGTTTCTGTTGTTATTGTTATTATTTTAGTAAACCTCTAATAGAACCAATATATCTTCAGATCTCTGACAGAAGTAACTTTTGCACAATCCAAAAATGTTTAGTAGGTATTAATTAATAACAAAACCCAAAAGATTTCTGGATACAAAAATTATCTCTCTCAATTGGATCTCATAAAATTTCCACGTATCCTGTCACTAAAGTGAAAAACAATTATTATTCAATTATTTAAAACCCAAGTTAAAGTTCTAAGATCAGATCTCTACAATTTTTTTTTTTTAAAGACAGAGATAGGTCAGAGCCCTGGAGCGTTTGTTCACAAATTCTTTCTTACTTCTTTTTTTTCTTTTTGTAGGGGGGGTTATGCTACTGGCGTTTGAACACAGGGCCTCACACTTGCTAGGCAGACAATCTACCACTTGAGCCATTCCACCAGCTATGGAAATTCTTCATTCAATAAAAACCTAGTGCTTACCATGTGCTAAATTCCAGGATATGGTAGTTCAGTTTATGCCACTGATCCATTAGCAATATTCTAAAACTAAACAACCACAGATATACTAAATAATACTATCAATTATCCAGTATTTATCCATCTTTGCTAAAGAATAAATGTGAAACTGCTGAAATTCTATTCAAGTAACTTCTGAGCAAAAAACAGTATGCACCACTAGGCCTACAAGATCAGTGATATGAACCTTGCTCTCAGAAGCTCATAATTTTGAAAAGAAGATAAACTGTATCTTGGCATTCTTCCAATCTACCAGAAATAGTAATCTTATAAAAGTGAGTCATCCTATATTTCATCTTCTTACTCTTAACCATATCCTGCTGTAAAATTTTCTCCCATATTGTTTACAAGGTCCAAATATTTATAGACTTATGTCTCTCCTTTACTCTTAGTCAAGATGAATGTATTTAGTTCTTTTCCTTTTCTTTTAAAGCAATTCCTCAATTTAAAAAATCTTTTTGGTGACTTTAATTCTTACTTTTGTATTAAATTCTAAGATCCAAATCACATAATTAAAATATTATTTCAGGTATGAAATCAATCATAATGAAAACATAAACCTTTTTAGTGATGCAATGTTTCTATACGTAAAGCCTAAAATATTGACTTTTATTTTCCAATTGTTTTAGTTGTATTAGTAAACTGCATACTTGTATTTATTGTAACACTTTATTTGTATGGATTTTCCAGGTTTCTCATATCAAAGGAATAATTAGAGATGGTGAATACTTGGAAACAGTTGTGACAAGTAGAATAAAGCCAAACTTCTTATAGTACAGAAAATGAAGCTTTAAAAAAAAAAAAAGAAAAAAGAAAAACATCCATTGACTTAAACAGCAATTGTACTCTTAAACTCACTAAAAATAATTTTTCAAATGTCTCTATCATCATCTTTTAACACCACAGTCATATTATCTACTACAGAACATATCTATAAAGTAAGCACATACTTTAAATCCTCTCTTCCTGAAAATACTTAAGCAAAAGCATGACAATATAGTTGCAAATATCAGAATTTATGATCAGTGAAAAGAATCAGGGAGGCAATCCCATACCGGGTGGTTCAAAGTTTCAGATTTTATTAGAGTTACTTGAGGAGCAGAGACATTCAGTAAATGTGTGGGTAAAATATAAACAAGTACAAGGCGAGTTCAGAACCAGAGTCAAAACACATTTTCAACATTGTATTCATGTCACAAACAAATAATCAGTGGAGTCTTTTTTTGTTTTTGTTCACAAGCTTTCAATATGTTAAAACAAACAAACACTCCAAACTCCCTGATATTTAAGGCCTACTTCAATCAAGCTCAAACCCCATAGTACCCCAACTATGCATATTTGGGCCAGGCAGAACTATACATCCTTTCTGAGATAATCCAAATGCTTTCTCGGGTAAGGATTTTTTTGTTTTTTTCAGTACTGGGATTCAAACTCAGGGCTTACCCCTTGGGCTACTCTACCAGCCCTTTTTCTGGGATGGGCTTTTTCAAGATAGGGTCTCACAGACTATTTGCCCAGGCTGGCTTCAAACCTCGAACCTTGATCCTCTTGATCTCTGCTTCCTGAGTAGCTAGGATCACAGGTTTGAGCCACGGGTGCCTGGCATCACCTCAGGACTTTTACATTCAATACTCCTTTAGAATTCCTTCCTCCATCTCCTAAATTCTACTCATTCTTTAAAGTCCAGTTCAAATGCCACTGCTTTTTGAAGTACTGAACCTCTTCTGACTTGAAAAGCACTTAGTCTGTACCTGTCACAGAGTCACAATAACATTCTTTCTTACTGTCTTATAGTGTAACTGTTTGTGTGTATGCCATGTTTCTTTTCCTTGACTATAAGCTTCGTGAGGTTTTTTGATGCAGTCATACTTGTACTGTCCCCAGCCCTCTATTTTACACACACAATAATAAATGTTCACCAGTGTGTCTAAATACTTTACCCAAAATGCCATAAAAATCACTCTTCTCACTGATATTCATTCACTGAGGAAATAATTCCTCAACACCTATTGTGTACAGGGGTAGAGGTACACAAAAGAACAGACACAGACCCTGTCCCCTCAAGAAGTTTACCATAATATTAACAGATAAATGCTACAAGAGAGTAAAGATGAAATGTATCAGTAATCAATAACAAGGAGAAAGTATTTCTAAGTAGAGATGTATATAAGCATTAAGTTTGAATGTTTGTGCTGAGCCCTGAAAAATAGTATTTGAGTATGTAGAGGCAGGGTCAAAAAGTTGTAAGACAGGGGAAATAAAAGCTATTTGAGGCAGGAAATCTCAAAAGGAAACAGGAATAATCAATAGTTCAATAGTACAATGTATGTGAAATAGAGAATACAGAAAAATTGTAAGACAATTGGAGCTATACATATGTAGTAACACCCTGGAAACCAAATAATAAGAAATTATAGCTTCAGTCTGTCAATAAGTACCTACATTTCAGGCTGGACACCTATAATCTCAGCTACTTGGGAGGCAGAGCTCAGGAGGATTGGAGTTTGAGGCTAGCCCAGGCAAAAAGTTAGCAAGACACCATCTCAACCAAAAAGTTGGGTGTTGTGGTGAATGCCTGTGATTCCAACCACATAGGAGGCTATAGGTAGAAGGATAGTGACCCAAGACTGGCCCAAGGCCAAAAAAATTCAAGATCCTATTCAAAGAATAACTAAAGAAAAAAAGGGCTGGGTATATGGTTCAAGTGGTAGAGCACCCAAGCTCCCTCAGTTTTTCAAACTCCAGGGTCAGCTTTAAAAAAAAAAAAAGAAAGGACCCACCTTCAAAGTTCTTGAGCAAGAGTTAAGTAAATAGCTAGCAGCTCTACAGAGAAGTGAAGGGAAAAAGAGATTGTTAACAAGGACAAAAACTGACAGACTAGTACCATAATAGAGGAAAGAGGTAATAAAAGTCTGAATTAGAAAAGAAGCCCCAGAGATGAAAATAGTAAGTGGAAGAGATATTTTAAGAGATGAAACTGAAAGAACTTGACAAGTTTCAGGTGTAGAACAAAGAAGGGTCTGCAAAGAGGTAAAAGAAGTTTCTAAGCTAGTGGGAGGGTGGTGCCATACCCAAAATAGAGGACTACAGCAGCAGCACGTCTGGATGGGAAAAAACTGAGTCCTGGTTGTACTGAATTTCATCAGTGGATATTCAGGTAGCAGTATCACAAATAAAATATGTTAAACAATGCTGCTTAGAATAAAACATACAATTTTATGAAATGAGGGAAGCATTCAAATTAATCCTCAATAAGATTCTCATCAATGATTCAAACAAGATTACAACCCTGAAAACAGAACTCACATAGGTTACATTAAGTGTATAGAGAATTAACATCTAAACACCATCTATGATTTTGACCTAGAACAACCTCATATACCTAAGAACCATTTTAAAACATGATGATTCATGGTTAAGAACAATGGGATATGTGAAGTCTTAACCTTTATAGGTCAAAGTGATATAATGATAATGCTTTTGTTAAAATGCTAACTGCATTGTTTGTAGTCCCTATTATTTGGCCCCAATTTAATGACATAGTCGGATGTTCAGGCCTAACTGACAAGGTGCCAAGGGATACAAACTAGATCTCTTTGTGTATTTATTCCTTTATGTAATAAATAATCTCTTCAGTTAGTAAGACTGGAATCTATCTAGAACTCCTATCACAGACCTAAAATTCTCAAAAACCTCAACAATAAATGATCATGAAATCACTTTTGAGGTGGATGAATAAAATCCAATGATGTACCCATATCTTTGTAAGGAAAAACAAAGAAAAAAACCCCTCAACAATACAAATTTTTTTTTCTTTTATTGATATATGCATACAATGTTTGGGTCATTTCTCCCTGCCTTCTCCCTGACCCCTCCCTTACCCGCCCCTCCGCCTCCTCTCCCCCCCCCACCCCCTCACTACCAGGCAGAAACTATTTTGCCCTTATCTCTAATTTTGTTGAAGAGAGAGTATAAGCAATAATAGGAAGGACCAAGGGCTTTTGCTAGTTGAGATAAGGATAGCTATACAGGGAGTTGACTTGCATTGCTTTCCTGTGCATGTGTCTTATCTTCTAAATTAATTCTTCTCGAACTAACCTTTTCTCTAGTTCCTGATTCCCTTCCCCTATTGGCCTCTGTCACTTTAAAGTATCTGCATTAGTTTCTCTGCATTGAGGGCAACAATTGCTATCTAGTTTTTTGGGTGTTTTACCTATCCTCATACCTCCCTTGTGTGCTCTCACTTTATCATGTGATCAAAGTCCAATCCCCTTGTTGTGTTTGCCCTTGATTTAATGTCCACATATGAGGGAGAACATATGATTTTTGGTCTTTTGGGCCAGGCTAACCTCACTCAGAATTATGTTCTCCAGTTCCATCCATTTACTTGCGAATGATAACATTTCATTCTTCTTCATGGCTGCATAAAATTCCTCAACAATACAAATTAAAATAACAACATGAAAATGAATATCTAGCATCATTTAATTAATATTAATAAATGTTTATTATATGAATACTAAATAAAAAAGTAAAATCAAACATTTGAATTGTGTTTAATTTACCTAACAAAATATATTTATTCATTTATTTATTATTAAGGTTGGCAACAACATTCGTTTTACTAAATAAAAGGTCATTATTTCAGCTTAGATTTTAAAGGTGAAAAGAATGAGAACTCAGTTTTTAATTACTCATGTTTTTACTAATGATGAACAATATAAAGAACAAACTGAACTTAAATGTATTTGCTTTACATATTAACTACCCCACTAAAATTATGTACCAATCATCTGCTAACAATCACACTGACATTTTCTAGATAAGTGTAAATGCAAGGGAATAACATACACAAAATATTAATAAAGGTAGTCTATTGATTATGGCTGATTTTTATTCCTTCTTTTTTGCTTGGGTATATTTTCAAGACTTTCTGCAATTGTTTTTTATATAATTGTACCAAGAAGAAAATATTTTGTTAAAAGAGGAAAAAAAGACTTACTTACCAGGTCTCTGTGAAGCACCCAATTTGCATGGAGGTAATGAATACCATCAAGAATCTGATAAAGTAAAGATTTAACCATAGATCTTGGCAACTGCATGGGTTTTTTATTTGCTTTTGATGCACGGTGAAACTTAATAATATGCTAAAAATTAGAAAATAAAAGATACTATTAATATACTCTTTGCTATATCTATGCCAAGAAAATACACTGAGACTGTAATAAACGCTCTATATTTTAAAATTACTTTTTAAAGGCCAATGATATAAAAAATAATTTGAACATTAAAGTCAACCAAAACTGAATCTATTTTGGGGTGTGAGTTTGCCTTTGTTAATGTTGGGTTATAATGACCAGATTTACTCAAACCATTATGATTTTCATTAAATAGTACCAACAGGTAAATGCTTGTCTAAGAATAGTATGACATATTCTCTTCTGAAGAATGAAAGTTTTTTTGTTTTCGTTTTTTTTTTAAAGAAACCCTGTAAAAACATTACTATTCTATCTTTAAAAAATAGCACTTAGTACATTTGGGTAACATTTCTTACTGTGTGTACTTGGGAATTATTAGAAAAGTTCTATGTCCTTTTGGCACAAAATAAATTAAGATACGCTCCTAGGAGTTAATATTAAATAGGAAATCACAAAGGAGAGAGAAAAGAGAACAGGGAATTTAATTCCATTGAAATAAATACAACCAGATCATTATATTCAAATTGTTACATCCACATTGTAATGAGAAGAAATGTTACTTACCGCCCCTAACCTCCCACATCTATCCCTGCTCCATTTCAACCTCTGACCAAACCAGCAAAATGGATATTGAGGGTCATTTAAAACTCTCCTCAAACAACATTAGTGGAGTTATCAACGACTTCAAAATGGTCAAACTATGAACTTATTTATATAGCTTCCTTATTTTTTATAAATTGCTCAGTAACATTTATTTAATTTTCAGAAATAATAAAAATTTGAGTTTATACCAAAGTAGTGATTTCCAACAGAAATATAAGGAAAGCTGCAAACATAACTTTCAATTTTTTAAAAATCCCGTTTTTATAAAAGAAGGGGAAACAGGTAAAATTGATTTGTGGACCATGGTGGACAGAATAGTTATACAGGACTGCCTAGTCCAATGTACAATATTTTTCATACCACTGATGTTCAAAATGAAGTAAGTATCAACTAAATCTTGGCAAAAATGTAGAGAAAGATGAGTGGGGAAAACAGCATGTTTATCAGTAATTGAGAAAAACACTGGAGGTTCTAGTCAACAGTTCCTTCAAGACCTCTAAGTCTATTGGAGATTTTCCTAAACGTATCTGTAATTTATATAGATGACAAACATTGAATCAAAATTTAATTATACATAATTTGAGTTTACTGCCAAATCTGCATTTTTTCCTTTTAGCAGTTACTCAGATAAAATGTTTTAAAATGCCCTGATTCCTAAAAAGTTAATAATTAAGATTCTGATTCTTTTATATATTGATAAATATCTTTAAAATCTACAATAATCTATATAGTGGACCCAGTTTTACATGGAAAAATGTTGCAAGAAGTTGACCTTAATTTAGAAACTAATCACAAGTACATAAATTTGAACTATTGTGTATCACAAAAGAAACTAATTTTTCACTACACATATTAGTAAATTTGTCATTAATTACTTGCATAAAATTGTGGTTACTCATTAAAATTTTCCGGTGAAACTTCCGACTATTGCAAGTACTATCTTCTCAATAAATTTTAATTTACTGCTCAACTTCTTTAAACATGTATATTTATTATGTTTATTTTAACTGGTGGTTGACAACAAGCTGCCTTTTATTGTGTTAGCAGTACATATCACTCACATGCCCGCTCCATACCTATATAAAATAACCCTAGGTATTCAATGAATTTAGACTTACCCACAAGTCATGTTCTGCATAATCAAACAGCAGCCACACCTTCCTGTCACTGTGAGAAAGGAACACCTTCTGCAGTGCAATCACATTAGGGTGCTTCAATTCTCGCAAAAGCTGAATACAAGAGAAACAGAGGGACAACCATGCTGTTAGTGAGAATGGGAGGAACTATGTATTTCTCATAACTTCAAAATAAAATTTTTAAAAATTCAGAAAACACAGGTAAGCAAAGTGAACAGGAAAAATATCACCCCAAATACCACTAACTCAGAGATAAGTTCTGTCAACACCTTGGTGTATTTCTTTCTGATCCTTTTTTTATGTGTATGTGCATTTTTAAAATGGGATTACTTTAAACAGTAAAACACAAAAAGGTTAATAAAAGTATAAAAGTAATATAATATCACTGAAGAATTAATTATGTTTTGTATACTCCAGAAAAGGAGGAGAGATTTAACAATCCACTCATGCCTGGAGTATGTAGCTGGTACTTTTTAGAAGAATAGTGAGTATAAGGCAATGACTCTTTGTACACTGATAAAAACTGGAGTTGATGAGAAAGCACTTGCCTAGCAAGAGTAATGAAGCCCTAAATTCAATCCCCAGTACCACCCAAAAAAATTGGAGTTGATAAGTTGCTACAGTTTTGGTCTTGAATGTTCCCCCAAAGTTCCATATGTTGAAGGCTTTAGCCCCACCCAGTGAATGGTGATACTAGAAGATGGTGAAACCTTTATCATGTGAGGCCCAGTAGAATGAAGTTAGGTCATTTGGGGGTGTGCCCTCACAGAGGATACTGGGACTCTGGACCCTCCTCTCTCCTCTCGTCCTCTCTTTCTTTACTTCCTGGCAAACCAAGAGGTGAACAGGCCTCTTCTGCCACATACTCCTGTTATGCTGTACTGTGCCATTACAGGCCCAAGCAACAGGGCCAAGTAACCATGGACTGAAACCTCTGAAATCATAAGCCAAAATAAGCCTTTTCCCTTATCAAGTTGATTATCTAAGGTATTTCTCACAGTAGAGGGCTTGTTAATAGAAAAAAAGAATAGGCATTTACGAAGTACAAGCTTCAAGTTACACCCTGACAATAAAGGGAAAAGATGGCCCAGATCAGCAAGTGAAAACTTAGCACTTGGCACATAACAAACAGCAGCTTGATAAAATATTTAGTAACAATGACATTAACTGCTCAAGGTAAAAGCCTTGTAAACATGACTGCCTCAGGCTATCCTTAAACAGGGTTCAGATGTAATAGGCAGAGAGAAATACATTCAATTTGATTTTTTTGGTATTTTTGGAGATAGGCTCTCAGACTGACCTTAAACTCATGATCCTCCTGCCTCACCTCTGGAGTGCTGGCATTACAGTTTACCACTACTGCATCAGGCTTGATAAATATATTTAGTGTTTTATAAATGTAAAGCTCCCCGGAAGACTATAGAAGGGAAGTAGAAGACTAAAGAAGGGAAATGGAAGGAAACTTATACTGAATACTTTTTTTCTTTGTTGTTGTTTATTCAGTTTTTTTTATGTGCAAAGTGATCACATACAAATGTTTTTCTCTCATTTAATCCTAATAACAATTCTACAATGTACAAAGAACCTTAGGTTCAGTGAGATTAAAAATAACTAGGCTCAAAGGCAAACAGCTAGACAGAGAAAGGATTTGGATTTAAATAGCTCTTACTGGCTCCCATGTCCATGTGTTTTTCTACTACAACTGAAGTCCTTGTCTTCAATTGCCACAATGTAGAAAGACAGACAGACATACTAAATAGATGAGGCAGAGAATAATAAATTGCTTACCCATTCTACTAATTTTAAGTGAGTAAAGCATACTTTGAATGCCTGTGCTAGACTCATGTAAAAATCATCTGGACTTGAGTTGTGCATGATGGGGCACACCTGTAATTCCTGCTACTGAAGAGGCTGAGATGGGAAGATCACTTGAGCCCACAAGTTTGAGAAAAGCCTGGGCAACATAAAGGGACCTCATCTCAAAAAAAAATTTTTTAATTCCATCCATGAAATTTTTATAGACTACTTCCCAATTACCTATTTCTTTATTACTTTCAATGGCAGATTTCCTAGTTCTCAATTTCATTTTTGCTTTGTGCCTCAGCTCTTTCTGTTCATCTGTATCTTACTAGCTTGGCTTGAAAATGACCTACCAGTTGTAAGTTAGACATGATTGCCCAGGTTCTGCCTCCAACTCATATGCCCTTGGACACAACCAAGAATTGTAAAAGCTCAGGTGGGCTGGGCTGCTCCTAGCCCACCTCCTCTTGTCACAGTCTGCCACTAGGTTCTATCAATAACTCTTGCTGGGTCTAAGTGAGAAATGAAGAGATGGAAGAGAAATGCCCAGGCAAGATATAACAGTCCTACTCCCTTGGTCGGGGGGAGGGGGTAAGAAGAGCACTTGCTCAACTATCTCAGGTAGGAAAATGATTTCTACTTTAATGGAATAAAATACATTGTCAATTAAACATCCTTTTGGCAACCTGATTCTGATGATATGGAACTATTTTATAACTCTACATTATAGCTAAGTGACAACAATGCAGGATAACTCCTGTCTACAGGCATATAAATTCTGTGCTGTCCAATAGCATTTTACTGACTTGGCTCCTCTCAACATGGAAGAAGCTGATGTTGCCTCAATTTTAATACTCCTAACTCTATGTCTGCTCTAAGGATTCTTTGAATGGGTTATAATATCAGCTTGGTTCCTACATTTTTTACCTTTTCCAAAAACTATCCTTTAATATTCACTGTACAGAAATATGTGACTTGAATGGACACTATAATGTTTACAGGTTATTGTCTATCTCCATTATTATATAAGCTCCATAAAGACAAAGATTTTTGTGCTTAAAATGACATCTAGTACATAATAAGCACTTCATAAATACTTGTCAAATGAATTAAATCTACAGAACTTACCGGGTTCTTAATCATAAAATAAACCAGTAAATGGCTTGTAACATTTTAAATTTTTGCTGCTCTTTCACAAATTAACCCTTTTCAAAAGGAGCTTTGAATGATTTTGTTTGTTCAATTAACACATTCTACTAGACATGTACGACTGCTGGCTTAATGTAATGAGCAAAAATACAGCTCTGACTATCTCAGGGTGAAATATTTAACCTGGCACACATAACCTGAAAAGCAAAGAAGTGCTATAAGAGGGCTGTGAATGTAATAAATGCTACAAAATTCTAAAGAAAATGACACATAGGAACAGGGAACAAAGGAGAGCACACCTAACAAACTAAAGCAGAGATTAACCTGTTTTTGTTTTTGTTTGTTTTGCAGTACTGGGATTTGAACCCAGGGCCTATACCTTGAGCCACTCTACAAGCTCTTTCTGTGATGAGTATTTTTTCAAGATAGGGTCTCACAAACTATTTGCCCGAGCTGTCTTCAAACCACAATCCTGCTGATCTCTGCCTCCTGCGTAGCTGGGATTGCAGGCATGAGCCACCTGCGCCCAGCTCACCTGGCTGTTTTTTATGGCTAGTTTGCAAAAAAGTGCCAGGCCCTAGATAAACATCCCATTAAGAACGTATTTTCTACCCCTTTACTAAACAAACAACAAAGTAAACATCTTTACCACTATCATTTTTTACCATTACTGTTTAATAAAATAAATAAATAGTAAACTTAAATGTTCAATAACAAAACTGGTAATTTGGCATATCCACATACTGCTTTCTCAAATATATACACTAATAATTTTTAGTTACATGAAAGACTTATGCTACAATGTTCTGATATAATGTAAAAGGCTACAAAATATAAAATATGTTTCTGAAACAGAAAATACATCAAAACATTAATAATAGTTATGACTGGGCATGAAATACAGTTTTTCTATTTCTTCCTTTTATTTCCTATTTGTCAGTTTTCTACAATGAACCTTACTCATAATTTTTTAAACACACACACACTAGCTCTTTCTTTCCAGAAATCTACCTGCCAAAGTGGGATACTATCTCAGCTTTTCATGTGGTTATTTAAGAAGGGATACAATGAAAGAAGCTGGTCATGCTGATACCTTCTCTAACTCTTGGCAAAATCACATTTCACCAATGAACTTTAATCTCTTGTCTCACAAGTATTTGTTCAACATGACCTCACGCAACTACAAATATGTTTAATCCTATTTAAACAGCTGTTAAGTAGACCATGATTTTCCTGTGACCCACACTAAGTGCTAACATCTGTCTAAGATACTCACTAAGATAACATGATCTCAAGCCTAATGAGGAATGTTCAATGGACATGACAGTATTTTATCTCATCCTCCTCTCACACATGTAAGTGACTTTAGAAAGTATCCACTTTTCACAGTCTTCAACATATAATAATCTAAAGTTGGAGCCTTAAATGTTTTCTCTAAAGCACAACTTAGGATCTTGACTCAAACTGGGGATTTTTGTGCTAAGATAAAAATTCCAGATTCCATTCACACATCATTTTTCTCCTTGCATTCTCCATTTTCTGTTGTTCAAGTCTATGATTCTAAATTTTCTTATACTTCAATAAATCACTTATCTCAAAGTAAATCCAATTTTCTATTCTTGTTTAATCCCTTAAAAATAATAGTAGATTCATAAGACCACCAATCTTCCCCTTGGATAAGAATAGTGTCAATAACTATTTAAGAAAGCACTGAGTGTATCATTTTTTTTTAAATGTAGGACACTTCTTTTCCCTCCCAAAGAACTGAAGAAAATGAAGTAATGCATTTTATGGTAATTAGGGGATCTGTCTGATTCCAAAATACTCTAGTATTTCTAAAACTGTAATTTAAGAGTTATGATTTTGAAAGGAGGCACTTTCACACCTATGACAGACGTTTTGGAAGCTGGTCTTTGCAAGTACATCAGATACATTATAACCTTCCAGCAGATGGCACTCATACCCTGAAAGGGGGTGATAAAGAACCAGGCCTGGTTCAAGGTGGCCCTTAATTTTTTGTTTTACTTCACCTCAGTGGCACTGCTTAGGTACCAGTCATAAGGTTCAGTGAGGTCGTATTTATCATTGCCACTCAGTAGAAGTGACAGTGCAACTGTAAATATAATGCAAAAAGTACAGGTGAGTCCTGATTTATTAGCACTAGGACACAAAATAAGTTACTTAACCCTTCAGAGTCTTGTGGAAGAATAAAGATGTCTACTCACAAACATAAACACAGTTTCTGTAATAAATGATTATAAGGAAATTAGGTATGTAATACAATGCTCGAAGCGGATTAAGTTCTTGATAAATTATAGTTACTATTCTTATAATCATGACTATTTGTAGGAATGTTAAGAATAAATGAGAATGAGATAATTTATGTAGAATGCCTAAATAAATTCTTGACAAACAGTAGCTGTTATTGTTGTTATTATTGTACTTAAATGGAAAAAAGCTAACCACTCAAGGCAGTCAGAAATACTCAATAGAAAGAAATAGGCTGTGATGGAAAATGGCGTATCATTCCTTACAAAGTGCTTGCCACACTTCTTTAGTAGATTCTATAATAATGTTCTGGCTGTATGAAAGCTATTTCCCTTTCTGTTTTGAAACAAACAATCTAATTTCTTTTTCTCTCTGAAATCAAGTTCCTCATGTTCTTGATCTAAGAGAGACATATGGTGTCAAATAAATCTATAATAAATAAGAAGTTCACATCCCCCTGACTATGATTGCATATATGTTCTTTTTTTAAATGTAAGCAATCTTTTATGTGATATATCCCATATGAAGAAATTGGAAATGCTTCTTATAAATCAATGGTACTCTGAACATACACAGTTTAAGTATGAAAAATGAAAACAGATACAAACCAAAACAGAGTTTACAAAGTAAAATCTAATTACTTGGAATTCTCAGGGGCATTCTAAGTCATTTTCTGACTCACTGAGAGGTAATCAGAAAACCTTTTCTTGCAACCTTCCTTGTGGAAAAACCTTCCTTGCCTTCACAATTAAATGAAATTAAATTTGTCTTTGACTCTGGGCATTCTTTTAGTGCCTTAGGGTTTGAATAAATAAACTCATGACAAATGTTTATTTTCTTCTCATTTATCCTTTTTGCTCTTGTAGCAGAATGAGAAGGGAAGATAAAATAAAATTAAACTAAGGGGCCAGGGTGTTCAGGGTGTAGTCCAGTGATAAAGCACTTGCCTAGCGTGGCAAGGCCCTGGGTTCGATCCCCAGCACCACAAAGAAAAAAAACCTAAACTAAGACTCCATATTTAGATCTCAGCTTAAGAAGAAAAAAACCAAATTATTGGTTTATTCTCTACAATTCTGCCCCTACTTCCTTTCCTTCTCTATTATCCAGTTTCTTTTGGCCTTTTACCAAGTACCTGAGCTTTAGCTACTTGTACTTGTGGAGAGTCCCAAACTGTGATCTCTAGCCCTAGTAGCACTCCTAAATTAACAGCAGCTTCCAGCTGTGCATATATACATCAACATGGAAAGTCTACTGTACCTCAAAATCCACAGATACAAAACTATCATTTGCCCACCTCTACCTGGTAGTATGTTTACTATTCCTGCAATGACACCAACATTTCCCAATTGTCCACATAGCCTAAAAATCCTAAGAAGTCAGTATTCAGTCAGCACATACAATATACTCTGCCTCTTACTGTATTTACACATACGCTCTCCTCTCTTCCTGATAAGGTCTGGAAAGATCTTTCCTAACCTCTTTGTCTGATTAATGCCCTCTTGGTTTTTAGAAAGGACTCATTTGTCACTTCTAAGAAACCTTCTCTGAAACTCCTAGTCTGAAGTAGATGTCTCTCTTATTTCTATTTATACTGTTTTTCCCTTAGCATACCATTAGTTAAATAAAAGTATGATGTAGTATGATTATCTATCTCCTCCTACTAGATATTGAGGTTCTAAAAGTGCACAGACTATGTACGTCTTCCACCTCTACATTACCATTGGTTTTTTACAAAGCAGTCACATGAATATGTGATGATCTACTGCCTATCTCTTCTAATATACCCTATGCATTGACATTAGAATATCATTCTTTTAATAAAGTATCTTATGTTAACTCTCCAACTCCAAAATTTCAAATGGCTTCAGTTAGAACTTCTAAGTAGAATATTCAAAACTATCTACTCCAAAGGTTAAAACTATTTTTTCTACAAATAATTTCTTATTTGGGGGCACCTGAGGCTCAAGATAAAAGTACATTGTAAACATGCATGCTATCAACACACACTTGAAAGGGTGAAGAGAAAGAAGGAACCTGATCTATCCTATGAGAAATTTACCAAGTACATTCACTGGAGCCTCAACCAAAACACTGCCCTAGGGTAGAATTGGAAAAGAGGAGGCTCATTTTTCCATTTCAGAAAGATCTTGTAAGGCAGATTGACTAATTAGGTAGTCCTATGGATGTACTCCAGGCAAAAACATGTACATGTTTTAGATATTGAAACCCATATGTTTCAAATACACAATACCAACAAGAAATAATTCAATCATAAAATAAAATTTTGACATTACCATCAAAAGTGAATTGTAAACATCTTAACCAAAATTAAGTCAGGTGGATAAGATCCAAATTAAGGATCAGTGAGCTTTGCCCTGCTAAAGGGAGTTTCTATCACAACTGGCACGTGTCTTCAGGATATTCCCCATGCAGCCATCACAAATGAACTCCCAAGGTTTCTACTGTACAGAATTCTGCCCATTACCTCCCATGAAGCCTTCCTGGGACATGGGGATAAGGATGAAGAATAATGGAAATTACCCACCAGATAGCAAGTGGAAAAAAAAAAATCTACAAGTCTAAATTCATTCGTTAACATTTGAGTGCCCAACACATTCGAGGCAAAGGGATTTCAGGGAGTTTATAGCCTAACAGGGACTGAAGAGGAGACACACATTAAATGAAAAAAAAAATTAATTATAATTATGATGAGGTTATGAAAGAAAAATATGGAATGGTACATAGGAGACCTAACCTAGTCTGAAAAGTTGGAGATGGTGCTCCTAACAAAGTGTGCCTTGTTAGAAAAAAGACAGAATTAAGAATTAGAGTATTTATCAAGCAACAAAAACATGTACAGGCATGTATTCTCACCATGTCATAAATACTCAGATTCTAAGAACTTCCTTCACTATTGTCCTTCCAGGAGCAAATCCCTACTTTTTTCTAAACTTACTATGGCAGATTTCCATCGCTATGTGAACAGATACAATCTCTTTTCTTTCCAGATGAATTTGCCCAGGCTGGCTTCAAACCGAAATCCTTCTGATCTCTGCCTCCTGAGTAGTTAGGATTACAGGAATAAGCCACCAGCGCCTGGCCAAACCTTACTTTTATCTCACTGTAATCTCAGGATATCTGGTTTTACACACAATTTGTGCCTCTATAACTTATATTTCTAAAATAAATGGTTTACATTTTCTGCTTTTATTGAATAGGCACTTCAGACCTCCCAGGTAATTCATCTCTTTCCCTATTTCCTAGATTGTGCTGGGTGAGGATCTGCTTTCTGGCAGAACTTAGTTAATACATGTTGGATATTCCACTTTACAGAATGTCTGACATTACAAATGGTCAGGCACAGACCTCAAATGTTGTAAGAAATTATACTATGTGTTGGCAATAATGGCACCGATAGGTTTCAGTTCTTACTGCACCCTTAAGCTTCTGTTTTCCAGGGTCACGGTCCTGCCTCCCAGGGTCACAGTTCTGCATCAAGTCTAGCTTGAATCCTCCTTCTGCCCCAACCTCCAATCAGCATGAACCATAAGATCCTAAGCAATCAGATCATGCTGAGTCCCACTGAGGGGTATTTAAGCCCTTGCCCCTCCTGCTTCTCTCTCTTGGCGCTCTCTGCTCTCTCCCTCTCCCACCCGGCAATAAAGAATCTCTTGGACAGATCACTCCTCTCCACGTGGTCATTTTGGGGCCTATATTTCCTTACACTATGACTTAACAAATTATAACTAAGGGTTATAGATAAGAGTTCAAACCCCAGTGCTGCCAAAAAAAAAAAAAAAAAAAAAACAAAAATGACAGTGATGTCAAGCTCAAAAAAATTAATCATTTATCATTCCTGAAGATTTCACAGGAATTTTAATAACAGTAATAAGGAAAGCAACTAAATGAACTAACCTAAATACAATCCAGAAAAATGTCTACTGTATTGTTTCATTAAATAAAATCTACTTCCTTCTCACCCTAAGAAATCTATGTATACATTATGAGAAAACATGAAGAATGTTTCCACAATTAAATAACTGATTTATTTATTGAATGATTTATTTTATACTAAGCATCTACTAGATTTAATCAAATCCTAAAATTTGCATTCCCACTAAAACGTTAAGTTTAAATTTTTTTTCTTTTTATTTTTGTGGGGCTGGGGAACAAATCTAGAACTTTATACATGCTAGGCAAGCATTTTTCTACTGAGCTACTTAACTTTGAACTACATAAAGCTGAGGTTCAACTTTAATTTTTTTTCCAACTATAAATTTTTTAAAAGGGCTAAACTGTTGCAGATGTGGCTTTATGAAAATGTTATACAATGATTACTATAAAAAACTAAATTATAGTAGTGAAAAATAAGCTGGGAGTGGTGGTACACATCTGTAATCCCAGCACTCTGGAGGCTAAGGCAGGAGGATCTTGAGTTCAAGGCCAGCCTGGGGCACACAGGAAAACACTGTCAAGAAAGGGAAGGGAAGGGAAGGAAATTAGGGAAAGAAAAAAAAGTTCACTTCATAGCACAATGAGCAGAGAATATAGACATTTCATAGAAGCAAATATACAATGGTAAAAAATTATGGAATAAAATGATTACCTTAAGAATGCAAACTAGCTGGGAGCCAGTGGCACACACGTATAATCCTAGCTACTTGGGAGGTTGAGATCTGAGAATTCTGGTTCGAGACCAGCACAGGCAAATAGTTCACCAGACCCTAATCTCCAAAATAACCAGAGCAGAGCGGACTGGGGTGTGACTCAAGCAGTAGAGCACCTGTTTTGTAAGCAAGAAGCCTTGAGTTCAAACCCCAGTCCCATTTAAAGAAAAAAAAAAAAAAAAAACAGAAGAAAGCTAACTGAAGCCATGGAGATAAATTTTTCATCTTCTAGACTAAGGAAGGCCGGTGTAGTGGCTCAAGTAGTAGAACACCTACCTAGTAAGCATGAGGTCCTGAGTTTAAACACCAGTACCTCCAAAAAAACAAAAATTGCCTAGACTGGCAATTTTTTAAGGCCCTTAAGGCCTTAAAAAGCCATTTATACTAACTACTTTTGAAAGGCAGGTATTGAAGAAGAAAATTTTAAGCTTAATAGTACCTAAATGCTATCATAAGGAGCTGGTAAAAAAAATTAAAATCTATTCCAACAGTGGAATAATATATAGCCATTAAAAAGAATGCACTGAGTGAGTGTAGTGATGCATACCAGTAATCCTAGTACTAGTTCAAGCCAGTCTGAGCTACACAGTAAGATGGTGTCTCAAAAACAAAAAAAAAACAAAAAAAAGTCAAGTACAGTGGCTCATGCTTATAATCCTAGATACTCAGGAGGATTATAGCTTGAGGCCATCCTATATAAAAAGTTTGCAAGCCCCCATCTCAACCAATAAAAACTGAGTACGATGATGATGGTTCTTATCCCAGCTATGCAGGAAGTATAAATAGGAGGGTTGGTGTCCAGGCTAACCCGGCACAAAGTAAGACACTACGTGAAAAATAAACTAAAGCAAAAAAGGGTGAGATGTGGTTCAAGTGGTAGAGTGTGGGCCTACCAAGTGCAAGGCCCTGAGTTCAAATCCTGTACCATGTACATACATATATAACAAAAAAATGAGTGCACTGAGAATGAGACAGATCTGTATTGTTGATGTGGAAAGATCACTAAGATACAATTTTAAGTGATTAAGATAGAACAGAATATACAATATCTCTTTGGCACTTTTTAAAAGATATATATATACATATATACGTATATATACATACATATATACACACACACACATATAGACACTATGCATAAAAAACTCCCTTAAGGCCTTAAAAAGCCATTTATACTAGCTACTTTTGAAAGGCAGGTATTGAGGAAGCGAGAGGTTTAAAATTTTTTCATTTTATATCCTTCTATATTGCTTGAAATAACAATACAGCAATTGTTATATTGTTTAAATTTTATTATGCATATATATCTGAAGACTTGAATAAATTGTGAAAAAAAACCCTATACATAGTCTTTAAAATAGCTCCACATTATAACTCATACACATTAATGTCTTTGTAACTTAAAAGACTGAAATTAAATTTTAAAGAATTTATCTATACAGAAGTCACCAAATAAAAGATTTTTGAAATACTAGAATATCTGAAAATCCCAGAATATTGACAGAAAACCACATTGCTCAAATACACATACAGAAGATAAGCGGGGAATGTAATTTACTTGCTTATTTGTTTTGGAGACAGGGTCTCATTATGTTGTATAGGCTAGTCTTGAACTTCTGCCTCAGCTTCTGAATAGTTGGGAATACACGTAGGCACCACCACACCGGGCAGGAATGTATTTTAAGAAGTAGGCTTTTTTGTTGTTTTGTAAAGGATATGTTTGTTCTAGTTACCAACACAATCTATTTTCTATTGCCCAATCACTTGTTTGAACAGGGCAGATAACTACAAAATGACTAGCCAGGATTACATAGTTCAGTTAATGAATTAAGTAAAACTAAAGGACCACAGGAGAATGAAATCTAAAGACTTTGTTTCCACCTACATAGCAACAAAATTGTGCATATTATATAGTTAAGAGTATCCACAGGAAGCCTGTCTTTGTAAAATTTTACTTCCTTCGTTTCTTTCCATTCCTTAAGTCCTTTATTCCTAATAATCTCTTGCTCTTCCAAATCCCCATATGGATTACCTATATTACTCATTTGGAATTCAGTAAATAATTTCTTATATTATGCATCTTTTAAACACATATTGTTGTATTTTTATATATACGTATCTATATGTGCATAAAAATAGAAATGTATGTATATACATATATACACACATTCATATTGACTATTTGGTAAACTGATCATCCCATGTTATGAATGTACTCAATCTATTAACAAATCCTTTTAGTTATCTTTTTAAGTTTTCATATAACCCAGAAGTCTAAGATTGTTCAGGAAGTGGGTTGACCGTAGGCAAAACTTTATTCTGGAAACAATAAGGCCAATTGTCAGGGAAGTAAGTATAGACAGCACCTGACATGGGCATGGCAAAAAGGATAGAAAGAAAGGCAAGGATAAAAAGAAGGCAGGACAGAACCAGTAAGATTTAGTGATTGATTTGAAAGCAAATGATCCAGGATGATCAGGCAACTGAATAGGCAATGATATAATTTAGAGATTAAGGAAAAGCATCACAGGTTTGAAGTGGGGAGAAAGGTTGATTTTAGTATCATACAGGATGAATTTGGGGCATACAAATAGATGGTGGTCCTGGTTCTCGGTCTGAAACTCGGGATAGTGCTTAACTCAAGGTAATGAACTTGGGATTCATGAACACAGAGAAGAGATTGCCCAGGAAGTGTTTTAAGTGAGAAGATAAGAAGGGCAATTAGTAGAGAGCTCTTTGGGAAACAAAAACATTGAAGGATCTGAAAAAGAGATATTTAAGAGAAAGAGAATCACATAGACTCAAAATGTCTCCTCCAGGAGAGGATATTGTTATGAAAACCAAGAAGAGTATATGTCTCCCAGAAAAAAGAATAGATATTTAAGTATTAAGAGAAATGACTATAAGATTTGTCAAACTCTATTGGAGATATTTAGGAAACTTAGAATCATTCTTACCACTGAAACAGTAAATTCCATGAAGATAGATATCATATCTGTCTTGTTCACTGATATTTATTGCACCAAAGCCAAGCAAGTGTGGGCACATAAATACTTTTTTGAACTAAACTGAAAGTAGAAACAAAGCCAGAATGCAACAAAAGCTAAGTTGCTCTTAATGGTAAATGATGATGAGAAGCCCACTGGCTATGAATGTAGGGGGATTCAGGGCTCAGAGAAGTGGCTTTGTATTGTTTAGCATTGTTGACAGCACAGACTTCAACATTTTTTAAGTAGGGAGACAAAAGACTCTATGGAGAAGAAAATAAACATCTATGCAAATTTCACACATAACCCAAAATTATTTGCTAATTTAGCACAAATTGGTTAAAATTTTCACATTTTTTCAAATGAGTAGGGAAAAAAAATCAAGCAACATATGATTATGATACAGAACAAAATGACCCCCTTATAAGCAGGTGAGTGTGGCAAAATAGCTACTAAACCACCCATCTTTTCCCAGCTCCCTCCCTTCCTTTACTTCTAATCTCACAAACTCTTTAAAAACACATCTCTTGCAGCAGTGAGTAAAACAAAAGACACTATAGAGGGCAGAGCTATACCTGGAGAAGAAAGCCTTTAAAAACACATCTCTTGCAGCAGTGAGTAAAACAAAAGACACTATAGAGGGCAGAGCTATACCTGGAGAAGAAAGCAGTGGCAGCAGAAGAAACCTGGGAGGGGATGCGGAGGAGGGGAAAGCATTCTTAAATCAAGGGTTACCAACATTGTGCTGTCAAAATAGTGGTGTGGCAAGATCATATCGTTAAAAACAAAACCAAACCATGAGTTCATATAAACACTCATGGTTCAGGACACCTCAGTTCTAAATTTATAGAATGTATTGAATGTGAGCACTTTTTAAAAGATCTTATCAAGCAAACTAATAGTACTGCATAAATAGTTTCTCTTAACCTAAAAATGTATCTGAAAATATCAACACTGAAGCTCTCTGACCTAATTCTTCAGCATTCTCACTGGCTGCCCTGCCTCATGCTACAGCTGCTTTCCTGCCAGAAAGGCTTTTTACACCCATTCTGCAAATACTCACCGTCCAGCTTCTGCTCAAGCATCCAGTCCTTTGTGCAGGCTTTCCTATTGGCTATTCACTCTCCCTGCCTACCATACTACACCTTACTGACCCCACTTACCTCTATCACACACTTGTAACATCTCATGGTTTTAGTTGCTTACTTGTCTCCCTCACTACACTACCACCTAAGGGCTGGAATCCTTTTAAAATACATCTTATTATTCTCCAGAGCCTGGAACTGAAGTTAACACAGAAACATGGACTCAAAGCAAAGTAAAATATAAGAGTGCTACCAAAAATTTTAGAAATGTAAAACCTGTAACTATATTATAAAAACAATATCCTAACTAGATGCCTATAGCTATGCCAGTAATGCGAATCACTACTACAGCTACTGAATTTGAACTATAGAAATAGCAATCATAAAACAGAAACCATTTCCAAATAACAATAAATTTGCTGTCTGCCACATTATAAAGGATGCAAGTTAAAACATAACTCAACATAGGCTGTGTTGTCTTCCCAGATCGTAAATGCAGTTAAAAATATAATTCTACATGTAGGAATGTGTTTCAATACAGTACCATATTTCCATTGACCTTAATTTTACAGATTTTCTATAATCACAAAAATGGTCATGCAATTCTAAATAGAGTGGTGAAATTTATATTAGCAGTCATAAATCTTTTTACCCACTTACCGTGAGTCAGTTTTTAACTCACATATCTTATGCTAATAACTTAGGCACACAGAAAGTTTAAAACATTTTAAATTATAAAAGACCAGAATCAGAAATACAGAAAAGCACCAAAAAGCAAACATAAATCACCCATAATCCAATCAAAAACAACATCGATATTTTGATATATATCTCCTATATCTTTTCATATGCATATATACACCACGAGCACAAAAAGCATCTATTTATTACACTTTATCACCAGACAACTCAAGCACCATGTGAAACAACAGACACATTATTTCATTTACTCTTGAAAACAACTCAATGAGATGGCTGTTGGTTATTTGTTTGGCTTTTATTGTAAATACACATTATACCATTAATTTTTAGGGCACACGTTCCAGTCATTCAGACTCCTTTCTACTGGATCTCATAAAAGGTGCTTCTCTGGGTGGAGCAAGCTTGCTTTAGTAAAACCCAGGTATCTTTCCCTTTGGTTTCCTTCTTCTTCTGATAATCTTCCTACATGTGTTTCTCCGAGCCTGGAACTGAACTGTTTCAGGAAGCTAGCTTTGCCTTCAGAGTGCCGAATATGCTCACTTTATACATTAACCTATTGGCAAGAATTCTGACGTTAACTTGTTTATGTATAGTGCCAACAGCATGCTGAGCGTGCCACCAGAACATCCCTGCATCATTCCTTTTTGAACAGTACCCACTCCCTTGATATCTAGAACATCACCTTTGTTTACATGTGGCCAAAGGGACAATCTGATTTCTAAAAGCCCTAAAGAACATGTAATAAGTGCCTCTCCTTTTTCCCTTTGTGTTTATCATTTTGGTGAATTACTGGAAGGCAGATGGCAGTTATAAGAAGGCACTAGTTTTAAGTATCTCTTTTATACTAGGAAAACTAAGAGGCTAAGTACTTTATAAAAAGTCACACAGATAATAAATGGCAGAACAAGGACTTCAGTAATTTTTTTTTTTTTTTTTTTTGCAGTACTAGAGATCAACTCAGAGCCTTGCACATGCTAGGCAAGTGTTTTACTACTGAGTAACGGTCCCAGCCTAAAGTAAATCTTTTGATGCCTTAGTTTCAAATCACACACACACAGAAGTATGTGTGTGTGCAAACATATTTTCAACAAAAAAAAATTAGAATATACTACCATACAGTTTTGTAACCAGCTTTTTTTTCACTTAACATATTATTAAAATTTTTTCTGTCTATAAACATCTACCAGTCTGGAGGCTTGGCTCAAGTGGCAGAGTGCCTGCCTTGCAAGCACAAAGCCCTGATTTCAAACCCTAGTACCACCAAAAGAAAAAAAAGCAACAATAAACATTGAATATCTAAATATTCCATTGTCTAGGTATAAAACGGACTGCTTTAATAATATATTTATTTTACTCCAATATTAAATGTGTTTTGATATGATAAATAAGGTTATAATGAACAGCTTTATACATTTGTCTGAGCAACTCATTAAGGTGAAAATATACAAAAGAAAGCCCTTTTCTCAAGCTTTAGATCCTTATTCAGTCCCTAACTATATTGTAAGGATTCAAAAGCCATTGCAACTAGTAGTGGCTACCTAACTGGACAACACAGATATTTCCTTCATCACAGAGACTTCCATAGCACAATGGTAATCTACATAATTCTAGACCATGCAGTGATACACTGTTGAATTCTCCTGGCAGACTACTGTTAAATTCTTGGATAGAGCATGACTTTTCCTTTCAGCCTGAAGCCAATAAGGATAGGAAACCCCTATCTATTGACCTACTACTGGAGTGCCATCCTTCACTGACTTCTGCTGACCCTACATCTGTAGTACATAGTATCTGCTCTAGAGAACTTGCTCCTGCCTACTATAGTTCCACTCAAGGTAGAAGATAGAGGGGCTACCTACTGATACCACTGTCCCTATTCTTGTGTCCAGCTCCTCCATCCAGCTTGAATATGTTGTAGGAACTTATGCAAAGACAGGCTCTCTGACCAAATGTTTCCTCAAATGTGCCATCTGGCAGACAACTAGCAGGCGGATGTCACCCTCTCTCTGCTGTCTCCTCCCCTCTACTGTCTTCTCCCCTCTATTGTTTCCTTCCTTCCTTCAACATATGACCCTGCAAGAGTAATATAAATTTTTCATATTCTACCAGTTAGGTGTTTTAACAAAAAACAGGTAAGAAAGTGCAAGGTGAATCACCACCTTGGATTCAAAAGTTAAGGTTTTTAAATTTACTGATAACTAAAATGGTTTTAAATAATAACTTGATGTCCCAACTGGCTCTCTTTACTTTTCCATTTGAAATCTGCTTAAGAAATAAGTATCCAGGAAAACCTTGCTTTAGTTAAGAATTGAATGTACTAACAAATAGCAAAGCGTTACACATTTATTATGTAAATAGCAACTAGACATTATATAGACTATTAATAGAAATCCAATTTCATGGAGGTAAAAAGGAAAGATGTATTTTCTAATTATCTAGACAAGAAAATACATAACAGCCCCGTGTAATACAGAATGGAGGAACAAAGACTAAAAAGGAGGAATTCTAATCAAATTCACAACTATAATTCACAATCATGCTGGAAAGCCTGCTTTTTTAAAAGCTGAGTATTTCCAAATATTTTTACATATATCAGTATATGGAGATATAGATATATGGTAGAATCTGAAAAACAGTATTAGAGATAAAACCTATGCACAAATCATATTTGTCAGAGGTATGCTCCTGAATACCATTAAATGTTACTATTTCTGAAAGCAGATAAGTAGGGTCTTGACTTTAGGAATTCATCATCACCAAGAAAGAAGTTATATAATTCTAATTTCACACTCATTTTAATCCAGTCAACAAAGTCAGTAAATAGTTGAAAATACCATTACACACAACTAGATCACATATAACAATGAAAAGTACTAGATGCCATTTGAGAAGAAACCATGGAGAAAGCAAAAACGATAGAAAAATAGTAATTTCTAAATTAACAAACAAAATTAGTCTTGAAGTCAACTCAACCAGTTTTGTTATATGAGCCTTTACTTCTGGCTTTGTTTAAGTGCCAAGACTGCCTTATGAGAGAAGATCTATTCTGGCTCTTCAGCAACTCACACAGGAGAAGTTCTGAAACTACTGTGTTCTATCACTGCCAGATTATGACTGACTTGTCCATGGGATCAGCAGCCAACCACAATAAAACCACTGTGAACTTAGTCCTGAGACATCAGTCAAAACACAGAGCAAGTCTAAATGGAAATATAGTAACTTTGTCTCTGTCTATTTGTGCTGCAACTACAAATAATCATAGACTGGGTGGTTTCTAAACAAAAGACATTTATATCTCACAGTTCTGAAGGCTGGGAGGTGGCAGTAGATTGCGTCTGGTGCCAACTCACTTTCTCATAAACCACCATCTTCTCATTATAATCTCTCATGTTGAAAGAGATAAAGGATCTCTTTGGGGTCCATTCAAAAACAAGAAACCAATGTAATAAATAAGACATTTTATACAGAAAAGAAACTCAAGTACACGAGAAATCAAAACTTCTACACTAATGAAAAGAGAAAGCATACCTTTTACAGACTTCTTAGGAATATACTATATATACATATTAATGCCTACATATATGCTAATAATGAATAAACAATGAATATCAAGGTGAACTACCTGCTCAGCAGGGTCCAAAAGCACTGAGATCCACCTCTAGGAAGTGCATTGCTGCCAAGAAGGACTGAGAACCCTCAAGCTCAGGTACTCTGAAACACGTGATTTATACAGCCTCCTCCCCTCCACAGGGAGGGAAACTGCTGGGCAGGGTCTGAAAGTATTGAGACCCACCTGTTAAGAACTGCACCCCAGCAAAGGTTTTCTGTCCGGCAGGACTAAGAACCCAGAGGCTTCACAATCTGCTGATTCCTCAACAGAAACATTAAAAGTAAAGAGGGCATGATAGATTTCAGGCTCTGAAAGAAAATAACTACCAATGTGGATTACTGTATACAGCCAAGTTATCCTTCACAATTGAAGGAGATACAAACCTTCCATGATAGCCAGCAGAGTGGCTCAAAGGGAAAAACAGCTGCTTAGCAAGTGCACAAGGCCCTGCTCAGTTCAACCCCCAGCACCACCAAAATAGAAAAAAAAAAAGAAAAGAAACTAAAAGAATTATTCACATCACTAAACTGCACTGCAGAAGATACTTAAGAGGATGCTTCACACAAAAGAGGAAGATAAATGCAACCTACAATATATGGGAAACAATAAATAACAGTAGTAGGGAAGAGTCTAACACTACAGAACAAGATGGCAAGAACTGCTACATTCCTCTCAATAGTAACTCTGAATATTAATAGTTTTAATTCTCCAGTCAAAAGATATAAACTGGTGAACTGGATTTAAAAACAAGGCCCAGCAATTTGTTGCCTACTCAAAAAAGAAAAAAAAAAATACACCTCACTAGCAAACACTGCTTAAAGAATGGGATAAGATTTGCCAAGCAAATGGAGTTCAAAAGCAAGCAGGAGTAGCTATTCCAGAATTAGTTAAAAGAGACAAAAAAGAAAGTCACTTTATATTGGTAAAGGGAACAATCCATCAAGAGAAGGTAACAATTATAAATACATACACTCTGAACATTAGAGAACTCAATTTCATAAAACAAACACTATTACACATAAAAGCACAGAAAGATCAACACAATAATAATGAGTGATCTTATACTCCACTCTCATCAATAATAGGACATCCAAACAAAAAAAATCAAACAAGAAAACTTCAAAATTAAATGATACTATAAATCAAATGAACTTAAAAAACTTCTACAGAATTTTCTACCCAATAGCCACAGAATACACATTCTTCCCAGCAGCCCACAGAACTTTCTCCAAAATAGGTCATATTTAAGACATAAAGCAAGTCTTAACAAATACAAGAAAATTAAAATGACATCCTGTATTTTATGAGCTCACAACAGATAAAAGTAGAAATCAACAGCAAGAGAAACTTTAAAAAATATTCAAACACATGGAGACTAAACAATTTACTTTTGAACGATCAGTGGGTCATCAAAGAATGTAATAAAGGATGAAATTTTTAAAATACCTAAAAGCAAAAGAAAATGAAAAAAGCACACCAGATCCTGAGTAAAGTTAACAGCTATGAGTGCCTAAGTTAAAAAAAAAAAATCAGTCTTCAAATAAACAATTTAATGAAGCACTTAGAAAAATAAGAATAACCTAAACGCAAAAGCAATAGATAGAAGTAATAAAGCTCAGAGGAGAAATTAAAGATTGCAATTTGATGATTTATATATTCAATGTTATGTAACCATCACCACTATATAATTCCAGAACATTATCATCAACTCCAAAAGGTACCCCATACTCAAGTTAGGGTGGTAGTATACACCTGTAATCTCAGCACTCAGGAGGTTGTGGCAGGAGGCTGGTGAGTTCAAAGCCAGTCTGGGATAAACGGCAAAATGCTGACTCAAAAAAAAAAAAAAAATACTCACTAATCAGCCTCTTCCAAATCCTTTCCCTTTTCCCAGTCCCTGGCAACCAATAATCTGCTTTCTGTTGCTATGAATTTGTCAATTCTGGACATTTCACATAAAAGGAATCATAATGCATGTGGCTTTTTGTAGCTAGCTTCTTTTACTTCCCATAATGCTATCAAAATTCACCTATGATGTAGCAACTATCAGTATTTCACTTTTATGACTGAGTAATATTCCATTGTACAGATACATCATATTTTGCCTATCTATTCATTAGCTGATAAACATGTTGGTTGTTTCTAATTTTTGATGACTATGGACAATGCTACTATGAACAAAAAACTCGGCATTAAACAAAGCCAGAGAACCAGAGAGAAATCTCCAAAGTGCTGGGAAAAAAATAAACAAAACAAAAAAACTTTTACTTCCATAACCAAGTAAATTATGTATAATTATGTATATTTTCTACATATTCTTTTATTTATTTTTGCAGCACTCTACCAGAGCTACATCTCCAGCCATTTCTTCTCGTTGTTGCTGTGTTACTTTGTTTATTGAGACAAGGGCTCACTAAGTTATCCAAGTTGGCCTTGAACTTGCAATCCTCCTACTTCAGCCTCTGAGTAGCTGAGATATGGGTGTGCATCACCATGCTTGGCAACTATGTTTCTTAAAATGTACAAAATAAGACATTTTCATTCAAAGATGGAAAAATCTTCTCATTCACAGATTGACAAAAAATACACCAAAACAAGAAGAAATGTATGCAAAAAAGGAAAAATCACATAAGTAAGTCTAAATAAGCCCTGACAGTAAAGAAACTAAATTGTACAAAAAAAGGGGTTGGCAGTTCAGTAAAAAACAAAGTAGAACTAAAATAATAGAGAGAAATAAAACATCAAAGAGATTTGAAGTAAAGACTTCTAAAGTTCATATCCTAGGTAGAAGCTGGATGAACTTGACAATTTAAGGTAAACATACATGTAAAAATGCAAGAGTAAATACTAAGTTAGGAAAAGCATAAGTTATTTTCAAACCAGAAGTTGAAGGAGAAAAGGAAAACTTACCATTACAGGTATCAGAAGGGAGGAACAAAGCATGAGATACAGAAAAACATCAGAAAAGAAATAAATCTAAACATGAATAAACACATTAGTGTGAACAAATAAGCTCTTCCAACTTCAAAAAGATGCTTAGATTAGAAAGGTAATGAATTTAAAAGTAAATAAAAATAAATTCCACAAAAATCTATTTCTGTTAGAAAGCTGCTACTGTTTCTCCGGAATAAAGAGCTACAATAGTAAGTAGTATGTCTCTTTACATGGCAATGGTTTCAACAATTCAACAGACTGCCACGAACGTTCTGAAAACCCTGACTCACAAAGCTATATGACAGCAAATGAAATCAGAATTCCCAGTGTTTTGAGATTTGTACTTTGGAGAATAAATGAGCTTTTCTGCAATAGAAAAATAACCTCATATTCCACTACGAATTCTCAAGAGAAGTTCTCCACAAGGCATTGATTCAAGGCCCTCACGGGGACAAAGTGTGATTTTCAAGCCCTTGGACAAGACTTCTTTCACAATCTTTGGCAGAGTGTTTGATGCTAATGTAAAAGCAATGATTCATAGTGACCTGTGGAGCTTCTTCGCTCCCCAAAGCAGCAAAACCAGATGTGTTACCAGGTCCTTTATCAGTTTTGCTGGCACAGCACTTTACATTGTTTTATAGCTTCAATGGTCTTTCCGCTTTCCAAAATGGGTTCACAAAATAATTCTTTGATGGCATCAGCCTGCTCTTAAAAAGACAGAAAAGATAAGCTAGGTTCACTAAGAAATATCAAGATTTCTCAATTACATTCTGAAATGAACTGGTATAGTTGCCAATTCCTTTAAAACTTTGATTTGAAAGACTGCCAAGGGAAAAAAATGTCAACACAGTTTAACTAGAAGAATAATGTCATCTGAAAGAGACCTACACTGATCTCTTGCACCCTGCCACAGACTAGAATTTGGGGCTTTACAAAGATCTCCTCAATCATACCATTTCTTTTCTTGAAGGTTTCTGTCTGGGAAGATATAAAGGGCTTCTTCAGCTTTGTTGGCTTCCTGCTTTCATTAACAAGAACCTTGTGAAATTTATAAAAAAAAAAAAAAAGACTTCTGTGTCCCTGTACATTCAATCTTTTTCTCTGTTTGGTTTTGTTTGTTTGTTCGTTCACTTGTTTGTTTGTTTTTCGTGGAACTGGGGTTTGAACTTAAGGCTTTGTGCTTGCAGAGCAGGCGCTCTACCCATGTGAGTCACACCTCCAATCCATTTTGCTGTGGTTATTTTGGAAATGGAGTCTTGCAAAACCATTTGTTCAGACTGGCCTTGAATCGTAATCCTCCATATCTCAACCTCCCAAGTAGCTAGGATTGCAGGCATGAGCCACTGGCACCCAGTACCTTCAATCTTTAGGGTAAGATCAAGGTACACACAAGTTTTGTCCCTTTTCTTTTATTGTCTTCCCATTATCTTTTTTTTTTATCTGTCTAAATGTCAATTTGTGTGTGTGATCTTTTTAAACCTAAAGTACATCCTACAAAATAAAGATGCCTTGGCAAAATTTCATTGATTCCTATCGATGAGAAACTATTCTACATAGTCTCCACATGTAGCAACAATAAAAACTGTTCATAACCTAGCTGATACACTAGCGATGTATGATATCCTACACTTATTTAAAGAAGAGGAAGGAAAACAAATAGGTGAGCAATTTTGACCTTAAGAAAAAAATTTTTTAAAAATCGATTTTCAATGAACCCTTTAAAACTATTTTTACCTGAAATCTGTCAAAATCACATTTTTAAAAGCAAATAGGCAACCACTAATACTTTTTCAAACTTTATATTGCTACTGATCACCCAGAACAAAAAATTTTCGTGTGACTCATTTGCATCCTTTTTTAACTAATCTCTCAGAGGAAAAGAGAAAGTTTTATAAAGTTTTTTATTTTGTTAAAATCAAATATTCTTCATCAGCTATTCAAGCTTGAAATTCTTAAGCAGGCCAATGTTTGGGAAACTACAGATGGTGCCAGGCCATGGAGCTGGCGCTCTCCCCAAGGCCTCCTTGGCACACCTGAAGGACTTCCCACTGTCTTAGTGTCACATTAATGTAAATTATTTATAGAATAATATCTGGTATTGAAGGAAAATATCCTTGCTTGAGCATTCTACTTGATTTTTTTATAGCAAAGTTATCGTTAAATTATCCATTTGGAATGGAAAAAAATCAATTTTCAAATTAACACAAAATTATTTAAAAGTACTCTTTAAACAGTTTTAGTTTTCAGTTCACAAATTCTTTCTAAAGTCCTAATCTCTATCCAGAGGTAAGGTAAAGAATTTCTGATCTTTTATTTCTAATGTCCATATAAAATGCTGACATGAAACACAGTAGTGAGAAGTATTAGACTTAACTATTGTGGCAGAATGTATTTCCTAAACATGGCCACAACAGTAGTACCTCAGTTTCACATGCTCTTCTAAAATCTTGCCATTCCCCCAGCAAGAAGAATCTAACTCTCCTCCCCATTTAGGTAAGTATGTGACTTCCTTGTAACCAACACAATGCAATGTCACAATATATAGCTTGGGAAGCTTTGTCAAAAAAAAAAAAACCAAAACAACAAAAAAAAACAAAACCTGCAGCTTTCACCTCATTTACTTTAACAGGAGTTTGTTTTGACTAGCATGGGCCACTAGCTTCTGCAGAATTGAGGTCACATGTAGGCATTCTGGACAACAGCCCTAGTTTCAAGTTATCTCACTCCAGACAGCAGACATGTTGGTAAACAAGCCATCAACCTGTTTCAGCACCCAGCAGTGTGGTGATCTCAACCTTCAGGCCTTTTCAACATATCTCATGCCTCACAGAGCTGAGAGAAGCCATTCCTATTGTGCCCTTGCAGAGATCCCAATGACCAGAATCCGTGTGCATAAAAAAGTGTGTTTCACACCATTAAGTTTCACGGTGGATGTTAAGGGGAAATACTAATTGAACTAATTGTGTGTGGGAGCAGAGGGATTAATTCCATTTCTAAAATTGGGTACTTTTAATCTAAACAATGCGAGACCCCAGACCTACAAAACTAACAATATTAAATGCACTAATATTATATATGAACTTTCGCTTATGTCTACCACCAAAAATTCTAAGTAAATAAATCAAACTTATACTAACCACTTGTTATTTTCACAAATGATACTAAAGACCTTTTAATAGTATACCTCTTAAGCTCCACAGAAACTGTATGAACAAAACCATACCCACAGACTAAGCACTAACTAGTTAATTTGCCTAAATAAATTGTGATGTTTTGTCCTCTGGAGAGTATTAAAATATTCCCCATCCACTGTTAAGACGAATGACTAACAAAATCCAGTGCACCCAGTACATCTTGTACATGCAGTCTAAAATTGATGGTAAGCATTTATTGCACAGGCTAGGAGACTATACAACAAACATTTTTTAAAACCTAGTTTAGTCAAGCACAATGGCTTACACCTGTAATCCTAACTACTCAGGAAGTGGAGATTGGGAGAATTAAGTTTAGAGAACAGCCTGGGCATAAAGTTGGTGAGATTCCATCTAAAGCAATAGCTGGCTGTGGTGGTACAGCACTTGTCATCCCATCTACTCAGGGAGCATAAATAGGAGGATAACAGTCCAGGCTGGCCTGGATAAGGAAGAGGTCTTATTTAAAAAATACCTAACATAAAAAAGACTAGGGATGTGGCTCAGGTGGTAGAGAACCTGCCTGAGTTCAAACCTAGAATTGGGGGGGGGGGCTAAAAAAAAAAAGGAGGAGGAGACGGAGGAAGAAGGAGAAGGAGGAGGAGGAAGGAGGAGGAGGAGGAAGAAGGAGGAGGAAAGAAAGAAAACCGTGTTTAAAAGAGAATAATCATAATCTACCCATTATAAATACAACAAAGTACATGAAATTGCAATTACAGTCTAAAGGCAATTGAAACCAGTTCTGAAATAACCTCTCTAGCACAACTATTGAGAAGCATCCCTTTTTATCTATTCTGGTATCTTGAAAGAATGAGAGAAAAAGAAGAAATTCACATCAGTAAGTACCTAATGTGGGAAGGGGCAAAAGAGCACTGCTAACCACACTGCCTAGTGAATCCTGAGACACCAAAGTGGGTCTGGACCTCATCTTGCTTCCCAGATATTGCTGTGCACTTCTGGGTCTACCTGGAAAGATTCTGCAGGTTGAGATTAACCCAGTGGCTACGTTTAAGATAGACAGGCAGAAGAGAGGCATAGAGAACAGAACACTAATGCTAAAGACTAGGTACAAAGACAATAAGGGCTTATACATGATTCTAAAAGCATGAAGGCAATAAAAGTAAAACTGAAAAAGCTAAAGTTGAAAAGCTTTTTGAAAGGAAAATTAAGAAGAATTGATATCAAGTAGATTAATCTTTCAACCATTACTTAAAAGGTATCCTTTAAATTATTAAAAAAAAGAAAACTGAGACAGCTAGGTAAAATCATTTTCTGTGCCTGAATTATTTATGTCTAAAACTACAGTGTACTATCAGCAAGTATTAATCTCTAACACCTATCTGGAAAGTGAAAATACAAAATCACCCAGAATTCTAAATTATACACATGTACCAACCAGTGGAGGCTTTCAAAACAGCACTTGAATACAGAAATGAATAGGAGCAAAATCAAGTGAACAAAATCAAAGGATCTCTAAGTGATCTCTGCTATGTACATTCAATTAGGATAGAACCATGACTGTCTGTTTTTCACCATTATTATTGCCAGCATTGGGAATTTATTGAGCAAACCAAAAATGAAAGTACATTAAGTACAACCTAATTAAAATATAACTTGTTAGTTTCGAAGAATTTCTTTGAATCTGTGGCTTTCAAAAGTCATAGCAACAGGGATTCCAAGATGGCGACTAGAGAGAGGAAGCAGAAAGCATGCTTCCTAAAGTAAAATCTTGGAGAGATGCTAGAGACACACCTTGAAGAAAAAACCACCAAGAAGAGGCAAAACTCTGACTCCTCCACACCTCCAGCCCATTGATAGCATCTCCACTTCATGATAAAAGGAGAAACCAGGAGGGATCCCATGCCACCAGACACCAGCTCCTACCGGCTTGAAAGACGCAGAACACCAGGGAAGCTAAGTGGCACACGGTACTCCCCCAAACAACCCTGGGCCAGATCAGCATAGCCTCCTGGACAGACTGACCCACACTCAGGGAAAAAAAAGAAAAAAACCAAACTGAATAAACAACAACAACAACAAAAAAAGACATGTAGCAAAGAGGGCGGGGCGCCCTGAGCGCCAAAGGGGGGAAGGGCAATCCCTCACAGAACTGTAAATAAACAAGCCAGCCAGAGAAGGCAGGAGTGGCGGCTCGAGCCACTTGGAGTGGGAAAGCTTGTAATGGTGGCTGTCGTGAGGAAAGCTCCACTGGAGAATGGGGAAGGGGCACTTCCCATGTGAACTGTAAAAAAACAAGCCAGTTGGAGAAGGCAGGTGTAGCGCCACCTCCCCCAGTGTGTTTGGAGAGGGGAAAACTTGTAACAGTGGCAGTCATGCCTAGAACTCTGAATAAACAAAGCCTGCAGGGCGTGGTGTGTTAAACTCACCCCTGAGATCTGCATAAATAAAGCCTCCAGCATCAGCTGGCTGATGGTAGCGGGCAGGTGAGCCGCAACCTCACATGGACATTCATAGAATTATCTCCAGAGCCTGCTGAAAGACTTACTGAAACTGTACTGCATTTGAACTTGGGATATTTTGTTGTGTTTTGGTTTTTATTTGTTTTCGTTTTTTGGGTTTTTTCCCCTTTGATGAGACAAGAACAGAACTGCTTCTCAGACACCATCTCCAGGATTGGAGGCTGAGGGACTAACACCAAAATAAGAAAGACTGAAACTTTATTGCATTTGAACTGGGGGATTTTTTTTTAAATCCCCTCCCTGTCTCTCTAATGCCTGTTTAGCTTACTGTTGATTAGTACACTATCTCCCCCTGTTTATTTCTTTGACAGTGGTTTTTGTTTTATTGTTTGTTGATTTTTTTTATTTGTTTCTTTCTTTTTCCCTTTTTCTTTACCTTCTTTGCTTTCCCTCTCCTCTCACTCTTCCATTCTAGATATCACCATTCTTATCATTCATTACAAGCTAGAAAATACTTAATTGCACACAGTACAGGGACAGTAACAAGACCAAGGGCAATGAAGGGAAGACGGAAAAAAGAGGGAAACCAGTTTCCCCCAGCAATAAATTAGTGCAGGAACCAAAGGGAAATGAAGAAAAGAGATATTCAGATCCAGACTCGAAAAAAACAAAGATAAACTATGCCAAAGAACCCAATGAAGCCCAGAAGAACAACCTCAAAGAAGAAATTCTGCAAGTAATCAATGAGAATTTTATAGAGATGATACTGGATATGGTCAACAAAAATATACAGGAGCCACTCAAGAAATTCCAAGCTAACAAAAATAGAGAATTTGAGAAAGCACAAGAACAAATAAAAGAAACAATAGAAGCACTGTATAAACACCAAAGTAAAACAAACAACACAATTAATAAAGAATTAAATGAACTCAGGACGAAAATAGACAATATTAAAGAGGAAGGGACTCAGGATATGGAAAACCTCAGAAAAAAGAATGAAACAGAAATGCAATTCAAAATGGAAGACCAATCCAGCAGAATAGAACAAGCAGAAGACAGAATGTCAGAACTCGAAGATGAAATGGTAACTAAAGAAAATCCAAAGAACTATTAGTAAAACAACTCAAGACCTGTGCAAAGAAAATGCAAGAACTCACTGACTCTATGAAAAAGACAACACCTGAGAATCATGGGGATTAAAGAAGTAGAAGAGGTGCAAGCAAAGGGAATGCGTACTATATTCAACAAAATAATTACACAGAATTTCCCAAATCTAGAGAAATCTATGCCCATACAGGTACATGAGACCTCCAGAACACCAAACAGACCTGCTCAAAATAGAACTACCCCATGGCATATTATCATTAAAACAACAAGCACAGAGACTCAAGAAAGAATACTGAAGGCTGTAAGAGAAAAAACAAATAACATACAAAGGTAAACCCATCAAAATCACAGCAGACTTTTATGTCTGCTGTGAAACATTAAAAGCAAGAAGAGCATGGGATGAGATATTCCAGGCACTGAATGAAAATAACTTCAACCCTAGGATACTCTACCCAGCAAAACTATCATTCAAAATAGATGGAGCAATAAGAGTCTTCCATGATAAGCATAAACTAAAACAATATGTGACCACGAAGCCACCACTACAAAAGATTCTTCAAGGGATTCTGCACACAGAAAGTGAAACCCAACATAACCATGAAAGGACAGGCAGTACCAAACTACAGGAAAAGAAAAAGCAAGAAAGTAGACAATAAAATTGATTTAGGTACACATAAGCAATGCTTCAAACAACTAAGACAACTAAATGACAGGAATCAACACATAACTATCAGGACTAACACTTAATGTTAATGGACTTAATTCCCCCATTAAAAGGCACCACTTGACAAACTGGATTAAAAAGAAAGAAACAACAATTTGTTGCTTACAAGAGACCCATCTCACTGACAGAACTAAGCACAGGCTTAGGATGAAAGTCTGGAAGACGATTTACCAAGCCAATGGCCCCCAAAAACAGCCAGGAGTAGCAACGTAGACTTCAAACCTACATTGATCAAACGAGATAAAGAAGGACATTCCATACTAATAAAAGGGGAAATAGACCAAAAGGAAATAACAATTATCAACCTAATATCCCCCAATATCAATGCACCCAATTTCATCAAACATACCCTGAAGGACCTAAAAGCATATATTAACTCCAACATAGTGGTTGAGGGAGACTTTAACACCCCATTATCATCAATACATAGCTCATCCAAACAAAAAATCAATAAAGAAATCCTAGATCTAAAATACACAATAGATCAAATGGACCTACTTGATGTCTACAGAACATTTCATCAAACTTCTACACAATACACATTCTTCTCAGAGCCCATGGAACCT
Organism: Castor canadensis; assembly: GCF_047511655.1. NCBI lineage: Eukaryota > Metazoa > Chordata > Mammalia > Rodentia > Castoridae > Castor > Castor canadensis. Next base: position 51,970,170 of record NC_133386.1, on the reverse strand, counting down.
TCTCCAAAATAGATCATATCCTAGGGCACAAAGCAAGCCTCAGAAAATATAGAAAATAGAAATTATACCATGCATTCTATCTGATCACAATGCAATAAAATAAGAACTCAGCAACAAAAATAAAGACAAAAATCATGCAAACAGCGGGAAAATGAATAACTCATTGCTTAATGAACAATGGTTCATTGATGAAATGAAAGAGGAACTTAAAAATTTCCTAGAGTCAATGAAAATAAAAACACAACCTACCAGAAACTTTGGGACACAGCAAAGGCAGTCCTGAGAGGAAAGTTTATGGCCATGAGTGCATATATTAAAAAGACTGAAAGATCTCAAATCGATGATCTAATGAAACATTTCAAACACCTAGAAAAACAAGAACGAGCAAATCCCAAAACAAACAGGAGAGAAATAATAAAAATAAGAGCTGACATCAATGAAATAGAAACCAAAAAAAATACAAAGAATTAATGAAACAAAAAGCTGGTTCTTTGAAAAAAATAAACAAGATCAATAGACCCCTAGCAATACTGACTAAAATGAGGAGAGAAAAAACCCAAATTAGTAAAATCAGGAATGCAAACGGGGAGATAACAACAAACACCATGGAAGTCCAGGAAATCATCAGAGACTACTTTGAGAACATATATTCAAATAAATTCGAAAATCTTAAAAAATGGACAGATTTCTAGATACTTATGATCATCCAAAACTGAACCAAGAGGAAATTAATCACCTGAATAGATATAAGAAAATGAAATTGAAGCAGCAATCAAGAGTCTCCCCAAAAAGAAAAGTCAAGGACCTGATGGATCTCTGCTGAATTCTATCAGACCTTTAAAGAAGAATTGATACCAACCCTCCTTAAACTGTTCCATGAAATAGAAAGGAAAAGAAAACTGCCTAACACATTTTATGAAGCCAGTTGAAGCCAGTATTACACTTATCCTAAAACCAGGCAAAAACACCTCCAAAAAGGAGAACTATAGGCCAATCTCCGTAATGAACATTGATGCAAAAATCCTCGATAAAAATAATGGAAAACCAAATTCAACAACACATCAAAAAGATCATTACCACGACCAGGTAGGCTTAATCCCAGGAATGCAGGGGTGGTTCAACATACGAAAATCAATAAACGTAATAAACCACATTAACAGAAGCAAAGACAAAAACCACTTGATCAGCTCAATAGATGCAGAAAAACCCTTTGATAAGGTCCAACACCATTTCATGATAAAAGCTATAAGAAAACTAGGAAAAGAAGGAAAGTACCTCAACACTATAAAAGCTATATAAGACAAACCTACCGCCAGCATTATACTTAATGGAGAAAAACTGAAACCATTCCCTCTAAAATCAGGAACCAGACAAGGATGCTCACTATCTCCACTCCTATTCAACATAGTATTGGAATTCCTAGCCAGAGCAATTAGGCAAGAAGAAGGAATAAAAGGAATACAATAGGTAAAAAAAACTGTCAAAAAATCCCTATTGGCAGATGACATGATCCTATACCTTAAAGACCCAAAAAACTCTACTCAAAAGCTTCCAGACACCATCAATAGCTATAGCAAGGTAGCAGGATATAAAATCAACATAGAAAAATCATTAGCATTTCTATACACTAATAATGAACAAGCTGAGAAAGAATATATGAAAACAATTCCATTTACAATAGCCTCAAAAAAAATCAAATACCTAGGTGTAAGCATAACAAAGGATGTTAATGACCTCTACAAGGAAAACTATAAACTTCTGAAGAAAGAGATTGAGGAAGACTATAGAAAGTAGAGAGATCTCCCATGCTCATGGATTGGTAGAATCGACATAGTAAAAATGTCTATACTCCCAAAAGTAATCTACATGTTTAGGGCAATTCCCATCAAAATCCCAAAGACATTCATCAAAGAGAATGAAAAATCTACCGTTAAATTTATATGGAAACACAAGAGGCCACAAATAGCCAAGGCAATACTCAGTAAAAAGAACAACGCTGAAGTCATCATGATACCTGACTTCAAACGATATTACAAAGCAATAGCAATAAAAACAGCATGGTACTGGCAGAAAAAAGACATGAAGACCAATGGGACAGAATAGAGGATCTGGATATGAAGCCACACAACTATAACCAACTTATCTTTGACAAAGGTGCTAAAAATATATGATGGAGAAAAGACAGCCTCTTCAAAAAAACTACTGGGAAAACTGGTTAGCAGTCTGCAAAAAACTGAAACTAGATCCATGTTTATCACCATATCACCATATTGACTCAAAATGGATCAAGGATCTTAATATCAGAACCCAAACTCTAAAGTTGGTACAGGAAAGAGTAGGAAATACCTTGGAATTAATAGGTATAGGCAAGAAATTTCTCAAGCAGCTCAGCAACTAAGAGATAGCATAGATAAATGGGACTTCATAAAACTAAAAAGCTTCTGCTCAACAAAAGAAATGGTCTCTAAACTGAAGAGACCCACAGAGTGGGAGAAAATATTTGCCAGCTAAACATGAAAGGACTGATATCCAGAATATATAGGGAACTTAAAACTCTTAAATTCTCCCAAAATTAATGAACCAATAAAGAAATGAGCAGGTGAACTAAACAGAACTTTCTCAAAAGAAGAAATTCAAATGGCCACCATCCCTAACAATAAAGGAAATGCAAATTAAAACCACACTAAGATTCCACCTCACCCCTGTTAGAATAGCCATCATTAGCAACACCACCAACAACAGGTGTTGGTGAGGATGTGGGGAAAAAGGAACCCTCTTACACTGCTGGTGGGAATGTAAACTAGTACAACCACTCTGGAAAAAAATTTGGAGGCTTCTTAAAAATCTAAACATTGATCTACCATATAATCCTGCAATACCACTCTTGGGGATATACCCAAAAGAATGTGACAGAGGTTACTCCAGAGGCACCTGCACACCCATGTTTGTTGCGGCACTATTCACAATAGCCAAGCTATGAAACAACCAAGATGCCCCACTACTGACAAATGGATTAAGAAAATGTGGTATCTATACACAATGGAATTTTATGGAGCCATGAAGAAGAATGAAATGTTATCATTCGCTGGTAAATGGATGGAATTGGAGAACATCATTCTGAGTGAGGTTAGCCTGGCCCAAAAGACCAAAAATCGTATGTTCTCCCTCATATGTGGACATTAGATCAAGGGCAAACACAACAAGGGGATTGGACTTTGAGCACATGATAAAGCGAGAGCACACAAGGGAGGTGTGAGGATAGGTAAGACATCCAAAAAATTAGCTAGCATTTGTTGCCCTCAACGCAGAGAAACTAAGGCAGATACTTTAAAGCAACTGAGGCCAATAGGAGAAGGGGACCAGGAACTAGAGAAAAGGTTAGTTCAAGAAGAATTAACTTAGAAGGTAACACACATGCACAGGAAATCAATGTGAGTCAACTCCCTGTATAGCTATCCTTATCTCAACCAGCAAAAGCCCTTGTTCCTTCCTATTATTGCTTATACTCTCTCTTCAACAAAATTAGAGATAAGGGCAAAATAGTTTCTGCCTGGTAGTGAGGAGTTGGGGGGGTAAGGGAGGGAGCAGGGGGAGGTACAGGAGGGAGTGGGGGGAGGGGGGAGAAACGACCCAAACATTGTACGCACATATGAATATAATAAAAAAAGAAGAAAACAGTCATAGCAACAAGGGAAAGAGAACTAAACAAACTAAAACATGTAGAATTAGTTCATGTTTTCAGAATGATGAAAAATCCCCAAAGTCTAACTTAAAAGAAACTACAGAATGAAAACTAAAGCAAAGAGAAGAGAAAAACATGAGATTAAGAATTTTATTTATTATACATATTTTATTACATATTTTTAGTTAATTTTAGTTATTACAGTTGCTGGTGGCTCACGCCTGTAATCCTAACTAATCAGGAGGCAGCGATCAGGAGGATCAAGGCTTGAAGCCAGCCTGGGCAAACAGTTTGCAAGATCCTCTCAAAATAACCCTTCACAAAAAAGGGCTGGTGGAATGGCTCAAGGTGTAGAGGCCCTGAGTTCAAATCTCAGTACCGCCAAAAAAAAAAAAAAGAATTTCAATTATTAATATCTTAGAAAAAGAATGAATCAAATACTGAGATGAATCTGAACATGTCTAAAGATAACAAGTAGCATAAAACGGAAAACATAATTTATATAATTAGTAGAGCCCAAAAAATCAGAGTAACAGATCCTGAACAAAATCCATTATGCAGCCTAAGAGGTTTGGAGGTCATTAAAAGGGTATTATAAGCTGGGCGCCCAAGGCTCATGTCTGTCATCCTGGCTACTTGGGAGGCTAAAATCTGGAGGATCATAGTTCGAGGCCAGCCTGGACAAATAGTTTGTGAGACCCCCATCTCCAAAATAACCAGAAGAAAATGGACTGGAGGGATGGTTCAAGCGGCAGAGCACCTGATTTGCAAGGGCAAAGCCTTAAGTTCAAACTCCAGTCCCACCAAAAACAAACAAAAAACAAAAAACCAGTTTTATAAGCATCTCTGAACAAAGGTAATAGTACCATTAAATATAACTCAGCTGGAGGTATGGCTCAAATAGTAAAGTGCCTGCCTAGCAAGTGCAAGGCCCTGAGTTCAAGACGCAGTACCTGAAAAATAAAAAAAATTCCTGGCCAGGCACAGTGACTCTCACCCATAATCCCAGCTACTCAGAAGGCAGAGATCAGGAAGATCACAGTATATATTAGTGAGACCCCATCTCAAAAAATAAACTGGATATGGTGCCATACATCTGTAATCCCAGCTATGCAGGAGGTATGGGTAGGAGAATGGAAGTCCAAGGCCAGCCAGGGGCAAAAAACACAAGACCCTATCTGAAAAATAACAAAAGCAAAAAAGGACTGGGGCTGTGACTCAAGCAGTATAATACCCGCCCAGCAAGCTTCAGGTCCTAAGTTCAAACACCAGTACCATGAGAAGGTAAAAAAAAAAAAGAACTTAAAATTAACTAATTTGGCAATAATTTAGATTTTATTTAAATTTTTCAGGTCTAATTTTGAAGGGGAAAATGTTGATTTACTGCAAGGTCAAGGCTAGGAGTACAGCTTGTGAAAGGCCCTGGACTCAGTCCTCACCATCCAAAAAGAAAAAAGAAAAAAAAAAAGTTCAAAGATAAACTTTTCCACAAGCAAGAAACAATTAAGATGCAAACTTTTACATCAATGTGTAAAAATCTTTTGTTAAATTCTGCTTCAGAATGTTTTTTAAAAACTAAACAGTTACAGTCTGTTGTCTTGACTTTATAAATAAACTCTATCAGAAACCACTTCTCTTTCTCAACACAACTTTTATAAAAGATGCACTGTTTGCCATAAGAAACTGGTAGAGTATTGTTATGGGAACAACATTTTAATATCATTTTTAAACACCAGTAGATTCAAAGAACAAGGAAGTAAAGAGAAGAAAGAGGGGGAAGTGATTCCCATTGATTGGGGAAAAAAAGATAAACTTAGTATTTCACAATGCAACCAAGATGCTATAATCATGCAGCAAACAACACTTCCCATACTTTTTTCTTTCTGTACTTAGAAGAGAAAATAATAAGAGATACTTTAAGAGACAACAGAGAATATTAGCAAAGATAAAGTAATACCAGCAGTTTTGAATAATAACAGACATCACCAGACCCTCTTCCCAGGAGATAAAGAATAGAAAAGACTAGGGTCAGGTGTGGTTGGACACACCTGTAATTTCAGGTACTCAGGAGGCAGAGATAGAAGGATCAAAGTTTGAGACTAGTCCTGGCAAAAGTGCAAGACTCTACCTGAAAAGCAAAGTAAAGCAAAAAAGGGCTTGGGGGCGTGGTTCAAGTGGTAGAACACTTGCCTAGCAATTGTGAAGCCCTTAGAATCCAAGTGTGTTCTTTCAACTCAAGTCTGAAGAAAATGGATGATGGGACATTGATTAAGTAGCAATTGATTCTGGAATATTTGCATATACATTGAGGTATCTTGGATGGGACCTAAGTCCAAACATGAAATTCATTTATGCTTCATAAACACCTTAGGTATATAGCCCCAAAGTAATTTTATACAGTATTTTTAATAATTTTGTGCATGAACTAAAGTTTCAGAATGGCTTCATGTCAGTGCTCAAAAGGTTTCAGATTATGGAACTTTTTGGATTTCGGATTTTTGGATTAGGGACGCTCAACTTATCTTTGACAGATGAACAGAACAATGTGAATTATTGCGTAGAAGTGTACTTTACTGAAGTCTAATTTAGATACAGCAAAATGCGTAAGTCTTAAATGACCAGTTTGAATCTTAACAAAAGTTTGAATCTTAATAAACATACCCCTGGTCTTCAGTCAGCTGAAGAGACAACATTTCCATCACACTATAAACTTCCCATGTGCCTGCCCCTTTCCACTCAACTCTCCCCTGTCCTCCAGGTAACCTCTGTTCTGGTTTCTATCACAATAGATAGTTCTGCGTGTTCCTGAACTTCATGCGAATGAGAGCACATTCATATACACTCTTTTGTGTCCGGTTTCCTTAATTCAACTTTCTGAGATCCAGCCATGTTATTTTGTGGATCTGTTTTCTTTTTTAGAGTTGAGGAGCAATCCAGTCTATGAATATACCATAGCATTCTACTAGTGGATCGTTTCCTGTTTCGGGCTATATCAATAATACTGTGCTGAATACTCTTGTACAAGTTTCTTATGGTCATATGCATTAATTACTCTTGAATAGATTATCCAAATAATCTTATGACCACACTTCACCTTCCTCATATGCAACTATTTTTTTAACTTTTTCTGTTTTGTGTTCTTCTGAGCATTTTATATCACTAAGTGCTTATAACTACTTTTGACTTACCAACTTCAGGCATTATTGATTTTCTGATAATAGATAAACTATACCTCATTTACCTCCCATCTGCACTTTTCCTGTACTTCTGATCATTTTTACTTCATCTATTGCTTACTTTAAATAGTACTTTTTTTTTTTTTTGTGGTACTGGGGTTTGAACTCAGGGCCTATACTTTGAGCCACTCCACCAGCCCTTTTCTGTGATGGGTTTTTTTTTAAGACAGGATCTCTTGAACTATTTGCCCAGGCTGGCTTCAAACCACGATCCTCCTGATTTCTGCTTCCTTGAGTAATTAGGATCACAGGCATGAGCCACTCACACCCAGCTAAGACCTATTCTAAATAATCTTTTTTTATCAACTTCGAACAATATTTGTAATCTCTACACATCAGTAAAAGTAACTCTAGCTGTGGTGATAAACCCTCAGATTTCAGCTGTTTAACACAATAAAGATTTACATATTTCTGTTGTAGTGACTACTTAATCTGGGAGGCTTAAAGGAAGTTACAATGTTCCTCCATAGTTGTTTATAAAATTAAGAGGAGAATATTGTGTTCTCTATTCTGGATCTTCCTGCATGTTGCTTTCTCAGGCCTAAAGTCCTTCCACAAGCTCTCCCTTCACTTTCACCCAGGTAGTTCTGTCTTCCTAAACCATAATGTATGGGCTAGGTGGTCCTCTCATGCTCTGCTTAATTCTCACATAGTACTAATTGATTTCAGAGTGTTTAAAACAGTTTTCTTATTTGACTCCTCCAAAATTATAAACTTCTTGAAAGAAGGGAAATTTTACTCACTACTATATTCTATAATGCTTGCATTATAATAGATATTCAACTATTTAGTAAAAACTGAAAGTATTTGGGTAGTTATTTGAGTAATTATTTCATACAGCTCATTCACTAAGTCATACATGGTTATGGGAAAGAGAAACAGATCAAAAACTTTAGATAATAAAAACCAATAGCCAACAAATTTTAATTTTGTATCTCAAATAAGAATGTATATACAAACTTTAAAATGTTCTAGTACTGAAAAAATTTGAGAACAAAAATCTTAGCTTTAATGTTATTAATATTGTAAAAATAACAATTTCGAATGGACTTGCATTTACTCAACAACTAAAATCCCACATTGTTGCAAACACTATAATGTATAGAATCCAAGGATTCAAGAGAAAATATATTAGACACAATCTCTGGGTTAAATTTTATGAAGACAAAAAACAGATACTAATTAATTAAAATGCTAATATAGTACCCCTAAAGCCCCAAACTATGGCATTCTCAACTCTACACAGCCTCCTCTGGAGTGTTAATTTTTATTTTAGAGGAAAACTAAAGCCTTCAAAATTATTAAGTAATAACTTAATTGAATAATCATTTATATAATAAGTGATCTCCATATGCCTTTTGGGAGAATTTTGAGTATAAACCTACATACTACAGATCAGAATGATAGTCCCAGGTAAGAAAAACACATAAAACAGTACAAACTGTCTTTGTGAAATCACAGGTACAGTCATGGAACAGACCTGTTCTTGGCCAATGGGAAGAGGAAGAAACTTTTAAGTACATAAAATGTAATGGAGTTCGAGACCAGGCTACCTGAAACTGCATAGCAAGATGCTATCTTAAAAACAAAAAACAAAAAAAAAAAAAGGAAAAACAAAGAAACAACAAATGGTTAATCAGTAAGAGAACACAAGTGAAATGAAAAATCAAGTGATAGGGTAAAAATATTACATAGTAGCATACCAATATAATGTAAGGTTAAGAATTTGGAGTACAATAATCATTTTTCAGACTTTTCCATTGAGTTTTGAAAACCATAAATTAATCAGCTCATATATTCTACAAAATATGTTTATCACAACACAAAAAAATAATAATGGCAACTCAATGCTACCTGTAATAGCACAGTAAGCTTCAATTCTGTTAATTAATGTTCCATATTGCATATGCATGTCAGGCCTTATTAATACTACAACATTATAATAAAATGACTGATTCTCATATATTTAAATATGCTATTTCATTTCAAATTGCTTCCCATTTTTTATAATAAACTAAGGATTATCATGACTTTTTAAAGTATGTATGTAAATAGGTTGTATCATAAACGAAGTTCACCTCACGATAGTAATGGGGACTATACAGTAACTGCTTTACAAGAGGGAGTTAGGTCAGTTGTGGATGACAAACACTGAAGAAGGATCTAAGCTAGAAGTGAAGCTACTGTATAACAGAATATGTGTATCATTACTAAATAAGCAAACTGTTTTATTCAGTGCTGTAACATCATTTAAAATCCCACTAGCACTACCTGAAAGTTTCAGTATTCTATTTTACTGCAAATAGTTGTTACTGTTACCAATATGGTGGGTAAAAAAGTATATTTATTGGGGCTTTAATTAATGTTTCCCTGATTATTAATATTATTATTTTTTCTTTATTGGCTATTAATGCTTCAACTTTTTTTAAAGTTCCCATTTAACTCTGTAGCCCATTTTTCGATTGGATTTAAAATAGCTAATTGTAGTCAGGTGTAGCAGTGTATGCAGTAATGACAGAACATCAGAAGCTGATGCAAAAAGATCAAGACTTTGAGGCCAGCCTGGGCTACACTGCCAGATTCTATCTCAAAAAGGGGGAAAAAAAAGACAGACACACAGGGAATTCTGGAACTGAGGGAATGGCTCAGTGATGAGCACATGTTTAGCATGCATAAGACCCTGGGCTCAATCCTTAGTACCACAAAAGGAAAAAGAAGAATTCTAAGGAAGGAAAAATTAAAATGAAAACCATGCAAGCCATATCCAAAGACCAAAACCACAAATAAATACATGCTATGCATCAGATTATTTTAATATAAAGAATACAATGTGGTATGGCAAACTGACCAGAAAGGCAAAAAAAAAAAAAAAAACAAACTTAGTTAGAATTTACTTACTTACTTATAGGGAACTGGAGACATGGCTCAAGTGGTAGAATGCCTGCCTTGTAAGCACAAGGCTCTGAGTTCAAACTCAGTACCACAAAAAAAAGAAAAAAAATTACAAAGAAAAAAGGGGACAAAAAATTTATACTTAAACCTCAGTCACTATACTGTTAAGACTACCTAGCATTATCTTGAGTCAATGTTAATCCTTTGGCAGTCATTTTTGTTTTAAATGCTAATTTACTTTCAACTATTTTACCAAATGCCATCACTAAAATCTATAAACTATAGAATTCTCAATTATTTAGAACATTCTTGTAAAAAAAAAAAGACCAAACTTTGAAGTTACCAGAACACCTTAATATGCGAACAAGTTCATGAAAATGACATTTATGTTATCAGTTTATCTCATTCCTATGATATATACCTATTGTATTAAAATAGAATTATCTAACATTTCAAAATGTAATCTATTAACTCCAGTTGGTATCTGCTAAAATTCTCTTCCTCTTGATGTTGCGCTGTTCTGACTGGGGTTTTATTTGGTTAAGACAAAGCTCTATATGAAAAATATGAACAGTTCATGTCACCAGAAAAATAGATAGAAGAGCAAATTAATATTAAATGAGTCCATGCCTTTATGATAATCCATTAGTGCTTGAGTCACTAAACTCCTTTACTCTAATCACGCTAAGTCCTCTGCTATAGTATAATATTGTGTCCAAACTCTAATTATAGACTTCCCTGTTCTGTGTTTAGATTAGCTTGTCCACTAGCTCTTGCCATTGACTTAATATAGAGGCTAATCAAATGCTGCCATTCCTCATTTATCTGATTATACATGAAATCCCACCAGCTACCTCCCAGGTTCCCTAGCCTACTTTAGCTCTCTCAGAATCCCCCTCTCCTCTTTTTCTTCCAAGCAAAGAACTGGCTTCAAATCCTTCTATTTCTCATTCCTAGTTGTCATAAACCCCTGATACATTGGCTAATTTTTCAGTCTCTATTCTAGTTTCTAATGCCATAGAACCCAGCACCTATGTCACTTGAAGAGCCTTGCTACCATTTCTAAAACTATGACAAGGCAAAATGTATCCTGGCATTATTAGACTTTAATTCCAAATCCATTTCCTATTAGAAGTATAGCTCAGTAGAAAGGCACATGCTTAAGATGTTCAGGACCCTGGATTCAATCTCTGGCACCTAAATAAATACATACATACATGTAAATATGAATAAAAACTTTAATAAATAAATAAATGCACTTCCCCAAAGAAACCAGCTATAAGTAGTCCTTCAGTATTGTAATGCCAGATTACCATAATTTAGTGATCTAGATGACTGGTGGGGTAGACTGATAACCTGGGCATCGTTTACATCAGTATTTCCTGAGAAAATAGCATTTTATGTTTCAAAAACGGACTTTAAATGATTTTTATATTACTGAAATTGTTGTCTCAGCAAGTACTATAAAAAGTAGTAATCAGGTCAGTCATACCTATATAACCAACTACTCAGAAGGCAGAGGTAGCAAGGATCATAGTCTGAGGCCAACCTGGGCAAAAGCATGAGACCCTGTGTGAAAAAATAAGTTTAAAAAGCAAAAGGATTTGGGGCATGGCTCAATTGGTAGGTCCTGAGTTCAATCCCCAGTGGTGCTGAAAATAGTTATAATAATAGTAGTAGCAGTAACCAACATCTATTAATTGACTGATATATTTGAAGGAAGGAACAAATGTACTTCTACAGTATGTTTTAAAAATAATTTAACATTCAGAGACAACAACAAAGTAATTTGAATTTTTTTAAAGAAGTATTTGCTAGCTGTCTGTTAAGGCCACCCATATTTTACCTTTCCATCATTCTAACAAATTCAACTGAAGAAAAGAGCAAAAAAAGAAACCTTCAAGGAGAACCAATTACAAGCCAAAAGCCTTACATACTAATTTGTCCTTACTGCACAGTTTTGTGAGGATAGGTGCTACCTGTCTCATGTTAAACATGAAGAAAGTAAAGTTGTTAGAAATCAGAGGGATAAGGAGATTCCAAGATAGCGGCTAGAGGGAGGAAGCTGAAAGCTGCCTCCTAAAGTGAAATCTTGGAGAAACGTTGGAGACACACCTTGCAGGCAAAGCCACCGAGAAGAGGAAAACCTTTGACCCCTCCACACCTCCAGCCTGCGCAGAGCATCTCCACTTCACCTTGAACAGAGAAACCAGGAGGGCCCCTGGGCCGCCAGATGCCCGTGGTGAGACGGCATGGGAAGACAAGGACCACAAGGTGAGCTAAGTGGTATGCAGTACTCCCACAGACAACCCAGGGCCAGATCGGCATATCCCCTGCACAGACCGACCCCCCACCCAGGGAAAAAAAAGAGAAACTGAGTAATAAGCAATAAGAACAATAAAGACACATAGCAAAGAGGTTGGGGCACCCTGAGCGCCAAAGAGCAGGGGAGGGGAATCCCTCATAAAACTGTAAATAAACCAGCCGGGATTGGCTGGAGAAGGTGGGAGCAGCGGCAGCGAGTGCCCAGCAACCAGGAGCGGGAAACCTTGTGAGAGTGGTGCAGGGAAGAAAACTCCACAGGAGAGGGGAGAAGACCCACTTCCCAGGTGAGCTGTAAATAAACATGCAGGCCTGAGAAAGCAGGTGCAGTGTCACCTCCCCCAGTGTGCTTGGAAAGGGGAAAGCTTGTAGCAGAGGCTCCCGCACAGGAGAACTCTGAGTAAACAAAGCCTGCAGGGCCAGGTGAGTGCTAAGCTCACCACAGAGATCTGCATAAATAATGCCGCCAGCAACAGCAGGCTGACAGCAGTGGGCAGGCAAGCCACAGCCACAGATACCATTCTCAGACCTGTCTCCAGACTTTTTTTTTTCTCTCTCCCTACCTTTGATGAGAAAACAACCGAACTACACCTGCATGCTGAAAAACTTACTGAAACTGTATTGCATTTGAACTTGGGACACTTTGTGGGGTTTTTTTGTTCTGTTTTGTGCAGTTTTGTTCTATTTTATTTTTCCCATTTGATGAGAAAACTACAGAACATCATCTGAGGTACCACCTCCAGGACTGGAGGCTGAGTGACGAACACCAAAATGATTAAGACTGAAACTTCACTACATTTGAACTTGGAGGATTTTTTTTTATTTTTATTTTATCATTTTTTTTTATATTTTTTAATTTTATTTTTATATTTTTTTCTTTCATTTACTTATTTTTTAATTTTATTCTCATCTTTATTCTTTTTATTTTTTATTTTCAATCCTCTTTTTATCTCTCTAATGCCTTTTCAGCTCTCTCCCTGTTTATATCTTTGAAACTTTTTTTGTTTCTTTGTTTTGTTTTTCTACTTGTTTATTTGTTTTTCCCTTTTCCTTTAACTTCTTTGCTTTCCATCCCCTCTCACCATTCCATTCTAAATATCACTAGTGCTATTATTACAAGCCAGAAAATACTTAACTGCACACAGTACAGGGACAATAACAACACCAAGGGCAATGATGGGGAGACAGAAAAAACAGGGAAACCAGCTTCCCCACAGCAAAAAATTAGTACAGGAACCAGAGGGAAATGAAGAAAACAGATACTCAGATCCAGATTCCAACAAAATGAAGATAAACTATCCCAAAGAACCCAATGAAGCCCACAAGAATAATTTAAAGAAGAAATAATACAGGTACTCAATAAGAATTTTATAGAGATGACACTGGATAGGGTCAACCAAAATGTACAGGAGACACTCAAGAAATTCCAAGACAACAAAAATAGAAAATTTGAAAAAGCAAAAGAAGAAATAAAGGAAACCATAGAAGCACTGTATAAACACCAAAGTGAAACAGAGAACACGATTAATAAACAGATAAATGAACTCAGGACAAAAATAGACAACATTAAAGAGGAAACAACCCAGGATATAGAAAACCACAGAAAAAAGAACGAAACAGAATTGCAAAACAAAACGGAAGGCCAATCCAGCAGAATAGAACAAACAGAAGTCAGAATCTCAGAACTTGAAGACGAAATGGTAATTAAAAGAAAAACCGAAGAACTATTAATTAAACAACTCAAGACCTGTGAAAAGAAAATGAAGGAACACACTGACTCCATCAAAAGACCAAATCTGAGAATCATGGGCATCAAAGAAGGAGAAGAGGTGCAAGCAAAGGGAATGCGTAATATATTCAACAAAATAATAAGAGAAAATTTTCCAAATCTAGAGAAAGATATTCCCATACAGATCCAAGAGGCCTCCAGAACACCAAACAGACCAGATCAAAATAGAACTACCCCATGACATATCATCATTAAAACAAGTTCAGAAACTAGGGAAAGAATATTGAAGGGTAAAATAACATCCTATACCAATATTAACTCAAAATGGATCAAGGATCTTAATATCAAACCACAAACTCCAAATTTGATACAGGAAAGAGTAGGAAATACTCTGGAATTACCAGGTAGAGGTAAGAACTTTCTCAATGGAACCCCAGCAGCACAGCAACTAAGAGATAGCATAGATAAATGGGACTTCATAAAACTAAAAAGCTTCTGCTCAAGAAATGGTCTCTAAACTGAAGAGAACACCCACAGAGTGAGAGAAAATATTTGCCAGCTACACATCAGACAAAGGACTGATAACCAGAATATATAGGGAACTTAAAAAACTAAATTCTCCCAAAACTAATGAACCAATAAAGAAATGGGCAAGTGAACTAAACAGAACTTTCTCAAAAAAAAAATTCAAATGGCCAAAAAACACATGAAAAAATGCTCACCATCCCTAGCAATAAAGGAAATACAAATTAAAACCACACTAAGATTCCACCTCACCCCTGTTAGAATAGCCATCATTAGCAACACCACCAACAACAGGTGTTGGTGAGGATGTGGGGAAAAAGGAACCCTCTTACACTGCTGGTGGGAATGTAAACTAGTACAACCACTCTGGAAAAAAATTTGGAGGCTACTTAAAAATCTAAACATTGATCTACCATTTGATACAGCAATACCACTCTTGGGGATATACCCAAAAGAATGTGACAGAGGTTACTCCAGAGGCACCTGCACACCCATGTTTATTGCGGCACTATTCACAATAGCCAAGTTATGGAAACAGCCAAGATACCCCACTACTGATGAATGGATCAAGACAATGTGGTATCTATACACAATGGAATTTTATGCAGCCATGAAGAAGAACGAAATGTTATCATTCCCTGGTCAATGGATGGAATTGGAGAACATCATTCTGAGTGAGGTTAGCCTGGCCCAAAAGACCAAAAATCATATGTTCTCCCTCATATGCGGGTATTAGATCAAGGGCAAACACAACAAGGGGATTGGACTTTGAGCACATGATAAAAGTGAGAGCACACAAGGGAGGGGTGAGGATAGGTAAGACACCTAAAAAATTAGCTAGCATTTCTTGCCCTCAACGCAGAGAAACTAAAGCAGATACCTTGAAAGCAACTGAGGCCAATAGGAGAAGGGGATCAGGAACTACAGAAAAGGTTAGATCAAAAAGAATTAACCTAGAAAGTAACATACATGCACAGGAAATTAATGTGAGTCAACTCCCTGTATAGCTATCCGTATCTCAACCATCAAAAACCTTTGTTCCTTCCTATTATTGCTTATACTCTCTCTTCAACAAAATTAGAGATAAGGGCAAAATAGTTTCTGCTGGGTATCGAGGGGGTGAGGGAAAGAGGGAGGGGGTGGAGTAGGTGGTAAGGGAGGGGGTAGGGGCAGGGGGGAGAAATGACCCAAGCACTGTATGCACATATGAATAATTAAATAAATAAAAAGAAATCAGATAAGTTATATTGATAGCTTGCATGCACAATTGATAACTTTTATGAGGCCAAAAAAAGAGATTGCAGAGACTGAGAAAGATACTTAAGTCCGAACCCAAATAACCAAAATAAGTAGTCTGGAGGACAAACTAGAAATAAAATCCTTATTGTAACCCAAGAGTTCAGATGTAGTATATACTGCTAATATATATACAAAGGTCAGACCCTCTGTCCTCACAGACACCCCTCCCCCTCCTAACCACTTATAAGATCCTTTTATTTTTTCTTTTCTGTTCAAGCCACTTTTTATTTTATTTCTTTTTCTCTACTCAGAACTTATACACATGGGCAATAGCCAAACCAAAGTCATTCTGTTTGACAGAAACAGGAATTTTTGGCAGTATTTAAATGATCACAGTGCCCCACAGCAGATTAGTACAACTAATCTCCTCTTTGGACTGTCATCATGCTCCTTCAGCTGCAAGACGTTTACAGAGTTGTGAAGTCTTCAGAAGCTCTACTGCTCCAGGGTCAAAAATGGTGTCCCAGGTACATCCTGCAAGTGTGGAAAGAGGGCACTAGAGCTACCTGATATCCTTGGCTTCTTTACTTACAAAGTATCCAACTAGAGGGATGTGTGATCACACATCAGGAACATAAAACCCAGGATAATCATAGCAAGACACTGCTTAAAATTAAAGACTTGCTGGAGCTGATACTAGTGCCTCACACCTGTAGTCCTAGCTACTAGAGACGTGGACATTGGGAGGATCACAGTTCAAGGCCAACCCAGGCAAAAACATATATATATGTGAGACCCCATCACAATGAAAAAAAGCTGGGCATGGTAGTGTGCACCTGCCATCCCAGCAATGGTGGAAAGTATAAAATAGGAGGATCACAGTCTAGGCTAACTAGGGCAAAAAGTGAGACCCTATGTCCAAAACAACCAGAGCAAAAATGGCTGGAGGTAGGGCTCCAGCAGTAGAGTGCCTACCTAGTAAGTATGAAGCCCTGAGTTCAAACCCCAATACCCCCCCAAAAAAAAAAGCCTTGCTGGGAAGAATTTGCAAATTTTTATTTTTGACACATAATATTTGGACCTATTTATGAAGTACAACTTCTAAGATTCTTGAACTGACCATGCTTGAAAAGAAGTGCTTGGTCAAAGCAGTTCATGAGATTAAGGTGATGCTGTGGCTATGGAGAGCAGCTACAGTGTTAAAGGAGAAAGAGGTCCATGGTTTCTGAGAATCTAGACAACCTGCAAATTTCTGTAAGGCCTGCTTCCCTGACAAGGCCAGCTCTACATGCAAATCAAGATATACCTGATTCCCCTTAAAAATCTTCATCTCTAAAGCTAGCTACCTAGAAAATAGGAGATTGGGAGGATTGAAATTCCAGGCCAGTCTAGGCAAAAAATTAGCAAGACCCCCATCTATACCAACAAGCTGAGCCAGATGCCACACACCTATACTCACAGCTACAGGAAAAGCACATAGAAGAAAACTCAAGACCCTATTCAAAAACTAAAGCAAAAAAGAGATGGGGGTGTGGCTCAAGTGGTAGAGCACCTGCCTAGCAAGTACAGGGCCCAGAGTTCAAACCTCAGTACAGCCAAAAAAAAAATTTATTTCCCATTTCATTGTCTTACTTTGAATTTAGGATTATTTAGTTTATGCTAAATTTTATAATTTAGTATTTGCTGTAAGAATCATTTTAAAATTAAATTTATAGTCTTAAAAATAATTTATTTTGACCACAGTAGCAACACTGTCAGCTAAAAACTACATTTGATTAGTTTAAATGGGAAAACACCATAATAACAACCACTTACTGTCATAATAACACCACTTACTGCACATTTATTTTCAAGCTCTGCATATACCAGTATCAGATGAATTTTCAGTCCTTTACTATGCATTTAAATCACTAGCACAATTTTGCTTCGATATTATTCAAAAGAAAAATAACACTAAAAATAGGAAATTAAAATAGCCAATTAAATCTAATTGCTTAGAGGAAGACTACAAAGCTGATAAATTTTATATTTTTAGGAGAACTGAAATAACTCCACTGATCTTAGTAGGGAGGGATACTAACATAGAAGAAAGCCAAATCTTCAATAATAATTTACCAAATCTTTGCAGAAATAAGAGATGTAGCAACCACACACAGGTGCCTAAAAGTGCTACCAACAGCCAACTAGTCTATTACCTAGAGAGGGGGAAATGAGGAAGTATTCAGCTACATCCATGACTGAGTGGGTCACCAATACCACACACATACCACACAGACACACACACAGACATACACACAACTGGTGAGAAAAGCCAATGATTCTATTCAAACTGTTCCTTCTCACTTCTCTCACCTTATACATAACCCCAGAAACCTACATGGCCCATTTCTTTTCCACTAATGGAACAACATGAGTTTAGATCATCTACTGACGATATCAAGATTTAGCACTTAGTCTCCTCAATAGAATAAATATACTACAAAAGATTGAAATATACTACAAAAATGTGTATACACAAACACAAATAACTTTCAAGAGACTCATGACTTAACATATACAGTAAAGCAGAGATACTACAGGATTGGAGATTCCATTTGCTAGCTGATTTCTTGTACCTTTTCATCCCTTTCAGAAAATGAAAAACACTACAATGTGGTTCCTCCCTGTGCAATAATCTTATATCAGTTCCCAAGAACAACAAACTCCATCCCAAAACTCTTAAAACATTTCATTTTTCATTATAAAAGCCATCAGTAATGTTATTTTGCCAAGGAAGCTAAGTATATCATATACTTAACTATTGACCATCACCATATGGGGCAAGTAAATCCCAAATTTTAATAAGGAAATGTCTAAAGCTGACTCTTCAAGTTCAAAAGTAAACTTTTTATTTATTTTTAAGGAGAACACAAAAACCAAACAACAGAATTTTCTCTCTAAGGTAATTTCATATATAATTTCTTTAGTTTTATTCTAAAAAAATCATGCCAAACTTTTAATGGAAATAATTATTACAAAATACCATGTTAAAAATCTGAAAAAAAAAAAAAAACTTCTTCTTTCTTTTTTCTTTTTTTAGTGGCACTGGGGTTTGAACTTAGGGCCTTCTTTTTTTTTTTTTTTTTTTGTGGTAATGGGGTTTGAACTCAGGTCCTATTCCTTGAGCCACTCCACCAGCCCTTTTTTGTAAAGGTTTTTTTTCAAGATAAGGTCTCTTGAATTATTTTCCCAGGCTGGCTTTAAACCTCGATCCTCCTGATCTCTGCCTCCTGAGTAGCTAGGATTACAGGCATGGGCCACCAGAGCCTTTTTGAACTCAGGGCCTCATGCTTGCCTGGCAGGTGCTCTACCACTTGAGTCACTCTGCCAGGCTGTTTTTACCTTCCTGACCTACATTTTTTTAAGTATGTATTGATTGTCCAAGGGGGCTTCACCTTGGTATTTCATACAAGTATGATTCATACTTCAATCAGATTAACCCTCTCTATTGCTTACTCTTCCCTGATTGCCCTGCTCCCCTATTATTCAACAACTTACAGTGCATTTCATTATACTGTCTTCATACACAGATACATTTCCACAGAAATCTTAATCATGTTCTTTGATTTTGTTCCTTTTATAGAAAAGGTGAACTACACATCTACTTCTACAAATCTATATTTTCATAAAGTTGGACACATATTTAGGAAGAAACTTAAACTCGGTGAAATATAAAAATAATTAAAATGGTATACGAAATAAACATAGTAAGGCTAAGTAGATACTTCTTCACTTTGGATATGTGAAATTTAATACAACAGTTTCAAAGTTGGTAGAAATGAACTAAGGAAAATTAGAACTTTATACATAAATAGGCATTTTAAAGCTTTCCTCAAGAGAAAGCTTCAGCAAACATATACCCTACCAATTTCAACTCATAAATTTAATAGGAAGTTAGGCTATGTTCCCTAGGTCATCACTTCCCTTATAAAAGAGTGATGGAGTATTTCCATAGGAGTGAAGCAGAAATGTGGAACTGTGGGTAATATGTTGAATAGTTACTAAGTTAAAGAAATCCCTGATGAATATGACAATATAAACAACTGTATAAAAATTATTAGATAACAATTATTTAAGTACTTTACAACTTAGAGACAAAGTCCCTAATCAATGCAGTATCATGACAAAGCCCTAATTAGCAACCTTACTGAAGAAATAAAATAGGGTAATATAATAGAGTAAAGCCTTCTAAGCTATAATTATGGTTTTGCCTGTTTTCTGATCTGTAAAATGAAGATATTGAAAGTAACTATTTCACAGGATTATTTTGAAAATTAAATAAATTAATACTTGAAAGTACTGAGTAAGTCTAGTATCTTATCTAGCCCTCAATTAAGATTAAGGGACTCTTATTGACAACCACTTCTTAGTTGCATGGGTATGCCACAGTAAGACAAAGAAAAAGAAGACATCTTTCTTTACCTTATTACTATGGTGGACTTATTTTTCTGGCAATTGGTAAAATTTATCACTATATTTTTTAAAAAATAAAATGCATGAGATTTAATGATATGGTCCATTTCTCTAAAGAAATATCAGTCCTAAAATTACAGAAAAATTAACATTAATTAATTAATTAGAACAATTAATATTCCATAAAAATTTTCATCTTAATTTAGTTCAGTATTTCTAATATTACAAATCCTAAATACCATTAACAGAATATCAAAATACAGCTTTCAAGTAATGTAAAGTCTATGCAAATTTCCCATCTTGCATAGAATATCCTTAAGCTAATTAACATCTTTGAAGTAGCCATAAACTGCATAATTACTGAAATTTTCATATCAAACTAAATCTTCACTCAGTATCAATAATAAAATAAGTAACTATAAATATCCACTTACTGCAATCTCTCTACAAGCCGACATGGATATCCCTGTGCCTTCAATTTGCTTCAGTGCATATTCCTTTTCATCTTTTCTGCACATGAACAAAAAAAAAAATGTTTACTTTCCCATATATTGCATTCAGATTCAAAATTATAACTACAAAAACAATGGGAGTGCACTTATCCTCTCAGTGATATGAAAACATTCTCATAAAGATTATTATTTTTGATAATATTTAAACCACAGAAATATGAAATACCAAAAGAAGTTTGTGTCACAATAGAAACACCGGACAGCCAAAACACAAAATTCAAAATTTAACAGAATTGGATACTAAACACAGCATTGGTTTCAAAGAGTAAACAAGCATAAATATAAACTCAAACATACTGCAAGATAATTCCATTCCTATCGTAATTATATGAATCTATGAAAGCATTATAACAAATATTCACTACAAAAATAACTGACAAACATAAACTCCCAGATTCACTTAATTTCATACTATCAGAAGCACTCATAGGAGGGAGACCCACTGGAACACACAGGTTTTCACCTGGGATATAGAATATCCATAAGCTCCCAGACCCAGCCAAAAGCCTTCAAGAATTCAGAACATAACCACCAACATAACATTCTCAGGAAACTCTTTGGACAATCCCAGTACTTACAGTGGGTTTTTGCAAACAGTGGAGACAAGATTAGGAACCTAGAAAATCCCAAATTACCAGGGTGTGTAACCAAGAGAAGACAGTGTGTCAGAATGGTAACACATCAAGGAAAAATAGCATTAGGTGAGTGGCTAGTGCAACACAGTAAATATCCTCAAGGCACTGACTCGAGAACCAGCAGCAGGAAGGCACCAGCTAAATGCCTTAATTATGGATCACATCATGAGTTGTTCTGATAACAGAAGCATAATCCGTGCCTTGGAGATTTTGTCCTTTGACTGTAATAGGGTCTTGCAAAGTATACATGTCATGATGGTTTTGTTAAATGACAGTGCCTAGTAGTGCTGCATTTGTCCTACTTAGCTATTCTTCATTTTTCCCATTCTGTGTTTACTAGCAGATAAAGCAGTTTAAGAGGTTATTTAGTGTCTTTTTAAAACATCATTTTATGTACCTTTTGAAGATTTTTCACAATCATCTATGGCTTTGGTAAGTAACTGAGTTATGGTTACTTTTCTTCCATTTGATAATCATATCCAATTTTTTCTATTACACAGCATTCAGAAAATAATTAAACAGCATTTTGATAAATGGAATATATACCAAATATGTCACAGGATGAACAAAAGGATGTCAAAGAATTATAGAACACAATAATTAAAATCATGGCTCTGAAGTCACTAGAAACACGGAAATATTTACCATATACTACCAAGAAAATACACAAATTACACTTTATAACATATATATGCATCTATACATATGCTGAAGATAACACAAAAAGTTAAAAACATTTGCATTAACATGAAGGAAGTTATGTTAACTAACTTCAGTGATAATAATAATATTGCTTTTTAAATTAGAACAGGGATCCAAAATAATTTGATACTCAGGAAATAATCACCCATTGAAGTAATCTTTAGTATTTTCAAAGCAATAGCTTAGACATGTTTTCAAAAGCAAAGTTAAAACTTAGGGACAGGTTAGTTAGCCATGGTAGTACACTCTTGTAATCCTGGTAATCAGGGGGCTGAGACAGGAAGATCAAGAGTTTGAGACAGCCTATTTTACATAATGAGTTTGAGCCAGCCTGAACTACACAGAAAGACTGTCTCAAAATAAAAAAGGGAAAGCTTAAATGATCTTTTTCCTTTTTCTCCATCCTGTTTCGTGCTTTTTCAGATTACTAAGAAGCCACTAAAAAGCACAAGCAGCAGGTATATGAAGGTAATTAAAGTTAGTGTCCCTCTCTAACTTAAATGTACATACAGGTATATGTGGAAGCATCTATGTGCCTGAGATGCTCTGACACAATGCTTACAGTGTACATATTATACATTTAACAATTAGATTAACTATCAGCTATCTATTACTAAATATTTAAGTTTAATAAATTCTTGAAACAAAATTATAAAAACTTTTTGACAAATTTTTGTGCACAATCATAATTCATTTTCAACAGAAATATTTCAATTCCCAGTTCCCCTAAATGAAGTGCTTCAGAAGCTCATGTAATTGCAGTTTTATTTTTAATACTGTAAAGAATATTATACAATCTGGATAGGTTATCGTTGTCATGGAAACTATAAAATTTTTTTTGCAGTTAAGTCAAAAAGTGCAAAATTAACACATCACATTAATGGCTTTTGAATTTCACATCCAGGCTGTCAAAGGAATTTGAAGCTTTAGCAGAACAGACTGAGGCATAGGCCTCTTACTCTGAATTATAAGGATAGGAACAGGAACAAACCTAGTAATTATTTCACTTAATAAGTTTAAATATAACTTCTATCTATTTAATAAAATATATAAAAATCTGCAATTTTAAGATCTGCAGCTTTCAAACTGAGAATGAAAGAAAGTACATGCATCATTTCCATGTTTCCTTTGCACACTGTCAGAAGGTAGTAGTGATGAGGAACCTCTGAGTTCACCAGGTGGAGAAGAGGCAAGACTTCACAGAGCATATGAGACTCCCTGGCACTGTAACATGCCAGCGCAAATCTCTGGGCAGATGCCAGTACTTGAGCATGAAGACTGAAGTATCCTTTACAACTTCCAGAAATACTTCAGTGACTAGGCACATGGGACAGGGAAGCTTCTCTGCTCTCATCACACATGTGAGTTCCTCTCCAGGAGTTCCTCCAAGTGACTGTGGTAATTAGTTTCCAACAGCTTGCATATTTCCAGTATGTGTGACCTATCATAAAAAGTATACTTTTTTCTTTCATGTGACAATGTTGAAAAGCTGGTAAACCGACCCTGTCTTGCTATGATAGCCTGGCTTTTTGTTTTGTTTTATGGTACATAGTTTGAACTCAGGGCCTCATACGTGCAAGGCAAGTGTTCTACCACTTGAGCCATTCTGCCAGCCTAAAATGGCCTGGCTTTTAAAGGCAACTTAGTGTTCCTTAAAACTACTTTATTTCTAAATTGTTTTATTTCTAAATAACATGACAGACAAATCTATTACAGTTTCAGGGAAACTTCTTTCTGCATTTTAATGTGTATTAGATAATATGGCTAGAGAAATTACAGCTTTAAAATAGCCACCTTTTTGGGGGAGGGGTGGGACTGAGGTTTGAACTCAGGACTTCTCGCTTGCAAAGCAGGCACTTTCCACTTGAGCCACACCTCCAGTCCCACCTTAAAAATAATCAAAGGAATTTACTAAATAAATTCAGAGGATTGAAAATACATATATTTTAGCCAAGCATGGTAGTACACACCTGTAATCCCAGTGTTCAAGAGGCTGAGGCAAGAGAGGCAAGAGTATTGCAAATTCCAGGCCAGCCTAGACTACATAGTGAGACCTTGTCTCAAAAAAATTTCTGTAGTAAAAACATGTATACATATACATTTTTATATTTTTAAATATAAAAAATGGGCCAGGTGCCAATGGGTCACACCTGTAATCTTAGCTACTCAGGAGGCAGAGATGAGGAGGATATCAATTTGAAGCCAGCTCGGACAAACAGTCCATGAGACCCTATCTCGAAAAAACCCATCACCAAAAAAAAGGGCTGGTGAAGTGGCTCAAGGTGTAGGCCCTGAGTTCAAGCCCCAGTACAACAACAATTTATATGCATGTCTCCTATATGTCTATAATATGCATCAACACCATGAAAACTTCACTATCAGCAGTCACAATGGAAAACAATTGCTCAATGGGAACATTATATAATAAGAAAAATAAATTATGCAAAGACAATGATTCTATTTTCTATCTGAGATATTATGTTCTGGAAAAACAAAAAATTTTTGAGACAAGGACTTACTCTATAGCTTGGGCTGGCCTTAAACTGGCCAAGTAGCCCCAGGCTGGCCTTGAATTCATATCCTCCTGCCTTGCCCTCCTGAGTGCTAGAATCACAGGCATACACCTCCATACCCAACATATAAAATTCTTGATGCAAGTAATTCTACAGATAGTAGGAAAAAATAAAAGGCACATATTGTGCAAGAAACAGAAAATATTACCTTAAAATGAAAGCTTAGTCCTAGGCAGAAAATTAGGCTCAGTGGTAAAATTTAAATGTAGTTCACAGAAGAATTTCTCAAGTATAAAGAAGCAAATCCAGTAGAAACATCTGAATGAAATACTGGGAACCAATTTAATATTTTAAAAAGTTTTACATTTTTCAATAATGTCTACACTTAGTGAACAGTCCCCTAATCCCTAGCAAACTGTAACAAGGTACAGCATCACTCATATCAACCTACATACACAAAGCATAGTTAGGGTTCAGCCAAAACACCATTCATTATAGTCATAATTAGTCTGACCCAAAGATCTCTGGTTCCTCTCAATGCTATTACCAGGTGTCCAGGCCAGCCCTGGGTCATCTTTGGTCCCAAGGACCTATAGTGTTTCAGTTTGAAAGTTTAAGCCTGTAAAGGTAATGATACTGTGTTGGGAGAAGCAGCACAGAGGAGATGACTTCTGAATGCCCAGGAAAGAACATGACACAAGAAAAAAGACAAAAAAGGAATAGAGAGAAGAGACGTAAAACAGACCATTTCTGAAGGTATTTGTCTCTCATCTCCTTTTAGGAGGGAAGGAACAGAATAAAAACTTGAAATAACAAAAACCAAAATTTAGTTTTGCATCGGCATCAATCTGAATTATTCAATTTCATAAGTCTAATATTCACCCAGAATGATTCCTTATTTGAAAATGCTATTACTTATTATACAATACCATTTTTTTTTTTCGGTGCTAGGGATCAAATCTAGAGCTTTACTCTTGCCATGCAAGTGCTCTACCACTAACCTACATCCCCAGCCCTTGGGTTTTAGAAACAGGGTCTCACAATGTAGCTCAGGCTGGCTTTAAATCTCTGAGCACTAAGATTACAGACGTGGACCATCCTACTTGGCTTAAATTTTTTATCATGAATTTTTTTTAAATAAATAGATGACAATGATACTGTATGTATCCACACAATTATCAACACATGGCCAATTTTATTACTACTGCCTCTATTTTTCTTAATTACTTTGAAACAAATCCTAGACATTCTACTGTTTCATTTGTAAACAGTTCAATGCCATAACACTTCTCAATATCAGGAACTTTTTCTTAGTTGAATAACAACCCATGTGGGAGGCAGAAGTAGGAAGATCTCAGTCCAAGGCAGCCCTGGGCAAAAGCATAAGACTCTATCTGAAAAATAACTTAAGCAAAAAGACTGTGGGAGTGGCTCAAATGTTAGAACACTTGCCTAGCAAGTGTGAGGCCCTGAGTTCAAACACCAGTACCTTAAAACACACACACACACACACACACACAACCATGCGTCAAAATCTTGACTACATTTGTGGTTCAAATAAAAATTAGCTTTAAAAGTTTATGTGTAGGTCATCTAAGAAAATTTAAACATAGACTAGATATTACATAATATTATGCTATTATGATTAACATTTTTAATTTTTATTTTATTAACCATCTTAAATGTAGGATAATAATATTATGGTTATACAGAAGTATGTCTTTATTTTTAGGAGATGCAGGTTCCAGTATTTGGGGATGGTGCTATGACACCTGAAACTTAATTTCAAATGTGACAACAAAAGACATTCATCTAGACTGGCAGAGTGGCTCAAGTGGTAGAGTGGCTGCCTAGCAAGTGTGAGGTCCTGAGTTCAAACACCAGTACTACAAAAAACATTCATCTATATTCAGAAAGAAGTATAAAACAAATGCAGAAAGACAATAATAGTTGAATCTAGACAGAGGGTATATGGTTGTTCACTATCTAACACTGAACTTCTCCACTTTGACAAAACTTCTCTTAAAAACAATTGAGAAGTAACTAATAAGCAACAGGTAAAGAAAAAAACAGTAAGATACTGGCATACAGAAGCCAACAAAAAGTACTAAAGGACAGGTGGGCAAAAGTATCAAATGTAGAATATGGAAAAAAGTTCATCAGATTTGACACTGAGGACATTTTACAAGAATATCACTAGTAGGGCAAGAACTTTGCTCAAAACTCTATAAAACATATTACCACACTCTATTAAAATTACTTGGAATTTGACTCGTGCTCCTTGCTTTGTCCCCAAATGAGATAGGGGACTATCTTACTCATTTCTGTATTCTTTAAGAGCTAACAAAGTATCGTAAATATCGTAAATATTGCATTGAAATAAACATAATGATCTTGATCAACCTAAAAAATATTTCCACAATAACAAGAAAATCTGGAGAAGTTCCTTTTAAAAATATATACTACAACAGGGTGTGATGCCATTTACCTATAGTCCCGACTACTTGGGAGGCTGAAGCAGGAGGATCACCTGTAATCACAAGTTCAAGACCAGGCTGGGCAATTAAGATGGTGGCAGAGCAAATCAAAAGAGTGGATGGCTCTGAAAGACAATTGGGAAACAATGCCAACAAAACATATAGTGAAGAAACAAGAGAAAGAAAAGCAAGAACGACTGCCAGTTTCCACCTTGGACAATGGATGACAGTAACACCATTGACTCAGTTTTAAAGAAATTGAAGTTGAACTGCTTATGATAATGTCTACACAGAAATGTCCAAGGGGCATCTGGACAAACCTATACTTTTGAGGGAGATGTGGGCTAGAAATAGAGATGTGAAATTAAAGTCATGAAAATAGGAGGGAGGACAGAACTCTGAAGACCATCACTTAAGAAAAATGATCCCACAATATCTAAAATGTATACATTATTTGGCACTTAAGACTGCTAAGTGGTTTCTAGTTATTTTACATTATCTGTGTCTTCCCAATTAAGCACTAAAAGCAATGGTGCCTCCTACAAGCCTCTGTAACTCCATAGCTTTTAGCATATTGATGGTTATTTTCTGACTACTTAGCCAAATTAGATAAATAAAAGGAATGAACAAAATCTATTTGATTTTAGGAAAATCCTTTACTTAGCATTCCTCTGGTCTTCCACTTTTCCTCTGATTTTTGCCAGAGGAAACTAACACTTCAGACAAAGATGACCTTGAGGGATTAACTTGGGAGTTATACAAGAGTTCTGCGATCACTCTCTCATACTCAGTGTTTAAGAGAAAAAAAGGCAGGCATTGGTGGCTCACAACTGTAATCCTAGCTGATTTGAAGACTAAGATTGGGAAGATCACAGTTTGAGGCCAGCTTGGGCAAATAGTTCACAAGACCCCATCTCCAAAATAACCAGAGCAAAATGGACTGGGCGTGTGACTCAAAAGGTAGAATACCTGCTTTGCAAACATGAAGCCCTGAGTTCAAACCCCAGTCTCACCAAAAGAGAAAGAGGGAAAGAGAGAAAGAGAGAGAGAGAGAGACAGAGAGAAATGAAGGAGAGGGGCCTTTGTTTAAAATACAAGATAACTTTAGTATTATTCCATTTTACTCTGAAAGTAGAAATCTTTAAACTGTCACTCACAAAATGCTCAGTCTTGGGCCCTCAGTCTTCCTCATACTGACTAATTTCCCTGATCTATCTACTCCTTAATTCTTCTTATCCATCAGATAAGCTCAAGCTTTACAGATATTTTGTGAACACCCTAGGCTAAGGTCAAAGCTCTCTTTGTTGCATTCACCAAGTGCATGTCTATACTATACTCACAACGTTCATCAGATGCCACTTTCTACATTAACTTTTGCACAGTGTGCAATATAAAGAGCCTGTCTGACTAATGAGTTACCTATACCGTCATATTATTGTAACAGGAACTACAAAAGGGAAAAACTTGAAGTGCAGTCAGCTTGCATGCCGGCCAGTTTACTGTGCTTTTTAATCAAACTGACATTTTTTTCCCTTTTGTCTACATGCCCATAGTTAACTCCCTCTAATCTTCAATTACCCTTTCTCTCTCTCTGACCACCAGAGAAGTAAACCTATCAGTCAAGACAGCTCCAAAGAAGTGGCGCCAGGGCACCTGGAGAACCAAGGCCAGCACCTATTCTGGGACATGCATTCCATCACATACTCAAACTGAGCTCCTGAACTCCCCTTTAAAAACCAGACATTTTTTTCTAAGAAGTGGAACCACAGAGTTTCATCTGATGAATAATTAGCATTATTTCTTTTTCCTCAAAACCCTGCTCTCATTATTTGTGAACTGGCATTGAACCAGGAGACTAGTTTTCTGGTAACATCATCAGTTTTTACATTTGTAAGTTGGGAATCATAGGCTGGAGGCATGGCTGAAATAGTAGAGCACTTGCCTGGCAAGGGAAAGGCCCTGAGCTCAAACTCCAGATCTGAAACAAAAGAAAAAAAAGGGAACAATAATACTTAAATTGCATAACTGAAGATGAATGACACCACATATGTAAAGTCTAGCAGTGTTCAGCATCTACTTACAGGCTCAAAAAATGTCAGTTCCTAACTGAAAACTGCAAACATTTTTTAGAGACTATGGAAGAAGACCACAAATGGACATTTCATGCTTTAGGAATGCTTAGGACAGGATACACATCTGAGTTTTTCCCAAATACTATCAGGAAAAATGAAACACACATTTGACATTAACATTTCTTTATGGATAATAAGTTTCTAGAGAGTTGATATCATTGTTAAATGTGTCTTTGCAGTCAACATAATACCTTGCAGCTAATAACCAGGTCTTTGATAGATGACTAATTTAGATAAACAACATTATTGGCTATCTAACTTTTCTAGTGAGATGGAGGTTTACAATAAGAGTTCAGAACTAAGTTTTTCATTCAACAAAGTTATGTGTGCTGCAGCGCATAAGGGGCACTACAAAGATTGCAATAATATATTGAAGTAAAGTCTTTGCCCTACAGAAGTTCACAAGAGAGAAGATGAGCTAAGTACATATTTAGTGTACACCACTAAATATGAAGTAATTGCCTAAATCCCATCATTTAAAATACTTCTCTGAAAATCCACTTAATTCCATCTTCTTATAGAAGTTGAAAGGAAGGAATAGAGGGGAGAGGGAAGGAGTCCTTCAATAATCTGATGAACAGCACTACTGAATAGTATAATCCACTGAAACTCATACTTCATGAAGAGAAACTGAATGGTTTCCTGCTAAAATCAGGAAGATTAGGATGCTTGCTCTCATGACTCATAATCAACATCATACTGGAAATCCAAGCTATTACAAGATAAGAAAAGGATATAAAACATAAACAGATTGGGTAGAAAAAACAAAACTTTGCACATAACATGACTGTCTGTGGAAAAATAATCCCAAAGAGTCAACAAAGAGACTCCTAGAACTAATAAGCAATTGTAGCAAGGTTGTAAGATGCACGGTAAACATAAAAGGTCAATTGGAGGGGATGAATTCAATTATGATGTACTGTAAGAACTTGTGTAAATGTCACATGTGCCCTAAGTACAACAATAAAAAAATTTAATTTTTAAAAAATGGAATTGGGAATTTAAAACACAATATTATTTTACAGTAGCACCAAAAAAAGAACTTAGCTATAAACTAACAAAATGTAAGATATATATGCGGAAAACTACAAAACTCCAATGAAAAAAATCAAAAAAGATCAAAATGAAGATATTCATGTACAGGACTAAGAAGAGTCAATATTGAGAAGATGCCAACTCTTTGTAAACAGATTTATAGAGTCAACAAAATCCCAGCCAGTTATGTTGTAGACACTGACAAACTGAGTTGATCTGAAACACCAAAACACCAAGAAAGTCAACGCAGTAACTGAAGAACAAAATTGGAAGACTGATATTATCCTTGTTAAAAACTAACAATATGGTGCCAAGTACAGTGGCATACACCTGTAATTACAGCACTTGGGAACCTGAGGCAGGAGGAAGGTGAGTTCCAGGCAAGCCAGGGCTACATAAAGAGACTCTGTCTTTAATTTAAAAAAAAAAAAAACACTTTATAATCCAGGTATACTGTACAGCAGCTCATACTTGTAATCCTAGCTACTCAGAAGGCAGAGATTAGGAGGATTGTCGTTTCTTCAAGGCCAGCCCAGGGAGAGTTATCAAGGCTTCATCTCAATCAATAAACTGGGCATGGGTGTGGGTCCCAGTTACGAGGGAGGTCTTAGATAGGATGACAGAATTCTGAAGCTGGCCCAAAACCCTATCTGAAAAATAACCTAAAAGCAAAAAGGGTCAGAGTAGTGGTCAAGCCCAGGTCCTGAGTTCAAAACCCCAGTACCACCAAACAAAAAAAAATGCAAAACTATAAAACTCCTAGAATATAGCATAATTAAAAAGAAATCTCAATCACTTTGGGCTTAGCAATTGGTGACTTTCAGATTCAATAACAATTTGGGAAGACTTGACTAAAACTAAAAACTTCTGCTATGTGAAAAACATTTAAGAATTTAAAGACAAGCCACAGATTGGCAGAAAATATTTGCAAAACAAATATCTGACAAAGGAATGGCATCCAAAATATACAAAAAACTCTCAAGGCTTAATAACAGGCAACCAAATAAAAAATTGAGCTAAAGATTTGAATGCCTCAACAAAGAAGATATGCAAATAGAAACTGAGCATATGAGCCGGGAGCCGGTGGCTCATGCCTGTAATCCTAGCTACTCAGGAGACAGAGATCAGGAGGATCGCAGTTCAAAGCCAGTCTAGACAGTTTTCAGCAAGACAATCTCGAAAACTACTCAGCACCTAAAAAGGCTGGCAAAGTGACTCAAGTGGTAAGGTGCACGCCTAGCAAGCATGAGGCTCTGAGAGGAAAGGAAGGGGGATGAAATAGAAAGGAAAGGAGAGGGAGAAAGGGAGAGAGGGCAGGAGGGAGGGAGGGAGAGAGGGGGGGAGGAAGGAAATTGAGCATATGAAAAGAAGCTCAACATCATATCATTACAAGATTTCAAATTGAACAATAGTGAGAGGTTATTGCTCAGTGGTAGCATGTACTTACATGGTGTAGATTTAAGGTAGTATTTAGCATACATGAGGCCCTGGGTTGATCCCCAGCACTACAAAAAGAAGGTGGCGGGGAGCAGATCACTATACAATTATTAGAATGGCTAAAATCCAAAACACCAAATTCTGACAAGGATGTGGAACAACAGGTGTGCTTATTCACTGCTAATGAGAATACAATTACTTTGTGTAGGTTTTTTTGTTATTTTGTTGTTTTGTTTTGAGACAAGGTCTTGCTATGTAGCCAAGGGTAGCCTCTAACTTGTGATCCTCCTGCCTTAGCCTCCCAAATGCTGGCATTACAGGCATGTACCACCATGTCCAGAAAGGGAATACAGTCATTTGGGAAGACATTTTGACAATTTGGCAGCTTCTTATAAAACTCAACATACTCTTGGCATATAATCCAACAACTGTACTCCTTGGTATTAACTCAAATGATGTGAAAATACATCCACAAGAAAACCTGCCACAAATCTTCATAGTAGCTTTATTCATAAATGCCAAAAATTAGAAGTAAACAACATACCCTTCAGTAGGTGAATGAATAGAGCTGGGATGTCCAGACAATGGAATATTATTTAGCTCTAAAAAGAAATGTGCTATTAAAGCCATGAAAAGACACGGAGAAACTTAAATTCATAGTACAGAGAGAACCCAATCTGAAAAGGCTACATACTATACAATTCTTATTCTATGGTCTTCTGGAAAAGGCAAAGATATGGAGACAAGGAACCAGGAATGAACAGGAAGTAGAGCACAAGAGATGTTTAGTGCAGTTAACTATTTCTTATGATGTGATAATGGTGAACCCATGCCATTAAACATTGTCAAAATCCCTTGGACATACAACAAAGAGTAAATTCTAATGTACATTATGGACATTAGTTAATGTTGTAACAATGGTGGCTCTTCATCAGTTGTAACAAACATGTCATATTAAAGCAAGATGTTAAAAATATGGAAAAATGGGGGAAGGGCCAATATAACAGACATATGGGAACTCTGCATTTTTATACTCAGTTTTTCTATAAACCCCAAACTGCTCTAAAATTAAAGTCAATTAATTTTAAATACTTTCATAAGCATCCATTTAATCCCATTTTCCCCAAAGAAACTGAAGAAGGGTAGGGGCATAGGTAAGGAGTTTTCCTATGTCTTGATATAGATAATTACCAAGATTCTCAATTGATAACAAAATAGACACAGTCATGTTAGCTGAACAACCATAAGTGTGCATGATTCAACAGTGATAAAACTAGCCAACTAGCCTAAAAATGAAGTATGAAAAGATCTTAAAAGAAATTACTTTCGATTTATTGTTGATAAATAAAAAATGGCCATTGACAAGAATAAAAGGACTAAGGATATAAAACTGTAGCTTACTTCAATATACAGCCTGAAACTCATCTAGTTAAGAAATGCAGCTTCTCCAAACAGGGAAAAGTGAAAGAAACAGTAAAAATCGGTTGATGGCAAAACATAATGCAAGTAGAGACTGTATGAGTAAATACTGCCCAACTCCACAAAGGATGTGCATCTTGAATATAAAGTGTAATGTATGGCCATTTGCTTGATACCTAAACAAATATAACTTCCAAAAGACGTAAGAAAACAATTACTCTAAAATTAAAATACAAAAAGAAGAAAATAATTCCTCTAATTCTCACTTAGAATCTACCTAAAAACTACCTTTGTTACTCAGTTTACATCTAGGAATACATTATGTTAGCTGCTGTTGATCTTAAAAAAAAAAAAAAAAACTACTCAAGTGTTATCTAAAGAAAGTTCATAGTGGTTGCATAAATTCACAAAAGGTAGTATTTATAACATGTGGCACATAAATGGCAAACATTTTCTTTTTTTTTTTTAATTAAAAAAGCATTATCCAGGTTGAGCACATGGCTCAAGGGGCCAAACACCTACCAGAAAGTAAGAGGCCCTGAGTTCAAATCCCAGTACCACCAAAATAAATAAGTATTAAGAAATAAAATTTTTAAAAGAAGCATTATCCAGGAAAAGTATGCAGAATTTCTGATCTCTAATCACATTATTTTCTTAAAAAGTAACTCATTAAGATAGTCTCTAGAAAAACATATTTTACAAGTATGTGGGATGTATTTGTTTCTCTACTGAAACAAGAACTAACTTGAGAGAAGAGCATATTAACAAGTTCAGGAGAGAGGTAATTAGCATATTGGAAACTAACGTTTCTGGCACATGGAACCTAACACGAGAATGTCTACCCTCTAGCCATGAGTCATGGATTAGGCTGTCTCTTACTTATTGTGAAGTAATCTTTCAGTAAAAGGAGCAGCAGGGAAGAATACAACATATGAATAATAACTTGGACAAGTTCCCAGGAAGAAATCACAGTAAAGCTAAGTCTGAGAAAATTACCCAGTGAATATTATACATTATACTAATGCTCTCTTTTCTTAATCACTCCTACTCTGTTAACAGCAGAGAAAATGAAATTTAGTCTTTAGTTCTATCTAAAGTTTTCTATGTTTTATAGATTTTAGTAATACTAAATTGTGCCGGTATTAACTATTTTAAAAATTAGTGAAAGTAATGGATCATCATAAATAATTTTGTGGTTACACTCGCAAAAAGCTCTCACCTGCCATAAATACCCACCCCAGCACACACACACACGACACCAGAAGGCAACACTCTGCTTTACCTTCTGCTGAAAAGTCTGCTACCTCCAACGCTTGAGGTCCATACACGAAGCCCTCCTGGAATCTATGAACACAGCAGAGGCAAAAGGCAGAGAAGTTTATGTAGATTTAAAGTTACACTGCCCAAAACATAAAATGCCAAATGCCTACATAAGTCTAAATATCTGCCAAGGAAATCAGTCTTTAGATTGACAATGAGCAAATCAACAATGTATTGCTAACATGCACAGGTCATTAGATACTATGCAACTAGTTATACAAAAAGATCAAAAGTTGAGCCTTAACTAATGTGTATGCTTATCAAAAGAAGGGATTTTCACTATTAGAAAAGTTAAAAAGAGCAATAAAGTATGAATTCATTTATAATGACAGTAACAATTCATCTTTTAAAATTATGTGAGAGCCAATACATTTATAAGAAAATTTTTAAAAATTTAAATACAAAAATACACTTCATAAAATGGAGGGTGGAGGGCCCTGTAGCTTGAGGCACATTCTCTTCTTAGGACCAGAAAGTATTAGGAATATAGAAGAAAAACAAAAACACACCAAGAGGTTGGCCCTGAAGTCAGGTGATTTGAGTTCAAGTCAGACTGCTCAATTGCTTTGAACATCCAGGCACTTAATCTCTCAATGTAACCAGAGTTGCTCAAAATGAGGATTCCTTCCATATCTCTCACATTTGTACTATCAAATGAAATAAGGTATCAAAATGCTACATAAATCAGCCAGGCATATTGGCTCATGCCTGTAATCCCAGCTACTCAGGAGGCAGAGATCAGTAGGATTATGCTTCAAGGCCTACCCCAGGCAAAAAGTTCAAGAGATTCCATTGTGACCAACAGCTGGGTGTGGTGGTATGCGCCTGACATCCCAGCGACTCAGGGAAGTGTAAGTAGGAGAATCCAGTCCAGGATGACCTGGGCATAAGCAAGACCTTACCTCAAAAATAACTAAAGCAAGCACTAGCCCAGTGGCTCAAGCAGTAGAATGCCTGCCTAGCAAGCATGAAGCTCCGAGTTCAACATCCAGAATTGCCAAAAAAAAAAAAAAAAAAGTCAGGCCAGTGGTTCACACCTACAATCCTAGCTACCTGAGAAGAACTATAGTTTACAGCCAGCCCACGCAAAAAGTTAGTGAGACCCCCTTTTCAACCAATAGCTGGGTGTGGTGACACATGCTTGTCATCCCAGCTATTCAGGAGACTAAGATAAAAAGGATCACCAGTCCAGTCCAGTCCAGGCCAGCCCAGGCAAAAAAGTTGAGGCCCTATCTTGATAGGAAAAAAATGGGTGTGGTGGTGTATGCCTGTCATCCCAGCCACAGTGGGATACATAAAATAGGAAGATTACAGACCAGGCCATCCCAGGCAAAAAGTAAGACCCTATTCTTGCCAGGTACAGGTGACTCCTAGCTACTTGGGAGGCTGAGATCAGGAGTCAAGGTTCGAGGTCAGCTCAACCAAAATAGACTGGAGGTATGTCTCAAGAAGTAGAGCACATGCTTTCCAAGTTGTGATGCTGAGTTCAAACCTCAGTTACACCAAAAAAAAAAAAAAAAAAAAAAAAAAAAAGATGAGATGATAAGACCCTTTCTTAAAAAGAACCAGAGAAAAAAGGGCTGGAGGCATGACACAAGAAGTAGAGCCCCTGCCTAGCAAGTGTAAACCCCTGAGTTCAAACCCCAGGACCACCAAAAAAAACAAAAATTATAAATCTGTTATAGTTTGCAAAAATTTAAGTGCAAGTGTTTGACTTACAATATTAGCAACTTAATAAAAGTTATTAACTAAAGAGCAATGAAAATACAGAATGTCTAGTCAGGAATTTGAGGAGCTGTGTAAGGAGCTCAAAGAAGCAAAGCAAAAAGGTTAATTTGTCCAGGACAGCCTAGAACAACTGTCATGGATATACAATTCACAACTGCATATTATTAATTTAGCCATTTGACCAGCATTACCTGCCGCAAGTGTAATCTTCCCAAAACAACCTTCTAGACTGCACCCTCCTCTAAAGCTGACTTGAGACATTTGAAGCTAAGTACTTGTGATATAACTGTTTGAAACACAGTAACTACTTGCATAACATATATTTCTAAAACCAAGAAGAGAAAGATCCTGTTCGATAAGACAATAGCAATAAATGCTTACATAGAATTATGATATGGTAGGTAGGAATAATTCTGAGTTCTATTATTATTCCACTTCATAGATGAAAAATGAGATGTAAGGAATTTAAGAAACTTGCTTAAAAGCATGCAGCCAAAAGTAACAATTCAAACCCAAACTACTTAAAAAGCCATGCTTTTAGTCACTATATCATCCAATCTATGGAATTAAAATCGCACAAACCAAGTATCTATCTATACTATCTATATGCAAGAAGCGAAACAATTATAAATCTTAAAGTTTTTATTTTATGCTCTAGAATCAGCATTTGCAACATTTTCTTAAATTACAATTAAAATGATTGTCATACAAAACATATAATAAGATGGGAAATAAGATGATATAGATGTGCCTAGTATTCGAGGCCTTGGATTCAAACTCCAGCACCACAAAAAGGGTTGGAGAGGCAACATGCTTATGACATGAAACTCAAAGAAAAATACTGAAATCTTTAAAAACAAAAAGTCCTGAAAAATTAAGAACATATGCCAAATAACACTGAAAAATTTTGGTTTTTAAACTTGCTAACATTATGTAACTCAAACATTTTATAAATGTTAAAAAAAATTCCAATACAATGATACTATCTACACTACTTTTCATGATGTGTTATGACTGTGATAACATTATAATGACTATTATCCTCCTCCACCCGCTGCTGCCAAAAAAAGGAAAGAAAAGAAACATGGGCTGAGAATGTACATCAGTGCGAAAGAATTTACCTAGCACGCACATGGCCCTGGATTTTATCCTCAGCACCACCACCTCCCATTAAGGTAAGAAAAATAAAGAAATTAACAAGGGCTGGTTCCTAGATAAATAGGAACCCTGTGTACTATGAGTAGAAATGCAAAGTGATGCAATAGCTATGGTGATGCAATAAAAAGTATGACAGTTCCTTCAAAAATGAACCATAGACAGCTGGGCATGGTGGTACACGCTTGTAGTCCCAGCTACTCCAAAGCTGAGGTGAGATGATCACTTGAGCTCAGAGTTTGAGACCAAGCTGGGCAGTATAGCAAGACCCCATTTCAAAAAAATAATAAGCATAGAATTACCATACGACTCAGTAATTCCACTTCTGGATACACAGTTAAGAGAACTGATATTTGTAGACACCCATGTTCATAGCAGTATTATTTACAATAGACAAAAGGTAGACACAAAAGATGTATGCATTAATGAAGAATGGATAAGCAAAAATGTCAAGAGTATGTAGGCCAATGAGATGGAAACCAGACATTGGACGGAACTTCCCGGAAAGCTACTTAAAGGGGCCTGACTTAGCTAAGAGTGTGCTTGTAGTTTAGACGTGCACAACAGTCATTTTGGACCTTCTGGTAATGGAAGATATGCCAGAAGACAGTGATACTAGAACATCATACCAAATCTGGACTTGTGTGTGAGAAGTATACCTCTGGTTTTGTTGAGATCACCTATATGTATTTATTCTAGGTGAACTTAAAACTAATACACCCACTTTTATATTTCCATTACTGATTTTTCTAAAATGCAAATCAAAATTGTCAAAGTCCTTACCTTAGCACACAGCTCCTTTTATGATGTCTTTGGGCTCTGCTTCTTTGTACAGCTTCTCCTTCAGCCATAGAGACCCACTTGTAAGTTTCTCATGCTCCCCTACCCTGCCTTTGCACAAAGTATGCACACATAATCTCTATGCACACTTCAAATCTCAGTTTCTCCAAAAAGCTTTCCTGCCATACCCACCACATACCCAGGCAAAGACAACACATTCATGCATCAAATATTAATGAATCTTCTTTTGTGTTTACCTTTCCTCTTCATGTACTATAGTACTTTTCAACTATTATGCAATTTTGGTTTTTAGTTGCCTTTGTGACTAAAGTGAAAGCCCCTGAGGATAAAGACCATTTATAATTCCTTGACTTTCCATAGCCCTTTGCACAAGGTGTAGAGCTCATAGAAGAAGAACTCAATAAATGTTGACAGAAACTGAACCCTTTTTTTTTTTTTGGCACTGGCGTTTGAACTCAAGCCTGAGCTCACACTTGCTAGGCAGGTGCTCTTACCACTTGAACCACTCTGTCAGCCCTTTTTTGGTGGTAGGTTTTTTGGGGGGTTTTTTGTTTTTGTTTTTGTTGTCCTGGCTGGCTTCGAACTCTGATCTTCCTGATCTCTCCCTCCAGAGTGGCTAGAATTAGACGCATGAGCCACTGGTGCCCAGCCAGAAGCATTTTTAGGTCCATTTTATTAACATACGTTATAAAAACAGTGATTTGGAGGTTTTTTAGCAGTACTAGGGTTTTGAATTCAGAGCTTTGCACTTGCTGTGTAGGTGCTCTACTGCTTAAGCTATGCCTCCAGCCAAGAAAGTCATTTTTAAGGACTTCAAAAATCTCATAGCTTGGCTGTGGGTGTAGCTCTGTAGTTTGTGTGCTTAGCACAAGCAAAGCCCCTCATATTCTCAAGAACTTAAAAACCATACCGCTACCTTCATTTCAAATAAAAAAAATCCAATATCAAGAAATATCAGAAGGTATTAGGATTTTTGCCAGGCATGCATGTCTGTAATCCCAGCACTGGGGAAGCTGAGGGAGAAAGATCACAGGTGTAAGACCAGCCTGAGATACATAGCCAGACCCTGTCGAAGAACAATGAAGGAAGGAGGGAAAGAGGAAGGAAGGGAGAAAAGGAAGAGATCGGAGGAAGGAGAAGAAATAATACCACTTTTCTTCCTAAACAAACCAATTTTCCTGAATGGATGGATACATTTGGGTTTTTTTGGTTTTTTTTTTTCCAATAGTCCTGAAGTATTCTCTCTTTTCAAGACACACTTAGAACAAATATTTATTTAGGAACAATTATGTGTACCCAGGATTATGACAATTTTGGTTTGCATTTTAAAAAGATCACTAGTAGCAGCATAAAAATGTGTATATTACCTAGATTTAGGTTCACTTAGAATACAGGTGTACTAAAAAAAATAAAAGTGTATCTCCCACACTTAAGTCCAGGTTTGGTATGCTGACTCTAGAATCACAGACACAGTACTAGACAATTAGCATATAGAATGATGAGCTCTTTTAAAGAGAAAAACCCCAAGGTACTATGGTTGCACAGAAGAGTATCACATCTTTGAAAAATTTAGAAGCCATGGCATTTAGGATTATTTTAATTTTTTAAAAGAAAAAATGAAACCTCAAGATTTTAATTTTTCACCTTTTATGATCTCAAGTTTGTTAAGTAAATAGGAGTCAGGGTGTTTTAACGCCCGCTAATGTACCACTGTATTAGGTTCTTCATGTAGATTATTTTGACTCACCCTCAAAAGTCCTGTGAGATAGTTCTTTTTACCTCAATGTAAAGGTAACACAATATAAATGTAAAAGTACATAATTTGTTAAATAGCTAGGTTCTGAGCTCAGAAATCTGTCTCTAATGCTTCCCACTACATGCTAGCCTTTAATTGTTAGGTATAAACATAAAATACAGGGATCAAGAGAATGTTATCAATTAAAAACTCACCAGTTTACTTAGCTTCCAAATGTTTCATCATTTTTTGCAACATTCTTTCTGGGTGCAAGAAAGCCACGTTTTACATGAGGGGGAAAAGACTCAACTTTAAAGAGCACAACTGATGGAACTGAAAATGAAGCTTTCTGAAATAAATTTTAAAGCACGAATAAAAAACAGCAGCAAATTTTCTGAACATATCTTTATCATTATGGTCTCCTTTCATACTCTCCAGTATAAGCAGGAGAAAGTACTGCAAGCGACACTGGCCCCCCCTAAAATCTGTATGTCTGTTACACAATTCTAATTAGTAAGCCTAAGAAAAGCCTATTTCTTACCATATAATATTTAGAATAATATCTCAGATAAATAAGTGCATCCATTAAAAGGTGAGTAAAAATAGTAAGGATACAAGAGAGTAACCTAGGGAAAAAATACTGTGACTATTGTGTTTCAGTAGTCCTTACCCAGATCTTTCTAAACCTCAAAAGAAATGTATTACTATGACAGTGCATGTATACTCAGGCAACCTGTTTTTTTTTTTTTTTTTTTTGGTGTTTGGGATTGTTTTATTATTCGTATGTGCATACAATGTTTGGGTCATTTCTCCCCCCTTACCCCAGCTCCCTCCCTCTCCTCCCCACCCCCTCACTACCAGGCAGAAACTATTTTACCCTTATCTCTAGTTTTGTTGAAGAGAGCGTATAAGCAATAATAGGAAGGACCAAGGGTTTTTGCTACTTGAGATAAGGATAGCTATACAGGGAGTTGATTCGCATTGCTTTCCTGTACATGTGTGTCATCTTTTAAGTTAATTCTTCTCAAATTAACCTTTTCACTAGTTCCTGGTCCCCTTCTCCTATTGGCCTCAGTTGCTTTAAAGTATCTGCTTTAGTTTCTCTGCATTGAGGGCAACAAATGCTATCTAGTTTTTTGGGTGTCTTACCTATCCTCATACCTCCCTTGTGTGCTCTCGCTTTATCACGTAATCAAAGTCCAATCCCCTTGTTGTGTTTGCCCTTGATTTAATGTCCACATATGAGGGAGAACATACGATTTTTGGTCTTTTGGGCCAGGCTAAACTCACTCAGAATAATGTTCTCCAGTTCCATCTATTTACCTGCGAATGATAACATTTCATTCTTCTTCATGGCTCCATAAAATTCCATTGTGTATAGATACCACATTTTCTTAATCCAGTAGTGGGGCATCCTGGCTGTTTCCATAACTTGGCTATTGCGAATAGTGCTGCAATAATCATGGGTGTGCAGGTGCCTCTGGGGTAACCTGAGTCACATTCTTTTGGGTATATTCCCAAGAGTGGTATTGCTGGATCATATGGTAGATCTATGTTTAGATTTTTAAGTAGCCTCCAAATTTTTTTCCAGAGTGGTTGTACTAGTTTACATTCCTACCAGCAGTGTAAGAGGGTTCCTTTCTCCCCTCACCCCACCCCCCCATCCTCGCCAACACCTGTTAGTGGTGTTGCTAATGATGGCTATTCTAACAGGGGTGAGGTGGAATCTTAGTAGTGTGGTTTTAATTTGCATTTCCTTTATTGCTAGGGATGGTGAGCATTTTTTCATGTGTTTTCTGGCCATTTGAATTTCTTCTTTTGAGAAAGTTCTGTTTAGTTCACTTGCCCATTTCTTTATCGGTTCATTAATTTTGGGAGAATTTAGTTTTTTGAGTTCTCTGTATATTCTGGTTATCAGTCCTTTGTCTGATGTGTAGCTGGCAAATATTTTCTCCCACTCTGTGGGTGTTCTCTTCAGCTTAGAGACCATTTCTTTTGTTGAGCGAAGCTTTTTAGTTTTATGAAGTCCCATTTATCTAAGCTATCTCTTAGTTGCTGAGCTGCTGGGATTCCATTGAGAAAGTTCTTTTAGGCAACTCTTTATAAGAGGTTCATGAAAGAATGTAACATAAAATCAAAGAAATGCCCCAAAATTGTGGCACGAGGTTTTTCAATGAGACAGAATTTTTAATACCCCAATGGTAAGAATTATTCAACACAAAGATGAACAACCAAAAAAAAAAAAAAAAAAAGAGCATGAAATTTCCTTTTGTAGGAATATTTTTAAATTCAGAAATTTTAATTCATATTAAATTTCATGTACATCTATGTGAATGCAAGTGAGGCTGGCATTAGTGACCTAAGTCTTTCTTATCCATGAATGAATGCCTTAGTCCCATAACCTCCAGTCATTAAACAACAATGCATCTTTTAGTTACCTAAACACTGAGGACCCTTCACTGTGCCTGCAAACTCAAAGTCATGCCAAGACTGCATTATTGTGAGTATAACAAAGAACAGAGGTTTTGTGAAGTAAATCCCATAGCAGATTCGGTTAAAAAAAAAAAAAGATTCTACTCAAAGGTCCAGTCAGCATCCAATAACTTGCCCAAGTGGCTCCCTTAACCTACTCTGAAACTAATTCCTCAGAATAAAAATTTAAACATCATAACAGGAACTTTGTGAAGAGTAAAAACTAATGTTATACACCAAAACAGAAGCAACTTCTTAAAGGACTCTGCTATGCTTAACTAGCACAACAGAAAACATAATTAGAAAGAGAAAGAGACCTAATACAGTAGCTCTTATCTGCTAAAACAGCACAGAATACTTACTTTCACCCTTGCCTTCTAAATAAGCCTAGAAACACAGGAATAGATTTCCGCTCTGGAATTATGCTACGGGTAAAAAAAAAACAAAAAAACAAAACCTACTGCATTTCCTTTTAATGCCCATTCAAATGGTGCTACAATTTGGTTCCAGTTTCTGGACCCAGCCACTTATCTCTTCACCCAGCTCACTCAACTGGTCACTGAGTCCTACCCACCTACATATCACTCGAACTTCCCCCCAGCCCTGTCCCTGTCAACCCCCACAGCTGGCACTAAGGAACAGGTCCTTACCCTCATCATGTCTC
The DNA here is from genome assembly GCF_047511655.1 of Castor canadensis. NCBI lineage: Eukaryota > Metazoa > Chordata > Mammalia > Rodentia > Castoridae > Castor > Castor canadensis. Next base: position 51,927,356 of record NC_133386.1, on the reverse strand, counting down.
ATTTGGACCTCTCTAACCACCTCCCACTTCCACTGCCATCACTTTTGTCCTCACTACCATCCACAACGTTGCAAAACTGATCATCAAATTCTCCTCTGTTACACTACACAGCAAACTACTGGGCAGTAAGTATTTCTAGTAAATAGGGTATATCCCCTACTTTTCATTTTATTTTTACTTGCATGTTTTATAACCTGTCTTCCTTTTACAATCAGAAAAAAATATCATTATTTCCATTTTGGGAATTGTTGGAATCTATTATTCCCACCCACTCTCTACCAAGAGAGTAAAAGGCCAAATTCTTTACCTGGCCCCTATGATCATATTCTGCTTTTCCCTCCCAAATTCATGCCCGACCTCAATCCTCAGTACTTACTCCAGCCATCCTGAATGACTTGCTGCTGTGTTTCTTTCCGTCATAATTGTACACATTTTGCTTCCAAATCAAAGATACAGTAAGAATCTTGAGTGTATTCTAAAGACTCTTGAGTGTGTTCTAATAGGCTGCTTACCTCCCATTAAGTTTTCATAAGGGCTTATGGAGTGATTCAAGTGGCAGAGAAGTATGAGGCCCTGAGTTTAAACCTCAGTACCACAAAAAAAAATAAAAACCCAAAGTTATCGTCGTTAACCTAAAAAGAATAAAATCTTACTCATCTCATCTTACTGTACACTATTCCTAAATGTAGCCTACAATTTCACCATACTAATCAAGTCAACTAATGTTTTTAAAAGGTCAGAATTAAATGACACTGTACATCCATAGCCTAAGAGATGATACCAGAAGAGGAGGGGAATACATAATGCACAGTGCTAAATTTGGGAATGAAGGCCCTCCTTAATTTGCAGCACAACTTTTCAGAGTGGAATAGCTTTACTTGAAGTGTTATAAATTTTTCCTATCAAGTAAAAGCACAATAAAATTAAATTTGTTAACTTCTTTAACAAAGTTGGCCACTTTTTTTTTAAGTACATTAATTTGCTTTACCTAACTTCATTTCAAATAGAAACATCAAAGACCATATGTAACTTAGTAAAATACATTCTTTTGATTATGCATTAGATATAACTCTTCATTTTCAAATCATATAAAATACAGAAACAAAACCCAGGGTTTTAAAAATAAAAACAAACACATACAAATTAAAAAAAAAAAAAAACACTCCTTTTATGTGATTGTGCAAGTGGGTCAAATTAAATCAGCAAACAGCTTTCCTCGGTGTAGACTTTTATCTCAATAAATCAAGACTAGGATAGGGGAAAAATAGGAACTGAGAAAGTCAGTTAACTATTATGGAGCAAACCTAAGGACTTCATACTTTTTGTTCTATCTCATAGAACCTTAGTCTGTTAAAACAAAATTGTCAAGTGATAATGGTATTGTGGTAATACAGGGGAACGTGATCGTTTTTAGGAGACACATGCTGAGATACTAAAGGGTATAGTGAGGTTATTTTTAGGCAATAATAATAAAGGGCATAGCACCATAATGATTGCAACTTATTCTCCAGTGGGTGAGAAAAATATACACACATGTGTATACAAACACATTCACAAAGAAAGCAAATACGGCAACTTGTTTAACCTGGATCAGGGAATGGCAAACTACAGCCCAGGTCAAACTCAGCTGCTGTCCTTTTTGTAAATACTGTTTAATTGGAACAATGCCATTCCCATTTATTCATCTATTATTGTCTATGTGGCTGCTTTTTCACCTCAACTACAGAATTCAGTACTTGTGAGAGCGACAATTTAACCTCCAAAGTCAAATATTAACTAGCCCTCCATAAAAATACAGAAAATACCTGACCATTTACAGGGGGAAAAAAAAAAAAGAATCTAGATAGTGTATACATAGGTAATCAAGGGGCTAACATTTTAAATTTTGTTCTATTTTTGAAATTTTTTAATCAAAAGAGCCAGGTATGGTGGCACACTCCTGAATTCCCAGCACTCAGGAGGCTGAGGCAAGAGGATAGCAAGTTCAAGGCCAGCCTGGGCTACACAGCAAAACCCTGCCTCAAAAATCAGAAAAAAAAATAGAAAATATGTATCATTTATACACGAATCTTTTGATTTCTTAGAAGTATAGATAAACACAGAAACAAAACACTGAAACAAGAGCTTGGACACAATCTCACAATACTGAGGTAACAAGTGAGTTACTGTGCAGTTTTTAATGTGAAAGGAACATTTTAAGACAGTAATTTGGTGATAGCTATTTTCCAACACTGTCTTTACAAGAATTTATCCTTGAGAAATGCACAAGTATGAAATAATTAACAGTAGTTGTGCTTATTATATGACAGATACTTTTACAAGTACTTCACATGTGTTACCTCATACCATTCTCAAAATAGCCCTATGAGCCAGGTGCCAGTGGCTCATGCCTGTAATCCTAGCTACTCAGGAGGCAGAGATCAGGAGGATCATGGTTCGAAGCCACCATGGGCAAATAGTTCACAAGACCCTATCTCAAAAAAACATTCACAAAAATAGGGCTGGTGGAGTGGCTCAAGGTGAAGGCCCTGAGTTCAAGCCCCAGTACCGCAAAAAAAAAAAAAAAAAAAAAACAGTCGTATGAGATGGGTACTACTATCACCCATTTTACCAATGAGGGAAACTAAGACACAGAGTTAATTTGCCTAAGTAACACAGCTAAGAGATATAGCTGGGATTATAAATCTATATACTACGACCTCAAACTACAACCTTAACCACCATACAAAGCTACCTAGTGAAAAAAAAAAAAAGATAAAGGCAATGAATAGAAAACACCCAAAAGGAGAATACAGTCAATACAAAAATCAAGACATTCAAGTCTGCCACAATAAAATAATAATAAAGGCAAAAGATCATCTACCTATTACTTGAAATAAGAAATCAAAAGCCAACGTTGGACAACATAGTCTCAAAAAAAAGGCAGGGCACTGGTGGCTCACACCTGTAATCCTAGCTACTCAAGAGGCAGAGATCAGGAGGATCACAGTTCAAAGTCAGCCCAGGCAAATAGTTCATGAGACCCTATCTCAAAGAAACACATCACAAAAATAGGGCTCAAAGTGTAGGCCCTGAGTTCAAATCCCAGTGCTACCAAAAAAAAAAATCAGGGGGAAAGGGGAAGGAAAAAGTTTAAGGTGACGGTGTATGGTTGATGGACTTCATATACCTATATGAAACAGAACTAAAAAACCTCTTGCAATCACTTTAAGGGGAAAGATGATGGGGCAACGTAAATAATGTACAATATAAGACTAATCAGAATTATTACTATGAATCCCCCCATATAATGAACATATCCTAATAAAAGATTTTTAAAAAGAACAAAATCAAGAAATATGATTTTATACTTCAAAAAAATCACCATTTCTTTATTTATAATAATATACTGATTGGTTATTATAAAATAAAATCTATCCAGCATACAGTATTGAAGTATATATTTAATGAAGGAATTGATAACAATCTGAGTTGAGAAGGAAGGGGGCTGTAGTGGCTGTTTTGAGACAAGGTCTCACTATGTAGCCCAGGCTATCCTCAAACTCACTAATGCTGGGATTTCAGGTATGCACCACCATGCCTGGCTAAAAATAATTTCTTATTCTGCATGGAACACTAGAAATAATGATTTACTAAAAAGCCAATGAACATCAAATTTTAATACAAAACATCAAAAATTAATAATACAATCAACACTTACATGTTATTCAGACTGTAAAACTTACCACCTCATAATTAATTCTTCACAATTCATAAGGAAATATAAGGAAATAACATCATTCCCATTTTACACATTGCTAGATTTAGATCATAAACTCTTTCCAGTTCTTCCCAAGGTATAAAAAAATGTATATACATTAAGAATTTATATGGCCCAATCAAAAACTGAAATGCCTTTAAGATCTGTGTGTTTATGATTGCTTTCACTACTACACTATGTGTTTTTCATACACTTAATAAACGTAAAACCACTTCTCTGTCTGGCTCACTCCTCAGCCTTCAAAACCAGCCATGACAGGCCTCCTACCCACTAAAGACCTCCTAGGTCAGTCAAGTGCCTCCTACTTGCCACCACAGCATTCTGTGCATACCTATATAATAAAATGCATGGTTCTGTAAAGGAATCTGTTTGACATTTTCTCTCTCTCTTCTCACTTCCCCCCTGCCTTACTGTAAGGAATCTTTTTCCCCTGGACCCCTAATCCCTCCATGGGGTAATTCAGTAAGTGTCAAATAAATGAGTAAAAAGTATTGTTAGAATGAACTGAAAACACTTCAAATGAAGTACAAATAGCCAATGAAAAAACGTTCAACATCTTTAGACACCAAGGAAATGCAAATCAAAAGTACACTGAGATTCCTTCTCAGCCCATTCAGAATGTCTATCATTAAGAAAACAAAAAGTGCCAGGGACCTGGTAGCTCACCTGCAATCCCAGCTACTTGGAAGGCTGAGATCGGAAGGACAATCTCAACCAATAGGTGGGCAAAGTGGCACATGTCTATCATCCGAAACTACAAGGGATGCTGAGATTGGGAGGATCATAGTTCCAGGCCAGCCTGGGAAGAGAGCCCCATTCTCTTTTTTTTTTTTTAAATATGGGCTGCTTCACGAATTTGCATGTCATCCTTGCGCAGGGGCCATGCTAATCTTCTCTGTATCATTCCAATTTTAGTATATGTGCTGCCAAAGCAAGCACCCCCATTCTCTTTTAAAGGCTCTATTTTCTTTTTTTGTGTGTGGTATTGGGGATTGAACTCAGGGCCTCACACTTGCTAGGCAAGCACTTTACCACTCAAGCCATGCCCCTAGTGAGACCGCCATTCTCAACAGGAAAAAAAGCTGGGTGTGGTGGTGCTCACCTGTTATCCCAAAGACTGCAGGAAGCATAAAATAAGACGATTGCAATCCAGATGGCCTCGGCAAAAATCAGTACCCTATCCCCAAAATAACCAAAAAAAAAAAAAGGCTGCAAGTAGAACACCTGCCTCCCAAGTGTGAAGCCCTGAGTTCAAACCCCTGTACTACCAAAACAAAAAATACCTAAAAACCTAAAGTAACTATAATTTTCACTCAGAACTACCCTTTGTATTTGCTAATTTTATCTTCAGGGAAATTAATCATGGAAACCCTCCACATATAAGAAGAATAAGTAAAACAATACTTTGTAAAGGACTTTTATATATTATTTTATAATTACTCTTCACAGCAGTCACATGAGATAATATATGAAAACGGAAATTTCACAAAGATTACATAACAACCAAAAATCCTATAGCTGGAGAGTATCTAGCAGCCCGAATTTGAAACAGGGGTTTCTGGGCTGGCAGAATGGCTCAAGGAGTAGAACACCTGCATAGCAAGCATGAGACCCTGAGATCAAACACCAGTACCACAAAAAAAAAAAAAAGAAAGAAAGAAAGAAAGAATTATAGGTTTCCAAGTCCAAGAGTTCCTTATATCACAATTCCTTCTCATTTGTATGTGTATTTATTGGGAATCGAAAATCTTCCTCTAAGAAAGGAAAATACAAGTAGCTCCTTAAAAAGGAATAGATTTTATTTAAATAAATTAGACCCAAAAGGACTTTGCTTATTTAGATGCTGGAATGGAAAATGTCTGTAATAAGAATATTGAATTTACAACCTTTGTAAACTAAACAAAGAAACTTGGTTAGCTGGCTTAGAGCAGAAGTTACACGTAAGATTAATATGCACTAGTATTATAAATACCAAGTTTTCTCTGCTGTCTTTTCAGGTCATTTGTGTAAGACGATAAAATCTTATACAAATACAATTTTCAGGCTTTGCACCTACCTTTTAAGTCTTTATGTTTTATATGAACCTAAAAGTCAACAAAACGTTTTGGCAAATTAGGGAAATCTTTATGTAGTGTGGAAGACAATTCTAGTTCATAAATTGTACTTATCATTAAGCACTTGGGTTTTACCTGCTTAAAATTAACTTGGAAGTTTCTTTCTCTTTGCCACCTTTACCTGAACCCTTTGTTCCACACTGTGGCAGTCAGTAATGACTAGCTTCCCCAAAGCCATTCGCAGCCTGCCTTTCCCTTGCTTAAATCATTTGCTTAAAACTGGATTGCCCCAGCCCCTTTGTCCTTCAGCTTTGGCCTCCTCCTCTTCCTCCTGCCTAGAATGTGCATCCAAACCTGGATGCACAACAATCACTGGGGGCATGTGTACAAAAACCGCAAAATAGACAGAAGGAGATGGACACTCGATAGTCTCCTTGAGCAACTGTAATAGCCACTATGGACTACCCTACATTCTCCATCTCTGGACTTTCTGTTACAAGAAGAAAATAAGCCCTTTATTTGTTTAGGATGCTACTGATTAGTTTTTCTGTTGCATGAATCCAAAATAACAGATTCACATACATAAGAAACTCAGTGTGCATTCTTTCCAGATTACTCTCTAGTAATTTGGGCTTTTTTAATGCTGTTAAGAGTTTCTACATGAAAATATGGTATGGAACTTTATTTCCTCACTACTTTTTAGAATGATATAATGTTCCTCTGGGGGAAAAAAATCGTATCTCATTCTAATAAAAGTAGGAGCAGAAAAGAAAGATGACTAGGAAACTTCCTGGCAAATAATATCCTAATTATGTTTCTGAATATACCTTTAACATAAAAGTAGTAAAACTGCAGATGAAATGATTACATAAATATATAATTATCCAAGGAAACACTACTGCTTTTTAGAAATCCAAAACATTTTATCAGCCACCAAAAATAAGACTAGTAGGGGAGGTATCTCAACCACAGTCTACGGTACCAAAGACCTAAAGAGAAATGTACATTGTAAGGCTGAACAGACCTGTAGCTTAGCTTTAAAAAAAGTATAAAAACAACTGCTCCAACTCCTATCAGGCCAAGACACAAACTACTTCATGTATCAAATGGTGAAAAAGAACTGAGGTAAGACACACTTTTATAAGTTGTTAGTAACAGTGAATGAAACTACCAGTTAAATTAGGAAATATATATTAATAGCCTTAGACCAATTAATACCATTTGACACAATCAATTAATTTATATGTCTCTATTCTAAGGAAAGAATCAGACTTATTGACCAAGACTTAGAGACAAGAACATCTATTAGTGTTAAATACAATCAAACTACTAAAAAAAGTTTTAAACGTCTAACAAGTAGAAAGTATTAAGTACTATATATATATCTATATGACATCAGAATACAGACATCTATTGAACATGAAGTTTTTAAGTAAAACTTAGTAACAAGGAAAGAATACAGACATCTATTAAATATCAAGTTTTCTAAGAAGAACTTAGTAACATGGATAAATATTGATCATATCTAAAGCTAGAGAATCCCAACACCTTCATTGTTCCTTCAGGAGCTTAGTAATTTGGTCAGAGCACCTCAGCTCAAAAGAAACACTTTATGTATTTCCATTTATTAGGTAATTAGGTGAAGTAACTCATAAAGAATTTATCTAAGCAACATATAATAACTTAAAAATAAAAAGCACATAAATTGAAATAAGTTTCCCTCCCCTTTTCCCTCCCCCTACCTCTATTTTTCAGATAGGATCTTGCATTTTTACCCAAGGCTGACTTTCAACTTTAATCCTCCCAATCTTCACTACTCACAATCTCCTCCTCCTGAATAGTTTAGATTGCAGACATGCACCACCACATCTTGCTTGTTGAGATGCTGTTTTGCTAACTTTTTGTCCAAACTGGCCTTGAATCTCAGTCCTCCCAATGTCCACCTCCTAAGTAGCTGGGATTACAGGTGTGCACCATTATGCTCAGCCCTTTTCTTTATGATTCTATAATTTCTAACTTTCCTTAATGAATACATATTGGAGTTCTTTACATATTGACTTTCAGAATATATAAAGTAAAACATTTACATTTTGCCAGGCGCCCATGGCTCACGCCTATAATCCTAGGTACTCAGAAGGCAGAAAACAGGAGGATCACATTTCAAAGCCAGCCTAGGCAAAAAAAAAGTTCACGAGACCCTGCCTGGAAAAATCCTTCATAAAAATAGGACTGGTGGAGTGGCTCAAAGTGAAGGCCCTGAATTCAAGCCCCAGTACTGCAAAAAAAAAGTTTTAATAACTTTTTTTAAGAGACAGAGTCTTTGTATGTTGCCCAGGCTGCAACAAAATTCCCAGGCTGAAGTGTTCTTCCCACCTCAGCTGGAACCACAGGCACATATGCTTTTAAGATAGATTTCTGGTTTTTTTCCAATAATAAAAATTACCTACGCTTTACATTTTAAATATTTTATGATTTTTTTAAAGTAGGAACTATATTACAATAATTTTTATCCCAATAACACAAGAGTAGACAGAGCTTTTTGTTTTTTTTTTTTTAAGTCTTCCTCTCATAGGTCTGAGACCCTGGGTTGATCCCCAGTACCACTTAAAAAAAGAACAGAAAAAGAAAAAAAATAAGCCTTCCTCTCAGTCCAGATTTACATCCCACGATCACTGTAGCAATCTGCTGTGAATACCTGTAGTCTCCACTTTTGCATGCAGGATTATACAATACTTGGCTCATGGAATGAATCAAAAGATAATTAGTAAAGGTGAATTAATGAATGGCAATACTAGAGAAACGGAAAAAAGATGAAAGGATAACAACGCACGTGGACAGGAGACAGGCAGATGAAGAAGGGGAAGACTGAGGGGTGGATATTTAGAACAGATGGATAGGCAGATGAATGGGTGAATATGTGGGCAAATGGATCTTCCTGGGAAATGACTATTAAACAGCCTGACTGTCTTTGCTAATTGAGCTAACACTCCTTTTCGGCTATTGTTCCCACTCTATTACATCTGATATCAAGAGTAACCTCTATTGTCCACTTTTTTTTTTTTTTTTTTTTGGTAGTGCTGGGATTGAACCCAGGGCTCAGGCATGCTCTGTCATCCCCTTATTAGTCATTTGGGTAAGAAAAACTTTCAAAACAAATCTAGCTAGACATAAATACAACAGTTTTTTGTATTTATTTGGGGGAAATGCAAACCAGAAATTTTGTTTGAATCCTTCCAACTAGATTATAAATACAGAGGTGACAAATTTGCAGCAAACATAGGGCTCAACATAAAGTGTAATTCAGTAAATTTTCATTTCCATTAAAATTCCCTACATATTGGCAAATCAAATCATAACTGTATAAGTGAAAAATCAGAGTAAGAAAATATTAAGAAAGTTTTTAAAACTCACATGACAAATTCTTTCTAATTTACTTAAGAATTGTTTATAGTGGCCAGGCATGGTGGCACATAATCCCAGCACTTAGAAGGCTGAGGCAGGAAGATAATGAGTTCAAGGATAACCTGGGCTACAAAGTGAGTTCAAGTTCAGCCTGAGCTACACAACAATACCCAGTCTCAAAACGCTAATACCCTGAATTCAGGCAGCCAGATTTCCGAATCCAGGTCTTGCTAAATAAAAGACTGTAGCCCCCAATGAAAACCAAAAATTAAATAAGGGAATTCTTCCAGAATGTAGAGGAGATAAGAGCTAAAAATATTGAGAATGAATTTAAGTGACATAGAAGAAAGAGCCAAGCTCAGTATTAGTTAATAAACATACCAGGGGAAGAAAACATCAGAGGCAACAGCAGTGGAAAAGGAAATAATCAAGTGAGTAAAAGGAGGCTACGCCTGGTGGCTCATGCCTGTAATCCCAGTTACTCCAGAGTCAGATATTGGGAGAATCCAGGTTCAAGTCCAGTCAAGGCAAAAAATGAGTAAGACCCCATCTCAACCAACAAGTCAGGGATAGTGATGCACATCTATAATCCCATCCACAAGGGAGGCATAGATAGGATAACCTCAGTCAGAGCCCAGCCCCTGGCAAAAACTCAAGACCTTATATGAAAAAAAAACAAAAATTAACTGGGTGCATAGCTCCAGCAGTGGAGCAACTACTCAGCAATTGCAAGGCCCAGAGTTCAAACACAAGTACCCAGGGAGAAAAAAAAAAAAAATTTCCCTAAACCACACTCAAAAGAAATGGCCCACCAAAAGATCCATAAGGAAAATCAGAGAGAAATAGAGGATAAGCTAGGAGTAAGACTAAAGCTACTGAATACCACTTTTGACCTTTTTGTGTGTGTGTATGGCACTGGGGCTTGAACTCAGGGCCTCCACCTTCAGCCACTCCACCAGTCCTTTTTTGTGATGGGTTTTTTTTTCAAGATAGGGTCTCATGAACTATTTAACCAGGCTGGCTTCGAACAGCGATCCTCGTGATCTCTGCATCCTGAGTAGTCAGGATTACAGGTGTGAAGCACTGGCACCCAGCCACTTTTAACCTTTGAAGTTTAAATTATGTACAAAGGTTATCTAGTCAAATAAGTAGTTTCTTAAACAGGAAATGCCAGGTGCTGGTGGTCATAAAATTATTAATTAAATTTTAAATAACAAAAGTAATAAATTGCAAGACTAGGCTAGAAAAATAAAAATAGAAGGTATTGATTGGAAAGAGAAGGAAATAAAAAAAAAAAACAGAAGGTAGTGGGATATAAATCAACAGAACTGCCTAAAGTTGATAAATCAAGAAGCAGAATTAGGGCCGGGCACCAGTGGCTCATGCCTGTAATCCTAGCTACTCAGGACGCAGAGATCAGGAGTATCGTGGTTCAAAGACAGTCCAGGCAAATAGTTCATGAGACCCTATCTCGAAAAAACGCTTCACAAAATGGGCTGGCAGAGTGACTCAAGCTGAAGGCCCTGAGTTTAAGCCCCAGTACCGCAAAAAAAAGCAGAATTAGGTCTGGGGATATTGCTCAGTGGTAGAGTGCTTGCCTGTAACGTGCAGGGCTCTGGGTTAGCTCTCTAGCATGGGGGATGGTGACAGAAAGAAAGCAGAAAACAGACTGACATGGATATTAATAAAAGTTATACTGTTAAGGGCTCATGTGTAGCTCAGTGATGGAGCACCTGCCTAGCATGCACAGGGCTCTAGGTTTGATCCTCAACACCATTTAAACATATATACATATATATGTACATATATATATATATATATAACAACACACACACTGGCAAAACTTAAAACACCAATAGTTAACACTGGTTATTTCTGAGAAGGGGTGGGTGGGTGGGGTTAGGCATGGATAGTAAGAAGAAAAAACTTTTCCATTTTATGTACAATTAAACTGTTGAAGTTTTATGTACAACTATTATTTGATAATTTTAATAACATAAAAAAAAATTCTGAGCCAGGCACTGATGACTCAAATCTATAATCCTAGATGCTCAGGAGGCAGATATCAGGAGGATTGTAGATCAAAGGCAGCCCCAGGCGCAGACAGTTCAAGAGACCCTGTCTGGAAAAAACCTATGGGCTGGCTGAGTGGCTCAAGCAGTAAGAGGTCTGTCTACTTAGCAAGCATCAGGCCCTGAGTTCAAACCACACTGATGCCCAAAAAAAAAAAAAATCACAATTCTGGTTTTGTAAATTACACAAGATTAAATTACAGTCATGTGCTGCATAATGACATCTCAATCAATGATAGACAACATATATTGGTGGTCCGGTAAGATTATAATGGAGATGAAAACTTCCTATTACCTAGAGACATCATAGCAAGCACAACACATTACTCTCATGTTTGATGCTGACGTAAACAAACCTACTTTGCTATTAATCCTGTGAAAGCATAGCACATACAATTACATACAGTATATAATTCTTTGACTATGATAATAAATAAATGTTATTGGTTGGTTTGCTACACTTTTTAATCATTATTTTAGCGTATGCTCCTGTTATATGTAAAAAAAAATTGGGGACTGGGGACCTAACTCAGTGGTAGAGCACTTGCCTAGCACACCTGAGACCCTGTGTTCAAAAGCAAGCACAGCAAAAAAAAAAAAAAAAAAATCATTTCAACAAGGCTTTATTGTGGATGATCTGTTACTAAACTGAATGTGATTAGGGATGGATTTAATTACCAAGCAGTTAACGTTCTGTTACCACAAACCAGAACCCAATCTGACAAACTATTTATAGTTATTTGTACGCATCAACATCTGGACAGAAAGGTAACACCTTCATTGCTAAAAAACTAAGGTAAACTTTACCTTCCAGATAGATTAGTTAATGTCCTTCTGTAGGAAAGGTATTTCTTGAGACAGGTCTTGCTATGTATCCCAGGCTGGCCTCCAACTGACAATCCTCCTGCCTCAGCCTCCCAAGTGCTGAGATTACAGGCAGAACCACCATGGTAGCAAGAAAGTTATTTTCATTATGACTGTTAAATAAGTTCACCCATAAAGGTGCCAACCAGTATGCAGCATAAAGTGTTGCTTTTCACAAAAGTTAGTTTCCTTTTTCCTTCCCCTTTTGCAGTGCTAAGGATCAAACCCAGGACCTCATTCATTCTGGGCAACTGCTCTTCACCTGAGCTACATTCCCAATCTGCTGTAGTGTAATTATTATAATTGTATTGTTAAAGGAACTTAAACACTGAGTAAACCTTATTATTTTGGATTTAAGTGACTTTTTTTTACAAATGTGACTTGATAAGCTTTATGCACAGTAATGCACTGCTTAACAAATGCATCTTGAGGTTGTGCAAACATCACAAAGTGTACTTACCCAAAGCTAGATGGTGTAGGTCAGTAACTCCATGTCACCTCTTCATGCAATCAAGGGACATGGTACACACTAGACGTCTGAAGGACATGGTAAACATAAATATGAAGCTGCTTGCCAGTATGACAGAGCATAATGGTTTACCATAAACTTTGGGTTTTTTTGTTTTGGTTTGTTTTTTGTTTTTGTTTTTTGGTGCAGGGGCTGGAATCCCAGAGCTGGCGCATTCTTGCCAAGCACACTACCACTGTGATACAACCACAGTCATGGAATTATGTTTTCAAATAGAAAGTACACAACAGCTTTAAAGTCTCAGCAAGGAAAGCGTGCTTGTCCTTTAGCAAGACTTATTTATTTGATCCCCAGCACAAGAAAGTACTTATTATATTTAGAAAGTTAAAGATATTTTATATGAATACCAATTATTTGAGGACTTTAAAGGTTTCTATTTTTCTTTGATCCATCACTCACTTCTAGATAAGAACTCAAAACATCAATAAAATGCTACTGCTGCACACTTGTATCCTGAATTACATCCTGTCATCTCTTAAGACTCTCTTTTGTCCTGTACAATGCACACTCAAAACAGCTATTACAGGAAGTATGGGACTATCAGCTATTTCTAAGTGGACAAAAATCTTTAAATAGTTTTAAAGGCTACCTCTCAACAGTTCTAGACCGAAAACACTGTTTTTAGAAAATGGTTATGTTAGTTATTCGAAACATTAATATATATCCTAAAAAGAAATGTTTCTTGTCCCTGTTTTGGAATCCAAAAAGCAGTATTAACATTATACAGCCTCAACATTAAAAGATTACAAACAAGTTATTCTTTATAAAACATACTAGTTTTTAAGATCTAAATAGTCTGATGATTACCACCAAGAAAATTTCAAATTATAGGATATTATCTTAAATCTTCTACATTGACATCTAAACTTCACTGTACTTATGTGAGCATTTTCAAAACAAGTTCACAATTTAATATCATATATTAATCTATCCAGCGTATCAAGTTCAAAAGTATGACACAAAAGTAAAAATACTTAATTCACCAACATTGACATGTTATAGTTGAAAAAAAAAACTTTCCAAAGCCCTACTCTAAAACAAACATGCTTTCCATGCTGCTAACACATTAACACAGGAAAGTAACTTGCACTTCCTGTAGAAAACAGCTAATTTATATATAACTCATCTTTATGGAGGGGAGGGAAAAGGAGGGGAGGAGAGGACAGAAGTATTGTATCATCTTGGCTGAGACTGTAGGCATGACAACTAACTTCTCAAAGTTCTGGGTTTCTCATATGTAAAAAGTGGAACTTGAGATGACCTAAAATCTGAAGGTTCTAATATACTATGACCATACGGATACATCTTTAATTTTCAGGGAGTTGCCAATAAAAATGCAACTGTATAATCTATTTTAACTCAAAACCAACTGTGAAAAACCGATCAAAAACAGGGAGATACTATATTTACCCATATGTATTTACATGTACTTAATCTTATTTGTCAAAACTTTCAAGACTAAAACATGCAATCATCAGCTACTCATCTGAAACCCTAATACCAAACTGAAACTCTATCAGTAATTGCACTTTCAATTACTAAGTATCTTTCAGAAACCACATCCAAAACTCTTTTGCATTTTTGTTTTGGGGTGTTTTGTTTTTCATTTTGCAGTGCTGGGGACTAAACCCAGGGCCTTAAGCATGCTAGGCAAGCATTCTACCATTGATCTATACCCCAAGCCTAGAACATTCTTTTACTGGATTCAATAAAATAAACGAATGCCTGCAAAGTTGAATAGTAGTATTGTTGGGCACAACTGTTTTCAGAAATGGTACTATGTATTATGGAATATTTCTCTAAACCTCTTAATGACAAAAGAACTGTTTAGCAGTATTCCTTCATCAATCATAATAAAAACATTTCTAACTGGAGAAATATGGCCTTGAGATTTGTAACCATAAAATTTTGTGTGACTTTTTACTAGTGAGGAAAAATTATTTATGAATTCTTCCTCATACCAAAAAGTTTAGAAATATTCTAAACCTATTTCTCTTCAATAACTTCTGGGAGTCCGGCACCAGTGGCTCACAGCTGTAATCCTACTCAGAAGGCAAAGATCAGGAGGATCTCAGTTCAAAACCAGCCCAAGCTGGTCATAAGACCCTACCTTGAAAAAAGCTCACCACAAAAAAAGGGCCGGTTGGGCTGGAGGAGGGGCTCAGGGAAGAGTGCCTGCCTAGCAAGCACAAGGCACTAAGTTCAAATCCCAGTACCACCAAAAAAGAAAAAAAGGGTTGGCGGAGTGGCTCAAATCCTAGTACTGCAAAAAAACAGTAACAACTTTTGGGGAGTCTTTTCTCCCATTTCCTGTGTGGAATACAAGAAATGTATCTCTTTTTCTCTCCCCGACTTTCCTCCAACCCCAGCTATACTTAATCCTGTTATACTAGAATAAACTCTTGCTAAAACTCAGGAAAAAAAAAAGAAGAACTTCTGGGGTTTGGGGATATTCCTTAAGTGGTAGAGCACCTACTTAGCAAGCTGTAGGCCCTAAATGGCCTCAGCACGGTGCACACACCCCCGCCCCTTTTGGGTCTAGGAGTATAGCTTAGTGATGAAGAGCCTAGCACCCTGGGTTTGATTCTAGTACCAATAAGTAAGTAACTTTTTTTTTTTCAGTACTGGGGTTTGAACTCACACTTGCTCACAGGTGCTCTACCATTTGAGCCACTAAATAAATAACTTTTAAACCTGACTTTTTCTTTTTTTTTTTAAGAGGTCAAGTTTCTTCCTTCAAAACTTAGGAAAAACAAGTTGTGGTGTTATATTGCACAGTAGGGTAACTATAGATAATAATGTACTGTATATTTTAAATGAACTATGAGAAAGGATTTTGAATGTTTTCACCACAAAGAAATGTTTGAGACAGATGTTTACCCTGATGTGAACATTATGCAATGTATACATGAATCAAAATATCAAATGGTACTCCACAACTACTTGTAATTTTCATGTGCCAACTAGAAAGGCAGAAAACTCAGATGTGTTTCATTTCCAGCCCATTATAAATGTATGTAGCATAATATAACATAAATTAAAGTCCTATTTCAAGGGAAATAACATTCTAAGATTTTGTAAACTAGCATTAAACCATAAAATATCTACTGATGCCTCCCAATGTTTCTTCTGGAGACCTGAACAATTTGTTGGCTATTCTACATTAGATACACTAGAATCATCTCTTTACCATGTGATTTCTCTCTCACTCCCAAAAACAGCATTATATACTTTTCTGAGCGAACCAAAATCTGGAAAGAGCTAAATTGTAATTTACCATGATCAGAGTGTAAAATCCTTTACAACGCAAATCTGTATCACAGTTCAGAACCATCACTAAAAACGTTCCCTATTTCGTTATCAAAGAACATAAAACTAACTCTTCCAGCCCACAAGAGATATGGGTGTTTACTGTAAAGCCACAAACTCAACCAGATCCTTGACCCAAGACAATGTTTATAATGATTTTCTTATATGTGATATAGAGGTGGGATAGTGATATTTTCAGATTCTACAAGTTTAAAAAAGCATTCAACTTTGAAGGTACACGCTTATCTTAGTCTCCTAAAGAAGCTTTATTAATTCTAATTAACAAATTTCACTCAGGAAGGAAGAGTATCAGAATCAAGAACTTTATTAAAGGGAGAAATACTAAAAAATAGAAAAGTAAGAGTTAAATTATGTTTTTTGTGGTAAGCCAAACTATTTAAATGAAGAACTTTTAACTTTTCTCAGTTTTCCTGCTAAATCAAAGTTACTTTAACAAAAATTTAAAATACGTTTTAGATGAAGTATGTTACAAAGTTTGGGGGGTGGGGGGAGAACACAGCTCACAAGTACTTTGTAACAATGTCCAAATACTAATACTGGATGTGGCTTTCCTCAAATATATCTGATAAGATGTCCACAGGAATACTAGTATAACAAATAGAGTGTATATTCCAAAAACAAAGTACAGGTCAATTATAGTGCTTTCTATTCCATGATGTGCATTCAAGGACACATGGTAATTAACTAAAAGAAACAACTGAGTACCACGGACCTGGAGTTATTACCACAGAAAAAAAATTATCTACAATAACTCTTTGAACTTGGATAGTCCTTTGTAATTTTCATCCTTTACTGTAAAACGCTTTCTAAAATTGTGTTTTGTTGTTCCTTTGTGAAATGAGAATACACACCGCCCACCTACTTCGGTCCTAAAGTTCTTAAGTTACAATAAAGTGCAGAAAGATTAACAGCCACTTCACGAATCTTACTAATGTCAATGTGGCTAATAATCCGTTTATTCAAAAATGTTCCGCTACAATCCTAAAAACTCCTTTTCGTATATTTGACAGTCTTTAGTCTTTTAGACAGGCAGACAGAGCTTTCCGCGCCCCGGAACCTGACGGAAGGGAATTCTGGCCCCGCTGCGACAGAGGCTGACCAGTGGTTTAAGCCAAATCTTCACAGGCGGGGAGCTGCTTCCACCTGTCCTGCAGTTTGAGCTCATCTGCCCTCCAGGATCGAGGGACAGGCGTTCTCTACACATTGCCCGGCTTGTCTCTCACTAACACCACAACTGGTAAAGGCTCCTAAGGGGTTCCTGCGGTTGTCCCTAAACTCCCAGGAAACAATGATTCAGGCCCAGCTCAGTGTCACCCGTATTCTGCTCTTGATAATCTAGGTCCTTGATAAGCCCTAGCACGCAACTATATGATAGAGAATGGGGTGGAGGACATCAGAATAACCAAGGTTCTTTTTTTTAAAAAAAGAAAAGAAACACCCAAGATACCAGAGGAGGAGAAAGTAGTAGGTAGGTACTGGAGAACTGAGTGAACTCTGAAGTTAACGCTTGCACAAGACAATCTCTTCCAGGGGGAAGGTGCGGAATTCCAAACGTAAGACTGTGCAACCGGGGGTAGGTGAGGGGCGGTCTAGTTCCCAGGTAAATGACAGGCACCGGCGGGACAGCGCTGGCCGGCCCGGAGGCGGACGTCGGATGCAGTCCGACCCGCGGAGCGAGGTTTCAAACCGCCGCCCCAGAAGGCGCTCAGCGGATTGGAAGTTCACAACGCCCGTCACTGCCCCAGGGTCGGAGCGGCAACTGCTCAGCCGAGCTCTCCCCGCCCTCCGCGTCCCCCCTGAGCCCAGACCCCACAAACTCCACCTCCAACCGACCCCCGACCGGGCTGCGCCGCGGGAGTTCGAGGGGCGCGACGGAGCCGCGTGGGGAGCGAGCATTCGGCGTCCCCAAAAGCCTGTCCGCGACGCGGCCCCGAGACCACCTCCGCCTCGCCCCTCGGGCACGGCCCGCCTGGGCTCGACCCACCCAGCCCGCCCGGACGCGGCTGGGGCGAGGACCCGGGCGAGCCCACTTCCCCCGCCCGTGCTCTTACCCATCTTTCCGCCTCGCCTTGTAGACGTGCCCGTAGGTGCCGCGTCCCACTTTGCACCCTTCGTACTCAAACAAATCCTCCACCCGCTCCCGCTCCGCCGCCAGCTTCGCCTTGAAATCATAATCCATTGTCTGCTTCCCCCATAGAGGCACCGGGACGCGGGGGCCGCCGCCGCTCAGTCCCTCCTCCTCCTCCTCCCCCCCCCCCACCCGCGGCCACCGCTCCACTTCTCCAACAGCAGCCTGTCGGGCGCGCGCGCGCGCGCGCCGCCCGCCGCTCTGCGGTCCGCCCTCAGCAAGGGACTTCGCGGCGGCCGCAGCAGCCACCTCCTCCTCCTCCTCCTCCTCCTCCGCGGCGGCGGCGGCGGCGGCGGCGGCAGCGGCTCCCGCAGGCAACCCCAGTCCCGCCTCCCCGCTTCATTTCCTTGTTTTGGAACCTGGTGGGCCGCGCCGCGGCTTCCTTGAACTCATTAACAAACCAGCCCACCCGCCCTGAGGTCGCGAGGGCTCCTGGGAAATGTAGTCCCAAAGCCCTCAGAAGCCCGGACGTTTCGCCAGCACGAAATACAGCTCCCAAGAATCCTTGCACTGCCTCAGCCTCGCCTGTATATCACATGCACGCCTGCGCATTGGCGCCGCACCGCCCCCTCCCTCAGGTAGCGTGCTACTTGCAGTTCCTGTGAAGGTAGAAAGCGCAAAGTTACAGTGAGCTTTCTGCGAGCCTATAGAAGTAGTGGGAAGAAGGCCCTTGCTCTGCTGGAAAGGAGGTATTCCCGCTGTGAATGTTCCTGGGCGATAAGGAAAGCGAAAAGCATCTATCAAACCCCGTGCCCACAAGTTTTCTCCTGCGGCTCGAGAGGCGAAGATCGCTTAAGACAGTTGGGAAGCAGATTGTTTTCTACAGCAATTGGTCCGTCTGCTGCCCCGCCCCGTTCAGCCGCTCATTGGCTGAGACTAAAGAATGACGCCCTCTTTGGTGCGTGGGTATCCCCCGGCTTTGGCTTCTTTCCCGCTCTTGATTGGTAATTGGATGTGCTCGGTTCTTGCTGATAGGTTAATCTTTTTCCTTAACGATGCAAAAACCGTATTTCAAAACCTGAACATTCAGCGGTTTCCTAGCTCTTGCTGAGGAGAAAATGTAACTTCTGAGCCCAGCAGCCAATCATCTTTTTCTTAGCATTCTAGTCGGCTTTCTCCCAGCATATGTGGTTGCAAGAGCCAAGCTTCAGCCATCTGTCTGAGGACAATTAAAGTGCCTGGAAGATGCAGCCTTTTAAAAAACGATCATTTTGGCTAGGTTGTTAAAGAGCTTTTACAATATGTGCATAATGGTGCGGTTCCTCTGGAATGTTTTAAGCAATTCCCTTTAATCACCACTGTAGTGTTAGGGCTCAGGACACACCACCCCAAAATGAGACTTAGGAGACTAGAATGTGCCACGCTGAAATATGCCCCTCTGGCACATTGATTACTTTGAACTAGAAGAAATTGAGACCCAGCCTACTCAAGAAATGCTCTTCAGCTCACTCCCACTGCCTAAAGTCTAAAACAGCCCTTTTGTAAGAGAATTTTAAATTTATAAAGGGAATTTTCATCATTCAAGTTATCTGGATTGGGAAGACAGCTATTCCTAGACAACTCTTACCATCTGAGAGACTATCTGCATAGTCACCTTTTATTTCCTTCCCTCACCTTGGCTGAATTTGTCTCCACTACTCCCCAAAACTCCAAACCCCAGTTCCTTTCTGTGTGTCAGGATGATACATAAGCCTCAATCATCTGGCCCTTTTTTGAGTCTCATTTCGTGAACCCCTGCATACATACACAATTATAGCCACTCGGGAGGCAGAGATGGAAACCCTTTCTCAAAAATACAAAAAAGGGCTGGTGGAGTGGCTGGAGCGATAGAATACCTGCCTAGCAAGTGTGAGGCCCTGAGTTCGAACCCCAGTACCACCAAAAAAAATTGTTCTTCTCTTGCTCAGGGAGGCAGGATGGCACATTCCAGCAACCCCAACTACTCAGGAGACCGACAGAATTTTTAAAACCCATGACAAACCCAGTTGTCATGACAATCCCAGTTTGCCTCAATTTATTAGCACCACGCTCTAACCAACCTAGCTAATTGGCCAACACACAGGCTAATGTCAATTTAATTCAAAGACAAGCAAACAACCTAGAGGGGTAGACGTCATCTTTCCCTCCCCTGCAATGGCATGCCTACTGTCAGATGTTGAAGGTACAAATTTAAACATGATTGGTTCTAGGGTAGGATTTATATGCAATATTCAATAGGAGAACAAAAGAGGGAATGGTCAATTCTACCTGAAGTGATAAGGAAAGTAAACTACAAATATACATATCTAAGCCACCTGTTAGGTTGTCAGAGAATCTTGGAAAACTAGACAGAGAAGGAAGAGGATTGCTTTTTTTTTTTTTACTACAACAGCCCCTCCTGGGAAACTTCCTCAAATCTTAAGATATGTTTGTTCAAGAAACTGACTTGCTCTTTTTTGCCAATCACTATGATAAGTGTTATGGATAACAAATGAAAATTGGTCTTTTTTCATCAGGGAACTTACATGCAAGCAAATTGAAAATAAACTGTTTGGCTACAAAGAGAATGGTGAGTCAGTGTAGGCTTCATGAAGGAAGCAGGTTTGAGTCAAAATTCAAAGAATGAGTAGGACCTTACATGAAGGAAAGCAAGAGAGTAGGGAGCAAGACACTATTTCAGACAGAACAGCATGTATTTATATCATGAAAGCATGATATACTCTGAAAAATGTAACTAGTTTGAATATTACACATTAAACCAGGGAAAGGGAATGGATAAGAAAAAAGGCTGGATAAATAAATACAGGTCAAATTATGAAGAGCTGTGTAAGTCAAACAAAACTTTTAGATTTTATTATTCTACAGGGAATTGAGACAGGATCTCACCATGTAACCCAAGCTGGCCTCAAGATCCTCCTGATCAGCCTCATAAGTGCTGGAATTACAAACATGCATCACCATAATTGGTTCATTAAGACTTTTCAGCTAAAGAGGAATATATTAGTCTTGTATATTCAAAAAATCTTTTTCACAAGAGTATTCAGGATAGATTGGAAGAAGATAAGAATAGTAAAAAAAAAAAAAAGTTATTGCATTAATACTGGTAAAACCAGCTATCTGAACCCCAGAATAGCAGTCTTGATTATGTGAAAAGGGCATATACTAAAATTATGTGGGAATATTCAATGGAAGAAGGAAGAATCCGAAAAGTCTTCAAGATTTTTTACTTCAGCAATATGGTAGAACCTTTGAAAAGCTGGGAAATATAGGAATGGGATCAATTTTTTGAGCGAAAGATGAGTTTGGTTGGGCACATTGACTTTGAAGTATCTATAAGGCACCTGTTATGATTTGAATATGAAGTGTCCCCACAGGCACTCGTGTTAAAGCTTAGGTCCCCAACTCGTGGTACTGTTTGGAGAGGTTCTAGAAACGTTAAAAGGTAGGGCCTGGTTGAAGGAAGCAGATGACTAAGGGTAGATCCTTGAGGGATATCCTGTCCTTGGCCCTTCATTGTCTCTCTCTGTCTTCTCTTTTATGATATAAGAATAAGCCCACATAACTCTCCTTCCTTAAGTTGTTTCTGTCAGGTATTTGGTCACAGCAACATAAAAGTAACTAATACAACAATCAAAATAGAATAACAAGTAATAAGAAGTCTGACCTAACTATACAAATTTGGAAATCATACAAGGTATGATGGTCAAGTGTGGAAAATATTTTTTTTTCTCTCGCACTGTGGATCAAACCCAAGGCCTGGTGCATACTAGGCAAGTATTTTGTCACTGATGAGCTAAATCTCCAACTCCTAGAATATTTTTTATTGGTTTCTATTTATAAATACAGAGTTTTGTTTCCATTATATCATTAACTCTCAAAAATATCCTTGTAAGTTATATTCTATTATTCCCATTTTATGTCTGAACAGACTGAGACAGCTAGTAAACTTCAGAGCCAGCTCTGAATGAGTATATACTTGGGGGTAAATAGAAAGTGGAAAAGTATGTTAGTTAAAAAATCAAATATAGGTTATAAAAAGTTAACTTAAAATTTTAAAACTTTGTGTTACTAAGGGTGTGGAGAACTATATATTATCCTACATTGTCAGAGAAAGTAAATAAGCAAAATCTACCAACACATACATCATATTTTCGTTTTGGCAACATGTTTTATAATTACAAATATATATATGCTAAGACCCAGCAATACTATCTAGGAATTAATGCTAAATCATACTCCCTATGGTAGATGCTATGATGTGCCTCCAAGATCCTCTTCAGGATGTATTCCCCCAAAGCTGCTACCAGGACTGCTGCTACAGTGTTCAGCTGTCAACCCTCTTCAGAAATTGCCTTGGCCCAGGGTCATGCCATTTTCCTAGAACTCCTCCATCCAATGACTGATCAACAAAAGGGTATAAAAGCTCAAATCTCTCACCTACTCCTAGAAAATCATCATTAAGATGCATTGAAGAACAACTTCTCTATCTCCCCAATTCTGCTTTCTTCTTTTCCCTTCACCCTAAGAACACTTCCTAACAAACTGACTATAATTTTACCAGCTGTCAGAACAAAGAGAAGCACTTTTCCTAAGGTAAACTCAAGCCAAATTTCCAACCTGCTTTTTCATTATAAATATCCTTGATGTTAAATACTCATTGCACCTGTGATCAGATATGTCCACACCCATATCTGGGATGTGTACTATATATCTATCTTTCCCTTTGCTTTATTAATAAACTTTCATGGTCTGCTTCTCCAGGAACCCAACTTGTGATACTCTCCACATGTGCCAGATGCTATAACACAAGGTTATTCACTGAGTGCTATTTATAATAGGAAAAGACTGGAAATAACAAAAATATTCATCAGCCCTGTGTACAATCCTCAAAACAAAGGAGAAGAAGAAATGTTTATCAAGAGGGGATTGGATAAATAAATTACAGTTCCATCAGTGTGTTGTTATGTAGAACTAAAAATATTGTGAAGTCTGTGACAATATCTCTTTCAGATTCCTCTCTGTAAGAGACTCCAGGTGCTAAGCTCTGAATCTGTGGCATCTATCACTGCATGTATGCTGAGGCCAGACTTCCCATGGAAGCATGATTGAACGTAAAAAGATCAGATACTAAGAATACTAAAGTAAACCTATTCTTGGAAGATGTAGGATTCCATTGGTGGGTAACTTGAATAATCTTGATTATCAACTTGATTGTGTGGAGAGGTGCCTAAGAGACTGGTAAAGCACAATTCTGTGTGTCTGTGAGGGCATTTCAAGAGAAAATTGACATGGGAGGAGATCTGCCCTGAATAGTGTGACAGCACTGTCCACTAGGCCAGGGGGTCTAGAGGAAGCAAGGTTGGAAGGGAGGAAGCCAGCCAGAGCCTCTGGAACAGCGTCATTGGTCCCTCTTGCTCTGAGCCTTCAGCTTCTTGGACTGAACAGCTGCTGGGTACCGTGGCTCTCCAGCGTTCAGGTAGCCATTGTTGGACTATCCAGTCTCCAATCATGTATACAAATCTAAAAAATTCCCTTTTATAATTATATGTATATGCGTACACATATATGTGATTCTGTTCCGCTAGATAACCCTGACTAACAAGACTCCCCACGTGTCCTGCCTGCAATTTTTTCTCTCTCTCTTTTCTTTTTTGGTGGAACTGGGGTTTGGACTCAAGGCTTCATACTTGCAAGCAGGCACTTGCAAAGTAGGTACTCTACCACTCAAGCCATACCTCCAGCCCTGCCTGTAACTTTCTTACACTGCGTCACAGACTGAGTACCTGCCTACCCTACCCTCCTTCTGTCCCTCTCTCCTTCATGGGGTCAGACCTGCCTCACCATCTGATAGGCTTGCCCAGCTCCCTCCCCTTCTTTCCTCACGGGCGTTTCTGCAATAAATCCCTTACATGTTGAATCCTATCTTGGTGTATGTTTTTCTGCAGCCATGAACAATAAGGAAATTGATTATGTATTAGTATATTTTTAAGTGGTTAAAAGCAAGAACCAGAAGTGTCTACAATTACGCCAACATTTTTATAAAAAAAAGAAAAAGTACCCATTTGCTTGTGCATGCAAAGATATACCACTGAAAAGCCACGGGGAACTGTTTGCTCAGTGAAGAACTGTGTGCTTGAGCATTAGGAGTACATGGGATAATTTTTACTCTATGCCCATCTGAACTTTGATCCATGAGATATGACCTTTTTAAATAAAACTTAAATTGAGAAAAAAGTAGGAGCTTGGCTATAATAAAGGAGAAAGATAGGATTGTAGCTACCATAATTAACAGATTTTAGGAGATTTTTTTGTGTTTATTTTTAATGGGAGAAAGGAATTTTTCCATATACTGAGAGAAAAGTGCAGGTGGAGAAAAAAAGAACAGCAAAAAACAAAAGCACTTCAGTCACTAGTAGGGCTAAATACAAAGAGGACAGGATCCAGCACATGGAAGAGAGGTGAGTCCACAGCCCAGCTGCACTAAGGCAGTGGGTTAGGTTGCTGGGAGACTAAACACCTAAGGTTTATTGAGACTACTAACACAAAGTCCAGTGGTGGCTGCCATCCTCTCCACAGCACTTCTCTGGAAGCCCAGTGGCCATGGGCAGGAAGGGGGAGTTCTCTTCACAGCTGGGGAGTTTACCCACTCAACATACCCAGTCACCACAGGGAGAGAGCTTTATAGTTGAGACTTATGTAAGCATTAGCATTGTTAGCTTGCTGTGGTCCTTGTGACCAGCAATCCAAGGAGTAAATTTTTTGTGTACATGCAGGAAAGCAGGTTTTTTCTAGATAACACTAGTTTGCTGCGTTCCCAGAGCCCTTGAGATAATACTTATCTGATATTCCAGTCCTGACCTGCTTGGCCTGTTTCCATTGTCCTTCTGACTTAGCTAGAGCCTTGGGAACAAAAAGAAGCATCTCAGGGATAAGGTAGCTGATATCCTCCTTTTCTCAATCATCTTACAAGGGGAAAGGTCTTCAGAAGGTGGATGGGAAGAGTAAGATTATATACACACATACAAAAAAAAAGGTGATTGAGACTAAAAGATTCCTAACCTCATATAATAAAAATAACTTCTGTTTTCCACATCAAGTGGGAAGCAGAATCACATGCAAAAGAAAAAAGCAGTGGAGGTAAGTGCAAGGACTTGAGGAAAGAATGATAGTTGGGTATGTTTCTAGGAAAGTGAGTGGACTAAGGAAAAGAGCTAACATTTATTGAAGAGCTAAATTTATGGAAAATTTATTTACTGGCTTGAGTTAGCTAGTGTGATACTCATTGCCGCCCTCTGACAAGGTAGGTATCCTCTCCATTTTACTGGTAAGAAAACCGTTTTAGAGTTGGTCAGTGATAGCATTGAACCCTGAGTCTCTAACACTGCAGAGGATTTTGCTCTTTATCAAGATTATATGATCCACTGAAATACTCCATCCTCTTTGTATTAGTCTGTTTTCCATTAATATAGTGAAATGCCTGAGGCAAGTCAGCTATTTTCCTTTTTAGAAATGGAAGCTTGTGACGGCGCAGATGGCTCATGCCTGTAATCCTAACAACTCAGGAGGCAGAAATCAGGAGAATGTGGTTCAAAGCCAGCCCCAGGCAAATAGTTCAAGAGACCCTATCTTGAAAAATACCCAACATAAAACAGGACTGGTGGCTCAAGTGGTAGAGTGCCTGCCTAGCAAGCGTGAGACCTTGAGTTCAAAGCCTGATACCGTCCCCAAAAAATTCTATATATTAATGTAGAAATGAAGTCTTGTTATATTGTCTAGGCTAGTCTTGAACTCCTCAGCTCAAGTGATTCTCCTGTCTCAGTCTTCCAACTAGCTGGAACTACAAGGCTTCTTCTTGCTGACAGAATCTCAGGGTGGTACAGCACATCACATGGCAATAGAAAGTGTGTGTGGTGTCTGTGTGTATTTGTGTGATGTTTGTGTGTGTTGGTGTGGTGTGTATGTGTGTGTGTGTGTGTGTGTGTGTGTTTGTGTGTGTTGGTGTGTGGTGTGTGTTGGTCTTTCTCCATCTTCTTTTTTTCGGGGGGTAACTGGGGTTTGAACTCCGGGCCTACACCTTGAGTCACTCCACCAGCTCTTTTTTGTAATGGGTTTTTCAAAATAGGGTCTTGTAAACTATTTGCCCAGCCTGGCTTCAAACTGCCATCCCCCTGATCTCTGCCTCCTAAGTAGCTAGGATTACAGACATGAGCCATGGTGCCTGGCTCCATCTTTTTATAAAGTTGTATTAGTCACCTTTCCATTACTGTAAAGAAAATCTGAGGTAAGTAACTTATCAAGAGAAAAGGCTTGTTTCTTATTCTTTCTTCCTTTTTTTAAATTTTTGAAAGTATGGGGGCTTGAACTCAGAACTTCGAACTTGCTAGGCAAGTGCTCTACTGCTTCAGCCATGCTCCTGAAAACAGGCTTATTTTGAATGACAGTTTTGAGGTCCCAGTCCATGACTGATTTGGCTCCACTGCTTTGGGACTATGGTAGGGCAGCACATCTTGACAGGAGTATGTGTGTGTTGGAGGAAAAACTGCTCATTTGGTCACCTCGGGAAGAGTTAATGTTAGAGTAGTTGAGGAGGAGGAATGGGAATGAGATTAAGAATCAGATTCTTAGAACCAGGTGTGGTAGTTCATGCCTGTAATCCCAGCATTTAGAAGGCTAATGCCGGAGAATAAAGAGATCCAGGCCAGTCTAGGCTACAATAGCAAGACCCTGTTCCAAAAAATAATGAAAGAATCAGACTGCTGTCTGATGAAGATGCAGGCCCTACTGACAGGGTTTAGGAAGAGTTTGACAGGGTCGGTCTACTAGAGCTGCCATGAGAATTGCCACAAACCGAGTAATTTCAAACAACAGGAAATGTTTGTTTCACAACTTGGAGGCCAGGAATCTGAAATCGAGATGTCTAAGGGAGGTGGATGCTGGTGCCGGTAGCTCACACCTATAATACTAGCTACTCAGGAGGCAGAAATCAGAAGGATGGTGGTTCGAAGCCAGCAAGACAAATAGACCCTATCTCAAACAAACCCTTCAGGGCTGGGATGCAGCTCGGTGGTGCAGCGCTTGCCTAGCATGCACAAGGCCCTGGGTTCAATCCCAGCACCAAAAAAGAAAAGACCAAAAAAAAAAAAAAAAAAAACCCTTCACAAAAAAGGGCTGGTGGAGTGGCTCAAGGTGTAGGCCCTGAGTTCAAGCCCCAGTACTGGAAAAAAAAGTCTGAAGGGCCATGCTCTTTCTGCAGCCTGTCAGAAAGAATCGTTCCCTGGCACCTTCCAACTACAGGTGACTGTCTGCAGTCTTTGGCATTCTTGCACTGTGGCAAGCCCCAGTCTCTTCCTCTGTGTGGAGACACAGCCATCTTCCCTGTGTCTATGTCTACACATTTCCTGTTCTTGTAGTGACACCACCAGTCATATTGGATCGAGAGCCCACACTAAGCCAGAGTAACCTCATTTTAACTTCAGAACATCTGCAAAAATCTCTTCTCTACCAAGGTCACATTCAGTTCCAGATAGACACAACTATTCAACCCAGTACGGTGCCCAAGTTTTGACTCTATATTGTTAAATAAGGTGTCATCCTAAAAAAGCCAAAAAAAATTTTTTTAAGAAAAGGATCTTGGCCTCATCCTGTGCCACATTCATGGGAGTGGAAGTCCTAAATTGGACTTCCTAATATTTTCTTTCCATAAAGGATAGTCTAATTACAAGAATGTTTAGATGGTCACTGGTGGCTCACGCCTGTAAACCTGGCTACTCAGGAGTCAGAGATCAGGAGGATCATGGTTCAAAGTCAGCCAGGACAAATAGTTCAAGAGACCCTATCTCGAAAAAACACATCACAAAAATAGGGCTGGTGGAGTGGCTCAAGCTGTAGGCCCTGAGTTCAAGCCCCAGTACCACAAAAAAACAAAAGAAAAGAAAATAGCCAGGGACTGGTGGAGCGGCTCAAGTGGTAGATCACCTACTTTGAAAGCATGAGGCCCTGAGTTCAAGCCCCAGTTCCCCCCACCCAAAAAGAAGAAAGAAGAAAATACCCAACATAAAATGGCTGGTGGAGTGGCTCAAGCAGTAGAGCACCTGCCTATCAAGTATAAGCCCTGAGTTCAAACCCCAGTACTGCCAAAAAAAGAATGTATATTTCTTAATAGTATTACTCTACTTTAATGACAAAAATATACAATGACAGACAAATCTGATCCTTAAAAATGAGGGTATCATTTATTGCTAAGGTTCAGGGGATAAAAAAGTGAGGGCACCTTCCAGCCACGGAGGTGCCTGCCTGCAATCCCAGCACTCAGGATTGAGGCAAAAGGATTGCAAATGTGAGGTCAGCCTATGCTAAAAACAAACAAAGATGAGGTTAGTATTTTCTGTAAACAGATTATGGGTCCTTTCTGGGTTTTTGTTTGTTTGTTTGTTTGTTTTTTCTGAGCCACTCTGTCAGCCCTGCTTTCAGCGGCGTGTTTTTGAGATAGGGTCTCATGAACTATTTGTCCAAGCTGGCTTCAAACTTTGATGCTCCTGATCTCTACTAGCTCCTGATCTCAACTAGCTAGCATTACAGGAGTGAGTCACCAGTGCCCTGCCAAGACCTTTTTAATTCTTTCTTTCTGATTGTTGTTTTGTTTTTTGGTACTGAGGATTCAATCCAGGGCTTTGTGCAAGTGCTCATACCACTTGAGCCACACCCGTAGCTTTTTCATATATATTTTGCTTTTGCTTTTGAGATAGAGGCTTTGCACAAGTTAGCCTCAAGCTCACAATTAATCCTCCTGCCTCTGTTTCCTGAGTAAGTGGAATTATAGGCATGTACTACCATGCCAAGCTTTTTAAATGTATATATAATTTTTTTTTTTTTTTGGCGGAACTAGTGTTTGAACTCAGGGCTTGCTAGGCTTGCTACCACTGGAGCCACTCCACGAGCCCTCCATGCTAAGCTTGTTTTTTGTTCTTTTTATTCTCATGTTTTAGTACATCATTTGTGGGAAAATATAGGATGCCCTAAAGCATGTAATAAATGTAATTGACTCCAAAACAACAGCAGTCTAAGTAGATCAACCCCATTATCAAGCTAATGTTATTTCAGAGAGCTGGAGAACACTGTGTTTTGTTTTTTCCTTTTATTGTTTATCTTGTTTTCTTCCATTTTTGCTTGTTTTTTTTCTTCTTCTTTTTAGTTATTTTTTTTAATTTGAGGGGTTTTTTGGTTAGTTGTTTTTCATACAGAAAAGAGAAAACTCAAATTCTTCAAAATGGTCACAAGGCTATGAAAAACCTTGTCTATTTGACTTAATATGTTTCCACAAATTTGACATTGCCAGTCATTCTTGCATTCTAAACTTGTTAGCTCCAACTCTAAATTTTTCAGCTCCAAAATAACAGGAATTGTTCCCTGATACTGGACTAAAGCTTGCCCTATAATTTAAACAAAAAAAACAACTAGATGAGCCGGGCACTGTCCTGTAATCCTAGCTATTCAGGAGATAGAGATCAGGAAGATCACAGTTCAAAGCCAGCTGGGGCAAATAGTTCAGAAGACCGTATCTCAAAAATACCTAATACACACACACACACACACACACACACACACACACACACAGGGCTGTTGAAGTGGCTCAAGTGGTAGAGCACATGCTTAGTGAATGGTGAGACCCTGAGTGCAAACCCCAGTATTGCCAAAAAAAAAAACAACCAACTAAATGATAATCCACAAACAGTAAGTCCTAATCATATAGCAGTAAGGAATTTGGAAAGCTTGATCTAAACAAGGGGGTGTACCTCAAGAGGTAGAGCACCTGCTTAGCAAGTACAAGGCTCTGTGTTCAAACCAAATACTACCAAACACTTTTTTAAAAGTTGAGTTCACTTGACCCAGGTAGAGAATTCTCAATGAAAGAAAAAAACAATGGATTTGAAAGGACTGGATCATGTGCCCAGCATCCAGCAAATTAGTCATGAGAACTGAGCTACAGAACTTGCAGGTCAGGTTCACTGCATATGTGACAGTCATGTCTAATTGTTAATTCTTATGCCCTTAGTCATCAGTGTATGAGCTGTGTAGAAGTCAAATTTGAGCATGGACATAAAATTTCTCTTTGTAACCACAGTCTCATCTAGGTCAGGGAAATTTCTTGAAGAGAGTGAGCAAGTTTTTTTCTTCATGGTTTAAGGCTCAGCTTAGGATCATCTTCAGATCTCTTGACTCCCCTACACTGGGCTAGGGACTCTCATTCATTCAAGCTGTTCGCACCCTGTGCAGACTTGTTTATCCTGCCCACTTCGTGTACACATTGTGTTTATGTTTCTCAGAAATGAGGCGTAAGTTTTTCAATGAGCAAAGATGCAATTGGTTGCTTTCCCAAACCTTTACATTCGATTGGGAGAAGGGCATACAATTCCAAAATTAAAAGAAAAAAAAAATTCCTCAGAACTCTTAAGGCATCACTCAGTTGTTTTCCTAACATTCAGTAGTTCAGATATTTTAGGTCTGTTTTATGCCTTTTTCTTTATAGAAGTGTTTAGGATTGGGCTGAGGATGTAGCTCAGTGGTAGAACACTTGCTTAGTATTTGAGAGGCCCCGGTTCAATCCCCAGCACAGGTTCTCTCTCTCACAAACAAACACACATACACACACAAAGTGTGGAATCTCTTCTTTAATCTCAGAGATCTAAACTCTCAAAGATGTGCTTGAATGTGGGGGGTATTTTGTTTGTTGGTTTGTTTGTTTGTGGTACTAGAGATCAAACCCAGGGCCTCATGACTGCTAGGCAAGAGAGATAGCACTTGAGCCATGTTCACTTGAGCCACAGCTCCAGTCTTAAGATTGAATCTTTCTTTTTTTCCTTTTTCATCATATTCCTTTTTTTTTTTTTTGTGGTACTGGGATTTGAACTCAGGGCCTATACCTTGGGCCACTCCACCAGCCCTTTTTTGTGTATGTAATGGGTTTTTTCAAGATAGGTTCTCGGGAACCATTTGCCTGGTCTGGCTTTAAACCTCGATCCTCCTAATCTCTGCCTCCTGAGTAGCTAGGATTATAGGCGTGAGTCACTGGTGCCCAGCTCATATTCCTTCTTATATATTTCAAAGCTCATAATGAACAAAAAATTCTGGATTGCAAAAGAGGATTTATTTTTGCACCTGTCTCTAAGTCCTTGTTCACAAGTTAAACAAACACACACACACACACACACACACACACACACACACGAGTGCTAATTAGATTGATTCTTAATGCTTCTTTTTCCCCTCTTTGACTTCCTCTGAGAAGCTTAACATTTGCATTAGGGATCTTAACATTTTCCTTCTCTTAGCAGCAATTCCTGTTTTTGACTTAATGCTAACCATGTGAAGCTTTTGTTCTGACAACACTTTGCCTATAGAGGGAATTAAATGGATACCGGAAGCTTACCGTGTTTTGGGTATGATTTATCTTGCAAAAGTTCATGTGCTAGAAGCCTGGTACCAAGTACAATGGCATGCAGAGATGATGGAACCTTTAAGAGGTAGAGCCTAGGGGGAGGTAATTAGGTCATTGGAGGTACCACCCTTGAAAGGGATTAATGCCTGTCTCAAAAGAGTGGATTAGGTTTTATAAGCCTGTATTAGTGAGAGAACATGTTATAAAACAATTTCAGCACGCTAAGCTTCATTTCTTGCTTCTCTCACCATTGTGACTTCTCCTTTTCAAACATGTTCCCACCATGGAATGCCATCCATGTTGCAACATAGCCAGAAGGTCTTCACTGGATAGGGTTGCCTAATCTTGGATTTTCAGCCTAGGCAACAGTGGCTCATGCCTGTGATCCTAGCTACTCAGGAGGCAGAGATTAGGAGGATTGTGGTTCAAAGCCAACCTGGGCAAATAGTTCGAGAGTCTCTAATTGGGAAATATCTAACACAAAAAACAGGGCTGATGGAGTGGCTCAAGTGATAGAGCTCCTGCCTAGCAAGAATGAAGCCCTGAGTTCAAACCCCAGTACTACCAAAACAAAACAAAAACCTGTGAGCTAAATAAACCTCAGGTACTTGTTATAATAACACAAAATGACCAAGAACAAGTATCCCGTGTGCAGTGCTTCAATTAATGTCCCACCTCTGCAGTCTTTTGCTGTACTCCCTTGTACACTAACTGCAACCCCTGAACTTCTGATAGGTTGTGATAGACCATCTGCATCTCCTAGTTTTGTAAATGAACCTGTGACTCCCTCTATGCTACTGCCTTAATCACAACAGTCTTTTAGAAAGGTTTTTAAAGCTCATAGCAAAGCCTCTTTCCTGAAACACGAGTATTCTGTCCACCTGTCTTTAACCAGATGCACTAATCACAGTCTGAGAGCAAAGACTCTCCATTTTCATTCAGTACATATCCAGTGTCTAGCAGTGTGTACTACTCTGTGCATTCTCAGCAATTTGTGAAATAGGGCAGGAGATGCACCCCAGTTGTAGAATGAATGTTCAGCCTGCTAAAGAGTTTATCCTTGTTCTGTTGGACTTACTATCTACAACAGCCATGAGAGTGGGATAATTAGGCAAATCCATCTTTAGAAATTAGGCAAAAAAGGATTTTATGTACCAAAAAAAAAGTGCTTCATGTAGCCTAATTTCAAGAAACAAACTGAAATCAAAGATGCGGGAACTGTCAGTAAGTAAATCTGGATAGAGAATTGCAATGTGCTGATTTAATACTCCCAGGAATGGTTTGAATTATTTTTTTCTCCTTGAGTTTATCATTATTGATCAGTAAGTATCACTTCATCTGTATTATATGCCTATGTACTTTATAAAAAATCATTTGATTAAAATTAAAAAAAAACTCGTGGTAGTAGACAAACTGCTCTCAAATTCTTTGGACTTAGCATTCTTTACACTCTTAAAAATTGAGGATAATGTTGGGTTCCAGTGGCTATGCCTGTAATCCTAACCACTCAGGAGGCAGAGAACAGGAGGATCTCAGTTCAAGGCCAATCCATGCAATCGTTCAGGAGCCCCTATTTCAAAAATACACAGCACAAATAGGGCTGGCAGAGTGGCTCAAGTGGTAGAATGCCTGCCTAGCAAGCACAAAGCCCTGAATTCAAACTCCAGTACTGCCAAAAAAAAACCTCTAGAAACATCAACTGATAATTTTAAGTAGTTATTTATTAATTACCAAAATATAACAACAAGCTAGGCATAGTGGCATACACCTGTAATCCTAGCACTTGGGAGTCTGAGGCAGGAGATTGTGAGTTTGAGGCCAGCCCAGGTTACATAGCAAGACCCTGTCTCAAACAAACAAACAATGAGCTAGCATATTTACATGTGCTTTCCAAAACAAACATAAAATTAGTGAGAAGAGCATCATTGTTTTATGTTTGTAAATCTTAATATCTGGATTAATAGAATACAGGTAGATTTCCATGTCTCCTTTCTACTGCAATAAGGTGCTTCTTTGATTAAGTACGTGAAAAAGTCTGGCATCACACAGATGCATAGTTTTTCAAAAGAAGGGATATTTTAATAGCTTTTCAGATAATAATATAGATGTTATCCTATAATACATCAAAACTCAACAAGCAGTAAGTGTATTAAAAGTTACAGTATAGAATCAGGACGATCATAGTTTGAAGCCAGCCTGGGCAAATAGTTTGAGAGACCCTATCTCAAAAACACCCATCAGAAAAAAGGGCTGAGGTAGTGGCTTAAAGTGTAGTCCCTGAATTCAAAAAAAGAGGAAAGGCTAATAATGCTTTAGTACTTCCTATGAAAATAGTTCTAACCTTGTAGGTTCCCAGAAAAGAGGTCCACAGACAGTACATTGGGAACTGTCATGGTAGGTGGTGGTGGTACCCTGCAGTGTTTGGTTCCAGGGGCTCCTGCCTAGAAGACTGAAAGCGAGGTGTAGGTGGGGAGTCATGCTCCCTCAGATAGAGAGAGCTAGGGAAGAAGCCTTCTTTGCCTCTTCCAGCCTCTCGTGGCTTTGGGTGTTCCTTGGCTTATGGCAGTGACTCTCTAATCTCTGCCTTCATTTTCCCAAGGCCTTCATCTTCTGTATGTCTCTGTATGTCCTCTGCTCTTCAGAAGGATACCAGTCATGGATTAAGGTTCATCCTAATCTAGTGTTCCCACATTTTAGCTAACTGCTTCTGCAAAGACCCTATTTCTGTGGGGAGTGGATTAAAGCCTATGAGAACTGGACACAAGCAAGGTGAGATGCAGTTAATTGCTTTTACCTGTAGGCCGAGATCCGCACAGCCCTTGGCCATGAAACAGGGAAAGGCAGAACAGCTGTGTCTCTTAAACTGTGTTCAGAGAAGCAGGAATGCAGGTTCCTCCTGTTATAATGTCATGCCCTTCTCTGTCCCCTGTTTGCTGCCATAAAAGACCCCTGAAGGAGGAAGAGGGGCTTCTCACTTTTTTGGCTTTTGTCTTTTGGGACTTTACTTTGGGCTTTTTGGTATGGGAAGCTTTTGGAAGGAAAAGAATTATTGAAGGGAAAATGCTAAAGAGGGGTTGATAGAAAGTCTGCACCGAGAACTTTAACATAGACTTCAGAAAGCAAAGCTGAGAAAGAACTTCATACATAGGCCTTAGGAAAGCTAAAAGCTAAAGTAAAGCCAAAGAGAACATGGCACAGTGCACAGTGCAAGTCTAAGGACCAAGACCTTAAGAGTTATGCATATGCAGGTTGTAGGTGCAGCTGTTTGCAAGTTTGAGCACCGAGGCTTATGAGAGAGCTAAAGGGAGATCAGATGGTACAAGCCTGGGAGCAAAAGACTTTAAGAGCAATTAAGCTAAAGATAAACTAAGAGCAAACATGGGACAATGCAAGCCTAAGGAAAGAGGTTTGAAGCAAGGTTTTAAAGAACTGCAAGGAGCAAGGCCTTAAAGAATCGAGAGAGATTCTGGATACCAGTAATCCTAGCTACTCAGAAGGCAGAAATAGGATCTTGGTTTGAAGCCAGCTGGGCAAATAGTTTGAGAGTCCCTATATTAAAAAAAAAAAAAAAAAAATCACAAAAAAAGGGCTGGTGGAGTGGCTCAAGGTATAGGCCCTAAGCTCAAACCCCAGTACTGCAAAAAAAAAAAAAAAAAAGGAAAAAAGATAGTGATTTTGTGGTGAAAGTCATACTCCAGAGCTCCCCTGGGGACTAGGCTGAAGCCAGTCTCCAGCTGAGACCACAAATTGACTTAGTTTTTCTTGCTACACATCCTGATTCCCTCCCTCCCTTTGTTTTGAGAGCACAACCTAGCATTATCACCCCTGAATCATTTTTCATCTCTCTGCTGGGGAAATATTTAAATGATTGATATTAGTTTTCACTAAACACTGGGAAATTGCTGAATTCTATGCATACTCAGTGGGAAGGTAAATTAATAATTTTTCGTGAAAGTAGTTTAGCAATATGAATTAAAAAACTAACATGTATATTCCATTTGGCCTAACAATTCCACCTTTGAGAACTCTTAAAAAAGTAGTCAGGGCTGGTGGAGTGGCTCAAGCAATGAAGCACTTGCCTAGCAAGTGGAAGGCCCTGACTTTAAACCCCAGTACTACCAAAAAAAAAAAAAAAAAAAGAAAGAAAATAAAAGGGGGAATTCCTAGAATTTTGGAGGAGTGGTGTGTGTTGTTGGCTTTTCTTTTTTTTTTTGGTGATACTGGTTGTTGAACTCAGGGCCTCATGCTTGCTAGGCAGGAACTCTACTGCTGGGCCATTCCCTCAGCCCTTTTGCTTTTGGCTATTTTTGCTTTTATGCCCAGGCTGGCCTGGACCACAATCCTCCTCTCTATGCCTCCAGAGTAGCTGGGATAACAGGCACACACCACCATGCCCAGCTTTTACTGGTAGAGATGGGTCTTGTTAACTGTTTTCCCAGGCTGGTCTTGAACCATGATCCCATTACGTGCCCGTGTTGAGGGTCCTTGCTTTCACAGGCCAGGGAACTGGCTCATGAGGCAGCTGAATGATGGGCCAAAGCCAGTATATAAAGTAGGATTTATTAGAGAGAAAGGAAAGGCTACAGCTAGAGAAGAGCAGCGGAGCCCAGAAGCCGGTAGCTCGCTGCACAGGTGAAGGCTGGGGCTTTTATGGACATCCCAGGTCTGAGTTAGGTGGGCTTTTTCTATTGGCCATGTATTTGCATATGGGCTCTCTTAGATGAGCTGGTCTGTTTGCCCCTTATTGGGGGGTGGGGAGGAAACAACCTTGAGAGCATTTTGTTTATCAGCCCTGTGGCAGATTTATGAAACCCTGTATCTCCTCCTCAGGGTGCAGGAATGCAGATTTATAACTCCTTCTCAGGGTGCAGGAATGCAGGCCTCTAACTCCTCAGGATGCAAGAATGATATTGCTCTCCATGGGGGATGGGCTACTTATTCATCTGCCTTAGGTCTCCAGACCCAACAATCCTCCCAAGTAGCTAGGATTATAGGCTTGAGACACGGCACCTGGCTGTGACTGTGTTTTTTATAATAAAAATATCAGAAACAATTTAAATGTTGGTTAAATAATCATATGTCTTTTCAGTGGTCTATACTGCA
Organism: Castor canadensis; assembly: GCF_047511655.1. Classification (NCBI taxonomy): domain Eukaryota; kingdom Metazoa; phylum Chordata; class Mammalia; order Rodentia; family Castoridae; genus Castor; species Castor canadensis. Next base: position 51,890,700 of record NC_133386.1, on the reverse strand, counting down.
GTCAGTTAAGTGAGTGTTATAGATCTAGTTTGTATTGGTAAAAAAAAAATGTTCATTTATATTGTGGACTTAAAAAATACTATGTAACAGTACATAGACAATAATGTCATTAAATATTGGAGTAGGGATAACCTGTCAAAAATATTCTCATTTTGGGTGTCTCTCACACGTTACTATTTATTTTTGTTTCAAGCTCTTGGAAAATTCATAGAATTTTTTTTTCAGTACTGGGTCTTGAACCCAGGACCTACACCTTCAGCCACTCCACCAGCCCTTTTTGTGATTTTTTTTTTTCCCAAGATAGGGTCTCTCAAACGATTTGCCCAGACTGGCTTTGAACCTCAATCCTCCTGATCTCTGCCTCTTGAGTAGCTAAGATTACAGGCATGATCCACCAGAGTTCTGCTATAGAAAATATTTTTAATTTAAAGTCATAATAAAGCATAAGTTAGACAACAGTTGGCTTAAGTTAAAAAGTTAGACAACAGTTGGCTTAAGTTAAATTGTGTTTAATGTGCTTTTGTTTCATTGGTTTTTTGAGACAGGCTCTAACCTTGAAGCCTAGGCTGGCCTTATACTCACCATCCTCCTGCCTCAGCCTCCCAACTGCTGAGATTACAAACACACCCAACCATGCTGGGTTTTGTTGGTTGAAATGAGGTCTTATTTACTTTTGCCCAGGCTGGCCTCTAACTGTAATCTTGGCAATCTTCCACCTCCAAAGTAGCTGGGTTCCAAGCATTTTTCTATAGCACTGTTTCTTAGACGTTAATGTGCATGTGAACCATTTGGAGATCCTGTTGAAAGGCAGCTTCTGACTCAGTAGAGCTGTGGAGGGACCAAGAGCCTGCATTTCCCATGCTCCCAGGCGCTGCTGCTGACCCTGGGCTGTGTTTTGGGTTGCAAGTTTTCCAGGAGCACTCATCCTGCAGGGAGCCAGTACATTGAGTTGAGGAATGGAGAGTGACACCGCAGCCCTAGCACAGCACTCTAAAGGTGTCAGCAACAAGGTCAGCGGGCATGCAAGCAAGCACGGACTGCACAACCTGGAGAATTCCCAGGACCCCTCCCTCTGGAGAATGCCTGTGGGGGTGCTATTAGTCCCAAAGCAGGCAGATCTTCAGGTCACCAGGGGCAAAATCCAAGGAATGGAACAATCTCATTTTCTAACCATGTCAGTTAAGACTTTAAAAAACTTTTTTGGTGGTACTCGGGTTTGAACTCAGGGTCTTGCTCTTATTAGAAATGCCCTCTACCACTTAAGCCACTCTGCCAGTCCTTTCTGCTTTGTTTATTTTTGAGGTAGTCTTGCTTTATGTGCAAGCTGGACTGCACATTGATTCTATTTGTGCTTCCCCCACAGTAGCTGGGGATGACAGGAATGTGCTGACCCACCCAGCCATTAGTTGAGATGGAATTGTTTTCACATTTTGCCTGAGCTGACTTCAAACCGCAATTTTTCCCATCTTTACCCCCCCAGTATCTAGGATTACAGGTGTGGCCACCATATCCGGCTAGTTAAATAAATTTTTTTCCCAAGCCTGACAGCATTCTAGCTGAGCTCAGTATTCATTCAGGTGATTCATGGTATTCTAAGCTCCAATGATTGTCTCACCCTGGCACTATAGCAGACTAGATACAAACAGTATCTTTTCCATGGAAGGAAGGAAGGAAGGGCCTCTTGCTGATAGGGAGAAAAGATAGTCTTAATGGTTCACAGCATTCCCTTAAGCCAAACCTTAATCCAGAGCAAAGCCTGACTCTTTTCAATTCTATGAAGACTGAAAGAAGTGAGGAAGCTGGAGAAGAAAAGTGTGAAGCTAGCAGAGATTGGTTCATGAGATTTAAGGGAAAATGGGGTCTCCATAACTAAAATGCAAGGTACTGCACAGAAGGTACAGCAAAGTAGGCTGAGAGCTGGGGGTGTGGCCCAAGTGGTAGAGGCCTAACATGCAGGAGGAGCTGGATTCAAATGCCAGGGCTGCCAATAAAAACAAAAATAAAAAATGCAGCAAGTTATCCTGAAAATCTAGCTAAGATTTTGGGTAAGAGTGTCTACACTGAACAATAGATTTTTCCCGTATAGGTGAAACAGCCTCATATTGCCATTCCTAGCTTCCCTTCCTACCTGGAAGGGAAAAGTCAAGGTGTGGCTTTAATGCCAGGCTCTCATTAGGGGCCAATGCTGCTAGTGATGTTGTCATTGGGAGGAGTCTGTGATCAAAAGACTTCTAAATTTTTTGTGTCTCTTGGGGAAGAATCCATGGCAGGATGCATGGGTGTAAATGGAGTTTATTAAAAGTTAGTGAAGGGAAATACAAAAGGGGAGCATGGTGGGCTCAGGTGGAGTCTACTGGCAGAGAGAGCCTGCTTCTCTTCTCCAGGTGCTTTTAAAACTTAGCTAACGTATGGGAAGGGAGGACCAGGTGATTTCCATCCAGTAACTGAGTGGGGAGGGGCAGAGGGTTCCTGGGCCAGGGTGGTCCCTGACCCAAAGTGTTAATGGCACTGTTGTATCTGTGATCAAAAGATCCTGGTTTTTGTGCTCCAAATGGAAAAATCCAAGAGAAGTATGTGGATGGGGTAAGGGAAGATAGCTTTATTGAGTAAAGGGAAGTCATCCGTTCTGCCAGGTGAGAAAAGGGAAGAAGGGGGCATGGTGGGCACAGGTAGAGTCCACCGGCAAAGAGAGAGCACTTTTCATTTTTCAGGTGCCTTTAAAACCTACACTGCCCCATGGAAGGACTGGCCCAGGAGGTTCCCACCCAATAATGAACAAGTGGAGAGGGGCATGGGTGGTTCCCAGCCAGGTGAGGGTGGTCTGGTCCTTCCCCAGGCAACATGCACGAGCCCCAAACTTTTCCTACTTCGAGCCTGCCTCAAACTCCCCCTTAGAGACAATATTCCAAAAAATTCTTTTTTGGGGGGTTGCTGAAGGGGATGATCTATTTTCAGTGTCTGCTTCAAGCTGACAAGGGGCAGCAGACCCTACCTATAAAGGGAAATTGTCTCATATTTCTTTTCCCTGGGGCTCATTTGGACACAAGCTGTCTGAATTATTATCCAGCATAGTTAAGATTTCTCATGGAGACTGGGTTGTTCATGCAGATCTCATTTGTTTGTAGAGCTCGATACCTTGTTGCCTCATGATTTGGGTCCTAAACGCTTTATTTGGAAGAGATAAATCTGATTTAGAAGGCATGACCTGAACATTTAACACTGATAGGAGCATCAGAAGGGGCCCTGCTAGATGTGGCAGGAAGGACAAAGTAATTTTGAAAAATGACAGGGAGTCTTATGGCTACTTTACCTATGGGTGTTTATATCTGTAGCTACTTTTAACCCTTAGGTGGCCCTCCATTTGGACTATAGTTAAAGGCTGACTACATTAGGGGCCAGGTGTATCAGGGGCAGTTGTCAGTCCAATTAGAGAGTAAATGTTAATGAGTTCTCTACAGAAAGAAGACTCGCAGTGTCCCTAAGCAGAAGTTAGAAACCATTGAAAGTTATGTTGCCTTTGCTTAAACAGAAGGCTTTGGCCAAATATGAATTTGCCTTTTGCCAAAAGCCTACAAGACTTAAATATTAAACCATATGTGTAAGAGCCCCCTTTTTAAAAATCTCTCAGCTTTGGTTACTTTTAGAAGTCTGGCATAACTGACTCCATTTGGATCTGGAGAAGAAGTCCCCTCATTTGTGAGTCTTTTTGAACTGTCTTGGGTGGCTGAATGACACTTGTTCCTCTAAGAAGCTGGAGGGGTGCTGACTGCTCGGAGATCACGTCCTCTTAAACTGTTTCTCTGAACAGTCATCTCTGAAGATTTTGCCAATGGCAGTTCTGTCCCTCGGTGTGGGAGTGCTCCCACAGAAAGTCAGATTCTGTCCTACGGAGGAGGGAGACTCAAACAGATCAGAAGTCAGTGCCAATGCAACCTTTTGGCCAAATTAAGCAACAAAGAGATTTATCAAAAAAAAAAAAATGGGGGGGCTCTTAGGCTAGGCTTAATTAGTCTAATTGCTTGTTCCATAGGGGATGTATTGACACCTTTATATTGCTGTAAAGTGCTAGTGGGTAACAGTTATAAAGTTTTTATAAGGAAATTACAAAATGACCCCAACACTTAAGAAAGTTTGTCCTGTTTGGTTAAGCAATTTTCAGTCATTTTTATGAACTTGCCTGTGAATGTCCTTGAAGGATCAGGACTGTAATGACAAAACTCAAAGTAACAATAGTTAATTACAATTTAAACCTTGAATTTTGGTTATGTAAAGTAACAATTTAGTGGTTGTCATCACTGTCAATACAGTACTGAAAGTTAAAAATCCTAAATTTTTCAATGGTTAAGGGAAGGCAGTGTCAGTAATTTCAAAGAGCCCCTGTTTTGATGTTCAATAATACATATAAAACTATTTTTATCTAGTCAATGTCAGATAAACCAATGTTTAGCTGACAAACAGATGTCAGGCCTAAATAATAGAACTTATAGCATTTGTCACAAAGAGCAGAAATGTACATTATTAGAAGGTACCTTAGATAAAAGAACTACAGCTGCTTACATGTATACACTTTTAACTCTATAAACAATTTTATGACATTTAGATACATGTATAAGGCATTAGGACCATTAGAACCATTTAAGGAATTTTTACTTAGTTTAAACTAAGTGTCTTTAGTGTTATTGGAAAAATACCTTAGTTTTTGTGTCTGGCATGAGACTAATTTAGGCAGGATGTAAAGAATAGGAAATGATCAATGGAATATGAAGAGAACTAGTCATCTTATTTTTGGTTAGCAGGTTCAAAGCATCTTCCACTACTTAAGGATACAGCCAAATGAGTATGTTGGCTTTCCCTATGCTGGCTGGTGGAGAGAGGGAAGGGGGGGGGGCGGGGAGAATCCATTCACTCCTCCACCCCTTAATGAGGGCTCCTGAATGGAATTCTCTATGCTGGCTGGTGGAGAGTGAGAAAGAGGAAAGGGAAGGTGGATAGTTGCCCTTTCAGAAAGAAAAACAAGAACTTTCTAGATTTTCAAAGTGTCCTTCTTGAACCTTCTGAAAGCCTCAACACAGGTCTCTTGTACCTGTTTCCATCGCATGTCTGTAGAGCAAGCAAGCAAGATGGCGCTGGACACATCATGGCTCCATCATGGTGGCATTTCCTGTGACCACATGGTCTTTCCAAAGGGTCTCTCAAATGGAACACAAAGACATGTTACATGCAAAATACAGGCTCAAAATAGCAGCCTGTTATAGGAATAAAAGACATTTCCCCTTGAGAGACAGGTGTCCATGAGTTAGGCATGCTAATGAAAAGATCAGAGAAATTGAAGCAAGCTAAGGAGGATGTAAAAGGTTTTGTTAGCATGCTTGGATGTGACATCACTTGATAACAGAATTTTTTCTTTTGACTATAATGTCCTCTCTTTTAGTTTTAAAGGCTTATTTAAATTTAGGAATTACTGTGGTTAAGGCAAATGGCAGTAAACTTTTAAGCTTTGTTATTGTTCAGCTTACTCTGGGTATTTATAATTAGATCCTGGATTTTCTTATAAATGGGTTTTGTTATTACCTAGAAAGCCAAGAATCTAAAACCCTCTAGAACCCAGCCATTTACAGGCCTTCAGCTTGGAAAGGACCTTAAAAAAGTTTAGAATTTGACATACTACTTTGAGCTATGGAGAACAAAATTTTATTAATTTTAAAACAAAAACAATTGTTAAAAATAAAACCTCTATGTGGGGAAAAAGGAACCGTCTTACACTGTTGGTGGGAATGTAGACTAGTACAACCACTCTGGAAAAAAATTTGGAGGCTACTTAAAAAGCTGGACATCGATCTACCATTTGATCCAGCAATACCACTCTTGGGGATATACCCAAAAGACTGTTACTCCAGAGGCACCTGCACATCCATGTTTATTGCGGCACTATTCACAATAGCGAAGTTATGGAAACAGCCAAGATGCCCCAGCACTGACGAATGGATTAAGAAAATGTGGTATCTATACACAATGGAATTTTATGCAGCCATGAAGAAGAACGAAATGTTATCATTCGCTGGGAAATGGATGGAATTGGAGAACATCATTCTGAGTGAGGTTAGCCTGGCCCAAAAGACCAAAAATCGTATGTTCTCCCTCATATGTGGACATTAGATCAAGGGCAAACACAACAAGGGGATTGGACTATGAGCACATGATAAAAGCGAGAGCACACAAGGAAGGGGTGAGGATAGGTAAGACACCTAAAAAACTAGCTAGCATTTGTTGCCCTTAACGCAGAGAAACTAAAGCAGATACCTTAAAGCAACTGAGGCCAATAGGAAAAGGGGAACAGGTACTAGAGAAAAGGTGAGATCAAAAAGAATTAACCTAGAAGGTAACACCCACACACAGGAAATCAATGTGAGTCAATGCCCTGTATAGCTATCCTTATCTCAACCAGCAAAACCCCTTGTTCCTTCCTATTATTGCTTATACTCTCTCTACAACAAAATTAGAGATAAGGGCAAAATAGTTTCTGCTGGGTATTGAGGGGGTGGGGAGCGGGAGGGGGCGGAGTGGGTGGTAAGGGAGGGGGTGGGGGCAGGGGGGAGAAATGAACCAAGCCTTGTATGCACATATGAATAATAAAAGAAAAATGAAAAAAAAAAAAATAAAACCCTCTAATTAAATTGTCTACTTAAAATGTCCACAAATAGGACTGGAGGCATGGCTCAATGGTAGAGTACCTCCTTTGCAAGTGCAAAGCCCTGATTCAAACCCCAGTCTCACCAAAAAAAGAAAGAGAAGGTAAACAGCCAGGCGCCAGTGGCTCATGCCTATAAATAAGCCTAGCTACTCAGGAGGCAAAGATCAGGAGGATCACAGTTTGAAGCCAGCCCAGGCAAATAGTTCACAAGACCCTATGTTGAAAAAAACCTAACACGAAAAGGGCTGGTGAAGTGGCTTAAGGTTTAGGCCCTGAGCTCAAGCTCCAGTCCTGCAAAAAAAAACCATTTTCTTTAACTTATTGGCTGTTAGCCTAATTTTATTAGCAGGGAACAGTTAAGGTTAGAATGTTTCTAAAGGTTTATTGTATATTGAATTTTAGAATAATAATTATGATGGACAGCATTAATTAGCACTATATTTTGTTATAAAAAGATGACATTGTATAAATTTTCCCTTTTAATTTTGCCTTTAGAGCAAATGAATTTTAAATAAGTTACGACGTTTCTTTATTATAGATATACTTTATGGGTGACCAGTGTTAAATCCTTAAATAGAACTGTTTTTAATTTTAGAAAACATGCTTTAGAGAACTTAAATGAATTTAAGATTTAAGGACAGCAACAATTAAAAGCACAGCTATACAGATGAAACCTATATGTTAATTTAGATTTTACCTTGAATGGAATTTAGAATTTTTGGCTAAGATAGGCAGGTAGGCAGGAAAGAGAGTGGGTCGGAGAAAGAAGACAAAGGCGGTTGCAGAGAGAAGGCAGTTTGGTTAGGCATGGGACCTTGATCACCAGATGTGATGCCTCATTTGCCTTGTCCCTGGTGCCCCAAGCTCCCCTGGCTTCCCTACTGGCCACGGAGCTGCCATGCTCTTGCATTTCCTCTCTCTGCCAGCTCAAGCACTGGGAATCTTTCAACTGGAGGCTGCTGAACAGAGGCTGCCTGCCTATGAAACACCCCAAGGATACATGGAGCTGCTGCAGCCCCCTCTGCAGTCTATAGCCGCAGCTGTAACTACTTCACATAAGCCGCCTCCGTGGTCACAGTCACTGTGCCCCGTGGCTGGCTAGTTGGGGTATCCAGCCCACGCTGACAAGTGGGGTTGGGGCTTGTGCCACAAGTAGGCCCAAGGGGAAGGGTTGGAGATTCCACCCCGTAGCCACAGGCCTGGGGTGCCAGATTTCTGAGGGTGTAGGGGTGTTCTGCGCCAGCAGCGGTAGGCAGTTCCCAGCCAGGTGAGGATGGTCTGGCCCATCCCCAGGGAACTACATGAGCCCTAGGCTTTTCCTACTTCTAGCCTGCCTCAAAAGCATGGTTAATCTGAAATGTAATATTGAGTTTCTATGAGTCTCCAACTTTCCCTAATTTTAGCCTGCCTCAATGACTTTAAGTTAAAGATAATGCTCATTCATCAGTCTGAAAAACCCTAGAGCCCTTAAGAATTGTACTGATTCTGCTTTGCCTGTGCTTGTCAAGTGCAATGAAAAACCCTGGATGACACACATTTTTTTTTATTCAGCACAGTTTACTGAATATTTTAAACCCACTTTGAGAACTACTTCTCAGAAGAAAAGATTCATTCAAAATATTACCACTCATCAACAATACTGTTACTCCAGAGTTCTGACGAATATGTAAAATGAGGTCAATGGTGTTTTCATGCCTGTTGACAGAATGGTCTCTCTGCAGCCCATGGTTCAAGGAGTAATTTCTTTTCATTTAAGAAATAAATTTCAAACCAGGTGCTGGTGGCTCATACCTGTAATCCTAGCTACTCAGGAGGAAGAGATCAGGAAGATTGAGGTTTTAAGCCGGCCGGAGCAAACAGTTCATGAGACCCCATCTCCAAATAACCCAATCACAAAAAAAAGGGATGGTGGAGTGGTTGGAGGTATAGGCCCTTCGTTCAAGCCCCAGTACTACAAAAACAACAAAAAAAGAAAGACATTTCAGCCGGGCACAGGTGGCTCATGTCTATAATCCTAGCTACTTGGGAGGTTGGGATTGGGAGAATGGGGATTTGAGGTCAGCCTAGGCAAACAGTACTCAAGACCCCCATTTTCAAAATAATCAAAGCATATGGACTGGAAGTGTTGTTACCACATAGATAGTCTCTAAAGACTCTGGTCAGAAGACTCCTAGGCACCTGCATCCTGCATGAGAAAAATCCAAGGAAGACTCAAAAATCTAGTAAATTTTATTGAGAGTAAGAGGAAATTACCTCAGGAAAAGTAGTGGTGGGCCCCTGGCCAGGTGGGATTGAAACGGCATACACTGCTCTTTGTTTTAAAGGGCCTTTGTAAATTGAATAGGCAAAGGGTGGGAAAATCTGGGCAGTCTTTGCAGGATGGACTAGGATGATTGATAGGTTTGATTGACAAGGTCTTGTCTTACAACATGAGGCACTCTGAACATGCACTTAAACTAGCCCTCAGATATTTTAATTACATGTGTGGGGTGTGATCAATACTCATGTTTTAAGCAGAGGGCTTTTACCTTAGAGGTAATCCAGGGCAGGTCAGAATTTCCTTACTGCTTCCTGTCTTGCAAATACAAAGGATTTACAATTGAATACGGCTCTGTAACTGCTAAGATTTGTGTTTACAACTGTAAAGGATAGCATCGGGTTGAGAGAGGAAGGGACTAACATGAAATGCACTGGGAAAAGTTACATGGCACCAAAGAGTCCCATGGCTTTATTCCTTATTTCCTAGCCTACCTCAACTCAAGAGTAGAGTTCCTGCTTTGCCAGCATGAAGTTCTGAGTTCAAACCCTAGTCACACTGGAAAAAAGAAAGCAAGTAATTTCATTAGGATATAGCTGTACAAAGTGGTTCCTCCGATGGATCTAAGTAAACCGATTTGGAAAGGACTCTGTTGTAGGTGTCACTGAGGACATATGCAATGAGCATATCACCATTAACCAGAGAGTGGAAGAAGCTGATTGCAACCCTCAGGGATGACTTTGAAGAGTTACAGACTTCGGTAGAGGAAGTGATCATAGATGTGGTGGAAGAGCAAGAGAACTAGAAGAGGAACCTGGAAATGGGGCTGAATTGCTGCAGTCTTGTGATAAAACTCTAATTTTAAAACTTTAATTGTCTCAGCCAGAAGAGCCTGGGACAATCTCCAGACTTAAAAGCAAATAAAAGACTACTATTTGAGATCTGTTTGCTACAAGTAAAGGAACATGCTAACAAATAGTTCACATTTCTATTGTTTCCCCATTCTCAAAAAAAAGAAGGGCTAAGGCACTGCTCAAGGGGTGCCTGCCTAATAAGCAGTCTGAGTTCAAAGCACCCCAGTGCCACCAAAATAAATACAAAACAAAAGAAACAAACAAAATGAAAACAAGGGATAAATGAAAGTCATTTTCCAATTAAGTGTAAATCCAGAAAATTTGCCACCCAAAGATTCTCAAGACATTCTAGAGGATAAACTACACTAACAGAAACTACAAATAGATGTGAGATGCAAGCAGGAATAATGAACAAAGAAACTGCAAAATATGCATTAGCCAGACTTTTACTAAGCTATGCTACATACCAAACCATGCCAAGAATGCAATGGCTTACAGTAACAAGCATTTACTCTCTTGCTTTTTGGTCTGCAGGTCCTCTGTGGTTTAGCCGATCTAGCTTCAGGTTGCAGGATGGGTTCAAGTTTGTCTCAATTCAAGTACAAGGGCTGAAAAGGAAAAAGGTACTATTTACCTATACGTGTGTGTGTGTGTGTGTGTGTGTGTGTGTGTGTGTGTGACTAGACGGGAAACAGAAAAGAGCATACTTGATTCTCTATTGAATTTCTAGTAGCTACTACTTTGCCTAATAGTGGGAATTCAAGAAATAAGGACTGTGGCTTGTAGCTCAGTGCAAAAGTGAATGCCTAGCATGTGGAAGACCCTGGGTTCCATCCCCAGAACCCCACCCCAAAAGAAAGTGCTAGGTTCTTAGTAAGGGCTCACTGTTTTTAGCTGGCATTAAGAAAGGTAGGAAAGGGGAAGATGGTGAAAGTAGAAAAAAGGGAAGGAAAGAGCAAATAAATTTTAATAAACTTTTTTTTCTTTTTTGGTGGTAGTGGGGTTTGAACTCAGGGCCTCACACTTGCTAGGCAGGTTCTCTACCACTTGAGCCACTCTGCTAGCCCTTGATAGATTTTTTTTAAAGTAGATCTAAAATGAACTGTATTTCTTAAACCTTTCAATTCACTTGGCATGTGAATTACAGAATAATTATTTATTTTCATGACCTTGTGAAAATCGTTCTCCAAAATATAAGATGCATGTTTTTCATTCCTAAGTTATCCATCTTCTTTTATATTTAAATTCAAAATGTGTGTAGAAATTTTATGAGCTTGGTTTTACAATTTTGACATGTGACTATGCCTGACAGTTCTTTTGGCAGTAGTGGGGTTTGAACTCAGGGCCTTGTGCCTACTAGGCAGGCATACTACTTGAGCCACTCTTGCAGTCCCTGATAGAGAAAAACATTTGACAATCTTATTTTAATTTTCTTTAATTTGTTTTAAAGTTGATTTTATGGTGTCTAAATTAAAGCTACCTCATTCTTGTAGAATGAGGGGTAGAATGGTGCCTAGCAAGCGCTTGGCTCTGAGTTCAAACCCTGGTATTTTAAAAAAGTTACCTCATTCTCAAAGAATCACAGAACCTGAAGGTTTTCCCCTGTCTACTTCTGCACCCCAACCCCCAAGAAATCTACTACACTCCAAATTCCTTTTGAAAGTTGTTTCTTAGAAAACCCAATCTTCATAGACACTGACCAGATATTCCTTACTTGATAAACGGTTTCAAAAAGGGAGTGTGGGACTGAGGTTGCTTACCTAGTGAATGTGCCTATACCCACAGGGGCACAGGCAGTCCCCTTGGCAGATCCACACTGGAACCAAAATGGTGAGGAGGATGAATGGCGTCAATGCCACTTCATCTGTCTTATAGTGGAAGGGATAAAGAGGGCCAAAGTAAAACCTCTAAATTATTCCCAGGTGACTGTAATACAACAAGGCCCTGAAGAAAACCCCATTACCTTTCTATAGCATCTTAAGGATGCTATCAGAAAGCACACCACAGTGGACCCAGAGTCACAGGTGGGAGAGGTTCTCCTCAAAGATAAATTTCTAACTCAGTTAGCCTCAGATATCCATAGAAAACTCCAAAGTCTATGGCTGAAGGGGAAAAAAAAAAATCATTGGACCAACTAATGCAATTAGCCATGTCTGTATACTATAACTGGGACATTACTAAAAAGAAAGAAAAGGATAGAAGACACCCACCTGACTGGGGCCTACATCCCAAGCCTTCTACCATTGTGGACAGGAGGGGCACTTCCACAAAGAATGCCCTAAAGGGGGAACAGCCCGGGAGAAGGCAGGGTGCCACCTCCTATGGGTTGATGGGTTCCAGAGCCTCCTGTCCAGGCTCCACTTCTTAGCATCAATGTTGAGGTGCCTCATGTAGTCATAATGGTAGAGAAGTAAAAGGTCATTTTCCTCCTAGACAGTGGAGCCTGTTTCTCTGTCTCACCATTCTTTCCCGGTCCCTGGTCCAGTAACAAGGTTATTGTTCAGGCCATATCTGGCCAGCCCCTAGAGCACTATTTTGCCCAGCCTCTGGACTTCTCTTGGGGAGACCTCCACTTCTGTCACTCTTTCCTCATAATCCCTGAAACTCCAGTGCTCTTGCTGGGACAGGATTTACTATCTCAATTAAAGACTCAAATTCTACTCCCCCCAGGCGACTATCTTGCTGTCCGCTTCTTCAGGAACAAGTAGATCCCACAGTGTGGACTGATGGAATAACTGTAGGGTGAGCCAGAACAGCACCCCCAATTCAAATAAAACTCAAAGATCCCTCACAGTTTCCACATCAAAAACAGTATCCCCTCAAGCTTGAGGGAAGAAGAGGCCTCTTACCTATCATAAATTCCTTAAAAAAAACAAGGGCTACTAATTACTTGCTCTAGCCCCTATGATACTCCTATTCTTCCTGTCTGCAAGGGGCCAAACAAATGGAGGTTGGTTCAAGACTTCTGGCTCATTAATGAAGCAGTCATTTCCTTCCACCCAATTGTTCCCAATCCCTATACTCTATGGGCTCAAATACCCTCAAAAGCCCAATATTACTCTGTACTAGATCTAAAGGATGCTTTCTTTTCTATTCCTTTGCATCCTGACAGTCAGCTTCTGTTTGCCTTTGAAGACTCCACTAACCCTTCACAACAACTAACTTGGACAGTTCTGCTGCAAGGGTTTAAAGACAGCCCTCATCATTTTGAACAGGCCCTAACCAGAGACTTATTAGATTGGCACTACCCAGAAGCCACCCTTTTTCAACATGTGATGACTTACTTCTGTGTGGAGCCACAGAGCCCCTCATCTCCAGGGTAACTGAATCCCTTTTAACTTTCTGGCTTCCCAGGAATACAAAGTCTCTAAGGAAAAGGCTCAATTATGCCTCCCTCAAGTCACCTACCTAGGTGTGGGCTTAAAGGGACAGACTCGCTCCCTGAGTCATGAGCTAATCAACCCAATCCTCTGTTTCCCACTCCCACATATCATAAAGCAATTTAGCGCTTTCTTGGGAGTTACAGGATTTTGCAGAATCTGGATCCCTAGATATGCAGCCCTTGCCAGACCACTTTTTATGCTCCTACTAATATTCCTATTTGGGTCTTGCATAATAAATGCTCTCTCCAGATTCCTATCTCAACAGGTCCAATGAATCAAAGTCCAGCTCTTAGTCAAGGAATACTCACCTCTGGCTACACATGAGCCCTCTATCCCGTTCTATCTAGGGCCCCTGGAGAATACACAGGTCAACCCCTGAGACAAGTACCACCTTTCCTATTCCCCGTTGTCCCACTCTCAGCATGAAGCAGGTAGATGAGTCATCGCCCCTCTCCCCAACAGCAGTTGAGTGCTTGTCTCAGAGAGGGGACTTGTTGGGTCTGGAGACCTAAGGCAGATGAGTGAGAATCCCATCTCCCCCCATGGAGAGCACTATGATTCCTGCATCCTGAAGAGGAGATACAGGGTCTGATAGATCTGCCACAGGGCTGATGAGCAAAATGCTCTCAAGATTGTTTCCCCTCGCCCAATAAGGGGCAAACAGACCAGTTCACCTAAGAAAGCCGCGAATCCAAGGCCAATGAAAAGAGACCACAAAACCTACAGTTAAAATGTCTATAAAAGACCCAGCCTTCACCTGAGCAGCGAGCTACCGGTTTCCAGGCTCTGCTGCATGCTCTAGCTGTAGCCTTTCCTTTCTCTCTAATAAATCCTACTTTATATACCGGCTTTGGCTCATCAATCAGCTGCTTCACAAGTCAGTTCTCTGGCCTGTGAAGGCAAGGACTCTCGACACCGGCACGTAACACTTCACACCGGCATGTAACACTAGCATAGCGTACCCATGCTGAAATGAGCGTACTAGTAATCCATATGGTGATGACCTCACAGGCTTTCAGACTGAAGTATCTTAAGATTCATAACAAAGAATGGCACCTAGCTGGGTACTGGTGGCTCACACCTATAATCCTAGGTACTCAGGATGCAGAGATCAGGAAGATTATGGTTCGAGGCCATCCCAGGCAAATAGTTCAAGAGACTCTATCTTGAAAATACCCAACACAAAAAAGGGCTGGCAGAGTGGTTGAAATGGAAGAGTGTCTGCCTAGCAAACGTGAGGCCCTGAGATCAAACCTCAGTCCCACCAAAAAAAAAAAAGACTCCAGTCACTGGCTTAACTGACACCATTTTGCTCCTCTCCCTCTTTTTGCCTCTTTAACTTTTTTCCTCCTGAGTCTTTCTCTTCTGCAGTTATCTTAGACTTTAGGAATGGCAGGACTGATTGCTAAACACCTTTATAAAAGAGATGGAAACTGCCTCCAGCAACAGCAAGCCTCAAAGGACAGATCAGCTCCCAAATGAGAGCAATTACGCTTAATGGTGAGGCTACATGCTGGAGCAGGAGTAATCAACTCGCAGGAAGCAGATTGCTCTCCTCAAGTGATGACAGTGATAACAACTTTTCCAGAACCCCCTGCCGAACCAGAACTAAGATAATGATTTTTTTTTTTTTTTTGGTGGTGATACTGGGGTTTGAACTCAGGACCTTACACTTGCTAGGCAGGCGCTCTACCACTTGAGTCACTCTGCTAGCTCTGATTGATCTGACCATAGCTTAACCAAGATTACCTCCTCTGTCATCATCAATGCATACCTCAACTTCTTCCCTTGTTTCCCTTCTCTATAAATTCTTAAAATTCCTGTTAGTCCTTTTGAAGTCTGAACCTCTTTTTCATTCTTTCTGATATGGCCACATTGCTTAAATCTCCTTTCTCTGTCCTTCACCACTTTGTTTGGCAAATTGGGATGGGTGGCCCAGCATAGTGTTTGGAGACTCCTGGAGCTGGGACTTTTACCTTAAAACTCTGGTAACAATAACAATTTTATCTTTGAATTTGTGTTTTTTAGTGACTTCTGAAAGAACAAGCATGATTGTGAGCAGTAGAGATACACCAAAGAGAGGCAGCACGTGTGACGTTCAGACCCTTGGGCACGCAGGTAAGATGGCTACTGAGCAATTAGTCTGGTAGTCCAGCACACATGCCCAGTCTCAGATTGAAATTTGTGCTTATGGTAGCATCAGTAGACACTGCATAGGCCATGCCCATCAGCAAGAACAGGGGCTTTGCTTAGGGACAGCCTTGGACAGATGGAGGGAAACTAAGTTGCCATCTGTCAGTAGAGCCATCCCACAGCATCTGCAATGTACTGACACTCTGGCTAGAGTGCCTCACAAGGAGCTTCCAGCACTGTAGCAATAAACACTGTCCCTAAATTATTATCAAATAAAAATAGATACATGGGCATCGAAATAAAGCATATGAGATATTAAAATACTTTGCTGAGCTTAGATTCTACATTTTTGAAATAATGCTGCAGCAATGCAAAGCAAATATACACAGACTTACAAGTAAAAACTGAATTTAAAGATTTCTGAAAATGAAAAAATAAATAAAGATTGTCCCATTTGATAGAAAAGAACATTTTTTTTAGTCCCTTATAAAGGAAGGAACAAGAGATGGGAGGTGAGAGGAGAGGAGAAAAAGAAAAGAAAGGAGATAGGAAAGGAAGACCTTTTATAGGGGTGCTCGGGCTTGAACCCAGGGCTTCACACATGCTAATCATGTACCCTACCACTGAGCTACACTCCCAACTCTAAAAACACTATTTTCATGTGAAATTTCAGGTAAACAAATTACTAATGATTAAGACAATTCTAAAATAGCTGGGTGCCGATGGCTCACGCCAAAAACCCATCATAAAAAGGGCTGGTAGAATGGCTCAAGGTGTAGGCCCTGAGTTCAAACCCCAGTACTACAAAAAAAAAAAAAAAAAAAAAAAAAAGACAATTCTAAAATTGGAGTGGCTCAAGGTATAGGCCCTGAGTTCAAACCTAAAATCAATTTTTTGGGGCTGGTAGAGTGGCTCAAATAATAAGAGCACTTGCCTAGCAAGCGTGAGGCCCTGAATTCAAACCCCAGTGCCACCAAAAAAGAAAATCATGTTTAAAATCAATTTTTCTTTTAAACTGTATACACACAATGGAATATATAAACAGGCATCTTGAACTTTATATAAATCATGGAAGCACTTTCAATTTCTTATATGACCTCTACAAGTTACAGGAAATATCAGAGGTAACATTAAATGCCATTGTAAAAATTTACAATTAAATTCAAACTTACATGAAACCGATGGAAAAGTAGAATCAAACCTTTTAGAGAAATTATCCTTGGTGAATCATTAGCTCTAGATTTTATATATATAAATAAATACCAGAAATTTATCCTAATGTCAGTCTATAAAATACACTTGGTAGCTCCAGTAACAGTTCCATCAGCAGACAGATCCTTCTTAAAATTAAAAATTACCATTTGCAAGAATTGTTGATTTCAATTACATTGTTTGAAAATGAAGTTGCTAAAAGGACAATTTTGATGACCTCAGGAATGAACTTGCAGAAAAGCAAGCCAGAAAAATCTTGATTGAGGTAACACTAGTATATTATTGTTTTGTCATGTAAATTGATGTTACCAAAAATATTTTTGCAGTTAATGTTATTCCTCATGTGTCACTATTACCCCAATTATGTTTTATAAATATTAAATATTCTTAAAGGAAAGGCTTTATATTTTAGTACCTTTAGTAGTACTATTTCCTGCTTTTTTAAAGCAAGGATTTATTTTAGTGTAACAGGATAAAGTATGGGGGAGGGAGGAAGAAAAAGAGTGAAATGTTTCCTATTCCCCATGCAGGAAATGGGAGCAAAGACTTCCTATTTCCTGCATTTTTATTCTTCATTTTTTTTTTTTTTTTGAGAAAGGGTCTCCTTATGTAGCCCAGGCTGACCTAGAACTCAGGAGTCTCCTTGCTTCAACCTTCTAGGTACTGGGACTACTGGCGTGTACCCACAATGTCTTACAGGTCCCACATTTTCAGTTTGTGTTGTGCCAAGCAAATCTTGTAGCTCTTTCTGAATCCGTGGCATGTGTTATCAGTCAGAGTCATACTAGAGAAAAAGAACCATAATATATATATATATATTCCTCTACTTCCAGTGGGTCAACTTTTTTTTTTTTAGTGGTACTTGAATTTGAACTTGGAACCTTGTGCTTACTAGACAAGAGCTCTATCACTTGAACCACACCCCCAGCTCCTCAAGTTATGATTTTTTTCAACTTTATAATACTGCAAAAGTTGTATGCATTCAGTAAAAATGTACTGAGAATTTCTGAACTTTGAACTTTTCCTTGGCTAGAGATATGCAGTATGACAATTAGGTGTACAGTAAGTATTAAATGCATTTTATATGAGATGAAATAGCTATATATAAGTCCACCAGGATAATGGATGATAATATCCTTTATTTATTTTTTTATTGAGATAGGGATCTCTCTTATACCTCCCAGGCTGGTCTCAAACTCATGGGCTCAAGTGATTCTCCCACCTCAGTCTCCTGAGCAGCTGGGACTGCAGGGGTATGCAACTATACCAGCTCCTTTACTTTCAAAGTCAGTTTGGCAGAGCACCTACCTAGCAAGTGAGTTTAAAGTCTAGTACCACCCACATAAATCAATAGAATAAAAGTTAACTGATTAGATATGTTAATTGTATCTACAAAATTAATTCACAACACCTAGATTGGAGTTTGATTGAATAACTGGGTACTTAGCCCAGACAACAAAGAAAGTTAACCACTGCAGCAGGAAACAGCATCATGAGTCCTAAAAATATGATCTGTTTGTTTGGGATAGAGGGACTGAAAAAGGCAAGACTTTGAGAAATCAAGAACTTGCCTGGTATAATAATAAAAATGGTCAGAGGCGAGATGATTTCTAGAAGTACTAAAGAAGAGAATGTTTCAGTAAGAATAAGACTATGAATGCCAGGTGTGGCAGTACGTGCCTGTAATCCCCAGCACTCAGGAAGCTGAAGCAGGAGGATTGTGAATTCAAGGACTGCCTGAACTACAAAGTGAAAAAAGAGGGAGGGAGGAAGAAAGGAAGGAAGGAGGGAGTTAGAACTCCTTAGCTCAAAGACTAGGTAGAGACCCAGAGAAATGCTATGTCCTTAAAACCTTCCAAGAACCTCACATCATAATACATACAACTGTAAAAAGCCAATTTACAAAAAAATAAGGTATTTTAGTCAGGAGCCATTGGCTCACGCCTGTAATCCTAGCTACTCAGGAAGCAGAGATCAGGAGTTTCACGGTTTGAAGCCAGCCCAGGCAAATAGCTCATGAAACCCTATCTTGAAAAAACCCATCATAAAAAAGAGCTGGGATGTATCGTTCAATAGAGCCCTGGCCTGGCTGGCCTAGCATCAATAGGGTCCTGAGTTTGATCTTCAGCCAAGGGAGAAAAAAATAGGTGGGGAGGAGTGGGGACTGGCAGAGTGGCTTATAGACCGCCTGCCTACCAAGTGTGAGACCCTAAATTCAAACCCCAGCACTGCCAAAAAAAAAAAAAAAAAATTTGGTCTCTTCCAACTGTCTTTGCATACTTGCAGGCAAGGTCCCGAATTAATCTTTTTTTTTCAGATTACAGAGTTACAACAGAGCCTACAACCTTGCCAAGTCTTTTTTTTTTTTTCCCTCACACTCGTTAGGTAGGTGCTTTACCGCTTCAGCCACTCCTCCAGTCCCTGTCAAGTCTTTTATATTAAGATTAGGATATTGGTTTGAAAGGAGAGAAACTGAGACTTGAGTGAGGGATATTTGGGTGGTCTCAGAGAAAAGTGGAAATATTGTATCCCCAAACTCCCTTGCCAGCAAACAAAACAAAACAAAACCAAACCAACACCTCCTTCACTAAGATACTGAGTTCCCTGGTTTAAAGACGGCTGTAAACTCTAGTAAGTCAGCTATTTTGCAGGGAGGGCTATTCTCCTGAAGATCCACTCCCACCATTTCCTCCTATTTCCAAATACCAGTTGACTCCTAGTTTTGCCCTAGGGGGACAATTACTGCTGTGCTCCAAGGAACACAAGGAGCTATCGCATACCACAATAATTGCAGAATTTTTTTGCAAGTTAGTATTAGTAGGAACCAAGGAAAATTTAAGAATGGATTCTGGGAGTGTTCAATTAAGCAAAACTGAATTGGGCAAAATTTATCACTACAGAGCCTCTTGCTTGAGGTCCTGAATTTAATGTTCAACTTGGAGCGGCTGAAGATGGTTCTGGGAATTTGCTTGATTAGCTGACTGAAATCTGGACTAAGTGGTGGTGATTATTTGGAAGGAAAACAGCTTGGCTTTAGTTCTGTTTTGTAATTTAATGCTTTTTTTCGTGGCATTGTGATCAAACCAAAGACCGCAAAAATACTAAGTACACGCTTTACCACTGAGTTACACCCTGAACCCCTTGTAATTAATTTTTTAAATATTCAGAAGTAGTACAAGATCTCTGTAAAGTCATTTAACTAATAAAAGGCTATATATACAGAATTTAAATTCATCTCATCCCCCAGAAGTAACCACTGCTAACCATTATTAGATGTGTGTCAGCCAGATCTTTTTTGTATATGTATCTAAAAATAAAAACCATTACTTTTGAAAGTAAATTTTAATTAACAAAGAATATAAACATGAATGCTAAACATGTATTCTACCACTGTTACACCCTCAGCCCCCTGGTTTAATTTTTTTATTACTCAAAAAACTTTTTCTTTTAATGGTGCTGAGGATCGAACCCAGGGCCTATCATATGGTAGGCAAGGGCTCTACCACTGGAGCTACACCCCAGCAAAAAACTTCTATTTTTTAAATTTAGCTATGTGACTCTGTCCTTGTGCCTTCAACACTTTAACAAGGACTTTTGGTTCTGGCTGAGGAAAGCAGAATTGATCCTGACACAGACACCTACAGAATCATCACAGGCCCTGATGACATGTTTTTTCATTTTAGTCAGTACCTCCTAAGAACACGATGCTAGACCTACTAGAGCCAGGCTGGTTCAAGTCAACTTGGCCTCCATCTTGACAGCTGGTTGCTCTCCAGTTTCATTACATCTTGTAATGAATCCCCATAAGTAAATTTCCTGCCCGGCAACACCACTACAGTTTACAATTTTCTGTGATACCCTCCCCCTTTGGCAACTGGCCACACATGGTCAAGTGGGAAGGGGGAGTCAGAATGCTTAGAGATGTAGTGGTGCCTTTCTGGAAGAGACATAAATCTTATGCCCATTTATTAATCCACCTAGCCCTTCCCATCCTAAAACAGCATATAACCACACTTCTTTCACCTGATGGGGAACTGATTTGAGAGCTTCACATCTGTTTTTTTGTACTCCATTGGCCACTGGATAAAGTCTTATCTTTTCACTTAAAAGAGTTCTTGTGTGGCTCTGCTTCTGAGGGTTAAAGAACCAAGATTTGAATCAGCAACAATTGGGTAACACCCATGATAATAGGGAAGTTTGGGGAACCCTAGTGTTACCAGGCTTTAGGGAGGAGATGTCCAAAAGGCAGGAGACTTCTATCTGGCCCTTAAATAGCAGATTCATGGTGTTGTCACAAAAAAGAATTGTAGGACATATTGAGATAGAGACCAAGAGAGTTTATTAGTCAAGTAAAGCAAAGCAAGGGCAGTACACAACCCAGACATGGGTGAGGACACTTCTGATAATAGGCACAATTAGTTCTCTAACATCCGGGATATATATGGTGAGAAAGTAGATTAGGGATTTGGCTCAAATTTACCCTAGAATGAGTGCTCCCCTTTGTTCTGAACACCTGGTGGTATATTTAATCCTTCTTGCTGTTACACTGTTTTATCAACTAAACCCAGAGATATCAAGATTAGTCTGTTCATTAAATTTGGATCATTACCATACAGATGTTTGAGCATCCTTTTAAAAGAAGGATGGGTCCTGCCAGATGCTCCCTTCAACACAAGTGTCTATCCTTGAGATAAATATTCTCCTTTGCACACACTTACTGTGCTCTGAGGAGTCATCTTCCCTTTACCCAGGATAAATTATCTCTATTTAAGATATCCTTTCTCAGTTCCCAGTGTACACTAATTATTTGAGCAAGCAGGCAAGGTCAGAGGAAATAGCTGCCTTTTCTTTTTTTTTTTTTTCTTTTCCTTTACTTTTCACAATGTTGCAGCTCATTGAGGGAGTGTGAGGTTTAAAGCAAAGAAAATAATGCCTGTGTGTTTTTAGCCATGCTGTTCACTACAACAGTGTTTAATCTGTGAATTCCTGGCTATTTCCTGTGCCTTGTTTTCCCTAATCTACCCTGCCTTTCTAGCAGAGGGAAAATGTGCCCCTAAATCCCACTCACTCTTGGCTTTTCTTAAGATTCATGCTTTTTTCGGCTGGGGTGTAGCTCAGTGGTAGAGCACATATGCAAAAGGCACTAGGTTGAATTCTTAGCGCGCACACACACACACAAAGTTTCAACTCTTTTGATTATCCCTTTTCCAGAAATATGTAACCTTACCACTGCTTACAAATTTAAAACCTCTCAAGGTCCCGAGTTCATACTCCAGTACAGCCCCTTCCCCAATTTTTTAAAATCTCACCATTTTAATATGGTTTGTGGCAAAGAACTATTTAAACATAAAATGTTTTAGAAGCGACATTAAAAATATTAGATAATATACTGTTTAATATCAGTCAAACACATGTTCATGTTTGAAGGACCTCAATAAGTCTTACCCCTCTTCCCCAACTCAGTTCAGAACTAATTTTTAGAGATAAGAAAAAGAGTAGGTATACAAAGAACCAGGAGAGCTGGAGGCATGGCTCAAGCAGTTGAGTACCTGCCTCAAAATCCTGAAGCCCTGAGTTCAAACCCCAGTACCACCACAAATAAATAAAAAAAGCAAATAAGTAACTAGGCATGGTACCTTCTTTATTCATGACAAAAGCTACATTAAAGAACGTGGCTTACATCTGTAGGCCTGTGGGCTTCCAAAATCCACTCTGAAAGAAGGTATATTTGCCCACCTTGTCACAGGCTGGACTGGAACCCCACAAGCTTCCTGGGAAGGGACCGCAGGTTTCCTCAGAGGCAGTGTGGAGACCCTTCTGAGACAGTGGCTGCTCTCAGGAGGGAAGTGGATGGAACACACTAACCCAATTCCTTCCCCAACCCAGGTTCCTCCCCCAACCCACCCCAGAGTACTTGCCTTTGCTGGGAGGCACCAGAGAAGAGAGTTGGGATTGTTAGGTGGTCAAGTTTCTTTCACAAAAATAGAAACATTCCCTGTTTCACAAGAAACATATTCTGTTTAACTTACTTAAAATTCATTATGTTGGGGCCAAGGGAGCACCATTTCTTGTGTTATTAAAATCTTTGGAATGGTAGCTGGGGATGTAATTCAGTGGTTGAGTGTTTGCTTAGAATGCATGAAACTGTGGGTTCAAGCCCCAGTATCATTAAAAAATATATATTTGGTGAAGTTTTTTTTTTTTTAGGATAAAATGTATCCAAATTTGAATTGACACATTCAGGGCTTGCATCCCATGTCCTTCACACATGCAGAAGGACTCCATTCCAGGGCCCTAAAATCTTAACTCTTCCCAGCAACAACTCACAAGTCCAAAGTCCCGAGCCTCACTGAAATCGATATGAAATAAGTAAATGAATGAATAATCAATGATTGAATGAATGTATGAATGAATGAGATAGGGATGGAACTCAAAGCACTATTCACCTTGAGGCAAATTCCCTCCAACTGTGAGCCCGTGATATTAAACAAGTTCTCTACTTCCAAAATCCAATGGCTGGATACACATGGGTTAGACATTTCCTTTCAGAAAGGGAAAAATAGGAAAGAAGACAGGAATAACAGGTCCCAAGCAAGTTCTAAACCCAACAGGAGAAACAAAACTACATTCTAAGGCTCCAGAGTAATCTTTATGTCCATATCCCCACCCTGTGTGCACACTGGGATAAGGGGTTGGGTCCCTAAGACCTTGTGTGCCAGGCAAGCTATACACAATAGCTCTCATGGATTGAAGTGTCATATCTGCAGCTCTCCCAGGCTGGTATTGCATACAAGTAGAAGTCCTGAACTTCTGAAGTTTTGAGTGGCAGTCCTACCCCTGATACCCCGGTAGGTATTGCCTTACTGGGGACTCACTGTAGCAGCTCAATCCTGTGGCAGGCTTCTGCCCAGGCCCAGGCTATCTGATGCCTTTGAAATCTAGGTGGAGGTAGCTTTGTCTCAAGCTTCTGGACCCTGTGCAGATGCAGAATTATAACCACGTGGACACTGCAAAAGCTTAGGCCAGTGCCCTCCAGAGCAGTAGCCCAAGCCACACCTTGTGTCAGCCAAGGAGCACTGTGGTGGAATTCAGGGGCAGAATCTGAAGGTCCTAGGCAGCAAGTCCATGGAGGAATGCCCTAAGATATCCTATCTCCCTACAGCTCTGGTTTGTGCTAGGCTGGGAAACCTCAAAAGTCCCTTAAATGAGCCAGACATGGAAGTGAGTGCCTGTAGGTGTCCCAACTACATGGAAGGCTGAAACAGGAGGATCACTTGAGCCCAGGAGGACAACATAGCAAGACTCCGTCTCTGAAAAAGAAACAGACAGACAAGTAAAAAAACTCTGAAATGACTTTGGGGTCATTTTCCCATTGTCTGATGAGTAACACCTACCTGACTTTTCTCTTTATCAACTCCCTATTACTTGGCCACGAGCTTGGTTTTCTCTCCCAAAAATGTTCTCTAATTCTTTATCATCTGAGAGACATCAACTCCCTGAATTCTGGTTCCCTTTTAAATACGATTTCCATTGTTACATCATTTTTCTCTCTCTTACCTGTACAGTTTAAAGAATCATGCAGCCAAGTGTGGTGGTGCACACCTGTAATCCCAACACCCAGAAAGCAGAGACAAGAGAAGCACTAGTTGGAGATCAGCCTGGGCTACATGAAGGGTAACACTATTCCAACAAAACAAAAACAAACAAACAAATAATCCACATAGCTCCTTCAATATTTTGATTAGAAATGTCTCGTAAAATATCCTAGTTTATCACTCTTAAATTCTGCATGTCATAAAGCAGAATGGATATAATCCAGCCATGGATATAATTCAGACATATTTTTTGCTACTTTGTAGAAAGGATGGCCTTCATTCCAATTCCAACATCTTGTTCCGAATTTCTGTCTGAGACCTTATCAGAAGAGCCTTGACTGTCCATATGTCTACCATCATTCTGATCACAACCAAACACCTAAGAAGCGTCAGGCTTTCCCAAATTCTTCCCTTCCGAGTCCTCAACAGAATTGCCCTTCACCTGATCTAGGATTTTTCTAACCTGCTCCTCCAAATTCTTCCAACCTCTACCTATTTCTCAGTTCCAAAGGTGCTTCCACATTTTTCTGGTTTTGTTTTTTGTTTTTAACTAGTACTTGGATGGACAGACAAATTCAGGGTCTCACCGTTGCTAGGCAGGTGCTCTACTGCTTGAGCCATCCCCTAGCCCTTTCTCTGGATTTTTTTTAGAGCAAAACCCCACTCCTGCTATCAGTTTTCTATCCTACCCCATTTTGTACTACTATAACAAAATGCTATAGTCTGGGTAATTTATAATGAACAGAAATTTATTGGCTCATAATTTTGGAGGCTGGGCAGTTCAAGATTGAGGGGCTGGCATCTTGCCCCATCTCCTACAGTGAAAGGGAAGAGGGTGAAGAAAAGAGAGAACAGGGGGCTAAACTGTCCCTTCATAAGGAACCTCTTCCCACAATAATGCCATTGATCCACTCATGATGAAAACGCCCCCTTTACACAAACACCTTCCATTAGACCTCATGTCCTGACGTGGCCACACTGGGGACCAAGTTTCCATCACATGAACTTTGAGGGACACACTGAAAGCATATCTAAAATGTACACTGAAATTTAACTTAAAGTTGTGATGTATAAAATAGAATTTAAAACAGAGAGGGCTGGGATGTAGCTGAGTGTTAAGAATCCTTGCCTAGCATGAACAAGGCTCTAGGTTTGATTCCCAGCATTACAAAGAAAAAAAAGGGGAAGGGGTTGCTTGCTATTTTTTTTTTAAGTATTTATAGTGGCTAACACATTATAGAAATGGGTGGATTTTACTCCCAATAAGTAGAAAGTCAAACCATATTTATTTATTTAATTGTGTGTGTTTGTGTTGCTGACCAACAAACCCAGGGCCTTACTCATGTTAGGCCAGCACTCTATCACAAAGCTATATCCCATCCCCCCAACAATGTGTAAGTAGACACTATAGTTCTCTAGTTCTCTATTTTTAAGTGCCAGAGGCATCTTAGGGCATCATATCATCAGTGAATGCAACCATACACTTCCTGGGCCTCATGGAGAATAGTATAGCGTAGTGATTAATGGTGTAGTGTTCTGCAGTCACACTGCCCAACCTTGGTTCTACAGCTTCTAGCTGTACTATTTTGGCCAAGTTACTTAACCTCAGTTTTACTATCTGTAAATTGCAGATGACACTGTATTTCTGACAGCTTGAATGAGATAAAGCCTATAGTATTTGGTGGCTCATGCCTGTAATCCTAGATATTTGGGAGGCAGAGAGCAGGAGGACTGCAGTTTGAGGCCAGCCTGGGCAGATAATCTGTGGGACTCTATTTAAAAAAAAAAAAAAACATGAAAATAGGGCATGTAGTAGAGTGCCTGCCTAGCAAGCATGAAGCCCTGAGTTCAAACCCCAGTGCTGCCATAAAAAAAAAAAAAAAAGACTATAGCATTAACAACACCCCAAGATTGTATAAATTAAGTGTCTAATTAATGCAGTTCACTTTAGACAATAAAATTTTAAGGTATGTACAGGCTGGGAAGTATAGCAAGTGATAGAATGCTTGCCTAGCAGGCAGAAGGCACTGGGTTCAATCTCCAGTAATACAAAACAAGCAAGGAATAAATTTATAATTTGATTCTTTAAAGAAAAAAATCCAAGAACTTCTTAGGCTTCTCTTTTGTTTTTGAACTAGGGTTTCACTATGTAGCCCAGGCTGGCCTTGAACTCCCTTTCTGCCTCAGCCTGACAAGTGCTGGAATTACAGGCCTGTGCTACCATGCCTGGCTCAAAAAACCTAGTTCTTGTTGAAAAGAGAACTCTAACAAACTTTCCAACATAATGAATTTTCAATATATATTATGTTTAAACTTCTTTCCATCTCCTTCAACAATGGGAAAACATCTGTTTTGGAACCCATAGTTGTATCATATAAAGGTTCATTTTCTAGCCTTATCTTAAAAACAAACTGAAGCAATAAAAAATAATTCAAGCCAGGTGCCAGTGGCTCATGCCTGTAATCCTAGCCATTGGGGAGGCAGAGATCAGAAGGGATCTTAGTTTGAAGCCAGCCCAGGCAAAAGAGACCCTATCTTAAAAAAAAAAAAAAAAAATCACAAAAGGCTGGTGGAGTGGCTTGAGGTATAGACCCTGAGTTCAAACCCCAGTACCACAAAAAAAAAAAAAAAAAGAAAGAAAAAGAATTCAAACCAGGGGTGGTGGTTTGTAGCTATAATCCCAGCACTCAGAGGCTGAGGCAGGAGAAACAGGAGTTTGAGGCCAGCCTGGGCTTACATAGGGTAACCCTAAGGAAAAGAGGGAAGGACTGAGGGAGAAAGGAAAGAATTGGTGTTTTTTCTATATTTTTTCTGTTATTTTATTTTGTGTTCTTGTTTGTCTTGAAACAGGGTCTAAATACATAGCCGAAATTGAGATTCTTCTGCCTCAACCTCCTGAGTGCTGGGGTTACAGGATTGTGCCATCACACCATGCTGTGATGCTTTTTCTTTGTGTTTTTTGTTTTGGCAGTGGAGGGGTTTGAACTCAGAACTTTGCACTTGCTAAGCAGGTACTCTACCACTTGAGCCATGTCCCCAGTCCTTAAGACTTTGTATATTTTTTAGATATTTATGCCCAGTTGGCCTGGACTACATAGGTGGGATGACAGGCCCACAACACCAAGCCTACCTTTTATTGGTTGAGATGGAAGGGTCTCATAAACTTTTTGCCTAGGTTGGCTGCTAACCATGATCCTCCTGATCTGTGCCTCCCATGTAGCTAGGATTACAGGCATAAGCCACCACACCTGGCTTCATTTTTAAAATAAATTTCTTCCATCTTTTTTGGGGGGTACCTGGCTCATCTTTTGTGTGTGTGTGTGGTACTGGGCAGGCACTGTATTGGTTGAGTCATTCCCACCAGCTGCTTTAAGCAATTTTCTTATGGAAACAATTTTCAGTGTGCCTCTATTTATTTATCTACCTATCTATCCATCTATTGATCGATCACTTGTGGTGCTGGGGATCAAATCCAGGGCCTCAAGCATGCTTGCTAAGCAGTCCTACCTCTGAACTTCAGTCCTCACTGCAATGTCTCAATTTTAACACTTAGGATCTAACACAGTGCCATGTAAATACTTGATAAATAGTATCAATAGCAATCTCCCCCCAATTTTTTTCCCGTAAATAACAAACTTTTTTTTTTCCTGTGGTACTGGGGTTTGAATTCAGAACCTTGAACTTGCTAGACAGGCACCATACCACTTGCGCCACACCCCAGCCAATGAATGGTTAAATTAATTTGTGAATTAGTTAAACATGAATTCACTCATCAATTCATGAATTAGTTAGACATGAATTAACTTATTAATTCATGAACACATAAAAATTATCCCTAAGCATATTCTTGGGGTAGGGGTGAGGGGGTGAGGAAGACCGACATGAAAAGTTCAGAGTTACAAGTAACCATATCAGGGTGGTGTTTTTTATTTGTGTGTGTGTGTGTGTGTGTGTGTGTGTGAGACAGTGGGGTTTGAACTCAGGACCTACACCTTGAGCCACTCCACCAACCCTTTTCGTGTTAGGTATTTTAGAGAGAGGGTTTCGTGGCACTATTTGCCCGGGCAGGCTTTGAACTGTGATCCTCCTGATCTCTGCCTCCTGAGTAGCTAGGATTACAGCTGTGAGCCACGAGCACCCGGCTACCATATCAGTTTTAAACTTTCTAAAGTTTTGGAACTAACAACAGTGTGCCCTGTGGTGCCCACGGTCCTGCATCATACTGCAGCTCTTCCATTTTATGATGGAATGACTGTGAACAACACAAGGCTCACCATCAAGTTCATGGTGGGCCCACCACACAACTGTACTCAAGTTGTGCAGCAACATTTCCCTGCCTGGCTGTCACAGCTCCTGGTAGTTTCCTAAGAAAAATAATATTTTATATTATATTATTATATATTTTAATATTATTTTTATATAAATAATATATAAATATATCGTAAATTTATTTCTAGTAAATAATATTAAAAATAACACTTTGAGATTGCTCAAAGCCTGTTATGAGACTGTGGAACTTGGCAGAGACAAGGGAAAATCCAGGGACTGATATCTTATATTCTGCAATTTCTATCTACGACCTCTGGTTTTACATGGTGGCTTTTGTTTTACTTTCTTGCTTCCCTCCTTATTTAAAGATTAGAGCTTATATATTAGAGAGTTTACTGCACAGTGGAAGATGTGAACAGAAGCATGTTTGACTGGAATAATGTCCTTTTGCACTGGTGATACCACACCTTAATTGCTAAGGACACTCCTGCTGGGAAAAGTTGACAACTCCCGGTCTCACCCTTCAGGCTGCAGTCCTGTCAAGATAAGCAATACAGTGCTTTACACTGGAGACCTGGCTTTCAATGAGCTACTACTAACTTTATGTAGGTCAGCAAGGCGCATGGAAAGGAAGGTAAATGAGTTCAAGGTAAAAGGAATCACGCCTTTCTATGTACCTTCCTCAGGTACGACTGCAATTCTGAGCAAAGTAAATACATTAATACCAGGCCTTTGAGCTGAGCTAAAACTACTGCAACACTGTTCCTGTAATTGCTTTCCTTTAAAAAAAAAAGTAAGCTGAGCACCGGTGATTCACACGCTTAATCCCAGTTACTCAGGAGGCAGAGATCAGGAGGACTGAGGTTTGAAACCAGCCCAGACAAATAGTTCATGAGACCCTATCTTGAAAATACCCAAAACAAAAAAGGGCTGGTGGAGTGGCTTAAGCGGAAGAGAGCCTGCCCAGTAAGTGAGAGGCCCTGAGTTCAAACTCCAGTATCTCCAAAAAAAAAAAAAATTGAGTTCTGGAGAGGCTGCGGGTGTATCTCAGTACTACACTTCCCCAGCACATTTGAGTCCCTAGGTTCAATCCCCAGCACTGCCAAAGCAAACAAATCTACTGGTTAATTAATTACAGTAGTATTTAGACAAATTGAAGTGATTTCTTCTACCTTAAATATCATTTTTCTTCAGAAAAGTTCATATTCTTTTTAAGGTGAAGTGAAAATAATGTTAAATATGAAACAGCTTGTAGAAATACCAAAGTGAATGGAAAAAAGTTTTCACCTCTCAATCTGGGTGTGAAACTAAGTAAACAGTATTGTGACTTCACTATTCAGAGAAGATAAGAATTAGTCATACATAATTAAACTCATAAAATATTCTAATTTTTAATTACTCAAAGCAGAAATAGTTTATTTCCTGTCATACATAATGATGGTTTCAATTTGAATCTACCTATCTTTCATAAGTATTCAATAATTGCAACCAGTGTGACCAACATAATAAGCGTATGGTTTTTATGTCAAAATTCAATTGAAAGTCATTTAAAACAGAAGCCACCTTGGGGGCCAGATGTGGTGGCACACACCTTGATCCCAGCTTCTAGGGATGTCGAAATAGGAAGATCTGAGGCTGACCAGCCAAGAGAAGACCTTACCTGAAAAATAAAGTAAAGGAAAAAGGACTGGGGGTGTGGCTCAAGTGGTAGAACGCCTGCATAAGTGGTAGGTCCTAAGTTCAAACCTCAGTACCTCAAAAAAAAACAAAAAAGCTACTTTGAAAAGCATATTTGTTGTTAAAAGGCCAGATGCCAAAGTACATATAGTTATCTTTGTGCCGATAAGATTATCTACGAAACCCTAAGAATAGTATTGGTCTCTTCTTCATATGTTTGTAATTCTTACATTTTGTAGAAAAAAACTTGTTAGCCGAATTTATATTGAAATGTATAAATTCCTAGTTTCATACATTTTGTATGTGGACCTTTGAAAGGTCCTCTGCTGAGTTACTGGCTCAAAGTCTGGGTCTCTGGGTTCAAATTACCCAGCAAAAGAGTCTGATTGGGTGGTGGAGTGGCTCAAGCGTTAGAGGGCCTGCCTAGCAAGCATGAGACCCTTGAGTTATGGCCCAAATAAATAAATAAATAAATATGTGTGATTAAAAAAAAAAAGAATCTGACTGGAATAGGAGTCCTGGTATGATCCAATTAATTGGGGTTAGGGACATAAGAACTAAAAGTAGTAGGGCTTGCTCTCCCTTCCATGAACTTGGCAGAGAAGAAAATGTGGATTAGGATAAAACAACCAGTAACTCAATTTCCCAGAGAGGTTAAATTGCTTTTTTTTGATGATATTGGGGTTTGAACTCAGGGCCTCCCTCAGATTTGCTAGGCAGGGGTTCTACCAATTGAACAACTCCTCCAGCTCCTAAATTGGACTTTCTGAGTTGGATTTTCTCAGTCTTTCTTTTCCAAATTGGAAGATTAAGGATGTGAAGAAAGAAGGGTCTCCTTATCTTAAAAAAGAGAGGATTTGGGGTGGGCAAGTGTAGCTTGGTCTGTTAAAAAAATCGGAGTGCTAAGGCCATGAGTTCAAACCCCAGTACTGCCAAAAAAGAAAGAAAAAAAAAATGGATGCTAATCCCATTTGATCTCCAGTTACCAAGAACCCAATGTCTCTAGCTTCCAGAATGAGTGGGTTCTTCTCCTCCCTCCCCCACCCCCCACCTTGTGGTACTGGGGTTTGAACTCAGGGCTTTGCACTTAGGTGCTCTACCACTTCAGCCATACTTCCAGTTGAGTGGGAGTTTTGAATGATCAACTAAAACCTGTCTCCAGATGCCAGAATAGTTTTTGTTCTTTAGTCCTGAGTAAGGGTTTCTAACCCTATGAGAGATAGCATATTGATGGTAATAGTTTATGTTACAGGAAGTTTCGTTTGGTGTCTTTGGTTCTTGTGTTCCCACAAGAGAAGAGCTAGCAAGGATTTATTTTAGTAAAGCAGGATAAAGTAGGGAGAAATGGGGAGGGAAAAGAAGAAACATTTTCTGCTCCCCATGTAGGAAATGGAGCAGGTGGTCTCAGAAAGGAGATGGTTGGCATACCTCCCAGCTTTATTGGGATTTAAGGGAAAGTCTTTAGAGAACTTTTTATAAATTTATTAAGATAATATTTTTAATCAATTTTATCTTATCACACACCCTACTGTAATTATTTTATTCACATGCTTTTACCCTCCTGGTTTTGTCTTCATCTATTTCCATGTTGGAACAATCCTTTACTTTAAGACAAAGCTTTATTTTACCACCTAAAACCCTTTTAATACAGAGAATGTTTCTTATTTATAACTTTCTTATGTCTCCTCATGCCCTACCATATTCCATCAATCTCAACATAAACCCTAACACGGTCCTCCTGGGACGTGCTGTTTGCCTTCGAGTTTTGCCCCTATCTTCTGTTTCCATTTAGAACAACCCTTTCCTTTTAGGATAAAACCTTATTTATACACAAAATCCTTTCTATTTAAAAATGCCCTCCTTTTTATCACCTTTTTCATATCTCTTCATTTCCTCCTTGTTTCTTTTTACCTTAGTTTTTAATCTAAGCTGTATTTATAACAACATGAAACAAAATCATCTGTCCACACATGGCTGCAAGATGTGTAAACTTTGCTGCTGCTTGGATTTTTAACAGGGTGCCTTTACAGATTCCCAACCACTTAGGTCCTACCTGAATCTAAGAGTTACAGAATGTTGCATTCCATCTAGGGCTGGCTAAGATAACAAAACTTCCAAATGACCTTGAGCAGCAAAGTTACCCTCTTAGTACAAGCAGGAAAAAGGCATAGGAAGATAAAATACATGTTACTCATATAGCTACAGTTTAGGATACAAAAAGCAAATTGATGGGTAATTATTTGGTCTTTCCAGACACAGAGAGAGAAAGAGTAAATCTCATTGCTGTGCAAGTTTTGCAAGATAATTGTCCAGACTGAGAGTAAAACTGAAAAGACTGCCACCCCTTATCAGTAAGGAATCAAGTAGGCTTTTACCAAAATCAGAGGAGAATAAAGTCGCCTGCTCCTGAGAGGGGTCTCCTTGAGTTTCCTGGTTTGGCTTGATAAAATATGTCACAGGATTCAAGTTACTGGGTCTGAGGGCCAGAAGTTCTTAGTCTTCATCAGAGAAAGAATTCAAGGATTAATACAGAGATGACTTAAACACAAGCAGGTTAATTAATGCAAAACAAAGAGAAAGCAGAACAAACGTGCACTCTCCCAAGACAATTCCAAAATTCCAGTTGCTCATGCCTGAGCAAATAGTTTGTGATACCCTATTTCGAAAAAAATCCATCACAAAAAAGAGCTGCTGAAGTGATTCAAGGTGTAGGCCCTGAGTTCAAACCCCAGTCCCACAGTTTTTGTTTGTTTGTTTTTTGGGGGTCTTTTTTGGTGGCGCTAAGGTTTGAACTCAGGCCTTTGTGCTTGCAAAGCAGTTAACTCTATGACTTGAGCCACACCTCTAGTTCACTTTGCTCTGGTTACTTTTTTTTTTTTTTTTTTTTCTGGTTATTTTTAGATGAAGTCTCCCAAACTATTTGCCCAAGCTGACGTTGAATACAATCCTCCAGATCCCAGCCTCACAAATAGCTAGGATTACAGGTGTGAGCCACTGGCACCCAGCTGCTTTTAAGGTCCTTATGCAAAGCATTTTGTTTTGATAGATACTGTGTTTTCTCTTATCCCTGTGGAGGATGGATAATTATGCTGTTTTATTCTAGGAAGTTTACCTCTACTTCCTGTCTTATTTCTGTCCTCCAGTTTCCTTTTTGTTGTTGTTGTTGTTTACTTAATTTCTTTCTCTTTAATGTTGAAAGCTTTCTTCATATGTCTAAAACTTGTCTATTAGTGTTTAAGCTTGAAGCATTACAAAACAGATATAGCATCTGGGCCTGGGTTCTCACCCTAGGAAACCAAGGTTCTGTTCTGTTTGGTTTGGTTTGTTAATTAAAATAAGCCTCAAATGTAGATAGAGGTCTTTCACTTGAGCTACTCAGTTTCTGCGGAGTAGAGGTCTCTTAACTCTGATTCTACTTTTATAAATTAGATATTAGACTTTTGGGGTGAATAGGGCTGATTTTCTCTAGTAGTTTGTAGATTAAATCTTCTAAAGAACTTGCTTCCCATAATATTGTACTTTAAAATTTGCCATAAACAATACACATATTAACTGAATTTATAAATATTTATCCTCCCAAAACATGAGCTTTTAAATTTCAATTTGAAAACTTTTCTGAGACAGTGTTCCATGATTAAAAACCTCTACCAAAACTTCATGTCTACCAATATCGTAAGAAGACTAGAGAAGTGTTGGGAGTACTATACTTTAAACTACAGCTTAAAATAAAAACTGTTAGAAACTACAGTCAAGAAATAGCAACTTTGAAGCCGGGCACTGGTGGCTCACACCTGTAATCCTAGCTACTCAAGAGGCAGAGATCAGGAGGCTAGTGGTTGGAAGCCAGTCTGAGCAGATAGTTCTTGAGACCCTATCTGGAAATAACCCTTACAAAAAAAAAAAAGGGCTGGTAGAGTGTCTCAAGGTGTAGGCCCTGAGTTCAAACCCCAGTACCACCAAAATAATAAATAAATAAATAAATAAAAATAAAAAATAACCAGGCACCATGGCTCACACCTATAATCCTAGCTACTCAGGAAAATAGCCCAAGGCCTGAGGCCAGCCTGGGCAAAAGGTTCACAACACCCTATGGAAACCAATGGCTGGGTGCAGTGGCACACACCTGTCATCCCAGATGCATGGGGAAGCACAAATAGGAGGATGGAGATCAAGGCCTGCCAGGGCATAAAGTGATACTCTATCTCAAAAGTAACCAAAGCAAAAAGGGCTGGCAGAGTGGCTCAAGTGGCAGTGTGCCCACAGGCCTTGAGTTCAACCCCTATTCTGCCAAGAAGAATAAATAAATAAACAAAATTTAAAAATATAAAAAGCAAGGTAGCACATTTGGCATTTGGAATCCAGTACAGTTTTCTGACACAGCGTAACTTACAGATGTACATATCCACTTCTAGAAATCATACCA
Organism: Castor canadensis; assembly: GCF_047511655.1. NCBI lineage: Eukaryota > Metazoa > Chordata > Mammalia > Rodentia > Castoridae > Castor > Castor canadensis. Next base: position 51,856,206 of record NC_133386.1, on the reverse strand, counting down.
ATTAAACCTCAGGGAAGCAATTCACATGTTGCCCCATGCCTTCCCAAAACAAAAGGCAACTGAATGCAAATTCCATAAACGTGGGTTTATGCTGTTGTTAAATTAAGAGAAAGATCTTGCTTTGGAATGTGAGGTTTTTGAATAGCAGGAACAGATAAGAGACAAGTAATTAACTTGTCAAATTCTTCCTCTCAGTCTGATTGCAGCAGATTTTGACCTTAATTATCTTTTTTTTTTAAAGTGGGAATGGGATCTGAGCTCAGGGCTTCATGCTTGCAAAGCAGGTGCTCTACTGCTTGAGCCACACCTCCAGCCCATTTTTTTTTTTTTTTTTTTTTTTGCGGTACTGGGGTTTGAACTCAGAGCCCACACTTTGAGCCACTCCACCAGCCCTTTTTTGTGTATGTGAAAGGTATTTTCAAGATAGGGTCTCTTGAACTATTTGTCCAGGCCTCAAACCATGAGCCTCCTGACCTCAGCCTCCCAAGTAGCTAGGATTATAGACGTCAGCCACCAGCAACCAGCTATGATGTATCTTTTCCTAGTATCAAGTATGCATTGTTTTTGTTTCTCTTAGGACACCAGAGATACTCATAAATTAGGGTAAATTTTGAAAAAGTTGAATACTTTATTCTCAAATACATGTATTTTTAAATCTTTGGCCTTATTAATTTTAATAGTTATTATTAATTATAGTTCATAAATTGATTGTTTTAAATTCTAATAGACAGTTGTAAATTTTGGGTGAAAAAATAGCTTTTTGAAGTATGTATTTGGAAATAATTTTCTCATTTTCTGTAAAATAATGTAAATGTACTTTCACTCATTTTATACACTTTCAAAACAATCATTTCTTTAATCTTTTAGATAGAATGAGTACAGTTTGAGATCATAGCAGAAAAATAATACAAGGACTGGTGGAGTGGCTCAAGTGGTAGAATGCCTGCCTGGCAAGCATGAGGTTGAGTTCAACCCCAGTACTGCCAAAAAGAAAAAATTAATAAATAAATACAAAAGTAAGGCTCAGGACCGGGGTTGCAGCTCAGTGGTAGAGCACTTGCATAACATATGCAAGGTCCTACGTCCAATCCCCAGTGCTGCAAAAACACCCCTAAAGCAAAATACAAACATAAAACAGTAAAACTCAAAAACAGTAAAAAAAAAAAAAAAAAAAGAAAGAAAGAAAGAAAATGCCAGGCAGGCAGGAGGATCAGGAGTGCTCAGCTAGCATGGATTATATAGTGAGACCTGATCTCAAAAAACAAAACAAAAAAACTTAAAAACCTCAAAAGAAAAAGTAAATTAAAAACCTACAAAGAGACTATCTGTTTAAATATTTTAAAACAGAAACAGTGAAAGTGTTCATGAATCATATAAAATTTGCAAAAAGTACATTAGAATTCTTTGCTGAATATTTGATTACTCATGGAAATGAATAAGAAAATTCTGTTAGCATATTTTGCCAGGCCTTGTCCATTTCCGTTAAATTGATTGTCTGGATTTTCTTTTGTTGTTGTTGTTTTTTTTTTAACTGGCTACTATAGCCCAGGCCGACCTTGAGCTCACGATCCTCCTGAGTGCTGGGATGAAAGGCGTGTGCCCCCGTTCTTATTTCTTGTATCTGCTGTTAAATATTTAATGCATCCTAGGAAATATTCTCCTTTGTTAGTTTCATTTTCTTGTGTTTCTTGCCTTTCTTCTGTGTCTGGTAAGTCGAAATACAATACAGAGCATTAAGGACAGTCATTCCAAAAGCATTCTCACTGAGGTAGCTGGGCTCCTGTGACTTTTGTCTGAATCCTAGCTACTCAGGAAGCAGACATCAGGATTGTGGCTTTGAAGCCAGCCTGGGCAAATAGTTCCTGAGACCCTAACTCCAAAATACCCAAAACAAATAAGGGCTGGTGGAATGTTCAAGTGGTAGAGTGCCTGCCTAGCAAGAGTGAGACCCTGAGTTCAAACCTCAGTGCCACAAAAGAAAGAAAAAGAAATCAAACAACTCTGGGGACAGATAATATCTGCAACTTTTATTTCTCAATTTTAAGTGAAATATCTCAGGCATGTCTGTATTGTTCCTTTCTTCATTAGTTTTCCTTCAGTTTCTTCTGTATTTTGCAGCAATACTACCAAATCTTATCTTTATATGGTGTTTTCACTATCCAAAAACACTTTTCTCTGTTGTGAAGCCCCACAAAAGCCCTTAATAGACGAATTCTCATTTGCAGTAGAGAAAACCATGTTTTCAATGCCATCAATGTAACAGATTTGTGACAAACAGCAGTATTCTAGTGAATGTTGAACAATTGCTTCACTGAGGATACCAAGAACTCTAATCACAGTTGGCAACTTCACTGAAGTAAATACTTCCACCATAGCCAGTTTTATGTTACCAATGTGATATCAACTGACTCCCAATTTTTCTGAAAATGTAGCACTTGGCTCTCACAAACAGGAAAAGGCCAGATCCAGCAATTGGTCACTTAAAATTCAATCTGAAAGTACTGTAAAGGGATAGGAGGAGAAGATCAATGGTAGAATACTTATTTCTAGCAATGGTTTTATTTCTAATAGTTTGAAAAATTAATAAAGTGTATGAAAATTTGTATGTGTGCCTTGTCTTGTGACAAGATTAAGCCAACAATGAAACTCTTAAATGTTAAACTTTCGGTATTTTTGTAAATACTTTCAGAGCTCCCAGAGGGTAGTGAGTGTGGTCAGTAGGTCCTAGGCTGGGTCTTGGTGATCTGGCTCCTGGTGCTCATGCCCCCTGACTCCATTATCCTTCAGTACAACTTGCATCTAACCTCCTTAACCAAAAGTATGTGGCAAGGGTGGTGGGATACCATTTCTGATTAAATTAGACTGTAACTTCTGTCATACTAGCAGACTCTTTTTCTGGCTTTGATGAAGCAAGTTATGTCCTGAGCTGACCTCTGGAGAAAGGTATATGGTAAGGAACTAAGGCCCTCTGTCCATTCAGCAAGGAATTGAATTCTGCCAACAATCATGGGTGTCTGGAAGCAGATCCTTTCCCAGTTGGATCTTCATATGAGACTGCAGCATGGGCTGTTATGGACTGAATGTTCTGTGCCCTCCACCCCCATCCCGCCTCCAAATTCATATGTTGAAATCCTACTTCTGATGTGATAGCATTATGATACAGAAGAGCCCAGAGTCAGGCAGAGATTAGGAGGATCACGGTTTGAAGCCAGCCTGAGCTAATAGTTCATGAGACCCTACCTCAAAAAAACCCTTCACATAAAAAAAAAGTACTGGTGGAATGGCTCAAGGTGAAGGTCCTGAGTTCAAGCACCAGTACTGCAAAAAAAAAAAAAAAAGTAAATAAATTTTAGTTTAAATGTTGCTTTTTTGGGGAAGTCACCTGTGGTAGGAAGACACAGATGGATTTATTATAACAAAGTGATCCCCAAATACAGTAACACAAAAAAGATTAAAGTTTCTTTCTCTCTCACATAACAGTCCAGAGGCAGGCAGGTAGTCCAGGGTCAATGGGCAACTCTGCTCCAAGAGATATGTAGGGGACCAGATTTGTTCTAACCTGTTCTTACCCAGGGGGTATTGGAGGAAAAAAAAAAAAAAGGTAATGATTCTGAAACCAGAGTGGTTTATTCCTAACCAACAGGAAAGACCATACCCCAGGAACACAAACTCAAGTTAACATTAGCGCTTGAAGTTCATGGTTCCCCAAGGGCATGGGTCCATCTATACAGGGACTAAGCAAGCCTTTTGGGGTTCCCAAAAGAAAGTTAATGAGGTCATCAGACAGGCAAACAACAAAAGGTGGGAAATCCTTCACAAGATACAGGTTTCTTCTTCTTCTCAGCCTTATGATTTAATAGAGGCCAGAAAGGTCAGTGGAGCACAAACATACGCGTCAAGACTCTATTAGTCCAGTAGTCACACAGAAAATGCTAAGGCAGACACAGAGGCCAATGATAAAGGACTGTCAAGGGAACCCAAATACTAAGTAGCCCAAAACAACCTGGGCTACTTAATTTACAGTGCTTCATCTAGCCACGAGGTCCAGTGCTCTTGTAAAAGGGAGGAGGACCAGAGGAGAAACAGACAAGTCTGTGTTCTGTTAATGTAGCAGGGGGAAGTGATGGCATAGCAGAGAGATAAAACTCAAAGAATCTAAACATAAAGTAGCCAGTAGAGTTGCATGCAACCATATATGGGTTAAACTTTTCTTTTTGCTTCTGTATCCTGCTTGCAAGGGTATATAAGGTAAGCCCCCTTTGTTCTTGGGGCTCAGCCTTTGGACTCAAGTCTGCTAAGTCTGTGCCAGCACAATAAAATGTTGCTTCCTGCTGAATTGCCTCAGTGTCCTATGTCTCTATTCGATAGTCCCATAACATTTGTGGGGCACTCATCCGGGATTGCAGAGATGGTAGGTTTTCACCTCCCTTGTCGCCAGGGTGCATCCCCCCAGAACCACCAAGAGAAGTGATCCTGCCAGGCGCCAATGGACAGTTTGATCTGGAGGAGGGGTCGTCCTTCCAGCAAGTAGGGGTAAAAGGGCCTCAGACATACAACAGAACCTGGTGAGGTGCAAGAACCAGCAAGGGGACACTGCCTGTCAGACTGGTAAGAACCCAGATTCAAATATTTGGCCTGCTCCTAAGTGGCAAAAAGGGAGCTTGATCACCTCCCAGAGTCACCTGAATAGTTTTGAGCAAAAGTGAAACTGATCCCTAGGCACTGGGGTGGGGCCGAGACATTGGATGCCTGCATGTGAATGTGTGTGAGTGAGACAGAACCTGACTATGAAGCAAGTGTGGAGTCCTGAGCTGTGGGTCCATGGTAAACTCATATGGTCTAGGGTGAGCCCTAACAGGGCCTCCAGTCCAGGGTTTATAAGGACTTACTGTGGCTAAGAGACACAAGGGGAGAAGCCAAAGATGGGCAAAGCAAGTAAAGACCATATGTAAGTGCAGTTCCTGGACGGGCGACCCTGTCAAGGTTACTGATAAGGAGTGCATGTTGCTCTTCCTTGTGTGTCAGAGAAGAGGGCACCCCTTTACCTCTCATCCAAACTCTCTACCTCTCTGTGTCTGTCTTGATGTCTGGTAACAGGAGGAATTGGGTAGAAATCAGAGTAAAAAACCTCCCTTGGAGTGTACAATTAAGAACTTTTTAAAAAGGGATTTAATGGAGACTATGGAGTTAAGGTAACTCCTAATAAGCTTAAGACCCTTTGTGAAGTAGATTGGCCTGCTTTTGGTGTACAGTGACCCCAGAAGGGTCACTAGATAAAACTGTGGTTAATGAAGTGTATAGGGTAATTGTAGGGAAGCCTGGGCACCCAGAACAGTTTCCCTCTATTGACTGCTGGCAGGATGCTGACCTCAGCTGACCCACATGGCTAAGGCCATGTCTAGAAGAGGCCTGTAGGATTATGGTAGCCAGAGTGGCCACACATTTCCAAGTATAGCGAGAAAACAAAGGAGCCTATACTGGATGAGGAGCCCAAGGAAATACTACCTCCCTATGTGCACTTTATCCGCCTCTGCCAGTTCCACACCCTCGCCTCTGACCTTGCATGGGGAAGCCCAAGGGACAGTCACACCTGTAAAATCTGGCTCAGAGCCCCTGGGGCTTCAAATCCCTTGATCCCCAAATTCTATGGATCCCATATCCACTCCAAGTCCTCCAGCTCTCACTCCACATCCCCCATTCAACTGGGGGCATCCAACCAGTCTCCCTGAGGACTCCTCCTCTCCTCAGACTCCCACTGCCCTGCAGATGCCCCTGAGGGAAGCCCAAGGCCCAATGGATTATGACCAGGATGGTCAAAAATCTTTGTGGCTACCTCCAGAAGCCGGCTAGTAGTGTTCATTCCAGAGAATCTCTCCAAGTTTGTGCAATTTTTGCCTTATGTCTCCCTGGCTCTGGCCAACAAAAGTGGCATTAATCATCTACTGGTTTTTAGTGGCTTCTGGGTCAAAGGGGGTGTATAAACAGAAGGCCTCACAAAAACACTCAAAACTGGCTGGGACTCTCATCCAGCTCTTGGAGGACCTCTGATGTTTTGCTCATGTTAAGGCCTTTTTCCCTCCTTCCTTCATGCCTCCCAATAATGCCTCCTGATACCATTAATTTTGCTGGTAATCTCAGTCATCACTGGGGTCCCTGTGGGGGTCTTCCTTGGGGAAATAACTTGAGCATATGCTTGGGCATTTAAGGTGCCCTCAGAGGCATGATTTTCTAACTGCTTTAGAGCTGCGAACATTATATGATGTCACTCTTCAGTATTAGTCAGAAGAGGCTATTGACAGTCTGTCCATGTGAGTTTGTGAGTCTGGATGCTAGACTGCATCAATCAGAGCTTGAGGCTTTTCCATGAAGGAGGTGGTATGATGTTTCTGGTTTAGGAGGTCTGTGGTGGTAAAGGTCTGGAAGACAAATATCCATCTTCCTCCACCTGTAGTCCTCGGGAGCAAGGTGGAAGGTCCAGAGATTTGACGGTGCCATCTGGAGGGAATTAGGAACTTCATTATCCGCATCCAGGTGTTCAATTCTGATAAGCCAGTGTTAGTATTTTTTGATGTATGTATGGCCATAGACCAGGGTGGATGTGGAGGACTAGCTTGGGAGAGAGCCTATATGTTAAAAGATAAATATATGTGCCCGGACCCACACAGAGGATCCTGTGGTTGGCACAGGTTGGCATTATGGTGCTTAGTGTAGTTGTGTCTCATGGGCTACTTGGCACACAGTAGGACACTCTGCTCTCCTCCACAGGGGAACACCTACACCCAACTGTACCCTTGGCAATTGTAATACTGTAAATTTTATGATACTTAAGCCCTCAGATTGGGAACAGGGATGTACAGTCGGTATAAAGATAAATAAAAAGAGGTATGATCTTAGGACCCTACTGCACCTCAAGTTAATAACTATCAACCGTAAGAGTTCCTCTTACCATGTCTTTCATTCCTTCTATGAGGAAGTGCAGAGTGAGTTCCCTATATCTGACAAGACCAAAAGCTTGTTCCTCTCATTGGCTGAGTCTATAGCCAATCAGAAGTGACACTGAATGTCATTTCATGCTGTTTGTGGAGGAACCAACATAGGAAACCACTGGCCATGGGAAGAAAGAGAGCTAGACCCACGGGTGCCCTTTAATGAGACTGCCTTCACCAATCACAGGAAAAATGTCTGGCTCCTAAAAACTTCTATCATTGGGAATTACTATATCTCCTCCCCAAAAGGCCAGTTCTCCACCCCAGTAGGGGATTTAGCTTGTTTAGGACAAAAGTTTTACAATGACAGTGCCAAAAGACCCAATGGTGGGGAGCTCCAAACCACACAGAATCCCAGCCCCACCCACTAGCCAACTTCTCTAATCTCTGGAAAGCTTGGAACAATCTTACTGCAAACATAGATTGGTGGGCGCCAAGGGGGCTATATTAGGTCTGTGGAAAGCAAGATTATATGGTGCTACCCAGCAGCTGGTTTGGGTCTTGCCTACTAGGGTCAGTCAGCCTGTCCTTGCTTTCCTCAGACAAGGTGAAAAACTGGGAGTCCCCATATATATATATATAAAAGACAAAAATGGGATGCCTTATAAATTGGCAATTGGAAAGCTAACAAATAGCCTCCCAAGCAAATTATCCAGTACTATGGTCCTGCCACTTGGGCAGAAGATGGGTCCTAGGGCTATCACACCCCAATTTATATGCTTAACTGCATCATCAGACTACAGCTGTTGTTGAAATTTTAACTAATAAAACCACAAGAGCTCTCAATTTGCTGGCAAAGCAAAGCACTAAAATGCACAAAGCTATCTATCAAAACCACTTAGCTCTAGATTACTTGCTTGCTTCTGGGGGAGGAGTTTATGGAAAATTTAACCTAAGCAACTGCTTACAGACTGGTGATAAAGGGAAGGTCATAGAAGAAATCACAAACAAAATGAAGAAGATTGCCATGTCCCTGTCTAGACTTGGAGAGGATGGAATCCTAATGACCTTTTTGAAGGATGGTTCTCTGCCTTGGGTGGATTCAAAGCCCTGACAGGGGAGATGGGCCTTGTCCTGGAAGCATGTTTAATATTACTCTGCCTGGTCCCCCTGGTATTGCAGCCTATCCGGACCATTATGGAGGCCACTGTAGAAAGAAAAATGGCTGCACATGTAGTGATGCTAAAGAAATACAACCCCCCCAGATCAAGATGATTCTTTTTGACCCTAGGTGGGTCTGAGCATCAAAGGGGAGAATGATGTAGCAGGGAGGAGGACCAGAGGAGAAACAGACAAGTCTGTGTTCTGATAATGTAGAAGGGGGAAGGGATGGCATAGCAGAGAGATAACACTTAAAGAATATAAATGTAAAGAAGTTCACCTAGCACTATGTGTGTGTGGGTGAAGTAGCCAATAGAGTTGCATGCAACCATATATGGGTTAAACTTTGCTTTTTGCTTCTGTAATCTGCTTGCAAGGGTAAATAAAATAAGCCCCCTTTGTTCTTGGGCCTCAGCCTTTAGACTCGAGTCTGCTGAGTCTGTGCTGGCACAATAAAATGTTGCTTCCTGCTGAATTGCCTCAGTGTCCCATGTCTCTGCTCAAGATTCCCGTAACACTCTAAGCAGTGAGCTTTAAACAATCTAGCTCAAATGTGGCCTCTTCAAAGAAAGTTCATTTCACAGGTACAATCTTCATTCTCATGATTGAAGCTTGCTCACGTCTATCCATATTCTAGCCTGGAAGAATAGGAAAATAAGAAAGTGGAGAAAAAGCAACTTCTCTATAAAAACAGGATTTGGAAATTGTGGTATTAGTTCTGTTTGTGCCATAGTTTAAACAAAATTGGTCCATTCCAAAAATCAGGTATCGCTAATATGATAGTATTTTAAGAGATGATTGGGCAACTGAGACTCCTCCCTTGTGAGTGGGATTATGTGCTTTCATAAGGGGCTTGACTGAGGAAGTTGTTTCTCTCTTGCCTGTCCACCTTTTTTTTTTTTTAACATTTTTATTAGTATCTAATAGTTATAAGGGGGGTTCATTGTGACATTTCCATATATACATGTACTGTGCACCAGTTGCCCTTCCACTTTTTCCTATGTGCAGTCAAAGAAAGAAGGCCCTCATCAGAAGCCAGCACTTTAGACTTCTCAGCCTCCAAAACTGTGAGACATTCTGCCTTTTACAAACAATAAGTCTCTCTCTCTCTCTCTCTCTCTCTCTCTCTCTCTGCAATAGCTGAGAAGACTTAATTTTAGTACTTGAGGAAGGGTGGTGGTAGAAATGAAGACAGAAAAAAGAGGAAAGAATTCTTGAAATTCTTTAGAAGTATGGACAAGACTAATGATAGACTGTGTGCAGGCAAATTCAGGAAAGGGTGGGATCAAGGATGATTTGGGTTTGTGCAACTACTATTTAATAAGATGATAGTTGTGTGTAGAGTAGATATAAAGAGACAAGAGTAGAGGCAGAGGGGTCAACCAGAGAGTTGGAATTGAGGACAGCAGAACTTAAGTTTGTTTGTTTGGGTTTTTTTGTTTTTGTGGAGAGGAGGCAGATGTTGCTATGAAAAGGGACAGTTCTCTTTGAGTCATGTTGGGTTCTACAGGCTCATTCAGCATTGAAGTAGTCAGGTAAGCAAGTATCCCCAAGGCCTGGAATTCAAGGGAAATGCCTGGGCTGGACATACAAACTTGAAATCATTGATAAATGGATGGGTCATAAATGCACTGAGGATGAGGTATTTCATCTAGGAAAACTAAACAGAGAAAAGATGGCAGAGAAGCCCAGGCCACTGTAACCCTGGGAAGAAAATCCAGATGTAGAAGGAAAGCCAAAGAGGAGAGAGATTACAAGAGCCTGAAGACAAGAAGAAAGATGAAGGACTGGGGGTGTAGTTCAGTGGTAGGGCACTTGCCCAGCATGTTTGAGATCCTGAGTCCAAACCCCAGCACTGGGGCAGGGGGCAAAGTAAGGTATAGGTAATTGCATCACAAGCTATTGAAAGATTGTATACAAAGACAGTTGCGAACACCCATTGAACCATTGGGTTTGGCAAGATGTGGACCTTGAGAAATGTCCTTTCCTTCAAGTCCTAGGAATTTGAAGGACTAGGGAGGAGGTAGAGTCCAAAAGTGTGAACTTGTCTTTACATCTTTTTTTTCAGTACTGGGGCTTGAACTCAGGGCCTTCATCTGAGTCACTCCACCAGCTCAATTTTTGTGAAGGGTTTTTCAGATAGTCTTGTAGATTATTTGCTCAGGCTGGCTTCGAACTGTAATCCTTCTGACCTCTGCCTCCTGAATAGCTGGGATTACAGGCATGAGCCGGCAGTTCCCAGCTTGTCTTTACTTCTTTTAGGGATATTTGCTGTTGGAGAGAAATTGGGGGATAGCTGAAGGGAGAGATGGAGTCAAATAAGGAATTTTAAATTTGAGGGTTGGACTATGGTTTTCATGACCTGCACACAGAGCAACAGCCTTTTGCAGTGTTTGTTTTCTTGTCTTGCCTTTATAAATGTCTATGGGAATCAAATGGAAAACATGTGCTATTTTTCTCTTTCTTTTTAAATTGCTTTTGTTTAAAATGTCATTGCCTTAACTACTGTAAGTATAGTCTGTTTTGTGCTTAAGATACTGAATGGAAAACTGCATGTATAGCGGGACTGTTTTGGAAATACTTGATCAAATGTCAATTTGTCTGTAATGGCATTAAAAGCAAATAACAAAAAGCTGTGAAAATGGCCTTGGAGCATTATATTCAGTTACTTGAAGAGTTCCTAGCTTTTAAATACAGTTCATGTTAAAATAACTTTTATTAATTTTGAAAAGACAATGTCTGTTAGAAAATAGACTTTCTTTTGTGGTCATTGTGAGGGATCATTTTTCCTTAGTTTCACATTTTTCCTTTGTTCTAAAACTTAACTGACATTTAGCTTTGACAATCATAGTGTATTTTATTTTCCTGAGGGGAGGGATAACTTATAATGCTATTTAGTTTTGTACTATTGGTATCTTGGTGAACTGTGTACTAAACTGCAATAAATTATATGAACCAAGAAAAAACATTGGAGTTGAAGTTGAGGCTGGGGTGTGTGTGGCTCAGTGGTAGAGCAAGTGCTTAGCATGTACAAGGCCCCGCGTTTAATCTTAGCATAGTAGAGTACACTTGTAATGCCAGGAGACTGAGGCAGGGATTTGCAAATTCAAGCCCAGCCTGGACTATGTACAGACCTTGTCTCAAAAAGAGGGAAGATAAGAGGAGAGATGGCTTGCCTCAGGAATCCTAGAGAATGGGAGTCTTATATGTGTAAAGTGCTTTGTGCACATAAACAATTTTTGGATGCCCTAGCGTTTGAACTCAGGATGTCATGCTTGTTGGACTGGTGCTCTTGACACTCCTGCAGACCTTTTTTTTTTTTGTGATGGTTTGTTTTTGAAATACAGTCTCAGGAACTATTTGCCTGGAACTGGCTTTGAACTGTGATCCTCCTGATCTCTGCCTCCTGAGTAGCTAGAATAACAGGTGTGAGCCACTGCACATGGCTCGTAAACATTTTTTAAAAACTGGCAAAGTGGGAAAAGATGATTACTCATAGAAAGAGGCTGATGAGAAGGACACCAGCTTAGGAAAGATAATAAATAAATATGATTTAGACATATTAAGTGAAATATTTAAGCAAAGATTAACTCACTGGCTCAGTAATAGTAAGTACAAGGGATTTTGAGCTTCAGTATAATAATGATGCTTAAGAAAAATGCCATATTTTACAAAGAAACAATTAGATCATGGACACTATGTAAGTTATACTATTTCAAATTAACAAGGATTTACCTTGCCAAGATTCTTGGCACTTTTATAGTAACTTAAATTGCATTGGGAAAAGGCATAATAGTAATTGAAAAGCAACTAATTATAAGCAATTATAAGCCAAATTATGTTTATACCACAATTAGTGTTTGAGGTGGTTTAGTAGGCAGATTCTTCATTTCAGTAAGCAGCCATCAAATAACTGAATAGCTTGTAAAACACATAAATACTCCTTTTATCTTTATTCCAAGTATAACAACCCCATCTTTTTTTATTATATAATAATAAAACAAGCAACATTTATTATCTTTTGTCCCAATTCCCATTTCAGCTGGATGCTTTTTAAAAACATGGTAAAAATACTGTATGTTATGTCACAACACAGTTTCTTTCAACAGGTTTCATGGACATATGTGAATCCCTATTCTTGTAAGACAAGAACTACCCTACAGGGAGGGTATCTACACCGGAAACTCCAACTATGCCTGGAAAAGTGGATTTTTTCTTGCTGATATGACCTTATTTCACTTTGAGGAAAGCTTTTCTCTATGAATAATAGGGAAGGGTTATTTTGTCTTGTGACAATGGCGGATTTTTTTTTTTTTTTTTTGTGGCACTGGGGCTTGAACTCAGGGCCCACATCTTGAGCCACTCCACCAGCCCTTTTTTGTGAAGGGTTTTCTGGAGTTAGGGTCTCTCGAAGTATTTGCCTGCGTTGGTTTAGGAGAGTGATCCTCCTGATCTCTGCCTCCTGAGTAGCTAGGATTACAGGCTGAGCCACCAGTGCCTGGCAACAATGGCAGTTTTTATTTTTATGTCCGACTGTTTTTTCCCTCCATTATTAACCAAGTCATAACTTTGTTACAGCTTTTTTGTCAACTCAGATTAAACTGTCTAGGATTTGACTTCCATTTTATACTTTATGTTCATCTGTGAAATGTGAGATTAAATTATCACTAGTGATAGCTCTTGGATTCCTGTTGCATTAATTAATTTCCATGTAAATTCTTAAATGTGTGAGATGATAGCACTGATCTTGGATGGGGTATGGGAGCACAGTTTAAAAAATCCCAAAGAAAAATATTATCAAATAACCTCGGGTTATATTTAACAAATTTCGTTTCTAGAAATAATTCTGCAGATTAAATTCCCACCAGTTGACCTAATGGAGCACAGGTTGCCAATGTTTTAGGGCGGCTGCTCCATTGCCAGCTCTGAAGCTTCCGCCAGGCACATGGTGGGCGGTGGGTAGAGCCGGAGCCCTCCAAAGCTGGGCGCCACGTTGCTTTTCCCTTTTGAAATAGGGAGACAACGCTTCTGGCTATTGTGTAAACGGGTCGAGAACTGCATTCATTCGCACATCAGATAAAGCGTGAGCAGAATTAAAAGCGCCTTCCAATTCGACCCCAGGCAACGCGTACGTCACCGACAAACATTGAGTTTTATTGCCGGACTGCGTTCCCCTCGAGGGAAACACACTTCAAAGAATGGCCAAGTACCTCAGCAGTCGCGAGGAAGTGCATGGGATGAAAACCACCACGCCAACCCAGCACTGGCCCCCGCCCCCGCCGAACCCCAACAGCACCCCTAGGGACGCACCCTTGCTCTCTGCTAACCAGTTCCTTTATGCAGCACTGAATAGCCTGTCCCTACTCCGTTCTCGCTCTCCCCACCCACTCGGCATTTAACCCTAGGTTCCTAGTCCCCAGCCGGACAACACAGGGCAGCCTCCCGCTCAGTGGACAGCGATAACTCCATCTGCAGCCCAGCGGGTAGTTCCCCTGCGCTCCCCTGGGCCATCCGCCAGCCAGTCGACACTCTGCAACGAGTGACTGACGTGGTCTTGCCCTATGAGCTGTGGGGGCGGGATGATTGCGCCACTTCCTGGCCTGTCGGTGCTGACGAGGTATATAAGGTCGGAGCTCACGCAGCGCTCTCGCTTACACAGTATGGCCGGCGACATTAGCTAGCGCTCGCTCTACTCTCTCTAACGGGAAAGCAGCGGAGTACAAGAGACTGAACTGTATCTGCCTCTATTTCCAACAGACTCACGTTCAACTTTCGCTCACAAAAAAAGCCGGGAAAATTTTATTAATCCTTTTTTTTTAAAAAAGATAATATAAAATTATAGCAAAAAAAAAAAAAAAAGGAACCTGAACTTTAGTAACACAGCTGGAACAATCCGCAGCGGCGGCGGCAGCGGCGGGAGAAGAGATTTAATTTAGTTGATTTTCTGTGGTTGTTGGTTGTTCGCTAGTCTCACGGTGATGGAAGCTGCACATTTTTTCGAAGGGACCGAGAAGCTGCTGGAGGTTTGGTTCTCTCGGCAGCAACCCGACGCAAACCAAGGATCTGGGGATCTCCGCACTATCCCAAGGTGGGTACCCCAGGCTCAGGCAGACAGGTCCGGGCCTGAGGGTCGTCCCCGCCTGCAAGGCACGGGACTCGGGCAGGGGCTGGGGCCCCACATCCTCCAGGTGGGGCCAGATCCCAGGGTGGGAGTCGGCTTCGGCGGCCGCAGAAGGCTCGGGGTCCTGGGGGGCGGGAGCCGCCTTATGCCCCCGCCGTTGCCTGGCGGGCACTGCCCTGGGGGAGGGGAGGAGGCCGGCGCGGCCGCGTGCTCAGGTAATGTCCTCGGCGGGGTGGCGGGCGGCGCCGTGCGACTGGGCTGGGCCGCCCGTGCCTCCCGATGCTGCCTTGGTGGTTGGCGGTCGGGGCCCTGAAAAGGGGCGCCGGGGTGGACTGGTTCCGTCCGTCCGGCAGGTGTGGCTGGGCGGTTTAGTCGGGCGTGCCCGCCTCGGGAAGGGCGGAGCAGCGGGCCGGGATCGGAGTGGGAGTCTTTTCTTGCCATGAGCGGACAGGCGGGGGCCTCCGGGCGGCGGCGGCGGCGGCGGAGGGGCCGCGAGCAGGCCTCCCGCCGCGGTTTGGGCGGGAGCGGCGGTGTCGCAGTGACTGGGCCCCACCACCGCCCTAACGCGCTCTGCACCATGGCGTTCCCGAGCGGTAGGCGGGCGGCACGATCCCCGGGGCGGACCCGCCGGGGGTTGCTCCTCGGGCTCTTGACCTTGGGTTGTGTAACCTGTTACCCTGCCGATGGGGTCTGGGAGAGCGCGGCCGAGTTGAAGGAAGGATTGCGGGCATTTACGGATGGAGGCCCGTGCACCAGCGCGCAATGCCTTAATGCCTTAAGCAGAAGCACCTGGGGCCCCCTGGCCGGCGGGCACTCCCGCGGGGGAGCCTTTTAGGGTCTTGCTGTAGAAATGAAAGCGCACCGAGGATGCCTGGGCTCTGTTCCCGTGGCGGTCACGCGCGGAGCCATCCTCTGCCGCCTTCCTAGGCCCTCCGCGGGGCTCCCCCCGGCCCCTCGGCGCACCAGTGCGGCGAGAGTGGCCCGCTTCATTGAGAGGCGGCAACCAATGAGCTTCTGGGCCCCTGCGAGAGCCCGGCCCAGGCTGTGGGCCAATGGGCGGCTTAGGAATGTTGGCTGCCTGCTGCCGACCGCTGACAAAAAGCAACTGGAGGAGAGAATCCAGGCGGCCACGTGCGGCCAGCACTTTAAGGCGCGTTGGGAAATGCATTTCCTTTTAGTGTGTTGAGCGCATCCACTGCAGAGAAAAAAACGGTGTCCTAGGCTTCACTTTTCAAGCTTAATGTGACAACCAAAATGTCTATAGCATACCCCTTACTGTGAGCCTAGCTCAGCTCTAAGCCCTTTACCTATGTATTATAGGAAGCACTTAACTTAGCTCATGATCACCATGGGGAGAGTTCGTATTTCCTCCTTTCCGCAGACTGGAAAACTTGTGATCGGGATTATTACCTAGAAAATCTTTGTAAGGAAGAACTGAGTAAGGACAGCTCTAGGAAAAAATAACAAAAAGTTAGGTTGTAGTTGTATTTGAAACCTTAGTTTGTAATAGGAAAGGGAAAAGGTTTTTTTTCTCCCCAACTTAGGCAAAAATGCCAGAATTTAAACTTGGACTTCTGGCTGGTGGTGTTTCCTTAGAAAAGAAGGGGGGCGGGGGGGGGGGGAGGAAAGGCAGCCTGCTTTTTTAAAATGTTTAAGAGCAACTTTTACTTTGTACTTGGTATCATTTGAAATGTTTACTGCTTAAGCGTGGCTCTAAAAGATGGCAAAAGTTAGACCTTGAAGGACTGGACTCTGTTGTAGACTTGGTGGTTTAGTGCCATAGTTTGTAGACACAGCTGCTTTATATAGAGCAAGTTATCCTGTCTACAATCTCCAAAATACTGGAATTAACTAAAAAGTACATTCTGTGGGAACATTGTTCAGTGACCAGTCAAGGATGCACTGGTTAGGCTATTTACTGTGAGGTTAAAAATATCTGAAAAACAGTAAGTGCTAGATAAATCAGAAAATCAATGGCTTAACAAGGGTTTAATTTGCAGGAGTCTGGGCTATGAAGAGGTAGGGTGCAGGCCCCAGAGACCTTATATTGGTCTTTTTCTTTTTTGTTGTTGTGGTTGTTGTACAGGGGATTGAACTCTATACGGGTCTTACAGAAGAACAGTCCATAATGAAACATTTAAGTGCATTGTCTCTGAAATAACAAGATTTCAATTTATTTTATTTTTTTAAAATGTGTAAACGGAGCCTGGCGCTGGTGGAGGATCTCGGTGGGCTGGCCCTATCTTGAAAAAACCCATCACCAAAAATGGGCTCCTGGAGTGGCTGGAGGTGTAGGTCCTGAGTTCAAGCCCAGTACCACCAAAAAAAAAAGTGTGAAGTGGGAATTTATTGAGACAGGAAAAAGTGGGAGAGAAGAGTTCCTAGAGTTGGGGGGCGGCTCTTGGGTTTGAACTCAGGGTCTTCACACAGTCGCTCTTACACATAAGCCACTTTGCTAACCCTAAGATTTGAATTTAAACAGCATTTAATAGCTGTGTGAGCCAGTAGCCTTATAGCATTTTTGCTGAATCTATTGTGAAGTGTTAACCTTTGTCTTTGATTCTTTGTTCTTTTTGTTTGTTTTTGCAGTGTTGTTTGCCACTCATTACCCTGATCTCTGCCTCCTAGGATTCTCTAGTAGCTAGGATTACAGATGTGAGCCACTGGGTGCCCAGCTGATTCTTTGTTCTTAAGGACAAAATCTGTCTCTTTTTCCTAAAAAGAATTAGAATCAAGGCTATAGAAAAAAGCATTAGATTCCAGTCTCAAGGCTACTTTTTAAAGATGTCCTAGCAATGTGATGTACATAAGTTGGTTATATTCAGAGAGGAAATGTGGTCATTGTAGAGTTTTAGATTGTTTCAGTACATTCACCCCCCTACAAAATAATCTTAGCTTTAATGGTGAAATGTTGAAAATCAAAGCGTTCCTCACGTTGGGTCCTCAGTATCCATTAACATGTGGATAGACTTAAAAGGTTGTGGTTAAGAAATGAACAGACTGGATTTTTTAAAAAGGTAAATCTGTTTTGAAGCATATTAAACATAAGGATGCAGGAAGGATTAAGAAAGTGAGAAGGCGCAAATATCCAAAGAGGGTATTATAACAGATGCCAGACACTAAAAAAGGTAAGGCTATTAGGAGAAGTTCATAGAGAAATACTTTTCCTAAACTGATGCAAGAAGAACCTAAAGTTGAAGTGTGCCTGCCTAGCAACTATGAGGCTCTGAGTTCAAACTCCAGTACCACCAAAAAGAAAAAAGAAAACCTAAAGTTGAAGTAGTCATTAATCATCTCACAAAGAAAACCCTATACCCAGATGATTTCACTGGAGTGTTCTAACATTCAAGGAAGAAATTATTATAAACTTGGCAGACATGGTGGCATGCTGGCCTGGACTACATAGCAAGACCCTACTTCAAAAAAAAATTATTAAACTTTTACATACTCCTAGATAATTTTTGGTTAGCATAATTTTCTATCAAAGCTTGACAATGTAAAAGACTAGGACTATCCTAATTCTGCTGACAGTTGTAAAAATGTACAGCCAAATTGAACCCAGGACCTTGCATATGCTAAGGACTCTTCTACCATTAAGCTACACCCAAGTCCTCACAACTTCTTAAAAAGTTAAACACCTGTCTTGATCCAGTCAATCAGTTTGTTTTTACCAAAGAAAACAATGAATATCTCCATACAGACCCACAGTGAAATTTTCTAGCAGCTGTGTAATGGCTCCCAAACTGAAAACAAATCTCTGAAGAGGCAAGTGGATAACAAATTATGTGTCCATACAGTAGAATACTATCCAGTAATAAAGAGAAATGAAACTGTCTTGATTTTTGCAAGGACATAAAGTGATATAAACAGTAATATGCTAAGTGAAGGAAGCCAGATTTCATTTCTATGACACTATAGACAGTACAAACTGATAGGACAGATTATAAAAGGGTTGTGAGGGACTTCTATGGGGTGTGTTGCATCTTTTAGGTAGATAAATAGATAGAAATGTTCCTTCAAGTCTATTTTCCTACTTTTTGATTGGGGTTGGCTTTTTGGAGATGGGGGGTCTCGTGTAGCCCAGGCTGGCCTGGAACTTCTGCTTCAGTATCCCAAGTTAGTTCATGCTCTTACAACGTATCTTTTTCAGTACTAGGGTTTGAACTCAGGGTTTTCCACTTGGTAGCAGGCACTGTACCTCTTCAGCTACATCTCCAGGGTCACCTTTTCATGGCAACTGTAAGAAAGTCCAATTTATTAATTTCTCTTTAATGGATAACTATTCTTATATTCTATTTAAGACATTGCCCATCCCAAGGTTTAGAAGCTGTTTTTTTTTTCCCCTGAAGGTTATTGTTTTACCTTTCAATCTGTAACCCATCTGGAATTGATATTCGTATGTGGTATGAGGGAATAGAAAGCCCTTTATGCAAAATTGGCCCGTCTTTCCAAGCTTTAATGCCAAGTCAAGCTGGAAACTACTTCCTGAATTTTCACCTTTTCAACTAAATTTCACTCTCTCAGAAATTCATCTTGAGTGTGATCTTAATACATTAGCATAATACTGAGGATTATTTTTGCTAATTTCTCAAGTGAGGAGCATCTGTAGACTTTGTTTTCTTTTTTATTGTAGTCTCTTAAAGGAAAGTCTTGACTAGTAAAGAACATAATTTAAGGAGCTAGCCGAATGGCTTGAATGGTAAGAGTACCTAGCAAGTGCAAGGCCCTGAGAAGAGCAGCAATCTAGGTATATTAGCATGAGTAAGGGAATGGATGACCTGGATTTCTAGAACTCACTTCACATAGTATTTGAAGTATTTAAAAAAGGAAGCACAGTTTACCATTAACCCGCACATTTCTCTAGTCTTCCAGATCTAAGTTTGTTGAGGTGCTGAGTGAGTATGTAGCTCAGTGGTAGAGCTCTTAACCTAGTATGTGCAAAGCTCTGAGTTAAATCCCTGCCACCATATGTGAAGAAGTAAATTGAATAAAAAAAAATCAGTGACCATATAGAAAAATGCCTTCGAGTTTGGTACTCAAATGATGTACCAAATAAGCCTTTTTCTAGGAAGTGGCATCGAGGGAGGAAGTATGTTAGGAGATGAAGACTTCTGGTGAGAAAAGGTGCTTAATCTGACAATAAAATCCTCTTGCAGCCAGGCACCTATACAGGCTCACACCTGTAATGCTAGGCACAGAAAACAGGGCTGGTGGTGTGAGACTCAATTAGTAGAGTGCCTGCATAGCAAACCTGAGGGCCCCTGAGCTCAATCCCTAATACATCCCTGACAAAAAAAAAAAAGAAAAATGTTTGGTTTAGAATTTAATAAACCTTGAACTAGTCTTAGTAATGAATGAGGTGGGGTTATCTGGTGAATTATAAGTGGGGTGCCTGAGGCTCACACTTGTAATCCTAGCTATTCAGGAGGCAGAGATCTGGAGGATTCAGGTTTGAAGCCAGCCTGGGAGAGACCCTATCTCAAAAAGTGGGCTGGTGGAGCCCTGAGTTCAAGCCCCAGTGTCACAAAAAAAAAAATTCTAGAGGAGTAAAGAGGACAAATGCTTTGGGTTTGGGAATATTAACCGTATTTTTGTTATATGAAAACTAAAATCTGTGATGTAGAGGTGATATTCTGCTATTACCATGCTTTACAAATTTTGTAAAGTAAAGGATTGGAGTAGTTGCAAAGGTAGTAAATCACACCTCAGCATTAACGTTCTCTAAACTCATGCCTTATTTGACTGTATCATTGCACAATACTGCAGTTTTTGTCATTTACACTGAAGGAATTTACAATGCATTGCCAAAAAACCTTTTAGTGTAAATGTTTTGGAGTAGAAAATCTTCCTACTGAATTAAGCTTCTCATTGCATTCCTCACAGCAATTTTCAAAGTTTGAACTGCTGCTTCCAAACCACCAGTCTTTAAGAGGCACACATTGAAAATAGTAATAAATGGTGTAGTAGTCACTATACTGAAAGGCTTAAGTTTGAGACCAAAATTTAAGGCAGAGAAATAATATTGTGATTATAATTAGCAGTGTTGCATTCTGAGTTGGTTGCCTTGAACAAAAGAGGAGAGACTTACTGCTTTGGATATGTGAATTAACTGCCCTTTAAGAAGATACCATTCAGAATTAAACTTCTGACCAGTGTAAGCTTTTTGCTCGAGAATGATGTTTTAGTATACTTTTGGCCAAAGACTACATACAGCCTTGGGTGAGGTTTAGTGGTTTAGTGGCGGCCTAAATGTAATGAGTCTCTGAAACATAGACCCCCCAAGTCTTGCTGCGAGTTAAGGTCAGAATTGGGCCACTTCCAGCAAACCTTTAACAAGGATTGGGTAAACAAAACTCTGAAACCAGACATTTTTACTTTAGGAAGGCATCTGATTCACTTGGCAATAGAATTCATGAACCTACATTTTGACCAGCTTAGGTGATTACATATAAAGTAATTTTGTGGTACCAGGGCTTGAAGTCGGGGCCTACACCTTTGAGCCACTTCACCAGCCCTTTTTGTGTGTATGTGTTAGGTATTTTCGAGATAGGGTCTCTCTTAACTACTTCCTTGGGCTGGTTTCAAACTGTGATCCTCTTAATCTCTGCCTCCTGAGTAGCTAGGATTACAGGCGTGAGCCACTGGTGCCCAGAGCTATAACTCTCTCTTGATCTGAAGAGTTTCTTCTGTCTGCCAACAATGTTCTGTTCTGTTTTTTTTAATTGTGTTTTTTTTAAAAATCATAAAAGTTTTCCATCTTAACCATTTTAAGTAGTAATTAAATTCACTGTTGTACAACAGGTCTCTAGCACTGTATTTTTTCTGGTAAAACTAGAATTCTATAAAATCATCTCTGTCCCAGGGCACTGATTCCAGGGCACCCTACCAAAATCCAGAGTTCATTATATAAAAGTCCTTATGAGATGGCATAGTATTTACATATAACCTGTGCACATCCTCCCAGATACTTTAAATGATAATCTGTGATTACTTAGACCTAATACAAAATAAATGCAACAAATAGTTACATTTTTATGGCAAAACAATAAAGGTCTGTTCAATGGAGAGATGATCACAATTTTTTACAAATACAGTTTCAGTACTCAGATGTAGAGAGCTAGATGGATTCATTAAACACTAATTAGCTTTCCTTCATGCCTGTTAACCAACTTTACGCTTTGTTTCTAAGATGTGGCCATTCTTAGCACCTCCTTTGGGTGGAATCCTACAGTGTTCTTTTGTGACTGGCTATGTTAGCATTAATAACCTTGTTTCATCTGTTTTGTAGCATGTGACAGAATTTTCTTTTTTAAGACTGTAGGATCCATTGTGTACATATACCATATTTGGACATTTAGGTTGCTTTGGCCTCCTGTCTATTGTGAGTAATACTGCTGTGAACATGGGAGTACAACTATTTCTTCTAGACCCATTCAGCTTTTTGAGTAACATCTATACTGTTTTCTGTAAGGGCTACACCCATTTTATATTTCTAACAACAGTACACATGGGTACCAATTCCTCTGCATTCTTACACTTGACTATTTTCTGTTCTTTTGATAGTGGTCACCACAATGATGAATTTAAGGCAGTCTCATTGTGGTTTATTTGATTTATTTTGGCTTTTTTTTTTTCTTTTCTCAGTCAAACTTGGTAGGCGGGTGCTCTGCCTCTTAAGCCATTCTGCAGCCATTTTTTGTGTTGCTTTTTTTTTTCTTTTCTCAAGATAGGATCTCAAAACTATTTGCCCAGGCTGGCCTGAAACTGTGATTCTCCTGATGTGAGACAAAATGTTACTATGTAGCCCAGGCACATGCTACCATACAACATAGTGTGCTTTCTCCTCTTTGGAAAACCAAGATGTTGACTCAGTTTGAGTCATCTTTTTTGCTTTATGTTTCAGATAGGGTGTCCTTGATCTCTGTCTCCCATGTAGCTGGGGTTAGAGGTGTCAGCCACCATTCCTTTCTCCTGTTCACTCATTTCTCATTAGTTAAAATTTTTTTCTCATCAAGGGGAGGCAGGAGGGATAAAGGAGAATGGTGAAGGGGTCAAGTGTGATATGTTTGATATACTGTAAGACCTTTTGTAAATGCTGCAATGTTCCCCATCCAGCACAATAAAAAATTAATTTAAAATTTTTTTGCATCAAAACCTTTCTCATTTAATTGTAATTCCTAAGTAGTCAGTGCTTTTTCAGCCATAGTGTGAAAGAAAGCAGTTACTTTAACAGCAGGATATAACGTCTATGGTTATTTTCTCCCCACAAAGGTAGACTGAGTAGATAAAAACAACTGTCTGCCTTGCAAAATTTAAAATTTACTCTCTAGCCTTTTACAAAAAGTTTGTTGACTCCTCTGAGAGAAAGGTTTTACTGCCCTGCTTTCTATGGACATAAATGATGTGAAAGAAGTGTTCCACACAGTTGTCTGATGCATTTTCTAAATTATATTTCTGTGATTAGACTATCCTTTCATGAGACTGAGTAATGATGGTGGAAGGTGCCTTACTTTGTACCTAAACATAGTGTACTGAGATTGAGAATCACTCAGTCTGTATTATAATTTCACCAATCTGATCTGTTTGGTAACTCTTGCTATTATAAATTTCAAAAAGTTAAATGAGTCAAACTGGTATCTACATAACTGAATACAGACAAGTTTGAAATGCATTTATATTACAGGATTACACACTGATTTAGTGATTGGAAATTGAGCTGTTCAGGCTTGGTAAAATATTTCCTAATCTGAGTTTTCTGTTTTGAAATGCCACTTACTTGTTGACTTGGTTTACTGTTTAACAGTTGGGAATGGTTTTTCCACTAAGGAGACATTTGGCAACATATTTAGAGGCACTTTTGTCACAGCTGGGGTGGTGGTGATGGTGCTGCTACTGCTACCATGGCTAGAGATCAAAGATAATACTTTTTTTTTTTCTTTTGCAGCACTGGGGTTTGAACTCAGCTTCATGCTAGCTAGGCAGGCACTCTTACTTGCTTGAGCCACTCCTCCAACCCTTTATTGTGATGGATTTTTTTTGAGATTTAAAGAGAAGTTTTCAACAATGCCCAGGGCTGAGGGCTGGCTGTCCAGGCCCAATGGTGTGCCCTGGCTCATCGAGAGATCTGAGCAGCTGGACAGAAAGGTTTGAGTCCTAGAGAATGGTAGTTTGACACCTTTTTTTGTTTTTGGGAGGGGTGATGACAACTTAAGATCAAAGAGGGAAAGTGATCTCTTTAATATTATAGAATAATTAGTAAGGCTGGAGAAGAACTCTGAAGAGACCAGAGTTCTTTCTACTATACTTTATGAAAGAGAGCCTAAGATCTTTGCAAATTATCTTCTTGTGGGGATACCTAAAGCTGCCCTTGCCCTCCTCCTCCCACCCCCTTGACAGAGCCAACAGTGGGTCAGTTGGATCAGAAGATGAGAAACATGGAAACAACTTTGTAAGGGAAAGAGAAATGTATAGTCTCTGACCCATCTTCAGGATCCACCACCTTAAATCTCATTGTATATATCTTTGATTTCTTTTACAGGTGGAAAGCCTTAAGTAGAGAACTCAGTGAATATTGCATCAAAGAAGGCTGTGTAGACAATACTGATTGCAAAGTGGAAAAAGCAAGAGTAGCTGGGCGCCAGTGGCTAATACCTGTAATCTTAGCTACTCCAGGAGGCACAGATGAATGATCAAGAGGATCAAAGTTCAAAGCCAGTCTCGGCAGTCAGTTTTCGAGACCCTATCTTGAAAAAAAAAACCATCACAACAAGAAAGGCTGATAGGGTGGCTCAAGGTGTAGGCTCCAAGTTCAAACCCCAGTACCCCCCCACCCCAAAAAAAAAAAAAGCAAGAGTATGAGAACTTGTGATGCTGCCTGCACTGCATTTAAACTCAGGGTACCAATTTTGGGATGAACTACAATACATTCCCCTGTTTCTTAAAAACAAGCTGGAAGTGGGCCCCATCATCCAGTGCAACACTGTCCCTGCTGCAGTTGCTCTGGCTGATGTCCTCAGGCCAGACCCCATCCCCATCCTGGACTTTAGACCTTGTGGGTTCCTGCCTTCCATGCCATTCTTCTCAGAGCAGTGCCCCAACCCCAAATTGGAGTGTGATCACTACAAGTGAAAGTTTTGGTGTTCACCAACTGTGATTTGTAAAAAGAAAACTTTGAAACCTCTTGTGGGGACAAAGTCTTCTTAAATAGAATATGAGAGCTAATAAAAATGAATCTTGGCTTGCTTATGAAGGACAAGATGCAATTAAAAGGAGAACGTCTATGCTTGTTCAATAAAACTTGAAATGCCCAACATTTTTTTTTTCCATGTTAAAAAATAAAAATAACTGCCCAGTCCCAACTGATGGTGCACATCTGAAGCATTTGTCACGCAAAAGCAGGAGGATCAAGAATTAGAGGTCAGCCTGTGCTACATAATGAGATCCTGGGAATAACCACACACACGCGCACACACACCAAAATGTTCAACTCACTTAGGTAAAATGGCAGAATTAGCACGTATAGTTTGTGCAGCACATGCTCCTAAATTGTTTATCCTTTTTATTTTTTGAGAGGTCTTTCCTGTATTGCTCAGGCTGGCCTCAAGCAGTAGTCTTACAGTTTATTTAGTGGTGCCAGGGATTGAATTGAGGGCTTTGTGCATGCTAGGTAAGTGCTCCATCACGTCAGTTATGCCCCAGCCATTTTGATTTTATTTTGGTGTTCATTTTTGTGGGGTTTTTTTTGGTGGGGGGGGGGGCAGTGCTGGGGTTTGAACTCATGGATTCAAGCTTGTTAGGCAAGCTTGAGCCATCCACCAGCCCTGGTTTTTTTTTTTTTGGTATTTTTGAGATAGGGTCTCTCACACTTTACCCAGGGCTGGTTCACCTTCAGTCCTCCAGAGTAACTAGGATCATAGGCGTGAGCCACTGGTGTCTGGCTTGGTGTTTTTGTTCTTGTTTTTTGTGGTAATCATGGTTGAACTCAGGGCCTTGTTCTGGGTAGACAGGCGCTGTACTGCTTGAGCTATGCTTCCAACCACCTTTATTTTGTTTTTGAGATAGTCTCAAGGCTACCGTTTCCCAGCCTGGCCTGGAATTCACAATCTTCCTGAGTAGTTGAAATTACAGGTGTGTACCACCATGCCAAGAGCATACAGTATAATTTTTTATGGTGGTACTGGGGTTTGAACTCAGGACCTATACCATGAGACACTCCACCAGCTCTATTTTGGAGATATGGTCTGGTAAAGTATTTCCTCGGGTTGGCTTCAAATCACAATCCCTGTAATCTCTGCCTCCTGAGTAGCTAGGATCTTAGGCGGGAGCCACTGGCACCTGGCTGGTTGTTCACATTCTTGATAGTTTTCCCTTCAGTGACTTAAAAATGCAAAAGTATAATTTCCCCTTTTATTCATATACCAAAGTATCTATCTGTTGTCTGTTAATCTTAAAGTGTGAGAGCCATGTAATTTTCATGAGTAGGCAAGTGCTGTTAATTATATTTTTGTTGTTAAATAATAGATCTGAGTGGGATGTACTTTTGAAGGATGTGCAATGTTCAATCATAAGTGTGACAAAAACTGACAAGCAGGAAGCTTATGTACTCAGGTAAGTCCTATAAAACAAGTGCTTTCAGTGCTAATCATAATTTAATGTGAAATTGAATTATTCCTCTCAAAAATATTTTTCTGTGGTTTTAAGAATATGGTATAAAATGAAATGTTAGTAACCTCAGTATTCGTAGCCAGCTTTATAGGTGCCAAGTTAATTTATTCAATAAATATTTTGAATGCTTAGTTGTTGTGATAAGCTTTCCATTAAACAAGGTCTCTACTTTTTACTGTGCTTGTGTTTGGCATATGCCATCGTATATTAAAATGCTACTGTGTGCTGTGCTGCAGAAGTACAGCAGTAAATAAAAAATTCCTTTCCTCCTGATGCTATCTAGTGAAAGAAATGATGAGAGATGGTTGCAAAAACAGCATGTGAGAATAGGTGGTGCAAGATAGTAAATAATGTTAGTTTATACAAAAGATAGTTTGTTAGGCTATTTTACATAGCCATCTGGGGGCTTTTATATCCCACATATGTGGATATTTGATCCAAAAAAGATGCATCTTCTAGTACTGTTTGATGTGTGTGTCCTTAGAACACCGATGAATGCAGGAGGAAAGAGTCAAGGAGCTAAATACTTTTCCATTTAATAGAAGAAAAGAATACTGCAGCACATCATTTGCTTCTTTGATGGAACTGGGGTTTGAACTCAGGGCCTCCACCTCGAGCCACTCCATCAGCACTTTTTTTATGATGGGTTTGCTCGAGGTAGGTGTAGGTAGGATTTCTTTAACTGTTTCCCTGGGATGGCTTCAAACCACAGTTCTCTGATATTTGCTTCCTGAGTAGCTAGGATTCAGGCATGAGCTACCGGGGGCCCAGCTGCATTACTAACATTTGTTTGGTTTTTGGTGGTGGTGGAATTTGAACTCCAATCCCCTTGAGCCATGTCCTCAGCTTGAGATCTAGTATTTAAAAGTACCTAGTGAAGCTGGGTATGGTGGACATGCCTAGAATCCCAGTCCTTGGCAGGTTGAGGCAGGAGAATCATGAGGTCCAGGCCCAGCCTGGGCTACATAGTAATATTCTGTCTCAAGTGAGTGGAGACTGAATGACCCAAAATTATAAATGATAATCTAGTAATAGGTTAAATGTATTCTCAGGAGTACATAAATACCATAATAATCTTGTAACTTTTCAATTGCAGTGAGAGTAGCATGTTTGTCTCCAAGAGACGTTTCATTTTGAAGACATGTGGTACCACCCTCTTACTGAAAGCACTGGTTCCCCTGTTGAAGCTTGCTAGGGATTACAGTGGGTTCGACTCTATTCAAGTAAGTAATTAGAAGCATTATTTAACCCTTATTGGGGGGACATAACTAACTGTTGGGATGCTTTTCCGGTGGTGTGTGTAGTAAGTCTGTATATTTTTTGCTTCAGTTTATAATGCACAAGAACACATGGCAAAATGGTCATCATAATAGAGAACTAAAATATCCAGCCTGTTGGTTGAGAACAGCAGAAAAAATGGAGGAAGCAAAGTGAGAGAGTTGAGGTGAAATTCAAATGGGAGAAAGAAATGAACAAGACGTAACTTCCACAGTTCTAGTCATAATCAATATGAATGTGGAGAGATGGGAGCCAAGGATGTAGCTCAGTAGTTGTGCTTCGGAAGTGTGAGAGCCTGGGTTAGATCCCCAGCACCACACCTCCCCACCCCACTAAAAAAAAAAAAAAAAAAAAAGCTAAAGAAAAGATAGGAAAGTAAAAATAATTTCAATATGGAAATTATCCAGTCTTCATTATGAAGGGCTATGATAAAGAGCAACAGTCAATATTAAGTTAAGTCCTGATATTTATTTATTTTGCAGTACTAGGGCTTGAACTCAGAACTTTTACCTTGAGCCACTCTACCATCCTCTCCCCACCCCCCTGCTTTTTTTTTTTTAAAGATAGGGTCTCATGAACTATTTGCCTAGGCCGGTTTCAAACCACGATCTTCCTGGTTTCTGCCTCCCGAATAGCTAGAATTACAGGCATGAGCCGCCAGCACCTGGCCTGATTGTTTTTAAGAACAGAGATTTTTCTACTTAAAAGTGAATTTTCTGATGAGCAGTTGTTTGTTTTTGTTGTTGTTTCTTTAGTTGAATTTTAGTATTTTTTACTTCATAAGGAAAGGGTAGATTATTGTTATTAGGAACTAATAGTGGGTGCTCCCCACCCGCATCCTGGTGCTAGGAATTGAACCCAGCATTTCACATATGCTAGACACATGGTCTATCACTGAGCTACACCCCTCAGCCCTACCAATGTAATTTTCATTGTTACTATTGATCCTTGTAAGAAATAAAAAGTATTGTGCTTAAGCTGGCTCATTGACTAAAAACCAGATGTCTTCCTACAAGATTTTTCCTTACCTGACTAAAAAGCTCTGATTAGAAACCACTGCTTTAAAGCCAGGCGTTGTGGTACACATCTGTAATCCTAGCCCTTGGGGTTGGGAGGCTGAGGCAGGAAGAATATGACTCTTAAGCCATGCTACTTAGTGAGATGCTACTTAAATTAAAAAAATATATATCACTGCTCTAGGAAGAAATGTATTTTTCTCTGTGGTTATGACCCATCCTCAGTGGATTTGGTATTGTTATATTTTCTTTTCCAGAACAAAACATTGCAATATTGTAAAGGTACATTATTATATGACCATAGTAGCTATCATTTAAGATAGCTAATTTGTGTATTTCACAAGTGCAACACTGGGGAAAATATTTCTAGAGTTTTGATTGCTGACTTTGGAAGTGTATAAAATAATTTTAAAAATATATCTTAAAAAGTCATCTTTTTCCCCCCCCACAAGAGCTTCTTTTATTCTCGTAAG
Organism: Castor canadensis; assembly: GCF_047511655.1. Classification (NCBI taxonomy): domain Eukaryota; kingdom Metazoa; phylum Chordata; class Mammalia; order Rodentia; family Castoridae; genus Castor; species Castor canadensis. The sequence continues at coordinate 51,827,567 of NC_133386.1, read as the reverse complement.
AATTTTATGAAGCCTTCTCATCAAGGATACCCACACCGGAATTTCCAGGAAGAAATAGAGTTTCTTAATGCAATTTTCCCAAGTAAGTTTAAATAGAATTTAAACATACTTCCTTCTTAAAGTTAGAGGGTTTAAAAACTATAAAAAGGTAATTTTCTGTTAAGATATGTGAATACTTTATTAAATTATGTTGTATGTGCACATGTACTTTTTTTGTTATTCATTTATTCACATGTACATACATTGTTTGGGTCATTTCTCCACCCTTGCCCCATCCCCCACCCTCGCACATGCACTTGTAAAAAATAATTGTGCATCTCAAGCCAGTGCTGTGTAAGTAGAATCATTATATCATGGAAACTGGGCACTGGTGTTCATGCCTGTAGTGGCAGCTACTCAGGAGGATTGCTTGAGTTTAGGAGAGAGGCTGGGCTAGGCCTGGCTAGACAACATAGCAAGACCCCTGTATGTAAAAACAAAAGAAAAAGAAAATCATGCCGTTGGATGGTTTTTCATATAGCAGAGACATTTCATCTTCACCTAGCCGGTACCTCCAATTTGTATTTAATTCAGTGGCTTTTCACATCAGATCATACGGCCTTTGACATAGGAAGGTTATAATCCCTTCCACAAGTGTGATCATAAATCTCTGTTAAAAAAATCCAGTCTAGAACTTTATACTTTATTGAACTGGCTCAACCACTTAAAATTAGCTTTTTTTTTCCCTTTCATCCCTTTCCCAAGTTTATTTATAGAGGTTACAGGACAGGAAGTTATCTAATTCAGCATCATTACTAGATGAGACTGTAAGTCTAGGATAATTTAATGACTTTCCACAGCCACTCACAGGTATGATTATAAAAAATAAAATCCTGGGAGCTGGAGTTATAGCCAGTGGTGAGTCCCTGTTTAACCTGTGTGAAGCTCTGGGTTTGATCCTAACCAACATACATAAAAAATCAACTGACTTTCCAGTAACTTAACCACATCAACTGTGAAACCATAGGCTATAGGAGAGTAGTGAATATTTGGTGCAAGTAGCTTACAAGTGTTGATTTACTGTGTTGAGTGAAACCTTGAAGCAAAATGTGAAGGAATGTAACATAAACTGACTTGGATTTAATTAGATGAATAAACAGGTAACAGGAAATTCCTTTTTCCTGTGGGTGTCGAAGGGAAAGTAAGCTATAGTTTTCTCAATCATTCAGACCAACCCACTAATTGAAACATATCTTTCAGTGTCGGCCAGGAAAAGAGGCAAGGGAGGAGATCCTACCCATCTTGGAATTAACCCCTTAATTTCAATTTCTCTTCATTGATGACATTCCTAGTATGTCCCAAATAGTATAACACACTCCAGCTTTTTGGATGGGTGGTAATAGCCATCCTGTTAAGTGGATGTTAAATTCATTTTACATTCTTGTTCCTTCAACAGATGGAGCAGCATATTGTATGGGACGTATGAATTCTGACTGTTGGTATGTTTGATAGAGTTTTGTGGATATTTTTGTTGTCCATATAAGATTTATTTTAGGCTATCAGTTGTCATTTTTAGAAACTTTTTAAATTTTTATATAGGTACTTGTATACTTTGGATTTCCCAGAGAGTCGGGTAATCAGTCAGCCAGATCAAACCCTGGAAATTCTGATGAGTGAGCTTGACCCAGCAGTTATGGACCAGTTCTACATGAAAGATGGTGTTACTGCAAAGGATGTCACTCGTGTAAGAATTTTCAAGAAAAAATTGTTGCTAGAATCTACTGCATTAGGACTACATTTAAAAAAAATCTTTCTCAGTTTATTTTTCAAATGTGTGTTTAATTTTGTCTTTCATCTTTTCCCCAGGAGAGTGGAATTCGTGACCTGATACCAGGTTCTGTCATTGATGCCACACTGTTCAATCCTTGTGGGTATTCGATGAATGGGATGAAATCGGATGTAAGTAACTACATCACTTTTCAGTAATTTTTTTATATTTAAACATTCCTTTTCTATTACTAACAAAAAAACTGTTTCTCTAAGGGAACTTATTGGACTATTCACATCACTCCAGAACCAGAATTTTCTTATGTTAGCTTTGAAACAAATTTAAGTCAGACCTCCTATGATGACCTGATCAGGAAAGTTGTGGAAGTCTTCAAGCCAGGAAAATTTGTGACCACCTTGTTTGTTAATCAGGTGATTTTCTTTTTTTTTTCCTTTTTTCTTGGGATGTTAGAGATTAAACCCAGGGGGCTTTTCATATACTTGTCAAGTGCTCTACATCTCATCTGTCTTCCTTCTCCCCCTTCCCCCCATAATTTGATTCTCATTGACAAAATCTGAAAGGAAATGAGGATAGTGAGAGGCCTATGCCAGTGGCTCACATTTGTCATCCTAGCTACTTGGGAGGCGGAGATCAGGAGAATCTCAGTTCAGAGCCAGCCCTAGGCAAATAATTTATATCTGGCCAAATTGATGGCTCCTTCTGTCCTGTTCATTTTCTCTGACAGGCTTGGTGGGGGACAATAAAATGGCAGTTCTGCTAAGAGATCTATTTGTTGCATAACTTGTTTAAAAATACTCTGCAGATTAGAGGCACTAAGGGTTATTTTGTTTTTCTTTGTCCCAGAGTTCTAAATGTCGCACAGTGCTTTCTTCACCCCAGAAGATTGAAGGCTTTAAACGTCTTGATTGCCAGAGTGCTATGTTCAATGATTACAATTTTGTTTTTACCAGTTTTGCTAAGAAGCAGCAACAACAGCAGAGTTGATTAAGAAAAATGAAGAAAAAACGCAAAAAGAGAAGATGCATAGGAGGTGGTGGCTGCTTTCTAGATGTTGATACTGGGGGTCATGCTTTACATTATCACCACCTTATAGTTGCAGAAAGCCCTAGATGTAATGATAGTGTAATCATTTTGAAGTGTATGCATTATTATATCAAGGAGTTAGATATCTTGCATGAATGCTCTCTTCTGTCTTTAGATATTCTATGCCACTCTTGCTGTGAAATTGAAGTGCATGTAGAAAAAGCCTTTTACTATATGAAACTTTACAACACTTGTGAAAATAATTCAATTTGGTTTATGCACAGTATAATATTTCTCCAGGTATCATCCAAAATTCCCCACAGACAAGGCTTTCGTCCTCATTAGGTGTTGGCCTCAGCCTAACCATCTGGGACTGTTCTATTAAATTGCTGCCAGAATTTTGCATCCAGTTACCTCCACTTTTTACAACATGTTCTCTACTAATGTTATTGAAACCAATTTCTACTTCATATAGATGTTTTTTGCAACAGCAATTAAAGTTTTTCTTCCACAAGTTGGATCCTCTTTAAGATTATTCCAGTTATCATTCGTGTATTACTATTTTAATAATTGTTCTTGCATTTGTAGTCTTTAAATTGGTTTCTTCCCTCACCATGGTGTCTTCTCCCAGCCCCCCAAATAAAGCAATACACTATAATACTGTGGGTTTATGTACTCATCTTAGAGCCCAGATAGGAGTAGGGGGGGGATGGTTCCTGGGCTTAGTTTCCTTTCAACAGCATAAGAACATTAACCTCCTTTTCACTGGCCATGGCTTGTGTTGGAAGATGAGCGACAAAATTGAATGTATCCAAAAAAATTTTTTTGAAACTTGTCCAGTGTTGATTAGCAGGGTGGACCTAAAGAGAATTGTACATCAAGAACTCTATGGAAACCATCAGCTATGTGGTACTCTTCGGATGGAGCACCATGCCTTTACTGACTTGCTAAGAAGTGGTATAAAAGGATTTTCATCAGTATTGAACAGAGAAAATTTATCATAAAGGTTGTCCTGGATTCACTAAGTCTAGGCAGCTTAGATCATTCACCTAAACTAATACTTTTAGCAGCCATTACCACTAATTTCCATTAATGGTTCAAAGCAGAATCAGTGGCTTTTCCATCTTGTGACTTAGTTCTGTGATTTTTTTTTTTTTTTTTTTTTTCCCTGTGATTTTTTGATGCATGTAAGTTCTGTACCTGTATGGTCTTTCTTTTACCATGGCATTCACGGGATCAAATAAATAACTGTCCAGGTCATTCAGATAGCTGTGTAGCAGAATATATGAAATACAGAATTTCAAAAATATTAAACAGGAAATGACTAGAAAAAATGCTTTGAAGAGTTGGCTTTTTTTATTTTTTTAAGCTATGTCTACAAATACTGTGGCATTTAAGCAATTGAGAAGAACAAAGTTTGCTAAGTTTTGTATTGTCCTCACA